>NC_060083.1:45041202-46291202 GCF_922984935.1 Meles meles
CTTTTAGCTCAATAGCGCATAAGCCCTAGAGCGGAGATCTGGATGTGTTTCATTTACATTTATATCTCCAGGGCTTTGAACAGCAACTGGCATATACCAGATGCCCTGAGTACTTAGTTGAATAAATGAATGAATCAATATTATATCACGGGATACCTGCCTACAGAAAGGGATTAGCAAGCAAACAAGGAAGACTCTAGCAGTGGCTTGTCAAAGATCAGTTGCTGTTTTGCAAGTTTTTCTACCTATGAGAACATATGGAAGATTGAGGACCTCGAATACCATCCTTATGGTTTTGCCATTTTGCTTCCTGCTTCCATTCTTGGCCTTTACTGGTTCTATGAACAAGTACATAAGTGATAAGCACCTGGCAGCCCAGGCCCGTAGGACCCAATAATGACAAAATTCTTCAAAAAACTTGTGGGGGGGGGGGTGTTCGGCTACAGGATTAGGAAATTCTTTAACTATGATCCTAAGTTTAGCCTTTGACTAAGGAGTGAGAGAGGCTAAGGAGGACCTTCATTTCATTTTTATTTATTTGAGAGAGAGAGTGCAGGCACACAAGCGGGGTGGGAGGCACGGGCAGAGGGAGAGGATCTCAGGCAGAAACCCACTGGGACCAGAGCCAAGGTGGACCCTGAGATCATGACCTGAGACTAACCAACTGACCCACCCAGTCACCCTGAGAAGTATCACTTTATTTATTTATTTGACAGAAAGACAGAGATCACCAGTAGACCCAGAGGCAGGCGGGGGGGGGGGGGGGGGGGGGGGGGGGCGGGAGAAGCAGGCTCACCACTGATGTGGGGCTTGAGCCCAGGACCCTGAGACCCAGCAAGCCTCTGCCCCAACCCCTCGTCCTCCCCCGGACACACCCCCACTTCTCTGGGTCTTCCCCTCACGCCAGCAAAAGCTTTCCAGCAAAGAGGAGCTCTGCTTCCACGGGGGTTCCTCTCCGGCGCGGCCACGCCTCCCTGCGCGGAAGGGGCGGGGCATTCAAATTGACAATGGCGATCGGCGCGGGCGACAAAGCGACCACAGAAGCACCATTTGTGTTTTCAGGTGTAGAGAATGGACATCTGTGGGGGAGAGCGTCCTGACCGATGGCCGCCGTAGCGCTGTCGGAGAGGGGAGGGAAGCGAGGCGTGGGCTGGGCGCGCCGCGGCTCGCCGTGAGTGCAATATGGATGGCGACTTGGCGGTGGCGGCGAGGGACGGGAGTGTGGTATCGCTTCTCGGCCCTTTTGGCTAAGATCAAGTGTAGTATCTGTTCTTATCAGTTTAATATCTGATACGTCCTCTATCCGAGGACAATATATTAAATGGATTTTTGGAGCAGGGAGATGGAATAGGAGCTTGCTCCGTCCACTCCACGCATCGACCTGGTATTGCAGTACTTCCAGGAACGGTGCACCCCCTCGGGGGTTAAAACATGCGGTTGCCAATGACAGAGTGTGCTCTTAGGTGCGGTGACTTGTAAGCTTTCTTTTTCACGTGGTTGTTAAGGCCTGTTATGAGTTCTGATACTTCTACCTGATCTGGAACGCTGTAACCCGCATTTTTGGCACGTCGTGGGGGCGACATTCATTCTTCGTTTAGGAAAGTTTCTTTTTTTTTTTTTAAAGATTTTATTTGTTTATTTGACAGAGAGAGAGATCACAAGTAGGCAGAGAGGCTGGCAGAGAGAGAGGAGGAAGCAGGCTCCCTGCAGAGCAGAGAGCCCGATGCGGGGCTCGATCCCAGAACCCTGAGATCATGACCCGAGCCGAAGGCAGGGGTTTAATCCACTGAGCCACCCAGGCGCCCCTAGGAAAGTTTCTTGTCAAGCAGCGTCTTTGGGGGGGGTGTTGTGAGTTTGTCGCAATAGCGTCTACTGTTTTTTATTCCCAGGTTAATTAAATATGGAGGCGGGCTTTTTTGTCGTTGTCTGGTGGTTGGTGGAAGAATAAACTGTCTTTGCTAAACCTGACTTTAAATCGAGTGAGTTCGACTTTCTTTTTGAAGTTCTGTTATCTCATCTGTTGCACAAGGATTAGTTTGGCCTCCAGATCGGAATTCCTACAGGTTTAAAAAAAAAAAAAAAACATTTGCAGAGTGGCGCTCCCAAAGTATGCGGGCAAATAGGTGACAACGAGTGCACTCACCAGCTGGCGCAAGACCCTCCGGGTTGGGGTCCCGGGAGTCTCCCAGATCTCGTTGGGACCTCCAAATGTTATGCCCGAGTTTTCGCATCCGAGAGACCACCAAGGAACCAAGCACCGGTGCAATCACACGAGGGTTTATTTGACAAGCTTAAGCTTGGGCCCAAGTATACCCGACACAGTGGAGTAGGGACTTGGACCCCAAACCAGATTATAGTCAGAGTTTTGTTTTTTTTTTTTTTTTTTTTTTAAGATTTTATTTATTTATTTGACAGAGATCACAAGTAGGCAGAGAGAGAGAGGAGGAAACAGGCTCCCCGCTGTGCAGGGAGCCCGACGCGGGGCTCGATCCCAAGACCCTGGGATCATGACCTGAGCCAAAGGCAGAGGTTTTAACCCAATGAGCCACCCAGGCACCCCGACAGTCAGAGTTTTTAAAGACAGAGTAGGGGTGGACTCCGCGGTGGGTGAGGACGAAGGGGATTATGGATGATGTAAGTCTCCAAGGATTTTTGGAAGCGAGGTCTCCAGGACCTTGAGGGGCTGGCTAGCTATTGTTGGGAGAGAGGTTATTTATTACCAGGAATAAAAATCTTCTCGTGAGACCCTATTTAGATGTGTATCAGTGGGCCACGTGCTTGGGAATGATTCTCGACACCATCTCGGAGGTTTAGAGATAAAGGAATTGTTTTTTTTTTTTTTTTTTTAAGATTTTATTTATATATTTGGCAGATAGAGATCACAAGTAGGGAGCGAGGCAGGCAGAGAGAGAGAGGAGGAAGCAGGCTCCCTGCCAAGCAGAGAGCCCGATGCGGGGCTCGATCCCAGGACCCTGGGATCATGACCCGAGCGAAAGGCAGAGGCTTTAACCAACTGAGCCACCCAGGCGCCCCAGGAATTGTTAAAGTAGACTTACAGGATCCTGGTCGGACCTGTTGGGGTAGGGGGTCGGCCAGGCTAGGATTGTCCTTAGCAAAATCTCAAGGTGAGGGCAGTTAGGTCCCCAGGGGAGAGCCACTCTGTCTGTTTCAAGGGCTTGTCTGTAGGTGAGGAATTTTTTTTTTTTTTAAAGATTTTATTTATTTATTTGACAGAGAGAGATCACAAGTAAACAGAGAGGCAGGCAGAGAGAGAGAGAGAGAGAGAGAGAGAGAGAGGGAAGCAGTCTCCCCGCTGAGCAGAGAGCCCGATGCGGGACTCGATCCCAGGACCCTGAGATCATGACCCGAGCCGAAGGCAGCGGCTTAACCCACTGAGCCACCCAGGCGCCCCATGTAGGTGAGGAATTTTAATGATTTTCTTCTGCCTCTGTTTCCCACATCAGCTAAACTTGAGGTGGGATGGCCTTAATTTTCTCGGCCTCCACACTTGACCTTCGCTTTGTATCAGTCTCCCTCCTTTGAACCATGGACCCATTATTGGGGGACCCAACACTGGGGACCCAACAGAGACAACCTAGTTTTACGGATCCAGTGGAGCTGGGCATGCAACTTGCTCTCCAACACAGACACTTACGTTTGAGCCCCAGGATCCTGAACACGTTCGGGGAGGGAGGTTGGGGGAAAGGCACTCTGATGGCCCTTGCACTGCCTGTCATCTGCAACTCTGGGGACGTCCTACGTCCAAGGTTTTCCGGCTTGGAGTAACACCCGGCCGTGTCAGAGAAAGGCAGCATAACAGCTCCGCACTTCTTTGTTCACGTCCCTCAGGGAACGTTCAGGGGCACCTCATTAATCAGATTCTTCTATGCTTTTCCCCTATCTCATCCCCAGTTCTTGCAAGCTCCTCAGTCACTAAGGACCTAAAGAGAAAACACCAAACATGGAGCCCCTACGGTATGGGTGAGGAGGGAGAAGGCTGGCTGAAGACAAAGCAGAAGGGGACACCGGGCACCCTACCCCCACCCCACCCCCACCCCCGCCCCCACCCCCGGGTGTGACAGGCGCGACCTCCTTCCAGGAAGCTCCCAAAGCTCTTAATGTTAATGCCTTGCTTGAGGGGAAAAACAACCTTACCTTGAAAATGGCAAGGCCTTAGCTATCTCGTAGGTCCTGTTTAGCATATGAAAGTTCTTTTGAAACTTTCCTTTTTCCTTACCTCCTCCTCCCCCCAGCCAACCGTATTTGGGTTGGAAAACAAGAAGGAACACTGCCCCTGTGGTCTGTCATTAGGGTCCAGTGATCTTTTACTACAGTAAAGCGTGTCACTGGCGCTTTCTGAATCACACCTCCCTTGCATAGAGCAAAGATGGTTGCCTGCTTCTGTGCATTTTTGGCAAAAACCCTAGCGTCCACTTTTCGGAGAAGCCCACATACCACAAAGTACACCTCGAAACTTCAAGAAGACTTGGGCACCTGGGTTCAGTCGGTGGGTTGGGCCATGTTCTCAAGGTCCTGGAATGGAGCACCGCAATGGGCTTCTCCGGTCAACAGGGAGCCTGCTTTCTCTAACTCTCCGCCGGACTGTGACTTCAGAATTCCGTGTGTCCAACCGAAAAACAAGCTCCTCCAAGGACGAGAAAAAGAGACAGAGACAGAGAGACAGAGACAGAGACAGAGAGACAGAGACAGAGACAGAGAGAGAGTGAGAGAGAGAGAAAGGTAAAGAGAGACAGCCTGTGTTTGAAACTGCTGTCTTAAAACTTAGACCCGCCTGTGTCAGGCAAACAGACTAAAATAAAAGCAGCGTGTGGCAAAAACCACCTGGCAAAATAAGAAAGCAAAGCACCACTAACCGGTCTGATGTTCAACCGAGTCATGGTCCCCGGGCGGGGGTGCACCGTTCCTGGAAGTACTGCAATACCAGGTCGATGCGTGGAGTGGACGGAGCAAGCTCCTATTCCATCTCCCTGTTCCAAAAATCCATTTAATATATTGTCCTCGGATAGAGGACGTATCAGATATTAAACTGATAAGAACAGATACTACACTTGATCTTAGCCAAAAGGCCGAGAAGCGATAACCCCCAACTGCGGAGCGCCTCGGCACCCTGCCCCTCACACATCTTTTTGTTCACGGTGAGAAAAGTCACCCTCAAACGAACTCGCACCTTCTTCCCTGCAACTTGACAGGACGCCATCGTCACAACTCGTTAGGCATACATGCTTTGTCGGATCCTTAACCTGTTTCGGGCTTTCACGCTCTTTATTGTTTTGCTCCCATCGGTCCCGGGGAGAAACAGTCATTTCTAATTTGCATGTCCCGCCCACACGCGCGCCGTTCCCTGGTTTCCTGCCCTCCAGCCTCGGAACGGAAATGTGCGCCGGTAGCCGTAGTCCCTCCCCCCCCCCCCCCCCCCCCCCGGTCTGGTTCAGCCTCGTTTCCTAGGAGAAATCCCCAAACCGGGAAGACGCACGCAGCTGTGTGAGGTTTTTCTGGGCACCATCTCTCCTCTCTTCCTTTTCAACATCCTCTCCAACCTACAGCTACCTTGAAAGGTTTCTGCCCTGAGCACCCACCCCCTGACATCATCTGACCGCCGAGTCCCGTGTACAGACATGATGGGGAAAAGAACGCGAGCGGTCCAAGCCCGCGGCCAGAAAGAGTTCTTGAGACGTATCCTGTGCCAAAGGGTCGTTTTATTAAAGCACGGGGACAGGGCCCCTGGGCAGAAAGAGCCGCAGCGGCCCCATTACAGACTTCCAAGTCGGGAGGGGGTCAGGGAGAGCGTTAAGTCTCCAAGGAATTTTGGAAGCCAGGTTTCCAGGACCTCGAGGGGGTTAAGCGGTTGTCATCACCGTCTAGTAAAACCGTCGGCGTGAGACCCTTCGGATGGGCATCGGTGGGCCATACGCTTGGGGGATGATTGCCAACACGCACCTTGCGGGGTTTTAGAAATAAAGGGCTTCTTATAGGATAAGGTAGACTTACAGGATCCTGGTAGGTGGAGGCAGGGTTTCAGGCGAGGGTTGCCTTCTGCCCTTACCGAAGTATTGGCATGGGGGCTGTTGAGTCCCTAGGGGAATGTCACTCTGCCTGTTTCAAGGACTTGTCGACGAGCAATAGGTAGTAAGGAACTTTAAGAACTCTTCTTCTGCCTTTGTTTCCCCACATCATTCCCCCCGTGAACAGTTCTGACCCTTAAATCTTTAAGGTTTTGAGGGTGGAAGGTCTCATCTTCTGTTAACTTCTTCCTGCTGGACGGGGGCATAGAGATGTCCCTGCCTACGGCTCAGCGTTGGCCAGTCGGGGCTCACACAGGTAACGGGAGTTACAAAAGGCAGGGGCAGCTGAATCCGAGGGAGACTGCGTGGGGAGATCTTCCGAAGCGGGAAGGCTCCTCCGTTCCGGCCGTGAAGGGGCCTCGACGCCAGCTGGAGAGAGATGGGAGAAAACAGCCAAACGAGATTAGGGTAACTGGAAGAAAAAGAAGCCCCAATGAAGAGTCCTCTGGTAGTTGGCAAAAATTCTTTGCCAGTCCAGGAATTTAACCCATCACTAGGGGAAAGAGAGGGATTGTTTAAAGCGCCAGCATTGAGTATTCACGTCAGACACCCAGACACATCCTGCGATACCCCGGAACGTCTGCACGGCATTTTGTCGTTCTGCCTAGCACACGTCTCACCCCGTGTGGCAGTGAAAACGCCTAACGTCATTCCGCCCTGTAAACCTGTTTTCAGTTAGCAATAATCGCACCGCGCGAAACTTGTAAACCCGTTTTAAGCATTTGTGCTGTGTTCGTTTTTTAACAGAGAAAGGCCGTGTGGGGTAATCATTTAGGGCCTCGACCGTGTACTTCTTAAGAGCTTCCGTGTGCCAAACGACATCGTCCGGTGCCAAAGAGGGAACGATAGTGGGCGTTAGGCGGTCGTACCCATGAGACGCCCAACGTGTTCACCACTGTTTCAAGTTGGGAAGGCTGCCTGGGTTGGTGATGGTTTTCACGCTGGCCAAAACCCACAGCACCGCGGCCTGTCCAGCCTGGGGGAAGCCTCGGACACGAGCTAGACTCTAGTCTAGCCATCGGGTCCTGTGAGGAGACAGTCATCTGAGGCTGGGCTCCTTGAAACCGCAGCCGAAATACCAAGGCCTACTCCGCTTCGGAGGGCCAGCTTCCGAATCTGCGTCATAAAAGGCAGTCCGTGGTCCCTCTGTAGAGACCGAGGGAGTCCAGATCTACGGACCATTTTTCTTAAGAGTTCTTGTCACCTCCGTGGCCTCTTCTACCCAGACCAGTAGCCTAGTGTGAATCCTGTATTACCTTCCACTGGTTATTCTGGGGTATAAAGGTGTCGTCCTTCATCATGAACAAGCCGGGCCCGCTCATTTCTTGGTCTGAACGGGCCGCACGTCGGGACTCCACTGGAGTGAAGACGGATGAAAGACTCCACCTCCGTCTATTCGGTGCTGCCCGCTTGGCCGCACGGTCTAGTGGGCTGTTTCCCTTGGATTCTAAGGTCCTATCCCTTGATGTCCTTTGGGGCGAATTTCAGCGCCTTCCTTAGGCAGGTGTACAGCCTTGAGAAGCGTAATAATTTCAAGGAGGCACCTGGGCGGCCCAGGCGGTCAAGAACACGAGTGATAATCTCAGGCCCCTACTTGACTGGGGAGTTGGGATTGAGAACAATCCCCTTTTCTTCCCAATTGCTCCCAGGGCACGTAGGACCAGGGAAACATATTCGGAGTCAGTGTAAGTACGAACTGGCAAGGCTTGGGCAATCGCCAAACACCAGTGAGCACTGTGGCACACGCACCCAGCTTCTCATGAAGCTGCTTCCCATGTAGACAGGAAACGGTTGCCGTCGGTAAACCAACCGTCCTCGGCGCCTTCGACAGGGGCATCTTTCAAATCTGGTCGGCCGGAAGACCGGTGACCTCTGAACCGCCGCGCTCTCTAGAAGCACGGTGATCGGGTCCGGGTCTAAGGGAAGCTGGGCCGAAAGTCTCACGGGTTTCGAGGATCAGCTCAGGCGCATCTGTACGCGTAACCTGGTACGTCGTAAGTCTGCCTCCCGTCGTCCATTGGTGGCCTTTGGTCTCGGGACCTGATGCGAGGTCATCACAGTCAGGGACTGTCCCGTGGGGAGCTTCGAGGCTCCGCTCTCCCGGGAGGGCTGTTACGTGCTTGGCTGACGCCTTGGCTTGCAACTGGACCTCGGCAGGCGGGGCTTCTAGGAACAATAGGACTAGGGCGGGGGATGAAACGATCGTCGAGCCCTTTATGTCTGAGGTCCGGCCCTAACCGTATCCTAATGATAAGGAATCACTGGCAAGCGGGGGAAGACTTGCCAAGAGACGGGGGATCCCCAAGGGCACCACCCAACCCAACCATTATCTCCACAAGCCCACCGTCACCCCTGCAGAGTCGGGTACGCTCTGGCTTTCAGAGAACGCTTCTGTCGTCCCAGCCACACAGAATGAGTCGAGCTCCTCACTGAGTTACGCAGTTGTTGGGGACTCGATCCCATTCTCCAGCTGGCTACGACGTCACGGGCCCACGGGATCCCGTGACTATCCCCGACAGCACAGGAAGCATGAGCTTTCCGTCCGTCCGCCCGACCTACCGCGGTACTTTCTCCGACGTTCACCTCAAGGGGTCTGGCTTAGGGGAACGACAAACATTTGCACACGATCGGATCGAGAATTTACCATCCACAAAGGTGTGCTCCTGAAACATAAATTTTCTCTCTAAAACAGCCCGCACCGTTGGAGGTATTTCAAGCATTTGAGAAACGAGTCCGGTTTTAACAAACTTGGCCTAATCGCTCACAGATGCTCAGCAAGAATGACGATCGATCACACAGAGATCTCTTCGAATCTGCTTGGCTGGAACTTTGATGAGGAGTCCCTAGGTTGAACTTGTAGCAGCCTCTCCAGGCCAAGAGCCCAGCCGAGAACTTGCCCTCCGACGGGCCTGTCGTGCCTGTCGATTTGGCCAGATTCCTCTTCACGGGGTCCCCAGGGCATCCCGAGGTTCCCGCACCTGCCAGGACGTGAAATTCTTCCCTCACCTCGCGAGGCGGCTGGGAACTCTGTGAGCCAGGTACGAGGCCGAGGTTTCCGAGGGGTTCTACGGCTCCGGGTTCCGTAAAGGCAGCCGTAGAGCCGTCTGCTCCTAGCTGAGGGTGTACGGGTCTCCCACATACGACCTCCCAGTCAAAGCCTTGGTAAAATAACCAACGACGGTCTCCTGTTACAAGGAGAACAGGTTCCGTCGAACTCACGCGAACGGCTACGATTGCCACCGAAGAAAGAACACGTACCGAGGCCTTCTGAAACTTCGAGGGCTCAGACGGAGAGGAAAAGGAAACGCTTCCGTCTGTTCACGCGTGAATCCTTTATCGCGTCTTCGTAAGTCACAGACCTCTTAAGAGACAGTTTCCTTAACCTGGAAGAGTCATCATCAGAAAACCAGCCATGCTTCAAACAAGAGCCACAGAAGTATAATCGTCCTTTTGCACACACCCCCATCCAGTCGTCGACGACTTCGCACGCTGTCCTACTCGGAAAAGACCTAGATGTCCGGTGAATTTAATCCCAGTCAGGATGCGAGCAGAACTTCCAAGTCTCGCGTTACCAAAGACCACGGAAAAAGCTCTCTCAGCAGCCGCCCGCGAACGCCCGGGGACGGACGGACGGACGCGAGAGGGACCATCCCGTCACGTCATCGCTTTGCTCACAAACGGCAACGGACACCACGGGAGCTGGTCTGACCTTCAGCGGACCTCGATGCAGTCAGGGTTCCACGTCTCCTGCTGGTCCCTTAGAAGACACGTCGCGCTTCATGGAACCCACAAACTCAACTGTGTTTAAATACTGAATTCCGTTCCATCAGGATCCTCCCCAGGGGCAGCTTCTACCCCAGACGCTGGCCGGCTGTCTGGCGGGGAGATCAGGACCATCTGGAGCTGGCGGGGTGGGGGTGGGGGTGGACGCTCTCCTTTGCTCCCTGACAGCGAGGGGAGGAGGAGGCGCGCACCCAGGACAAGGGCGATGCGGAAGCCAGTCAGGCCCGCCGCACCCAAGGTGGGGTGGGAGGAGCAGGAGCGGGGAGACAGGAGGCGGGAGAGGCAGAGTGCCGCCAGAGGGCAGAAGAAAGGGTTCCCGGTTCCAGAGCTCATGGGCCCCAACAGAGGAGCAGATGCCTTGCTTTCCCACCACCAAGGGGCACTAGGCAGTCCTCGTCGGGCCAGCGAAGACGGGGAATCTCCCCGAAGCAAGTTTCGGCGGCTGCTCGGGAACATTCCTTCCGGCCCCCGTCCCGAGGGAGGCCAACCGCCGTTGGCTCCAGACCCGGAAAATGAGCGAGGGAGAAGCCTAGTCCCCACATCTACGAGGAGGAGGAACAGTGAGAGACAAGAGTCCCCTTTGCTGGGGGGCGGGGGGGCGCTATGTTTCCTCCAGCGGCCTGGCTTTATCCGGAGGCGCCCCGACTAGATAATTATCGTCCACAAGGGCAGGAGGGGAGTTTTACCAGCCGACCCCTTCAGGTGAACACATTCCCCAAGAGGCCCTTAGCTCGGGGGTCCTGGCAAAGAGCCGTGAAGGTCCCCTAGGTCCATCTGCCCCATTTCCCGCAGAGGACATCGAACCGATGGATCCCACCCAACCCAGGCAGCGTTACAGGGGCTCAGTCCTTCCCTAAGTTTTGCAATCCCAATGGTTTCCGGTGGGTTGAAAGGCACCCACGGGAGAGTCCTTGGGAACTGAAGACGAGAAGGTCCATCACCTAGACAATCCGCAGCCCCACCCAACCCGACCGCCGGGCGCCATCCCACGCAGGGCAGATCCGATTCCCTGGTGTCAGAGCGACCCGGGGCGTCCCCCGAAAGATTAAATCGCTGTGACTCCTGCCGCCAAGGACGCCTGGAGGAGGGAGGCTACCGTACCCCCCCGCTCCCCCCACCGCATCCTAGGCTACAGACGCAAGACTACAGGCGCAAGGACCGAAACACCGTGCCTTGAAGGTTGTGCCGTGAAGGTCACGCCTTACTTTTACCCTGCCTTGAAGAACTCGCAGTCTTTAACCCACGGAGAACAGGAGGAAATTACCGAATTCTGTAGCTTACGGAGTTCGTCGAGGACACCGAAGGAAAACAGTAAAGACAGACATCCACCGGGACCTAAGCGACACTCCAACACGGCTAGTCCCAACAGGGAACTGCCCGAGGAAAGAGTCCCGGGGGGGGGGGGGGGGTTTGCACGCCATCGGGTACCGGTTTCGGCCGCAAGCGGCCCGACCGGGGATGTGACCGGGATCACCTCAGATCCATCAGGAGGAAACCTCCCACGGGAGGCTTAAGACGGGCAGCCGTCCCGTCCCGTGCCCAGGACAGACAACGTTGCATAAGGACAGCAGTAGAGAGAGGGCACCAAGTTTCTGGGACAGGAAGACCCGCCTCCTTGCAGAGACCCTGAAAGGAGAGCGAAGGAAGAGAAGAGAAAGTCTGCACCGCGGCTGAATCCAAATGAGCCTCGGGACGCCAAGCCGCACGTCCGGGCGCCACAGGGTGGAGGAAAGAACGTGAGCCTTCGAAGCCCACGGCCGAGGAGGAGTCCTTGAGACTTTCGGTGCCAAAAGGTGACTCTGAGAAAGCGCGGGGACGGGGCCCGTGGGCGGAACGAGCTGCGGTGGGGTCCCGGGGAGCGGCCCCTTGCGTACTTGGTCAGGGAGAGCGTCAAGTCTCCAAGGGATCTCGGAAGCCGGGTTTCCAGGACCTCGAGGGGGCTGAGCTGTCCTTGGGAAAAGGTCATTTATCACCGTCCTCATCAGGCCCTTCCGAGGTACGGAACGAGAAAGAGAGAAAACTCTTGCTTCTTCGACAGAACGAAACTCATTCCACATCGCAGTTACCACAGGGGTCCTCCGGTGGACCCTCTTAACGTGGCAACACCATCCAGCCAAAGACCACCACACCAGGAACACACCTGTCACGAGACCAACCCGGCCATCGCTTGTTGCAAAAGTGAGAGGGGACGCGCTTCGGGGCGAGGGTGACCGGAACAGCTTATCACGTAGGGGATGTGTGAGCCCGAGGGACGCTGTAAGCCAGGGACGACGACGGGAAGGGCAGCCGCGTTTGCTGACCTCGCTCCTCGCCCCCGCCCCTGCCCCCGCCCCCCTATACGCCACTTAAGCAGACACAGGGACTGGTTTTGAGCTGAAACAGACAGAAGGAAGAACTCTGCCCTCTTCCCATCTGCCTCAGAGCGGGACATGAATGGGTACAGAAGTGAACCACTGACAACCCCGGGTCCTTATCGGCCGGGAGAGTGGCCCCAGGGGACTCTACCTAACAGACTCTACAGGCCGGCCCTTATCTTCCGCTACCCCCTCCCCGCTCCTTCTATTTCCCTTCCTACCTTTTGCCCCCCCCCCCCCCCCCCGACACTCTAAGCCTTTCTACTCTGTCTTGTCACTTCTCTGAAAATGTATCGTTTCTTTTTCTTTTTCCTGTTTGTTTTGGGTTACGGGCTATATAAGCCCAAGTTCAAGCTACCCCACAGAGCGCCTCAGCCCTCCGCTTCTCCCGTGTGTATGTGAGACATACGCACGAATCCACTTCTGTTTGCTTTTCTCTGGTCAATCTGTCTTGGGTCACAGAGCCCCAGCCACCCCCCCCCCCGACCCCACCCCACCCCAACAACCTCAAAGGGGAGAAGGAGAAAGATGACCCGCTGCCCCACAGATGCTTTGGGCAGTCAGGGGAATTCAGACTTTGGGACGCTGAATAAATCTCACCCAGGAGAAAGGAAAACCAGAGCGACGCCAGAGCTGCCCGTCGGTCCGGCAGCAGTTACTCCCGTTAGCCGGGGTACGGGGACGTGCTTGGTCCGTTCTGTTGTTCCGACAACGTTCTTCTTTTTTGTCTCCGCTCTGACCAGACCCACCACCGCGCGGGCCTCGCTCCCGTCTTGACTCGCCACGGTCCCAGAGCGGCCTGGCCCCACGCTGATGTCGCAAAGGAAGGACATCTCGCCGACGGTGGACTCGGGAAGGCCTGAAAGGGGAGCTCTCGAGCCCGCGCCACTCCTGCCTAACCAGCAGGAAGAAGGAAGATAAACATGATTCTGACAAGGGAGAACCTTCTGGAGCAGGGAGGTCATAGCCTGCCTGTGAGGAAAAGGAGGCTAGAGCCGTTCTTGCCCCAGCAGCAAGGCACTCACCACCGCGCACCCTCGAATGGGAAACCGCCACAACCTCAAAGTCTCGCTCTTCTCCCGTGAACTTGTGTTCGAAGCAAGCCTCCCCCATGTCCTCCGTGAATTGAAATCGAAACTGACTTTCCAGTGAAGGAAGGAAGGAAGGAAGGAAGGAAGGAAGGAAGGAAGGAAACACAAAAAACAAACAAACCAAAAAACGTGACCTCCCCTTTGCCTCTTCAGACTTGCTTGTGGCTCCCGGTAGCTTGCACGTCCCTGACTGTGCGATGCCTCCGCCATCCCCGAACAGACTCATCTGGCCAGTCCAATCACCGGCTGTTCTCTTTCTAAAGATGCCGCTGTTGCGGGAAACTGCCCGTGGCCAACCGGAGACCATCCCGGCCTAGCTGTGAGCGACGGGCCAGCTTCCGCAGCTGCTTTTCCTTCTCTCAAAACCGAAGACGCGCCGCGGCGTCTCGACACCGTCTGCTGGGTCGTCAGCCCAAGGCGTACTTCTGCCTGCCTGCCGTTATTCCTCCCTCCGCGGCTAGGACCAAAACGTCTACAAGGACGGGGAAAGGGAGGGATGAAGGAATCTCCCAGAGGGGAGAGCGCTGCAGCGGTCTCGGAACAGGTCGCCGACGCGGTACCCAGCGTCCTCCCGTTTTCTCCTTGTCTCGTTGCCCTAACAAAGAAGGACCCAGTCCTCCTTCCTGAAGGCAGACCCCCCAGAATGGGAAACAGCATCCCCGCGGGCTCCATGTTGCCTTTGTTGAATGCGGTCGAGAACACGGCCAGAGGAACCCGTGTCCGTGAGCCCCATTAGCGGAGGGACAGCTCCCACCGCAGGTCTGCAAATGACGATGTCCCCGATGAATGTTCTCCGAATCCGGAATCTGCAGTTCAGCAAGGGTCACCAAAAAATGTCTTCGGCTGTTAACCTTTTGACAAGGCAAGCGTAAGAAGAACCGGAAGGAGTGGTGGGCCAGACCTGCTGGGGATGGATCGGAGGTCCGGACGCAGTATCCCACGGGCCGGCCGGGTGGGACAGCCGATGGGCGGTCACCCTGGCAGATCGCTGGGAGCGTGTCGCAGGATGCAGGTATCTAGACGTGGAGAACCTGGAAAGGACGAAAGCAATGGGACATGTAGGGGGGGCTACGTTTCCATTCCGACCGTCTCCCACGATGCTTTATTTTTACCTTTCCTGTAAGGGCCTCTTGATGGCTGGTAGCAAACGCTGACGGTGCCCAGTTTTCCCTGGCCTGCGGAGAGCTGGGGTGAGCCACATGAGCCCGGTGGGTAGGCTTTCTGCCAGCTATGTTCAGAGGTGCAGGTGGCACCAAGGAGGTGGCAAGGGGGCGGAGGGTACCTGCAAGGAAATTAATCTCCATCAGGAGGGATGGGAGGACATTGCGGGGTTGGGCGTGAAGGGACACGGAAAGGTGGTAGCGAAGGGCGCGGAGGGGTTCGGGGGAGGGAAGAAGGTGACGGGCCAGTGTGATATGGGATGTGGACGCGGCTATAACCATTCATTGGTCGTTGACCAGGTCAAGGGTCGGAGAACGCTCAGAGAGGCCAGGCAGCCAAGCAAAGAACGTTTGGAAGGATCGACAGTGTGGCTGTTGAGATCACCGGGAAGGA
Organism: Meles meles; assembly: GCF_922984935.1. NCBI lineage: Eukaryota > Metazoa > Chordata > Mammalia > Carnivora > Mustelidae > Meles > Meles meles. Next base: position 45,056,068 of record NC_060083.1, read on the forward strand.
CACGAGTGTGTCGTGCAGATAACAGGAGCAAGAAAAGGCAATGGGCTGTAAGGGACAATAATGTGGAATATAAGCCACGAAGAAAAAGAACTGTACCCAGAGAGAGAAAGTAGGAAAGCACGTAAAAAAGCCCCGCACTAAAACATATAAAATGAGGCTGGAGGAAAAGCTAAAAAAAAAGACCAGAGTGGAGTTAGAAAAGAAAACCAAAAACAGTAAAGGAAAAAATAAGTCACTTTTAGACTTGGCTTGCCAGTAGCCAAGAACTGGAAAGAATCTTAACTGAGGAAAGAAAGAAAAAAAAAAAAACACAAAGACGCAAAGCCACCCCCACACACCAAAGAACAAGAACAAGCAAGTGAAAACCAAAAACACAACAACACTAAACAACTCTCTCGTTCACCATTTTTGTGGGGAAAGTGCACCGTTCCTGGAAGTACTGCAATACCAAGTCGATGCGTGGAGTGGACGGAGCAAGCTCCTATTCCAACTCCCTGCCCCAAAAATCCATTTAATATAATGTCCTCGGATAGAGGACGTATCAGATATTAAACTGATAAGAACAGATACTACACTTGATCTTAGCCAAAAGGCCGAGAAGCGATAACTCCCGGCGCCCCCCGCCGGGCCCCCGTCCTCCCAACAGCCATATTCAACTCACGGTCACAGCCCAGACCCTCACTCCTCGCCCGACTGCCTCTGCGCCGTCCACGGTCCCATCCACATCCCAGATGCTTTGGGGCAGAGGCTTCCTTCTCCTCCCTCCCAACCAGAAATCCCGTATCCCCCGCGGCCCCCGCCCTCCCACGCCCAGCAGCCACTCCGAATCTGCATGCCCCGCCTTCAGCTCCCCGAAGAGGCGCGGCCGCCGCGGCCCGGCTCCGCCCTCCCGGCCGCCTCGGCGAGTCGCGAGGCGCAATCCCGCAGCGCGCGCAGACGCGGGGCGAGGGGCGGCGGCCGCGGAGGGACGGCTGACACGGCTGCCGGTGTGGGGACTCCCGGGAGCCGGTGAAGGCCAGACCTTACTTTGGGTCCGCCCCCAGCACGGACCGCGCACTCCACCCGCGGTTCCGTGCCTGAGGTCTCGCCTCCCGCACGCTCCGCCGCTGCCCGGCGCGTCGGCACCGCGACGGCTCTTCAGCCAGCACCCCCGCCCCCTCCCCGCTCGCCACTGCTCCGCTCGCGTCCGTGTCCTCCGGCCAGGGCCCCGGCCGCTTCCGACCCCAGAACGGGATGTCCCGGACGACACCCGTGGAACGGAACAATTCCCGCTGCCTCGGCGTCACTCCGGCCCGCCGACTTTGCTCGGAGCGACACGCACGGACCCCAGTACCTGCCAACTGCGCTCTGCGGAGGCCGGCCCCGGACCCCAGTGCCCTCGCCCTGCGTGCGGCGGCGGCGGCGTCGTCGTCGTCCCCGCCGCACTCGCCGCAGAGTGCCTAGAATTCCGGCGGGCCTTCTCGGGCGCCACCTCCCGCCCCAGGCTCGCCAGCAACTCCGCGTGGCCACGGAGTTCGGATGGCTGGCGGGGGCGGGGGGCGCGAGGGGCGCGAGGGGACGACCTTTCCTTGTGGTGGTGAAAATGGTTCCTCGGCGCCGTTTGGATGAGCGCCTCTCCAGCCAGGCCGAGCGTCTTCTCCTGGGTGTGAGCGCCACGTTGCTGTGCTCTCGGGACGCTCGGTTCACGCACTTTGGCCCCTTTCTGGCTAGGTGAATTGGTTGCGCTGGTATCTGTCATTTACATATGAAGGGGGCTGGCCCTCCGTCTGTCCTCTAAGCCTTGACTATTTCCTTCTGTGGGAGAGCTGTCTTTGGGCCTCGCTGATGATTCCAGGTGCTTAAGGTGCCACGGAAAGGTATGGGGGGGGGCGGCTTTGATCTCCGGGGCCTAGGTTCGAGCCCCATGCTTTGAGTAGAGATTGCTAAATAAATACACTCACAAAAAGTCGTTATTCAGATCATGCTCTCTATCCGTTGTTTTGTTTTTTGTTTTTTTTTTTTTTTTCAAAAAGAAGTTTTTGGATGTTGAGTGCAAGTTAGAAAGGACTTTACCATGACCTTAAAAATAATTTCCTCAATCCTCCCTCAGGTCTTTTTCTTCTTCTTTCTCAACAGCTAAATCTTTAGCCCTTTGGTGTCTGCTCTGCAGTACAGTGTAAGCGAGTCAATTTTTCCTTGACAACTTTGAGATGACCCTTCGGGTCCTAAAGGGCACCACGCGTACATTTTTGTAACATTCCTGGCTTTTTTCTTTCTTTTTCTTTTTTCTTTTCTTTCTTTCCTTCTTAATTTCTTTTCTTTCTTTCTTTTTTTTTTTTTGAAAATTTTTGAAAGATCTTATTCACTTATTTGACACAGAGCATGCACAAGCAGGGGGGAGCTGCAGGCAGAGGGAGAGGGAGAAGCAGGTTCTCCTATGAGCAGAGAAGCAGATGCGGGGCTCGATGCCAGGGTCCTGGGATCATGAACCGAGTTCAGGTAATCTCTCAGGTGCTCTACTAACCAAGCCAGCCAGCCATCACCACCCCCCTTGGATTTTTCTTTAACAAGTGCAGAACAGGGAGCACCTGGGTGGCTCAGTCCATTCCGCGTGGGACTCTTGATTTTGACTCAGGCCTTGATCTCACCGTCCTGAGGTGGAGCCCCACGCTGGGCTCTGTGCTCAGCGTGGGTGCCTTGAGATCCTCTCCCTCTGCCTCTCTCCCTACTCACGTGTGCATATGTGTTCTCTCTCTCTCTCTGAAATAAAAAACAAAATCTAAAAAACCAAGGGGCGCCTGGGTGGCTCAGTGGGTTAAGCCTCTGCCTTCAGCTCAGGTCATGATCCCAGGGCCCTGGGATCGAGCCCCGCATTGGGCTCTCTGCTTGGCAGGGAGCCGGCTTCCTCCTCTCTCTCTCTCTGCCTGCCTCTCTGCCTACTTGTGATCTCTGTCTGTCAAATTAAAAAAAAATAAAAAAAAAATAAAAAATAAAAAACCAAAACAGAACAAAGAAATCAGAGCAGAGGTCCTTGACTGGCGGTCAATAGAGCATGCGACTCTTGATCTCAGGGTCATGAGTTCAAGCCCTACATTGGGCCAAGAGCTTACTTAAAAAAAGAAGAAGAAGAAGAACAACAGCAACAACACGGGGACCTGACCACCTTCAATTCTCTGAGTCCACGGGATTGACCCATGGTGTCCATGCAGATGATGCTTGGGCACCCATCAGGGAGCCCAGCACTGAGAAGTGACTGTGATCCGATTCCTGCCCTCAAGGCATTCATGGTGGGGGGAAGCGGGGGGGGGGGGGGCTGCAGGGTCACTTCTATGGAGACTCCTTCTCAAGAGAATGGATGCCCCTTCGTGGAGCTGCAGGCACTATAGTGTGGACGGACCCTCGGACAGAGCAGGGTGCCCGGGGATAAACCTCTTGTCTTTTCTTACCTGGGGAAAAGGGTCCGCCCGGCAGGACATAACTACCAGCCAGTGAACTGGGGTCTGGGTCCCAGTGCATGGGACTCTAGGCCTCCGGCCATCACCACGGGCTGCAGCTCAACCAACTGGTCCTTTACCACTTGTGACACCACCCACCAGGGCGTTGCTTGGTCCTGGGAGTAGAGAGAAGCCAGACGCCCTTCCTCTGTCCTCCCCGACCCCAAGCAGGGAGCATCCCGGTCAGGACCCGGATAAGACATTTGCCCAAATGGCCAGAACCCCAGATTTCCATGCACAGGGGACTGTGCGAGAGGAACACACGGTTGTGGCTCCCACCTGGCCATGACCCCCTTGTGGGAGGCCACGATGAGGCTTGAGACGAGGACCACACCAGGCCCTGACTTGTGTCTCCTTTAAAGTCCGAATAGCCTAACAAAAGGCTTATTAGGCTGGAAAAGTTGAGTTGCACTGAGAAAGGGTCTGTGCTGTGTGTTGCGCGCTCACGTACGTGACTTCCCACACGTTTACTAGTGAGATGAGAGCAATTGAGGTGGGGTCCTACATTCTTAACTGGTCCTTGCTGTTGCAGCACGGCTCAAAGAACACTCAGGTTTGTTGTTACTTCTTTGTAATTATTATCTGAAGACAAAGACCACTGGCCTTGGAAGATCTGCATTTAGACCTGGAGAACTAGTTAATGGGGAAGTCTGGAGGGTTTCATGCATATGTAACAAATTCTTTTGTAATTAGCTAATGATGGACACTTCTTTGTAATTATTTCTGTTGGCTATATAATGCCTCGCTGCACTGAATAAACTCCATACTGTTGGACATCCTCCTCCGTGTTCCTCCTGCCCTCATCTCTTTGTCTCTTTAACTTCTTTTCCCCATCCTCTTACCCTCACGTTTCCTGGTGGATTTGTCTGTCGCGCCGGCCGCGACGCCCCCTTGAGGCCCAAGGCCTCTCCCATGGAGCTCGGTGTCCCTAACGGGAGCACGCGATGCATAGTCAATAAATGAGAAGGTGGGATGGAACGCAAAGCCAGCTGAAGCAGGAAGGGCTGCCTGACACTTCAGGGAGGCTTAAAGGCAGAATTTCAGCGCATGTCTACAAGACAAGGGAACGGGGACATTGCAGTCTAAGGCAAGAGTGGTGGTGGGGAGGGCGATTGGGGAAGGAGGGGACCAGTTTGCATCAGGCTGCCCTGCCCAGCCACCTGGAAGTTAGGATCTGGGCCTCCTCGGAACTGTCCCAGGGGACGCTTGCTTCCGATGAGCTCTTTGCTACCATAATCGCCCCCTCACCCCCGTGTCCCTTCCTTCACAGACTCATTCATATCCCCAACTCGGCCAGCAGGTTCACCTTCCAACAGGAAGCCCTCGCCCCCACCCGCTCTGGCTGGAAACCTCCTTATTACATCAGACTCCGATCCAATGGACGTGGAAGGCAGGATCACAGAAGGTGCCCTGGCATCTGTAAGGTGCCCTTACCCCAGGCCCTCCACTCACCACCAGGAACACACCGCCCCAGTCTCCTCCCCTTGCTCTCAAGCCCTTTTTGAATTGGCCTAGGAGCCACCTTGCTCTCCCTGGAAAGCCTCATTATGTAAGCTATAAATCTCTTCATACCCTCGTGGTTGGTGGGGGGGCATCAGTCTCCACATCTAAAACAAATGTGGATGACGAGTTTGGGGAAGGCAGCAGGGCAAGGCAGCTCCGTCTCACTGGCTCTCAACAGATTCCAGGATATGGGTCCAAAGGCCTCCCCACCAGACTGGATGGTCTCCTGTTAGTGTCAAGAGCGGGGGAATCCTTCATTTCCTCATTGCTACACTGTTTCCTGAGTGCCTAGGGGGTGCTGAACACGAAGCCAGTCCCAGGACTGCCAGGAAGCGATCCGTACCTGGAGCCCGCCCAACACGGTCATTGTCACGGGGGATTCCCGGTCCAGAAGCTGACTCGGGGTCATCTTCCCAGATGGGCTTGGAGGTCCGCCAGCCTCCGCCCCCACCCCAGAGACTCCAATTCCATTGCTGTATGGCGCTGCTCGGGCAGGAGTCTGATTGTAACGAGAAACCCCAGAGATTCTGGGGTACCGCCAGGGTGGATAAACAGAGGCCACAGATCTGGAGGAACAAATTTTCCTTCCCTCCCGGGGGAAGCCCTTTGTACCCACGACCTCAGCTGCCTGTTCTTTGTTCCCGTCGGTTAAGGGGGCCCACAGAGGCAGTGGAGAGCTTCCTGAAGGAGCCTGGTTGGAGTCCTCTAGATTGGAGGTCGGGTCACACGTGCAAGGACGTTACCTAGTTCTACCAAAAACTGCTCCTCCGCACCCTTGGCCCGAGCCCACCTCAAGGGCAGAAGGGAACCAGGAGAAAGCAGGGAAAGCACTTGGAGAAGGGGCAGCAAACACGTGGAGAAACGAAACGGATCCTGAAGGCCGCAGGCACACAGATCAACCAAAGGCGGTGCCTCGGGGCAGGAAGGTCAGGCTCTGCATACTGAAGCCACAGTTGCTACACCTCCACGCCCCAAATCCGTGCTATGGAAAACACCCACGCACCAGGACGCTAGGTGCGAAACAAAACGTCACTGAGATTAACAAACTCAAAAAAACTCAAAAAGAAAAACACTGAGGAAAAGACACACCTGTCCTAGTCGGCTTTTTACACCATAAGCATTCCCCTGAAGGTCCGTTCCCGGAAGTACTGCAACACCAGGTCGATGCGTGGAGTGGACGGAGCAAACTCCTATCCCAGCTTCTCGCACCAAAATTCCGCCTGATATGTTGTCCTCGGATAGAGGACGTATCAGATATTAAGCTGATAAGAACAGGGGCGCCTGGATGGCTCAGTGGGTTGAGCCGCTGCCTTCGGCTCAGGTCATGATCTCAGGGTCCTGGGATCCAACCCGCATCGGGCTCTCTGCTCGGGGGCGAGCCTGCTTCCCTCTCTCTCTCTGCCTGCCTCTCTGTCTACTTGCGATCTCTCTCTGTCAAATTAAAAAAAAAAAAAAAACCAACAACAACAACAAAAAAAACCTGATAAGAACAGATACCACACTTGATCTTAGCCAAAAGGTCGAGAAGGGATGCAGGCCGACATCCTTACTGCACTCCCCTGGAGCCGGGTCACCTTCTGTCAGCACTCCTGGCTCACTCTCCCAGGACAGGACCCTCCACAGGCGGTTTTGGTTGCAGTGATCCCTTGCTTTCCTGGTGAGTTTTCACATCCCCTGCAGCTCCCTCGCCCTCTTCCCTAGAGGATGACCTGCTGTTTGCATGCCCCCCCCCTGCCCCGCCCCAGGCGAAAGGACCAGATACCTGTGCGGGTGCCTGTGCCTGGGAGCCGGCCTCCGCCCTACCCACCTCCTCTCCAGCCTTCCGCGACCGAGACACCCTTACCCCGCCATACGCTCCGCGGTCACAGTCTGTTTTTGTGCTGGGTGGGTGCTCCGCAAAGCCTCACTTAGCCGGAAGGACCGTGAGACCAGCACCACAACCTCATGGACGCCTCAGGGGCCGCGACCCTGCGGGGAAAGAACCCTGATGGTACCGCTGTGGCGGGCCGGACGCACCTCCCTGCAGGCTTCGCTATCTGCGTTGGGCCTTGGACACATCGGAGCGAGTTGAAGTTCTTCTCACGTCCCACCTGGGATCCCCGAGATGGGAGAGGTTAAGAAATGAGTCCGGGGACCTGCCACCCCGGGCCTGTCCCCAGACAAGGCCGGCGACCTGAGCTCAGGCCCCACCCACTGCTGGAGTCTGTGAGAGGGAACCCTGAGAACCAGACCGGGACCTAGGAGGGGACGAGGGCGGCAGGTCGGACGCACCTGTGTGGGCAGGAGCGACGCAGGTAATGGAATGGGGACATTTGGGCTCACGGCCCAACGCGGCCCTAGCTCTGGGCTCTGTGACTCTCACCTGGCCTGGGAATGCCCCCTGGTCCTCGAGAAGCGCTCGGGTGAGCCTCCAAGGCCCTCTGTGGAAATGCCCGGCAGGAGTAGCCAACCCTCCGGGGGAGACAGTGATTGGGCCAGTCACTTCTGCGAACCCCCATCTCCTCGCTGAAGGCCTGGTCCTAATAACACCTAATGTGGGGCCTGTTTCCTGCCCCCCGTTTCTCCGCCCCCACCGGAGAGGCGCCCCTCTCTGCGCCCAGCCTGGTTTTGACTTTCTCCTGTTGCTGGCACCAGCAAGGAGAAGATAGGTTGCCCAGGCCCTTGGTCCCCGGAGGGCCTCCTTTCCCACACGTGCCCCTAGCCCCCCACCCCAACCCCTCTAGGCCCCTGGAAATCCAACGTGGACTGTTTTTTATGCCTTTCTGGCAGCTAGAGCCATGCCCAGCTCCTAAACATCCCTAGAAGGGGCGAGTGAAGGGATGAGGCTCAAACCAGGTCATCCATCAACCCCGCTTACCCAGCCCCTGGCACAGGCTTCTGGTGAGGGCTCTCCCCGCCTTGCCCACACAAGACCCCTCTGCTTGGTTCCGGGGTCTTCAGGAGTCACCGGATGGGTTCCCAGGTATTTTGACCTTCAGACGCTTCCACTGCCTCTCCCGGGAAGATGCTTTCTTCACCTTCTAGCGCTCGCATTGGCCTCTTGCATGTTCACGCGCTCCAGGGCATCCCGAGTGAGACCCCCCCTCCCTGCCATGCCCCAGAGCCCACACAGGTCCACACCCACGGACAGGGGTGCCACCCTCACCCAAGGGCCATGTGCCTCCACCAAGTGTCACACCCTCGTGGTGGTCCCTGCTACCCTCCCCCGAGCCAAAGATCTGGGGCGGGGATTGAGCCTTCTCCAGCAACATCTGTTTTTGGAGGCTGGCGAACCTAGTAGCTCATCAGACTCTTGGATTTTTGCCAAACTCACAGGTGATCAATTACATCTCGGGACCATTGTCCTATGCATTTCTCTTTGTCCGTCTTTGCTCATCTTTGCATCTCTGTATGTGAAAAACCACATTTATGATCCTTCCCCTGAACTGCGTGATCTTTACTCAGGTTTTATCCAGTCGGTCTTTCCTCTTTTCTTTTTCTTTCTGATCCCATTCCGAGACCTCCTGTCTAATTTGGAGATGAACCCCGCCTCTGGTAGACTGGCAAATATTTGTTCCCAGCTTTGTTCATCGTTTTCTTCCTTCCTCCTCCCTCCCTTCCTTTCCTTCTCTCTCCCTTTCTCTCCTTCCTTCCTTCCTTCCATTGGACAGACATGAGCATGACATAGTCAAATGTTTGGTAGAGTTGCCCACTGGGGTCTGAGTCCTAGATGGCAGTTGGGTCCTCTGGGAGGAAGTTGCTGGACAGAGTGAGGAGCACAAGAGGTTCTTTGCAGGGGAGGGATGCGGGTGGGTAATGCTTTGAAAGATAGAGGGAGAAGGCAAGTGTGGGCTGGGAGAGCCTCAAGCCGCATGGCATCTGACAAAGGCAGGGTCCTTAAGGAGAGGTTTCTGGAAATAAAGCCAGCCGGCTAGAGGAGCCCCACATCCCCATGGTAGAAATGGACCGGCCCCAGTACCCCCACTGAGCTCAGGGCTGAGGGCCCCCCAAGGATGCTGGCTGGTATGGGACCTCCACGGCCACCCTGGTGGGCTCCCCGCCATTCACATGCCCACCATGCCGGGTCTGGAGTAGCCAACAAAGGCCGGTGGGGTCGTTGGGTCTGTAGGCCACCCAGTGTCTCCTCCACCCTGATACCCCACGTTTATCTCAGGATGGCCTGCCGCTGCTGGGAGCCTGCCCTCCCTGGTCTCCAATGATCCCTGGTAAATAGCCATCTCCCCAAAGGCCCAGCAGTGAGCCAGGAGCCCCTTTTCAGAAGGCAAAGTCTCTGGCGTCGGTGGCCCCGCGCCCTGCTCCAGAACCTGCAGGGAGGGCCTGTGCTGTGATCCTTCCCCGCCCTGGCTCCCATCAACTCCACACAACCTGTCTTTCCTTCAGGGATCCGCCCACTGTCATCAGCAGGATGGGGTCCACCAGATCCCGTGGCCCAATCCACAGAGCTGCCCCCACTGCCCTGCTCCCCTCGAAGGGCTTGAGAGCCCTCTTCCGCTCCAGGCCAGCCTGAGCTGAGGATCTTCCCAGTCACCCAGTGTGTGAGCCCAGATGGGGTGTCTAGGTGTGTGGAATGTGTCCCTTCCAGAACGCGAAGAGGCCCGCTGGGCCCTGGGCTTCCTTCTCTCTCAGTAGACTCGGGTATAAAGAGGAAGCAGTTTTCTGGGCTTCGGAGGGCATGTCCCTGCCCGGGGACGACACCGGGACCTCCTAAACATCGTGCTGTTTCACTGTAGGGGTTATCTCCCTGTGTGGTCAGGGGGTGGGTAGGGTGGGGTGGCCACGGGAGTGTGAGTCTCTTGATGGCCTCTGAGACACCTGCCCCCTCCACCCCCCCAGCTTATCCTACCTGATCGGGGTAAGCAACAGGGAAATGGATCAACCCTAGGGCCCGTGCCAGGAGCAGGCGGCCCTGGCCATTTGGTCCAGAGACTTGAGGGAACGGGTGGTGGTGGGGTTGGATGTTCCCCGGGGGCCAGATGTCAGCCTATATCAGTGTTTTTCTCCCTCCTCCCCCGCCCTGGAGACTGTCTATCCTTTGTCCATTTTCTGTTGCGTGTTCAGCTGTTGGTATCCGTTCCTAGGATATCTCCTTAAAGCAGTGGATAGGAGAATCAGAAACAGATGCCTTGTTTCTGAATCAGAAACAGATGTCAGTCAGTCGAGGGAACCCTCTGGTGGCAAAGGAGTGTGCACAACACATGAGAAGAAATCCTTTGCAAGGTTTGTAGAAATCTCATGTCAGGAAAGGATCCTGGACCCACGCCGACTTCTTGCTCCATTTTCTCTACTGGAGACCATAAGTTCTCACGGGGCCGGAGGCCTGTCTGTCGGGGGGTAGGAGGCACCCCTGTCATCGGGTCTTGGCACATAGCAGGCATTCAATAAATAATTTTTTTTTTTTTAAGATTGCATTTATTTATCTGAGAGACAGAGACATAGCTAGAAAGGGTATACAAGTGAGGAGAGTGGGAGAGGGAAAGTAAGGTTCGCACCAAAGAGGGAGCCTGATGCAGGGCTTGATCCCAGGACCCCAGGATCATGACCTGAGTGGGATGTAGATGCTTAAGGACTGTGCCCCTGAAGTGCCCTCATCAAATATTTCTTGAACTGTGGATAAACCCTAAGCTGTAGCACCGGTAGCCTCCTCCCCGCGCTCTCCGTTGTTGTCATCACCCTGTCATCACTTCCCAGCCCCGGAACCTAATGCAGTGTTCCAATCCCAAACTTGCTCAAACCCGCCAAGACCTGGGGAGAAGGAAAAGAAACGAGTAGGGAAGGTGTCGTTCAGGGTCTTGTGAAGAAACTTTTGCCTCTGTGCAGGACAGCTTAGACGAGTTTGGGTCACTTGCCTGCACTATGTCTATATATGGGTCACTTGCCTGCACTATGTCTATATATGGCACTTAGAAAAGCTCTCGCTTACCAAAATAAACTACTTAAAAGCCAGACAGACAAAAAAAAATAAAAGAGAAAAGAAAAATGATAAGCAAACAAAGACAGCCTGTTTGTTTCTTTCTCCCCCAACTACCCCAAAAGAAAAGCAACCTTTCCTAGGTTTACCTTAAGAAGAGTAAGTTCTCTACAACCCGCAGAGTTTCGTACAAGAAAACCTCACTTCCCAGAGAACAAAGCTTTGGACACAAAACAGCAACCAAATGAAATAAGCTTCAGAGACAACTAAGAAGAAAGTTAACAAGTCTGTCATTAGTGACCAGAAAAGTTTACCCCCGAGGGGGTGCACCGTTCCTGGAAGTACTGCAATACCAGGTCGATGCGTGGAGTGGACGGAGCAAGCTCCTATTCCATCTCCCTGCTCCAAAAATCCATTTAATATATTGTCCTCGGATAGAGGACGTATCAGATATTAAACTGATAAGAACAGATACTACACTTGATCTTAGCCAAAAGGCCGAGAAGCGATACCACACTCCCGTCCCTCGCCGCCACCGCCAAGTCGCCATCCATATTGCACTCACGGCGAGCCGCGGCGCGCCCAGCCCACGCCTCGCTTCGCTCCCGTCTCCGACAGCGCTATGGCGGCCATCGGTCAGGACGCTCTGCTGCAGAGATGTCCATTCTCCACATCTGAAAACAGAAATGGTGCTTCTGTGGCTGCTTTGTCGCCCGCGCCGATCGCCACTGCCAATTTGAATGCCCCGCCCCTTCCGCGCAGGGAGGCGTGGCCGCGCCCGAAAGGAACCCCGTGGGAGCAGAGCTCCTCTGCTGGAAAGCTTTTGCTGGCGTGAGGGGAAGACCCAGAGAAGTGGGCTTGTGTCCGGGGAGGACGAGGGCTGGGGCAGAGTCATCACTGTAGGACCCTGCTACAGGCTTGCTGGGTCCAGGCCGCTGGGAACCAGCGGAGAAACGCCTGGCTGTGGCCAGGTAGGAAGGGCTCCAGAGACAAGGTGGGCGGGAGGACAAGGGCCGGGAGACTGGGACCTGATAAGGTGGCCACCCTGCCCCATCCGCAGGGCCCTTGGGCACACTACCTAACCCCCTGAGCCTCAGTTGCTCCAGTGGAGAAGTGGTTGCCTTCAGACCTCCTTGATGGGATTTAGGGAACGCGACGTAGCTAATGAGGTGACCTTGGTGTCAGTCGCGAGAATATGGGTTCTGGGTTAGGGTTAGATGGAGCAAGGGACACGATAAAACACAAACATTCCTTGTTTGGGCTCACACCTGGGCTCAGTGCTTTCTTCATATCAAACTTGGCTAGTTTGCCTATGGATGGGGCAGTTGAGGCAGACAGGTGAAGCACGTTGCCCGAGACCATGGGCTTCGTGGAAGAAGCTGGCTGGGCCTGGGAAGCCGAGAGCGCAGGGCCTGGAAAGGGCACCAAGGAGACTTGATGCTTGTGTGTCCAGCCCACGAGGAGAGGAAGTGTTGCCCAGAGTGACACAGGTCTCCTTCCCGCAGACAGGCCGGAAGGTGGCAGCCCGTGCAGCCCCTGAGAGCGTTGGGTCCGAGTACCCAGTGGGACCTACTGTGTGTGTACCTTGGCCTCCTCGATTCACCCTCCCCCTTAGGTCCCTTATCTCTAACCTGGGAGCTGGCGAGATGAGAAATTATCGCACATCATTACTGGGGATAAGGAGACATGTTTGCAATAGACTATCCGGGAGAACCAAACGCAGGGAAACCAGCTCCGCAAGTCACTTCTCCGTAGCTTCCTTTTCTCCAAAGGGAGACTATGAACAGCCCGCCTGTAATCCCGACCTTCACCTTCCTTCCTCCACCCAGGGCCCCGGGTTCTCCCTTACCTGCCTTTCTTTTATTCCGGAGCAGCGTATCCCTGGACACCTAAACGTGAGTTTATATTGCCTTTTAGCTCAACAGCTCATAAGCCCTAGAGGGGGAACGGGGTGTGTTCTGTTTCCATTTGTATCTCCAGCGCTTTGAACGGCGCCTGGCATATCCCGGACACCCGGTGTACTTAGTTGAATAAATGAATGAATCAATATTATATCATGGGATACCTGCCTACAGAAAGGGATTAGCAAACTATTGGTCTTGTGGTCCTTAGGACCCTCCCTGTGTTCTACTACAGTTCTGCTCGCTTCCACGCTTAGGAGCCCATTGTGTGCTCACTACCTTTGCTTTGCGGGCATTCTTATCTTTAGAACGAGATGCTTTAGGTTGTAGAACAGCTCTTTCCCTCACTCGAAGGAGCATTTCCCATTGCAAATTAGTGATTTCCTTACATAGGTGGTGCCTGGTTGGCTCAGTGGGTGGAGCACGGGATTCTTGCTCTTAGAGTCTGAGTTCAAGCCCCATGTCGGGTGTGGTACCTACTTAAAGATGAAGAAACAAAGTATCTTTAAAAATGATTTCCTGGGGCCCCTGGGTGGCTCAGTGGGTTAAAGCCTCTGCCTTCGGCTCAGGTCATGATCCCAGGGTCCTGGGATCGAGCCCCACATCGGGCTCTCTGCTCAGCGGGGAGCCTGCTTCCTCCTCTCTCTCCCTGCCTGCCTCTCTGACTAGTTACAATCTCTGTCTATCAAATAAATAAATAAAATCTTTAAAAAAAAAAAAACGATTTCCTGGTGGGGCACCTGGGTGGCTCAGGGGGTTAAAGTCTCTGCCTTTGGCTCAGGTCATGATCTCAGGGTCTGGCGATGGAGCCCCACGTCGGGCTCTCTGCTTGGCGGGGAGCCTGCATCCCCCTCACCCCCACCTCTCTGCCTACTTGTGATCTCTGTCAAATAAAAAAATAAAAAAATCTTTAAAAAAAAATGATTTCCTGGGACACCTGGGTGACTCAGTCGGTTACGCCATTGCCTTCGGCTCAGGCCATGATTCCAGGGTCCTGGGATCCAGTCCTGTACATACACAGCCTGTATCGGGCTCCTTTTTCCGCAGGGAGCCTGTTTCTTTCCAGGCCTTTGCCTGCCACTCTGCCTGCTTGTGTGTGCTCTCTCTCTCTCTGACAAATAAATAAATAAAATATTTAAAAAAAATTTTAGGAATAAATAAATAAAAATGATTTTCAGGGCACCTGGGTGGCTCAGTGGGTTAAGCCTCTCCCTCCGTGCTAGTCATGATCTCAGGGTCCTGGGATGGAGCCCCTCATCAGGCTCTCTGCTCAGCGGGGAGCCTGCTTCCCCTCCCCCCCCCCCCCCCCCCCGCCTCTCTGTCCACTTGTGATCTCTCTCTGTGTCAAATAAATAAAATCTTTAAAAAGGAAAGAGTTTTGGGCGCCTGGGTGGCTCAGTGGTTTAGGCCACTGCCTTCGGCTCGGGTCATGATCTCAGGGTCCTGGGATCGAGTCCCGCATCGGGCTCTCTGCTCGGCAGGGAGCCTGCTTCCCTCTCACTCTCTCTGCTTGCCTCTCTGCCTACTTGTGTTCTCTCTCTGTCAAATAAATAAATAAAATCTTTAAAAAAAAAGAGTTTTTATTTTTTTAATTTTTTAAATATTTTATTTATTTGTCAGAGAGAGAGAGGGGAGCGAGAGTGAGCACAAGCAGACAGAGTGGCAGGCAGAGGCAGAGGGAGAAGCAGGTTCCCCGCCGAGCAAGGAGCCCGATGTGGGACTCGATCCCAGGACGCTGGGATCATGACCTGAGTCGAAGGCAGCTGCTCAACCAACTGAGCCACCCAGGTGTCCCTGAAATACAGAGTTTTAAAAAAAAAATGATTTCCTGTTCTAGTTCACGCACCGGCTTCTTATGAGTTTGGGTAATGTGGGTCTCCTTTAGCCAGCTCCCATCGATGGGCACAGACCGAAGTGCCTCCACAGTGAGGGCCAAACCGAGAGGGGACGGTCATGCCCTGTCAAAGCATCCTGCAATCTCGCCAGGGTTCCCCTGACTGTCGCTTCAGAGGAGGTGGGAATGATAAGCCGGGGACAGAGACTCCAGGGGCACAGCTAGCTTTCTCAGCCACTGCCTGTTTCCCACAGCCTTGCCTGACTGTCTTGCTATCAGACTCTTGCATGACAGAGTAGCCAGTGGTGTCTTTAGGAGCAGGGATGTTCATTTGTCCTCATGCTTAAGATCCACTATCATTTTCTCTTCATAGTCTTCACCCACTGTCCTTTGAATTGTCGATCTTTTTGCATTTCCATCTCTAGCATGCTTTGTATGTGTCCTAGTGTGTGAGTTCTTTTTTTTTTTCCTAAGATTTTATTTATTTGACAGACAGAGATCACAAGTAGGGAGAGCGGTAGGCATAGAGAGAGGGGGGAGCAGGCTCCCTGCTGAGCAGAGAGCTCAATGTTGGGGGCTCCATCCCAGGACCCTGAGATCATGACTTCAGCCAAAGGCAGAGGCTTAACCCACTGAGCCACCCAGGCGCCCCCTAGTGTGTGAGTCCTGGTATAAATCTGACTATTTCTTCCGGTTGGCTCCCCAGTTGTCCCAGCATCATATTATGGCCCATCTAATATTGGTTTCAGATGCCACTTGTATCATATAAAAAAGTCCTGGTATGTATTTAGATCTGTTTCTGGATCTTTTGTTTTCTTTTTAAAGATTTAAAAAATATTTTATTTATTTATTTGACACAGCAAGAGAGGGAACACAAGCAGGGGGAGTAGGGGAGGAAGAAGCAGGGTTCCCGCTGAGCAGAGAGCTGGAAGCGGGGCTCCATCAGAGGCAAATGCAGCTGCTTAACGACTGATTCCCCCGCCTTTTTTTTTTTTAAGGATCTTATGTTTTTTTTATTTTGTTTTTAAAGATCTTATGCTTAAGTAACCTCTATATCCTCCAACTCTGAGATCCAAAGTTGCACGGTCTACCGACTGAGCCAGTCAGGCGCCCATAGATTTTTGTTTTGAAAAATCTTCTGATAACCTGTTTTTAAAAATTGTGATTCAGGGGTGCCTGGGTGGCTCAGTCGTTAAGCATCTGCCTTCGGCTCAGATCTTGATCCCAGAGTCCTGGGATGGAGCCCGAATAGGGCTCCCTTTGCTCCATGGGAAGCCGGCTTCTCCCTCTCCCACTCCCTCTGGTTGTGTTGCCTTTCTTGCTGTCTCTCTCTCTCTGCCAAATAGATCAATAAAATCTTTTAAAAAAAATTGTGATTCAGGGGCTCCTGGCGGTGCAGTCAATGAAGTATCCTTCTCTTGGCTTCGGCTCAGGTCAGGATCTCAGGGTCCTGGGATCCGATCTGTGCTCGGCTCAGAGTCTGAGATTCTCTACCCCCGTCCCTCTCAATTGTGTGCTCTCTCTTCTCAAATAAATAAATTTTTAAATAAAATCGTAAAATGAAACAACATTTTTGATCCAACTGATTCTTGGGTGTCACACCTGCTCTGGGATCACACAGGTGAACATGACCTTGTCCCTGTGGTCAGGGGCATCTGCCATGCTCTTCCATTCCTCTTCTGCTGCAATTCAACCCCAGCCACTCCTCACAGAGCCGTTGGGGACGCCAAGCGCAACCACAGAACGTCTGCCAGGGCCGAGACTGTCAACTTCAGGGGCTCCCAAGTGTTCTGTCCCCGGGGCTCCAGAGGGCTGTTGGGTCCCGGCATCCTCCAGTCCGGGCCTCACCGTGTAAGAGTGAGAGGAGGGGGATCGCGAAAGGGGTGCTGATGCAGCGCCTCGGGCCATGGAAGCGTCCGGTTGCCTATTTCTCCAAGAGACTAGACCCATTCGCATCAGGATGGCCCTGTGCCTAAGGAGCATCACGGCAGTAGCCTTGATGGTAAAGGACGCAGACAAACTCACTTTCGGGCAGCATCTGAAGGTAGTAACTCCTCATGCGATAGAGGGGGTCCTGAAGCACCCCCCTGGTAAGTGGATAACCAATGCCCGCCTGACCCATTACCAAGGACTCCTGTTAGATGCACCCCGGATCATCTTTGCCAAACCAGCTGTTCTAAATCCAGCCACCCTGCTGCTGACCCCAGATCTGGAAGCCCCCCTTGCATGACTGCCAGGAGATCATGGCAGAAATCACCCAGGTGGGCCCCGACCTCCAGGACGCCGCCCTTCCCAACAGTGGGTTGGTATGGTACACTGACGGAAGCAGCTTCGTTATGGACCGGGTGCGAAGGGCGGGCGCGGCGGTGGTCGCCAAGACGCGAGTGTCATTTGCAGCGCCTCGCTTCCCCTGGGGACTCAGCCCAGAAGGTCGAGCTGATTGCGCTGGCGGAGGCGCGGTCTACACCGATAGCCGCTAGGACATGGACAGGCGCCATCTACCGGGAGAGGGGCTTTGTTACAGCGGAAGGAAAGGAACTACGCAATCTCCCAGAGGTACAAAGGTTGCCGGCGGGCCTTGCAGAAGCCCCAGGCAGTTGCGGTTGTCCACGTCCCTGGACGCCAGTCTGCCCGAACCTCGGAGGCTGAGAGAAACCGGTGAGCAGATGAGACCGCCAAAAAAGCGGCAGTAGCTTCACCAGCCTTGGCACTCGCCCTGCCCGCACCCGAGCTCCCGCACCTGCCCCCGCGACCTGACTACACCCCAGAGGATCTGCAGTGGATCCAAAACCACCACTGCCCAGAGCCTGATCAGCATGGGTGCCATCGGGACCCAGAGGGAAGACTGATACTGCCGGCGAAACTAGGACTGTTGCTCCTTTCCAACCTGCACCAAGCCACCCATTTAGGAAAGAGGAAGTTACTGACAGTTCCCGAGTCCGCCGGCCTCCGGTTCCCCCGGCAAACCACCCAGATCCAGGAAATCGTGGGTCAGTGTGTTGGGTGCCGGGCTATGAGACCCGGTAGAAAGGGACCCCTACACACAGGTACGAGGGTAGCGGGGAGGGCGCTGGGATGGAGCTGGGAGGTGGATTTTACTAAGGTAACACCTGGGAGGTATGGGTATAAGTACTTGCTGGTATTGGTTGATACTTTTTCAGGCTGGGTGGAAGCCTTCCCCACTAAACGAGAGACTGCCCAGGTTGTTGCTAAGGCATTACTGGAAGAAATCATACCCCGATATGGGGTCCCCGAGGTTTTAGGGTCTGATAACAGCCCGGCTTTCATCTCAAAGTCCTACAAGGACTGGCCCAAGCGGTGGGGACCAATTGAAAGTTACGTTGTGAATATAATCCCCAGAGCTCAGGGCAGGTAAAAAGGATGAATCGGATCCTAAAGGAGACCTTGTCTAAATTGGCCATCGAGACTGGTGGGGGCTGGGTGACCCTCCTACCCTATGCTATCTTCCGGGTTCGGAACTCCCCATATGTGCACGGATTGACTCCCTTTGAAATCCTGTCTGGGGGACCACCCCCCATTGTTGTCCGTACTCTACTGGACCGAGACCCTAATGTGGCCCCAAATTATCTGGCCAGTCGAAAGGCCCTACAGGAAGTTCAACATGAGAGCTGGCCCCTGGTGCACTCTTTGTATGAGACAGAGGACACACTGAATCCGGAACATGGCACCGTCCCAAGGGATTGGGTATGGGTAAGGAGACACAAGACCCGAACCTTAGAAGAGAGATGGAAAGGTCCTTATGTGGTTGTTCTGGTTACCCCCACTGCCTTAAAGGTTGACGGCATTGGGCTTTGGGTCCACCACTCTCACGTACGCCTAGCTGCCTAGCCACCCAGCCGGCGCAGAGACAAGCCAGGGAATGGACCGTGCGGCAACACCCTGATAACCCCCTAAAGCTACAGCTCTCTAGACCTCAGGGACGCACCGAATCTCCCGCCCGGTCCGACGATGAAGTGGCTACTGGTCCTGACCCTGCTCAACAACTGGAAAAGAAACCACGCAGAAACCGATCCTCATCAACCTTATAAGCAGACATGGATCCTGACCGATGGGGAGACTGGTAGGATTCTCAACGAAACCACCCACATGGCCCTACTATCCACATGGTGGCCAGACTTGGCCTTCTGCTTCAGAGACATTAACCCTGTTTACAAGTCCACGGCACCCAATTTAGCCCGAAGCTATGGATTCTATGCCTGCCCGGGACAGTCTGAGGGCCAACAATGTGGTGGGGTCCAGTATTCCTTCTGTAAAAGTTGGGCCTGCGTCACCTCTAATGACGGGGATTGGAAGTGGGCGGTTTCACGACCAGACTCTCTAACATTTGCTTTTGTTAATCAAGGGGCGCCTAGAGGGGCGACTGTTCCTCTCCTTCGAGGCTCCTGTTCCCCTCAAGACTCAGACAGGATCCAGGTTCGGTTCACTGACCAAGGAAAGCAGGAAGGGGTTCAAAATTGGATTCAAGGAAAACAGTGGGGAATAGTGTTCTACAAATACGGGGGACATGTGGGATCCACTATTTTTATCAGATTAAAGGTTGAGACACCACAGGCAAGCAGTGCTCAGGTAGGTCCAAATGAGGTATTGGCTCCTCCCGCCCCTACCAAGAACCCAGGTAACAAGGACATCTCGAAAGGGACCATGGAACCCCAGACTACTACCTCTGTAATCTCCCCGGCACCTGCTACGCAGGCCGCCAAGGACCCCTTGTAGAAACTGATGTGTACTGTATATGAGACCCTTAACACTACCAGCCCTAACCTCGCGGCCTCGTGCTGGCTATGTTATGATGTAAAGCCTCCGTTTTATGAAGCTATGGAACTTAATACCGCCTATAATGTACCATCTAGTACAAACCCCTCTCAGTGTTTACGGGGGGTACTGTAAAATCGACTTAACCCTGCAGCAAGTGAGCAGTAACGGGACCTGCTTAGGGAAAGTGCCACGAGTTAAACAAGGTTTATGTGCTTCCATAAATAGCACCCCTAGTTGGGAAAGTAACTCAAAGTGGCTAATCCCAGAAAGTGATGGATGGTGGATATGTTCAAGGACTGGCCTCACCCCGTGCCTCTCAACCTCGGTCTTTAATGCCTCTAAGGAATTCTGGGTCCTGGTGACTGTGATGCCCGGCATCCTCTACCACCCCGAGGAGAGCATGTATTCTCACTGAAATAGAGACACAGTGAGAAAAGTAAGAGAGCGCCCATCATTGCACTAACCATTGCTACCCTGTTCAGCTTAGGAATCGCTGGGGCCGGGCTCGGCATAGCCTCCCTGGCCACTCAACAAGCATGTATGACATCCCTGAGGGCGGCCATAGATGGGGATATAAAAAGAATAGAGACCTCTATTAGTCATTTAGAGAAATCTCTCACCTCCCTATCCGAGGTAGTACTCCAGAATATAAGAGGGCTTGATTTGTTGTTCCTCCAACAAGGGGGACTGCGTGCCGTGTTAGGAGAAGAATGCTGCTTTTATACTGACCATTTGCGGGTAGTGCAAGAATCCGTGGCTAAGGTGAGAAAAGGATTAGCCAAGAGGAAGAAGGAGAGGGAGGCACAGGAGAACTGGTTTAAGGCTTGGTTTAATAGGTCCCCCTTGGTTCACCACCCTAGTTTCTACCCTAGTTGGCCCATTTGTTTTGCTTGTGCTCATTCTAACTTTTGGCCCTTGCATTCTAAATAAGCTTATTGGTTTTGTAAAAGATCATATTAATACCATCCAGCTCATGGTCTTGAGACAGCAGTATGAGAGGTTGCCCGCTCCTGAGGACCCCTAAGGCTGCCCTGTGAATGAGCCAGATTCCTCATTATAAACCACTAAAGGGGGGAATATAAGAGTGGCCATCTTAAAGGCCGGGAAGCCATTTTACTGAGCGACCCCCTGGCCAACACTGTGGACGTGACTTGAGAGAAGAGGAGCTAGCTAAAACCTGAAAAACAACTTAATCGTGAACACCAGGATGTGGGCGGTTGCATCACTGGGACCAGATGTTCTGGTTTAAAAGAGCTTATCTTGCTATCCCACCAGGATGTGGCGCAAGCCAAAAATATGTATGGTCCTTAAAGCTATGGAAAATTACTATAAGCTGGATGTTTTGAAAATGCTGTATAAACCCTTGGCTTTGAGTGCTCGGGGTCCTTGTTGAAACCCGCTGCGCCGACTTGGACCCCAGCTAGCTGGAAATAAACCTCGCTGTGTGACTTGCATTATTGTGAGTGTCCTCTGTCCTTTGAGGGGTGGTCGACTCCGGACCGTATCCCTTCTGCCTGGTCCTGCAGTGACCCTGCCTTCATCTCAAGGTCTACACTGTACTCTTCCACGGCTCTGTGAGGTCCTTTCCATCACCTCAGCTTTCAGAACAAGTTGAAGAGACCCGGTTGGAGAGACTGACCATTTTGTTTCCTCGGACTTCCTCTCCCTTTTCTCTGACCCCTCCCTCTCCCTCTCCGTCCTTCTCCCCTTTCCTTTTCCCAGTTACAAACAAAAGCTTTTGCTTCTAGGACTTCTAAGACATGCGTCAGAACTGGGTCAGTTGGTCTGACTTGTCAGTGGGGAAAGGAGGTTGCTTTTTTCTAGCGACAGCCAGCTAAGCTGGGGTCACACATACCCCATTTAAAAAAGGACTCAAGGTGGGAGTTTGCCACAGTCTTGCTGCTCAAAGTGTGGTCCCCAGACCAGCAGCACTGGGAGTCCCGTGAGCATGTTGGAAATGCAGAACCACAGGCTTTTTAACAAGACTTGTGTGTACACAGCAGTCTGAAAAGTGTTCTGCAAGGGAGTTGATGGCTGAGGGAGAGAGGCAGAGAGAAGCAGCACACACAGTTTTCAGGATCTCAACTTTCACTACCAACACCGCCAACCCAATTCCTCACCAGTCTTCTCTGACTCTTCCCTTCTACAGCCCTGAGGAGAGTCTCAAGTTTCTAGAATCTTCTGGTGGCAAGACAGAGAAAAGGAGGGTGTCCATTCAGTGGGGTGGAGTCTTGTGGCCAACCGGATGACCAAGAAAGATTTCTTGAGACATCCTGGGTGCAAAATGGCAGTTTATTAAAACAAGTGGACAGGACCCCTGTGCAAAAAGAGCTGCACTGAGGGCCTGTGGAGGGGCCCATTATATACCTACAAGTTGGGTGGGGGAGGTAAAGAAAAAGGGAGGTTTCTCAAAAGAACTTTCATATACTAAAGAGGACCTAGGAGAGAGCTAAGGCCTTACCATCTTCAAGGTAAGGTTGTTTTTCCCCTCAAGCAAGGCATTAACATTAAGAGTGTTGGAAGCCTCCTGGAAGAAGGTCATGCCTGTCACACCCTGGAGTGGGGGTGGGGGGAGGGTGCCCGGTGTCCCCTTCTGCTTTGTCTTCAGCCGGCCTTCTCCCTCCTCACCCATACCGTAGGCCATGTTTGGTGTTTTCTTTTTAGGTCCTTAGTGACTGAGGAGCTTGCAAGAACTGGGGATGAGATAGGGGAAAAGCATAGAAGAATCTGATTAATGAGGTGCCCCTGAACGTTCCCTGAGAGACGTGAACAAAGAAGTGCGGAGCTGTTACGCTGCCTTTCTCTGACACAGCCGGGTGTTACTCCAAGCCGGAAAACCTTGGATGTAGGACGTCTCCAGAGTTGCAGATGATTGAGGCAATGCGTGGGCCAGCAGAGTGCCTTTCCCCCAACCTCCCGCCCCAAACGTGTTCAGGATCCTGGGGCTAAAACGTAAGTGTTTGTGTGTTGGAGAGCAAGTTGCGTGTCCAGCTCTGTAAAACTAGATCCATAAAACTAGATTGTCGTTGGGTCGGCGGGCTCCGGGAATGCAGGAGGAACAATAGAAATGACCGCTGGGTCCCGACGTCTTCCAGCCCCCCCCCCCTTAACCCTTGACTCTCCCGCCAAAAGGATGTATGCCCAGGTCAAGTCTCCATAGGTAACCCGATACCTATGCAGGAAACAGAAGTATCAAGACCCCCACCCCATACCCTCCGATCACCAAATACCCTACCATATATGGATGTGAGCCCATATCCTACCTTGGCCCGATAAAAGACCCCCGCCAACTCCCTCCCAGTGCGACTTCCCCCACTCTGCTTTCCAGAGCCACGGAACCTCGCCCGAGGGTGCCCACCTCCTCCGGGCACAACTTTCCTGGCTCCCCTTCTCCTGAGCCCTGAAACTTCGCCGGAGAGTGCCTTTAATAAATCTTGCCTTGCTCCCACTTCACCTGGCGTCCTGTTTATCTTGCCTATGAAACCTTATAGTTGTCTCAACCAAGAACAGGGCTTCGAAACTTGCCTGCCATTATTTAGCACCCACTGTATGCCCGCTAATCCCCACACTTTCCCCTTGTTTTTTAAACATCTAAATTCAATTAACGACTATAGAATGTATTACTCCTTTCAGAGGTAGAGGTCAGTGATTCAACAGTCTTATATAATACCTAGTGGGTTTAAAAAAAAAAAGATTTTATTAATTTATTTGACAGAGAGAGACAGTAAGAGAGGCAACACACGCAGGGGGGTTGGGAGAGGGAAAAGCAGATTTCCCCATCGAGCAGGGAGCCCAGTGTGGGGATACATGCAAGGACTGGGATCATGACCTGAGCCACCCAGGGGCCGCCCTCAGTGCTCATTCTGAAGCTGGAGAGCTAGGTTCTTGTCTCATGGAGCCAAAGAATGAATCTTGAGGACAAGAGAGTAAAGGGATAGGTTTATTAAGTGAAGATACAGAAGAAGCCCTCAAGAGTGAGAAGGGTCAGGGTGCCTGGGTGGCTCAGTGGGTTAAGCCTCTGCTTTCGGCTCAGGTCATGATCTCAGGGCCCTGGGACCAAGCCCCACAACAGTGGGGAAACTGCTTTCCCCCCTCTCTCTGCCTGCCTCTTGGTCTACTTGTGATCTCCCTTTCTGTCAAATAAATAAGTAAATTTAAAAAAAAAATGTGATAAGTGTCCCAACAGGATTGCCAACGAGGGGCCGGTTAGGGTTGTCTTTTATAGAAAGGGAACCTAAATCCTTTTAACATCTATTGATATTAGTGACAACACCTTCAATGGCTTACTTCCTTTTTATGGTCTGGTTATTCTTTTTTGGTCACAGGTGATTATCATAAAAAAAGACACTTATCCCACACACCCAGGACAGGGCAGGGTGGGGTTTGTTCCCTTATCTCTGGTTTCCCCAGGCCTCCACATTTTTGAGATTTCTGTGACCCAATCACAGGGCCCCAATCACAGGGCCCGTATCTGTGTCTCCCTACCTAGTCCCACCTGTCCTTAATTAATTCCATCATGTTTCCTCTTTAATGCCCATCCCCCAGTTTCCCCATCCTCCCAACCCCCCAGCCCCCCATTCTTTTCCTTATTTCAAGGATCCCAAAGTGAAAGTATTATTTTGGGTATTTTACATCTTTAGAAACTGAGGCTGCCAAGGCCCAGCTTCCCAACTTCTTCAGCTCTTCCTCCTCTCACAGAATTAAAGGGACTCTTACTCTTGGCTGGTGGTTTTACATCTTGGTGGCTGGTGGCTCCTTACTCCTATCCACACAGTGATAAAGCAGGACAAGCTAATCTGTGTTTAACAGATGAGAAAAACGCAGCTTCAGAAAGAGAGCCTTAACTCACTAGACTTAGAGATAAAACTCAGGTTTAGCAGAGACAATACGAGAGGGGATCCTGCCAGCTTCCCCCTCTCCCACGAGTCAGTCACTAGAAAAGAATATAACTTTTTCCAGGCTTAAATAACCTGAGACTAGAAAGACAGGAGACTTAACTGAGAAAAAGCCATGATCCACAAAGAAACGCTTGACAAGAACTTTTCTAAGTCACGGACTTAAGTCTGTTCTCAATACACCAAAAAGGCGAACCCCCAAAAGCTGGGGATACGAACAATAGAAATCACAGCAGACCTCACTGTCAGAATAAAGTTGCACTAGAAAACAAACTCTACTATTTGCCACACTGTTTTTTTTTTAACCCCCGAGGGGGTGCACCGTTCCTGGAAGTACTGCAATACCAGGTCGATGCGTGGAGTGGACGGAGCAAGCTCCTATTCCATCTCCCTGCTCCAAAAATCCATTTAATATATTGCCCTCGGATAGAGGACGTATCAGATATTAAACTGATAAGAACAGATACTACACTTGATCTTAGCCAAAAGGCCGAGAAGCGATACCACACTCCCGTCCCTCGCCGCCACCGCCAAGTCGCCATCCATATTGCGCTCACGGCGAGCCGCGGCGCGCCCAGCCCACGCCTCGCTTCGCTCCCCTCTCCGACAGCGCTACGGCGGCCATCGGTCAGGACGCTCTGCTGCACAGATGTCCACTCGCTACACCTGAAAACAGAAACGGTGCTTCTGTCGTTGCTTCGTCTCTCTCTCCTCTCTCCGTTCCGCCGCAGCTAATTTGAATGCTCCTCCTCTTCCCGCCCAGGAGGCGTGGTCACAGCGGGCCGACCTTCACCCCGGAATGCATATGCGTTGAAACCCGGCCAGGGTGGAGGGGAGGGGTCGGTCTCCACTTTTGTAAAGACGGAGAGAAAAGACAGGATCCAAGAGGGCTCGGGGTGACGGCAATCGGGGCCTCTGGAAGGGAGCCGTTGGCGGAGTTGGTCCTGAAGAAGACAATGTCGCAAGACATCCTCACTAGAAACGCTTGGACCGTGTTGTTATTAAGCCGGTCCTACGCCGGCGGAAAGACGATCTTCTCGTACTTGCCAGCGGAGGGGCTCATTCTGAGTTAGGGGAGCGGAAGGTCTGGAGCAGGGGCTTCCCGAAGCGAGAAAGTTTGCAGTTTGCCTCCGCGCGAGACGGAAGGCAAATCATAAGAAAGTACGGAGGAGAGAGGAGGCGTGTCAGATCGGGAAGCCGGGCTGGGCCGCTGGATGGATTTTTTCCAACTCCAGTACCTGGGTCTGTCCGTGCTTCTGAGAGTGAATCATATCTTGGGCTTCATACGTAAAGCTCCCTGCGCCTGGGACATCGTTTCCCTTCACGTCTTCCTAACTTGGCTGCGTATGCAGATACTCTGGATTCCCCTTGGGTGTCACCTCCTCCTGGAAGCCGCCTTTAAAGGCCCTTCTATACCCTACCTAAATTCTGATTAGCGACCCTGGTATGCATTTTGTCCCACCTGCTACTTCGTTTCAGGTACACCACTCACCACCTTTTCAGGCGACCCTCGATCGCCCCCACTTGAAATCTGAGATCATTGAGGGCAGTGACCCTCATCAATATCTTTGTATCCCATCACTAGCTGAGTGCTTGGCAGGTAGTAGGTGGTCAGTAAATGTTTGTTGAGTGAAGAAGCGATCCCCAGGTCAGACTGAATCAGAGAAGCAATTAAGAGGCTACAGGCCTGGTCCAGAGGTGATGGGGGTGGAAGATCTGGTCAGGGGTGGTGGCACACGACAGAGGAGAGATGACTGTCAGGGATTTTCTGGGTATCAAGGCCAGTCAATTCCTAAACTCCCTCCCCTGACCCCTGACCTTTCCTTGTGGCAAAGACTGCTGCTGGCTGGCTGCTCAGTCAGCATTTACCTTTCATATTCTCCTTCCTAGAGAACTTCAGTTTACTTGGGGGATTAATATTTCTTTCATTTGATCTCAGAAAAACTAGAAGGTATTGCTGTTGTAAGACTGAAACCCAGTCACTTCACCCTGCAGGACGGAGAGCCCGTACTCAGATGTTGCCTGAACTCTTTCCAACGTTAGCCCCTGGGCTGAGTGCTCTATTGTTACCTCACTTAATTCACTCAACAGCCCCACAAGGTGGATATTATTATGTTTATCCAGGGCCAGGACTATGGTGAGGCCCATGAGGCTTCCTCCTTGGGGGGGGGGGATTTAGGAGACTGCCCCCCCCAACTCTTCAGTAATCAAAATTAATAATATTTTAAGACAGGGGATACCCAGGTGGCTCAGTGGGTTGAGCATCTACCTTCTGCTCAGGTCATGATCTCAGGGTCCTGAGTTTGAGCCCTGCATGGGGCTCCTAAAATATTTTATTTATTTGACAGAGAGAGACGGCAAGAGAGGGAACACAAGCAGGAGGGAGAAGTAGGCTTCTTGCTGAGCAGGGAGCCCAATGCAGGGCTCGATCCTAGGACCCTGGGATCAGGACCTGAGCTGAAGGCAGCTGCTAAATGACTGAGCCACCCAGGCGCCCCTAAATAAAATCTTTTAAAAATATATTTTAGGACGGGCGCCTGGGTGGCTCAGTGGGTTAAGCCGCTGCCTTTGGCTCAGGTCATGATCTCAGTGGTCCTGAGATCGAGTCCCGCATCGGGCTCTCTGCTCAGCAGGGAGCCTGCTTCCCTCTCTCTCTCTGCCTGCCTCTCTATCTACTTGTGATCTCTCTCTGTCAAATAAATAAATAAAATCTTAAAAAATATATATATATATTTTAGGACAATTAATTTAGATATATTCATAAATATACACACATTATTGGTTTATGTGCTTCTCACCTTGATAGGGGTTTTGTTGCTATTCTATCCCCAGTAATGGGGTCCGTGATCAAAGGAGCGAGACTGATACAAAGCGAAGGTCAAGCAAAGCTTTATTTCGTGCCAGTATCGAGAATCAAACCAATCGGGCGGGGCCGTCTCTTAAGAGAGAGCGACCACCCCCAGTTTCACAGACTAGCTTTTATAGAGCAAAGGCCATGTGGTTGAGCCTGGCCAATGAGATTGTCTCCACCTGGCCTGACTCGTCCTTGCATTTGGGCTCTGTTATCAGGAGCTCCTGGACCATATTTTACTGGTTTCCTGGACTTGCTTCTAAGTCAGTTACTTGGGGGGGGGGAGGGGTTTGGCACAGGGTCAGTTTGAGTTTTACTGCCCAAACAACAAAATGGTGATTCAACCAAGATGGAGTCGCCCTGGCTAAGTAGGCCCTTACACCCAGCACTTCAGACAGTGCTCAGCACGTATTCGGCGCTTGATAAATATTTGCTGAATGAATGCATGAGAGTCACACGAAATAATACATAAGGTGCTTAGCTTGCACCCAACGTGACTCTTCAGGCCTTCTAATCCCATGATCGCTGTTCAGATCTGTGTGTCTCAGACCATCTAATTTACTCACTAATTTGGTTTGGCTGAGAGGGGGTTGCTGTGGTTTGAACACCTCAAGCATTTATTTATCTCTCACTGGCCTTCTTGTCCTGTCTGGTGTTCTGGCCATTTGGGAAGGTGTCTTAGTCCCTATCCCAAGTTGGATGAGCCCCAACAGCAGGAGCAGGGTCTGTCCCCTCTCTATTTCCAGTACCTGCCCAGGTAGTCCATCTCTCGACTCCCTCTCCCTCTGTATTCTCTTCCCCATGCTGGGCTTGCTGCAGACCCCACTGGCTAGCCAGAACCTTCAGGTGTGGGAGGCCAACATGAGCTTTGGATCAAAGAGTTCCAATTCAGAGGCCAAGAAACTTATTTCATGGGGCTCAACTCTGATTATTATTATTTTTTTTAGTGTCCCTGTGTGTGAGCCCGGTGCAGTTTATGGCACATTCATGGTCACAATCTTATTTAATCTTCAAACAAACAAACAAACCAACCAACCACCTTTTTTAAAAAAAGTAAACTGTACCCCCAAGGTAGGGCTCAAACTCACAAGCCTGAGATCGAGAGTCACATGCTCTATCATCTGGGCCAACCGGGTGCCCCTCATTTAATCTCTACAACACCTTTGAGAAGTGTTAACGTCCCCAGCTCACAAATCCAGCTTGCAGAAGCTGCCTGGCTCACACTGGGTACTTCTCAAAGTCTTCCAAGTCCAAAGGTCTTCGCAGTAGGCAAGGTGACCAGCTGTCAGACAAAACTCTTTTCATTTTTCAAATGAAAAAAATTTTTTCAAATTTTTCAAAACTCTTTTTTCATTTTTCATTCCTTTATCTAACAATGATTGCTGAGGCTTGGGATAGTAAGTCTCTAGACCCGCCAGAGACTTGGGATTATAACAGCTATCTTTTGTAGATCTGCAGGAGAACATTTAAAGTACTCATCGCCAGGGGGCGCCTGGGTGGCTCAGTGGGTTAAAGCCTCTGCCTTCTGCTCAGATCTCCTGGGATAGAGCCCCGCGTTGGGCTCTCTGCTCAGCGGGGAGCCTGCTTCGCCCCCCTCTCTGTCTCTGCCTACTTTTGATCTCTGTCTGTCAAGTAAATAAATAAAATTAAAAAAAAAGAAAGAAAATAAAAAAATTTTTAAAAGACACACAAAAAAGACTCATCGTCAGGGAAAATGCACAGCCTTTAGGGTAACTTTCTATTAATCTGTTCTAGATCCTTGCTGTTCAAAACGCTGTCTGTGAACATATGCATTGGTGTCACCTGGGAGCTGGTTAGAAATGCAGAAAGTTGGGCACCGCATCAGACCTACTGTCTTAGTTTGCTCTGGTTGCCATAACAAAATACTGTAGACCGGGCGCTTAAAGAAGAGAAATTTCTTTTCTCACCGTGGAGGACGCTGGGAGTCCTAGTTCAGCGTACCAGCCGAACCAGGTAGTGCTCTGGTGAGGTCCCTTCTCGCTCACAGATGGCCACCTTCTCCGTGTGGTAGAGGACGGTTCTCTGGCATCTCTTCTAAGGGAACGAATCCTATCCTGAGGGCCCCACTCTCATGATCTCCTCTTTCCAAATTACCTTCCAAAAGGCCTCCCCTCTAAATACCATCACACTGGGGTCGGGCATCAATAGATAAATATTGAATTTTTACTTGAATAAAATATTGAATATTCAGTGTATAACCTGAGGGGGTGGGGCACAATTCAGTCTATAACAATTACTGAAACAATCTGCATTTTACTTTATTTTTTAAAGATTTTATTTATTTGACAGAGAGAGATAAGGAGAGAGAGCGAGCACAACCACGGGGGAGTTGGAGAGGGAAAAACAGACTCCCCACGGAGCAGGGAGCCCGACATGGGACTAGATCCCAGGACTCTGGAATCATGACCTGAGGTGAAGGTAGATGCTTCATGACTGAGCCACCCAGGAGCCCATGATCTGCATTTTAATAGGGTTCACAGGAGGCTAATATGCACATGAAATTCTGAAAAGCAATGCTTTCAGTCATATGCACTGGAAAAGAAATGGCAGCCAAGGATGAATTTGTATATGTCACTTTGTGTGTTTTATCTGAAGAAGATATTCCATACTAAACTGGTTTCCTGGGTCCTTTTTTTGGTAGTTGTTATTGGTTGAGATAAACTAATTTATTTTTATTTATTTTTTTAAAGATTTTATTTATTTGACAGAGAGAGACACAGCAAGAGAGGGAACACAGGTAGGGGGAGCTGGAGAGGGAGAAGCAGGCTTCCCGCCGAGCAGGGAGCCTGGTGTGGGGCTCGATCCCAGAACCCTGGAATGATGACCTGAGCAGAAGGCATCAATGAGGTATGCCTGGGTGGCTCAGTGGGTTAAGCCGCTGCCTTCGGCTTGGCTCATGATTCCAGTGTCCTGGGATTGAGTCCCGCATTAGGCTCCTTGCTCCACGGGGAGCCTGCTTCTCCCTCTGCCTCTGCCTGCCACTCTGCCTGCCTGTGCTCTCTCTCTCACTCTAACAAATAAATTAAAAAAAAAAAAAAAAAAGAAGAAGGCATCAATGATGACTTGCGCAGAAGGGCTACTGAGCCACCCAGGTGCCCTGAGATAAACTAATTTAATATCATTATCATAACAGCTACCAGGCATAGAGGACTTTATATAGGCCAAGCCCTTTGTGGACCGCTTCACACATTTAACCTTATTCAGTTCTCATGACAACCATGTGAGGTAAGTATTATCCCATTTTACAGATGAAGAGGTTGAGGCTGGGAAGATAAATAATGTGTCCAAGGGCTCACTGGAAATGTGAAAGTCAGGACTGGAACTCCTCTTTTAAGCCAATGGTCCTCATAGCGTGGCCCCCAGACTAGCATCATCAGTATTACCTGAGAAATTGCTGTAAACGCACATTTTTGGGTCTGTGAGCCCGAGACCGACCAAATCAGAAACTCTAGAGGTGGGGCTCAGCAATCTGTGTTTTTATTAGTAAGTCCTCTAGATGATTCTGACATACTCTCAAGTTTGAGATTGAAGATTTGAAGCCTATACTAACCTCTCAGTGTGTGCCAGACAACATGGAGGGCTCGGCAGAGAAACACCCCCCAACCCCATCTGAGGAGAAAGACTGAATTGAATGGATGAGGTCACTGTGGACTGGCCCCTGTCGTGAATACTCCAAGGCGCCCACCCAGCTTGGATACCTGGGCAGTCACCCTGTTCCCTCCAGAGCATGGGCCTGCCTTTCTCCCTTCTCTGCCTCTCAGTTTGGCTGTTCCTTGTTTCTGAGGTATTCTCCCTCTCCTGGGGCTCTCGTTGCTGTTTCTTGCTGACCACCCAAATCCCTTCCTCCAGCCCTCCCCTGAGTGCGGGGCATGGAGGCTGGACATCCCTTCTCATAGACACCCAAACATGCTGCCACCGAGCTCTTCATAACCGTCCCTGCCCTGGAGCTTCCTCGTGCCTCAGCCTTCTCTGTCCCTGTCATTAGGCCCTCAGTAACAGTATGGGAACTGTCACTGAAATGAAATTTTCTGCTCAAATCATGGTTTTCTGTTTTGTTTTTGTTTTTTAAGTAGCCTTCTTGCTGAGCACGGAGCCCACAGTGGGGCTTGACCTCATGACCCCGAGGACAAACCCGGAGCTGAGATCAAGAGTTGCTCTTAACTGACTGGGCCACCCAGGTACCCCACAAATAATGTTCATTTAAATCTGATCTCAGTTCCACAGAAAAACTTGAAGAGGGTAGATTTTTCATTTCCAACCTCAAACTGTAGGAAAGGCCCTGTCTGAATGGAAGACTCCAGAAGGAGGCAAAGGAACCTGCATATAACTTATATATATAACTTATCACTTAACCTCCACTTTTCTTCGTGATCAGTCAGGGACAAACATATCCACCAGGGGGCAGCATCTGCTCCTTTCTAGCCCTAAGCCCCGGGCCCTGGGACTGGGTTTTGGGATCCTTGAGCTGAAAGGGCCCCCTGTAGGGGAGAAGGGTGCCTATGGGGCCCTTCCACACATGGTTTTTTCTGTTCACACTCATTCTAAGAGGTATGTTGTGATTTCTCCATTTTGTTCCTGATGAAATAAAGCTGGGATTTGAAAAATCGGTCTTTGTGGGGGTGCCTGAGTGGCTCGGTCCGTGGAGTGGCTGACTTTTGGTTTACACTCACGTTGTGGTCCCCTGGTGGTGGTCTCAGAGTTGTGGGATGGAGTCCTGT
This sequence comes from Meles meles, assembly GCF_922984935.1. Lineage (NCBI taxonomy): Eukaryota > Metazoa > Chordata > Mammalia > Carnivora > Mustelidae > Meles > Meles meles. The sequence continues at coordinate 45,087,948 of NC_060083.1, forward strand.
GTCAGTTCTGCGTTCTTCAGGGAGTCTGCTTGAGGATGCACTCTCCCTCTCCCTCTGCCCCTACCCCTGCTCTCTCTCTCAAAGAAAATAAATAAACCTTTAAAAAAAAAAGGAAAAGAAAAAAAGGATCTCTGTGATTCCCAAGCTGCCAGCTGCTTCTTTGGCTTCCCTCCCTCACGGCTCACTCCCGCAGACTCCTCTCCTCCCTTCATTTGTGCACGGAGACAGGTATCTGGTCAGGGTACTGTGGAGACAAGGATGTTTTCAGCCCCTTCCTTGGTGAGCTCCTTCATCTCTTATCCTCAACTATTCCTGAGTATGGGCTGTTGCTAGGGGAAGGGACCTGGAGTGGCCTAAACCCGGGGGGCAGGGGGGGAGAGTGACTTTTCCAAGCTAGTATACTGGTGAGGGACAGGACTCACCCTGACTCTCAGCCCAGGGTTTCAGGCTGTCAGGCTTTGAGGGGGGCCTCTCTCCCCAGCATCATCTCCACCCCTGGCCTCTGTTTTTCCTCCTCTAAGAAAGTCCCTTGTCCTCAATGAAGTCCCCAGAGTTCAATACTCCCTAGAACTTGCCCAGAAACGCAAGGTTTTATAGGCATCCCTGGCGAACCCCGTATCAGCAGAACCCTCAAAGGCTGAGGAACCCCAGACCAGGAACCTCCCAGGCTAAGCGTAGATGTTTGGTTCTCATACTCAGGGACATGAATTCATGCAAGATTTCCTGACTGTCCACTGGGACAGTGCTGGGCAGCTTGGAGCTGTACATGACAGGAACCAGCCCTGGGTTCAAGGGCTTCATCTGGCAGGGAGACAGCTCTGAGGACAAACAAGGATGGAATCTCATCCATGTGGGGGAGCCCTTTGAAAGTGGGTAGGTCCCAGCTAGTCTGTCATTCTGTCTTGAATGCTGACCTGATTCCTTGTCGCTTTATCCTTGGCTCTAATGTCACCTATGGGAGAGGACTTCCTGAGAAGCCTGCTCTACCCAGTTTGAAGTAGTTCCCTTCCCGAGTCTCTCTTTTGCACAGCTCCCTGTTTTATTTCCCTTGATGGCAAGTGTCACCATCTGAAACCATCTTCTTTATTCATTGCCTGCCTCTCCGCTCTAGAATATACACTCCAAGAGGGCAGATCCTTAACCATCTCACTCAGGGCTGTGTGCTGAGAACCTAGCAGGCACCCCATATATGACTGTTCAATGTACGAATGTTCAAATGTTCTCTGCGGTGAATTCCCCAATACAGAATGTCCTGGGCTGTGATCTTGTGGAGAGAAAGGGCTGCAGCCATGAGGCTGCCAGGAAGGAAAATGGTCATTAATGGAGGAAGGATCCCTGGGGACAGGGTGTGTATGTGGGGGAGGGGGGCAGGGAACTGGAGTTCCCATTTAAAGGGGACAAATTTTGGTAAGCCCACAGTCTAGCGCTGCCCTGACAAGCTGGGCCCCTTCCTTCACCTCTCCCTGCCCCACCCACTCCTACCCATTTGTTCCTCAACACCTCTGGCAAACCAGAAAGATGAAGGGCGGGGTAGGATTGCCAGTTTTATCGCTTTTATCAGATAATCAAGTGACAATTTCCCTCTCAGTTGTGAGGCCCAGGAAGTTTCAGAGGTTGCAGAAGAAAAACGAGACAATCTGTGTTTCTCATTACTGTGTGTTTTCAGTTTCACAGCCATTCTAACATCTGCTCAATGCCAAGTTTGGCCAATTTCTAGCAGCCTGACCTTGGACAAATTACCTAACTTTTCAGTGCTTCTTTCTTCTTTTTGGAATAACCATACTGACTTCTTGGGTTGAGTTGTCTATTAAAAAGGAAAAGTATGGGGTACCTGGCTGGCTCGGTGGATGAGACACATGGCTCATGATCTCAGAGTCGTGAATTCAGACCCCACATTGGGTGTAAAGCTTACTTTATTTTATTTTAATAAAAGATTTTATTTAGGGGCACCTAGGTGGCTCTCTGGGTTAAAGCCTCTGCCTTCAGCTCAGGTCATGATCTCAGGGTCCTGGGATCAAGCCCCGCATCAGGTTCTCTGCTCAGCAGGGAGCCTGCTCCCCCCTCCTCTCTCTGCCTGCCTCTCTGCCTACTTGTGATCTCTGTCTGTCAAATAAATAAATAAAATAAAATAAAAAGATTTTATTTATTTATTTGACAGAGAGAGACAGCAAGAGAGGGAACATGAGCAGGGGGAGTGAGAGAGGGAGAAGCAGGCTTTCTGCTGAGCAAGGAGCCTAACGTGGGGCTTTATCCCAGAATCCTGAGATCATGACCGGAGCTGAAGGCAGACACCTAACGACTGAGCCACCCAGAGACCCCTAGAGCTTATTTTAAAAAAACAAGTTAAAATTAAAAAAAAAAAAAAAAAGGAAAAGTATACAGAGTTCTCAGAGCAGAGCCTGGCATGAAGTGGCCACTCAGCACGGTAGTGGTTTCCGACTTTGTGGCCTGCCGTCTTCCCCTCTCCTAACACAGGCCATCTCCGTGTCTTAGCTCCTGTGGTAATCTGCACTCCCCCCCTCAACATGGAGTACAACACTAATTTCCCAAGGTCTTGATGTCTCCAGGGATTCAAGGAGGCTCCCTGCATTGCTGGGGAAACCAGGTGGCTGGTTTTAGAGGAAGGAGGGAAAGAGGGTGCTGGCAAGGCAGGCTGGTGCTAAACGGATGGGAGGCCAGTGGACAGGAAAGGGCTAGGCCCTCCCTGTCTAGCAGTGACTTCCCCCACTCTTTTTCCGATCCCCCTCAAATATAGGCTTTAAAAAGGGTTAATATTGAATTACACAGTAAATGTAAGAATCCGGCCTCCTTTTAAAACGGAAATAATAGGGTTATGATCTTATTCTTTGATCTGGCTCCCCTCCTTCAATTTCACTTACCTCCCCCACAGGTAATCACTGATATACTTTTGCTCACACTGTCCTTTTGTGACATTTCCCCCTCTTCTGGGCTGCCCAGGCTGTATCAGGGTGCAATGGCTGGGGAGCTACCATTCAGTCCTGTCCCCCTCCTAACCAATCCTACACAGTACTTATTAACTTACAGAAACCTTTCCAGAAGCTTCCAGTTCACACCTTCCCTCCTTCCTCTGAAGCCCTATGAGGTCTTTTTTTTTTTTTTTTTTTTTTTTTTTAGGATTTTATTTATTTATTTGACAGAGAGATCACAAGTAGGCAGAAGCAGCTAGAGAAGGAGAGGGAAGAAGACTCCTGCTGAGCAGAGAGTCCGATGTGGGGCTCGATCCCAGGACCCTGGGATCATGACCTGAGCTGAAGGCAGAGGCTTAACCCACTGAGCCGCCCAGGCGCCCTGCCCTACAAGGACTTACCTGAGATTTACAAAGGTCTAGTGTTCCCTGTCAGTGGCGGGTCTTGGAGTTTAAGCCCTCTGAGGTCCGGCCTTGTGACCTAGGCCTCCTTTCTATCTGCGGTCTCTCTGGCAGAGCACACAGTACGAATGAGGTCAATCAAAGTCCTGCGCGGTGAAGAAGTCTCTCTTTATCTCTTTGAACAAGGGAGGCCTTTGGGGTGTCTGCTTCCGGTCAGCACTCGAACCAACTGAGGGATTTCTGCTGAGGATACCTAGCCCTATGTCCTCCCGCATGAGAGAGGAGGGACAGCTATGCCGTCAGGGTCCCACACACGGGATTCAGACAGATCCTTGCTCAGCCGCTTCCTGCCTAGGTGACCTTATTCAAGTCATTGAACCCTGCGGAGCTTTCCTCCCCTGTAGAATGCAGACTGCACCAGTCCGTGCCTCACAGGCTGCTGTGAGGATCAATCGGGTAATGGGTTTAGCCCATTAAGGCTGTTTCTTGAGGTTCCAGGGTTACACAGGTTTGAACACTGACTTAGTGAAGATAAAGGAGTAAGATTTGTGAGCATCGCTCCAGGGGACCCTGGCGGAGGCGGTGTACACGTGGGGTGGCTCTCTGTGTGGGCGAGGAGGATGCCGCGGCGTAGAGCACGGAGCTTTTCAGCTCTCTCTACAAGTCAAACGCCGCCACGTCTGTCCCTCCCACTTTCCATCCCGAGTTACCTCCAAATATTAGACTATGGGAGAAAAGATCAAATAAAACGTTCACGCATTGAGCAGAGACGTGCATCTCTGGGTTGTCGGGGTCGCAGGTCACGTATCTCCAGGCCCCGCCCCGCCCCGCCCCGCCCCGCCCCGCCCCGCCCCGCCTCGCCCCGCCTCGCCCCGCCTCGCCCCGCCTCGCCGCTGAGGGATTGCTGATTGGTCCGCGCTGCGTGACGTTTCGCGCGGCTTTTTAAGGCGGAGTCCCCGGGACCGCTCCGCAGTGGCGGCGGTGGCGGCGGTGGCTGTGGAGGTGGAGGCGCCCTGGAGGCGGGAGTGGAGTTTCGCGTGGAGGCTCGGGTGGCTGGTCTGGGGAGAGTGCGGCTGCCGGAAGGTAAAGGGGGCTGTTTGAAGGGGAGCTGAGGTGGCCCTGGTGCGGGGACTTGGGGAGCAGGACAAGGCGATCCGGGCAAGGCAAAGTGTCGCGGGACGGTGGGAAAGGGGGTCACGGTGTCAGAGGGGCGTGCCAACCGCCTGGGGATGCGGTGGGCAGGCGGGAGCGGGCCTTACTGCCCCGACTCAGCGCTCGTACCCTAACTCTTAACTGGGGGGCGCTGCCCGACCTACTCCTTCCTGTGAGGATTCTCGCGTGGGAAATAAGGGTCTCTGCGTCTGCTACCGCGCCACGAGCTTGGAGAAGGGGCGCGGGAAGCCGACCATATCCATATCAAGGCTTCACCCCTCAACCGGTGTCCAGGACCGGGGGTCTATGTAGATCGGGTCGCCCATGACAGCGGGGAGTGCCTCTTTTACACATGGAGCTGTTTAAAAAAACAAAACAAAAGCCGGAATTTTAAAAAGGAAGGATGGGCGACTGATTTAGGAAAGGATCTAGAAGTTGCACATTTCATGTTTATTGTTAAACGTCTCCTTTTTTTCTCCCGTGACTTTTCCCCGTCCAGATAAGGCAGCAGCCGTCCCAAGAACCTGCCGTTCACGGCCACCTCCCTGCCTCTGCTGTGTGCCTCAAGACCTGCAGCTTAGCTGGAGCTCACCATGGGGAACCACTTGACGGAGATGGCGCCCACTGCCTCCTCTTTCTTGCCCCACTTCCAGGCCCTGCATGTCGTGGTCATTGGACTGGACTCTGCTGGAAAGACCTCTCTACTTTACCGGCTCAAGTTTAAGGAGTTTGTCCAGAGCGTCCCCACCAAAGGCTTCAACACAGAGAAGATCCGGGTGCCCCTGGGAGGGTCCCGTGGCATCACCTTCCAAGTGTGGGATGTCGGGGGCCAAGAGAAGCTGCGACCCCTGTGGCGCTCCTACACACGGCGGACAGACGGGTTGGTGTTTGTGGTGGATGCTGCGGAGGCTGAGCGCCTGGAGGAGGCCAAGGTGGAGCTCCACCGAATCAGTCGGGCTTCGGACAACCAGGGTGTGCCTGTGCTGGTGCTGGCCAACAAGCAGGATCAGCCTGGGGCACTGAGCGCCGCAGAGGTTGAGAAGAGGCTGGCGGTCCGAGAGCTTGCAGCGGCCACGCTCACCCATGTGCAGGGCTGCAGCGCTGTGGATGGGCTGGGCCTGCAGCCAGGCCTGGAGCGTCTGTACGAGATGATCCTCAAGAGGAAGAAGGCAGCCCGGGTAGGCAAGAAGAGACGGTGACCCGAGGCTGTCCCCTCCTCCCCAGTAGGGATCTGCACACCCGGAGAGCCAAGTGGAGCCTCTGGCCCCTCACTCAGCTCTGGGGTGCAGGACCTGTCCGCCTCAATGAAGGACTGAGGAGCACACTGGGGGGTCCTGTTCTGGTGCAGCACTGGGGACCGGACGGGAGGGGAGATGGGATGGCTTCTCCTCTCCCTCCCTCATCTCTCTGCTGGAGAAATGGGGGCTGCAGGACTGGGGAGGCTTAAACGTAAGCTGTGACTCTACCTCGACCCTGTTTCTTCTTTTTCTTCTCGGGCTTGTTGATGAGATGTGTTTGGGGGCAAAAGAAGGTTGTTTGGAGAATGCATTTGGAATGAACGAGGACTGTCTCCCCACCTCCACCCCCCCCAAATGGGGTGTCCCCTAAGGCTGCTTTTCTAGGGATGCTAGTCACAATAGTCTTTATTTTTGTGTCTGTGTGAAAGTGCCAAGAACCCTACCCCTCATTTGTAGATCCACAACTGTTTTTATAAGCCGTGTGTGTCCTCTGTATTATTATTAACTATTTTTTAGCATTTGCCTATAAGTTATTAAAGACTGATGATACTGTAGCTCTGACCTTGGTCTGGCATTTTCTTACCCAGCCCCAGGAGTAGTCCCAGATTTTTATATGGGTGGCAGGAATGAGGAGGGGGGTGTTTATCTCAAAGCTGAATTTGCAAAGGAAACACTCTTTATGGGATGGCTGGTGGAAATTACAGTTGGAGTTGAAATTGCCCTCTCCCAAGCTATTACCTGATTTCTGCAGTTTTTGGGGTGTCCCTTTCTCTTGCTTCCCGCCCCTCCCCTCATCTCCTGGCTCTTACGTTGCCCCTCATAAGGCTGGTCCTTGAGAGGACTTTCCTAAGTCTCTATAGATAAGTCCTCAAGGAGCCATTCTGTTTTCATCCTCCTCCACTCAGCACTCAGGCTGATACATTTTTTTTTCTTCCACCTTGGGGGATCCTGTGAGAATGGAAAGTAATTCCTTCCTGGCTTTTAGCCAGCTCCGTGTGCTCAATCCTGCTGACTGCAGCTCCCCAGCAGCGGCGGTAGGGGCTTGTGCTAGGGAGGTCTGGGCTGGATTGAGCCAGCCCGGCCCTGGTGACTAAGCTGTGAGTTGCCCAGCTCTGGGAATGGTGGCTGTTCCCAGGAGAGGGGCTGTTGCGGTAGTCTGGGTTTGTGCCTGGTGGGAGTGTGGACTGCTGGACATCTACTTCCCCTCCAGGGGAGGAGGGGGAGGGTGTAGGCCACCCATAGCGATGATAAGAATAAAATGCTAGGGGTACTTGGGTGGCTCAGTGGGTTAAAGCCTCTGCCTTCTGCTCAGGTCCTGATCTCAGGGTCCTGGAATCGGGCCCCACAGGCTGTCTGCTCAGCAGGGAGCCTACATCCCCCCCTCTTTCTCTCTGCCTGCTCCTCTGCCTACTTGTGATCTCTGTCAAATAAATAAGTAAAATCTTAAAAAAAAAAAAAAAAAGAAAGAAAAGAAAATGCTAGGGGCACCTGGATGGCTCAGTTGGTGAAGCGTCTACCTTTAGCTCAGGTCATGATCTCAGGGTCCTGGGGTCCAGCCCCGTGGGGGGGCTCCCAGCTCAGCAGGGAGTCTGCCTCTTCTCTCCCTCTGCCCCTCCCCCTGCTCATGCTCTCTCTGAAACAAATAAAATCTTAAGAAACGAATAAAAGTCTAATGTTGTTAGGTCCAGAGGACCTCTGCCCAGACTTTCAAGTCTGCCCCCTCCACCAACACCCAGGGCCCACTGAGTCAGAGATGACCAACAATCAGATCCTCCTAGCCTGGGTGGGAGTAGTGGGTAAAAACATAAATTCTCTCCAGCCCTCAGCCGCCCAGTCCCACCCCTACCCTTCGTGCAAACGTGGATATCCAGAGCGGGTTCAGAGTCCCCACTCCAGAATCAAATAAAGGAGCTGGGGAGGGAGAGAAGGTGCTGGCCGTCCTGTCCTGGGGGACTTCCTAAGGAACTTCCTTCTTCCTAACCTGAGCCAGCAGGAGCTGAGTTTTGCTGTGGAGTCTGGGCTGGTTCAGATTCCTCCCCCTTCCTGGCTGGCAGGATGCAAGCGGGTATGCATGGATCCAGAAGGGTGCCCAAGTGTGCGTCAGCGAGGGGCCTGTTTAACAGAGCTGCTGGGCTGGTTCTGCTGGGGACACATGCTGCCCGGCTCCCCTCTACACACGCCTGTGACTCATCTCACTCAGTCCTCAGGGCAGAGTCCTCCTCTTCTGCCCAGGAACAGGCTGGGGAAGACTTGACTAGAAGGTCCTCTGTCCTGGGAGCTCTTTCCTCCTCATTCCACCCCAATGAGGTCCTTTTGTCTCAGAATCTCCAAGGACATGTTTTCTCCATTTCTGGTCACCTGGGTGACTGGGGTCTCCAGATCTGGAAGAAGAGCACCCTCCCACGCCCTTGCAGAGGGGCCTCCATGGGCCCAGTTCCTGGTTCTGGCTCTGCCAAACACCTGGCCTCCCTCTCTGGTTAAAAGCATCTTCTGCTCCCCCAGACTCCAGCCCTGGGCAGGGACCGTGGTCCACAGGAGATTGCCAGGGTCCCAGCTCTTCCCCACATCCTTCTGGCCTGGTGAGGGTGGAGGAAATGGTACCGGCAGCAAGAAAGTGAGATGGAGAAGCCCGCTGCATTGAAGGGGTTGTGGGGAGAGGGAAGCACTGGAAGATTTTGGTGAGAAAGCTACATTCCGGCTGGGCGGGGGTCAGGAGCTTTGGAATAATCCTCCTGTCTCAGGGATTCTTTTTTTTATATTTTATTTATTTATTAGACAGAGATCACAAGTAGGCAGAGAGGCAGGCAGAGAGAGAGAGGGGAGGAAGTAGGCTCCCCGCCAAGCAGAGAGCCTGACGTGGGGCTCGATCCCAGGACCCTGGGATCATGACCTGACCCGAGGGCAGAGGCTTTAACCCACCGAGCCACCCTGGCGCCCCTCTTTTTTTTTTTTTTTTAAGAGATTTATTTATTTATTTGGGTGGGGAGGGGCAGAGGGAGAGGATCTTTCAAGCCAACTTCCCCCTGAGCATGGAGCCCCAGGCAGGGCTCGATCCCATGACCCTAAGATATGACCTGAGCCAAGACCAAGATTCTGACACTTAACCACCTGAGTCACCTGGGCACCCCTGCCCCAGGGATTCTGCATGCTGAGCTCTGGACCACAGGCTTGGTGTGGGGGTGGGGTCAGGGTTGGAGGTAGGCTGTAGTTTTCTTGTCCCAGCTTCTTCATGAAGTAGAACTTCTTTTTTTTTTTTTAAATAAAGATTTTTATTTATTTATTTGACAGACAGAGATCACAAGTAGGCAGAGAGGCAGGGAGAGAGAGGGGGGAAGCAGGCTCCCTGCTGTTCAGAGCCTGATCCCAGGACCCTGAGATCATGACCTGAGCCGAAGGCAGAGGCTTTAACCCACTGAGCCACCCAGGCACCCCTCAAGTAGAACTTCTTTGAGGTCCTGAGATGGATGTTGAGGAGATACTGAGGGCAGAGGGTCTCAGGGGGCCAGGAGTGGTGGATAGGGGCTGTGGCAGAGTGGGAGGAAATCAATGGGCCCAGAATTTGGGCTCCCCCTGAGCTGCCCTTCTCCCACCAGTCACGTCCCCTCCTTGCACAAGTTGGATGGTAAAATCCAGGTGCCTTGCCCCACCCCCAGCAAGGATGGCAGTGGCCCCTCACCTCCTCTGCCCTCTCCAGTCCCGTGCTGCGTGTGCTCCAGGAAGAGAGAGAACAAGGAGGAAGGAAAAAAGTCTCGAGGCCCAGAGGAGGCAGCAACTTGCCCAAGAACTCATAGCTACTTAGTGGTACATCCAGATCCTTCCTCCCAGGCTGGCTTTTTGTACTCCCAGGGCCAGAGAGATAGGAGATGGGCAGCAAGTCTAGGAACTCAGAGCTCCCCCCTCCCCTTCCCTCCCTCCCGCCCTCCCTGCATCCCCTCCCTGATTACTTCAAAGGCCAGCTTTCCGCTCCCCTTCTCCCCTTCCCGAGATGTCAGGACTTTATCTCTGAAGTCCAGAACTCTGGCCTCAAATCTGGCCAGAAGTCCCCACCCTCCTTTCCCACTGACCACATGTCATCCCAAGTCTTGTTGAGATGGATTCCTCCACGGGGGCCTGGGAAGCACAGACTTCCACTGAGGCACAGGGGCGGGGTGTGTGTGTGTGTGTGTGTGTGTGTGTGTGCAAGGGACAGTGTGTTCTTCAAAACAGGCCTTTTGTGAATGGAGCCAGTGGGAGCGGAGGGAGTGAAGGCAGTAACGGAGGCCCAGGCCAGCACTGGGCTGTAAAGGGAGGGTGGGCTGTAGTCACACATCACTTCCAAGGCCATCGGCTGGGGAGTCTGTGGGTGAGTGTCATGGGACCTCCTCCCCTGGCTAAACCAGAGGAAGGGATTTGTTCTTCCTTCCTAAAAAAAAAAAAAAAATTTTTTTTTTTTTTACTGTCTCCCCACCCCACTTGCTTACAAAAGTAACAGATCTTTCTGTAAAGGAACTTAGAAAATGGAGAACCCCATAATCTAAATTTCAGAGCTAGCTAAATGTCGGGGGCAGGTTTTTATATATCATCTTTCAGATTTTTTTTTTCCTCTGCATATACAAATGAGGTATGTCTTCATATCCAACATACAGGGAATTACAGGAGGCCGATTGTGGTAGAGTTTTGCTTTTCTCATTTATATCTTGGGCATTATTCAACGTTGGGACATTGGGGTTTTTCCCGTTCTTTTTGATGACCACGTGAGATTCCACTGTCCACTGTCTGAATATGCCATTATTTCTTTTCCTTTTTTTTTTTTAAAGATTTTATTTATTTATTTGACAGAGAGAGAGAGATCACAAGTAGGCAGAGAGGCAGGCAGAGAGGCAGGCAGAGAGAGAGGAGGAACAGTCTCCCTGCGGAGCAGAGAGCCGGATGCGGGGCTCGATCCCAGGACCCTGAGATCATGACCCGAGCCGAAGGCAGCGGCTCAATCCACTGAGCCACCCAGGTGCCCCTCCTTTTTTTTTTTTTTTAAGATTTTATTTATTTATTTGACAGAGAGACACAGCGAGAGAGGGAACACAAGCAGGGGGAGTGAGAGAGGGAGAAGCAGGCTCTCTGCTGAGCAGGGAGCCCAATGCGGGGCTCGATCCCAGGACCCTGGGGATCATGACCTGAGCCTAAGGCAGACGCTTAACGACTGAGCCACCCAGGCACTCCTATGCCATCATTTCTTAATTAAATCCCCTGTTAAATCCACAGCGTGTCTGCAGAGATGGACCTCCTTGCATATATGTCATGTAATCGTTGTGTCAAAGGGTATATGTACTTTGAATTTTCATAGACGTTGCCAAAATGTATGTGCAGAGAGCGTTTGCGGGGAAAGAACTCTAATCTAGCCTCTTCTTTCTCCATCCCCAGATTTCAAGTCCTCATCAAGCTGAGAGGTGTGTGTGGGGGCAGGAGACATTATATAGTGCCCTTGCTTTGGGGAGGTAAGAAAATCTCCAGCCACTTGGCAGAGGATTTGCAGGCATGGGAAGGAGCTTGGGCTGGCTTTCCTGGTCTGGAAATTGAACCGCTTGGGGGCTGCCTGGCTGACGGTGGACGTGGGCAGATGGTGAGGACTCCCTAAGCACCCAGCTTCTCACAGACGTCAGGCAGAGTGGGCGAAACATCTCCGGAAATAAATCCCAGCAACTCAGGGAGGGAGCCAGGCTGAGACACGGAGTGCATGTTCCAAAAGGAACATGGAGAGGAGCTCTTCAGTCTGAGGAAGGGCAGCTTAGATCCTGGACTTCCCCCAGGGTGCCCCCCACTCTTCTAGCGAGGTCCCCCTCCCCCTCCAGCTGTTTTGGAGCATGGACTCCTGGAACAGGAGATGGGGAGCAAGTCCTGAAGTCTTAGATACCTCCGCCACTCTGGGCTGTGTGGGGTAACATGCCTCTCTGTTCACTCAGGCTCCTGCGCTAATCTTGGGTCCCCTGCCCCTGCAGAATGGGGTGGGGAAGGCAGGAGGGCTTATCTCTCGAACCTCCTACCCCCTCCTTATGAAATCTGGTGAGTAGTTTGGTGGAGTTGTGCGGGGATGACAGCTGGGTTTTAAAGATTGCTGAGAGTGAGGTTTTATGCTTTCAACTGTGTTTGTTTTTGCAAGATTATCCATTGCCTTCCATTCCAGATGCTGACTCTTATCCTTAGGGAGTGAGCAGGCAGAACTGCTTACTCACTTTCTGGAACTCTCCCAGGCTAACAGGGGAGGGACAGAGCCACCAGTCTGATCAGGCAGCACCTCAGAAAGGACCCGACAATCAGCCTCAGTTTACCCATCTGTAAAGTGAGGCGGGTGAGTAGACAATGTTAGGTCTTCTCTGGTTCACTTTCTATGGTCCTCAGTACAAGGTGGGCATGGGAACTCCTTCATGATCTTCTGCCTTCATTTTATTGCCCTCTGAAATTGCCTTGTTTGTTTTGCTTTTAAGTTTGTTTGCTGTCTGCCTTCATCCCCAGGTTATCTGTTCTGGGAGGACAGCCCTCATTCATTTTGTTCAGCACCGCATCCCTAGGACAGTGCTGGGCGCACAGTAGGAGCTCATCTTGGATCTGTGGAATGTGGGGTATCCACACAAGGGTTGGAGGGCTGGGGTATCACCTCAGTGAAGAAGTGGTTTTGGTCTTTAAATAGCAACAGCAACCAGAAAAGAAGCTATCAGGCAAGGTTGGAGAGTTTATCTGGGAAGGCCTCCTGGAGGAGGTGAGGCAGATTTGGAACCCAAGTTAAATATTCTGATTAACAAGGGACTTGGAGGACCACACGCTTCCGAGCATTTTCTTGGCTCTACCTACTGCTCTGGAGAAAAGAATTGAACATGAGGTTTAATAGACATAGTTTCGTTCCTCCCTTCCCAGTAATTAATTACCTGACCTAGGACTCTCCCTAGAGTCTGTTTACCACTCCCCTACCCCAGCTCCTCCCAAGGTCACCCCAGGATAGTCAAGCTAGATTTCCATTCTTCCACCCCAGAGGAACTGAATGTGAGGCTGGTGTCGGGGAAGGGACCCCCAGGGAACTCTAGACCCATGCTGTCCAATGTGACAGCCACCAGCCACACGCGGTGACCGAGCATAGGAAACGTGGCTGGACTGAACTCAGGTTATGTTGTAAGTGTGAAATACAACAGATGTTGAAGACTTAGAAAGAGAAAAGAATGTAAACTATCTCATTAATATATTTTTAAATTATTTATTTTATTTTTTAAAAGTTGTTATTTGAGAGAGTGAGTAAGCATGAACAAGGGGAGGGGCAGAGGAAGAGGAAGAAGTAGACTTCCCGCTAAGCGCAGAGCCCAAACTACATGGGACTTGATCCCTGCACCCTGAGATCATGACCTGAGCTAAAGACAGATGCTTAACTGACTGAGCCGCCCAGGCGCCCCTAGTTTTTATTTACATTTTTAAAGTAGGCTCCATGCCCAGTATAGAGCCCTATGAGGGGCTTGAACTCACGACCCCAAGATCAAAACTGGAGCTGAGATCAAGAGTCGGATGCTCAACCACCTGGGCCATCCAGACACCCCTCATTAATACTTTTTTATGTAGAGTATGTGTTGAAATGATAATTTTTAGCATATTGAGTTAAATAAAATACTTCATTAAAAAATACTTCACCTTTTACCTTTCACCTTTTTTTTTTTTTTTAAACCTTTTAAAAAATATGGCTACCAGGGGTGTCTGGGTGGCCCAGTCGTTAAGTGTCTGCCTTCAGCTCAGGTCATGATCCCAGGATCCTGGGATCGAGCCCCACTCAGGCTCCCTGCTCAGCGGGAAGCTTGCTTCTCCCTCTCCCACTCCCCCTGCTTATGTTCCTCTCTCTCTGTGTCTCTCTCTGTCAAATAAATAAAATCTTTAAAAAAAAATGGCTACCAGAAATTCTATAATTAGAGATGTGGTTCACATTCTACTTCTTCTTCTTCTTCTTTTTTTAAGATTTTATTCATTTATTTGACACAAAAAGAGAGTACAAACAGGGAGAGCAGCAGGCAGTGGGAGAGGGAGAAACAGGCTCCCCAATGAGCAGGGAGCCTAATGCAGGGCTCTATCCCAGGACCCTGGGATCATGACCTGAGCTGAAGGCAGATGCTTAACCGACTGATCCACCCAGGTGCCCCCACATTCTGCTTCTATTGACAAGGCAGGTCCAGATCTTTGGGAGAAGAGCATCATGGGGAAACAAATGCGAGACCCATAGTTCTTCCTTTCTTCTGAAATCAGAAGAGAAACAGACCAAACTGCAGCAATCTGGCAGGAGGGTAGACTCTAGGAAGTCCTTCTTGATGGGGAGAACTGAAAAATCTGTGTACTCTCCTTCCTGGAAAGCTTTCAGAATAGGTAAAGACTTGGTGTATCTTGAATTATCTTAAAACATCTTATCAAGGGGCACCTGGGTGGCTCAGTGGGTTAAAGCCTCTGCCTTCGGCTCAGGTCATGATCTCAGGGTCCTGGGATCCAGCCCTGCATCCAGCTCTCTGCTCAACAGGGAGCCTGCTTCCCTTCCTCTCTCTATGCCTGGCTCTCTGCCTACTTGTAATCTCTTGTCTGTCAAGTGAATAAATAAAATCTTAAAAAAAAAAAAAGTAACATCTTATCAAACTATGATTCCCAATGATCTCAGCCTGGTTGTCTAGCAAACAATGTTCCTAGCTTCATCCAGGGTGTTTTTCACTCTCTAAAACAGGTCTTTTTTTTTTTTTTTAAGATTTTTTATTTATTTATTTGACAGAGAGAGATCACAAGTAGGCAGAGAGGCAGGCAGAGAGAGAGGAGGAAGCAGGCTCCCTGCTGAGCAGAGAGCCCGATGCGGGGCTTGATCCCAAGACCCCGGGATCATGACCTGAGCTGAAGGCAGAGGCTTAACCCACTGAGCCACCCAGGCGCCCCTAAAACAGGTCTTTTAACATTTCTTTCATGTGGAGCCCCGATACCTGGAATCCACACAAAAATCCCGAGGTGATTTTATCCGGTGGTTTCTGATCTTTCACCGGATGATTATGACAGTAGCAGGAGAGTTGACTGACGGAGTTTGCGTCACTCTCTTGCCCTCCCCTGCCGCCTTCCTCTGCCCAACGCTACCAGCTCCCTCAGCCTCCCCTCCCCGTGCAAAGGTCCTGGAACAGGGTAGATGATGGGAAGATGCCAGCCAGCTGGGGGTCTGGATGATCCACAAACTGGATTATCTGCCCCTGGGTTTGCACATACATAAGCAGGTGGCCTAGATGCAGACAGGATGTACTGGGATGAGCCAAGGGGATAAGGTTAACACCTTGTGTGTGTGTGTGTGTGTGTGTGTGTGTGTGTGTAAGTGGGGGAGGGGGCAGTTCTACAATAAAACCCCCACCCACTTATCTCCCATCCTGTGCGTTAAGCCAATCAATCCCTCCTTTCAATCAAGCACATATAATATAATATTTAGCCTTATTGTGCCTGGCCGTACTGTCCTAGGCACTGGAGCTAAGGCGTGATTCATACACAGAGAAGGTGTCTGGGTTTCCTGGATGCAGAGCCTGAGACAGGGATTCAGGGAGCACATGGTTTATTGAAGGCACATCTTCAGAAGAAAGGGAGTGGGCAGGGAAGGGGCTAAACAAGGACGCGCTCTCACATTTGGAGTCTAATGTTGGTTTGGTCCTGGGGGAATATCTGGTTGGAGAATTGCTCCTCGAAAAGATCCCCCAGAGGCAGAGAGCCTGGCCTTTTGCACCCCTTCAGTCAGCAAACTGGCTGCTATTTGCTCGAGTCTCCAGAGAAGGAGCAGTCAAGAGCCATTGGAGCCAACACTCCCAGCCAGTGGAGAGGGTCTGGGTGGGGTGTCAGGGGCATCCATTCAGGGTGGAGCCCCGGAAGGGAAGAGCAAGTGGCTCTGGGCAGGGCCTGAGTCCTGACAGCTGTCTTTGTTTGGCAATCCAGTCGTCCTTCTACTCTCACTCTCGGCCTTGGCCTCAGCCTTTATCTGCCCTTGTCCCGCCTTGTCCCCAGCTCCTACCACCCACCCTTGGTTCCCTTCTCGGATGCTGCCCTCTCTCTTCTGGAGATTTGTCTGAAACTCAAGATGGAATGCTAAGTTTCTTCAAGAGCCTTCAGGAAGCTGGGGCTCCTGAGTCATCCCTGTGGACTTCTTCCCTTGCCAGTGGGTCAGCAGAGCCCTGCTGCTCTCCCCTGGGCAGAAAGCTTTGGTGTGCCAGGGGAAATCTGAGACACACCCCTTTTCCTGGGTCCTCCCTTTCCTGGGTGTGTCCATCCTCACCTCTCCTACGGAAAGGACAGTTCAGGAGAATTCTTTCTCCAGGCTTGACTCCTACTTAAACATCGCAGGATACGTTCTCTGGAAGGGAAGGGTGGGGTCTGGGTTGGCTTCCTTAGAAACTTCAGGCAGAAAAGAAGCCTCCTTTCTCTGTCCCCTCCCAAAGTCAAACAGGGGCTGTTAGAGAGGAAGAGTGATTGTGTCTGCCCAAGTGTTGGGAGATGGATAGTCTGATCTCTGAAATTGTTTTTTCTCCTGGTTTGTAGGGGTGCCAGAATTCCGAGGCAAAAAGCAAGAGAGAGAAAAAGAACATTCTCTGAGGACATTTGGTTGTAATTTTACACCCAAAAGGACAAAGAGAGGGTCTAGTGTTAGGTCCTTCCATCTTCCTGTGGTAGGTCACATACCACACACACACACACACACACACGCACCCTCACACTGTTGAAACCAGAGCTGCTGGCTCCAGGGAGGGGAGCGAGGAAGCAGCTGTGGACAGGTGTGGGTGGCCACATCCTTCTCCTTTGGGAGGGGACACTTCCACTACACCTCCACAGGTTTCATCTGAACCTCACCCTAGACTTGGCCCTGTGTGGTCAGGGTGGGCACGAGGAATGGAGGAACAGAGCTGGCTCAAATGCCAACCAGGAAGGCATCTTTAACACGCCCCTGAAATGCCAGTAGATCAGTTCTCCCAAGAATCAAATCTGGAGGGAACTCAGCTTAAAGATCAGCAACAGGAGCGGGGCCTAGATTGCTGGGTGGACTTCAGTGATCCTGGAGAAGTTTGGGGGAGCCCCCATCCTCCAGCATATTGTCTGAAGGTAGGGTGTGGGGACAGGATAAAGTTCGGGATCTGGGCTGGGGAACGTGACCCTGGCAGCCCAAAGCATTTGGGATCTCGGAATCAGGGCAAGGGACTGCCTGGCTGGACGTGTCACCCCCATTAGGCAGGGGTTGGGGCTCTAATTGCTGTAATTCGTTGATGAATGCAATTTGCAGCTGGCTTCTCTCCCTGTGACAGGCCTCAATTAGAGCTGCCAGAAGGATCTGGGATGGGAGGGGGAGCTGGGTGGTTTCCAGTGGCTTCTTCTGGTCCCTTCTCAGCTCTCTGCTTCACCCTAAAACAAAAGGGGGCTCTTTAGGCTGATACATTGTTACTCTCCTTCACTCCTAAATATGCCCCCTGAAAATCTGAAATTTTGATCATTTCAGAATGAGTGGCATGGAAGTTGAGAGGGAGAAAGGTGTAAAGGCAAGGATGCTTTTCTGCAGGTTGGTCTGGGAAGCTTTGGGTTTAAAAACCCAACCATGTTTAATTAAGTTTAGTATTTTCTCATTTATTTTAGAGCTTCTAAAAGTCCTAAAGGAAGGAAGGCTTTTGAGCCATAATACTTATTTCTGTCTCGTGGTCCCTGCTCCATCTCATGAGACAAAGGGAAAAAATCCAAGTCAGAATGATGGTAAGGAGAGAGAGTTAAAAACAAACAAACAAACACACACAGCCAGGTCCACACAAATATATAATTTTAATTTTAAAGGACTGCAGGGACATTAGAGATCATTTAGTTCCTTGGTTTTCAGACTTTAAAAAATTTTTTTAAAGTCATGAGCAAAGAAAATCTGACATAGAACCTCAGTATGTATGACACGTCATGACTGATCCAGTTAAAGTGTAAATGGGGGCTCTGAGCCCCCGACTGTCCTTCCTGAGACCTGCTCCCTACTTCCTACTGCCTCTATGACCTCCTTATGATACCTGACTTTAGAAAGTCCTGTGTCCTAAGAAATCCCTCAAACATTGGCAAACTGGGGCAGTTGGTTGCCCATTTTTGGGCGATGGAATACAGGCAAAAAACCACTGATACAATCTTTTTGATCTATTGAAGACACAGGCCAGGAGAGTTGAGGTGGTTTGAAGTCTGGTCATGGATAGATTCCCCATGCCCAAGAGTAGTCTATAACCTTGGCGGGGGGTGGGCCTGGTGGGGTGGTATAAATCCTGCCTCTCTGCCCTGTGTCTCTGTGGGAGTTAAGACTGCCCACCCTCAAATTTCTCTTCTCTTCCAAGACCCTTTCTTATGAAACCTTCCCTGATTCTCCTGAAAAGAGTTATGTCCACTCTTCTAAGTCTTCTTCCTCTTCTTCTTATTCTTTTTTTTTTTTATAAGATTTTATTTATTTACTTGACAGACAGAGATCACAAGTAGGCAGAGTGGCAGGCAGGGGGGGGGGGGAAGAAGGCTCCCTGCTGAGCAGAGAGCCCAACGTGGGGCTCGATCCCAGGACCCTGGGACCATGACCTGAGCCGAAGGCAGAGGCTTTAACCCACTGAGCCACCCAGGCGCCCCTCTTCTAAGTCTTCTTACAAAGCACTTACAGGGGGGCGCCTGGGTGGCTCAGTGGGTTGAGCCTCTGCCTTCAGCTCAGGTCATGATCTCGGGGTCCTGGGATCGAGCCCCGTATCGGGCTCTCTGCTTGGCAGGGAGCCTGCTTCCTCCCCTCTCTGGCTGCTGCTCTGCCTACTTGTAATCTCTCTCTCTCTCTCTCTCTCTCTGTAAAAAAGAAAAAAAAAAAAACAAAGCACTTACAGGGTAGTCATGTTTACTTTGGCTCTGTCTTCTCATTTAGACTTGAGGATTCTTGATTCCACATCTTATTTATTTCATATCCCTCAGTGTCTAGTACAGTAGTGGGCATTCAAAAGATGTTTTTAGAAAGAAAGAGAGAAAGAAAGAAAGAAAGAAAGGTGTTGAGGGATAGATAGATGAATGGGTGGGTGAATGGAGTAATTGGGAGATGGACAGTTGAAACAATGAGTGGATAGAAAGATGGATGGATGGAAGGCTGCGTGCTTTGTTGAAGTCCTAAGATTGGAAAAATGAGGCAGTTTCTAGGCAAGTTCCTCTTGCATCAGTTCCCCTGAGACAGTCATTTTTGCTTGAATTTGATTTTCGGAATATCTAACACACCTATATTCAGACGCAAGGACAAAAGTTGTTTCCCAATTAGAAGTCACTTAAGTTGATCATTTTTGGATTTTTTTTTTTTTTGGTGCAATTGCTTTCCTCTACAGAAAGTTATGGTTTAACTACACAAATACAATATTTGATGAAAATACCTCAAATAGGCAGCTGATGGCAGTGACGAATACCATCTGAAAATAAAACAGTTTAAAAATATCAGACAAGGGAGAGTGTAGGAGGCAGGGAGAGAGGAAGAGCAGTTGGTGATACAGTGAACAAGGCAATCAGGACTCAGGACTGCAAAGGCTGGAAGGTTGGTAGGAGGGATTCGAGGCAGGCGTTCGAAGGTCTTCCCAATGAGCAGGAACAAAAGACAATAGGATGGAAAGTTTGAAAGAAAGAGGGGAATGTTGCTGATCATGTTTGGGAGCAAAACATTAGGCTAAACAATTATCCGTGACTCTTCTTGGATCTACTGTTCATTCAACTACAATTTATTGAGCATCCGTGCTGACCCACACGCGTCAGACTTGCGGTATCTCAGCCCATGGTACCTGTGGGTGGGAAGATGGCGTCTACGCATTCTCAGACATGCGTATTGTCCGTGAGCCTCATCCACACCCATGGTTTTAATCACAGCAGCTTTGCTGACTCCCAAGAGTTTACCTGTAGTCCAGACCCCTTCTTGAGTCCCATCCCTTACCTCCACTGCACTGCAGAATATCTCTCCCCGGATGTTGGCGGCTGCCTTCCACTTGAGAGACCCCATGCTGAACTCATCTACCTCCTCTCTAAACTTGCTCTTTGGCCCAGAATCCCCATCCCCATTTATCTGACCCATGCAACACCCAAGTCAGAGCCTGGGTGTCATCCTCTTCTCCCTGTTCCCCACTTTGCCCCTCCATGCAGGTCACACTGACCAATAACTCTACTTCCCACATGCTTCCAGATCTGTGTCTTCCTCTTCTTCCCACGGGAACTGCCCTAAGTCCAGATCACCGTTTGTCCCTGGGTTACCACCGTACCCTCCTCAGTGGTCTCTCACTCTCCCATCTTGTACCCTCAGGATCCGTTCCCCACGTGGTTGCTAGATTCATTTTTCCAAAATTCAAATCTGATCAGTCACCACTTCCTAAAGCCTTATGATGAGAGCCCAACTGTCTCTAATTTTTAAAAATTTTAATTATTAAAAAAATTTAATTATTTAAGTAATCTCTGCCCCCAGTGTGGGGCTGGAACTCATGATCCTGAGATGAAGAGTCTCACGCTCTTCTCACTGAGCCACCCACATGCCCTAAAGCCCAGCTGTCTTTAAAATAACATCCCAACTCCTTCGCATGTGTGACCAGATCTCTCATTCTCTGACCACTCCTCTCCCTCGCCCTTCACCAAATCATGGTGCCTATTCCTGCTGCTTCGGAATGCCTCTCCTCCTGTTTTCACTGATCTCATTCCTCCTCCTCTTCACGACGCAGCGTGTTGAATGTCCCCTTCTCCAGGCAGACTCTCTGCCTCCCCTTTGCTCTGGAATCTGGGTGAAGTGTCCCTCCTCCGACCTCTTCCTGTGTCCAGGGCTCCGCTCTCCCTGACCACTGCTTGCACTACGGTCACCTGCTGACTCGCCTGTGGCTCCCCCTCCAACGTGAGGTCTCCCAGGAGCAGGTATGCCGTCTGTCACATCTGCCTTCCTTGTGCTGCGTGTCTTGCTCAGCATGTAGTGTGCCCAGGAAATGTTTGTGGCGTGAACGTGGGACCTCCTGTAGTTCTCGGTCATCTCTAGGCTTTTGATCTCGACCTCCCTCTTGGGGAGGCCAATTCAGTCCAGTTGGAGATAAGACTTTAAGATATGACTCAGGAGGTGCCGTGGTGATCAGGACATTTTCTTTCTCTCCCTCCCATCTTGCTGAGATTTTGCTGGTGACCACGCCCTTGGCACAGACACAGGCAGCCAGTCTGCAGAATGTCAGCTGGCAGCAAACAGCCCTTCCCTTCTCCCTTCCCTTCCTCCCCGGCTCTGTCTTCGCTCAGCACAATCATTTTTCCTTTTTGGGTGTTCAGAGCTCCGATAGCAGAGGGCTGGGTGGGAGGGTGGCAGCATCGGCTGTCTGCAGGGAGGCAGGCAGAAAAGGGGGTGTGGGAGAGCCAAGACGTGGGTGGAAGCATGTTATTGGACCCTTTTGAGGGAGAAAGAAAATCTAGCTCTTTGGGGCTGTCCTGGTTGGAGCAGCTGGGATGTGCTTGTCCCCTTTTTCTCCCTGGGAGGTGAAATTGCCCTGTGGATATTTAGCTTTCTAAATATTGGAGGGTTTTCTAAAGGAGGGGGAGAGGGAGTGGGAGAGAGAGAGAAATTATGAATTTTCAGAACTAGCTCCGTACATTCCCTTGCCACCAAACCACTGGACAGAATCCTGGGGGTCAGGCTATGGCTGTTTCCTTGTTTTGAAGAACATAGGGAAAGAGGATCTGCTGCACATCTCATCCATTTTTTCACTCATCTCCTGGTTGATGCCAGGTGCCGGGCCACAGGGGTGAACAAAGCTCCGTGCTCCCAGGTGAAGAAGGGGAATGGGCCCGTAAGGAGGTATGTTACAACCCAGCAGCCTGGTGTGGTCTGGGAGGGCTGTGAGAGCAAGGACTTGGTAGGATTGGAGAACAGGCCACTGTCCACAGAAACCCATCAGCCAAGAAGGAGACATCAGCCCTCTAGGAGACATTTCTGTACAGTCTTGTTCTCACAGAGCTTTCAACTTCAACTCCTCAGAGGAGAATGTTGAACTCTGGCTGAAGACAATAGTATGACATATGGTAGAAACAGTGCCGGATTCAGGGAAGACAGCATCCTTCAGGTCCTGGCTTACTGACTCATTCATTCATTCATTCATTCATTCATTCCCTCCCTCCTCCTTCACTCATTCATTCAGTAAATGCCCTTGATCAGCTGTGAGACCTTGAAAATTGACAGTAATTCTCTGAGCTTCAGTCTTCTCATTAATATAATTAGGATACTCTGACACCCACCTTGTCATTCGCCCTGATGTAAGTGACAACGCTTTGTCAGCTGTAATGTGCTTTGCAAATGTGATCTGTTATTTATCCTTCCACTTAGGCACTCATTCAGTCAGCCAAGAACTATGGCGTGCCCTCTTGTAAGGTCTGACAAGCCCCTCTCTGAGGCAGGAGCCTGTTCTGCGCACGTGGGGGTGAGTGTGTGAGGGTCGATGAGGGACTGGGGTGCGCCTTCATCAAGCAACGATCGTCTGTGCCGTCTGCAGCCCACAGCCCTCAGCCCCCAGCCCTCACCCCCAGGTGTAGGCGGGCAGGGACACGTTCTCCTGCTTCTCCCTGGGCCATGGATGCTGGTGTCTGGAGGAGGCCGGCCTGGGCGTGTGACTCACTAGTTTTAGTCATGTTGCCAATGGGACTTCCCTTCCTACAATTGAGGATCCCAAATACAATACTCCCAAACACGAGGTAGTGCTCTGGGCTGTGTCTCTGCGGGGCGTCTGAGGCACCGGAAAGGGAACCGAATGCATCATTTTGCTTGTCCCCCAGCTTCCCCACCACTCACATCAGAGACATCCAGGGGAACCCCAGGGCTGAAGGGTGACCGAGGAAGAGGCGCTGGCCTCGTGGCACGTGGTGGGAGACTGGAGGGCACTTTCCCACCACCTGTTGTGGTCTCTGCAGAGCTTGGCCAGCCAACATCATCAGCTCCAATGTTTATAAAACAATTTCACACACTTTCTCTCATTGGATTCCCACAAGAGGCTGTTACTGGAGAGACCAGAATAGCATAGAGGTTACAGTGTGTGGCCTCTGGACCCCAACGCCCTCATCCAAATCGGGCTCTGCTGCGCTCAGTCGTTAAGCGTCTGCCTTCCACTCAGGTCATGATCCTGGGGTCCTGGGATCGAGCCCTTCATCGGGCTCCCTGACTGGCGAGAAGCTTGCTTCTCCCTCTCCCACTCCCCCTGCTTGTGTTCCCTCTCTCACTGTGTCTCTCTGTCAAATAAATAAATACAATCTTTTAAAAATAAACAAATAAATGAAGGTTCATTTATTTATTTTCGAAAGAGAGAGCATGCATGAGTGATCAGCTGAGTGCAGAGGGAGAAGGAAAATCCTCAAGCAGACTCCCCACTGAGGGCAGAGCCCCTCCCAGGGCTAGACCCAAGGACCCCGAGACCATGACCTGAGCTGAAACCAAGAGTCAGATGCTCAACTGACAGAGACACTCAGGCTCCCTTCAGATTCTTCATTTTATTTTATTTTATTTTTATTTATTTTTAACTAGGCTCTGTGCCCTGTGTGGAACCCAGTGTGGGGCTTGAACTCACGAACCTACTATCAACACCTGAGCAGAGGCTGAGTGGGACACTCACTGACTGAGCCACCCAGGTGGCCCCAGATTCTGCATTTTAAAAATGGGGATCACTGGGGCACGTCACTAGCTCAGTCAGTGGAATATGAGACTCTTGCTCTCAGGGTTGTGGGTTCAAGCTGTGAGTTGGGGGTAGAGGTTATTATTATTATTTTTAAAGATTTTATGTATTTATTTGACAGAGATCACAAGTTGTCAGAGAGGCAGGCGGAGGGGGGTGGGAAGCAGGCTCCCTGCTGAGCAGAGAGCCCGATGTGGGGCTCGATCCCAGGACCCTGAGATTATGACCTGAGCTGAAGGCAGAAGCTTTAACCCACTGAGCCACCCAGGCACCCCATGCAGGGATTATTTTTTTTTTTAATTAAAAATGGGGATCATGCCTGCACTTACTCTATGTGGTTTTTGTATATGGTTTTTGGAGACTAACAGTTTACTTGTTTATTGTCTCTGTCTCTCCAAATTAGACCACAAATTTTAAAAATTTTATTTATTTGAGAGAGAGAGAGCAAGAGAGAGCACAAGTGGAGAGGAGAGGGAGAAGTGGGCTCCCTGAAAGCAGGGAGCTGGATGTGGGGCTCGATCCCAGGATCCTAGGAACAAGACCTGAGCCGAAGGTGGATGTTTAACTGACTGAGCCACCCAGGTGCCCCTAGACCACAAATATTAGAAAAAAAGGATCTTTGTTTTGTTTGCTGAGTGGCTAGAGTGTTTAGGACAGTGCTAGACACAGAGGGTTTTTTTTTTTTGTTTTTTGTTTGTTTTAGTTTTTTAAAAAGGTTTTATTTATTTATTTGAGAGTGAGAACACAGAGGGAGAGGGAGAAGCAGACTCCCTGCTGAGCAGAGAGCCTGACAGAGGGCTCCATCTCAGGACCCTGAGATCATGACCTGAGCCCAAGGCAGACGCTAAACTGACTGAGCCACCCAGGCGCCCGGGAACACAGAGAGGTCTGCAAAAGGTATTTATGGAATGAAGAACAAGCCAGGTGCACAGTATGTCCTGTATGTTAACTATTACAGTCAGCTTGGAATGCATAAAAAAATGAAATCATAGACTTGGTGGCTTAAATACAGAAATTGATCCTTCACAGTTCTGAGGGCTGGCAAGTCCAAGATCAAGGTGCTGACTAATTCAGTTCCTGGTGAGATCCTTCTTTCTAGTTTGCAGAGGGGTGCCTTCTTGCTGTAGGATCAGGTGGCCAAAAAAGAGCTCTTGTGTTTTTCCTTTTCATAGGGTCCTTAATCCCGTCATGGGGGGCTCTACCCTCATGACCTCATCCAACCCGAATTACCTCCAAATATTCTCCCACTGGGGATTAGGTTTGGACATGTGAATTTGGCCTGGGGGGCATGAACATTGAGTCCATAGCAGTTACTATTATGGGATTTTTTCCTATTTGGAGGCTGTAGAAACTGATATTTAGAGCATTTAAGTGAATTGCCTGAAATCACCAAGCTCAAATTGGGAATGCCTACTCCAAATCCAGGGCACTTTCTCCTCCACTAGGACTACTCCGATTCCTCCTCCTGTTTCCTCTTTCTTCTCTCTCCACTCCCACCTCCCCAGGCAAATGCTCATTAAGATTGGGTTCATTGAGTTCATCCAGCTTCTTCTTATTTCTTTATTTCTAAGTAATCTCTACACACTTACCTGGTTTCTTTTCTGCCGCACAGAGTGCCGTAGGACTTGCAGACAGGGACTTTTAACTTCCGCGAGAACAGTTTCTTCATTTCTTCAAAGGAACATCCCAACAGGACCTACGGATGGCTTCTCAAGCGCACAACAGAACCTACCTCGTAAATGCAGCTCTGTGAGGATTAAATGGCAGACAGTGTACAGAAGGTGATAGGCACAAAGTCATAACTTGTACATGTCAACTGTTTATCACAGTCTTTATTATCTTTTAGGGACGGTAGGCAAGATTTAAAATATATCTGGGATGCCTGGGTGGCTCAAACGGTTAAGCTGCTGCCATCTGCTCGGGTCATGATCCCAGAGTTCTGGGATTGAGTCCCACAGCAGGCTTCTTGCTCAGCGGGGAGCCTGCTTCTCTCTCTGCCTCTGCCTGCCACTCTGCTTGCTTGTGCTCTCTCTCTCTCTCTGACAAATAAATACATAAAATCTTAAAAAAAAAAAAAAAGAGGGGTGCCTGGGTGGCTCAGTGGATTAAGCCGCTGCCTTCGGCTCAGGTCATGATCTCAGGGTCCTGGGATCGAGCCCCGCATCAGGCTCTCTGCTCCGCGGGGAGCCTGCTTCCTCCTCTCTCTCTCTGCCTGCCTCTCTGCCTGCTTGTGATCTCTCTCTGTCAAATAAATAAATAAAATCTTAAAAAAAAAAAAAGATTTAAAATATATCTGAGATTTAGACTCATAGAATGTTGGAGCTTCAAGAGATCTTAGGGAGACTAGTGCAATCTTTTTATTTTATATGTGAAAAAATAAAAACCTAGAATTGTTCCACTTGCCCAAGGATATAATACTTGGTTGTTTTTTTTTAAAGATTTTATTTATTTGGTATATATAGAGAGATCACAAGTAGGCAGAGAGGCAAGTAGAGAGAGAGGGGGAAGCAGGCTCCTGCTGAGCAGAGAGCCCCATGTGGGGCTCGATCCCAAGACCCCGAGATCACGACCCGAGCCGAAGGCAGAGGCCCAACCCACTGAGCCACCCAGGCGCCCCTATAATACTTGTTTTTTTTTTTAAAAAAAAATCTCCCTGAGAGGCACCTGCGTGGCTCAGTCAGTTGAGCATCAGACTCTTGATTTCCTCTCAGGTCATGACCTCAAGAGTCATGAGATCGAGCCCCATCTGGGGCTCCATGCTCAGCAGGGAGTCTGCCTGTCCCTCTCCCTCTGCTCCTCCCTTCTCCCTCACCCCCTCACTGTAGGTTCTGTCTTTCCCTCTATCTATCTCTAAAATAAGTAAATAAAATCCTAGAAAAAAAAAATCTCCCCTTGGAGGAAATGGGGTGAAACTTTTCAGGGACTCTTTTTTTTTTTTTTCTTCAAAGATTTTATTTATTTATTTGACAGACAGAGATCACAGGTAGGCAGAGAGGCAAGCAGAGAGATGAAGGGAAGCAGGCTCCCTGCTGAGCAGAGAGCCCAATTCAGGGCTCAATCCCAGGACCCTGGGATCATGACCTGAGCCGAAGGCAGAGGCTTTAACCCACTGAGCCACCCAGGCACCCTCAGGGACTCTTTTTACTGTTACAACTTTACAAATCTTTTGTAAATCTAAAAATATTTCAAATAAAAACAACAACAGCAACAAAAAAGCCATGGCAACCACTTCTAAAACATAATCATGGGTATTATAAGGCAGGGAGGGGGATAAGGGTGGGTAGGGGTGGGAGGAGAGGTGGGGAGGCATTTAAGAATATTCTTCTCTCTGGGTGAGTGAGAAGCAGACCCCCTACTGAGCAGGGAGCCCAACATGGGGCTCAATCCCAGGACCCCGGGATCATGACCTGAGTCGAAGGTAGACACTTAATCGACTGAGCCATGTGCCCCCACCTTTTTTTTTTTTTTAAGATAAGCTCTGTGCCCAACATGGGACTTGAACTCACAACCCTGACATCAAGAGTCACATGCTCTACCAACTGAGCCAGCCAGGCATCACCATACTTAGTAATTTTTGATTGAATGTTAGAAATTATATATGAAAGCCCACAAGAGGCTCTACAAGATGGCTATTTCCTACCAGAGACGGTTCAGGCCGCCTTCCCAGAGACAGTGTGGCTGATTCCGTTAATCTAATCAAGACCTCAGCTGGGTCCAGATTGTCTCGCAGATTTGGTAAATCTCAGTACAGAAGAAACTTCAGATAGAATCTTTGCTGGAAGGACTCATGGACTGAATGGCATTAAGTAAGGATTATAGTTTCTTTTTTCTTTTTCTTTTTAAAGATTTTATTTTCGGGGCACCTGGGTGGCTCAGTGGGTTAAAGCCTCTGCCTTCAGCTCAGGTCATGATCCCAGGGTTCTGGGATCGAGCCCCGCATCGGGCTCTCTGCTTAGCAGGGAGCCTGCTTCCTCCTCTCTTTCTGCCTGCCTCTCTGCCTAGTTGTGATTTCTCTCTGTCAAATAAATAAAATATTAAAAAAAATAATTTCTTAAGATTTTATTTTCTAAGTAATCTCTTCCCACACTGTGGGGCCAAACCCACAACCCTGAGATCAGGAGTTGTGTGCTCTACCAGTTGAGTCAGCCAGGTAGCCTAGGATTACAGTTTATAAAGTTTATTTTGCTTATGGTTATGGAAGCTAGTTCAGCAAACAATTCTACAAAGACTAGATTGATGATAAAATAACTATCATTTTGCCTTACATTATCATCTAAAAAAATTTATTTATTTATTTGACAGAAAGAGAGAGAGATGGCGAGTGGGAGGGCAAGTGGGAGAGGGCAAGTGGGAGAGGGAGAAGCAGACTCCCTGCTGAGCAGGAGCCTGATGTGGGGCTCAATCCCAGGACCCTGGGATCATGACCTGAGCCGAAGGTAGATGCGTAAGTCTGAGCCACCCGGGTGCCCTGCCTTATATTATAATTTAAATTTTCTTAAATGTTTCATGACTCAGAAAGGCTATATTTTTTTCTGTCAAGTTTTTTTAGCTCAGTGTTACTCAGTGTGGGTTGCTCAGACCAACAGGAGTCATTATTACATCGGAACTGTGAGAAAGGCCAATTCTTGGGCCAGTCCAGAGAACTATCAGATAAGAATGTTAGGGGGCACTCTGTTGGTTAAGTGTCTGCCTTGGCTCAGGTCATTATCTCAGCGTCCTGGGATTGAGTCCTGCATTGGGCTCCCTGCTTGGTGGGGAGCCTGCTTTTCCCTCTACCTGCCGCTCCCCCTGCTTATGCTCTCTTTCTTTGTCTGACAAATAAATAAATAAAATCTTTAAAAAAAAAAAAAGATAAGCCTCCTAGAATCTGTATTTTATTTTCTTTTTAAAAGATTTTTATTTATTTATTTGAGAGAGAGAGAGAGAGACAGTGAGGGAGGGAACACAAGTAAAGCTCCCAGGCACCCATAGAATCTGTATTTTAATTAGCTTTCTAGGTGATTCTGATTGTCCCTAAGTTTAAGAAGCACTGGTCTAGGGGTGCCCAGCTGTCTCAGGTGGTGGAGCATATGACTCTTAATCTTGGGGTCATGAGTTTGAGCCCCACATTGGGTGCAGAGACTACTTAAAATCTTAGTGCGCCTGGGTGGCTCAGTTGGTTGGGCAACTGCCTTCAGCTCAGGTCATGATCCCGGAGTCCCAGGATTGAGTCCCACTCTGGGATCCCAGCTCCATGGGGAGTCTGCTTCTCCCTCTCCTTGTGCCCTTCCCCCTGCTCATGCTCTCTCACTCTCAAATAAATAAATAAATAAATAAATAAAATCTTTAAAACAATCTTTAGGGGCACCTGGGTGGCTCAGCTGGTTAAGCAACTGACTCTTGATCTCAGCTCAGGTTTTGATCCCAGGGGGCTGTGAGTTCAAGCCCTGCACTGGGCTTCACACTGAGCATGGAGCCTTCTCAAAACCAAACCAAAACAAAACTTCAAAAAAAATTTGTTT
This sequence comes from Meles meles, assembly GCF_922984935.1. Lineage (NCBI taxonomy): Eukaryota > Metazoa > Chordata > Mammalia > Carnivora > Mustelidae > Meles > Meles meles. The sequence goes on from NC_060083.1 coordinate 45,116,848, forward strand.
CTTTTTTTTTGAAGATTTTATTTGTTTATTTGACAGAGATCACAAGTAGGCCGAGAGGCAGGCAGAAGGGGGTGGGAAGCAGGCTCCCCTCTGAAGCAGAGAACCCGATGCGGGACTCGATCCCAGGACCCTGGGATCATGACCTGAGCTGAAAGCATAGGCTTTAACTCACTGAGCCACCCAGGCACACCGCCCCCAAAATAATTTCAACACGTAGAGCACACAAGGAGATTTTCACTCCACGTCACACTGGGAATGCTTGCCTGCATAGAAATGGAACGTTCACACGTATCAATAAATTGGAATGACATCCCCTGCTTGGATTATTGCTGTTGTTATACTGGTGAGATATGAAGGCCGAATATGTGGCTACATGATCACCAACCACATACAAGCTCAGAAATGCCACTGAAGGAGACATTTCACAGTTCCGGCTTCCAAAAGCCAAGGAAGAAGCTGAGGCAGAATAGCGCATCTTTCTCCTATATTGAGATCAAAGCAGAACTTCGAGGCATCCCTAGGAGCTATTATTAACTATCAAGGTGACATTGTGCTATTCAGGGGCCTGGAGGGGGCTCAGTCTTCTCAGCACACCCCACCCCCCGCCCTGCCAACCTCAGCTCCCAGGGAACTCAGAGCTCTTCGTCTGTCTCCAAGTGGCATTTCCATCTATTCAGGTGCCCAAGCCAGAAACTTCTAATTTGACACCAAATTCTATGAACTGTATGTCTTAACTTTCTCTCGGCCGCATCCATCTCTGTCCCTGAGCCCAGCCCTGGTTATTTCTTACAGCTTTCACTCTTCCCGCCCTATAATCTACTTTTCGCACAGCAGCCAAAGCCAAAGTCTATATATAAACCAGATCCCGTTCTTGCCCTGCTTAAAACTCTCCACCGGCTTCCCATACTTTGAATGTGAACTTCTATCTATGTCCTCCAGCTTCTCGGGCTCTCCTAACTGCTGCCAACTGTGTCCACCTCCTTTGGGACCACCTTCCCTCTGAAGCCCCGGCTGAGCGGGACTCTTCTGTTGTGCGAACACCTCCAAGCATTTTCCTGCTTTGAGACCGCGCTCCCCCTACTTGAAGGCTCCTTGCCACTCCTCGTCTCCTTGCTGACTCCTTGCTGACAGGATGGGCCAACGTGACATCCTTTCATCCTTCAATTCTTTGTCAAAAGTCACACTCCCTTAGAGAGTTCTTTTCCTTTTCTTTCTTTTTTTATTTAATTAAGGTTTTTTTTTTAAAGATTTTATTTATTTATTTGACAGAGAGAGATCACAAGTAGGCAGAGAGGCAGGCAGAGAGAGAGGAGGAAGCAGGCTCCCTGCTGAGCAGAGAGCCCGATGTGGGGCTTGATCCCAGGACACTGAGATCATGACCTGAGCCGAAGGCAGCGCCTTTAACCCACTGAGCCACCCAGGCACCCCAGTCTTTTCCTTTTCTGATCACCCCATGTAATGCAGATCCCTCCCCCTCTTCCCTGCTTGTCTCCTAAGGCCCTTAACACGTGTGTTTATATAAGGACGGGTTCATTTGTTTCACATCTGTGTCCCCACTAGGCAGTAAGTGCCCTGAGGAAAGACCCCACTTCTGTGTTGTGCTTTACTGTGTCTCTAGTGTCCCGCCCACAGCGGAAGCTCCATAAACACTTGCTGAATGTTGAAGGAGCCCCTGTCTCCAGCCTGAGCCCTGGGGCATTGTGGGTGATACCAAGCTCTCTGTGGAGACAGTACCCCGCAGGTGTCTTTTGGATTTTGGAACAACACCCCACGCTGTTTCAGCTCAGATGCCCTTTCCTTTGAGGGCCTTCCCTGATCTCCCCAGCTACTTATCCTTGCCCCTCAGTATTCTTGGTGATAGTCTCTGTTTCTAGAAAACCTTTACCATAATTGAAATTATTATTAATTTTTTAAAATTAATTAATAATTAATTATTAATAATTGAAATTATCCTGGTCATTTATTTATCTATTTGCCGTCTTTCTTCCCTGACTGGAAGGAAAAGTTTGGCTCAACTTTGGGCCCCCAGCATCTAAAATATAGTAGGTACACATAAATATGGGATTGTTTCTACATCATCAGGCCTTCCCAGGTTCTTCTAGGTGTATGTAGGCTTAGGGGGAACTGCTTTGATCAGAATAAAAGTCAACAAAGCTGTTCCACTTCGCAAAAGAAGAAGGATACAAAAATGTACATAATAACACACTGTCAACACATAACAAGTGCTTAAAAAAAAAGACTGGAAGGAATATGCTAAAATGTTAATAGAGTTATTTTCTCTGGGGGATAGGTTATGGGTGATTGTGGCCTTTAAAAAAAATATTTCCTGTGTTTATCCAAATGGTTAAGGATTATTTTTTAAGAAAAAAATCTGAAGGGGCACCTGGGTGGCTCAGTGGGTTAAAGCCTCTGCCTTCGGCTCAGGTCATGATCCCAGGGTCCTGGGATCGAATCCCACATCGGGCTCTCTGCTCAGCAGGGAGCCTGCTTCCCTCTGTCTCTCTGCCTGCCTCTTTGCCTACTTGTGATCTGTCTCTCTGTCAAATAAATAAGTAAATAAATAAAATCTTAAAAAAAAAAAAAAGAAAGAAAAGAAAAAAATCTGAGGATGCCTGAGTGGCTCAGTGGGTTAAGCCTCTGCCTTCGGCTCAGGTCATTGTTCCAGGGTCCTGGGATCAAGCCCCACATCGGGCTCTCTGCTCAGCAGGGAGCCTGCTTCCTCCTCTCTCTCTGCCTGCCTCTCTGCCTACTTGTGATCTCTCTCTGTCAAATAAATAAATAAAATCTTAAAAAAAAAAAAAGAAAAAAATCTGAACAGAAATTGAAGTGGGTAAATAAAATTAGAAAAGTGGACCCGCCAAGTGCTGAGACCTCTCCAAAGGACTGGCCACTCCTGCAGCTGTCTCTGCCCTGAGAGGCTTGGCTCTTAACAGCCTATTTCGGGGCACCTGGGTGGCTCGGTCAGTCGTTAAGCATCTGCATTCTGTTGGGGTCATGATCACGGGGTCTGCATGACATTGGGAAGCTTGTGGCCAGATACAGGCTCTATTCTGAATGCCTGGCCACTTGGGGCTGGGAATACTCCAGGCTGGGAAATAAAAAAAAACCTAGGCAAATCGTTTGGTTGGCCTGAGGATAGGTTCTACCCTCTACGTAACAGCTTTGCTCCTCTTTGGAATGTGCAGTGTTTCCAGAGAGGATGGATTTGCTGATTGGAAATATGGCCAGCCCTGAAGGGAGGCAGGGGCTGTGCGAAGAGGCAACGGAGTAAAGTGGAAAGAGGGTTGGGCTTGGCTCTGTTCCATTCCTGGCTTTTGTATTTACTTGTTGGGCAAACAGAAATAGGCATTTTGTTCCTTTGAGCTGGTTTTTGTTTGTTTGTTTGTTTGTTTTTGTTTTTTAAATCTGTAAAATGGGGGCGCGGGTGGCTCATTTGTTAAGCATCTGCCTTCAGCTCAGGTCATGACCCCAGGATCCTGGGATTGAGCCCCACATTGGGCTCCTAGCTCAGTGGGAAGCCTTTTTCTCCCTCTCCCACTCTTCCTGCTTGTGTTCCCTTTCTCGCTATGTCTCTCTCTGTCAAATAAATAAATAAAATCTTTTAAAAAAATAAATCTGTAGGGGCGCCTGGGTGGCTCAGTGGTTAAGCCGCTGCCTTCGGCTCGGGTCATGATCTCAGGGTCCTGGGATCTAGCCCCGCATCGGGCTCTCTGCTCAGCAGGGAGCCTGCTTCCTTCCCCTCTCTCTGCCTGCCTCTCTGCCTACTTGTGATCTCTCTCTCTGTCAAATAAATAAATAAATAAATCTTTAAAAAAAAAAAATAAAAAAAAAATAAATCTGTAAAATGGAGAATGTAATCCCTGTCATAGGATTAATTCATCCCAGATGGGAAGGGGATACGCTGTCCTGACTGCATCCCCAACAGAGGTAAGAAGTTTCTTACTGAATCTGTTTAGGATTTCATCAGTTTATTTGCTCTTTTTTCCCAACTATCAGGGTGATTGGGAATATTGCATATGATGACACCAGGTCTGAAGGTACTCTAATCCAAAGGGGACCAGGAGAGGGTCCCAGTCAGATGCTTTCCTATCAGAAGGTATGAGCCCAGTGACACACTGTCCCCTGCCTCCCCTCCACGCCTCCCCCTCTGCAGCCCACCGCCATGCCAACCTGGCCCATGGACACATGGTGGTTCCTGAAGAAATGCCCTTTGAGGAGTGTTTAGTGGCCAGAATATATTCTCTACACCCTCTCATTCTTTCATTCATTCATTTGTTTGCTCACATGGTCAACACCTCTTGAGTATAACTCTATGTTAGTCCCTATTCTGGGCACTGGGCAGAGAATAGTGTGAAAAAGGCAGATCAGGGGCGCCTGGGTGGCTCAGTGGGTTGAGCCTCTGCCTTTGGCTCAGGTCATGATCTCGGGGTCCTGGGATCAAGCCCCGCATCGGGCTCTCTGCTCAGCGGGGAGCCTGCTTCCTCCTCTCTCTCTGCCTGCCTCTCTGCCTACTTGTGATCTCTGTCAAATAAATAAAATCTTAAAAAAAAAAAAAAGAAGGCAGATCAGCTCTTTGCCCTCAGGCAGCAGACAGTCTATGGGACAGAGAGAGTCCCAGGGGATTCCAATGTTGTGTAATTGGTGCCAGCATAGAGGGACACATCCGGGCTTGAGGATCACAGAATCCTCATATCAGCCTTTCTCAAGTTATGGGTGGGCGTCTGCCCAGTATGGCATCCCCTAGACAACCCAAGATACCCTTTGCTCTAGATCATGGGTCCAGGGTCAATAGCAGATGGGGAAGCTCTAGGAAGTCCCCAGAGGAGGAACCGAGGCTGGGCACATGCCAGCTACCACCATCCTGTCCAGACGCCTGTGTTTCCCCCAAGATGTCAGAAAGCAGAGCCCGTCACACCTTTCCTGCCTTCTGCAATGAAGCATCACGAAGGCGGGGAGACTTGGAGTGCAGCCTGGCCGCGGGTTATTTATTCCATCACTTGAATCACAATACATCTCCAAATTTCCCTTGATTTGGCTAATTCAAGAGATTAAGGCCCAGATGTGATGGGGGCAGGGTTGCCACTAAGTGTCACAAACCCTGCATTTTGTACCAGCTGATGGGAGACCGTAATTGCCCAGATGGTGGGAGAGCATGATTTCGTCCTTCTTTTGTGCCAAGCCCCAAGGGAAATGGGAATTAATCGTGGAGCCGGGATGGAGGAGGCTCCACTGTCTCGCCCTCCCTCTCAAGCTGGCAAGAAAGCCCCTGATGAATATGCAGAAGAGGAAGCTGGTCAAGTCTTCCTGCTTGGTTAGCTCCAGTCAGGTCTGGCTGTAGCTCAGGATTCTAGCAACTCTGGGCTCAATATAGCTTTTCCCTCCAAGGTTTTTCCCTCTGGTTGCATATTTTGTTTTCCCCATTTGCCTGAACACATCATTTCTTTACCTCCCACTCACCCCTTTCAATATGTTTTTATGTTCTTGGCACCGCTCTTACCAAGGTCAAGAGTGACTTCCTACTCACCAAGACTAACGGGCTCCAGGCTTGTCCTCATCTATTTGACCTCCCTAATAATGTTCGAAGCTGTTGGCCACTTCCTCCTTCTGGGAACTCTCTTTTCTTGTCTCCTCCTGCTTTTCACATCTTTTCTCCTCCATCTCTACCTCCCTCACCCTCCCCACCCATCCCGACAATGTCGACAAGTTCTCAGTTCTCTATCTTTGGCCTTGCCCATTCCCTCCGCTCCTTCAGGGAGTGAAGATACTGTTGAGGCTCGTTCCACTCGATCTTTTCTTCTTGTTCAGGGACAAAGTCCCCTCCTCTTTGCTCGGGGATGAATCATGATTGGTCCCCCCCAAAAAAAACCACAGTAAAAAATGTGCCTTTGCACGTGGTTTATTGAAGGGTGGACACATGCCATAGCCCTGGCCAAGGGCTCGTGGATAGAAGTGAGGGTGGGAGGGATTTCAGGAGACCGATGTGTGAGGAGAAGCAGCCCTTCCTGCCTTTGATGGAGAGATGGAGACAGGGGCGCTGGTCGGCTTACTTGGTGGAGCACACAGCTCTTGATCTCAGGATTGTGAGTTTGAGCCCCGCATTGGGCGTACAGATAACTTAAAAAAAAAAAATCTAAAGAAAACACAAAAGCTATGAGGATACAGTGCTAAAAGCTGCAGCATCTGTACTGGGGACTTGGGGAGAGGGGCCCACGGGCTCAGTCACAGACATGCTGCCCGGAGTCAAGGCAGTGAATGTAGCCATCCTGGGCAGGTCCTGCTAGTCACATTCTGAAGCCGCCGAAAGCATCCTTGACAGATACACTGAGAGAGGCGAACGTCTCCCATGACTTCAGCTGCTGGCTTTCCACTGATACCTCCCAGGTTTCTATGTTGAATTCGGACCTCCTGCCTGCTCACAGCATCGCACACATCTTCACCTGGATAGCCCTTGAAGCTGATGTCCAAAACAAAACACCATTTATATATTCTCGTATTCTCAGACCAAGGCATTTTATTTTGCCTTCTGTCATCCCGCAGTCCTTTTTTTCTGACTTCTGCTCGAGCACTTGTCCCGTGGGTTTATTTGTTTCAACTGTCTGTCTTTCCCTCTAGAATTTAAGCTCCCGGGGGGGCTGGAAACTCATCCATCTTGAAATCCCTGGCATCAAGTAGGGGCTCATTAGGTTCCTGTTGAACAAACACATTTGCGCATGTTTAGAATGTTAAAATGCATTCAGCTGTGAGTGATACTGTCACGTGAAGAACAGTAACTCAAACTGTGAAGGGATTTCATTATTTCACAAAATATGAGTTCTGGAGGTAAGTGGTTCCAGGATTAGTTAAACCGTTCAGCAAGGTCAGAGCACGGAGTCGGAATCTCAGGGATGCTCTTGGCTCAGGATCTCTGAGAATCTGAGATTCGTCACGGTTTTAAGGTAGCCGTGGCCACTCCAACACGTCCTCTTGCCATAGCCTCCGAACAGGACATAACGATGTGGATGGTCAGGTGTTGGGGGCAGGAATAGGGCTTTTGCTTCACATACGTCTCTCTTCCGGGCAAGGCAAATCCTTCTATTGTTGATAGCTCCAACAGTGGTTATATGCTCTGTTGGACCAATCGCTGGCAAAGGGGATGGCAATGAGCAGGAATGGCTTAGACCCATCCTAAGTTGTCCTTGGTGCTGGGCACATTGCTGTATGGGAAATGCAGGGTTCTGAGTCAAGGCTAAAGAGGGAGTATCTGCCAGACAGGTGATCAATGACGCTTGCCACTGATGTGTTCTGTCCTGATCTGAGTTCCTCTGGAACCCTCGCTGCTTTCTTGGGCACTTTAAGATACGTGTAGCTCTGTGATGAACCTGTTCTAGGGAAGAAACAGTTCCTATATATTCCGTGTTTGGTGACCATAGCAGGGGCCAGTGATGGGCAGTCCCACAACTCCCCCAGTAAGGGGCTGCTGCAGATAATTGTGAGGGTTGGTTGTTGCTCATGGGGGTCAGTGTCAAGGACAACAGGACGGGGTTGAAAATCCAGCTTCAACTTTTCTCACTGAGTTGTGCTCTGCGGTATGGGATTGTGTCTTCGTGGAGGTAGGGACATCTTGCTCCAATTCTCCCAAAGGCACCCTAAAGGCTAGGGCTGCCCTGCCTTCTGGAAAAGCTGTGCTAATTTATAAACCCAGCAGCGGGCATGTGAGCATGCCTGTCTCTCTGTACCCTCTCCATTACTAGATCTTATCACTTTAGAAAATCTTTAATAATCTCTTATTTGGTCCCGTTGGCTCCTCTCTAAACTTGCTCTCTACTCTCAGATTTATCTTCCCCCAAATCTTTTTTTTTTTTTAAAGATTTTATTTATTTATTTGACAGACAGAGATCACAAGTAGGCAGAGAGAGAGAGAGGAAGGGAAGCAGGCTCCCTGCTGAGCACAGAGCCCCATGCCCGGCTGGATCCCAGGACACTGGGATCATGACCTGAGCCGAAGGCAGAGGCTTCAACCCACTGAGCCATCCAGGCACCCTTCTTCCCCTAAATCTTAAAGCAGTCACCGCCTTGCTCAAGATCCTCTATGACCTCTTAGAATTAAGTTAAACCCCTTGTCTGGCATTCTAGGCCCCGCCCAAAGCTCCCGGCCTTATTTCTCAGGACCAATCTTTTGCCTGAGGCAAATGCGTCCTCACAGCCTTTTCCACCCTCAAATTCCTTTCCTCTTTTCTGCTCCTTCTTAAAGCCATGGCTCAGATCCCATCTCCTGCAGAAACATTCTTAGGTCACTCTGGCTTGTCCTCTTATCACCTCTGAATTCCTTCAGTTCAGTGGGTTGGGAACCACTGCACGTTGGTGTCACGTTGGGGTCACCCAGGGAGCTAGAGAACATGCTGGGAGCTTGGGTCCACAAACAGATGTTCTGATTGAATTGTTCTGGGTGCCAGACTGGGCATTGGGATCTTTAGACTCTGCAGGTGCTTCTAATGTGGAGTCAAGTTCCAGAACTATCCCCCTGAAATCCCATGGACTATTGCCTTGCATAAGGGAGAGCTCTCTGGGGGAGCTTTCCAAATCAAATTCCCCACACAGGTTCTGATATCTGTCTGTCATTTTTTTTTAAAGCTCTTCAGGTGATTTTTTTTTTTTTTAAAGATTTTATTTATTTGTCAGAGAGAGAGGATACACACAAGCAGGCAGAGAGGCAGGCAGAGAGAGAGGAGGAAGCAGGCTCCCTGCCGAGCAAGAAGCCGGATGCGGGACTCGATCCCAGGACCCCAGGATCATGACCTGAGCCGAAGACAGTGGCTTAACCAACTGAGCCACCCAGGCGTCCCTCTTCAGGTGATTCTGACGCGCAACTTGATGGTGGACCACTGGGTTGCCATGCTTATAAATGCTTTTATACTTTTCATGGGGCCATGTACAGAGGACATGCTTGATAACGGCAAAGGGTTTCTACATCGACTAGGGAGAAACAGAAGGACGTAAATGTGTAAAGGAAGAGTTGACCACTGTAACGTGCTGTGCGGGTTTAAAAGTTTTCTCCTTTTCTTTTCTTTTTTTTGGTGCAAGAAGAATTTCTTATTAAGAGGGTGTTATTATTATTTTATTTTTTAAGATCTTATTTATTGAGGGCGCCTGGGTGGCTCAGTGGGTTAAAGCCTCTGCCTTCATTCAGCTCAGGTCATGATCTCAGGGTCCTGGGATCGGCTCTGCTCAGCAGGGAGCCTGCTTCCCTTCCTCTCTCTCTGGCTGCCTCTCTGCCTACCTGTGATCTCTGTCTGTCAAATAAATAAATAAAATTTAAAAAAAAAACTAAAAAAAAAAGATCTTATTTATTGATTTGACAGAGAGAGACACAGTGAAAGCGGGAACACAAGCACGGGGAGTAGGAGAGGGAGAAGCAGGCTTCCCTCTGAGCAGAAAGCCCAGTGCCATGCGGAGCTTGATCCCAGGACTCTGAGATCATGACCTGAGCTGAAGGCAGAGGCTTAACCTACTAAGCCACCCAAGTGCCCCTGTCCTTGAACATTTTAAAATATTACCAATATCACCAGGAGTAGTGTCTGTGCACCTTTGATCCCCTTCTCCCCTGGGGGGATAAATGCTTAGAAGCGTGATTGCGGTGGCAGGGGATTTGCCTAATTTTTAGGGCTTGCGACACCAACTGCCCAGGTGCCCTCCAGTTAGTACACAGAAGAGTGGGCTGCCCACTTCCTGCATCCTTGCCAACACTGGGTATTAGAATTCCTTTTAATCTTGGTCAATTTGAGAGATTTTTTTTTTTAAAGATTTTTCTTAGTGCGACTGTAAATCCATCATGGTTTTTCCCTACCTCACAACCAATGTTTGCACGTCATGATGTAGAGATACGTGGTGGTTTTCCCAGTCTTTTGTCTCCAAGGCTGTTGCTTCTGACACGCTGTAAACCTGCAGTGAAGACAGATAAACAAATGACCCAATCTGGGCTGCGATTCCCCAGATTCCTGCTCCCAGATAAATATTTGGTGGAAGGCAAGGTAGGAAGATTGCGAGAAGTCTGAAGTTAAATATTCTCTTATCCTTCCTCCAATAAAGGGAGGCAATATTTTGGGACCCACACCAAAACGTCTTTGTGATTTTGCCTAAGCAAACAAACCTGACTCCCTGTGTTAAGTCCAGGAGCTGGGGATCCAGCCCCGATGTAGATGTCCTGTCCCTTTCACACAGGAAGTGGTGCCTTTGTGTGGCTTCCAGGCTCTGCTGGCTCTTTGGGAGTTTGATTGGAGTGGGGGGGGGGGAGGAGGAACAAAAGATGACTTAAATTGCTGCCATCTATCCCCAGGATGAATGGCTACATGATGGAGCTGATGAACAATTTGCATTTAAGAGGCGGTTTGGGAGTTTTGGTGAATAGCCCATGATTGCAGATAAACACCACCTGCCACGCTGGCCCCCGTGGCCCCCTTTCCGCTCCGGAGGGAGAGTTTTCTCCTGGGCAGAAAAGCTCTACTCCTTTTCCTCGGCTCTCCAATGCTTATATGCTAATGCTTTGGAGCTTTCCGAGAAAACTGGATTTACCGGAAGTCTAGCCGGTTCCTCCACGGAGAAGGAAGAGCCGTTTTCCAGAGGAGGTTTGTCGATGTTTGGATTCAGTGGAAAAAGTGGTGGTTGCGAAGCCTTTTCCCCAGTCCCCAAAGGTCAACTTTGTGTGGTCTGTGGACTGCATGCTTGTAGGAATGCGCATTCCAGGGTCCAGCACCCGACTCTTGAGGGGCCGGAATCTGCATTTTTAACAAGCACCCCTGGGTGATCTTATGAATCCTAAGGCAATGGCTTCTAAACTTAGGTGAGCCTGGTAAGTCCCTGGAAGGGGTTAAAAACCATAGCTCCTCAGGTCCTAACCTCTGACGATTCTGACTCCATAGACCAGGAATCCGTGTGTGGTAAATGGGGAGGTTTCTCCCTAGAGATTTTTGGGAAGCAGCCAAGTCTGGAAATCACAATCCTAAGAAATACATCAGAGGTGATGGGGGCCTGGGTAGCTCAGTCGTTAGGCGTCTGCCTTCCACTCAGGTCATGATTCCAATACGGAGTCCGGAGTCGGTCTCCCCGCTCTGCTGGGAAGCCTGCTTCTCTCTCTCCCACTCCCCCTGCTTGTGTTCTCTCTCTGGCTCTTTCTCTCTCTCTCTCTCTCTGTCAGATAAATAAAAAAATAAATAAAGTCTTTAAAAAATAATAAATAAATGTTAAAAAAAAAAAAAGAAATGTATCAGAGGCGAAATATGGGGGAGCTTCTCCAGTCATTCTCTAGTACCTGGAGCAGAAAGGCAGGAAAGGAGGCCAAAGTGCCGGGATCTGCTCTGCGGGCTGTATGACTTTAGACCTGAGCCGGTTACTGGGAACAAGATGGTCACTAACGATGGTCACTAACTCCAGAGCCACAGGCCCTCTGCACTAGCCCCTCATGTAGTCCTGGGTGGGAACAGCATCCTACAAGCTGATTTCAGCCTTGATCGCCTCTGAGCAGGGGGAGGCTGTGAGGTGGGGGGCTGGAAAGAGGACTGGACTAAGCAGGTAGGAAACTTTCCTTCTGAGTTTGACCAACTCCATGAACTCGGGCAACTTGACCTTACCTCTCCGGTGGGATTTTGGTGTGTGAAATGAAGATAATAATTACCATTCTAGACATTGTGTACAATTCATTAATATGAGGAGGAATGCAATAATAAATGGCAGCAGGAAAATACCTGAAATCACAGAAATGCAAATTTAAGTCAACTTGAAATACCACCATTTCATATACGTGGACAATTCTTTTCTTTTCTTTTTTAAAGATTTTATTTGTTTATTTGACAGACAAGAGATCCCAAGTAGGACAGACAAGAGATCCCAAGTAGGCAGAGAGGCAGGCAGAGAGAGGAGGAAGCAGGCTCCCTGCTGAGCAGAGACCCTGATGGTACAGGACTTGATGCAGGGATTGATCCCAGGACCCTGGGATCATGACCTGAGCTGAAGGCAGAGGCTTTAACCCACTGAGCCACCCAGGTGCCCGACAATTCTTTTTTTAAATGAAGAGTCCTTGGATCGTCCGGGGGACTCAGTTGGTTAAGTGTCCAACTCTTGGCTCAGGTCAAGATCTCAGGGTTGTAAGATTGAACCTCACGTTGTGCTCTGTGGAGCCTGCCCGAGATTCTCTCTCTCCCTCTGCCCCTCCTGCTCATGGTATCTCTCTCTCTCTCATAAATAAATAAATCTTGGAGAAAAAAAAAAAGAAGAGCCTTTAATGTTGGTGAAGTTGTAGTGAAATTGGTACGTTCATAGACTGCTGGGAAACAATGTAAATTGGTGCTTATTTCTTGGAAAGTGATAGGGAACTTTGTTCCAAGAGCCGTAAAGATGTCCACACCCATTGCCTCAATAATCCCATTTCTGGGAACTACCTGAATAATTAAAACAGAAGCAGAGTTACATGCATAAAAATGTATATTGCAGCATTACTGATAAAGCAAAAAACCGAAAACCAATAAACCTGGAAATTAGCTAAAACATTTAGTGCTTGCTTAAAATTAAAGTAGATCCTTCAAAAACGCTTGTAATAAAGATGTTTCTAAGGACCAGTAATAATAATAAAAGTAGAACAGTGTAATGGAACACGGTGCAATAGACCATGTAGCAACGTGGAAACCATTTTGTAAATGTTAACCAAAACCCGCAGAAGCCCAGATGGTTGCTCTTTGACTATGACTATACCCTGTACACTGAAAGCGAGCGTAGATAGGGAATGGAAGTAACATGCAAAACAGAGTAGTTAACGCAGGCAGTAGGAGTATAGGTACTTTTCTCTTTCCCAAAATTAAAAAAAAAAAAAATCTGCATTCTTTTTTCATAATAGAAATGACTCATTTCTAAACTGTGAAAACTGTGGTGTGTTTGTGGAGGCCCGTCGGAGGTGAACCTACCATGTGTGACTCATATTTTCATCCCTATTAATTTAGGTTGGGAAGATTGGACACGTCCATTCATTCAGTGCTCAGCCATATCTTGGGCGTGAGGACTGTAGGCAGCTTCAGGATCTAGGCACAGTGCATGCTCTGTGCTGTGGAGTGAGTATGTGCACAGATCCCTGTGCGGGCTGCTAGGGGAGGAGGAAAAGAAGACACCTGGATTTTAGGTCTCAAGGGGCTCACAAAATAGAGAGGTAGACACCTTTTGGGGGTGTCTATTTATCCCAGTTGTTCTCTCCTGAGGCTGGTACTCTCCCCTGGGAGCATTTTGATTGTCACAATGATTGGAATGATTAGTACTGGCATTTATTTGTTTATTTATTTATTTTTAAAGATTTTATTTATTTATTTGACAGAGATCACAAGTAGGCAGAGAGGCAGGCAGAGAGAGAAAGAGAGGAGGTTGCAGGCTCTCCGCTGAGCAGAGAGCCCAATGTGAGGCTCCATCCCAGGAACCCGGGATCATGACCTGAGCCGAAGGCAGGGGCTTTAACCCACTGAGGCACCCAGGCTCCCTAGTATTGGCATTTAGTAAATAGGGCTGAGATAGTCCTGCACAGCAAGTTATCTGGCCCTCAACCCCCATTGTGCCCCTGTTGAGAAACATTGAACTAGTCCTTATTCCATAATCAGGGCTGCTCAGTACGGGTATACAGGTTGTCTACTGCACAATTCTTAAAGGTATCATTCACATGGTGGTTAAATATGTGGATTCTGAAACCGAACTGCCTGAGTTCCAATGCAGGAAGTCTCAAAGGTTGGAAGACCTTGGGCATGTTGCTTTATCTTCAGTGTATCTTGGTTTCCTCATTTATGAAATGGCAATAGCAATAGTAATGTACCTCATAATAAAGATGATGATGATGTAAGAATAACCTCATTGGATTAACATGCAGGATTTAGAACAGTGCCTGGCACATGGTAAATATCCACTTAATGTTAGGTGATTATTATTCTCTGAGCTCTAACTTCCCCATCCACTAGGGTGGAGCCCCAGTTTCTACTCCCTGATCTTGACCTTATATTCCTGGATTCCTGCTCTCCTCAAGGTTCACCTTTTCCTCGACTCAGCTATAATCTTATTGTAAACTCCCTTGTTGCTTAAACCTAATCTGCAACCAAAAGTCTTAGTAATTAAGACAGGGAGAGAAGACTCACCTGCATCAAACAGCAGTGGATAATACAAAAGCGCCTTCAATTAAGTGTGAGATTGCTTCCCCAATAAAGTCCAGAAGTGCCACAGACAATATCTAATCATAACTGCATGAAATTCCAATTCAAACCACAGTCATTGTGTGATTGGAAGGCTGCTAGCTACGATCTCATTCTCTGTTCTAAGAAAACAGGATCCAGGGACGCTTAGTCAGTTAAGCCTCTGCCTTTGACTCAGGTCATGATCCTGGGGTCCTGGGATCAAGCCTCTCATGGGGCTCCCTGCTCAGTGGGAAGTCTGGGGGAAAGCAGACTTTCCCCCTCTTCCTTTGCCGTTCCCCACACTCTGCTCATGCTCTATCTCTGTCTCAAATAAATAAATAAAATCTTAAAAGAAAAAAAAAAAGGGAAAGAAAACAGGATCCAAAACATCAGGACCAGTACAGTCACATGCCTGAGAAGTAGGGAAAGAGACCCTTTCCTCCGAAAACAGTCCTGCTAGAATCTGAAATTCTAGAATCCTTAGCCACTCATGCCTTTGGTCTTTGAAAACGTGAAAAGCCTCAGAAGGGTCATGCAGTAAGCTTGCAACATCCTACAGAAAATGGAAAATGTGTTTATTAAGTGGCTCCTTCCCTCCTCCTCCATGTTCCCATCCCCTGCTACCAGTGGGGGCAGCCAGCGAGCCTGAGCAGGACGGAGGGCCAGGACCCGCAGAACATAGTCTCCTTGAGCAGCTGACGGTCTCATCAACCACATGTTTGTGGAGAGAGCAGTGGCCCTTAAGGACCTGGAAGGAATGTTCTAATTTGTTTCTGTCCAGCTTGGTGAACAACAGGAATGACTGCATTTGTTCTTTTAGCCAAGGACAAATCCAATCTGATTTCTCTGAAGTGAAGAGGGGGAGGGGCCGCCTTTTGGTTCTGGCGAATGGGTGTTCCTCGGCCATTTGCTAAGCTGGTGGTTCTCAAATTTTGCTGCATGTTAGAATCACCCTGGAAGCTTTCAAAACTCTCGGTTCCCAGCTTGCACCCTAGATCAATTTAATCACAATGTCTGGGGGTGGTTGCCAGACATCAGAAGTTTATGAAGATCTCCAGGTGGTTCCAGTGTGTAGCTGTTTGGGAACTACTTGTCCTAAGCATTTAGTGTGTGAGACACAAAACAGGTGAGAACCTGATTCCTGCTCTCTAGATACGATGTTTAATGAAACATTTTTTTCTGTTGGCATACAGTTCTTTTTTTTTTTTTTTTACAGATTTTATTTATTTATTTGACAGAGGGAGAGATCACAAGTAGGCAGAGAGGCAGGCAGAGAGAGAGGGGGACGCAGGCTCCCTGCTGAGCAGAGAGCCCGATGTGGGGCTCGATCCCAGGACCCTGAGATCACGACCCGAGCTGAAGGCAGAGGCTTTAACCCACTGAGCCAGCGCCACTGGCATACAGTTCTATGAATATTTTTGTCCATATAATTCATGTACTGTAAAATTCACTCTTTTTGGAGGGGCACAGGGAGAGAGAGAAGAGAGAGAATCTCAAGCAGGATCCACACACAATGCAGGAGCCTGATTTGGGGCTTGATCTCATGACCCTGAGATCTGACCTGAGCTGAAATCAATAGTCAGACACTTAACCAACTGAGCCCCCCAGGTGACCCTCACTCTTAAAAAAAAAAAATTATTTTTTAAGTAATCTCTCCATTCAATGTGGGGCTTGAACTCACAACTTCATGATCAAGAGTCCCGTGCTCCACTGACTGAGCCAGCCAGAAGCCTCAATTTACCTTTTTAAAGTACATAATTCAGGGGCGCCTTGGTGGCTCAGTGGGTTAAGCCTCTGCCTTCGGCTCTGGTCATGATCTCAGGATCCTGGGATTGAGCCCCGCATGGGGCTCTCTGCTCAGCAGGGAGCCTGTTTCCCCTCCCCCTCTGCCTGCTTCTCCGCCTGCTTGTGATCTCTCTGTCATATAAATAAATAAAATCTTTTTTTAAAAAAGGTACAAAATTCAGTAACTTTTAGTATATTCCCAAAGTTGTGCAACCATAATTCCAGAACGTTTTCATCATTCCCCAAAGAAACTTTGTACCCTGTAATAGTTACTCCCCATTTATCCCTGGCAAACACGAGTCTACTCTCCCTCTCTGTGGATTTGCCTGTTCTCGACATTTCATATGAATGGAATTGCGCAATCTGTGGCCTTTTTTGTTGGGTTTCTTTCTTTTTTTTTTTAAAGATTTTTTTATTTTTTATTCATTTATTTGACAGAGAGAGAGATCACAAGTAGACAGAGAGGCAGGCAGAGAGAGAGAGGGAAGCAGGCTCCATGCGGAGCAGAGAGCCCGATGCGGGACTCGATCCCAGGACCCTGAGATCATGACCTGAGCCGAAGGCAGAGGCTTAACCCACTGATCACCCAGTGCCCCTGGTTATAGCCATTCTATTGGGTAGTTTTCTCTCTCTCTCTCTCTCTTTTTTTAAGTTTTATTTTTTTAAAAGATTTTATTTATTTATTTATTTGAGAGAAAGAGAGAGAACATGAGAGGAGAGAGTGGTCAGTGGGAGACGCAGACTCCCTGCCGAGCAGGGAGCCCAATGTAGGACTGGATCCCCGGACTCTAGGATCATGTCTGGAGCGGAAGGCAGTGGCTTAACCAACTGAGCCACCCAGGCACCCCTAAAGTTTTATTTATTTAAGTAAGCTCTATACCCAACATGGGGCTCAAACTCACAACGCTGAGATTAAGAGTTGAATGCTCTTCTGACTGACCCAGGCAGGTGCACCCCCCACCCCCAGTGGGTAGGTCTATAAGTTTTGACACATATATAGGTTTATATAACCACCACCATAATCGGGATACAGGGTGGTTCTATTACCCAGACAAGCTCTCTTGTGTTATCCCTTTATTGTATTGCTGCCCCTCCCCCACCCCATCCCTTGGCAGCCACGGATCTTTTCTGGATCCCTCTAATTCTGTCATTTGAGAATGGTGTGTGAATGGCATCATACAGCATGTAACCTTTTGAGGCTTGATTCTTTCCCTCAGCATAAATGCCTTTGAGATTCATCCAAGTTGTGTGTGCTGAAAGTTTGTTCCTTTTTATTACTGAGTAGGACTCCATCATATGGACATTTTCCGGTATTTTTAAAATCCATTCAACCATGAAGAGACATTTGAGCTAATACCAGTTTTTGCCGATTATACATACAGATGCTATAAATATACATTTATAGGTTTTTGTGTGGACATAAATATTCATTTCTCTAGGATAAATGCCCAGGAGCGGGAACATTGGGTCGCAGGGTAAATATATGTATGTTTAACTTTATAAGGAACTGCCAAACAATTTTCCATTTTGCATTCTCACCAGCAATGGAGGAGAGCTCCGTATCATTGCCTGAACTTGGTATTACCTGTAGTTTTTATTTTAGTCATTCTAATAGTTGTGTAGTGATATCTCATCATGGTTTTAATTTGCATTTCCCTAATGACTAATGATATTGAACATATTTTCATGTGCTTTTTTGTCATCCCTGTAATATCCTCTTTGATAAAGAATTAATGTCTTTTGCTCATTTTTTAAAAGTTTTTTATTTATTTTTATTTTTTATAAAGATTTTATTCATTCATTTGACAACAGAGATCACAAGTAGGCAGAGAGAGAGAGAGGAGGAAGCAGGCTCCCCGCTGAGCAGGGAGCCCGATGTGAGGCCGGATCCCAGGACCCTGGGATCATGACCCGAGATGAAGGCAGAGGCTTTAACCCACTGAGCCACCCAGGCGCCCTCTTTTGCTCATTTTTTAAAAAAGATTTATTTACTTCTTTTAGAGAGAGAATGTGTGTGAGTAGGAGGAGAGGGAGAGGGAGGGAGAGAAAGAATCCTCCAGCAGATTCCCCGCTGAGCGTGGAGCCTGACAAGGGGCTCCATCCCCCACCCTGAGATCATGACCTGAGCTGAAATCAGGAGCCGGCTGCTTAACCAACTGAGCTACCCACCCGCCCCTATCTTCTGCTAATTTTTTAATTGAGTTGTCCATTTTCCTCTTTGTTCAGTTATGAGAGTTCATTATATACTCTAGATACAAATCCTGTCTTGGGTATGTGATCTGTAAATATTTTCCCTTAGTCTGTAGCTAGACACAATCCTCTTTGTACATGTATCTGAGGAGAGAAAGGAATGGGACTGACATTTATTGAGCACCTGCGATGTACTAGACCTTGTACTGGGTTGCTGGAAGAATGGGGGTGTGAGGAAAGCAGAATCCTGGGCTCAAGGGAGCTTTCTCGAGCATGGGGGTGGAGAGGTGACGTGGGGACACCACCGTTCATACCACAAGCAGAAATGTCTGAGCCGCTTGAGGGCTCACAGTGAGGCAGAAGAAGGACGTGGGAGTGCCCAATGGTTCAGGCACACTTGCCCCCCGTGTGACCTTGGGCAGGTTACTCAACTTTCTGTGCCTCAGTTTCTTCATTTGCAAAACCAGGCAGTGATAACACCCAGCTGGAAGGGCTGAGGGGACTGAACGAGATGATGCAGGCGGCATGTGGGAAACTCTCCACCCATGTTCGCTAGTATTTCCTCCTCTTCCTCCTTTTCTTCTTTTTTTTCTTAGAGACGGGGAGAGAGAGAGAGAGAAGGAAGGAAGGAGCAGAGGGAGAGGGAGAGAGAATCTGAGGCAGACTACAAACCCAGCGCAGAGCCCGACATGGGGCTCGATCTCACAACCCTAGAATTATAACCTGATCCAAAATCGAGAGTCGGATCTTTAACTGCCTGAGCCACCTGGGTGTCCTGCTATTACTTGTTTCTGCAGCAACATCGTTCCATGGCAAGCAGGGAAAGCTTCCTGGAGGAAATCTCCCCTAAACGGAGCCTCAAAGATGGGAAGGACTTCCGGAAACTGAGATGGGGACGGTGAAAGGTGGAAGCTGCACTTTGAAACCATATACTTTGTCCCAAAGCTTGTATTTCTCATCCTCAGTCGGTCCCCTCCCCTCTTCCCCCTCCTAGTCCCCCACTGGCAGCCTTTGTGGGCCTCTCTGGGGCCCTTGGCCTTATGAGGTCACCGATAGTTGGACCAGTCGTCCTCTGCAGCCAGGTGCCGGCGCTCTGGCGAGCAGCTTTCTGTGTGAATGTCAGGCCTCCATCGCTCAAGCTTGTTCCGTTAATAATTTACCGCTAGGGAAATGGGAGTTAAATGAGCCAGGAGACCTATTTTGTGTGAACTTTGAGATACTTCTGACAGCAATTTGCGTAGTTCTTCCAGAAAGATACTAAAGCTGTCTGAACCCTCCTGTCCATCCCGCCACACTGGGCCTGCGGATCCATTATACGAATGTGGTTGCTTTTGATTTATGCTGATTTTATTGCTTTGCTTTCTCTTCTGAGCCCAGGACCAGAGCAGCCGTGAGCGTGGAGAGTGACCCCGTGAGGAAATAGGTTCCCAGGTGTTCTTGTTCGAGGAGACCTACCAGCTGCCATGGGGATTGTCTGCTTTGCAGGGCGGGTTGTCTTGTGGGAAATGCCCCCTTCTGCACAACTGGCCCCTGGGTGCCTGCAGGGCCAACTCCCCGGGACGGGCGACCTGGGCAGTGGACCAGGGCCCTTCAGTGGTAGGGACCCCACGCCTGATGTCATGTTCTCCCGCTACTCTTTTGAAATTCTTTTTTTTTTTTTAAAGATTTTTAAAATTTATTTATTTGACAGACAGAGGTCACAAGTAGGCAGAGAGGCAGGCAGAGAGAGAGGAGGAAGCAGGCTCCCCGCCGAGCACAGAGCCCGATGTGGGGCTCCATCACCAGGACCCTGGGATCATGACCTGAGCCGAAGGCAGAGGCTTTAACCCACTGAGCCACCCAGGCGCCCCTCTTTTGAAATTCTTAATAATTTATATATATATATATATATAATTTATAATAATGAGTCAACATTTCATACTGGGCCCTAAGAATGTATCTGGTCCTACTGTGTGCCGTGCTTCTTTTTTCTTTTTTTGATTTTTTATTTATTCATTTGAGAAAGAGAGAGAGCACAAGCAGGGGGAAGGAGCAGAGGGAGAGGGAGAAGCAGACTCCCTGTTGAGCAGGGTGCCCACTGCGGGGCCTGATCCCAGGACCCTGGGACCATGACGAGCCGAAGGCCGATGCTTAACCGACGGAGCCACCCAGGCGCCCCATGGATGTTTGTAGCAATAACGTATGCTGTGCTGAATGTCTTTGTGAACGCCTCCTTTGGCCCATGAGAGAATATATTTGTAGGATAAATTCAATTCGTTTAAAAGTCTGGTAGAGGGACGCCTGGGTGGCTCAGTTGGTTAAGCGGCTGCCTTCGGCTCAGGTCATGGTCCCGGCGTCCTGAGATCGAGTCCCACATCGGGCTCCATGCTCTCTCTGTCTCTGTCTGCCACTCTATCTGCCTGTGCTCGCTCTTGCTCTCTCTCTCTGACAAATAAATAAATAAAAATCTTTAAAAAAAAAAAAAAAAGTCTGGTAGAGTCTGCCAAATTGCCCTCCCCAGGCCTCTGACCGTTCTTGGCTGATTTGTCTACTCATATTCCTGCTCATCACCTAAAGCCATTTAACCTTAGGAGGACTTCCCCCTTGAGGTTGCCCTAAATGGAGGTCAGGAAGGAGCTGAAAGTACCAGCCTCATTACACCACCCCTTTATGCTCCCTTCATCAATTCATGCCAAGAAATGAGGAATTTTAGATGCAAATGGCGGTAGATAACATCTGGCTCATCAGGGTCCCCTGTTGTCTTGTCCCCAGAGACTTTGGAGGAGACCATCGGGCCCTGCCAGCTCCCAGTGATGGATGGCTCTCATTGGTTGGGCTGTCCCAGAGGCACTCTTGGGTTCATAGTCCACCTGCCTCCCAATCTTCCAATCTGTCACCAACACAGGACGATTTAATCATTGTAACGAGGCTGTCACTGAGCACCTCTGGTGTGAAAGCTGGTTCCATATCTTCTACGGCCAACCTCAGCACATGTGGTCTCTCTTTGCTATCCACAGAGATCTGGGTGAATCCAAGGTTACACAGAGCCGAGGAGACATGGTGCTAAGATTTTTTTTCATTTTTTTTTTTTGAAGATTTTATTTATTTATTTGACAGAGAGAGAGATCACAAGCAGACAGAGAAGCAGGCAGAGAGAGAGAGAGGGAAGCAGGCTCGCTGCTGAGCAGAGAGCCTGATGCGGGACTCGACCGCAGGACCCTGAGATCATGACCTGAGCCGAAGGCAGCGACCTAACCCACTGAGCCACCCAGGTGCCCCGGTGCTAAGATTTTGGAGCTAGGAATCCTGGTGCTTGGATCTGGGGCCCTATTTCACTGCTTCCTGTATTAGCTGGGTGACCTTGGCGAAGTGACTAAACCCTTCTGAGCATTAGTTTCCTCTTCAGTAAAAAAGGGGCCAATAAACCCTGCCTATTACCTGAAGGGCTCGTCGTGAAATTCAAATCAATAATTTATGGGAAAAGGGGAGTGAAAATTATGATGCATTCTATAAATATGAAATATTTGTGTTTGGCACTGTGGATGGCATAGGATCAGAGTGGTTTTTGAGTTATTATTTTTATTTTATTATTTTTTATGAGCATGGCTTCAAAATTTCTCTCCGAGAGGGCTTAAAGGGCCCCCACATGGAAAGTGGGAGTGGGGTCTTGCCCTTTAGAAATGATAGGGAAACAGTCAATTTCAAGGTCCCCATCAAGGCTTGGGAGGAGGGCAGGCCCCTAACAGGGAATGGGTAAAGCCTCTCTCAGTCACCCTTTGGTGACCTCACTGTCTCCTCCCAGGACTGGGAACGGGGGTGTCTGCCCTTTGGGGTTCCTGTTTCTCTATGTAGAAGACCTTCTCACATTCGCTCATCAGGACAGACAACACTGACTCTGCCATACTCTAGAAACCTGCCATTTCCAAACAGGCAACTGTCCAACCTAATTTTAGATGGAGCTTCTTACAGGTTCCCACCTTGGCACCTTGCATTTCCTGGCGGGAGCTCTTGCCCTGCAAAAAAAAAAAAAAAAAGCCAATTTGTCAGCACTCTGGGGATCTCAGAGCCTTCAGAAGTGGCTGAGGAAGTGCTGAGCCCTGGGGCAAGGGAGGGTGCTTCATTCTAATGCCACAGGGAGTAACATCCTGAACCACCCTTCTCTGCCTGCCTGCTCTGGGTTTGTGTCTCCGGACTCCTTTTTTCCCTCCGAAGGAAAAAGTGGCAAATCACATTGTATGCGCATGTGTGTGCATGCGTGCGTGCGTGCGTGCGTGCATGCGTGCGTGTGTGTGTGTGAGAGAGAGAGATGCAAAAGGCATTACTGATCTGGCCCCTTACCATGAGGACCAGTGACTTTTGTCATAGTGTGAAGTAACAGTGACCTGCAAATTCAGAAGGATTTCCAATGTCTCCTCCCGGTGTAAATTATCCCCCCAAAGCACCATGTCACACCTTTGAGGCTGCCCTTATAGAAAGGCCTTTCTTTGCCAGTTGTTGGGCCTGACAGCCTCGCACCCAGAGGTGCAAAATCCACAAGAATGAGAGTGGGTTCCTCCAGGCTGCTTGGGGGTGGGGGTGGGGGGCTTTCCCTGGAGAAAACAGACCTAACCAGAGCACACCAAAGTGCCCCTTATCTTACGTGCAGCACCTGGGGGCAGAAATAGATTCTGAAGTCTAACAAAGCAGAGAAGTGAGAGGTGGTTGGTGCTTGCATGCTGGAAAAATCTAGTATAATCATTACAGCACTGGTCCGGGGTGCCTCCACTCCCTCCAGCAAGGGAGGTATGCATCTGGCAGAGGGAGCCTCCCAAGTCTGGGGAGGATGACTGGCTCCTGCCCGGTGGGTGTTGGCCCAGCAGTGTTTCCTCACCGGAACTCTTACTTCCTTGGGGGTTCAGATTAGAAAGCTGGATGAGTCGCTTTCAGGATTCTGTTCCAGGTACAGGAAGATGCGCAAGTGGAAGAACGAAATGAAAACCTTCCCATCCTCCAAACCCATTCTCAGGACTCCCCTGCCCACCTATAGTTCTGAAGTTTGGAAACTTGTGGACTTTTCCCTCAAGTGTCAGTTCCCTCCTCCTTTGCTTCAGCTCCCCTTACCTCCTTTCTGTTCCTGGAAGCTGCCTTCCTGCCTCAGGGCCTTTGCACCTGCTGTTCTTCTGCAAGGTTCTTGGAGAGACTTCCTCTTCAAATCAAAAGTCTCTTCCTTAAAGAGGCTTCTCCTGACCAGTGCTTCTAACATAGGATCCCTCCTTTTATCCCCCACTCTCTATCCTCTATGAGCTGGAACATAAGGTCCAGTGGGCAGGGATCTCTGTCAGGTTTTGCTCATTGACATATCTCCAGCACCTAGCAATGCCCATCCAATCCCAGATGCTCCTACATCTTGTTCGAATTGAACACTGAAGGAATTTATCCTTGTTTTGTATTTCCCCTAGTCCTTATTTCTACCAAACATCATCCTGTTTACTTATTTATCTGTTTGCTTGTTTGTTGAGACTGACCTGGGGCTTGATCTCATGACCTTGAGATCATGACCTCAACACGATCCCACAAAGTTGAGGCTCAAAGAAATTAGGAGAACAGTTGCAATAGCAAAGGAAGCAGCCGGCCTCTGGGTGGGAAGGGGGATGTAGGCCTATGCCTTTTCTTGGCTCAAAAGATTTTTCAAAATATTTCCTATTTATAATTCTTCTGGAATCTCTGAGGACAAAGCATTTTTTCTAGACCTTTAGTCTGTCCAGATTTGAACTGGAAATCAGGATCAGGACTGAGAGCCAGCTTTCCCCTTTCACTCACCCAGTAGATTACTAGCCTGCCCTTAGTAAGCTTCTCTCAAATGCAGAACTTGCCATATGTCCCTGGTTTTCCCAAGTTGGCTGGAGTCAGGCATCTCCTCTGTGCTGAGGCCAGGCCATTGGATGTTAACGGTGACAGATGGGCACACGGGGAAACAATTACCTGCAGCAGGAGCTGTGGGCATGTCTCTGATTCAGCCCCTCTGTTAGGGCCATGGTTTCATCTCAGGCCCCTTGGTCCGTTCATTATTTGCCTGTCACCTTCAAGGGCTCCCAATTAATTTTCATCTGTTCCGGTGCTTTACAAGAGGGTTACGAATGGCTCCCTTCCTCGTGTCCTGCAAAAATCTTTCCTTTAAAAAATAGTGCTCTGTCATAGAGAGAATGGATCTCTTTGGAGCTGAGTGATAGATGATGACATTTTTGTTCTGTTTTGAGGAGAGAGTGGGTCTGGTTTGCCAAAATTCCAATGGCTGGCATTGACTCTGTTTTCAGATAGAAAGCATTCAAAAGGGGGCATTTGCTTTTGTTTTATTTTCTTGTTACCCTGCAAAAAATACACCCTGATCTAATGGTTGTGTGAGGTGTAATTTAGTAACCTGTGGTACAATGCACATGAAATCGATCAACTGAACCATTCTGAAGTGTACGGTTCAGCGGCAGTAAGTACGTTCCTCATTGTGTAACCAGCATCACCAGCCGCAAAACTGTTTTCATCTTGCAGAACTGAAACTCTCCACCTTTTAAACAGTTACTCCCCATCCTGCCCCCAACCTTTCTTTTTCTTTTCTTTTCTTTCTTTTTCTTTTTCTTTTTTTTTTTTTTTTTTAAGATTTATTTGTTGCAGAGAGAGAGAGAGAGAAGCAAACTCCCCACTAGGCTGGAGACTGACCTGGGGCTTGATCTCACAACCTTGAGATCATGACCTCAACATCATGACCTGAGGGGAAATCAATGGTCAGAAGCTTCACTGACGGAGCCGCCCAGGCACCCACCCTCATCCTTTCTTTTGATAGTATGTTTTAAGATGGTCAGAAAGAGGCTTCACAATACAGATTGGTCCCCCTTAACTGATTCAGGTCTCTATTTGTCACTGTTTCTGGGATGAAATGATTGTACAACCACACGAATCACCCACCTCTCATGAGGTCAAATGATTGACTCTTTTCCCCTTACCCATGTAGGCAGGGAAGGGACCTTGCAGTCACAATTCACAGAAGCCCTATCAAGTTCAATGGCAAGCTCACTGGGTAATTAATGGTCCAGACAATGGTCAGGTGGGACAGATGCTGGGCTGACATCATTCTGAAAAAAGATCGAGGAATAGAATTAAAGACAGAGAGAGAGTTTAAAAAGATTAAAGATAATGGGATGGGGTAAGTGGATGATGGGGGCATTAAGGAGGGCGTGTGATGGGCCGAGCAGCTGGGGAATACGGAACTCCCCATCTGAAACTAATGATGTACTGTATGTTGGTTAATTGAAATAAAATTGAAAAAATTTAAAGATAATGCTCCACTGTAAATATTTAAACTGAATATAAGGATATAGAGAAAATTAATTGTCCTTTCTCAGTTCTCTCTTCTGTTTCTTGCGCTTCTTTCCAGATTAGATATGTATAAAAACATGTTTCTAAGTGTGTTTATATCCATCTGTATCATCTATGCTTTAAGAAAAAAGAAAATAATGGTATCAAAGCACTGTGCCCGTTCACGGTCACTCACCCTATGGCTGTCCTGAAATTCATTTAACCATTTCCCTGGTGACAGGTTAGGGTGATCTTTGCTATTATACACAGGGGAACAGTGAACATCTTTGTGCTCCTGGACACGTAGCCTTGCACGTTTCTGTGCACCCATCTGTAGCATACATTCCTCAAAACAAGATTTAAAAATCAGATGGATGTTGGGGCGCCTGGGTGGCTCAGTCGGTTAAGCGTCTGCCTTTGGCTCAGGTCATGATCCTGCCGAATACTGAAACGTAAAATTTTTAGGACAGCTGCTGATATCTTGAGAAGCCCTACTCAGGGCCTCATGACTCTCTAAACCTAAGAGATCCCTCCTCCAGTAAGTCAGTTAGGACCATCCAACTGACAGAGGGGCCGTGTGGTCCAGGCACCTGCATGATTTCAGACAGAAGGTCTCCTAGCACTGGGAAGGTATGTGCTCATTGTCAAGGGTCAGTGTGGCCTGATAAAGTCAGTCTCTTGGTGACTTTGGTGAGTATTATTTTTTTAAAGATTTTATTTATTTATTTGATAGCGAGAGATACAGTGAGAGAGGGAACACAAACAGGGGGAGTGGGAGAGGGAGAAGCAGGCTTCCTGCTGAGCAGGAAGCCCCATGCAGGGCTCGATCCCAGGACCCTGAGATCATGACCTGAGCTGAAGGCAGATGCTTGAGGACTGAGCCACCCAGGTGCCCGGTGAGTATTTTTTTTAAAGATTTTATTTATTTATTTGAGAGAGAGAGCAAGAGAGCAGGAGTGGGGGTGGGGTGGGGTGGGGAGGGACAGAGGGAGAGGGAGGGGGAGAGGCAGACTCCTCCCTAAGCAGGGAGCCTGATATGGAGCCCGATATGGAGCCCCACCCCAGGACCCAGGGATCATGACCTGAGCTGAACGTAGACGCTTAACCGACTGAGTTCCCCAGGTGCCCCGCCCTACTTTGGTATTAATAAATTCTCTGGATACTGCTTATTAACTTAGCTGAACCACTAAGCACGGATCCTGCCCCGCTCAGGCGCTCTGCTGCATTGCTGGCTTGAATTACCAAGTTCTGGAGCCATCCTGGGACCTGGGATAAGTCCGAGCGTTCATTTTCTCTGGAGCCCAACGGGATGCCCAGTTGACTGTGGCTGACGGACCCCAAAGAGGCTGCCCTAAGAAACAAATCATCTTCCCTTGGGACTTACTCTATTCATTTCCTTGGGATCGGGTCTGGCTGGAATCTAGCCAGGAGCTCGGATTGTCCAAGAGAGATCTGAGTTGGAGATTCACACCCAGCTGAGTCTGCCTGCCCAGGGAACAGAAGCATCTGTTGGGTGCCGGGGGAGTCAGTGACAGATGGCTCCCAGGGGGTACAGGAAGAACTTCTGCAACTTCAGTTGGGGGAGATTCCCCAAGTGACAGCAACGCCTTCATCCCCATTTAAATTTTGATCTAATTTCTGCATGTGATTTCTGAACTGATACTCTTCTGGTGACGAGGGAATAAAACAATGATAGGTCTCAATCATCTTCACGCGCTCAGCGGGAGAAATCACGTTTTCTGCCCCTGGGATTGCCTGATATAGAAGGGCAGGTTTTCCACTTCCCTTTTACACAACTTGGGCAGTGGAATGTCCTTCTGCCTCCTCGAATTAGCTCCGAGTGGTAAAAAGGGAATTGGGACTGCACGTCCGATCCATAAGTCACTCACTAGCTCCTATAGGAATCTTTTTTTTTTCTTGAGCATTTTTGTGCCGGAGTCTTAGGTTTCTGAAACAGCTTGCTTGGGGAGCAAGGCTTTTCAGTGCTAATTGGTCTAATACTGTCTACAGCCGGCAAGCATTTATTTGAAGAACTTGTGTCTGGCAAGCCTGGGAAGTGACCAAGGGCACTGCCTCTCTCATGCAGTGGAGAATTAAGGTCTCTGAACGTGTACTCCATGAATTCATGGAGGGGTTAGAAAATGCTCACAGCAACTCGTAGTCAGGTGCAGAGCAAGGCAACCCAAGTTTCAGTGCCTCCTCTGCCCTTGATCAGTCATATCACATGGGACAAGTCACTTCATGCCTTTGCCCACATTTTTCAATCATCCAATGGTCGCCAAACATCTTAATATCGGTAATGTGTGAAGAGATGAGTTTAATGAGCACCTACTATGCTCATTAAACTCTGGCACTGGGGTATATATCTTTTCACAGTCTTCTCTGTAAAATATAGGTTAATACAGCACCTGCTCTCTATCCTTCTTGGGTTGCCATGGGACCCAAAATAAGATGATGCGTGGGAAGGGACTTCGGGAGCAGCAAAGCATATAACCATGGAGAGGACTGTTATCTTTGCCTTTAGCTCACATTTTCTACTTGTATTTCTCCTTCCCACCCTTCCAAGCCTGCATGAGTTTGTCTGGGTGTGGCGTCATAGGACTGACTACGCACCAGGCCACCCAAGTCCGGTGCAGACACATAGCTAGGAGTGTAACATTTCCTCCTGAGCCCATGCCCTAAGGTGTGCATGTCACTTTTAAATTTACATCAGTGGGAACATCAGCTTCCCACACACCGTGGGAAACTGAAGCTGAATATGTGTGCGAATCACACGAGGCTGAAGGGCTGGGTTTGGTGCCTTTGTGCTGTTTTTCTCACGTTGTCAGGGATAAGATCTGAGCCATCCCGTGAACTTGATCTACTGGGGCAAAAGGAACTTGGGCTCAGGAGTCACCTCCTCCCATCTGGGCCTCTTTTCTCCCGTTACCAGTTGCATAAAGATGACTTGAGTTAGCTTAGGTGGAAAGGGGAATTTAGTGGAAGGATCCCAGAGCATCTAGAATCGGAGATAACTGGAGTCAGGGACTTAAATGCCTCCAGGACATCTCTCCCAGTGGATTTATTTCCCCCCCTCTCTGTTGTGTTTGGCTTTATTCTTTTAGTTTGGCTTTCTGTCCAGAGAGGGGATCATGCCTTCTGGAAGCTCTTGGGTCTCATGGATCATAACTTTACCATTAAAGAAGGCCTGGTCTCTTTCCTCTATTCCAACACCAAATATCCTAGAAAAGAAGACTGATTGGCCTGGCATGGGTCTGGTGTGGTTCTAAACCAATCAAATGTGGCAGAGTTAGGGAGGGAGGGTGTCAGGCAGCAGAGACAAAACTATTCCCAGAGACTGGGGAGATTCACGGTGAGCCTGGCTGATAACCCAGTGATACAGTTACTTCACCTCTGAGACTCACTTTGATTGTATGTAAAATGAAACTGATCATACCACCTAGCGCCATGGTGACATTTTGACACTTCCATCCTGCCCCTAGATCTAGCTAGTACCGGGGGCTGGAAAATAATGAGACAAACCAGGAAATCTTTAATGTATTAATACAAAGAAAGTTGGTGACATGCAGTATTTACTTTCACATACCAAAAGTATACAAAGCAGTTACCTAAAAAAAAAAATTATTTCCTGGGCAAGACCTAAATTCTGGAATTCAATGTTTAATTAAATAATGCCTTTTAAAATGGTGAATCAAACTGTGTATTAAAAAATGTAAACTGGGATGCCTGGGTGGCTCAGTCAGTTAAGTGGCTGCCTTTGGCTCAGGTCATGATCCCATGATCCCATGATCCTGGGATCAAGTCCCAAATTGGGCTCCTTGCTCCACGGGGAGCCTGCTTCTCCCTCTGCCTCGCCTGCCATTCTGCTTGCCTGTACTCTATCTCTCTGACAAAGAAGTAAATAAAATCTTTTTTAAAAAAATGCAAACTGATCTGAAGTGTATTATTACAAAATGGGTGAAAAGACAAAAAGCACTGGTGTAGACCTCAAAGAACATAACTGAATGCGAAGTTTTCTGTTTTATGTAAACCAGGTTTAAAATGAATAAAGGGAAAGGCAAAACATAGAAAATTATAAGGAATAGCTTTTTTATGAATAAGCAATTTAAAATTATAATAAGCAAGTATATTGATAATACAGATTATTATATATGAAATTTACAATTTACAAGAGTATGTGTCATTAATCGATCTTTCCATTATATACACAGAAATAGCTAGGTGATACCCAAAGAGGATCTTCCCTTGTGCTCTGGAGGAAGAAATTTCTCCTCGTGAGCTGGAGTGATGGTAACATGAGCCCTGTCTCCTAAGTGGCCAGGGGAAGAGTTTCTTGATCACAAACTCAGATGGAATTTACACGGAGCTGTGAATGACTAGTCCAGTCCAAGGCAACTGGGGCAAATGGCTTTTAGAAAGAGTTGGAGGATATAGATCAAGGCTTAAACCGGCCATGCTCAGATCTGCTTCTGAAAAGCAGAGAAAATTGGAAGCTCCATCATCTGAGGCCTGGCCAAATGGTCCTGTTGCCTGTCTCCCCAGTTTCCCATATCTTGCAGTCCCTACTTACCTCCTCGGGCTGTGATGATAACCACTAGACCATTTAGCCACATGCTTACATAGATACTCAATGAATATTGATTCTCTTTCTATAGCTCAAAAATCTAAAAAAAAAAAAAAAATCGTGGGCACATAAACAACATGGACTACAGACATTCAATTGTAAAACCAGGCCATATAGCTCAAATATTGACTATGGTATCTTCTGATTTGTTTAAAAGTGGCCCAGAGGACCCCATGATGATTCTTAATTTCAAAAATATCTCAGTATTCTAAATACTTCTTGGCCCACAATGATTTAGGCAGGCTTAAGCATGTTGGGGGGAAGAGTCACATCTACTCCATGAAAATACATAAAATGCTTTTATTGTATCTTGTATTACATAGAGACATGGATATAATTACAGTGCATGGTATGCCAAAGGCTCAAAATGGCAGAACACTTATTTAAATTGTAGTTTAGAATTTCTCAAACCACTACCCTTTCCTAAGAAGCCCATGTCCTCATGACATTGTCAGCCCCATTAAAAACAACAACAACAACAACAACAACAACAACAGGAAGTTGTCTATCATCTGAATGTGCAGTCTCCATCCTCTAGCAAAACACTTCTAACTAGACATGTGGCTTTGGGCAAAGCTTCTTGAGCCCTTCGACTTGAGGAACATTTTTGTGCCTACCACAGGGAAGGCTTCGGGATGGATTTCTGTGGGATGACTCAGACGTGCCCTTAAGATTTGGAGCCTGAGTAACTTGGAGAATGGGGATGCCTTTTAAGCAGCACCAGGGAAAATAGCAGAACGGTTAGTGGGGAGCTTAGACATACAAAGTTAAAGATCTTAGTTGGGTTCCCAGCTGCCGCCCCCAATAGGTAACTGAAATGTGGGCTCAGAGCTTGGGAGAGTTGCAGTGGCTGGAGACAGAGCTCAGAATTTCTGGAAGAGATAGTTGAACTTGACTGACTCTTTGTTGATGAGGTTGTAGGCTCAGCTGATTTAATAGTGACATCCACATAATGGTAGCTTAAACCAGAGAGAAATGTATTTCATTTTTTGTTTTTTTTGCAAGATTTTATTTTATTTTATTTATTTTTAAAATATTTTATTTATTTATTTATTTGACAGACAGAGATCACAAGTAGGCAGAGAGGCAGGCAGAGAGAGGAGGAAGCAGGTTCCCCGCTAAGCAGAGAGCCCGATGCAGGGCTCGATCCCAGAACCCTGGGATCATGACCTGAGCCGAAGGCAGAGGCTTTAACCCACTGAGCCACCCAGGCACCCCTGCAAGATTTTATTTTTAAGTAATCTCTGTGCCCACCATAGGGTTCCAACTCACAACCCTGAGATCAAGAGTTGTATACTCAAGAGTGGCCAGCCGGTCTCCCTGGAAGTCTATTTCTTTCTCCGTTACATAACAATTCAGGAGTAAGCAGTCTTGGGGGCTGGTATTGTGGCTCTGGAAGGTCAAAGACTTAGGGTCCTTCAGTCATTTTGCTTCAACGACCCCAGAGTCATGACCTTGTTCATATGGTCCAAGATGACTCACTCAACACCACCACATCTGCACATCCAGTCAGTGGGAAGGGGGGAAAGTGGGAAAAAGACAGGAGCCGAAAGTCCTGTAGGACCAGAGCCCCAGTCTTTAGCTAGACACGACTGCCACAAGGAAGGTCACATTTCTTGTCTTCCTTGCAGATAATTGGTTAAGGGGAGGTGAGCAAAAGACTTGTGAGCAACTTCTAGGTCCACTCTGTAAACATGTTTTGAATATGAATATTTCCTTCCCTACTGAGTCAGAGGGCAGTGCTGAGAAGGCCACGTTAAGGAGGGTCTCCTTAAGGAAGGTTTTTACAATGCTACCCACAGGTCAAGGAGGATGGGAACTGAGGACATTAGGGCAGTTGGCTTTTAACCAGACTGATTTTGCTCCCCAGGGGATATTTGGCAATTTCTGGAGACTTTTTTTTTTTTTTTTAAGATTTTATTTATTTATTTGATAGCAAGAAAGAGAAAGAGAGAGTACAAGCAGGGGGAGAGGGAGAAGCAGGCTCTCCACTGATCAGGGAGCCTGATGCAGGGTTTGAACTCAGGACCCCAGGATAGTGACCTGAGCTGAAGTCGGATGCTTAACTGCTGAGCCGCCCTTGTGCTCCTTTGGAGACATTTTTTTTAAAAAAGATTTTATTTATTTATTTGACAGAGAGAAATCACAGGTAGGCAGAGAGGCAGGCAGAGAGAGAGGGGAGCAGACTCCCCACTGAGCAGAGAGCCCGATGTGGGGCTCAATCCCAGGACCCTGGAATCATGACCTGAGCCAAAGGCAGAGGCTTAACCCACTGAGCCACCCAGGCACCCCTGGAGACATTTTTGACATTTGTGACTGCTGGGGGTGGGAGATGCTATTGGCATCTACTAGGCAGAGGCTGGGGGTGCGGCCAACCACCCTGCAATGCAGAGGAAAACCCCTAACAACAGGTGATCTGACCCTACATGTCAGTAGTGCTGAGGTTGAGAAACCTTGCACTGGGGGATTAGGGGAGTGGTTCCCAAACTTTGCTACAAAGTAGACCCATCTGGGAGCTTTTCAAAGTCCTGATGCCCTGGTCACACTCAGAGTGAGTTTGATTACATTATTTCTTAAATCCCTTCCAACTCGAACATTTCACGAGCAATACAAATGATTGAATACTGCATTAAAAAAAATTATTTATTGGGGTGCCTGGGTGGCTCAGTCGGTTAAGCTTCTGGCTTCAGCTCAGGTCGTGACCCCAGGGTCCTGGGATCCGGCCCTATGTCAAGTCTCCTTTCTCTCTCTTCTCCTTCTCTCTCTCTCTCTGCTTCCTTGCTCTCCTGCTCTCTCACTTGCTCTCTCTCTCTCAAATAAATAAATAAATAAATTAAAAAAAAAAGATTTTATTTATTTATTTGACAGGCAGAAATCACAAGTTGTCAGAGAGGCAGGCAGAGAGAGAGGAGGAAGCAGGCTCCCCGCCGAGCAGAGAGCCCAATGTGGGGCTCGATCCCAGGACCCTGAGATCACGACCTGAGCCGAAGGCAGAGGCTTTAACCCCTGAGCCACCCAGGTGCCCCAATAAATAAAATTTTTTAAAATTCCTTTTTTAAAAAAAGATTTTATTTATTTATTTGACAGAGATCACAAGTAGGCAGAGAGGCAGGCAGAGAGAGGAGGAAGCGGGCTCCCCGCCCAGCACAGAGCCCGATGTGGGGCTCGATTCCAGGATCCTGGGATCATGACTGTAGCCGAAGGCAGAAGCTTTAACCCACTGAGCCACCCAGGCGCCCCAATTAAAAAAATTCTTTAAAAAAGACTTTATCTTATTTGAGAGAGGGAGAGAGAGAGAACATGAATGAGGTGAGGGGCAGAAGGAGAAGCAGTGTCTCTGATGAGCAGGGAGCCCCATGTGGGCCAAACCGAAGGCAGACGCTTAGCTGACTGAGCCACCCAGGTGCCCCTGAATACTGCATTTATGATTTTATTTATTTATTTGACAGAGAGCTAGACAGA
This sequence comes from Meles meles, assembly GCF_922984935.1. Classification (NCBI taxonomy): domain Eukaryota; kingdom Metazoa; phylum Chordata; class Mammalia; order Carnivora; family Mustelidae; genus Meles; species Meles meles. The sequence goes on from NC_060083.1 coordinate 45,150,382, forward strand.
GCCAAAGAGCCCAAGTGGACGGAATGGCAGAGGGAGAGGGGGAAGCTGGCTCTGCACTGAGCAGGGAGCCCCATGCAGGGCTTGATCCCGGGATGCTGGGCTCATGACCTGAGCTGAAGGCAGATGCTTAACTATCTGAGCCACCCAGGCGCCCCTTGACTTTTTTTTTTTTTTAAGTATGCTCCACACCCAGCATGAAGCCCAATACCGTGCTTGAACACACGACCCTAAGACCAAGACCTGAACTGTGATCAAGAGTCAGACACTCAGGGACGCCTGGGTGGCTCAGTGGTTTAAGCCTCTACCTTCAGCTCAGGTCATGGTCTCAGGGTCTTGAGATCGAGCCCTGCATCAGGCTCTCTGTCGCGTGGAGCCTGCTTCCCCCCTCTCTCTGTCTGCTGCTCTGCCTACTTGTGATCTCTTTCTCTGTCAAATTAATAAATAAAATCTTAAAAAAAAAAAAAGAGTCAGATGCCCAACCGACTGAGCCACCCAGGTGCCCCACTCACACCAATCTTTGAGTGTGGGCTGTGGACATTAGGAAAGATCAGTCTTCCTGGGTCATGTAAAGGCAAATATATAACAGGGAGAAAAAAATGTCTTTGCCCCACACATACCCACGTGATAGAAGTTTATCCTTACTTCCCCCCTTCCCTCTCTCAGCCCAGTTTGCAACAAAAGAGGGTAAAATAGCCATCCAGGAACAAATAACTTGGAAAGGTGGACCCCCAGGCTTGTGTTTACAAGAGGATCAGGGGCACTAAAGAGGCACAGAGGGGATGCTTGTTAGAACCTGTGATCATTATTGGACCAGGCAGGGGCCCCTGAACTTTGCCTCCTTCTGCTGAGCCCTGAAAGCAGGAGCTGGGCTCTCTAATTGCCACATATGCTGGTTTTATTGGGTGGCTCAGCTGGGTGGAGTGAACTCCAGGAAGGGACGCATTCATTTTTAGTTACCTCACCAGATTGCTAATTTTCACTCTGGAGGCATAAATCACCATAATTGTTGTAAACCCGAAATGGAGGGGCAGCTCTTCTGGGCATGGGGGGTGGGGGTGGGGGAAGGAGCAGCAGCTCCTGTTACCACCAAAGCTCTGTTCCCTGCGGCTTAGGGCCTGGAGAACCGGAGAAGAGGTCTTGTGTGGCTCTGCGGGGCACTCTGGATTTTGGATAGAGGCCATCCTGGAAACTCATCTTCCTTCTTTTGGGGGAAGAAGCGGAGTTTCCAGAGGACCAGTTCCTTTTGAGTTAGTGGCAAGAAGATGCACCCAGATCTTTGGTCCGCGACTAACTGGACAGCTGTTTACATGCTTGGTTTGCAAATGGAACATCAGTCCCTCTTTTATTTCTGATCTCTTCCCATCAATACACTTCTTGGTTGGGCTTATTTTTTGCATCTCTCCTGAGGAAAGCCTTACAAGTTCCTAAAGAATTGCCTCGAGGAGAAACCACAGGCTACAAAAATCACTAGAGAAAAAAGAAGTCGAATGTGTCTTGTCACTTTGTTGCCCATGCTTGCAATATTGACTTCTAAAAAATGTGTTTTTTAAAGAAAACCAACCTAGGGGCGCCTGGCTGGCTCAGTCGGAAGAACGTGTGACTCTTAATCTCCAGGTCATGAGTTCAAACCCCAAGCTGGGCGTAGAGATTACTAAAAAATAAATAAATACACTTAAAAAAGATAAAGAAAACCAACTTTAGTTTAAGAAGCAGGGTCATTTAAAGGATGATTAACTCATAAATAAATGTGTGAAAATTCCTTACCACTCTCACAGAAGATGAGGAAGTGGAAAGTGGAGATGGGAGAATAATTTTTTTTAAAAGATTTTATTTATTTGTTTGACGGAGAGACAGAGATCACAAGTAGGCAGAGAGGGGAATGCAGGCTCCCTGGTGAGCAGAGAGCCTGATATGGGGTTTGATCCCAGGACCCTGAGATCATGACCAGAGCAGAAGGCAGAGGCTCAACCCACCGAGCCACCTAGGTGCCCCTATTTATTTATTTTTTTTTAAACAAAGTTCACTTTGTAAGCTGTCTGGGTGTCTGATTTTTTTTTTCTTTTCTTCTGATATTTTAAAGATAGCCCTGAAAGTGAGGAAGAAGGAAACTTGATTGTGACCCCCCGCAAAAAAAGCCCTGTTGAGGAGGAATGTGGTTTTTTAAAAATTATTTCTAAATATTTAATTTAATTTATTTATTTGAGAGAGAATTTGAGAGAAAGAGAGCATGAGAGGGAAGAGGCCAGAGGGAGAAGCAGACTCCCCACCAGGCAGGGAGCCTGATGCAAGACTTGATCCCAGGACTCCAGGATCATGACCTGAGCCAAAGGCAGTCGCCCAACCAACTGAGCCACCCAGGCGCCCCATGGGAGGAATGTTTTTTGCCTAATACTATAAAGCTTTGGAGAATTTGCAGCCCAAACATCCATTATTACTGATGGTAGGTTGATGGCCTAACAGGAGAGGGAATTTTAGGTCAGGGACATTTAGGGCAAAATTGAGGCTGTGCCTGGGTTTAAAAAGATAAGGCTGACAAATAATGGATTGCAGCTGGAGAAACTGTCCCACGAGATGGCCCTGGCCCTGGTCTGTCCCCTCCCCTCCTCCACTTGCCCCCAGATGACAGGGGGCAGCCCTGCTTTGTTTTTTGTCTTCCAGCCACCTGCCCTCATGTTTAGGCATCAGAGAGACCCGAATTAATAAACACAGCTCTGGGGCGCCTGGGTGGCTCAGTGGGTTAAAGCCTCTGCCTTCGGCTCAGGTCATGATCCCAGGGTTCTGGGATCGAGCCCCGCATTGGGCTCTCTGCTCTGCGGACAGCCTGCTTCCTCCTCTCTCTCTCTGCCTGCCTCTCTGCCTACTTGTGATTTCTCTCTGTCAAATAAATAAATAAAATCTTAAAAAAAAAAATAAATAAACACAGCTCTGCCCCTAGCCACCAGTGTGGTATTTATAGTTTTCTAGTTCTTCCTCGATAGCTTCCCACCACCTCCCAGATCTTGAAGGGTCCTTTCCAGAACTTATCAAAGTGCCTGGGTCCAAAGTAGATGTTCCATACGAGTCTGATGAATTGATTCAGATTTGGAGAAGAATTTGGGGGGAAAGTCAAAGAGGTATTTTTACTGCTTCATTTTCTCAGGGGACCTGCCCCTGTCAGGGAGGACCTCAGATGAAAGGGTTTAGGGCATCTTTGTCAATGTCTCTAGGTTGGGTCAGGGCCCCCGTGGGGCAGTGAAAGAGGTGCCATTTTTTCTAAAGTTCCCTGGCATTAATAACAATCATAGCCGAGTGTCAGTTATATACTTAGAAACAAATCATTCTGATTTTTGCCTTCCAGAGCAGAGGTGTTTACCCCAAGAGCTGAGTTTTCCCCCCAACAGAAAAAGCTAGGGCTGTCTTGGCTCCAGCCCGAGCTGGTGACCGGAAGTCCTGTGGTTTTTCTCACCAACTTCTCTGAGGATGCCACCTTTTGGCCACACACACTTGGGTGATTTCTGCCATCCCCCATCCAATCTAGGGTTGCAAAGAGCTTCAGTATTTTCTTCTCTGCTTCCTACCTTCCCCAACTTCTTACCCAAATGCCAGCAGCGGTGACTAGTCTCTGAGACAGAGCAGAAATAATGCGGGAATCGTGGTTAGGGCCGAACACATATATCAGTCTAGGAATAGGCATCAAAGCAAAGTCCTTGCTACTACAAAGAGGATGGTGGGAAATCGTTTCTTACCCATAATGGGTGGTGGTGTGGGTGGTGATGAGGCCTAGGGTATTTGTTTTAATATATTTTTTGGTGAAGGTAAATTATTTACTGGGAACTGTCAATGGCTGTGTTGTAAGGGCCACGTTGAAGCTGTCCAAGGAAAGCAATATAGTAATAATGGGCAATTAAAGTATCTGATATATTTAATATAGTATTATAATATTATTATTTAATATAATATTATATATATTAACCTAAGGACAATTAGAATACATTCATTTTTGGACTGCATTTGATTCAGTGTCTCTTAGGGGAGAAGAGGATTTCATGAGCATCTTTGGGCTGTCAAGTTATCCGTTATCTTTGCTTTTCTTTCTTTTCCTTTGGCTTAAAAAGATTCCTTTGTTTTATAGGAAATATGTGTCTTGTGTAACAAACTTGCACTCTTGAATGCATGTATATGTAAATAAAGTTTAATAAGTTTTGCTGTTAATATTTACTATTGAGACGTATGTTCAATAATTCCCAAATAATCCTAAGAGTGCTTAAAGTTAAACTTTATTTTTTAAATTTTTGAGAGAGAGAGAGCACGCAGGGCAGGGGGGAAGGCAGAGGGAGAGAGAGAGAGAGAGCACGCAGGGCAGGGGGGAAGGCAGAGGGAGAGAGAGAGAGAATCTTTTTAAAAATTTTTAAAATTTAATTAATTATTTTATTTGAGAGAGAGGGAGAGAGCATGAACAGGGGTAGGGGGAGCAATAGGCCTCCCAACGAGCAGGGACTCCCCCCCCCCTCACCCCCCGCCCAACTAGAGGCTTGATCCCAGGACACTGGGATCAAGACCCAAGGTGAAGGCAGGCACTTAACCAACTGAGCCACCCAGGCTCGCCATCTCTAAGAGATCTTACAGTATTTACTGCTGCTACTACTATTACTACTACTAACTACTACCCATTGTGGTTCTATATCCCTTTCCCCCACAGCGCTTTGAAGACAAAACAAACTCCATGTTCCCCCCTCCTTCCAGGTAAATATCAGGGAAAAGCAGAACAGAAATTTAAAATTTCTAAAGGCAGAGAGGCACTGAGAAAGGAAGTCAAACGGAGTAAGTCCCTAATATCCTAACTCTAAGCTGGCGAGTTGAGCACACAGACTGGAGAGCAGGATCTTCCTTTCCATTCACCAGGAAAAAGAATCCGTGCAGTACCCATTCCTTAGGAACCTGGAAACATGGAGCTTTTGGAGTCAGTGAGAGCTACTGCTCCCAGTTTTCTGCCCTTTTTTTCAGTCCGCGGTGAGATGTTGGAAGGGTCAGAGTCTAAAGGTGCAGCACTGTAATGTAGCCTGAAGCTAAAAAGCAAAAGGGTCTGACATCCTCCCTTTTGCTTGATTGGAGGGTCACTTACGCCAGGGTGCCCTCATTTTGTCATGCGTTTACACACAGCAGTGTGGTGTGGGAGAATCCTTACCTCACCTTAGGATTGCTGCAAAGGAAAATGGAGACTGGAAATACAAGTTGGGAGACAGAGACCTTAGGTTCACAGCAGGGCTGCTATTTGGGGGCACAAGTTCTGAGGGTACTGGCATAGGAAAATTTGGAGTTGAGAAGTGGTTTTCACAAGACAGCCGGGTGGCTCTCTGGGGTCTCAGACTGAGGGGACCTGTACCTGACAGATGAATTTGACACTGACCATTATCTCACCCTCAGGCCTATAGTAACTGGCATTCGTAGTGTATTTACTAGGCGTCAGACTCCTTGCACAATTGTCTTAGTTATCACCTGAGCCCATTTACAGCAACATAATCCAATTTTATACATAAGAAAATGCAATCCCCAAAGATTAATTTGCCCAGTGTCACTTAGATTAGCGGAAGAGTCAGTTTCCTTATCTGTAAAATGAATTAATAACAGGGGGCGCCTGGGTGGCTCAGTGGTTTAAGCCTCTGCCTTTGGCTCAGGTCATGATCTCAGGGTCCTGGGATCGAGCCCCGCATCAGGCTCTCTGCTCAGTGAGGAGCCTGTTTCTCCCTCTCTCTCTGCCTGCCTCTCTGCCTACCTGTGACCTCTCTCTCTGTCAAATAAATAAATAAAATATTTAAAAAAATGAATTAATAACAGAATTCGACTATCGCCTAGTGGTTTGTTACAGAATCGCTCACGATAGTAGTCACGAGCCACGAAGACGTAAAGCTCCAGGGATAGAAGGGACCGCTATAAAGCAAGTTTTGCCTTTTCTAGGCTTTAATTCGGGTTCCTTTTTCAAAGCGCAGGCGCGAGCGCGCAGGAGGCCTGAGGGGCGTAACTTCCCGCGCCCTTTGCGCAGGCTACGGTCGCCCTCTGCCGACGTCAGGTGGGAGAGCGCTGAGAGTGAGCGTTTCTGGGCCTGAGAGCCGCCTGAGAAGCTCGCTGGCCTGTAGAGGGCGCTGCCGGCGTACAGAGTAACCCACTTGGCCGTCCCTTCCTTAAGCACTTCCTGTCTGATCTCTATGATTCGTAGGCTGCATCACGGGAAGTTCCTTTCGTTTTCAATTTACTGTAAACAAAAGGGACGTGCGCCGACCCGGAAGTGGATACTGGAGCAGGCCCGGAGTAGCTCTGAAGGCCGGCGGTAAAGCTGGGTGGCGGCGGCCTTAGCCATGGCGGTGGTTGTGGCCCTGGCGGGAGCCTTAACCACCACAGAACTAGGCCCCGCGGAAGAACTCGCCAAACTCGAGTATCTGTCTTTAGTGTCGAAAGTTTGCACCGAGCTGGACAATCACCTGGGGATTAACGACAAGGATCTGGGTAAGTCGGAGGAGGCCCCCGCGGCCTCTGGGCTTGGGTCGAGGGAAGCGGAAGGAGGAATGGGGTTGATGGACTGAGTACCTGTGTCCCTGTGAATCTCTTTCCCTCTCTGTCGCAGATACTTGGGCCCAGGGAAGCAGCGGCCTTGACCCCCGCTTGAGAACCTTTTAGGCTGAGGTGTACAGAGAGCATTGCCCAGAGCTATCAGTGAAACCCCGAGGGGCTGTCGCTCCTGCTCCCTGCTCCCTCCCCACCCCCAGCCTTAGTTAATTAAACAGCGTTAACAACAGCAGCAGCAGCAGCATCGTATGACACCTTTATTGACAGGGCAGATATGCACAGGGCTTTACTTACATTATCTTACTTGGTCTTCACACGACCTTGTCAGATAGTATTTGTTTTTCTATTAAGAAAACAAGGGTCTTGGGCTCCCGGATGGTTCAGTTGGTTAAGCGTCTGCCTTCGGCTCAGGTCATGTTCCCAGGGACCTGGGATCAAGCCCTATGTGGTGTTCCGTGCTCACCTGCGTCTCCCCGTCCCACTGCCTGCCGCTCCCCCTGCTTGTGCGCTTTCTTGCTCTGTCAAGTAAATAAATACAAACGTAAAAGAAAAAAAACCAAAAAACCCAAACCTAAGGGTCGAGTAATTAAGTAATCCCCTTCAAAATTACACATCAAATGTGAGCCTAATCTGGAATCCCAAGTCTTTCGAAGTCTGCCTTTAACTGTTCTCAACCACTTATTAGGCGTTTACGGACAGAATGTACCAAAAGATGGAACTGAAAAAGGCCAGGGGCCTAGAGCTAAGGCCACAGGCAGGTGGAGTCCTTATGAAAGCAAAGGGAGGAAGGGATCAAAAGCGTCAGTGGAGGAGTTCACCTTTGATAGGTACAGGGATGCTTGACCCATTTTAATAGGACGGAGTACAGAGAATGTAGTTGTAGATGCAGATAGGTTTAGGGACTGGTGGTAGGAAGGTGAGGGAGAGACTTCCATTTAATTGTTCTCTTTTCTAAATGAAGATGAAACCATCCACTGTAGAGATGGAGGGGAAAGGGCATGTGACAAAAGGGGTCAGGGAGGTTAGATGTGTGATCTTGATGAAGATACCTAATGTCTCTGAAGCTGTCTTCCTCATCTGTGAAATGGGGACGATAAGGTGTTTTTTCCGGGGTTATCATGTCACACCTAGGAAGATGCGTTGCTGCCAGTATGTCTTAGTTCACCTTTTTCTTGCTTCCCAGTCAAGATGAGCTTGTTCTGTATCATTTGTCTTCATTCTCCTTCTCTTATAGATGGTAATGAGTGACACTCTTGTAGTTTGCTATCTGGGTTGTGTGTTCCTTCATTCAGCAAACATTTACTGAGCCAGTGTTAAATCGTTTTGATGTTAACCTCATTAGGTACGAAAATAAAATGAGATATAAAGTCCACAATTTTCTAGCATATATATGACTGAAGACCCATTTAATTTGCAAGTAGACCACAAATATTTTTTTCTGTTTGTAATTCTGATACCATTTTTTTATTTATTAAAAATATTTAAGTAATCTCTGTGGCCAGCTTGGGGCTTGAACTCACGAACCTGAGATCAAGAGTCGCACGCTCTTTCAAATGAGTCAGCGAGGGCCCCCTGACGCCATTTGTAATGTGTGTTTTTTCCAGTACTGCTAAGCAGTTCTGTGACACTGGGTGGTAATCGTACATTGAACTGAGGTGGGGTTTTTTTTTTTGTTTTGTTTTTAAGATTTTATTTATTTATTTGACAGAGATCACAAGTAGACAGAGAGGCAGGCAGAGAGAGAGAGAGGAGGAAGCAGGCTCCTCACCGAGCAGAGAGCCTGATGCGGGGCTCAATCTCAGGACCCTGGGATCAAGACCGGAACTGAAGACAGAGGCTTTAACCCACTGAACCACCCAGGCGCCCCCTTGAACTGAGTTTTGATGCTATGTACCTGGAGATAGCATCAGATCCCACAGGTTATGGACTCAGACCTACAAGACTGCCCCACCCCAAACTTCAAATACCATTTGCAAGGTCAGGTTGTCAACTTTTGCTGACCGAGTCACTATATATAGATCAGAGGTTCCAATGACCCCCCTCCTTGGGTTTGATTAATTTGTTAGGGCGACTCCTAGAACTCAGATAAACATTTTACTTACTAGATTTCCGGTTTATTATAAAAGGATATAACTCAGGGATAGGCTGATGGAAGAGATGTGTAGGGCAAGGTATATGGGAAAGATTGACCAGTGTCCATGCTCTAAGTGCCCACTGTCCTCAAATCTCCATGTGTTCATGTTGCCATAAGCTCTCCAAACCCAATCCTTTTGGGTGTTTGTAGAGGATTTATTATAATAGGCATTATAATTATAATTAATATATTAATATAACATAATTATAATATTATTAATAGGCATAATTGGGGAAAAAGGCATAATTGATTAAATTGTTGGCCATTGGTAAACGAACTCTCCAGGCCCTTTCCCCTCTCCAGAGGTCAGGGGTGGGACTGCAAGTTCCAACCCGTAAACACATGGTTGGTTTCCCAGGCAGCCAGCCCCCGGCCTCACCCTTTCTGAGGAGCTTTCCTAAAGTCATCTCCTTAATATAACAGAAGACTTTTTTTCACTCTCCACACCTCTGAAGTTCCAAGGGCTTTTAGGAGTGCCGTGCCTGGAAAGGTGATGGAGACCAAGCATTTATTTCTTTCGTGAATCACAGTATCACAGTGTTGTACACAGAATTGTAAAACCAGTAACATTAAAGTTACTAAAGTTGGAAAAATGAGATAGTATTGTTCATTTGAAACTAAATTGCCAGAGTGGGTTTAATATCTGAAAGGTGTATATTTGGGCGCCTGGGTGGCTCAGTGGTTTAAGCCTCTGCCTTCGGCTCAGGTCATGATCCCGGAGTCCTGGGATCGAGCCCCCGCATCAGGCTCTCTGCTAAGCAGGGAGCCTGCTTCCTTCTCTCTCTCTCTGCCTGCCTTTCTGCCTACTTGTGATCTCTCTCTCTGTCAAATAAATAAATAAAATCTTAAAAAAAAAAAACCAAAAAATCTAAAAGGTGTATATTTGCTACTCTTTTTTTTCTTTTTAAAGATTTTTATTTATTTATTAGAGAGAGCACGAGAGGAGAGAGGTCAGTGGGAGAAGCAGATTCTCTGCTGAGCAGGGAGCCCAATGTGGGACTCCATCCCGGGACTCCAGAATCATGACCTGAGCTGAAGGTAGTCGCTTAACCACCTGAGCCACCGAGGCGCCCCTATATTTGCTACTCTTATATTTTTTTAAAAATTTTTAAAAAGATTTTATTTATTTATTTGACAGAGATCACAAATAGGCAGAGAGGCAGGCAGAGAGAGGAGGAAGCAGGCTCCCTGCTGAGCAGAGAGCCCGATGTAGGGGCTCAATCCCAGGACACTGGGATCATGACCTGAGGGGAAAGCAGAGGCTTTAACCCACTGAGCCACCCTATTTGCTACTCTTATGTTTATTTATTGACTTGATTCTTTTGATTTTGGCCTTAATGTATAATCTTTTTTTTTTTTTTTTTTTTTAGGGAGATGGTGGGGAGGGACAGTAGAAGAGGGAGAGAGAGAATCTTGAGCAGGCTCCATGCCCAACTGGGAGCCTGATGCAGGGCTCGATCTCACCACCCTGATAGCATGACCTGAGCTGAAAGCTAAGAGTCAGATGGTTAACCGAATGAGCCACCCAAGCACCCTGATGTACTATTACTTAAATCAGTTTCATTATTTTTCCTGTTTTCACCACTTAACTTTTTTTTTTTTTAAGATTTTTATTTATTTGACAGAGAGAGAGACAGCCAGAGAGGGAGCACAGGCAGGGGGAGTGGGAGAGGGAGAAGCAGGCTTCTTGCAGAGCAGGGAGCCCCATGCGGAGCTTGATCCCAGGACCCCGGGATCATGACCTGAGCTGAAGGCAGATGTTTAACGACTGAGCCCCCCCAGGCGCTCCAGCACCGAACTTGTTTTTAATCACTAATTCATCTTTGAGGTGCCTGGCTAAGTCAGTTGGTAGAGCATGTGACTCGATCTCCAGGTCGTGAATTTGAGCCCCACATTGGGTGTAGAACTCACTTAAAAAAAAAAAAAAAAAAATTCTGACTCACTAGTTCATCTTTGATTATTGACTTAATTTAATGATGTCCCCATATAATTTTGAAAATTAAGAAAAAGCCCCTGGTTAATGACAGCCGCAGTGTGAATATGCTGCTGATTGCTTCGGAGTAGTCTCTCGAGCACTGCATGCCCAGCACCACGTGACTGACTTCTCCCTCCACATTTCTCTGCGGACTGTGGACCCAAAAGTCAGGTTGCCTCGGTTTCACTCCTGGCTCCACCAGTTATTGTAGGGTAGGTCAGCATCTCAAACCCTTAGCCTCCTCATCTGAAAAAAAAGGGGGGGGGACAATAATGGCACCTGCCGATGGAGGCTGTTGTGAGACTCATGGGGATGACTCTGGGGAAGCACTTAGCATAGTGCTTGCTGGGCACAACATGGTGGTCACAAAGCCTTGACCATTGGCATTGTTATGTGTAAGCTCTGTCCCTGTACTCTGATGGCATTTGGCTTTTACTTAATGGCATCAAAAAGGTAAAGGCACAGAAATGCCAGCTCAAATGGTATGAGAGCACAAGTTTATGTTAGTTATCTAAATCTCCCATGCTATTATTGTTACGTTTTAGCTTTAAAATCCAGATGAAACCATTACCGCTTTCTTGTGGGGTTCACAGAGTGAATGTTATTATCTCAGCCTCTCATAAAATGCACTTTGCTCCCAAAAGTCTCTTACTTAATAAATAGCTCTAATATTAGAAGTTTCCAACACTGGGCAGGTTTGTAGAGAAAAATCTGGGGGCAGGTGAGTCTTTGATCAACTTGGAGATTGTATCACCCAGCAGCCGCCTGGCTGGTGTAGATGGATTGGGTCTGACCTTCCTGAAACTGTAGAAAGCATCCTACTGTGTGCGTCCATGGTGGGAGGGAAGGTGGGGGGAAGGAGGGCTCTTGCTTTTGGGTACAGTCACCTCTGGAGTCTCTATGGCAATGTGGACAGCTACTAGTCTCGTGAGAAGAGTATGATGATCTGGGGAGGGAGATATTTCTCCCTTTGGTGCATGAAGGGCCCGGTGAGCCATTCTGTAGTAATATCTTCTTTGCATTTCTAAAAATTAACTGGAACATACCTGGATAATCTTGGTACTCTAAATTCTCTTTACTCTCACTGAATGGTGCTCTTTGGTTTTTATGACTCTTGGATAGGCTAATTGGTTTTGCTTTTAATGTACTTGAAAGTGGTTTTTTACTAGTCTCCATTCCAGTTTTAATCCCTTTTCTCCTTTGCAGCTGAATTTGTGATCAGTCTTGCTGAGAAGAATACCACCTTTGATACTTTTAAGGCTTCTCTGGTCAAAAATGGCGCTGAATTCACGGTATGTGTACCTAGGGACCCTTGTTTTATTTTAATGTCACTACTGAAATTTCGATAGGATTTCACATAGGATTTCGGTGGAGAAAGGAGATAATTTGTACACACCAAAGAAACCAGTAAGCGTGTAATGTTTTCATGCCACGGAGCAGCGGTGATATAACCAGATTTCCTGTGATACCTTTCTAGGAAAGTGGGGCAGGATTTCCATCATTAAGTCTTTATGAGTGTTTATAGTCTTGTCCTATGAATCCGAAGTCAAAAACAAAAGAGTCTAGGTTTTGGAAGTAATTCTGAACAGTGGAAAATAAAAATGATTGAATGGAACTAAATTACTTTTCCCTGCAAAGAGTCCTAAATATCAGCTTTCTCTGAAGCCACTTTGCTAGGTTCCTGCCCATCATATAGATACTCTGTGCTTCGTTTGTTCCAGCTAGCTCCGTTCAGGTGTACAACCAGCTTTTCTTAGTTTTTTTTTTTTTTTTTTTAAAGATGTGTTTTTTTAGAGAGGGTGCGTATGTGCCGGGGGCGGAGTGGCAGAGGGAGAGAAAATCTTAAACTCAAGCTGAGCATGGAGCCGGACATGGCGCTCAATCTCATGACCTTGAGACCACGACCTAAGCTGAATCCAGGAGCCAGACGCTCAACTGACAGTTGCCACCTAAGTGCCCCTAAAACTAGTGGTTTTAAGCACTAATTCAGGGACTGATAATTTTTGTTCTGTTTCTTTTCAAAGGATTCTCTTATTAGTAACTTGCTGCGCCTCATACAAACCATGCGGCCTCCAGCAAAGCCTTCTACTAGCAAAGGTGAGTAGAGTGTCTGGCTGTGCTTAGCTTCCAGAACGCTGTAGAGCATGAGCATCCTGTAAATTGTGTTCTTTTCCCTTGCGGCAGCTCCGGAGCCAAGTTCACAGTCTAGTAACATTTCCCAGATGATTTAAAATTAAACTCATAAGACATAACTAATCAAATGAATTCTTACGTATCTCTCCCCCAACCCTCACACCCTACCACATGCCCAGATAGTTTGTTGAGGGTTTTGTCATCGGTGTGTTTTTAGGAAATCAGATTATGTTTATATTCATGGACATGAGTTACATTTAGAAAAATGCCATGTTCGGGGCACCTGGGTGGCTCAGTGGTTTAAGCCTCTGCCTTCGGCTCAGGTCATGATCCCAGGGTCCTGGGATCGAGCCCCGCATTGGGCTCTCTGCTCAGTGGAGAGCCTGCTTCCCTTCCTCTCTCTCTCTGCCTACTTGTGATCTCTGTCTGTCAAATAAATAAATAAAATCTTTAAAAAAAAAAAAAAAAAGAAAAATGCCATGTTCAATTTTTAGTTTTTTTTTTTTTTTAAAGATTTTATTTATTTATTTGACAGAGAGAGAGAGAAAGAGAGAGAGATCACAATTAGGCAGAGAGGCAGGCAGAGAGAGAGGAGGAAGCAGGCTCCCCGCTGAGCAGAGAGCCCGATGTGGGGCCCGATCCCAGGACCCTGAGATCATCACCTGAGCTGAAGGCAGCGGCTCAACCCACTGAGCCACCCAGGTGCCCCAATTTTTAGTTTGATACAAATCTGATATTGAGGTTTTTTGTTAAAAATATTAAATCTATCTTTCTCTTTTTCTTTTTCTATTTTTTTAACCCCTCTATGCTCTTTGATGAAACAAGATCCAGTTGTTAAACCCAAAACCGGAAAAGAAAAGCTGAAGGAACTCTTCCCAGTCCTTTGCCAACCAGACAACCCTTCTGTTCGGGTACTGATACTATTTTGAGAACGTCTTCTAAACTACGGTGTTTCCTCCATCCCTGTCCTTTTGCTTTGTCTCATTAGTTCCTAGTTTTAAGCTTGTGTTCATTGTAATATATTTTTCAAATTGGAAGTGTTGGCCCACTCCCTGAATGCGCGCTATGCCTAGAATAGTGTTACAGTTCAGGGAATGATGTTTGGGGGAAATGGGATTGACAGTTGTGGGGAGCAGTGATTAGGGATATGAAATAAGTATGGAATAGCTTAAGGTTCTAGAACAGATACTGATACGTGAAATTAGATTTTTTTTTTTTTCTCTATTACGTGTTAGAAGTGTTTTTGGTTTTATTTATTTATTTTTTTTGAAGATTTTATTTCTTTGAGAGAGATTGAGAGAGCGCAAGAGTGCACAAGCAGGGGGAGGGGCAGAAGGAGAGGGAGAAGCAGACTCTCTACTGAGCAAGGAGCCTGATTCGATTTGGGGCTTGATCCCAGGACCTTGAGATCCTGACCTGAGCTGAGAGGCAGATAGTTAACCGACTGAGCCAACCAGGAGCCCCCTTAACATCTATTTTCTATTTATAGTAATACATTGGATGCTTTTGCAGGAGGGATGGTAGCTAATTGCCCTCTGTAGGCTTGTATGAAGGACAAAGGGAATTTGCCAAATGTAGCAGTGATTTCCAAGAACCTCTGCTCATTCCTTCTGCTGGAAATCTCCACCTGCTTTTTCACATAAAGTGGTCAGTGATGTAGGGGCTAGAGTGATGTAGAGGGATCTGGAGTGCGGATGCTCATGATTTTCTCCCCCTGTCCTCCTAACTTCACCGGCCGCGGCTGTTATAGACTATGCTGGATGAGGATGATGTGAAAGTCGCTGTGGATGTGCTGAAGGAACTAGAGGCCTTAATGCCCAGTGCTGCGGGCCCGGACAAGCAGCGAGATGCCGAGCACAGGTTCGTCCTTAGTGTCTTAGCCTTTGGAGGTTTAGGGTATCGTGATAGTTGAATTTTGTGGACCCGCTAAGCAGAATTTGGGGCAAGTTTACAGAATCTAGACCGGCCATGTCCCACATTGTTAGATCTCCTTCATTGCTCCCTGCAAAGAGTATTTACACAGCGAATGCTAAGTCGTTCATAAGGTAGAAGTCTGGGTTGAAGGAGGCTGAATATGTTTGTGACCTCCTCTTTTATTAGCCTGCAGGGGTGTCACAGAGAAACTCTAATTCAGTTCAGCACTCAGTAGGCACTTGACGTGTGCAGCACTGTGCTGGGTGCTTTGGGATGCAGAGAGATGAAATTGGCATGGTTTCTTTTTTCAAACAGGTGTTTGTTGATTTGTTAGGGACAAGAAGAAGAAGAAGCGGAGCTGGAGCCGCGACCGGGACCGAGAACGGGACCGAGATCGGGAGCGAGACCGAGACCGTGATAGAGACCACAAGAGGAGACACCGGTCCCGCTCCCGGTCACGTTCCAGGACCCGGGAAAGGAATAAAGGGAAGTCTAGGTATCGGTCCAGGAGCAGAAGTCAGAGTCCCCCCAAAGATAGGAAGGACCGGGACAAGTATGGGGAGAGGAATCTGGACAGATGGCGGGATAAGCATGTGGACCGCCCTCCCCCAGAAGAGCCTGCCATCGGAGACATTTACAATGGCAAAGTTACCAGCATCATGCAGTTCGGATGCTTTGTGCAGCTGGAGGGATTAAGGTAATGGCTCGTACTCTTCTTTCACACCTGTGATGTGCAGAATTTCCCTCATCACTGGGGATTTTCACGTTCTAAAAAGTTATGATTAATACTGCTTTAATGAAGTCAACCATATCAGGTTGTTAGAATTTGACTTTCTTTTTTTTTTTTTTTTAAAAGATTTTATTTATTTATTTGAGAGAGAGAGTGCATGGGGCTGGCGGGATAGCAGAGGGAGAAGGACAAACAGACTCCATGCTCAGTGTGGAGCCTAATGTGGGGCTCGATCTCACAACCCTAAGATCACAACCTGAGCTGAATTGAAGAGGTCAGACACTTAGACTGACTGAGTCACCCAGGTGCCCCACTATTTTATTTTTTGACCACCTTGGTACTTTGAAGTTTTGGAGTTTAAGACCATTTCCTTTCGTTGAGTTTCAACAATAAATCTGTTGGGGTAAAGGTATTTTAGGCATTCTCCAGATGTGTGTGACTCTCCCTTAGGAAGCGGTGGGAAGGCCTGGTGCACATCTCTGAGCTCCGGCGAGAAGGCCGTGTGGCCAATGTGGCTGATGTGGTGAGCAAAGGCCAGAGGGTGAAGGTCAAAGTACTGTCCTTCACTGGGACCAAGACCAGTCTGAGCATGAAGGTAGGTGAGATACCCAGTCAGTTTCTACATCTCATGGCCAGGGAAACATAAGAGGACAGAGAATGAGTGAGTTCCCTTTTTTTGTATGTGTTTTAGGATGTGGATCAAGAGACTGGAGAAGATCTAAACCCCAATCGACGACGAAATCTTGTTGGGGAGACTAATGAGGAGACCTCAATGAGGAATCCAGACAGACCCACTCACCTCTCCCTCGTCAGTGCCCCCGAAGTAGAGGATGATTCCCTGGAGCGCAAACGCCTTACCCGCATCTCTGACCCGGAGAAGTGGGAGATCAAACAGGTTGGGGCCATTTGCCTTTATGGCCACGGAGTTATTCTGCATGTTATGGTAGTCATGAGGGCGGACCCTGGAGCCCAGTGGCCCAGGGTGACTTCTGGCCACTTACTAGCTGTGCGATTTTGAGCCAATTTACTCGACTTCTTTGTGCCTCAGTGCCCTCATCTGTGAAACAGGGCAGTGGTGGCGTTGTGGGGCTTAAATGAGTCCGTAGAAGTGGAGCGCTTAGGTTCTTGTTTTCACCGTTCGTCAGTGCACGTCAGCGTCATGGCGTGCCAGGCCCTGAGTCGCTGGTAGGGCTACAGAGATGATGTATCATGGTTCCTTACCCTTGAGGGACTCAAAGTCCAGTGGAGGAAACAGATGGAAACATCATTGTCACAGCCGGATGTTACATAATGGGGAATATGCACAGGGCTGTGCTGGGAAAAGCAGGGAGGGAGCAGGTTACACTTCCTGGGGGTGAGACTCTTGAGCCCTCCTTAGGCACTGTGTGCCCCCTAGGGGTGCAGTAGATGGTGTTTGAGGCCCCACAGTCCTGGGTCAGAAGAGGAAAAAACCCAGGCTTCCTATGGGAACTTCTGTGTTCACTCCTACGAAGGAAGAGTTGCAATCCTCGTGGGTTACAGATGCTGCCTTCTGTCCTTGCATTAGATGATTGCTGCCAATGTGCTTTCCAAAGAAGAGTTTCCGGACTTCGATGAAGAGACTGGCATTCTTCCTAAAGTGGATGATGAAGAAGGTAACTGGCTGCTTGGATTGAGCAGGATCATGGATCTGGAAAGACAGTGGGCAAGTTGAGCCATCGGATAGAGGGGCTTAGATGTCGTTTAACCTGTATCTGCGTCTAAGGAGTGACTTAGCTCATGTGTTCCTTAGGTCTTAACCACTCCTTATCTCTGAGAACCAGAGTGGTTCTCGTCCCTCCATCCCTCCAGGATGGAAGCAGAAAATGCATTTTTCTGACAGACATTTATATATTGTACTTTTTGGTGATGATACTTTTTTTTTTTTTAAAGATTTTATTTATTTTAGAGAGGGAGTGAAGAGTGGACACGCAGCAAGCAAGTTGGGGGAGGGGCTGAGGGAGAGGGAGGATCCAAGGCAGACCTGCTGAGCACAGAGATTGAGACCAACTCGGGGCTCAATCGCATGACCTGAAATCATGACTTGGACCAAAACCAAGAGATAGACACAACCAACTGAGCTACCCAGGCATCCCTCTGACACATGTTCAGGCTATAAAAAGTTATATTTTGGGTAGTAAATTCCATCTGATAGTCTTAGTAATTGTTCTGAAAATTGTGGGTCCAATTAGACTACCTCTGAGTTGCCAGGGAGATAACTTTCAACTCAGCTTATTAACAGTTTTTTAAAAGTTGTGAAATCCAACAGTGGGACATAAATTTATATAATGGTAATAAGTGAACACTATGTACTTTCTACCCAGGTTATATAGAATTTTACCTGCACCTTTGAAACCCTTACATGTCCCCCACTGATTAGATGCTCTTCTTTCCTCTGCTGGATAACCACCGTCCTAAATTTTGTGTTAATTATTTCCCTGCTTTTTTTTTTTTTTATAGCATTTTTCTATCTATGTATCTGTCCCTAACCACTGCCTTATTTAGTCGGTTTAAACTTCTTCCTTTTTTTTTTATTATTCTATTATTCTTTTGATATTGATTTTTATAGTTGTATTTCATTTTCATTTCTATATAGTGTTTTCTATATGTAAATTTACCATAATTTACCCATTTCACTTTCGATGGGCATATGTTTCTGATGGACATGTTTCTGTGGTTTTGCTTTTTATTTTTAACGATTTTATTTATTTTGAGGGTGCCTGGGTGGCTCAGTCGGTTAAGCATCTGCCTTTGGCTCAGGTCATGATCCCAGGATCCTGGATTTGAGTCCCATATTAGGGTCCCTGCTCTGGGAGTCGGCTTCTCCCTCTGCCCCCCTCCTGCTCACGCTCTCTCGCTCAAATAGGATCTTAAAAAAAATGTACTTAAAGATTTATTTATTTTGAGAGAGAGAATGTGAGTGTGGAGAGGGGCAGAGGGAGAGGGAGAATCTCAAGCAGACGCCATGCTGAGCATGGAGCCTGACACGGGACTCAATCTCATGACCCTGAGTAATTCAACTTAATTTTTTTGCTAATCTGTTATGGGTTAAATTACTCCATAATGAAGTTGGGTGGCAAATACCTTAGGACCATTTAGAATGTTAGATCACATTTTATCATAGGCTTAACTTTTTTTTTTTTAAAGATTTTATTTATTTGACAGAGATTGCAAATAGGCAGAGAGACAGGCAGAGAGAGAGGGGGAAGCAGGCCCCCTGCTGAGCAGAGAGCCTGATGTGGGACTTAACCCACAGAGCCACCCAGGGGCCCCTTAACTTCTTTTGAAAGTAGCTTCTCTGATCAGTTCTTCAGTCGGAGCATAAATGCCCAGAAGTACCTGGGGGCAGGGGAAACAGCCCTTTCTGTTAGAGTTTCACTTGAATTGCTGTCTTTTTGACTTTGCGAGCTATCTCTGTTAAAGATTACTGGTGCCCATGGAAATAATTTGTTTTGGTAAAAATGATTGATTATTTCTCTCTCTCTCCTTTTTTTTCCTTAATTTTTCTTTTGGGGGGATTTTTAGATGAAGATCTTGAGATCGAACTGGTTGAGGAAGAGCCTCCATTCTTGAGAGGGCACACCAAGCAAAGCATGGACATGAGCCCTATTAAAATCGTTAAGGTGAGAAATGCTGGGCCTCTAATCTGGGTGTGCCGAGCAAATTTCTTTTCTTGATATAACTGTTCAGTTAGTTTCTCAGAGCAGGCAATTACATATGCAGAAGCAGAAGTTAGGCTGGAAGGTAGTATTGACTGTTGGTCAGGGTCTAGAATGTTTTTGTTTTAAAGGGTGATTGACTTGGCTTTGTTACTCTTGCCTTTTTGATTCTTTTGCTCTCATTCTGCTCTATTTTGGAAGAAAGGAGGAAATAGGAGTGGTTGATTTACTATTACTACCTTTGCCCTTGCAGATTCCAAGGTGGTTTTGAAGGGCTCATGTGACCAGTTGGGGCTGGCCCTTAGTAGAAAGCTACAGCGCTGGGTGCTGCAGGTGGCAGGGCTGTGAACAGAAGAACCCATGGAAAGTTATGATACATTTTTAGGTTTGGAAAAGGGTATTTTAAAGGTCTTCCAGCCCAGCCCAGTAATTCACTCACATAGTCTTCTGCAGCAATTCCTCCCCTCTGGTTTTCTGTCTGCTTGACCTTGTTGGTGACAGGGAATTTGCCAGCCCTTAAGGAGACCCACTCCATCTTCAGAGGGATCTGATCATTAGCTCTTCTTTAGAAGCTGAAATCTCTCTTACCAAGACAGCCATGTTAGTCCTAATTTTAGTTCCACATTCTGTAAATACAGAAGATGACTTACCCCTCTCGTGTGTCCCATCTCTCTTGGGGTTCTCATCTTCAAGCCAACAGCCCCATTGTAGTCTGGTACATTGAGATGAATGTCCTTCTTAGGTTCAGGGGGCTTAACCTCTACATTTTATTTCCCGGATATTTACTGCATGCTGAGAGCTTACTGTGATGCTGTTTGTTCTCTGGTACATTAGAACCCGGATGGTTCCCTCTCCCAAGCAGCAATGATGCAAAGTGCCTTAGCCAAAGAAAGGCGGGAACTCAAGCAGGCCCAGAGGGAAGCAGAGATGGATTCTATTCCCATGGGGCTCAACAAACACTGGGTTGATCCTCTGCCTGATGGTAAGACCCTGGGAGGGGTATGTAGATTGTTCAAAAATAATCTGATCCTTCAGTGGACTAAGCAGCCGACTCTTGATCTCAGCCCCCATTGGGTGTAGAGCTTAGTTAAAAAACAAAACAAAACTTTTTTTTTTAAAGTATTTTATTTTGTGATTTTATGATTTTATTTTTTTTAAAGATTTTGTTAATTTTTTTGACAGACACAGCAAGAGAGGGAACACAAGCAGGGGGAGTGGGAGAGGGAGAAGCAGGCTTTCTGCTGAGCAGGGAGCCCAGTGCAGGGGTTTGGTCCAAGGACCCTGGGATCATGACCTGAGCTAAAGACAGATACTTAACAACTGAGCCACCCAGGTGCCCCAAGTATGTTATTTCTAAGCAGTCTCCACACCCAATGTGGGGTTTGAACTCACAAACCTAAAATCAAGAGTCGCACACTTTACCAACTGAGCCAGCCAGGTGCCCCAAGAATTTTCTGTGCTAAAGATAATACAGCTTTGAAGCTTCTTTTTTCACATGATCGTTTGTGTAGTCAGTGTTAGGTAACTGCCAGATAGAGTCTTATTTATGTGAGGCAATGGGGAGCTGGAGGCACACTCTGAAGCAAGTAGACGTGACCCCTTCTCTCACAAGGCTTACAGTTTAGTGGGGGAAATGAAGATTAATGACAGTTACCAGCTAACTACCCATATCACGACCGGTGCTGTGCAAAGTACAGGTGATGTGGGTCACTTCCCTGAGAAAGTTGAGACCTGAGGATAAATAGGACTGTGTCCGGCAGAGGGGATGAGGTGGGCTTGGGGCGTGTGTACCAGGCGGAAGAGTAGCCTGGGCTGGGGCTGTGAGGTGGGGCGGTCAGGACTTAGGAGTTGGGGCTCAATTCTAGGGTCCACTGGCAGGTGCTGCTGGGGTCTAAACTGGGGAAGGGCGTGATCAGAGTTGCATTGCCAAGGGATTGTTGAGGCTGCCCGGCAGAATGGATCCGATGGGGCGAGTGTAGACACCTGAGGTGATCTAGCAGACTTTTCTAACGGGAGAGGATGGTGGCTTGAACATAGGGGTAGCAGACAGGAAGGATCCACTGGGGAAATGGGATTTGTTGAATGTGGGGAGCGGGGGCACCAAGGTAGCTTGAGGATGATACTAAGTCATGTGTCTTCCCTTGCAGCGGAAGGCAGGCAGATTGCCGCCAATATGAGGGGTATTGGGATGATGCCCAATGACATTCCCGAGTGGAAGAAGCACGCCTTTGGGGGCAACAAAGCTTCTTATGGGAAGAAAACCCAGATGTCAATCATTGAGCAGAGAGAGAGCTTGCCCATCTACAAACTGAAGGAGCAGCTGGTCCAGGTGAGAAGCCCCTTTATGATGTGTTGGTGCGGGAGTGGTGAGGTTTTCTAAAAGAAGGATGACGTGTTTGAATTGAAATTAGTTGGACAGATATGTGTACATTTGAAGTGGCTTTTCTAAAGAGGACAGGAAAAAACAGAACACACCAAGTACTCTAAAAAACAATATGTATATCTATAAAATATTTATTATATATGTAATGTATATATTTATTAGTCTGTACATTTTTTTAGATTTTTTTATGTATTTTCTACACCAGAATGGGGCTTGAACTCACAACCCCGAGATCAAGAGTTGCATGTTCTGCTGACTGAGCCAGCTAGGCGCCCCTATATTTTTCTTTTTCCCAGTGAGGAAATAAACCTGTTGGAACGAGGGGCCCCTGGAATGGTTCTGAGATGCAGAGCAGCGTCTCTAGCCAGTAAGAGAGATGGGGATGCACAGCCAGGGATCCCATTTGGGCAAGACTTTGCTAGGGGAATTTTTTTCCATTTTTTTTGGAGATTGGATTTGAAGACGAGCAAACTTTCCCTAGGCAGCCGAGTTTACTGGTTCCTAGTAAATCCTTTCAGTGTTATCTCAAACATATACAAGCAAGTACAAATACATAAGTACATGCATGAATGCTCTATGTTGTATGTCTGCTCTCTGTTCTGGGTGGCAGCATACCGTGCGTATGTTCTGCATCTTGCTTTTTCCCCTTCATGATAAGCTCAGAAAAATCTTCCTTTTTTTTTTCTTTTGGTGCTTTTTTTGTGGATGTGCTCTGCCTTATTTAACTCGTTCTGTATTTTTTTAAAGATTTTATTTATTTATTTGACACAGAGAGACACAGCAAGAGAGGGAACACAAGCAGGGGAAGTGGGAGAGGGAGAAGCAGGCTTCCCGCTGAGCAGGGAGCCCGATGCAGGGCTGGATCCCAGGACGCTGGGATTATGACCCGAGCTGAAGGCAGACACTTAACGGCTGAGCCACCCAGGTGCCCCAACTCGTCCTAGACATATAGTTTGATGGCAGTCCTTTGCTGTTATAAATGGTGTAGAAATAAGACTTCTGGGCTAAGGTATTAGAGTTTTGGCAGTGGCAGTGAGTGGGGAGCCCATTTTGGGGCTCGATCCCAGAACGCCAGGATCATGACCTGAGCTGAAGGCAGATGCTTAACCCACTAAGCCACCCAGGTGCCCCAGGAACACTTTATATACCTTTTTTATTTACTGTTCAATTCTTCAACTGTGTGCATATAGTACTTAAAAAATAAATACGTAATATCAGGGATATCTGGGTGGTAGTTTATGGTTTTAGCTTCAACCGTTACGTTCTTATGAATTTAAGAAAACCAATAAAATTTTTAAAAGTAGAGCTGAGTCAGTTAAAAAAAGAATATCCGTAAAGTTTCAAGTTATTAAGTTACACATGTAATTCAAGTAAGAAAGAGCATTGTCCATAGAAAATCACCATTGATATTTTTTTCTATGCATGATTAAAAATAACTTTAGACTCTGGTTATAATCCTATCATATGTCTATTATCATATGCCCTTTTTCTTCTTTAGTGTTAGAATGTAAACATTGATTATTTTCCTCCAGAGTAATGTGTGGGAAATTTTAATGACTGTATTTATATTCTGTTGCTTTCAGGCTGTCCATGACAATCAAATCCTGATAGTTATTGGAGAGACAGGATCTGGGAAGACAACACAGATCACCCAGTACCTGGCGGAGGCAGGCTACACGTCCCGCGGCAAGATTGGATGTACCCAGCCCAGAAGAGTAGCAGCCATGTCAGTGGCCAAAAGAGTGTCAGAGGAGTTTGGTTGTTGCTTGGGCCAGGAGGTAAGTGGGTAATGAAACTGTTGTGGAAATGCCTGAAGAGAGTGTACAGGCCCAGATCTCTGTCTGTGAAATGGGAATGGTACTGCCTTCCTTCATGTTTCTCCTATGGGGAAGAGGGTTCTCGTTGTCATCATTGATCTGTTCAGGGTCAAGTCCAAGGCAGATTTTACTGTGAGGAAGGCACTGCATGTCTTGATCGAATTCTTATGTATTAAGATTGAAAGGAACATTCTCACCGGGCTGAAGTCTTGCCTGGTGATTGCAGAAAGGGGAGGTTTGTGTCTCAGGTTTTCAGCTTTGTTTCTGCTTTAGGTGGGCTACACCATTCGATTTGAGGACTGCACCAGCCCAGAGACAGTGATCAAGTACATGACAGACGGGATGTTGCTCCGAGAGTGCCTGATTGACCCTGACCTCACACAGTATGCGATCATCATGTTGGACGAGGCGCACGAGAGAACCATTCACACGGACGTGCTCTTCGGGTTGTTGAAGAAGGTAGCTAGGTGCTCTTTGGTGACCCTTCTACCTGTGAGGGACTCAGTTCTGGGAATCGGGTTTGAGTCCCTGTGCCTTTTTGCTTTAGTCCTTCTTAGCCACGTTGCATTTCCCTTTAGACGGTTCAGAAACGGCAGGACATGAAACTGATTGTCACCTCAGCCACGCTGGATGCAGTGAAGTTTTCTCAGTACTTTTACGAAGCACCCATCTTCACCATCCCTGGTCGAACATACCCGGTGGAGATACTGTACACGAAGGAACCGGAGACAGATTATCTGGATGCCAGCTTGATCACTGTCATGCAGATCCACTTAACAGAACCACCAGGTGGGAGGAGAGAGCATTTTCCCCTCTTAGGCCAGAAGTCCCGATGTGGGTCAATTTTTTCTCATCTTATAAAAAAAATGTGTTTTATTTATTTATTAAAAAGATTTTATTTATTTATTTGACAGAGATCACAAGTAGGCAGAGAGGCAGGCAGAGAGAGGAGGAAGCAGGCTCCCTGCTGAGCAGAGAGCCCGACATGGGGCTGGATCCCAGGACCCTGGGATCATGACCCAAGCCGAAGGCAGAGGCTTTAACCCACTGAGCCACCCAGGCACCCCCAAAAAATGCGTTTTAGATATCAGTCTCTCTCTAAGCCAATGCCTTATATGTTTGAAGGGCAGTAGAGGTATAAATAATGGCCCTTAGGGTTTATTTATTTATTTATTTTTAAATTATTATTATTATTTTTTAAAGATTTTCCTTACTTATTTGACACACAGAGGGAGAAATCACAAGTAGGCAGAGAGGCAGGCAGAGAGAGGGGGAAGCAGGCTCTCCGCTGAGCAGAGAGCCCGATGAGGGACTCGATCCCAGGACCCTGAGATCATGACCGGAGCTGAAGGCTGAGGCTTAACCCTCTGAGCCACCCAGGCGCCCAGCCTACAGAGTTTAAATGCATCTGTTTAAACATAGACATACACACATAAAATATAGACACAAATTTTTAAAAAATTAATTATTAAAAATAAGAACACACTAAAAATGGAAAAACCAGAATAAACATAGACAGATGAAAACCTATTGGTTTCTTAGAGGTGAGAATAGGAGTGTACCTTCTATCATTTGGCGTTCTTTTCATGTCTGTCTTTTCTGTGGAGCACACACACAGGAAGTCAATAGTTTTTTCTTAGGTGATATCCTGGTCTTCCTGACTGGTCAGGAGGAGATCGACACCGCGTGCGAGATCCTCTATGAAAGAATGAAGTCCCTGGGACCGGATGTTCCAGAGCTGATCATCCTGCCAGTGTACTCTGCTCTTCCCAGTGAGATGCAGACCCGAATCTTTGACCCGGCTCCGCCTGGCAGCAGAAAGGTAAGCAGGCAGAGGTGAAGCTCCCGTGTGCCCTGGAACCACGTGGCCTACGCATCTGGCCCTAATGGGGATTGCCTAAGGTGCACGCAAGCTTTGGTTTTTTTATGTCGTAGAAAACAGTAGGAGCAGTTTGTTAAGGAATAAAGATCTTGTATGTGGCCTTAGCTCCTCATCTTCTCCTGTATTCGACAGATATTTTTTGAGTGTCTGCCAGGCTTCAGGGTATGCACCAGGGCCGTGGTGTGAGGCCAGGCCTTTCTGCTGTGGGGCACCCAGCAGTAGACAGGCCTTGAACGTATGGTGTGAAAGAGCTGCTGGGGCTGTGGATACCCCGAAGGAGAGGCCCTCACCCGGAATTCCTAGAGGAAATAAGGACCTACGCTCATCCTGAAGAGCATGTGGCTGTTCCTGTAGCCGGGAAGGGCAGGAGGACAAGCATTCTGAGAGGACAGCCTGTGATAGCCTTGGGACAAGAAAGTGTGGCCATCTCAGGGGGCTGTGTCCTTCTAGCAGCTGGAACTCACTGTGGGGGTGTGCATAGGAGACAGTGAGAGAGGAGACAGATGGGTTTTTTAAAATAACAGCCTTCCTGAGATACAATTTACATACCATACAATTCAACCTTTTAAAACATACAATTTAGTGGCTTTTAGTATATTCACAGAATCGTTTGATCGTTAATTGCCATTACTGATGGTAATTAATCATAACTGTTGATCACTAGAGTTAATTTTAGAGTAATTTCATGACTCTAAATGAAACCCGGTACCCCTTAACAATCACCCCCCCTTCACCCCTCTGCTTAGCCACTGGAAACCACTAATCTGCTTTCTGTATTTCTGGATTTGATTATTCTGGACAGTTCATAGAATGGGGTCATATAATAAGAGGTTTCTGGTGACTGGGTTTCTTTCACTTAGTATGTTTCCAAGTTTCATCCACGTTGTAGCATGTGTCCAGTACTCATTTTTTTTTAATTGCCGCACAATATTCTGTCGTAGAGTGATAGTCTACATCCAGAATGCGGATGTACCGCATTTTTGTTTTTCCATTCACCAGTTTTTGGATATTCAGGCTGTTACCACATTTTAGCTATTATGAACAATGCTGCCGTGAGCATTTGTTTATAAGTTTCTGTACAGACATATGTTTTCATTTCTCTTGAGTACATATCTAGGAATGGAAGACAGATGGATTCGAATCACACTGAAACATTAGAATGGATGAGGCATGGGTGCCTGGAGGTGTGGGGAGGAAGGGCAGGGAGAAGTCAGGAATGACTCCCAGCTTTCTGGCTTGGACAGCTAGATGGAAGAGGGTGCCTGGGGAGGGGAAAGACAGCAATTCCTCCTCTGTTCTGTTCCTGATGATTGGACTTACTCTTTTTGAAAAAAAAAAAAAAAAAAAAATTTTTTTTTAAGATTTTTATTTATTTATTTATTTGACCACAAGTCAGAGAGAGACCACAAGTAGGCAGAGCAGCAGGCAGAGAGATAGAGAGGGAAGCATGCTCCTTGCTGAGCAGAGAGCCTACTCGGGGCTTGATCCCAGGACCCTGAGATCATGACTTGAGTGGAAGGCAGAGGCTTAACCCACTGAGCCACTCAGGTGCCCCTTTTTAAAATATTTTTTAAAGATATGTTTGAGAGAGAGAGAAGAGTGCACAGAGGGAGAGTGGAAGGGAGAAGCAGACTCCCTGCTGAGCAGAGAGCCTGATGTGGGGCTTGATCCCAGGACCCAGAGATCATGACTTGAGCGGAGGGCAGACACTCAAGTGACTGAGCCACCCGGGCGCCCCATGGACTTCTTTTTAGGAGGGCGCTGCAGCTCAGTGGCAGGTGGAAGCCTTTCAGGGCCAGTGAGAAGCTGGCACAGTGTGGGATGTTGTGCTTCCTCGCAATGATTTTCCCAAGCAATTGTGTTTTATTAGCTGCACCTCTGGGTGGAAGAGCAGTGGCGGTGCCAAGCCGAGGCCAGTAATCTTCCAGATCACACGTACGGCTGCGCACACACAAACCATGAATTCCTCTGCCGCCTCGTTCATTTTATGATCAGAAGAAAAAAAAATCTCTCTCTTGTTCCACATACACAAACAGCCCATTTTGTAGTCCAGATGTCCCCATGGGGGAAGAAAAATCTCATTTTGCACTGGCACATGTGATGCCAGGAAATCTCTGCTTTCCCAGGGTGCGAGAAAATTAAAATTGTAGTAATCAACATTGGATCTAGAAAATGAGATACGTAGCCATTTGCGTCAAATGAAATTGGCTTTGATTGGCCTTTGCTTTTTCGTGTTCCACTTCTCCTTTCAGGTACCACCCCATCCCCAACTTGACCTTTAAGATGAAGGCACCTCCCCTTCCACCCATTTGAGGCCAAACAGATTAAGTGCTGTGTAATCCCATAGAGAGGCAGAGAGTGGCATACTCCTTCAGGAAAATGTTTGAGGTCCGATGTCCTGATTCACACCTTAGGGCTGAGCCTGGGTGGCTCACTAGTGGTGTCCCTCTTATCTGCAGGTCGTGATTGCCACCAACATTGCAGAGACCTCCCTGACTATTGATGGCATCTACTATGTGGTGGACCCTGGATTTGTGAAGCAGAAAGTTTACAATTCCAAGACCGGCATCGACCAGCTCGTGGTCACTCCAATTTCTCAGGTATGGCAGCTTCTACCCACAGCTGTCCTGAAAATCCTCACTAGGGCTTGGTTTTCTATTTTGAACTTTATTGGTTTTTTTTTTAAGGTTTTATTTATTTTAGAGAGAGTGCACGTACCCGTGTACACACAAGCAGGGGGAAGGGGAAGGGATGGAGGGAGAGGGAGAAGCAGAAGCAGACTCCCTGCTGAGCAGAGAGCCTGACGTGGGTCTAATCCCAAGACTCTGGGATCATGACCTGAGCTGAAGGCGGATGTTTAACCTGCTGAGCCACCCAGGCACCCATAAGGACGTATTTTTAAAAATACTGTACTTAGTCACAGACATCTGAGATAGTAATAATTCATGAGACGTTATTGTGTTTCTTTGGTAATTGTGGAATAATTTCCTGCCCAAATTATATTTAAAAATGAAAAACCTGATCAGCTTTTTTGAGGGCATTTTGGCTACAAAGCATCAAACATTTAAAAGGTCATCTTTTGAACGTAATGGTTCCACTTGCAGGAATTCATCGGAAAGTTTATAGTAAGCACACATCTGAAGGTAAGAGAAAAAGGATGTTCACTGAAGCATTATTTATATGAAAGGAAACCTGGGAAAATTCTAAATGAACTCCGAAAGGGAAGCTATTTAATAAAATATGGCATATCCCTGCTGTAGAATGTCTTGCGGTGTTAATGTGGTGGTGCACATCTATGTTTAATGACATTAGCATATAATTATGACATATTATTTGAAAAAAGTGAACTGAAACATAGCACGTAGACTCCAACTTTTGTTTAAAAATAAATGGTGCGCGCTTGTGTATGGAGTGTAGCTGGCACAGTAGAGTTGGGCTTATTTGTCGGTGGAGCTGCTGGTTCCTATGTTGAGTTTGAAGTGCATTTTTCCTCCTTATGCTTTTACATATTATCTTGATGTTCTATAAGAGGGATGTGTGACTTTCGTCATGCATAGAAATCCAAAGGCTGTTGTCATTTTGAACCTTCAGGAATGCTAGCTACTGTCCACAGAGTGCTTACAAAGTGCCAGGCACGAGGTACTTGCACGTACACGAGCTCACTGCATCGTCGCATCCATCCTTCGTGATAGATGTTGTTTGTACTCTCATTGCACAGATGAGAAGGAGGCACAGAGGGGTTAAGTGACTTGCCTACGGTCTCACAGTGGATGGAGCCAAGATATAAATGGGGGCCGTCTGGCCCCTGCCTGTATGCTCTGTGCCGTGTCTCGGGGTGGTGCGTGCAGCCTGCAGTGGTTGAGAAGTTAGCTACACGTGTCCTCTCTGTGGAATGCCGTACAGTACGTGATTGCTTCCTGCCTCTCAGTGCTTAGTGACTTTTTGTACGCTGTGCTTTGGTTTGGGGCTGGAATAGGAATTTGTAAAATCCTGGTGCCAGTTGTAAGACAGATGGTTTTGTTACCAAATGGCCCTCTTCAGATTGTCAGTCACTATTTCCTAGCAACCTATGGCTAAACTATGTATATTTTTTTAACTTAAAAATTAGTGCCCCTCGGGGCGCCTGGGTGGCTCAGTAGGTTAAGCTGCTGCCTTCGGCTCGGGTCATGATCTCAGGGTCCTGGGATCGAGCTCCTCATCGGGCTCCTTGCTCAGTGGGGAGCCTGCTTCTCTCTCTACCTCTGCCTGCCTCTCTGCCTGCTTGTGCGCTCTCTTCTCTCTCTCTTTGTCAAATAAATAAATAAAGTCTTAAAAAAAAAAAATTAGTGCCCCTCAGGGCACCTGGCTGGCCCAGTTGGATGGGACTCGTGCTCTCAGGGCCATGAGTTCGATCCCCACACTGGGTATAGTGATTACTTAGAAAAACACCCACATGCTTTATTATTTATTATTTAGTTATTATTTATTTTAAAATTTTTATTTGTTTTTTAAAAGATTTTATTTATGACAGAAGGTGAGAAAGGGAACACAAGAACGGGAGAGCTGGAGAGAGAGAAGCAGGCTCCCCACTGAGCAGGGAGCCCGATATAGGGCTCAATCCCAGGATGCTGGGATCATGACCCAAGTCAAAGGCAGACGTTAACAACGGAGCTACCCAGGCACCCCCCAAAACCACTTTTTTTTAAAAAGATCTTATTTGTTTATTTGACAGATCACAAGTAGGCAGAGAGAGACAGGGGGAGAGAGGGGGAAGCAGGCTCCCTGCTGAGCAGAGAGCCACCATGCGTGGGGCTCGATCCCAGGACCCTGATAAGACCTGAGCTGCAGGCAGAGGCTTAACCCACTGAGCCACCCAGGTGCCCCCCCCCCCGAAAAATACTTTAATAA
The DNA here is from genome assembly GCF_922984935.1 of Meles meles. Classification (NCBI taxonomy): domain Eukaryota; kingdom Metazoa; phylum Chordata; class Mammalia; order Carnivora; family Mustelidae; genus Meles; species Meles meles. The sequence goes on from NC_060083.1 coordinate 45,180,454, forward strand.
TTAATGCCCCTCTCCCCTAAGTAGTGCGGAGAAGTATTACATTACTTTGGAGAAAGAGGAGAAAAAATTTTAAATTGCTCATATTCCTCATACCAGAGCTTTCATCATTTTGATGCTTTTCCTGCCCATCCTTTTGTTTGTTTCTTGTTTGCAAGTCTAATGGTCTACTAAGTATATGGTTTTGTGTATTTTTTGTTTAAATATTTAATTTTCTTGTTTATTAATGTATAATAAACATCAGATCTTTGATAAAAATCAGTAGAACTGGTCTGCAAGCCTACCATCAGAGTTATCCACAGTTTTAGGGCATTTTGTCCTAGTTTTTCCTTCTGGTAGTATTTTTGTTTTGTTTATAAAATTAGTATTGTTCTATAACTTGCTTTTTCACCTGTGTGCATGAACATTTCCTTTTGTTATTGAGAGTCTCAAACCTGATTTGGGAGGGGCTCCTGGCTGGCTCAGTGGGTTAAGCGTCCAACTCTTGGTCTCCGATCAGGTCTTGGTCTCAGGGTCATGAGTTCAATCCCTGCGTTAGTTTCCATGCTGGGCCATGAAGTGGAGCTCAGAATTCTCTGCTTGCAAAAGAATTTTGCAATTCTACACATGCGCACGCACACATACACACACACACACACACACACACACACACACACACACACAAAATCTGCAGAGTCATCACTGGTATGATTAACATAACGTTTCTTTAGTTCACTTACATTTTTGGTCACGACTGTGGGGATGATATTTTTCAGATTGTGTTATACCTTTTCTGTTGTGGCACACTATTTGGAACGTGCATTTCTGCAATCTACAATTACGATACTTCTTCCATTCATGTTGCTAATATTTGCCTCACTTGAACAAACTTTCCTGGCATGCCGAGTTTTAGAGAGAGGATGATAAGAACATTGATAATCTTGGAAATGGTCCTAAAGGAAGCGAAATAAACTCCATTTCGGGTTTTGCCAGCTGCTCATTGCCCCCCTTTTAGCAGATTTCCTGGGTAAAGCTGTTGAGTAATGTTTAACAGATATGTTACTTTTATATGCCCGCCCCTCTAGGCTCAGGCAAAGCAGCGGGCTGGCAGAGCTGGGAGAACAGGCCCAGGGAAGTGTTACAGACTGTACACCGAACGTGCCTACAGAGATGAAATGCTGACCACCAACGTGCCGGAAATCCAGAGGACCAACCTAGCAAGCACAGTGCTCTCACTCAAGGTAGAAATCACTCTCCTGTTAGAATGGGCTGGTGGAACAGTCCAGTCCTGTGTCCATCGTAAATGAATGTTGGTTTGACCAACCTTGTTAAATACTTCAGTAATTTCGGGGAACCAGTCCCTTTGAATGGAATGCAAATGGCTGTGATAACAGCCGCTCCACTGCCTTCTGAGGCTAAGTTGGCATGACTGCTGTGAGCATGCGTTTTTTTCTTACCATAATAACCAGCAGGATATTTGGTTATAAGAGATTTTAGTTTAGGAGCATTTTCTAAAAGGATATTACAAAAGTCTAATTGGTGCCAAACCGTGGACAGGCACACTTCCTTCAACCCCGATCCAATTCTCTTCTTTTAGAATGGAAGTGAAACTCCCAGTCTAAAAACTCTGTAAGGGAACTATCAGTACAGGTTTCACACTGACCCGCTGGGGGCTGGGTTTTCATTCTGAATCACTGCTCTTGCTTTGTCAGTCCCCAGCGAGGACCCTCATTCTCTTTTGGCAGGGGGAGCTGCATGAATAATTTCCCAGCTGATGGCATCCCCACCCCTGACTCGGATGCTGCCCTGGGGCGCTGGCATTCTACTGGTGCGGAATGCTGTGTTGTAATTTATTATTCATCTGCTGTAAGAGGGACTAAAACAGAGCTTCAGACCAAAAAACCCTGCTCCAGTCTCTGGAGTGAGAACAGAGAGGCATCTGTGGCTCAAACTTCAGCTCTGAGCTTTCTGTCCTTGGCAAATGTATCTGCTCAGCTCCCTGTTATATATTCTCCTTTCCAGAAGTGGGCTATTAATAGTATCTGTTGTGAAAATAAATGAGATAATACAGGTAAAGGCCCTTGCCACAGTGCTTGCTGATTGCTAACATAATTTCTTGTAGTTATTCATACAGTAAGCATTTATTGGACACCTGCTGTGTTTATGGTGACAATCACTTTAGGGGAAAGAAACAGAAGGCTTAGGTCCCACCACATCTCCCTTATACATACGTGGATAATGCATCACTCTTCTGTTTCTTTGATTAATCAGATTAGCTAACAGACACATCGAAGGCCTGCTCTGCCCGGCACGCAGATTGCGCTGTGTTGCTGTGGTTTCGTATCCATGAGTCTCACCGTCGTGAACTCTCTGAGGGCCGGGACCATATCTTAATCATCTGCACAGCCCTGCCACCTGCCACAAGGCGCTTCCTTGATGCATAGCAGAAATTATGCATGCAAGAGACAGGACAAGCTGGTGTGTTACCCTTTTTAAAAAATTTTGGTAAAATATGCAATAGACTACCCTTATAACCTTTTTAAGATGTACAGTTCGGTGGCATTAAGTTCTTTCCCCGGGTATGCAGCCATCACCACTGTCCATTTCTGGAACTTTGTCATCATTCCAAACAGAAGCTCTGTCTCCGTTACAACGAGCCATCTCTTTTCCTCTCCTCCAGCCCCTGGTGACCATTAGGAGCATTTTCTAAAAGGACCATTCGTCCACTTTCTGGTCTCTGTGAACTTAATTTCCATGTAAATGGAATCATGTATTTGTCCTTTTGTGTCTGGCCTCTTTTGCTCTGCATCATGTTTTCATGATTCATTGTGTTATAGCCTGTGTTAGAATTTCCTTTTTAAGGGTGAGTAATACTTCTGGCGTACATACACTGTGTTTTGTTTGTCCCTTCATCTGTTGGTGGATATTTGGGTGGTTTCTGCCTTCCAGCTGTTGTGAATAATGCTGCTATGAAAATGAGTGCAAAGGTATCTGCTTGTGTTCCTCCTGTTGGTTCCTTTGGGCATATCTAGAAGTGGAATTGCTGGATCATAGGGTGATTGTATGTTTAACTCACCGAGAAATCACCTGTTTATATTGCCACTGACAACACACAAGGGTCCCTGTTTCTTTACATCCTTGCCAACCCTCCTTAGTGTGTCCATCCTAGTGGGTGTGAAGTGGCACGTTCTTGTGCTTTTTTATTTTAAAGATTTTATATATTATCTGACAGAGACGTAGGGAAAGGGGGAACACAAGCAGGGGGAGTGGGAGAGGAAGAAGCAGGCTTCCCGCTGAGCAGGGAGCCTGACGCAGGTTCCGATCCCAGGACCCTGGGATCCTGACCTGAGCTGAAGGCAGACGCTCGACGACTGAGCCACCAAGTCGCCCCTCCTTGTGCTTTTGATGTGCATTACCCTAATTACCAGATGTGCTAAGCATATTTTCATGTGATTTTTGGCCATCTTTATAACATACCCTTTGGAGAAATGTCTCTTTGAGTCCTCTGCCCATTTTTATTTGTATTTACTTATTTTTTTATATATTTATTTGTTTATTTAAGTAATCTCCACACCCAGCGTGGGGCTTGAACTCACCACCCTGAGATCAAGAGTCGCAAGCTCTTCTGACTGAGCCTGCCAGGCACCTCCCTTTGCCCATATTTAAATTGTCATCTTTTGGGTGTTGAGTTGTATTTACATTAACCTGGAAGGAGCAGTTTTTCAAGTTTCCCGAGAAAGTGGATGCTTTCTACTAGTCTGAGTGTTTCATGTGGCCCAGCCTTGGAGATGACTGCTAAGCTTATTGATGACTTCCTACCTGCAGCAGAAGAAACAGGAAAGAAGTGGACAAGGACTGTGCCTCCCCATTAATGCTGGCGGGGCTGACCCTCTCATCACACACTTTCTTCCTTTCTCTTCTAGGCCATGGGCATCAATGACCTGCTGTCCTTTGACTTCATGGATGCGCCTCCAATGGAAACCCTGATCACAGCCATGGAGCAGCTGTATACGCTGGGGGCCTTGGACGACGAGGGCCTGCTCACTCGCCTGGGCCGCAGGGTAGGAGCCAGACTGAACTTATGGTGCTTTTGGGGAGAGCAGTCAGCCTTCTGGACGCTATGGTCTGTGCAAAATCAAACTCTGAGGCCCTGGGTCAACTTTGAGTAGGATTCTAGATGCCTGTTTTTAAACTGGATTTTCCCCTATCACTTAAAATTCTTTTTTTTTTTTTTTTTAAGATTTTATTTATTTGACAGAGAGATCACAAGTAGGCAGAGAGGCAGGCAGAGAGAGAGAGAGGAAAGCAGGCTCCCCGCTGAGCAGAGAGCCCGATGCGGAGCTTGATCCCAGCACCCTGGCTCCATGACCTGAGCCAAAGGCAGAGGCTTAACTTGCTGAGCCACCCAGGAGCCCCTAAAATTATTTCTTTACAGTAAAAGGAATTCCATCCATAGTCAGTTTTACTTTGGGATACATGATTAAGTCTAGGCTTAATTTTGAAAGATGTCTGCAAAATTCCCATCTACCCCAACAAGAGTTATGTTCTCGGTCACATGCATTTCGTTGAGGTTTATTTGGGAAATTTGAAAACAACATTCTTCCTGTTAGAGACCGGCAGCTCACATCATCATGCCCAGGTAAAGGTCCTGTGGTCTGTTGCCCACTGGGCTCTGTCAGCGTCTGCCACTGGCCAGTACAGGTGGGTCTTCTGCTTAGCAGCAGCTGTAGTCTCCACTTCTCCCTCTAGATGGCAGAATTCCCTCTGGAGCCAATGCTGTGCAAAATGCTGATCATGTCCGTGCATCTGGGCTGCAGCGAGGAGATGCTGACCATCGTGTCGATGCTGTCGGTGCAGAACGTCTTCTACAGGCCCAAGGTAGGGAGTTCACACTCATGTTCAGGTACAGGGTGTGGTGATGTTGGGTTACATCGGCCTGTTGCCACCGTAGTGCTTTGATATGGACACTTGACGGGGCCAGGTAGGGCTCTGCAATTGCTGAGTGCTCACATAGTAGCTGTTGGATGGAAACTGATCCTCCGTCCCACTTCTTGGCAGGATAAACAAGCCCTCGCCGACCAGAAGAAAGCCAAGTTCCACCAGACCGAAGGGGACCACCTCACCCTGCTGGCCGTGTACAACTCGTGGAAGAACAACAAATTCTCCAACCCGTGGTGCTACGAGAACTTCATCCAGGCTCGCTCTCTGCGCCGGGCCCAGGATATTCGCAAGCAGATGTTAGGCATAATGGACAGGTGATGTCTGGGGACTTGCCCCATGTCTGTGTGGAGCTTGCTTGACTCTCCTATCTGTTTGTCTCTCTGTGTACCTGAGAGGTTACAGGCTTCTCACATATGCCTTTTCCTCCAGCTTTTCCATCTTCGTTGTACCCCTCCCCAGGCAAGGGTGCAGCTGAGAATCAGTTCAGAAAGTCCCTAAGAAGCTTACTTCTCAGTAATTGAAAAATGCTTTGTTTATAAGCATGTGGAACATTGTAGATTGAATCAAGTAGAATTTCTGGCTCTTCCTGCATCCATCTTGCCCACTGTAGAGCTGCCCCTTTGGTGCACTTAGGGCTGGAAGAGGGTCGCCGCAGACTCTGAGGACCCATGGTGGGTGGGGGGGTGTTTGATCCCTTCATGCCAGAAGATAGAACCTCTGACAGCAGAGTAGTCTCGCGTCTTTATGCTCTCTTGATCTCTTCTCCTAGACATAAGCTGGATGTGGTCTCCTGTGGCAAGTCCACGGTGCGAGTACAAAAGGCCATCTGCAGTGGATTCTTCCGGAACGCTGCCAAGAAAGACCCACAGGAGGGCTACCGGACACTGATCGACCAGCAGGTGGTCTACATCCACCCTTCCAGCGCACTCTTCAACAGACAGCCTGAGTGGTAGGTGGGCGGGACCCAGGTCTGGGGGGCAGTCGTGGGCAGAAAGGACCTGCAGCTCTCCTGGCACTATGCATTCGGCTCTTTGCCCAGCCCGGCGCTACCTCCTCTAGCGTCGCTTCTGTTTCTAAAGCGGTGGAAGCCAGAGGTAGGCACAGTGTCGGGCGCATTTGACAAATAAAATCATAGGAGTGAGAGCCAAAGAGGACCTTAGAGATTGTCTAATGGGACGGTTTAAGCAAGTTTTTTTAAGTAGCACTTAAAAATTGGACTCTTACTCACCCTAATATCAAACTACGATAAAAAACCATGGATTGTCGTGCTAGGAGGGGCCAGTCCCCGGGACGCTGCCTCGGGGCCCCAGAATTCTGTGGAGACAGCCAGAAAAGCCACCCTGCCATCCCACAGAGCAGGAAACCCAGGTCCAGAGAAGGGGTGTGCTTGGCTTCATGTCACTTACCTAGTTAGAGCCTAGAACACCTTTTACTAGAACCTGCTAGAACACCTCCCGACAGCTTTCTTACAGTGAGAGGCGTGCAGCTCCTCAGTATTGGAGTGTGGCTGTCATCCTCCCGAGGGGCCCCTCAGGTGAGGTAAGAGGGGAAAAGGTAAGCTCAGCTGAGGCCCACCAGGGACCACGGGGACTGTGGAGCAGGGCCGGCGTGGGAGGCTGCAGCCCTTCTCTCTGTGCCCACTCAGGGTGGTGTACCACGAGCTGGTGCTGACCACAAAGGAGTACATGCGTGAGGTCACCACTATCGACCCCAGGTGGCTTGTGGAGTTTGCTCCAGCCTTCTTCAAGGTCTCCGACCCGACCAAGCTGAGCAAGCAGAAGAAGCAGCAGCGTCTCGAGCCCTTGTACAACCGCTATGAGGAGCCCAACGCGTGGAGAATATCCCGGGCCTTCCGCCGGCGCTAAGAGGCGAGACTGGTTCATCTCCCTGGCCTGCAGCAGTGGCCCAGGGCTTGGACTCACGTTACGGAGGAAAGGCTGGTCCTGAGGATACAGCCGTCCAGTGACCGAATGTCTTCCCTGGGCCTTTTCTAAACTTGACTCTTACTTCTTCTGTGGTGGCAAAATAGGAACAGGGATTTCCGCCTGGTTTGACCAGAGCCTCCAGCCCCTGCCACCTTGAGGCACTGTGGCCAGCGGGAGCTCACAGCTGGCATGGGAGCACAGGGCATCATCTCCACAAAGTGGGCAACTCCTGTCACTCCAGGATGGGAAAGGGAGTCGCCAGCACCTGACCCCCAGACGCAGTGAGGGCCTGATGCCCTAGCTGGGACTCTGGAGGAGGGAGCCACGAAGCTCGCTGTCGGTATTGCCTCCACTTCCTGCCCCTGTCCAGCCCTTGTACTTTGGCTTAACCTCCTAGAAATATTTATTTTCTTAAGAAAACAAACGGTTTTCTGTGGGTGTTTCTTCTGGCTGGAAGGTTAGGATATTGGCCTGGGCTTAGGGTGGGGAGATGGGTGACTTTGGTGTCCATGGTGGAGAGTCCCCTGTAACCAGAGCTCTGGGCCTCTTTGGGCTAAGAGGTGACGCATCGCCCAGGCCTGCAGTCCACACCCGAGTGAGCCCGGCTCTGCCGCCTGGCCCCAGGATTAACCACATCCCCTGCCCCGGTCTGGGTGCCCGGGTGGTCACAGCTGCAGTGCGCTGGATATGGAATGTGTCCTTTCTCCTTTTGAAACATGCAGGCAATGTCACAGATTTGATTTTATGTTGTTTTGATTTTTTTCCCCCTGGGGTCCTCGATGGGCTTTAACAAAGGGTTTTTCTGGTCAGCCTCTCGTCCCCCCCCACCACCAAAACCCACACAACCCCTCTCAGAGCCAGTTTGTGCTGCTGTTGCTGAGTTGGTTTCTCGTAGCATTTAGTTGGGGAATGGCCACCTCCCAGTGTCCCCCTCATGGTGCCTGAGGAAGCTCTCAACTGGGAAAAACATCAGACAGATGCTGCCAGGCCAGGTGGTGGAGCTTCTGGAAAGCGGGTCTAGGTGTGGAGCTGATAGAGAAGCCCCTGGGGGACTAGGCCTGCGCTGCCTCTCCCATCCCTATTCTAGTACGTTCTGAAACTATGTGAATACTAGAACTGCTGAATTGTATACCAGGTGCTGAGACTCTAAGACATACTAGGATGTGAAAGAATGTAGGCTTTGGGCAGCAAACTGACCACCCTGAAGACAGTTCAGAGAGGATCCAGCAGAGAGGAATACAGGCCAGGTCGTCTGCTGGCAGAGGTCCCTGCCCAGTCCTTGAGCTGTTTCTGTTCTAAATGCTCCTCAGGAAGCCCCGGGCCGGTCATTATGGGCAGGGGAGTGGGAGCCTGGGTTTGGATATGTTTGTGTGTTTACCTTTAAGGCCTTAGGGAGGGGCCTGCAGAGGAAGCCACACGTGAAGCAGGGGCTGGGCACCCAGCTCCCTAGTCCCCACTGAGTGACCAGCCCTGGAGGCATTGGCACCTAGGAGATCTTTAAGGCCCTGGGGGGCATGTGGGGACATTTGGGATTTAAGCTGAGGTTGAGAAGGACATATTTAAAAGGCTAAGGTGAGAGACAGCAGGGCTAGTCATCTTCTGTGGGTTAGGTGAGCAAAAAGGATCCTAGCTCTGTGGGTGTTCTTTGAACATCTACTCCGAGAGCTACGGTTGCTTCTCTGGTTGCTTCTCTGCTCTGTCCGTATGGCTAGGGGTCTGACCTTCAGACTCTCCATCGGGAAACAACATGGAAGCAGCATCGTTGGGCCTGCTCAGAGGGAGAAAGGGGCCAGATTGGGAAGCAGGATTTGATGGCTGCTCCCACACAATGGGGCCCTTGTTTCTCTTCTTTGAAGCAATATTTCCCCAAGATTGAGTGATAGGCCAGGAGAGGTTGTGGGTCTCCTACAGGGAGCTGGAATCTTCTAGGCTATTCACCCCAGCCCTGCAGGAGCCTGGCTCAGGGGTTCCCTGTCCCTGTGCATGTGCCGAGTGTGTGCTTGTGTATGTGGGGGACGATCCCAGTGCTGCTCGTGTAAACTCGACGCCTCGGTCCAGGGTTCACCTTCATCCAGTCCAGAGCTTGCCTGCTTCCTCTGAGTAGTGGCCTTCCAAGTTGAGGGATTTCAACAAAGAACTGTGAGGAGTGATGTGTTAATAAACAATCCCGGAGGGTAGAGGTCACAGGTCTCCGGGGGTGGATATCACTCCTCACCCAAATCTTGGTCACTCCTTTACGCATACTCAGGACCTCAGGGTCTCCACCGAGGTCTACAGCTTCCCACCCAGATGGTCTGGCTTTAATGTGGAATTAAATTATGTATTTTTAAGAAAACATGTATGTATTTTTAAAATTATATTTTTAAATGCCCTGTCCCTTGCTCTTAATTATAAAAGTTACGTTGATGTCTTCAGTTTCTAGGAAAACAGTAACGTTGCTTTTCATTTGTGGGTAGTGGTTGACAGGCGTCCGTTCCTTTGAGGGCTCAGGGGCTGGGGACCCAAGCTGCTCCAGCCTTAATGAGGGCTGAGCCTCTGCAGGCTCAGCAGAGCAGCAGTTCTGGTTTAACTGGAGAGTGGATTGTCACCAGAGCCTGAATCTAGAACCTTCCATTCTGTCCCTCACACCTGCACTGCTATCCCTTGTCAGGTCTCCTCCTTAGGTGTTACCACTTTCTCAGCTTTGCCTTTCACATCTATGCATAGAGAACAGCCCCAGCATTCTGCTCTCCCCTAAATCTGGGGAAGGAGCCAGTGTTTTCTATTTCACTCTCCCTGAAGACCCAGCCAGTGTCCTTCACCTTCACTGCCAAGAACACAGGGCTCTTCCTGCACCCTCTTGCCCCCGGGGGCCTTTTTTCTCTCCCCATTCTCCAGATCCTCTCCATATAAACTCTTATCCCCAGCTTTAGCAAAAACAAACCTGGAGCCACGGCAGGAGGGCGGACACACAGCTGGGGTATAGACACAGTGTGGTCATGGGAAGAGCATCATGGAAACCACAGGCCAAACTCTGCCCGAGGAAGCCCCAGGAGGGCCTCCAAGCTAGCTCTGTCTGGCTCCTGCCTGGCTGGGACAGCCAGTGGCCTGGGGGTACCAGGCCAGATTATAAAGTACCCACCAAACATTATTTCCAGATCCTGACACAATCATCCTGGAGTGGAGATAGATCAGGGAAAAGAACAGGTATTACCGAGTCCATTTTTCAGTAGAAAAGTCAGAGATCGACTGCCTTTTTCCAAATCCATCTGGGAAGCTAAGCATCAAGGCCAGGCCCCAGACTCTGGTCATCTGCCCTAAGGCCAAGGCTCTTTCCAACCCTAGGTCCTTCCTTCTCCCACGGCAGCAAAGAAGACATGGGACAACTAACAGGAGAAGCAGGGGCCTTTATTGGGGTCTGGCAGATGTAATGGAGGTTGGAGGTGGAGGTGGAATCCCAGGCCTGGGCCTAGGAAAAGGCAGAGAAGAGGCAAAGGGCCCTAGGAGCAGGAACCCAGCCCTCCCTGCCTCCACTCTGCAGCCCCTCCCCCACCCCAGGTTCTTTACTTCAGCCTCCCCCTGCCTCTGGGAACTCAGAGCACCAAGAATGGACAAGCAGGACCCTCCAGGGCCACAGCTTGGAGTGGGATGCAGGAACCAGGATTCTGTCTGCCTCTTCTGCCCACAGGGGGAGATCTGGGGAGCTCAATGCACCCCTCTCCACCAGGACAAAGTGGGAACGCTCCTTCTCTGTCCCCAGAACAGACCAAACTTTTGTTCCCTGTGTGGGGGGAGAGGAGTGTGGCTTGGGCCTCTAAGCAGGACCTGGAAAGAGGCTGAAGGTGACACCCCCGGAGGAGCTTCTAGAGCCCACCTTGACACTTGCAGTGTTCTCCATTTTTCCTTCCCCTCAACTCTGGTGAGCGGCTCAGAGTCTGGGCAGGGGCGACCGATGGACCAGTGGGGATCTGCTCCAAAGACATCTGTGGGTTTCAGAGTGAGGGTTTCCCCAACACCAAATTCATCTATATGTACACAGGGCAGCACCCACCGGCGGCAGGGCTAGTAAGAGTAGCCACCCTTGGGGCCAAAGGGCTGGGTAGGGCCAGCTAGCTCTGGGAGGTAGGCAGGGCTCTCGTCCAAGTGGGACAAAGGGACTGTGTCCTCCTCACTGACCGGCCGGTCAAACTCGGCCTTGAGGGCTGGACGCTGATTGTCCGGGAAGGCCAGAGAGAAGAGGGCCTCAGGCTCACACACAAACTTGTACACGTAGCGCTCGCCGGCCACCTGGGGGAAGAGAGGGGCTGGGTGAACCTAGCGCTCCCTCCAGGTGGGCTAGGGATGTGGCCCAGGCCCAACCCCAGCGTGTTTCTCTCCCGTGCTGGTCCCTTCCAGAGGCCAGCTCCCCACACACTTCCTGTTCTCCAAACTTCAGGCTTTTCTGGGAGAGGGAAATCTTGTCTGCCATTTCCCCTTCCCTCTGGTTCATTATCTGCTCCCATACACCTGTTGAGAAGTGCTCCCCTGCCCCCGCCATCTTCCCGCAGCTGCTGCCCCTCCCCCTCCCTTTCCTGGGCCCTTGGCCCCCCACCTTCTGCATGATGCCTTTCTCGTAGTAGTAGCGGAGCGAGCGGCTCAATTTGTCGTAATTCATGGCCGGCCGGTTCTTCTGGATGCCCCAGAGCCTGGCAACCTGGACAAAGGACAGTTCTGGAATGGGGGTGCTAGCTCAGCACACAAAAAATGGTGGGGGGCACGTGAGAAAGAGCACTTGAGATTCTCCGTACAAAATGGTAAGCTGGTCCTACAAGCTACGCAGCAGCCCGCAGACCCAGGTCTGACGAGAATTCAGCTCAGGTAAACTAACTGACGGGGAGGCATCTGCTATGTTCCCACGTCCCAGTATCTCCAGGCCCCAAAGACACAGGGAGGAGAGGCGCGGACTCTGAGAGGCCCACCTCCTCAGGCTCTATGAGTTTGAACTCCATCCCCCGGCCGGTCCAGGCAATGAAGTGGGCGTTCGTCGGGTCGTCCAGCAGGGCCACCAGGAACTGCCACAGCTGCAAGGCCCCCCGGCGCTGGTAGGGCGGTCCCTCTCGGAACGCGCCCACCCCTTCCTGCTTGATGTCTCCTGGGGACACCGGAAGCAGGACCCGTCAGGTTTGTGCCTTCTGGTCCCCCAAGCAACCCCTTCTCCTCTCCCCAGGGGTAATGGAATTCGGGGGTAGGGGACACAGAGGGCACAGAGGAGGGCACAGCGAAGACCCTGACCCTCTCACGAACAGTCACTTCTCTGACCTTCAAATTTCTCAGGGACAACGCAGACATCATCTGGGAATGGTCGCAGAGGTTTCTCATAGCCATAACCTTGGGGAGGAATTGGGGGTCATTCAGATCTGGAGGGGATTCGCCGCTAAGCCCCCAGCACCCAGCACTCCTGGCCAGAGGACCCCCTCCCGACAGCAGGACTCCCCCCTCCAATGCGGGGGGCTTGGCAGAGAGGAGGGGGCTGCCTTACCCATGGTCCCATCACCTGGAGAGTGCCCAGAAAAACCCTCTGTGTGAAGGTACATGGACGCACACCCGGGGACATCTGGGAGGGGAGGAAAGGAAGGGTGATGTTACAGGTGGCTGCAGGGGGAGGGGGGCGGCAATCCTGCCCACATTCAAGAACTTCTTCCTGCCAGCCTGCATTCCGGTTCTTTCCCCGGCTGCCTGCCAACCACCAAATCCCAAGGCAAGTTCACCCAGAGGGAGCGCAAGGCTTGAACCTCTCAGCTTGAAGTCTGGGCCAGAGGGCATGGGCGGCAGCAGCTGGGCCCGGCAAAGCTGTTGCACAAGGCCCAGGATTCCAGGCAACAGCTGTTTCCTGTGAGTTCAGGGGGAGGAGGGAGGGGAGGGATGAACCTCCGGGGAAAGGGTTCAGTGTCCATGCCTAAGACTCCCTTGGAATGGGCTAACCTCCGGTCAGCAGGTCAGATTCCTAGCCCCGAGAGGGAGAGGGGGAGAGAGAAAAAGTGTAACAGTGAGTGAGGGGTGTGTGTGTGTGTGTGTGTGTGTGTGTAGAAAGGGAGGAAATGGAGGAGGATGGGGGCTGGGGGAAGACCCGTAGGGAGAGAGGTAGGAGGGAGAGCGAGAGCACACCAGAACGTATCTGTGTCTGGGGAAGAGGCGGTGGGCACTGGGCCGTGTTTTTTCAGGTCTGACAGCAAAGCGCATTTGCTCCCTTTCCCTTCCATTCCTTAGGATTGAAATAGCCCTACTCCACCTGGAGAAGGCGGGTTGTGTGAAGCCACCCGTTCAAGTTCCAGCCCCTTCTCGCCCTACCCCCTCCACTCCCACCTATGAATGAGATGGTGAAACCCGACACCTCCGGAAGGAGGCGGGAGGGTGGGCTCATTCATGCCTCCATTTTGTGAATGGAATTCCTGACTCCATTGAGAGGAAGCTGAAGGGGGAGGGGCAGGAGTTCAAGGGCATGTAACAAGATCTCCTCCGGTCTACATCCTTTGAAGGTCAGCAGCAAGAGCCTTTCCCTCCTCCTTCCTCCACCTCACTGCCAGGCGCGGCTCAGCGTCTGCCCCACGCTGGAGGACAGGCACACCCTTGTGGTTCTCACTTGGGCAGCCTCGGGGTTTGTGGTTCATCCCCCTGCCCCTAAAAGATGGCACATTAGGAAATGGGAAATCCGAAAGCTCTAGCCTGCCCTGAGCCTACTCTAATCTCAGTATTTCTTTTTCTCACACAAGCGTGCAGATAAACTCAAATTTGGGGACGGTGACAATGTAACTAACAGAAGCCAAGGTTTTCCGGGTCTCTCCTAAATGCGAACGGCCCTCCCTCGGCAACAGAGGCTTTACATTCTTGCTGGCCGAGACTCTGGCTGAGTGCCCCTCAGTCTTGTCAACGGTCAGGTGGAACTAGAGTTTGAAGCAGCCCTACTTCGTACCCAGCTCCAGCAGCCTGGAGGCTGGGACAGAGCGTGGAAACCACTCAGTAACCCTGCATTCCCGCTGGGAACTAGGAGCCTGGCTTCTTTCAAGTTCGTGTTTCTTTTCATTCAAATCCGTTTATACATATATTAAGATTTTGTTTGTCAGAGAGAGAAAGAACACAAGCAGGGGGAGCCTGATGCGGGGCTCGATGCAAGGACTCTGGGATCATGACCTGAGCTGAAGGCAGATGCTTAACCAACTGAGCCACCCAGGCGCCCCCAAATTCATTAATATGTGTGAGCTTCTGTGGGGACTGGGCCCCATGACCCATCCTATTCATCTTTGTGTCCTGCAGCTCCACACAACTCATGGTCCCCCCCAGCACTTGGGTCTCAGTAGGTAACCCCCGTAACCACTTGCCAAGAGAAAAAAGACGAGATGCCTCAACTTTCCTATTAAACCACAAGCCACCCGAGGGCAAGGAGCTGAACGCCCTTGTCTTTCCTCTGAGCAGAAGTTTGCTGACTGAAAAAAAATGACAATTCTTTGGAATCTATGACAAAAAGGGAGCGGCTGCGTGGGTTGGATGTAGGAAGCGGTAGCTGGGTGGGAAGGTAAAAAACTCGCAGGGAGATCTCCTGGGTTTAATGGAACCAATGCCACCCTCCCTAGCAATCCCAGCAAAACTCCTCCAGCCCCCTTCCCCAGGAGCATCTCTTACCTGAGTCGTAGGCGAAGTCCGTCTGCTCCTGTTTGATCACCACCCCCGCCCCAGGGTACCTGTGCCCATTGACTCCACCCTGGCCCACCGAGGGCTGGCCCGCCTGTTCGTACAGGGGGTCGAGGTATTCCTGCTTGAAGCTCTGGGGGGGATAGGGCGGGCAGGGCTCCGACAGCTGGTGCGGGTAGGGGGCTGGGAGGGGTTCCCGTCCCCCTCCCTGGGAGGAGGTGAAGGAGTGGCAAATATCCAGGGGCTGCTGGAAGACAGAGCTGGATGTGGTTGGAAGGAAAAGGAAGAGAAGATTAACTTAAGTTGCCCCTGTGTCCCCCACTCCCCCCAGTCCCACGCCAGATCTCTTAGGGGTCGCTGGAGAACACTCAGGGACTGAGGAAGAACAGGTGAGACCTGGGCCCACAGATCTGTGGGTCTCCTCATCTCCTTACCTCTGCTCCCCGAGGTACCCGTGGCCAGGGTGGGGCTGGGAGGCGCCAGAGGATCTCAGGAAATTCCGTGGTTCTGCCCGGGGGAAGGGCTGCAGGGGCGACTGTCCGGGCGCACCAGGGGCGGGGGACTTGATGGCGATTTGTCTAGGGGGGTCATAGGCACTGGAGTTGAGGGGGAGACAGGGGTTGAGGGGGCAGAGAAGCTGGGCGAGCATCTTTGAACGCTTTATCCCCAGAGGAGGAGGAGCAGAGGGTGCTGGGAAAGGAATGGCCTGAGTGACAGGGACGCCAAGTGAACTCTTTTTCTCCCTTCTCCTAAATCCTGAAAATGGATGTACTCTTGAGAAGGCCTCTCTGCAGCCAGAGCAAGCGGGCTGGGCGAGCCGATGGTTTCCTCCAGTGGAAAGGCTTTGCCCTCCAGTGGAAAGGTGCCCTGCTGTCGTCCTCCCAACCACTCAGAGGAAATCCCGAGCCTGTGTGGCTCCCTTACAGGGGCTCAGAAATCCTTTTGTTATCTTGTCTAACTTGCATCCCACTGTTGCCCAACTGCTCCCTCCTCTCCCCTCCCCCTCCCCCCTTCCCTGGGAGGGTCTGGGGCGCACCTGGAATAAAGGCACTGCTCGCCATGGTGGTAGGGGAGTGGCAGCTTCCTGCCGCAGGACAGGGCCGGCTCTGTGCGGGGACTCTGGGGCTCCTTCTTGATCCTGGTGGTGGGGCTGTGGAAAGCTACTGCAGGAGAGGGAGGAGGCAGAGTGAGGCCAGAGTGGGTCACAGAGGAGGCAAGGGAAGCTCCTGACACCTTCTGCTTTTTGACACCTTCTGCTCTTTGCGGACCAGCCAGGTGATTCCCTGGGGCTCCATTTTCAGAGACTCTCAGTCAGACACTTTTAAGAGTTTGGCTATTTACACTATGTCTGGTTTTATACGTCAGGCTAATATCCAATCCTAACCGAAGAGACCGTCTAAAATTCAACACTTAATGCAACCCCAAACCCCCAAAAACACCTTTGGAGGTGTGAGCACCTCCAACCTAGGGCCTGTGGTTTTCCTGCATGCCCTGGAAAATTCCAAGGGAGAGACATGTTTTCTTCTTTGGTGCTATAAAGGATCTTTCTTTCTCTGGCGCAGGCTGGATACGCGCCCGCTTGCATGTCAGCTGACTACCATTAAGCACATGCTCCTAATTATCTGTGAAGAACATTGATCTTTCCCGTGGCCTCTTGCTGGGTCCGAAAACTCCAGCCACCGGACTGAGTGGCGGAGCCGGTTCCAGGCGAGCGTGAGGTCCTGTCCTACTGCGCTGAGTCCAACGCCAGTGATGGACTGTTCGGTTATGGGCTGTTTCCCCATTATTTGTGCCCTAATGCATTTCAACGACGAAGACACTTGAGAACGGGGTATGTGACATTAAAGTGGGGTTTCTCAACAGTGAACTGAGGACCTTTCGGACAGATAATTTTTCTGTGGGGGGGGGGCTGTCCTGAGCATTATAGGGTGTTTGCAGCATCTCTCGTCGCTACCCCCCTAAAAGCCTGTACCACCTCACCCTCAGTCGCGACCACCCAAAATGTCTACAGACGTTGCCACACGCCTCCTGCGAGGCAAAATTGCTCCCCCACCCCCAAGTTGCACAAAAGTAACTTAAAAGGGTAGAACTGGACCCTGCTCAACTGGTCCAAACCCCGCATTTCAGAAGTCAGGAAATGGGGGTGGGGGCAAGGGGAGGAAATGTCCACGCGCAGGGCACACAGCGAGGACGGTGCAAACCCTTGATTTGAACCAAGGTCTCCAGTTCCCAGTTACTGCCTTGGTCTTGGCATCCAAATCCAAGAATGGGGAGCCCTGTTCTTCCCCCTTTTCTTTAGGAGAGAACAAGTTGATCTTTTGTGATTCTCTATCCCTGTGACTCATTTCCTGCCCTCCCCCACTCCCTAGTCCCTCAGTCCGGGGCCCTCCACTCACAGTTTTCTGAATGGAAATCAGGAACAAACTGCTCATCACTGTCGGGTACCTGGGCTGCAGAGAGAGGTCAGAGATGAGTCTGGGTGGGCCCCTCCCCCTCGGCAGCCCCCCAGAGACACCATTAAGGCAGCCCTGCAGATTAGCACTGGCCTGAAGGGGAAAACAGCCTTCCTAGGACTGAAAGCAACCCCACCCCAGGTCCTAGTGCCCTCCATGTCTGGGCGCCACTAAGAACCTGGAGGCAACGGCGGCCGTAAGTTCCCAGAACCTGTCTGAGCAGATTCCAGAGTCTTTTCCTAGATGCTTTGTCTTTATTCCCTCCATTTTTGGGAAGTGAAGGCAGCCCTGGCCCGCGGAGTTCACAAAGCTCCCGCTCTCAGCTCTCAGCAGTCACATCTGGGATGCGGAGGCATTACACTGACATCCTACGAAACCTAGAATAACCTGCTGGAGATTCTGAATCGGGCTGGGCCCAGGAATCGGTGTTTTATACAACCTCCTGGGTGAACTCTGGAAGTGGAGAACTTGGGAAAGAAGATGGCATGGAGAAATGGGGGTGGCTCAGGAGAGGTGAATCGGAGGACAGTGGGAGAGGAAAGTGGCTGGGGACCTGGGCAGGTCACCATGCCTCATGTCTTCAGTGCTTAGCTAGGAGAGAGGGCAAGGTCTGAGAAACATTCCCAGGGTGCCAGCGTGGGCAGCGTGGGTTTGGGGGTGAGGTAGCCATAGGACCTTCGGACTTTCATCTTTCGTTCTTTTTTTTTTTTTTTTAAATATTTTATTTATTTGACAGAGAGAAATCACAACTAGGCAGAGAGGCAGGCAGAGAGAGAGGAGGAAGCAGGCTCCCCGCGGAGCAGATAGCCCGATGCGGGGCTCGATCCCAGGACCCTGAGATCATGACCTGAGTCGAAGGCAGAGGCTTTAACCCACTGAGCCACCCAGGCGCTCCTCATCTCTAGTTCTTACCCTGCTTCTCCAACTCCTTCAGGTGGGCATATAGCTGAGTACCACTCCTGACCTCAGAATCTTTGGTCCCTCTCTCCAGAATAGATCAAAGCAGGGAGGGGAAGGGTAGACACCAAGAAGGACTTCCTGAGAATCCAGGAAGAGAGTGGCTTGAAGGTGAGGGGGTGGAAGCCAAGGAGAACACTCTTAGAGCGGACAATGATGGAGAAACTGATGGCTAAAACAACCAGAGTTGAGAAAGGCCAGTAAGGATGAAGGACACAGGACACAATGCTGGGGAATAGCTCCATGCCTAGCTCTACCCAAACACACGCCAGCCTCAGCCATCAGCAGAGGCTCCAGTTTCTTCCTGGGATTTCAGCCAGAGCCTCTGTTGGAACTCCTTCCTTCCCTGCTCACCTCCTATAGCAGGTGGTTCTCCACACAGCTTTCTGCAAGTAGTCCACTCCCTTCTCTCCTTGCTTAAACCTCGAACCCCAACCTCTTCCTCTTGGTCAGCACCTGAGGCCCCCACATTGTCTGACCAGGTTACCTCTCCCACCTGCCTCTCCAGAGCTCTTGATTCCTCCTCCCCAGACCTTTGTCTGCCTGGGTTGGTTTTTTTTTTTTTTCCTGGCCACTGAAGTCTTAGCTCACTTTGTCACTTCCTCAGACAACTCTGACCACCCACACCAAAGTGGTCCCTCTTGGCTGCTATCTTTGCCCTAGCATGTACCGCACCGCTACCCGGATGCCTCTTGCTAACTCATTTATGCATCTTCTTCTTCTTCTTCTTCTTTTTTTTTTTTTAAGATTTTATTTATTTATTTGACAGAGAGACAGCAAGAGAAGGAATACAAGCAGGGGGAGTAGGAGAGGGAGAAGCAGGTGTTCCAGGACCCTGGGATCATGACCTGAGCCGAAGGCAGAGGTTTAATAACTGAGCCACCCAGGCGCCCCTATTTACACAACTTCTTGTTTATTTTTGCGGGAGCATATACTGCTACCTATGCATCTTCTTCATTGACTTACATTTCTGTGTTTCTTATCTACCTTCTCTGCATGAAAGTTAAGCTCCCTCAGGGACCGGGCTTTATCTGTCTTGATAATTCCCCAGCACAGGGAAACAGGGTCTGGCTAAGAAGAGACCCTCAGCTGCTTTATTTGTTGGCTACGTGAATAAACATGCAATGACCACAATGACCACGTCCTCAGGCTGGTGGGTGTCCTCTCTGCAGACCTGGGAGCAGGAGTGGAAGGGATCCTAATCAACCAGCTCTTCCCTCTCCCTGGGGGCTTCCCTGTCCCGGCACCCCCCCTGCAGCCCCCAACCCTCACGGTAATTGCAGGGGCAGGTCCTCCCTCCAGAGAAATCACATCTCACAAGAGATACATTGGGCTGTGATCAGTCGCTTGGCAGGAACTCTTCCTCAACTTGCTTTGACTATCAGAAGGGCCAAGAGCTTTAAAACACACATTTCGAGAGAGTAGATGTCTCGACAGAGGAATGGGACTGAGGGGTTTAAGAATGAGAAGCCACCAGCAGCTAAAGAAGAACTCACGAAAAACCAGCAGAAAACTGTTCTAAAGCGATGGAATGAATGAGCAGGACACGAAGTCCCTGGGCAAAAACAGGCAGCATGTTTTCTGTTCAGGAGCACAGCTGAGGCACAAAGGCAACCAGCCCCAAACGGACCCAAATCCAGAATCCCCAAGACACTGTTAAAAATACACATTCCTAGGGTGCCTGGCTGGCGCAGACCATAGGTATGGCATATGCGACTCTTGATCTCGGGGTGATGGGTTCGAGCATCAAAGTTACTTAAAAAGCACGCAGGCTTTCCCAGTCCGCACCCCTGCAGAGCCTCAGTCCATAAGCATGGGTTGGGCTCCAGGCCGAGGTATTCTTAACAAGTATCCCCAGTGGCCCTTCAGAATAGGCAGGTTTGGGAAACACTAGATAAGTGGGGGAGGACACTGTCAGGGGCACAAGGACCAAGCTCATCCCTGCTGTGCCCTCTGGTCCAGCCACAGGCAATACCCCTAAAGCTGGCAGGATGAACAACATTTCTATCCCTGCTACCTAGACAAGGAGGGTCCCGAGGGCAGGGGAGGTGGAGAACATGGGGGAGGCTGACGCATTCTGGGCCCCCTTTGGGGCTTCATTAACTGCCGGTTTCCACTGAGGTAATGGGCTGGGGGCATCTCCTGCTGGCGTCACAGGCCAGTCACAGGCCAGTTCACGTGATGCTACAGAGCCCTAGGGGTCATCTTGCCTTTCCTCCCATCTCAGGCCTGAAGGTCTGACCAGAACCCCCATACCCCCAGCGGTCCCAGGGGAGGCTACCCCTGGCACACAGACCATACCCCATAAGCGGCGCCATCTTCTTCCCCGGGGCCAGGAGATGGCAGTCAAGACAAAAACGGGCTGTGGTGTGAATCCCAGTCTCTGCTTGGCCCCTCCCCAGAATACTGGCTTCTCAAACCAAAGGGACAGGATAGGGCCTGGCTCAGAGACTGCCAACAAGAACAGAAACAGGAACAGTGACACTGAGCCCCGAGTTCCTGGAGAGCAGGAGAATTTCTAATTACCACGTTCCATCTTAAGAACATGCCACTCTACTTATTTGTGGACTTGGCTGGATTTTGGCTGCCAAGCTTGTGTGCCAGGGGCTGCCCCCCAGCTCCATCCGGGCGTGAAGGTGGAGTTTATCTGCCTGGGGAGATGGTACGTGATGAAGGAGGAGATGAGAAAAGTGCCACGCCAGCATCGTGCCAGAGAGGAATTTTAGGGAAAGTCCCTCCAACAGGGGGTGGTCAGTAGAAGAGAAGGGGCTTGGGAGCCTCCCAAGCTGGGCTCCGAGAGAACTGGGAGGTTAATGCAGCCAAGTAGTTAAGCCCCCGCCCCCCAGGTTGGCCATCTACCTACACCATCTGTGCCCCATCACCTTCTCCCCTTCCTGGGGTCCGATCCCAGGATGAAGGGGCCTTTTTAGGAGTTCCAGTGGAGGCGGGGGAGACATTCTCCGGAGTTTCTGCTCCATTGTGTCCCCACCAGCCTTGTCTCTCACCCTAACCCTGCCCCACCCCACCCCGGCAGCCTCTTGTACTGGAAGGAACCAGTTCTCTATCTATGGAGGGACATTTGTCCCTAAGAGCCTTCTGGAAGGGGAGGAGACAGAAAGATGTAGAAGGAGGTATTGTAGCTAGGAGAAACTGGGGGAGGGGATTAACCCCATCTCGCCCCACAGACACACCGAGGCAACAGCATGCACACACCCAGATTCACACACACTCTACTTCTCTACTTCCTTTTTACTACACGGCAGCACACGGGTAGAACGTATCCTCCATGCACAACCTTCACACACTGGCTTTCTTTCTGGACTTGCAAATGTGATGGTTAGGAGGGGAACCAAAGGGCAAAGGGACTGAAGACCTTAGAGGACTATTTGAGAGCAGTAAACCTCCTGAAAAGGGGAGCACAGACCCACCCCTTTAAGAATCCCGTAAAACCTATGGATCTTCTCTTCCGAGAAAAATCCACATTCCTTTGTGTATGGTGCACCCCTAACAATTTTGCACATGATATCAGAGGGCGTAAGGACCCCTGCAACATACCCAGAGGTTCTGTGAATCCAGACTCTCCATTGTAGACCCCAGCCTCATACAAAGGACATACGTGGCCCGACTCAATGTTCCTTGCTACCAAATACACCCAAATCATTGTCCCTGACAGCTCCCGAGGGCTCGCAACATGCCCAGAAAGAAACCTTCGATCAGAAGCAGCACATTTTTGACCCTAACCAGACACAGCCCAAGCCCAGCCTGCCTGAGCCCGGGTCTCCCTACAGCAGACTGATTCTTTCTATAGCAACTCAACAGATAGATCCCAGGCACCCGAAACAGACACCCCCCACCCCGTCCGCCACACACACACTATCTAGAAAAACCTCAAATCCAAAGATGTCTAAGCTGTCTCTACAGAGCCCCACTTACACCCCTAAATAAGCCCAGACATCAGACTGACCCACAACCCCATCCTCGCAGACCTAACCTGGCATCCCCCAAATTCTTCACAGCCCCACCCACACTACAAGGACCCACTGCTTCTCTCCAAATTGGGCCTTTTAAAAAAAAAATCAAACTTGCGGTGGGGAGATTGGGCTCCAGCCCCCATTCCTCCTGATGTACCTACCCCACCACTGGCAAGTTTTCAAAGAAGCTAGTCCCCTCCCTACCACCCCAAAGCTCCCTCTGGGCTGTTGGGGTCACTGACCTGGTGGGAAGAGGCAGGAGAGGAGGCTGGGGTGCTGCTGGGATGGTGCAGGGGGACAGGGCCCCGGCAGCTGCATCTGTCTCCGCAGAGAGAATGAGAAGGAGCGAGTGGGCTCAGCATCCCCCTCTCAGGCCTGGCCATCCATCGCCAGCTGGGAACCTGAGCTGCTCCCTCAGAAGGAAGGAGAGGGAACCAAGGAGATCCCCACCCCCACCTCCCCACCCACTGGATTTAAATGTACAGGGACTCCCAGCACACACTCGTCCTCACACTGACACAGGCGGATAGACACTCGTACTGTCTCTAGACCCCCACCGCCTAGGGGTGGGGCTTCCAAGGTTGAGAGAGGATTTTTTCCCTCCCCTTCCCATTCCAGACCCAGGCACACATGGACCAGCTGCTGCCAAAATGCCAACCTCTGAGCCTACCCCCTACATCACAGTCCTGGGAGCTGCCCGCTGAGGGGAGCAGAGGGACCCTCCGCTGACAAAAAGGCTGGCGAGCCAGACAGAAATCGGGCATTGGGGAAGGAAGTCTTGGAGAGACCGTGGAAACTGACACCCCTGCGTTCTTCAGCTCCAGTCCAGCTCCGGAACCTCCGTCCTCGAGGAGGATGGGCAGACTGGGCATATGTTCTGCCCATAACTCAGAGCCGGGCACACAGGGCTTACAGAGTCTGGGAAGATGTGATCTTTCCCTCCCCAGGACACCCAGATCCCTCCAGCACCCATACAGCCCTTCGGCCACGGATTCCACCAAGTGTCTCGAGTGTTTGCTACATGCTAAATAGCCATTTTGCTAATACACATATTTTTGGGGATACCACCGTAGTCAAGACAGACAGTCTCACTCCAAGGATCCAGTCAGGGGTCTTTCCCTTCTACCTCAAGCTTTTAATAAGATGTTTCCAGCGGAGCTGGGCCTGAGCTTAAAAAAAATCACCTAAGATACCCGGGTGAAGGGATGGGGGAAATTCTAAAGAAAAGCCCTCAGTAAAGGGTTCCTAGTGTGTGGTTTCTTGGTTTTCAGAGTGTTAAAATAAAGGAACCTTAAGATGGGGGTATTAACCCTTCCCTCTCAGACTGTCTAAACACCATAAGCCTTCTACCTACCACCTACCAGCGACACCCTGAGGCCCCACCAAAACGCACTGAGAGATCCAACCAGAAGAACCTGAGAACACAGCTCCCAACCCAGAGGAGGCCCAGCTCCTGACCCCACACCAGCCGGCTGGAAGTTAACCCACCAGCAAACACCCTAGCCAAAGTAGGGGGAATTTGCCTGGGGCAGAAGTATTTTGGGAGGGAAGGGGGAGGGAGGACCGATTGCCATCAGAATTACAATTAGGGCTATTTGGGGGAGAAGCCCTGGGCCCTCTCTGCCAAAGTGCTGCAAAAAATAATTATTTAAACTTCTGTTGAGTTTTTGGCTCAGAAGGAAATTGTTTAGCACTGGGGGTTGGGAAGAAGAGAAACCGAAGGGGTGAAAAATCAATGTTTTGGCAACTCCTGAAGACAGGTTACAAATTAATTGCTCTTTCTCCCCGTCCTCCAGTCCCTTATCCCCCCCCCCCCCAAACACAACACACACCTCGGCTGGGAGGCTGCTGCCAAACAAACTTTGCAAATGAAAATTTCAACCAGGAAAACGGGCCTGGGGCCAAGTTCCATTCAAATAAGCAAATACCCCACACAATGGTCTGATTCATCCCCAGGCCTAGTTACACAAGCCTGGCTCAGGGCAGAGAAAATAAATATCAATATAAGTGTCCATGCTGGGCGCTGGGGAGAGCTAGGAGTAAGGGGACTGGGGTGGGGGGGGTGTCTTTGGAGAGTTCCTTGAGGCTGGGAGGGAGAAGTGGATTAGGTTGGAGTATCAGGAGTAGAGAGCATCCCACACCCCAATAATAGAAAAGGTCACAAAACTACTCACCTTCAGCGAGCCACGTCTCTTGGAAGTGACTGAGATCCTGGAAGAGATCTGCGGAGTGAATAATGGAATTGGAGGTGAGGTGGAGGCCACGGTAAGACCGACGGAGCCCTAACGATCCGGGTGGTGAACTACCCCCACCCCGCCTTGGTTTTAGGGACTCAAGAATGACCAGAGTCCCTTGGAGGGGAGTCTTTTGGAGAAAAGGGAGGCGGCTCGAGGATCCGCCTTCGGGGTGTGGGAGGTGAGGAGGGTCACGGTTTGTCTCTCCGGCTCTTTACCTTCGGAGTCGGGGGGCGGCAGGGAGCCCGGGTCCATGAGCTTCCCCTGCGGGACCATCAGCGCTTCGCGCAAGCTCCCATTTCCGGGCGATTTCTGAGGGGAAGGGGAGGTATGCCCCCGAGTCACCCTGAGGCCGCCGGGTCTGGGGTCCCGGGGTGACACAGGGGCGGGGCTCTGCTGGAGCCCGTGGGGGCAGCGGGGAAGGGGCCGTGGGGCGGGGTGCAGGGCGGGGGCGAGCGTGGAGGCCGGCGCGCCGCTCACGCTGCAGAAGGTGTAGGGCACTTGCTGGTCCAAGTATCCGCCTTTCATCCTCCGCTCCATCCGGCCGCTCCCTCCGGCCGCACTGCCTGGGCCCCGCGCGGGGGCAGAGACCTGGGGGGGGGGGGGCGGGCTGCGTTCGCACACCGTCCAGGAAAGGCAACGGGGTGGGGGTGGGTAAGGAGGGCAGCAGGGAGGGGCAGTCCCGAGGCTCTGGGTCCGACAGCAAAACTTCTCCGACTCACTCAGGCGATGGGGAGGTTTCCGCCTGCTGAGCTGAGCGCCGCCACCACTCCCCTCCCGCCAAAGGAGGTCCCACCTGCTCCTGGGAGCCGGGCTCGCCGTTTCGGCTGCTTTCTGCAGCCCTGCTCTGCCCAAGCTCGGTTACATAAGACGTGTGTGTGTGTGTGTGTGTGTGTGTGTGTGTGTGTGTGCGCTCGTGCGCGGAGGAGCGGGCGAGGCGCGCACCGTTCACACGCCCACGTGTGTGTGTGTGTGTGTGTGTGTGTGTGTGTGTGTGCGCTCGTGCGCGGAGGAGCGGGCGAGGCGCGCACCGTTCACACGCCCACAACTCCCGCGCCCCCTCCAACCCGGAATCCCAGCGCCTCCCACCCCCCCGCTCCGCCCTAGGATCTGCGGAGGCGGCGGTTAGAGAGTGCAGAGTGTGTTGGAGGCGAGGCGAGGAGTCACAGAGGCTCTCCCTCCCTCCCCCTCCCGCGCCTCACCTGAGGCCGGGGCGTCGGAGCTGGAGCCGCCGGGGGTCGCGAGCTTGCCCCGGGGCCGCACCGAGGGCCGCGGGGCTAGGCCGGAGCGAGGCGGCCCCGGCCCCGGGTCCCCCGCGCACCCGCTTGTTTTCCGGGCGCCGCCGACAGTTGTGAGCCCGGGGGAGCCGTTGATTGGTGCATTTCCTTCGCCTCAGCCTCGGCTCTCTTACCCCCCCCCCCGCCCCAACCCCTTTCCCTTTGTTTCATTGACTTTTGTGAATGAAACCCCAGGGCTGGGCACGCCCGCCAATCCGGAGACTCGCCCGGCCGAGCCGTGGGGGGCGGAGTTTCCCAGACGCGGGGGCCAATCAGAACGTAGGGGCTGGCTCCCGGCTTCATTCACGTCTCGGGCTCCCATTCATAAAAAAATAAATTCCTCAGCGGCCGGAGTTCATTCATAAAGAGCTGAGAGAAAAGGAGCGAAGCCGAGAACCCGACGGCTTCACGGCGGGGCTCCGCGGTGTCCCTGGGTGTGAGGCTCGGCGAGCTCCTCGGGCTGACCCGACTGGCGCCTGCACACGTCTCTGCATCTGCGTGTACGTGGGAGTGTGAACATGTCTGTGTGTGCGCCCTGCGGGGAGGCGAGCGGACTTGTGCCCAGAGGAACAATAATAACTAGCATTTATGAAGCGCTCCGCTTCCACGTGCTCATTTCATTCCCATAACCTGGCGAAGTGATTCTATTGTTTCCATTTTACAGAGATTGAGAATGAAAGCTTAGTAAGGGGTGGTGACTTGGCTGCCTTTCCTCAGGCAGCTGGAGTTTACAGCCCCCAATCTCCCACCTTCTCCTGTGCAGCTCTTTGAGGCCACAGTTAAATGAATTAAGGCTTTGTGACAACAACTGGTACACAGTAGGCCCTCAATAAATGTAAGTTAGCACGGAATCCAGGCTTTTCTTCCAGGGTCTGCTCGGCAGAGCTATTCTGTGACCCACTTTCTGTTGATTGCAGCAGAAACCAGAGGCGTCCCCCCCCCCCCCGCCCCGCCCCCATGGACCTCTGAAAGTGCAGTTCCCTCTCAGCCATCTTTCCTCTTAATCTTGAGAGCAAACATAGGGCTTTAGGGAGAAAAGCCCTAAGGCATCTGATGACCTG
Source organism: Meles meles (assembly GCF_922984935.1). NCBI lineage: Eukaryota > Metazoa > Chordata > Mammalia > Carnivora > Mustelidae > Meles > Meles meles. The sequence continues at coordinate 45,206,893 of NC_060083.1, forward strand.
GGGGGTAGGACTGGTTTCAGTGTAGCCAAAAATCTGGTCATAGCCTCTAGTCCCTCAATCATTCACCAATTCGTTGGATAAATTTTTTGTGTGTGTGTGCCAGAGACACAGTGCTGAGTGCCAGGCAGAGAGCCGTGACCAAGACAGACCCCTTCAATAAGAGCTGGGCTGTTTAGGCCATAGCCTTGGAGGCACACAGGACATGAAATCCCCCAGGCCCTCCTTCTGAGACAATCTCTGGGTCTACAGTCCATACACTCCCTTGAGGAGAGCCCGATTTTGCCCCCCTGCCTACTTGTGATACGCACTAGAGAGTAGCTGAACCCCAGGCCAGTTGGGGCTGCTTACAAAATTCATCTAACCTGGGGCGCCAGGCTGGCTCGGTCTTTAGAGCATGGGACTCTTGATCTCGGAGTTGTGAGTTTGGACCCCATGTTGGCTGGAGAGTTTATGTAATAAACAAACCACAAAATTTGTCTAATCTAATACCTCCACTTTATAACGAGGCAGTGGCATTTCAGAGAAGGAAATGATACCGGTCAGCTCTTTGGGCTCAGTGTTAGAACTGGGACTTGAACACCAAACCTCTAGCATCTAGGGCTATTTATTTTATTTAGTGTTCATTCCAGGAGATCATCGTGGACACATGAAAATAAACTTCTCTCTCTTCGCTGAGGAACTATTCTTTGAGGTTCATGTCTATTGGCTCTCTCCTCCAGGAAGCCTTCCAGGTAACCCGAGTCAGTTCCTTAAGGACCCCACAACATTGTCACCTATATCTCTGTTGTCGATGTGATCATCCTGAAGTATGGCAAGCTCTCCAGGTCCTGAGGTCTCTTTTGTCTCTTAAAATCTTCCCTTAGCTGTTTCCTGCTTAGGAGAGTCCCTTGAAATACTAGTTCAGTGAATAGGTGCAATAAAGACCAAACTAATCGAGCTTAGCAGGAAGCTTGCCCAAAGCAGGAGAGACAAGCCCCAGCAAATCCCAGCTTTGGGCTGGATGGAACCAGTTTAGGGAGGAACTTGTGTCTCAGGGCCCAAAGAATTGGGGGAGGAGGACCGAGGATTCTTCCAGGAAAGCAGCTCCAAAGTAGTCTCCATGACAATGAAGAAGATTCCTGTGGGTCCCTGAGAGGGCGCTCCAGGTGGGGGCCCTCGGTGGTTCTGAGCTTTTGCATTTCTCCGGAAGTCCCCGGCTCTCCGGAGAGTAAGTGTTCCCTTTCTATTCCCCATCCGGGGTCCCGGCTGAGAGCCACCCACTCCTCCGGCTCTTCCTCCGGCTCTGGCTCAGCAGGCTGGCTGAGTGAGGCAAAATGCAATTCGCTGCTGTTGCCCCTACTGTCACCTGGCCTCAGATTCAACACCCAGACTCTGAACAGCGACATCTCCAGGGGGAACGTTCAAGCCTCTTCCAGGGCTTGGGATAGCTAGGGGAAAGGAAGGAATAGAGTTTTCTGTTGGAAATCACTTCATGACAAGCAACATTTCCTGCTCATGTCCAGTGCTGGATTTCCATTAACTCGTGCAGCTTTGACAGTGGTCCTGGAAGGGGTCTTGTCCACTTTACAAATGGGGAAACTGAGGCCTTGCAAACACATACCCATTCCAAGGGTCCACTCAACAGACTGAGAGCACCCCAAGCTGACTTTTTGTCACAGGGACTATACATTGAGGGAGCACACAACAGGCTGGCTGGGGGACTCTCCCGAGCCAGGACGCAGACATGTGAACTTCCCCAGATTAAGGATGTCCGAAGTCCCCTCTTGGACACATGGCTTTGTGGATGAAGCCCATCAAAGCCCTGGTTCCCACCCCCAAAACACCTTGGAAAGAGGTCGCCTGGGTAAAAGCTTCATTCTAGTATATTAGGGCTGGACTCTGACCTGTTTCCCAGGAGCCTAAGTTATAAAGTGTCAGTGTGGGTTTTAGATATGCAAATATTCATATAAAAGCAGCCTGAGGCTTGCTCAGAGTGCTGGGCAGAATGCAGCAGCAATGACACAATGAGAAGGGAGAGGCACCTGGGTCAGACAAGAAGACCAGGAGCCAAGGAGGTCAGAAGCCAGCTCACCCAGGCCCCCCTCAGAGAGTGTAGTGGCAGGGTGTGGGTGATCTGTCCAGTCTACCTGTGAGGGGGGACAGAAATGTCTTCAAAGGCCTGGCTTCCCCAGTGTCTGGAAGAGCTCAGAGTCCCAGTGGCATAAAGGGTGGAATTGAGGAGGTAACGCAGGGAGACAGCTCCGGAAGGCCAGATGAATGAGATAAACAGGGTCAAGTGGTGTCCTATGCCCCTTCAGTGGCTCCCAGACTAGATCTGTCTCCAGGAGGAATGAACCAGAGAACAGGGTCAGGCAATAGGGATGGGGAACGATGGGATCTTCTTCCCTGTGGACTGGTGGGTCAGGACCACCGAAAACAAAGTGCCACTCGTGGGCTTTTTTTTGTCCTTGGCTCCTGGTCCCACTTTCACATCGCTCCCTCCAAAGCGTAGGGCGTCTGAAGCCTGGATTCATGAATGTGCCACCCGCTGAGGCCAGCTTGCTGCTCTGGCTTCCTTCCAGCCATACAGCCATACCGGTGCACTCTGCTGAGGGGAGGGGCTGTGACTTTATCGGGGTCATCACCCAGCAAGTCTGAGACCAACCTCCACCACCTCCTCCACCTCCTGATTAAGAACCACTGTGCTAGGGTATGTGCTATGGTGAGTGCTGTGAAGTGTATAAACCTGGCGATTCACAGACCTTACCCCTGGGGATAAAAATACATTATATGTTTATTAAAAAAAAAAAAAGAACCACTGTGCTGGGGCGCCTGCGTGGCTCAGTGGGTTAAAGCCTCCGCTTTTTGGCTCAGGTCGTGATCCCAGGGTCCTGGGATCGAGCCCCACATCGGGCTCTCTGCTCGGCGGGGAGCCTGCTTCCCTTCCTCTCTCTGCCTGCCTCTCTGCCTACTTGTGGTCTGTCAAATAAATAAATAAATAAATCTCAAAAAAAAAAAAAAAAAAAGAACCACTGTGCTAATGGCATTGTAAATTTCTTTTTTTTTTTAAATTAATTTATTTATTTGACAGAGAAAGAGAGAGACAGCTGGAGAGGGAAAACGAGCAGGGGGAGTGGGAGAGGGAGAAGCAGGCTTCCCGCAGAGCAGAGAGCCAGATGCAGGGCTCGATCCCAGGACCAGGGGATCATGACCTGAGCCGAAGGCAGACCCTTAACGACTGAGGCACCCAGGCACCCCCCCCCTTTTTAAGATTTTATCTATGTATTTGAGAGAGAGAGAGACAGAGTGAGAGAGGGAACACAAGCAAGGGGAGTGGGAAAGGGAGAGGCAGGCTTCCCATTGAGCAAGGAGCCCAATGTGGGGCTCAATCCGAGGACACCAGGACCATGACCCGAGCCGAAGGCAGACGTCTAATGACTGAGGCACCCAGTGCACCGCTCATTGCAGATGTCTTTACAAATATCTTGCCAATATATATGACCTTAAAAATGGTTGGAAAGGCAACATTTCTGGATGTGCTTGGGTGGGGGTGGTGTGTAACAGCTTCCCTTGCTCATGTCCACCTTCCACTTAGCCTGAGTGGAAGCCTTGACACCCCACAGAAAAGAGAGCCCTTCTAGCCAGCTGGCTGGGAACGTGTCAGGCTTAAAAGAAAGTGTACAGATAAAACTGATGTCTTATTCAATTCCAGAGGGCACCCTGTAGAGGAGAGCTGTCTCAGGAGAAAAGTACTAAAGATGAGGTTTTAGAAGGGGCCCCTGGGTGAGTCGGTTGAGTGTCTGGCTCTTGGTTTCAGCTTAGGTCATGATCTGGGTGGTAAGATCCGCATCCAGGCATCCAGCTATCCAGCTCCATGCTCAGCGTGGAGTCTGCTTGGGATTCTTGCTCCTTCTGCCCCTCTCCCTGCTCTTAATCTCTCTCTGAAATAAATAAATAGGGGCTCCTCGCTGGCTCAGTCCTCCAGCATCTGCCTTCGGCTCCGGTCACGGTCCCAGGGTCCTGGGATCGAGCCCGGCATCGGGCTTCTTGCTCAGCAGGGAGCCTGCTTCTCCCTCTCCCACTCCCCCTGCTGTGTTCCCTCTCTCACCCTGTTTCTCTCTCTCTCTCTCTCTCAAATAAATAAATAAAATCTTTTAAAAAAATAAATAAACAAAATCTTTAAAAAAAAAAGATGAATTCTCGGAGACTGGGCTTCTCTTTCTCTTAGGTATTGTGGTGGGTTATACTCAGGAACCTTTGGAGAAATCGAAGGTGATCTTGTCACCCCGACTCGCATGGGGACGGGGTGGCTCTCCCATAGCAGATGGAGTTGGCAGTCAGGAATCTGAGGGGAGAAACTCCAGTTCCTGGGAGAGACCCTCATCTCAGTGTGGCAGCTGTGATAGTCTCAGGAGGAGAGGGATGGACACAGTGACCTCCGTGGGGCAAAGCCAATCCCTGGGAGAAGCTGATTTTAGGATTCCTCCTGGAGAAACATCTTTTGGGGGAGCTGTATAAGAACTTGTCAGAAACCCCATCAAGATCCTTTAAGTATTTTTTTTAAAGATTTTTTTTTTAAACGTAATCTCTACACCCAGTATGGGATTCGAACTCAAAACCCTGAGATCAAGAGCTGCGTGCTCTACCGAATGAACCAGCCTGGCTCCCCAATATATATATTTTGTTCTGTTTTGTTTTTTATATATATTTAAGTAAACTCTGCACTCTACACCCAATGTGAGGCTCAAACTCGTGACACTGAGAACAATAGTCACGCTCTGCCGACTGAGCCAGCTGGGATCCCCTACCTAGCCTTTCAGTGTTTTTTTTTTTTTAATTTTTTAATTTTTTTTTATTTATTTGACAGAGAGAAATCACAACTAGGCAGAGAGGCAGGCAGAGAGAGAGGAGGAAGCAGGCTCCCTGCAGAGCAGAGAGCCCAATGCGGAGCTCGATCCCAGGACCCTGGGATCATGACCTGAGCCGAAGGCAGAGGCTTTAACCCACTGAGCCACCCAGGCACCCCAGCCTTTCAGTGTTTTGTTTTTTGTTTTTTTTTTAAAGATTTTATTTATTTATTTGACACACAGAGAGAGATCACAAGTAGGCAGAGAGGCAGGCAGAGAGAGAGAGAGGAGGAAGCAGGCCTCCTGCTGAGCAGAGAGCCCGATGCGGGGCTCGATCCCTGGATCCTGAGATCATGACCTGAGCCGAAGGCAGCGGCTTAACCCACTGAGCCACCCAGGCGCCCCCCTTTCAGTGTTTTTAAACCAGGCGGAATACATGCGTCCTCCTTTCACCTGGAGTATTGTCCCAGGGAGAAAGGTTGAGCCTAATGCTGGCAAGAGTCTGGAAGGCCAAAGAGAGACCAACCGCGCCCCGAGGAGAGTCATTTTTATTTTTAGAAGGTGTTGGTGACTTCAGCTTTTCATACGTGCTGTCCGCAGCCACTCGGGACTCCCCCCAAAGTGCAAAACCTTCCTTGTCCTGTTCTGTCTCTTCTATTAATTTGGCTTTCAACCCTCTACTTAGAGACCAAGTGGCCCAGCTCAGGAAGACCTGTGTGAAAGCTGCAGGATGGAAGATCCTTTTTCTCTTTTGATTCGCCCCTCCCCCACTTTTTGTCAAAGAGAGACAACAGACACACGTCAGTGGCCTGAAGGATTAGAATGGAATTGGGGCCAGTTGGGCAGAGTCCAGAACGCTCCCCTTTTTAACTGAGTGCAGACTTGAATGATGAGGGACCGCAGCTCCTGCTGGGCCGGCGGGGGGGTGGGGAACGGAGTGTCTACTGAGCAAAGGCCATTTCTCTGTCTTTAAAGACTAAACACCGTTCGTGTCACTTAGTCTCTCCTCTGTTCTCTAAGTGTCTATATTTGTTCTTCTCATCATGAAAAGTGGGCAACTGAGGGGATGCCCCGCGTCGCTAAGGCTGTGGCAGAGAACACCACAGCGGGCGGAAGCCTTGCACTTGACTCATTCTGGACTGTTTTGGGGGGGAAGAGTGGTTGGCATGGGGATTCTCAGTTTTGTTTCCGAGTGTTTTTGGTTTTCACAACAGAAAGTCCTCTGTCACCACTCCCAGCCCCTGACTGCCCCTGAGCCATCTTGGGGCTCCCCTGTGACTCAGGGAGCCCCCCCGCAGCTGTAGAATTATCTCTCCTCTTGATTCTGGTCCATCCCGCTGGTGACCCCGGCCGAGTCATCTGGTAATTTACAACCACACTTGTTAATTTACGGGCTGGGGACGGTGGAGCCCAGAGCCCAGGAAATGACACTCCCTTCGGGGTGAAGCTCTGCTTTCTTCTGTCTCCGTGGGGACCGTGGGGACCGAGTGCCTCAGTGGAGAAAGTGTGTGTGGCAGGGAGGAAGGACTAGCAGGGGGACGCATGCTGAGAGGACATAGTACCTAATCAGAAGGGACCAGGCATTCTGGATCCCAATTCCAGTTTCCAAAACACAGCGTTTGCCCACACGCTTTACACTTGATCGCTTTCCTAAACGTTTTCAGATACGTTCTCTTACACTGGCCTAGCTCTCTTTGAAGCTGGTGTTTTTAGTTCCATTTTAGAGTTGATTGCTCTAAAGTTCAGGGAGCAATTTGCTTTATGTCAAGGGGGTGGGGACCCAGGTCCTAGCTCCTGGGTCCCATCCCTGCTTCCCCCAGTTTCAGGGCTACCTAGGCTTCTAGACGGGAGAGAGGAGACGAAAGCAAGTTGTTCTCAGTACCCTGACCCCACCTGACCCTCCCCTCCCTGACATTTCCTTTTTATGTCCTTCCCCCTCTCCCCAACAGTTCCCACTTTCCTGATAAGAAATACCTGGTAGGGTCTTGTTAATTGTGGGTCCTCTTAGGGGGCGGTTTGGCATTTTCTGAAATTGTGCATCAGGCATGAATGTCTCCCACGAAGGGAACACTGATGGGGGGGGGGCGGGTAGCATTTGGCTCCCTAGAAATTGAGAGTGTAAAGTATATTTAATTAAAATGATAAATCTGATTTTCAGTTTCGTTTTTACTACTGCTTAAAACTAATCTATTTTATGCATGTTTGCCAAAGGCTGCAGCCGTCAAATCAGAGAATATTAGAGCTGTGAGGCACCTGGAGATCTTTCTGGGCCAAATCCTTCATTTTATAGACAAGGAAACTGAGTCTCAGATGGGTGACGGGTCCCCGAAGTTCCAGTGGTGTGGGAGGGACTGTTTCTCCATGGCTTCCCCTATTTTGACTTTCCGGGTATCTCAAGGGCTCGAATCACTGGCTGAGCTCCTCTCTCTTTAAAGGTCTCCTCCTGGGCACCTGGGTGGCTCTGGGTTAAGCCTCTGCCTTCAGCTCAGGTCATGATCTCGGGGTCCTGGGATCGAGTCCTGCATCGGGCTCTCTGCTTGGCAGGGAGCCTGCTTCCTCCTCCTCTCTGCCTACTTGTGATCTCTCTCTGTCAAATAAATAAATAAAATCTTTAAAAAAATAATAAAATAAAGGTCTCCTCCTTGCCCTCACCCCACCCTCAATGCAAACTCATGCTGGGAAAGCCGTGGCCTCTTTCCCCACCTCCTGGTTGGTACCAAATCCCTTCTCTGCCCAGTTTCCTCCTTCTTGCTTTCCTGACTTCCCAGGCTGCTTCCATATTCCTCATGAATCCCATTTGGTGAGATTTTATTTTTTATTTATTTATTTTTTAAAGATTTTATTTATTTATTTGACAGACAGAGATCACAAGTAGGCAGAGAGGCACGAGAGAGAGGAGGAAGCAGGCTCCCTGCTGAGCAGAGAGCTGGATGCGGGCTCGATCCCAGGACCTTGGGGTCATGACCTGAACTGAAGGCACCCAGGACCTTGGGGTCATGACCTGACCTGAAGGCAGAGGCTTAACCCACTGAGCCATCCAGGCGCCCCCATTTGGTGAGATTTTAGATCTCATCCGGTTCTCTGTAGTTGTCTCCCTGCTCTGCTCCGAGACAGTAACCAGACCTTTGTTTTTTGGCCACATTGAAAACAAGTCACAGAAAGCACATTTCTTTTCTTTTTTTTTCCTTTTTTTTAGATTTTATTTACTTATTTGACAGAGAAACAGAGAGAGAGCACAAGCAGGGAGAGTGGAAGAGGGAGAGGCAGGCTTCCTGCTGAGTGGGGAGCCTGATGCAGTATTCCATTCCAGGACCCAGAGATCACGACCTGAGCCGAACGCAGTCGCCCAACCAATGGAGCCACCCAGGCGCCCCCAGAATGCACATTTTATGTTGTTTTTGCTTAAACTGAGGTTGTAACCGTTGTAGAACACTTACTGATTTATTTGAATAGGTAAGGCACTCACATGGTCCAAAATTCCAAAGTCCTATAATATTCTCCGGTGGGATGTTGTAATCTCTCCCCTGGCAACCCATTTGGCCTTCCCAGACCTTTAGTTTCTTGTATGCTCTTGGTGACACGGACCCTGCGTATCTCCATACGACAAACAGAGACCTCACACACCGACAGGAGTCTCCTCTCCTTTGTTTACTTACACAAACGCTGTGCAACGGTGAGCACCGAGGCCTGACTGTATCCCGAGCCAAAGACATTTCATCTCAGCAGAGGCTGGCACAACCAGAGAACAGGTAGTTCAAGAAGCAATTCCTCCAGCTGGACTGGAACTCCTGGAGGCTGTTCTCTGTATTGTTCCCACAGCTGTGCCCATTGTCCCACCTGCCATGCAATTAAAATACAAACAATAGAAACCATAGAATAACTTAGAGGAGGTGCAGAAAGGTTTGATTTTTACCTTACCAATGCCACAGTATGTATGTATGTATTGATTTATTTATAAAGATGTTATTTTTTTATTTATTTGAGAAGGAGAGACAGAGCACGAGAGGGGGGAGGGTCAGAGGGTCAGAGGCAAAAGGAGAAACAGACTCCCCCGCTGAGCACGGAGCCCAATGTGGGGCTTGATCCCGGGACCCTGAGATCATGACCTGAGCCGAAGGCAGATGCTTAACTGACTGAGTCACCCAGATGGCCCCTATTTATTTATTTCTTAAAGGTTTTTGAGAGAGAGAGAGAGAGAGAGAGAGGGAGCGTGCATGTGTGTGCGTGCCAGTGGGGGGAGGAAAAGAGAGAGAGAGAGAGAACCTCAAGCCGACTCCTAGCTGAGTGCCCCAGCTCGATCCTGGGACCCTGGGATCCTGACCCCAGCTGAAACCAAGAGTCGGCAGCCCAACCGACTGATCTACCCAGGTGCGTGGATACCTAAGTATTCAAAAGGAAAAAAATATGGTGCTTCTGCTTTGCTGGAGCCCTAGGCACAGTCTTAGACTGACTCTGGTGTTACTGGCATGAATTTTCAGATAGGCCTGGATCCAAATCCTGGTTGTGCCTCCAATTGGCTTCATGATCTGGGTGAGTCATGCAATCTCTCTGAAGATCAGTTTCTTCCTCTGTACCATGGGGATAATTAAGATCCCCCTTGGCTCTGGATTTCAATGACCTCATAGGAGTGAGAGGGCTAGAGGTAATGTGTAGTCAATGCCAAGTTCAGAAGAACAAGCCATTTTCTGGTCTCTCTCTGTATGTCTGGGCACATATAGGCAGGTGCAAGGTCCCTGTGGCTATTCCCTTTTCCTGGTACAACTTCATTTCACTGACTCCTCCACCTCGGGCTCCCTGTGTGCGGACTGATGTTTGGACAGGCAGCAGGGCCTGTGGGCAGTGGCGGGGTAGCTTCAGGGTCAAGGGCACCCATGGTGGGAGGGGCTGAGTCCCAGTCACCAGAGAACACTTCTCAGAGAGGTCAGTCAGCCCTGGTGGCCAGGGTGAGAAGGAGAAAGCAAGAGGCATAGGGGTGGGGGGAGAGGGCTCTTTTCACCATCCAGATTATTCCTCCGGCTTCTCCTCATGCTGCTTGGGCACACATCGGTAGCTGTTCGCCAAGTTCTGGTTTGCCAGCTTCGAGGGAGGGACCTGTCTCATTCCCTGGGTGTTGGTGGTCAGGTTCATTTGGATTCTAGGGGAGTTGGCTTTGAGGCCCCCAGAGCCCAGTCTGCTGTGGCCATTGGGATGTCTAAGGGACACCGCCTTTTTTGGCAGAGAAGTGGGGGATCCAGTTAAGAGGCAGGAAGTGGCTGTCAGAGATGGGAGGATCGTGGGTTCATTTTTAAGAAGACAGAAGGCTGCAGTAATTCTTCCAGAATAAGGAGTCTCCTCTGAGACTCTTAGGTTGTGCCCAAGACAGCTGGTGTGTTCCCTCGAAGTACCTTCCTGGGGCCTGGGGAGCTGTAGGAAATAGAGGGAACAATACAACCTAGTTGGTTCAATTTCCATCAAATCTTTGTCATCCTTGGGACTCATGGGTGGCTCGGTTGGTTGTGTCTGACTCTTGATTTTGGCTCATGATCTTGGGGTCCCTGTTCAGTGGGGAGTCTGCTTGAGGATTCTCTCCCTCTCCTTCTCCCTCTGACTGCCCCCCCCACTTGTGAGAGTGAGCTCTCTCTCTCTCTCAAATAAATAAATCTTAGAAAAAAAAATCTGGGGTATCTGGGTGGCACAGTCTGTTAAGTATCCAACTTTTGGTTTTAGGTTGTGAGATCGAGTCCCGGGTCCAGTTCCTCTGAAGTTTGCTTGGGGTTCTCTCTCCCTCTCCCTCTGCCTCTCTCCCACACTCTTTCTCTCTCTCAAATAAATAAAATCTTTTTTTAAAAAAAGATTTATTTATTTATTTGAGAGAGACAGAGAATGAGAGAGAGCATGAGAGGGGAGAGTTCAGAGGGAGAAGCAGACTCCCTGCTGAGCAGGAAGCCCAATGTGGGACTTGATCCCGGGACTCCAGGATCAAGACCCGAGCAGAAGGCTGTTGCTTAACCAACTGAGCCACCTAGGCACCTCCTCAAATAAATAAAATCTTAAAAAAAAACAACTTTGTCATCCTCTCTCCCAACCCCAACCTCAGTTCAATCTCAACAAACATTTACTAAAATATACTTTGTGTCAAAAACATGTTCTTGGGGGCCGGAGGCTTAGAAATGAGTTAGGTCCCTACCCCTGTCCCCAAAGAGCCCACCATCCGGTGATAGCATTATGGGTATGAAGCCAGGGGAATAGCTAATGGGTCACAATATTTTTGTGCAAAAGCCAGAGGGCACCCTTTGTGTGGAAGAAGGAAGATTGGGATGAACAATTCTTTCCTGGAGTTCCTGTTCCCATAAGTTCATCTCCAATGTCATTTCCTCCATGGAGTCTTTCTTGGTACATTTCTTCCCCCAGCAAACTGGTTACTCTCCTCTAACTTCGCCGAGCACATTGTCAGACCTTATTCACTGGACAAGGTATGGTCTCTCTCATGACACTGACTTTCCTCCACCTTGTATTAGACTTCCCCATGGACTTGTCTCAGACACACCTGTTGGGTTCAAAGTTCCTCAAGGGCAGTCTGGGGGCCCCACTCCTTTTCTGTACCCCCCTTGTGGTGCCCAGTCCAACCCCTGGAAGAGTCAGGGCTTTGCAAACGGCCTGCTGAAGCTGAATTGAAGATGAGTTTGTGGAAAAGAGTTTGTGGCCAGGGAATGATCGTGGGGCCGATGCGGAAGGACTGGAGTCTTTGAAGCAAGGCTTGGGAAACTGTGGCCTGCGGCCCAAGTTAGGCCCAGTGCCCGTTTTTGTATGGCCTGCAAGCTACGAAGGGTTCTTACCTTTTTCAATGATTGGAGACTATCAAAAGAAAAACAACGTTAAGGACATAGGAGAAATATAAGAAATTCAACTTCTAGTGTCTAGAAAGAACTTTATTGGGACGCAGTCATGTATACTGGTTTCCATATTGTCCGGTTCCTTTTGTGCTACAACAGAGGAGTGGAGCAGCTGCAGGAAAGATGGTATGTGTGACTCTCAAAGGCCACGTTATTTACTCTCTGTCCCTTGACAGGGAAAGTTCACCGAGCCTTCCTCTAAGGTGTAGATGAGGAACCTAAACTGGAGAGTAAGAGTTGGGCATTGAAGGCTGGGCAGTCCAAGGGAGAGGGCCAAGTATCTCTGGGCAAGTCAAGGGCAAAGGCAGCCCATGCTCCATCTTCCCAGCAGGAACCCTGCCCCGGGGGCCGAGGAGGACCTTTGCAGGTGTATCTTCCCCAGGTCAGGAGGGCTGAGCTGAGCAGGTGGGGTGGGGTGACAAAGGGCCAGGGGCTTTGGTTCCAGTTCCAAGCTTCTTCCCAGAGCCCCCTGGAGTATGGAGGAATGGGGAACCCGATGTAGGGGAGGAAAGGGCTCTGAGTTACACCATGCTCTTACCTTCCTGAAGCCTGACTTACGGATGAGCTGGAGAAGCACATTTTTGAATCCTCAGGGTGACAACCCTGCCTGTAACCACAAACCGGATCCTGAGGCCGCAGGATGAGAAGTCACAGCTTCCCCCAGAGCAGGGCTCAGCCACCGTGTCACCGGAGTCCGTCCTGGCCTGCCCTCTGCCACCTACAAAGAAGGGGTTTGAGCTGGGTGCTTGGTGCTCCCCCATGGGGGAGGCCAGGCAGCCGGAGACACTTGAGAAACTTGCCTAAAAGAACAGCCAAGAGCCAGAGAGATGAGCAGAAGACCCTGTGCCCGAGTGGTTCTTCCTCCGGACCAAGCCGGGAACTGGTCACTGTGGGAGTCAACCCCAGGAGACCCATCTTGAGCAGAACTGGCAACGACTCTTATGAAAGCTCATGCCTTGTAGTGCCAGACTCATCCTCCCTCATTTGCTCACCCAACACGGACTCACAGAGTTCCTTCTGTGGCTTGAGTTTACCCTCCGGCCGGGAAGATTGACATTCCCTGCTCTTGGGGGGAATGTTAGAAGTGAAATAGAAATAGCTCACATGGGGGCGCCTGGGTGGCTCAGTGGGTTAAAGCCTCTGCCTTCAGCTCAGGTCATGATCTCAGGGTCCTGGGATCAAGCCCCTGCTTCCCCCTGTCTCTCTGCCTACTTGTGATCTCTCTCTGTCAAATAAATAAATAAAAATCTTAAAAAAAAAACCCCAAAAGAATCCCTGGCACAGATGTTTATAAAAAAAAAAAGAAAAGAAAAAAAGAAATAGCTCACATGTCCTGAGAGCTTACTAGGTGCCAGACATTATTCTAAGCCCACAGAGAGTAATATAATCCTCTCGAAAATTCATGTGTGGGTGGGGGGATGGAGAGGAGGGTCTGTCGTTATCCCTTCTTATGGAGGGGAACACACAGGCTCAGGGAGGAGAGGGAATTGGCCTGAGGTCGCCCAGCTGGGAAGGGGCAGAGCCAGCCTATTAACCCAGCCTTGTCTGATTTCAGAAGCCAATAAATATTTGTGAAGGAAGGAAGAAGTGGGGGCAGGGGGAAGGGGCTTGTCCACAGAGATGTAAAACAGGCCTCTACCTGCCAGAGGCTTCCTGTCTAGTGGGGGAGATGGGCGGGGAGTAACAACGTAATGTTATAATAATAACATTTTTCATAACTCAAGTTCGAGGCACCAAGGGCAACCCAGCCAAGTGGATGTCAACATGAAGGGGGTGGGGAGCCACACTCAGAGGGGGCTTCCCCAAAGCTAGCCCCCTGCTTTGCTCCACAGTGGCTTCTCTTGGAGGTCTTTCCACTGGGCCCCTCACACCTGTACGTTGGGGTGTCAGGCCCTCATTTGGTCTCTGCTGCTCTAGCTGAGATTGGAATAACTTTAGAGCCACACCCATCTGTGTGTCTGTCCTTCCTGGGGAGGAAGGAGGAGACCTTGAGACTTTGGGTCTCCTCTGTTCCTTCTCTGGGACTTGCAGAGCGTGCTTTCTCTGCTCAGATGGTGCTAGGGAAGCAAGTTGTGCATTTGTGCAAACCCAGTTCCTGCAAACACACTTATGGTGCCTGGTCACTTAGGTGCCCTTGGTAGGAGGGTGTCTGTCCTTGGCTTCCAAGTCCCCCACCGTCCCACGGCCAGAGTAATGGTGGTGGCTCTCTATCCCACCCCTCTTCCCTGGTCCCCTCCGGATCTCAAACTCTGGAGACCCCAAGGCATTTAGTTCTGACCCCACCCTAGCCAGTCACCCAGGGCAGGCAGTTGTCACAGGGAAGGGGGGGGCATCAGAATAAGCTCTGTGTGGCTTATGTTGCTGAATGTCACACATCCCTCTACTGTAACACTGCAACCTGGGGATTCAGAGAGGGTAAATGACTTGCCCAAGGTCACATAGCCAGGAATGATAGTTGGAGCCTGAAGCTCTCTGATTCTGTCTGGTGCTCTTTCCCTTGTGTGAATGGACTCAACAGACTGAGAACAGGAGATACACAGCCTGTCCCTGAGGAGCAGGGCGAGGAGGCAGAGTCCCTATTGAGGACTCCGTTGGTTTCAGATAATAGAAATCATAACCAGAGCCAGAGAAAGGAAAGTGAACAGGAGAGGAATGGCTGGTGGAAAAGCCCTAGTAGAGTCTCCAAATCTGGAGGCAGGACATTGTGGACAGTGATTCCCACCTGTGACTCCTGGTTCAGGATGTCCTCTGCTGCCCGCTTTACAGAGTGGAGGGGGAGTGGGGGACATGGTATTCATTTGTGTGGAACCCTGGAGGTCCTGCCCTCCAGAGGAAATACCAGGCTAATGGAAACAGAAAAGAGACGTTACATTTGGGGTCCCAAACTGGGACACACAGCAACATTTCTGGGGCTGGAGGGGTAATGAATTAATTCGGTATTTTACCTGTTTTATTTATCTATGAAGCAGCCATTTCAGGTCAGCTGGTGTGCCAGGAGATGGGAATGCACGGATCCCGACAGCCAAAAACACTGCAAAGCTTTCTTTCAGGGCTCTCACGCGGTGCCCGTGCTCACCCCCATCCAGACATGCGGGACTCAGAGAAGTGAGTTTCCCGAAGTCACAGAGCTAGTAAGTTGTTGGGGAGGGAACCGAGTAAGCTCATGCCAGCCGTGCAGCCGACCAGGTTTTCTTCCGGGAGAGGTATGCTCCAGGGGTCCTGGCAGGTTTCGGGAAGCGGGGAGGCAACATTTGAGCTGGACCTTGTGAAATTTCGTCCCTAGGGGAGGGGAAATGGTTCCAGGTCAAAGAAACATCATTTACAAAGTTTCAACAGTCCCCAAGGAAATATGGGTCCCAGGGTAGTGGAGCTGAGGGCATTAATGATGGGGCTGGGGGTTTCCAATGTTCTGGAGACCTTGTTAAGGACCTCATAGCCTACAGACAATGTGGAGTCACGGGGTGGGGTGTGGGGGGTGGTGTGGGGGGTGTTAAAGTGATTCTGAGGATCAGACCTTGGGCAAGAGGGAGGGAGGGAGAGCAGGGCCTCGGAACCAGCCTCAGAACCTTCAAGAGTAGCTCATCCCTGATGCTGTCCTCTGAGTCCTCTTCCTCCCCCATCTTGCTCCCTAAATGGTGATGTCATCACTCAGGTCAGAGGGTGGAGGCCTGACCACGTGTCGGGCGAAAGCACAGCCTTTGGAGGTTGACTCCTGCTCTGTCACCAAGGAGTTATGAGGACGTGAGCAAACGAATGTCTCTTTGCCTCAGTTTCCTCATCTGTCAAAGAGTGGTTAAGAATAGTACTGACCTCAGAGCGTTGGGTGTGAAGACAAAATGTGATGACCTAGGGGAACCGAGTTGCCAGGCTGTCAGGAAGGGTTTGATAAATGCTAGTTCTTTTTAGCATTTGTCCCCACCCCACCCTGCCCTGGTCCAGTCAGCGCCTCTCCTCTGGGTCCTGATTGTCAGGAATGTGACGGGTCTGAAGGAAATCCTCCTGCTGGAGATGGATCCCAGCTTCCCCGATGGCCCTTCAGAACCCGGAAAGTTCTGTGTGCAGCGCTCCCTTACCTCATCCCGCCCCTCTAATCTCAGCTCTTCCCCTCTTCCCTCCCCTGTGATTATCACAAACCCCCTGGAGCTAGCTAGCAGGCAGGCTTGGCTGGGCCCCATGCTCCTTTGAAGTCCCAAGCCAGGTTCCCAGTCCCACACACGGACTTCTGAGAAAGCTGCTTCCCATCAAATCCTGCCGCCAAAAAGACTCCTCTCTTAGGTATTCCTGCCAACTCCGTTTTATAATCTCAGTGCTGGGGAGGGAGGACAGCAGAGGCACTTTGTGTGCAGGAAGGAAGCAATTAAATTATTAGCACTTTGAGAAATTAAACGACATAACTTATGGCGGAATAAGTTTAGCAAAAAAAAAAAAAAGAAGAAGAAGAAACCCTTGTAATGTGAGAAAACAATTAAAAAGAATTATATAAGGTTGGGCTCGCTCCTTTATTGCAATAGAGTTAGCAGGTTCATTGATTATCGTCTTGTTCTAATGCAGGAGGATGGCGCGGGCTGCCACGGAGGCAGCGACAGTCAGGAAGCAGGGCGTTTAACTGGGTCCTGCAAGAGGACACAGAGGAGGAGCTGAAAGGTTTTCTAGAAAGGAAGGGGGAGGGGACGACGGGGTCAGGGGAAGACCAGCAGAGCAGCTCTTCCTTCTTCTCCCAGCTCCTGCTTTGGTAGAACCCGCCTGATTCTGCCTCCCCACACCCCGCGCCTCAGCAATTTGGCTCTGAGCTCTTCTTCCCGGTGAAACGTACATGCAGCCTGGTCCGGGGAGGTGGGTGAGCATGGTGGTTGGGGCATCCCTCGTGTCCCTCGCTGGCAGAGTGGGAAGGTAAAATAGGTTGGATGTGTCAGGGAGCAGCGGTGAGAAGCAACAGACTGGACGCAGCTAGATCTGAAAACCTTAGCGTCACACGGCCGTTAAAAACAGCGATCTAGAAGCACCTGGGTGGCTCAGTGGGTTAAAGCCTCTGCCTTCGGCTCAGGTCATGATCTCAGGGTCCAGGGATCGAGCTCCACATCGGGCTCTCTGCTCAGCAGGGAGCCTGCTTCCTCCCTCCCTCTCTCTCTCTCTGCCTGCCTCTCTGCCAACTTGTGATCTCTGTCTGTCAAATAAATAAGTAAATAAAATCTTAAAAACAACAACAACAACAACAACAAAACTAGTGATATACGGCTACCCACACCGCACTGAGGAACTCCCAGACAAGGCGAGGACGTGAAAGAGGACCCATGGCAGGATTCATGTAGGTGAAGTTTAAGAAGGACGGCCTGGGTGGCTCAGTCTGTTCAGCACCTGCCTTCGGCTCAGGTCATGGTCCGAGGGTCCTGGGATCAAGCCCAACAGTGGGCCCCTTGCTCAGCGGGGAGTCTGCTTCTTTCTCTGCCTCTGCTGTTCACCCTGCTTGTGCGGTCTCTCTCTCTCTGATAAATAAATAAATAAAATTGTTTATAAAAAAAGATGAAGTTCAAAAACAAGCTAAACTAATGGGTGGGGACAGAAGTTGGGAGAAGCGGTTATCTCTGGCAGCGGATGGGGGAAGGGAATAGTTTATGGACTGGGAGGGGGTCCCAGGGAACCTTTTAGGGTGCTGGAAATATGTCTTATTTTGATGTAGATGGTGATGAGACAGGTATATTCACAGATTTTTTTAAAAAATCGAGTTTTATACTTAAGACCAGTGCATATGACACATTTTGCTGTCTATTTGTTGCACCTCAGTAGGAGAGTAGAGAGCAAAAATGTTGCCAAGGGAAAAAGAGGACACAAGAAGAAATATCACAATATCATTTAAATAAGTAAAAAAACACATGCATATAAAATAACACTACCCATTCTGTAAGAACTCAGCAAACAGAATGATAGACACTATCATATGGACTTGGACTACGCGGATGAAAGAGAATGAATGAAAGAATGAATGGGACCAAGAGCATGGCCCTGCAAAGCCTAGTTATGATAACGGGCCATGACCAGAGTATGGTTAACGCAAATCAGAAGATCTTTGGGCTGGATGTGGTGTGTGGGGGGTACTGGGACATTTCCTTCTGAGAGTTGTGTTTAGAATCAGTCACCGATGACTGCCACGAGGACAGGGAGGCATCTATCCCGTGTTTCTATACTTCTCTGCTGTTTGCCAAAGCACTGCCATCACGCCCACTGCCTTAGAGGACCTCACATATGGCGGGCAGCTCCGTGGAGTGGGTGGATTGGAGCCAGGTGTCCCCACTTAGCTCAGACCTCCCACTACCAGCTGCCCACCACCCCCCGGTTGTCTTAACCTCTCTGGATCTCAGCTTTTTAATCTGTTACATAGGGATGATCAAAAAGAGTGCCCAAGGTGAGGGGGTTTGGAGTAGGGGTCAGCAAACGTGGAGTGTAGAGAGCCAGAGAGTGAATATTTTTCAACTCCGTGGGCCATAAGGTCTTTGTTGCTGCTGCTTTGGAAACAGTCACAGATGTAAATAGATATGCAAGGCTGTGTTTCAATAAAACTTTATTTATGGACACTGAAATTTGAATATCAAAGTTTTCATGTGTCACGAAATATCATCCTTCTGATTTTTTTCAAAGCACTTAAAAGTGTGAGGATGGTTCTTAGCGTGCGATAGGTGGAGGACCAGATTTGGCCCACGGGCCACAGTTTGCTGATCCCTGGTCTAGAAAATTAAGTAGGTTGGAGCCGTGCTTGGCACGCGGCAAGTGCTCATGGATGGAAGTGTAATTATGATTATTCTCACCCCCTCCCGTACAGGTGAGAAAGCAGAGGTGCAGAGAGACGAAGTGACCCAGGTCAGCAGAGAGTCAGGGGCAGAGCTGGGACTCTGACCCAGATCTTCCGGGTCCGAATTCAGTGTGGTGGTTTCAGCCCACTTTGAAAAATGTTGAAGGAGGGATAGGTTGGGTTGTACCTCACGTCCTGTGCCTTACAGCAAGTCTGACTTTACTCTGGGCAGCTAGTTTCGCCTGACGGATCAGAGAACACCTCGCATCAGTGGACTGCATTTTTACTCTTCAAAGCCTTTCCTTATTCTTCGTCTAAATGGCTTGACAAATGCTCCTCTGTACACCTGTTTCCTGGTCTACTTTTGTCCTATGGTGTCGCTGTTATGAATTTCTTTTTTTTTATTTAAAAATTTTTTAAAAAGATTTTATTTATTTATTTGACAGAGAGAGACATAGAGAGAGAGGGGACACAAGCAGGGGAAGCGGGAGAGGGAGAAGCAGGCTTCCCGCCGAGCGGGGGCCCCCCGAGTCTCTTGATGTGGATGTCATTATGGGGTATCAAAGTGAACTGAGTGCATTTATATAAAGTTCAAAACCAGAAAGAAAAAGTTCAAAACCCGACAAAGTTAATCTAAGCTGTTAGGAGCCGGAAGAGGGGTTGTGCCGGGAAGGAGGCTTATGGGGGCCTCTGGGATCAAGAAATGTTCTCTTTCTTTCTCTTAAAGTATTTTATTTATTTATTTGAGAGAGAGAGAGAGGGCGCGCACAAAGTGGGGAGGGGCAGAGGGAGAGGGAGAGGCAGACTCCCACGGAGCAGGGAGCCCGACACAGGGCCTGACTCAGGGCTCCATCCCAGAACCCTGGGATCATGACCTGAGCTGAAGGCAGACACTTAACTGACTGAGCCACCAGGCGCCCCTGTTCTGCCTCTTAATCCAAGAATGGTCTTTGGGGAAAGGCACTGAACTTACAGTCTGGGCACATTTCTGTGTAGCTGTTCTACTCCAAGGCACGGTGGGTAAAATAGCTCCAAAGGCATCTTGGGACAAACTGAGCTTTTGGTGAGTCTAGCTGTGGGAACAGGGAAGCAATGCTGATGTCCCCCAAGCCCTACGGCTCTGCGGGACAGCAAAAGACACGACTGGGGAGACTGCAAGTTCACCAGCCACCCCCCCACCTTTCCCCCTGACGTGTTACACGCTAGTCTTGCTTCCCTGGAGCACAGACAACGTGTGAGCGTATGTGTGCGAGTGCGTATGTGTGAGTGTGTGTGGCTATGTGTATGTGTGAGTGGGTGTGATGGTGTTCGTGAGCATGTGTATGAGGGTCTGTGTGGTGTGAGATGTGTGTATGTGCAAGGCGTTGTGTTTGTGAGTGCACAAGTGGGAGGTGTGAGTGTGTGAGACATTTGTGCGTGGGAGCGCTCATATGGTGTGAGGTGTGTGTATGTACAAATGTGTATGTGTGAGTATGTGTCGTGTGTGTGAGTGTGTGTACCTGTGCACGGGGGTGATTGTGGGTATGCGTGGATGATAGATGTGTAGAGGCGTGTACGCGTGCCATTGAGTATGAGTTCGAATGTCCGTGTGTGAGACGTCTGTCTGTATGGGAGTGTGCGATCTCCACTGGGAAACAGGGTCCGGAAGTTTTCCTCTCTGCAGTGAGGGTGTGGGACGTAGCAGGGGCCCGTGGGGACACACGCATGTCCCCGGTGTCATTCGCGGAGGTGCCGGAACGCATCTCTCTGGCGGGAGCCTCGGAGACACCCGCAGCTGCTGCTCTGGTGAACGGCCCTCACGTGGGTTTGGGATGCACGTCCCTCGATTGTTGCAGATCTATGAGGATGAAAACAGGTTCTGGTAACCAGCCGACCGTTTCAGCCGCCGCTCATTTGGGTGGATCTCAGGCTCTCTATTTGTTTCTGGAGGGTTTGCTGGAATTCTGTCTGAGAAGTGCCAAGCTTCCTGCCCAGGAGCCGAAATTCATTTAATTTATGAAATTCAGTTGACTCAATCCTTTCATTCACAGAGAGCAAAACACAGATTCTGCATCACAGGGGACTGAAGGAGAGAGAGAGGGAGAGAGTGGGATGAAGAAGGTGGAACACGGTAATTCTAGCTAAAACTGGAGGAGAACTTCTCTCCATTGGGAGGAGTTTCACACATGGACGAAAGGATAAGGGCCTGTCTTCGGGGTCTTTCTGTGAAAAAGAGCTCATCTTGTTGGCCAGATTTGAGGAAGAACATTCCTGCCCTTCTGTCCAATGTCCCGCCCTTGGTCCCCCTGCTAACCGGCTTCCCTGGCCCCAGCCTTAGTTGTAGTCCCCGCCTGCCGCCATCCACCCCTGCCTACTTCTCTCCCTCCCTTGAACTTGACTGTTCTAGTTCCAAGAGCACACCATGCCCCTGCATGTTTCTCTCTACCACCTGGAACCTGCTCCTTCCCCCTGCCCACTCCGTGAATGCTGATTTGTCCCGAGATCCACTCTGACATCGTTGTGTTTGACCAGATGCTTTCCTGTCTCCTCTCCCTTGCAAATATCTTGACTGGCGGGCTCCCCACGTGCAGCTGTAAATCTTTGTGCATGTGTTTTTCTCCCACATTCTGCCACGGGTTTCTCCTGGGTGGAGACCATGCTTGTTCATCTCTGAATCACAGATCCCAGGGCAACGCTCGCCACAGAGAAGATGCTGGGCGAATAGAAGCGTCCTGAATGATTCAATGAACACACAAGTAGGGGAGCGCACAGGAGTAACTCCAGAAGCCTCAGACGCAGACACACAGACACGTTCACGGTCCCTCACCCTTGCGCCCCGCAAGGGCTCAGGCCGCCTCCCCCCACCTAACCCGTGGCTGTGGAGTTGGGTCCTATCGATTCTTGCTCTGCACATCTTGGCCCTTTGCTTTCAGAAAGGCTCTGGGTAGCAGCGGCTGTCCTTCCAGACAAGGTCTATCTGATTCTAGAACAGGACAAGCTAAGAGTGAAAGATGGTACTGGAGAGGCATCTTAATTGGGACCGAGACCAAGTCGGGGGACTCGGTGCTTTGGGGTCCTGGACGGAGATGGGCTGCTCTGAAAGTGGTCACGGGCTGGGATGGAAAGACCTACAGAAGGGAAGAGGTTAGGTCAGTGACCCAGAAAGGAGAAGGATCAAAGGCTGCCTGGACAGATGCCATCTCGACATGAACGAACGTGCCCACAGGCAACTGGTTCTTCTCCACACTCGTACTAGTACTTGCTCACCATAGAAGCTCTTGCGAAAACACATCCCAGCACCTGGCACGGAAAATGAATGAATGAATGAAAGAACAAACGAATGGAAGTCTGCATTGTATGAATTGGGCATGATCTTCTATCCCTGGGATTTATTTTTCTTCACCTGTAAGTTGAAGGGGCCGAACAGGCTGCCTTCTGGAGCCTTTCCCGTCCTCCTTCTTTCTGCCTCAGCCCCTATTTTGTCTATTAATGACGCACGCCTGCACACACATAAATAAACACTAAATATTAACTTTGCCTTGTACCTCTTGGTACCCCCCGGGGCTCTTAACACAGAAGGATGGAGACTCTGGAGTCAGACAACAAAGGCTTAGTTCTGACTTGGCCACGAGCGAATTGAGTGATTTAGGGCAGGTTTCTTTGGCCTGAAGTAGGGATAGTAATCAGCTTACTTAAGGCTCAGATCTGTGAATAGGAGGTGAGATAATAAATCCAAAAAAGTTTTGCGACCTGTAATGTTACGAAGACATGATTTATGATGATCCCGTATAGCAAGTGCTTAGTGAATGAATGGGCGACTTTCTGGATTGGCTTCTATCTTTATTCAAGCCCTTGCTTGAATAAATTCTAATTCTCACTAATTCCTCTGTGTGTGTGTGTGTGTGTGTGTGTGTGTGTGTGAATGGCCTTTACCCTCACGCCATAGAGAGCTTGAGACAGTACCGTCAGAACTTCCCTGCCCCTGCCTAAAGCCCAGCACCCAGATGCTCCAACTTTGTCCCTCCCATAAGTCAACAGAACAAGTGGGGGCTGGGAGGGGGAAACAAAGGAGCTGTTAGCAGGTAGGAGCAAGCAGGCTCATCTCTGTGCAAGTCACCACCAATAAAACCTAATCAATGCAACCCCTTTTAAGTTGGTTGGATCAGTGACCCAGACGATAGCTCCCCTGCAGAAAAGGAAGTGATAGTCAATAAAGTGAGCCGTCAATGGGAAAAATCTATTAAAGTGAGTGAGATATCAGGAGACCTCTGGTGTTAACGGAGACCCTTTGGAACAGAGCCATGGAGGAGAGTGGGTTTTTAACCCTCTGGAGGCTGGAGGGGCCTCTGCCCCAACTCGGGCAGCCGCAGAACCTGGGGCTTGGGCGGCTCGGCCTTGCCCTGGGTCTCCCCAAATGGGGTCGAGGAGCCCATACTGCACTGAGTTCCTTGTGCTGCTGGCCCTTTGGGGGCCTGTGTTCCCTGCTAGGTGGTCAGCGGGAGGGGTGGTCCAAGGCTCTGCCTGGCAGGCTGCTCTTAGAGGTGACACCTTGCTGGCCTACAGGGGAAGGAGCTGGGGATCTTTGCGCCCTGAATTATGACAGCTGCTCTGACCGGGGCATGGGGAGCCAGAGGGCAGCCCTTCACCCTGACACCATCACCCCCTTGCCTGTTAATCAAAGCTTCGGGCCGGCTGAGGCTACCCCACCAACTAGCGGGGCTTTGCTCCTTTGAGTTTACAAGGCAAAGAAAGCCGTCCCCAAGAAAGGGATTGGTGATAAGGTCAAGACTTTCCCTGGCTGGCGCACAGCCCTCAGTGGCTCTTCAGGCTGCCGGTGATCAAGGAGGGCAGGGGAGGAGGGACACGGCCGGCCGTGGGCAGGCCGGGTTTTGGGATTAAACTGTGTTGAACCCAGAAAGAGGTGGGAGCACACAGGCAGGAGGGGAAGCTCTCAGAACGGCGTGTGCTAGTTCCGGGGAGGCTGCACAGCCTACCCGTGTCCCCGATGCGTCCACACCAGTAGCGCTAAGCTGCATAGACCGTGTCGTGTGCAGCCGCTGGGCATGTCTCGTGGAGTGATAGCTGCTGTCAAGGAGTGTCACTGTTGTATCACGCTCAACAGACAGGGACAACGTCTCGGGATAAAGGACATTTGGATATGCTGATGTATTATGGACACACGTGAAAGTGATAGAGTAAGTTTAAAGGAGGGGGGAATGTTTATGCGGAACTGGGGTGAACTAGACCGGGACGGGCTTAGGGCCAGAGGGTCGCAGGGAGCGAGACCTCAGCCGTACTCCTCCTTTTCCCATCTGTCTTCAGACGGAGCCTTTTCCTGGTTAGCTCTGCCTCCAGTGACGAGCCGCATTCTTTCTGTTCTCATTATTCTTACTGCTGTTGTTTAATCTTTGAGTCTTAGAGGCTTCCTCGGAAGGGGTAGAGTCCTGTAGTCACAGCGTTTATGGCATCCTGGTGTTGGTGGGCCCTAGCGGGGAGACTGGCGGCATCTCGGTCCATTTGGGACATTTCCAGGACCCGTGGGTGGGTGCTAACGCCCAGAAGAATGTGAGGAGTTTAGGGGATGAGATAGTACAGACAAACATCTCCAGCCTGGGGGTAAAGGTCATCGCTGCAGCTCTCACTGCACTCACATTGTTTGGGGGGTGTCGCCTGTTAGGTGCGTGGGGGTGGGGGGGGTACGTTGGTGGCGATTGTGCAAGCCATTCTGAGGTGTTTGAGGAGGTAACCGATAAGCAACTGTGAAAATACGAATGTTGGAGTTGGGCTGGTCTGGTTTGCAGGAAATGTGTCAGGAAGAGAATCGCTTTTCCTGAGACTATGAGGACCCCAGGACTCTGTCTTCATTCTCCACCTCAGATTGGTAGCGGCCTCTGGGATGTGGCGGGGGAGGTTTCCACCAGCGGTGACAGAATAAATTCACAAACATGCCACAGACACAGAAGCTGAGTTTCTGGTTCCTCTGAGTCATGGGTTCATGTCTTCTTTAGGATGTGGAGGTTTCTTTCTGGCATTGCAGGGAAATGTTCTGAAAGCTTCCTATGTGCCCCAAGTCAGCCTGGTGAGCCGAGAGCCTCGGGTTTCCATCAATTTCCATCCCAGGAGCAGGGCATGGGTATTCCTTGGAGACCTTGCTCCTTTGCCCCCCCCCCCCCCCAACTCTCCAGCCAAGACCTGTGGAGATGGATTCTGAGGGATCTGAGGAAAAAACAGCGAGCATTCCTGGGGAGGTGGCCCGAGCTTTGGAATCTGGTGATCTTTCTCTCTGAGTTTCAGGGTCATCTTTTTCTAGCTGTGTGACTGAGCCCTGGTCTCATCTGTACGACGAGCCAATCGTATCTTCCTCCCAGCTTTGTTTCTAGGATCGAACAAGAGAATATGTGTATAATGTATTCACCATTGTAACTGGCACATAGTAGGAACTTTTCCTCTTCTAAGACCGGATCAAATTTACGACAATGAGTATCCTATGTTACAAACTCCAAGAGAGAATTTTCAAAACATCTACTGTTTTGTTTCATTTTTTTAGTGAACTCTGTGCCCAGTGTGGGGTTTGAACCCACAACCCTGTGATCAGGTCTCATGATTTACTGATTGAGCCAGCCGGGTGCCACCAAACAGAGCCACTTGATAAGAATGAGTATGTGCGGGGCGCCTGGGTGGCCCAGTCTTTAAGCCTCTGCCTTCGGCTCAGGTCATGATCCCTGGGCTGCTTGGCAGGAAGCCTGCTTCTCCCTCTCCCACTCCCCCCTGCCTGTGTTCTCTCCCGCTGTCTCTCTCTCTGTCAAATAAAATAAAATAAATCTTTTAAAAAAAAAGGATGAGTATCTGCTCTGGGATGGGGAAGGCGTGCTGGGGTGCGGGGGACCCCACCGGCCTTGGTAGCATTGACCTGGGTGAGGAGTGGAGGCTTCAAGAGGGAGTTGTGTGTTCCTGCCACAAGGTGGCAGTGTTGGCAAACACACCACATCCCATGCGCGCTGGTGAGGCCCAAATCCAAATTTTACCCCCAATTTAAATTATTTTTAGAAAAAAAAAGTCTTAGAATGGGAATACTCTTAGAGCTCACCTAATCCCATGAGCATTACGTCTTGGGAAATGGAGGCTCAGAGAGGCGAAAACCTTTCCCTAAGACCACAGAGCAAGTCAGTGGCAAAGCTGGGTTCCCCACTGATCTAAGGTTTCTGACTTGATTCATTCAGTGAATAGCCATTTGCCCTCAGCACTTTCCCATCACAGGACTGGGGGGCGGGCGGATTTATGTGGCTTGAGAGCCCTTGGTTGCAGCCTTAGCTTCTTGTGTTCAGAGGTACCCAGCGTCCTCGAGATCTTAATTCCATCTTCTGCAGCTCGCTTACTGATAATAAGTATCCTAGTGAGAAGCAGTGAGAAAACCGTTTTTTTCCCCTTCTCCCCGTGCAATAGTCTGCTATTTTCCGAAATCCAGAGTGAATGGGTGGCTCGGCTCTGGTTTACCTGTTCTTTTATGGGATGAGAAGGACGCCGGTCTAGCGGTCTGTGTTAAGGCTTGGCCTACAGATCACTGGGCTTCTGCTCTGTTAGGAGCTAGGTCAGTGCTAATGCCCGGCCTTCCTCTGGGGATCCTGAGAGATGACGACGACAAAGCAACTCACAGCTGGGGAAGCTGAGGCCCAGGGGCTCAGAAAGGGATAGTGACTCATCCAGAGAACACAGGATTTCCAGATTCTGAGCCTCGGCTCTTTCTGGGCTGGCTCAGGAGGGCAAGGGAGGACCGAGATGGCCCACCTTCATGATTTGTGTCCCTGGGGCCGGGTGCTTGGTCCTGCCCTGGCAAGTCCCTGAGCAGAATGTTCTTTGCACAGACTCCTTCCCTCCTCCCACGTTGCCCCCTCCCCACTGCAGCTTCCCCACGAGCTCCTTTCCAGAGCCGTTGCTTGCTGAATGGGTTGCTAGTGGAAATGTGGTTTTCAAATTTGGGAAATCTCCATTAAGTCCTTTTATTTAAGGAGGATGTCATTATCGCGCCTCCCCGAGGACTATTACTGTTCTATTAGGCAAGGCCGCAGACTTCCTAGGTACTGTCTGGGGTCTGATTCCTGGGCAGGAAAATGTGAGACAGGAAGAAGGGAGGAGGGAGGAGAGAGCACCGGGGATCGGGGAGAAGGAAGAAAGGTGGAGAAAGAATGGAAGAACAGGAGGGAAAGAGAAAGGCGTGTGGAGAGGCAGAGGGCACAAACCCTTTGCTCCCAGATGGGGGAGAGAGGGCAGAGGGCTTGGACCCATGGCCCCCTGCTAGTCCAGACCCTAGATTAAACTGGAGGGAGATGCCTGCCCTTCCTTCCTTCACCCTTCTGAGCAGATCCCGGCCACAGTGGAGTCCAGCGGACCCATCCTTCATGCCCTCCAACTGCTAGGCCGGCCTCAGGTTCAGATTTGGGTGGGTGGGGGGGCTTTCTGAGGGACAGAGGAAGGGGGCGCCTGGAGGAGATGCCGTTCTGGAAACTGGGTCTGGGCTCAGGACTCTGGCCTTCCTGACCATTCTGGTGAACAGCCCGTTTTCCCATTCTCGGCCACTCTCTCTAGAAGATGCGTTGCAGGAAAACAGAGGCTTGTCCGCTCTCTCTCCGCTCTCTCTCCCTGGCTCCCGAGTGTTAGATGCTTGCTAAGGGTTTGTGGAATGAACCATGAACAGAAACTGCGCCGTTGCTTCCCCATCCTTTCCCGGCTCGAGTTCCAAACAGTCTTCTGGTTCGAATGGATCTTCTCTCCGTCCTCAGCAAAGGCTGGTGACTCTTGATGGTTTCAGATGATACACACACACACACACACACACACACACCCTGGACAGGGTTTAGGGAGGGTCAGGAACTGCATGGCAGGCAGCTGACAGGGGCTCGGCCAAATGAGAAAGAAAAAAAAATATATGCTCCTCCTGGGACCTGCCTGTTTCGGGGGGTTACCGGCCGCAGGCTGGAAGCGGTTTCTAACCTCCGGGCAGGAAGGCTGCTGCTCTTGGGACAAACATCCTGGCTGGGAAATCCCCTGGCCTGGGGTGTCCTTGAGGCCTGGCAGCTTCCGTACGTGCCATCCTGGCGTCTTCAGGCCTTCCCTGGGCTCTGGGCAGGAGGCCAGCCTCCATCCCCCCCAGGCCCAGGGTGAGAGCTAGCCCCTGCCCCCTGGGGTGCCCCTCCCTCGGGCTCCTGCACCAGTGATTAATGAGGCAGAGGGAGCCTCTCTTCCCCAGCTGTGTCAACAGGCCCCTGCCAGCTGCAGGTATGGGAAACAGCCGCAGCCTAGGGCTGTGGTCTCCTCTGCGCCTGTTGTCCCCCCACCAGGGGCTCCCTTTGCGGCCCTGGGCCTCCCGCTGGGCCAGCAGACTCTGATGGTGACAACAATGATGAGTTTATGGTGCCCACAGCACTTGGTGTTTGCAGAGAGTGGGGCCCTCCTGTTTCTCAGCTCCTTCCTGCGGGCTTGAGCCAGGGGATGGGCTGTGGTTATCTCTGGGACACAGGGAGCAACAAGGCTGCATAGTTGCTAGAGCTTATACCGCCTCCTCTGTGAAGCCTTCCCTGATTGCCCCAGCAGGCACATCCCCACACTCTGGTCCCTGCCGGGTATTGTCACTGTGTGGGGAGACCATCTGCTTCCCTCACTGCTTCCTCAAGGGAGGAGACTGTATTTCTCTGGGTCTTACTCATCTTTGTCCCTGTGGACCCCTTCCCCACTACGTTCTCCTTCTCACAGCAGCCTAGTACGGCCCTTGGCACATGCTAGGATAAATACTTACTAAGTGAACAAATGACCTGTAGATCTGGAATGATCTGGAATTCCAGGGCTTGGGTCTGTCTGTGATTCTGCAGATTGATTCCCCTGTGCTCAAGCTGGCTCAGACTTGCCCATGACCACACATCCTGCCTCTGGTCCCAGCTTATCCTTGTGGGGCTCTTCGCGGTTGTTACCCAAGGCTCTCGGAGCCAATAGTGAACTTCTGCTGCTGGGGGTTGGGCGACCGAGGGTGAGGTGAGCCAGAAGCAGCCTTTTTTTTTTTTTTTTCTTCTTCTTAAACTGAACTTTCTTGGGGCACCTGGGTGGCTCAGTCATTAAGTGTCTGCCTTTGGCTCAGGTCATGATCCCGGGTTCTTGGGATCGAGTCCCGCATCTGGCTCCCTGCTCAGCAGGAAGCTTGCTTCTCCCTCTCCCACTCCCCCTGCTTGTGCTCCCTCTCTTGCTATGCGTCTCTCTGTGAAAAAAAAAAAAAAATCTTAAAAAAATAAATGAGGGGCGCCTGGGTGGCTCAGTGGGTTAAGGACTCTGCCTTTCGCTCAGGTCATGATCCCAGGGTTCTGGGATCGAGCCCCGCATCGGGCTCTCTGCTTGGCAGGGAGCCTGCTTCCTCCTCTCTCTCTCTCTGCCTGCCTCTCTCCCTACTTGTGATCTCTGTCTGTCAAATAAATAAATAAAATCTTTAAAAAAAAATAATAAATAAATGAAATTTTCTGTTTTGGAATAATTTTAGATTTATAGAAAAGTTGCCATGATAGGACAGTGTTTCCGTGTTAACACCCTATAGGACCTTGATGCTTTCGTCAAAACTGGGGAGTTAACCGTGGTGCCTTACCAGCAATGAAACCCCAGTGTTTATT
Source organism: Meles meles (assembly GCF_922984935.1). NCBI lineage: Eukaryota > Metazoa > Chordata > Mammalia > Carnivora > Mustelidae > Meles > Meles meles. The sequence continues at coordinate 45,236,000 of NC_060083.1, forward strand.
TGTATTTCTCTAGTGTTTCCACTCCTGTCCTTTTTCTGGATCGAGTTGTGGATCCCACATTTAGCCCACATGAATTCGAGGACGGTGTTTTACTTAAACATTCACGCAAATCTTGCTTGCTTCCTTATCCTCTGCCTGGGTTAATAGGATGTGAGAACAAAGGTTCTCCCTGCCAAATATTCTCGTAAATGACTGTCGCCACATTTGTGTCTTGTGGCTTCCCAGGCTATTCCACACCCTGCCGCATGCCTGTGGGGAGCAGAGCGGCATGCAGAGAGGACAGTCTCCATCATCTTCTGGGATCACACCGTTCAAATCTCCTGACTGCGAGTCTGCTTTGAGCAAGAAACCGAGACCCTTGGGCCCCTGTCGGACTGGGGAGAACCGTGGGGTGGTGGGGAAAGGATGTATGTGTGTTTGCGGAAGGCCTGGGGGGAGGTGGGCTCTCCGGGTCTCAGTGCGGGGGCTCCTGGGAGGCAGAGACGAGGTGCTCGGGCTTTGAGTAGGAGAAATATCCAGGATTCCCCTGGTTCCTCTATCCGCAGCCTTTGCCTCTCTCTCTCTCTCTCCTGTCTTTTCACATGTGGATCTGTTTGCTGCCTTGCAGTTGGCCTTGGCTTTGCTTGCATTCCTGGTCAGCAGGTGGAATAATTAGAGTTAAGTTTTCAATTAAAATTTACCGGATGTTCCGTTAATAGCAGAGGCGAATATTCCACCTGCTTGAACGAAGACAGGATCTTCCTGTGCAGCTAAGGCTCTGGAGGCCCAAAGGGCTGAGGAGAAAGAAGCCGGAATGCACGCAGGGCCCTGGGTCAGTTAAGGTCCCTGCTCTTTGGCCCCCTCCGCAGACCAGCTCCCCTTCCGGTGTGAAGGTCTCTAACCAACATCCGCTGATGTCATTTTCCGTGCTTGCTGGTTTCTGTCTTTGCTCCAAGCAGGGACAGGCTGGTGGGGTTGTGAGAGGATGGGGAGGTAAAGCCTTTGCAGTTGGCTTTGGGGATTGTTCCTCCTTTCGAAGGGCTAGCCAGTGACTCCACGGAGAGACCCCTACAGGCTGTATGTTTGATCAAGGGCTGGATGGGGTGGGAGATGGGGAGGGAGGAGGAGGCTGAGGATGGAGAGAAACTTCAGTGACCTTGCCACCCTGCGGGGGACAGGGCGCACTGCGGGGTGGGCTGAAGGCCAGCGGCCCAGGACACACCCTCAGGCCTCCACCCCAGCTCTCCCAGGGCCTGACCCTTATTGGAAGGAAGCAGCCTCCAGAAGGGCAGTGCCAAGGCAGCAGGCAGGAGAGGGCTGGGCACAGGGATCCCCAGAGCTCACAGACACGAGTGCATTAAAGGGGCAACTCCTCTCCTCTCTGGGGGGAGGGAGCCAGATGTGTGGCGGGGGAACAAGGGGCCCTTTTTGGACAAGGACCTTGTCTTAGTCTATTCAGGCTACTAGAACAAAAATACCATGGGCTGGGTAGCTTATAAATAACAAAAATTAATTTCACTGTTCTGGACAGTGGGAAGTTCAAGATCAAGGAGCCAATAGTTTTGGTGTCTGGTGAGAGGTAACTTCCTGGTTCATAAACGACCGTCTTTTTACCAGGTCCAGCTCAGGAACTGATCTCATTCATGAGAGTTCTGCCCTCATGACCTAATCATCTCCCAAAGGCCCCACCCCTACATTTAAATATTTTATTTATTTATTTGACAGAGATAGACAAAGAGAGAGACAGCATGAGCCAGGGGAAAGGGCAGAGGGAGAGGGAGAAGCAGACTCCTCGCTAAGCAGGAAGCCCAGCCCGATGCAAGGCTTGATTCCGGAACCCTGGGATCTCTTGACCGACTGAGCCACCCAGGTGCCCCAATTTTTTTTTTTTCTAAGATTTGATTTTTAAGTCATCTCGACACCCAATCTGGGGCTTGAACTTACAACCCTGAAATCAAGAGTCACATGCTCCACCAACTGACCCAGCTAAGCAGCCCTGGAAATTAGGATTTTAATCTGAATTCTGGGGGGACAGAAAGATAGCAGATCTGCAGGTACTATGGCAGAGTGGGAAAGAAGCAGTATGAATCGAGATTCGAGACTGGGGGAAACACGCAATCATCAAAGTCCGCAGGAGGAATGGTGGCGGTGGGGGAGGGGGTGAGTGGTAAGACCAGCTCAGCAGAGATCATGAAAGACGCTGTATGCTAAAATAAAAATCTGGATTTTATTCTATTGACACTGGGGAGCCACGGGAAGCTTGTAGGCAGAAAATGGCACCTTTTGATCTGTTTTTAGAAAGAGAATTGCTGGTGGCCATGGAGAGGAGGGATGGAAACTGGAAATGTCTGGAAGTAGAAAAATCAATTGGGATATTTTGCCATAATCCAAGGGAAAAATGTCGAAGGCCTGAACCAAGACAGGAGTGGGAGGGATGGAGAGTGGGGATTGGTGTTAAAGAGATTTTTTTTTTAAAGATTTTATTTATTTATTTGACAGAGAGAGACCACAAGTAGGCAGAGAGGCAGGCAGTGGGAGAGGGAGAAGCAGGCTCCCTGCTGAGCAGAGAGCCCGACGTGGGGCTCGATCCCAGGACCCTGAGATGATGACCTGAGCCAAAGGCAGTGGCTTAACCCACTGAGCCACCCAGGCACCCCGGGGTTAAAGAGATTTCTGACAAGAGGCTACACGACCGGGCGACTCAGTAGTAGATACGGAAGATGAGGAAGAAGGAGGAGTTGGAATTGATTTCCAGGTTTTTGAGCTGGGCAATTGTGCGTCGTGGTCACAGCCAAGCAAAACAGGGAGATATGGGAGGAGGGGCAGGTTAGGGAACAGAGGATAGTGTCGTTTGGGACTTGTTGAATCCGAGCATATGAAAGATACTCAGATGAAATGACCAGATGAGACAGGATAGGCTCAGGCTTAGAGAAGAGTTTGGGCTGGAGATGTTGCTGTGCAAGCCAGGAGCATTTGGGCTCAGAGGACCTGGACCAAGAGAGAGTATAGAGGGAGAAGAGAGCTGAAAATGAGAGGCTGGTAGAGAAACGAAAGAGGGAGACCAGGGATTGGCTGGAAAGAGTGATATCTGGGGGACCAGGAGGGTAGAGTCACTAAAGGAGAAAGGGTTCCACACAGCTGAGTGCTAAGGGCATGAAGACAGGAGCCATAGTTTAAAGACAAAGCGGTCACTGGTGACTGTAGCTAGAAAAATTTCAAAATCAGCCAAAAGCAGCATCTCCATTAAACCCATGGACTAGCCCATATGTTTCCATGGAATGGTGGGAAAAGGGTTGGGAACTCCATGGGAGGTGAGGAAGAGGAGGAGGTTGTGTGGCTGGCTCCTTCGAGAAGTTCTGGGGAAGCAGAAAAGGTGGTGCATGCAGGAGTGATAGGGTCCCCTCAGAGACTGTGAGAAAGTGTGTCTTACGACAATAGAGACTAGAGTAAGGCTTTCGGATCCAGAGGAGAGAGGCAGTGGAGGGCGGAGTGCAATCTCAACTGGGCTGCCCAGGGCACCAAGCTCAGGCCCCAACTCCTCATTAAACTGGTTGTTTTGGTCAACACTCATTGCCCTGTGTAACACTTACGTTCCCCAACCAGACCCCCAGAGCTGTTTCACCTGTAATCCCCCAGAAGCACAGGACAGATTATGCACTGGAAGGACGTTCCTCGCTCCAGCTCAGAGCTCTGGCATATCTGAACTATCTCACCATTTTAAGGATGCTGGAAGGAAGAAACTGGTCTTCCAGGAGTGGGCAGGATGGACCTGCTCTGATCCGGATCATGAATCTGTGAGGCACATAGCCTGCTTCAGTCACACCAAGGAAAGGGGAGCTTATGGCAAGTAGGCACATGTAGTGGGGGAGGGGGGGGCTCTAGAACCAGAAGGCAAATGGCAAAGCCTTGGAGAAGGTGGCAGTGTTTGGCCCCTGTCTTGTACTTGCTCTGTTTCTCCCCGGGCATCTCTGGCCCCCCTGTCTCCGGTCTTTTGGTTCTAACAGACTGAATGGACTAAGACAAGGTCCTTGTCTGAAAAGTGCTAGTTCGATTCTACTTGAACGGAATTCAAGGTCCTGCTCTGCAATGCACCCCCACCCCCAACCGCGGAAATTCCCGTATTCCTTTGTTTCTAAAGAGCACGCCTCATTCTGTATTGCCGTCCTTTTTCTGTCTGCCGGACCGTCAGGTTGTAAGGATCTGGAGGCCAGGGATCGTGTCCGAGGCAAACGATGCCGGGCAGCAGCTGGCGTAAACAACTCTGCAGTGCCTGCCTATTATTGAATGAATGAATGAATGAATGGACACATGAATGAATGATTTGGGTCTCAGTTTGGGCCTAGCTCTTTCAAATCTGTATATAAACTACAGTGGCGGGCACCTGGGTGGCTCAGTCGGTTAGGCGTCTGCCTTCAGCTCAGGTCATGATTTCAGGGTCCTGGGATCGAGCCCTGGTGTAGTCGTGTAGTCAGGTTCCCTGCTCAGTGGGGGAGTCTGCTTCTCCCTCTCCCTCTGCCCTTCCCCCACCTCATGCTCTCTCTCAAATAAATAAAATCTTGAAAAGAAAGTTTGCACAAGCCTTCCCAGGTCCACGGTAGCATGGGATTTCCCAAAAGACAGCGTGCCCAGATCTGAAAGAACTTTTGGTTCGGAGTTGCTTGTCGGAGTTGAGGGTCAGCATGGAGCCCTCGGTGCATGTGAACTCAGACGGCTCTCAAGCAGAATTCAAGTGGGCATGTCGTTCTCTGTGGGCTGGAGGGGCTGTGAGCCCCCTGTAGGGGCTCTCTTTGGCCACCCCAGGTCTAGGGTGAGGGGAGTGAGGCTCAAAATGCAGTGGGGCAGCAAAAAAATTCAGTCACCCAGAGCAATTCAGTGTGACACACTATTTTAAAAAGCCAGGCCGGCGCCCTGTTTTTTATTTTTTACCTTTTTTTTTAAGGATTTTATTTATTTATTTGACAGAGATCACAGTAGGCAGAGAGGCAGGCAGAGAGAGGGGGAGAAGCAGGCTCCCTGCTGAGCAGAGAGCCCGATGTGGGGTTTGATCCCAGGACCCTGGGATCATGACCTGAGCTGAAGGCAGAGGCTTGACCCACTAAGCTACCCAGGCTCCCCTATTTTTTACTTTTAAAAAATATTTACTGATTTATTTTTTTAAAGTAAGCTCTACACCCAGGGTGGGGCTCAAACCCCAAGATCGAGCATCGGACGCTCTATTGACTGAGCCAGCCAGGCACCTCCGGCTGCCTGTTTTTTAAAATTTAGGTTTTTTGGGAACCAGAGGTAGAATTAGGGTGAGGTGGAAGAGGCAGAAGACTGGATAAGAGGTCGGATCTTTATTTAAAGTTTTCTTTTCTTTTTTATTTTTTAAAGATTTTATTTATTCATTTAACAGAGAGAGAGATCACAAGTAGGCAGAGATGCAGGCAGAGAGAGAAGCGGAAGCAGGCTCCCCGCTGAGCAGAGAGCCCGATGCGGGGCTGGATCCTAGGACTCTGAGATCATGACCTGAGCCGAAGGCAGAGGCTTAACCCACTGAGTCACCCAGGCGCCCCCAAAATTTTAATATTTTTTAATCATAAGTTTCTGCATTAATTTTGGTTTTAAAAATACTGCATTCAAATATTGTCTTGTCTTGATTTCTGAGTTTTGAGTCTTACATGTCATGCCCCAGACGAGTGTTTTACTGGAAACCCTGGGTTCCAAGACAGGTCAGGGCCAGGCCACTGAGATTCACCTCCCCTGGGTCCCTGGCTGCCTGTACGAAGCAGGCTCAGGTCTAGATGCTTTCTGTCTTTTGGACGCTATGGCCTGACGTTTTGCTCTGGATCCTCTAGGAAGTTAGGTCTCCCCTTGCCCACCCTTGTGTGATTGCCGAACTCCCATCTGCCAGACACCGTGAGTATTCTTTTTTTTTTTTAAGATTTTATTTATTTATTTGACAGAGAGAGATCACAAGTAGGCAGAGAGGCAGGCGGAGAGAGAGGGAGAAGTAGGCTCCCTGCTGAGCAGAGAGCCCAATGTGGGGCTTGATCCCAGGACTCTGGGATCATGACCTGAGCCGAAGGCAGAGGCTTTAACCCACCGAGCCACCCAGGCGCCCCCACCATGAGTATTCTAAATGGGATTGCAAATGTCCTCTAAACCCAGCCCTTCCCCAATCTCTGCTGTCTTATCAGCCCCCAGACCCTCTACCTCCAGCCTCGCCCCTTTACGCCCTAGCTTCCACAGTGCCCCCAAGGTCACCTGGACAAAGCGCCCATCTGACCTCAGTGTTCCCCAGCTAAACTCTCCAGCCCCTTTGGCGTAAGTCCCAGCAGCCTGAACAAACCCCCTTCCTGAGCCAGCCCAGCTCTCAGATCCTATCTCTGTCCCAGGCACACCAGACTCCTCGGGATGTGGGCGTGGGTCTGTCCCCTTTCTTTCCTGCGTCTCTGTCTTTGCACACGTGGTTCCTTCCCCTTGGATCTACTTGTCCCCTTCAACTTGTCCTCTTGCATCTACTTTCAGAGCCAACCCGAGGGGCTTCTCCTCTGTGCTTTGTGACTCTCCTGCTTACCTGGGTGCTCCCATCTTTATCTATCGGGCTATGCCCCCCCAACTGTGAGCGCCTCCAGGGCAGGTCATGTCCATTTTGCATCCCCCCTGCCCCATACCACTCCCCATGCCCAGGGCCTGGCACAAGATAGGCTCTCAGGGAATGAAGGGACGCACGTGGGCAAAGGACATAATTTTGCTCGGCCTTTAAGACTTGCCACACAGCAAGACTTCGAGCAGAGAGCCCTAATCCCTGCCTTTCTTCTAGGGCTCATAGCACCAGATTTGGGGCCCCAGCACCAGGGAGGACAGATGAAGAGGCTGCTTTGGGCAGCTGAGCCATTTCAGGGGAGGAAATTAAAACTAAATTGAATTAATTAGTGTTCCTATTGAACCCTACTTCTCGAGTGTGCTACATCTGATTAAACAAACAACAAAAAAGATAGAATCACTTTGTTAACTTTGCTATCCTTTTTTTTTCTTTCTTTCTTCTTCTTTTTTTTTTTTTTGTAAGAGAAAAGGAAAAAAAAAAACCCCAGTAACAACAAAGATGTTGATTTAAGATATGGCCCAGGGCTGGGGGCCAGGGGAACCTGGTGAAGGCTCCTGTTGTTTGGGGTCGGAGGTTGCAGGAGCAGCCCCTGCCTGGGGATCAAGCTCAAGGTTCTGGAGTGATGGAAAAACCTGCCCTGACGCTTTTCCTCAGCGGACCCTTAACTCGCTAACAGGAGCCAGCTGAGCGAGCGCAAACAGAGGCGCTGGAACGGGCGCAGATCCCAGCTTCCTCTGAAATTTCCAGGCCTCTTTTTTCCTGTCGGATTCCAGACAGATGAAATTTTCCTGGCCCCAGCCCTGTTCCTGGCAGCATCTCCCCTCTGAATCACCATAAATCAGGGCTAGGGGTGAGCAGAGGGATTTTCCTGATTGACAAGCGGCTGCCCCGGGGTAAAATGGGGGCTCCCTTACCTAGGCTAAAAATAGCTCTGGGGTGCTTGCCCAAAGCCCTCTTCATCCCAAGGTCCTGCAGGTATCTGCTTTGGATTGGAAATGTTCGTGTCTGCCTGTGATTACTGTTTCCTCGAGAAGGGCTGTGGACGTGCGGATGGGAACCTCCGGGGGCCTCGGTGGTCTTAAGCGACACCATTGTTCGTGGGATCACAAGGGGGGCTGTGCATTCCTCAAAGCCTTCATCATCCGTGGAGCCCCCAATTAATTTCAATACAAACACCGGATTTGGCTTCCCCTACGCCTTTGCAGCCATAACACATGAGGTCATGCCGTATTCGTTAAGTTTTGGGGAGACGGGTGGGGGAAGCTTCCATGGCCCCAGGGGGTATGTGTCCTTCATGGCTCAGGTTGGAGTGTTTACTGAGGGGGGTCCACCTGCCCGTTCAGTTCCCTTTCTCACCTTTCTTCCATCAGAAGTCCTGAAATCTTTCACTCTTTCTTTCTTTTCTCAGTCCCTCCAGTCTCATCAGCAGCCGCTTGGTTGCTCACCCACGACTCCCCCCGTAAATTCTTCAAAGACCCCCAGAGCCCTCTACCCTTCTGTGAATTACGCATGCACAGCTTCGTCTACCTGGGACAGCTTTTTAACCCCTTCACCTGGCACCCTGTTCTGGGAAGTTCCACTGAAGGAATTTCTTCTTTCAGGAAGCCTCCCCATCACGCCATTCAGGGCAAAGTACCACTCACTCTTCCGTATTCCCATAGCTCCTTGATTCTCGAACACCGTAGCCCACATCGGAATCACCCAGAGGGTTTGTTAAACCACAGATTGCTAGGCTCACCCCCAGTTTCTGAATCAATAGATCTGGAGTGGGACCTGCAAATTGGCATTTCCAAAGAGATCCCTGGAGATAGCCACGCTGCTGTCCAACCCCCCCCCCCCGCCCCCACCATGACCACCTCTACCGACAGAACCCAGAACCACTGGGTTGCAATGACCTGTTTATTTGTCCTTTCCTTCCCCAAGGAGGGCTGGGGCTGTCTTTTTTGCCTCTCTATCCCTATGCTCAGCATAGCCCCTGTGCCACAGTGAAGTTGCCCACCAGAGGTTTGCCGATTGAACGAACGTGCAGACGTTTGTGCGTAAGATTGACTTGCTAGGCTGCAGAGCTCAGCGGACGGAAGGAGGGCAGCAGACAGAGCCTTCCCTTTCAAGGACTCGGCTCCTGTCTTCCAGTGGGACGTTGCTGGGCAAGAGGGCTGGTTACTGGGGCTCTTGGGTTCCTGAGTGGGAATCACCAGTCAAGGTGAACGAGTGCAACTCCCTTCACCCAGAAAGCCGGACACAGGCGAGCCACTGATTCAGCTTTGAGCCAGAGATGCCAGAAGGAGGGATGGGGAGTCAGGACATCCATTTCATTTTCTCCCTCTGGGCATGCCCAAATGCAGAAGGATGCCGGGGACTATGTCCCTTCCCTTGAGCTGGGTCGGAATCCCAGCAATCTTTCTTGTTAGTTTATGTTCCAGCCACACAGTGAGTGGGCTGAGATCTCATCCTTTCCCCCAGACTCTGAGGACACATCCTATGTCTCAGTCCTTTCTGTAGCTATCCCTTCCCCTTTTGCACTTAGAACTGTGTTTTGTGCAATTTCTTTCATGCACCCTTTCTTTTTATTTATCCATTTGAGAAAGAGAGAGAAAGAGAGCCAGCGAGAGCATGAGCAGGAGGAAGGGTCAGAGGGAGGAGGGAGAAGCAGACTCCCGGCTGAGCAGAGCCTGTAGAACCCAATGCGGGACTTGATCCCAGGACCCCTGGATCATGACCTGAGCCGAAGTCAGATGCTTAACCGACAGCCACCCAGGCGTACCTTGAATGCACCCTTTCTGTTGGACGCCCACACCTTTGCTCATGCTGTCACCCCGCTCAGTGCTCCCTTTGTTTCTTCTTTGCTAGGCGACATCCAACGCAGTCAAGGCTAAGTCCAAAGGTGGCCACCTGTGTGCAGGTCAGAGGCTCACTGTCTCCCCTGGGCTCGCACACGGCAGCAACCGGCTGCCTCTTGTACTAGTTCAGATGGGTTTGGTTCCTGCCCCACGTGGGGAGCCTTGCCAGTGCCTCTGCCTCTGTCCTCCCGTCTGGGGTTCCAGTGGGTGCTCAGGGCACACGGAATCAGACCGCATCTGCTCATCTTGGAGAAGATGAGGGGGTGCAGGGGGATCAGCTTGGGGCATCACTCACGCTTTCACTGCCAGGGTCGCTTGTCTGATCAAGGCGTCTCCATTCCATGGGCATCCCTGTCTAGACACGTGCTCTGCTGAAAGGGATAACAGGCTGGGATGGAGGGGAAGCTAGGGTCCCGCAGCTGGTGTGGCTCAGAGAGCAGGCGTGCAGAGTCCAATGGGAGAGGGTTGGAAGCTTGGTTCTGCTTCTTACCACCTCTGTCAACTTGAACATGTTGCTTGTCATTGAGCCTCAGTTTCTCCTTCTGTAAAATGGGGACAACAACCCTCACTTCCAAGGCTGTGGCAAGGAATAAAGAGGATAATGTACGCCAGGCTTCAGGCATAGGCCTTGGCATGGCTGCCTTCCCCCTTCTTCAGGATAGGGTCCCTAAGCTTTCTCTTGGTACGTCCCAGAAGTGGGCAGCTTTCCTCAGATCCCTTCCTTCATTTTCATGTGGTAATAGAGGACAGCAGACTGAGAAGGGCTGGGAGAAAGCGGTTTCACCCAGCTGATTTCAGCTGGAAAACCAGCCCTCAGACAGGAGGGAGGAAAAATTATTAAAGGATTAAATCCCAAATAATCCTATAAGCCCCAGGAGGCTCAGAAAGCAATAAGCCACAGACTTAAAATCTGATCTGTGAAGTCACGGGGGCAGAATCAGCATCTGAAGGCTGGGAGTGGGTTTCAAGTGTGCAACGGGCGGTCAGACCTCTTCTAAAAAGCGGCCTCATTTTCGTTGCTCGGACAGCATTTTTCTTTCTTTCTTTTTTTTTTTTTTCTCATCTTGTCATGGTTTTTAATAACAATGGGTGAGCTGTAGGAGTAGGGGAACTTTAGCTAAAATTGCATAAAAATAAAAATTTAATTAAAATACACAAGTCGTGAAATTCCATCCTTGTAAAGTGAGATGTCTTGGGACTCTGCCCCAGCAGATCTTGCTCCCCGGGCCCCAGGTTCACACTGGCTCCTTCTCGACCCCTGAGAGGAGGAGAGGCTGAGAGGCCGAGAGGCCCGGCAGCCTGGCCTCCCACAGTCAGAGGAGCTGGAGGAGCTTCCGGTCCCTCCTCCCCCACTGTCTCTCAGGTGAATGAGATCTCGACTGGCCAGAGAGACTGAGGGGTGGGTGGGAGGTGGACGCTGGAGTGGAGGCCATTTTTCGGGACTGAAGGCAGTCGGCTGTGTGTGGGCTGTGGGAGGGACAGAAAGTGTGTTTTTCATATTTTCCCAGGCAGACAGAAGAGCACAGACCCAGCCACTGGAGCCCAGGTGTCATACATTCTAGTCCCAGTGATGTCATAACTCGGTGGACCACCTGAGCAACTCACTTCTTTGTGGGCCTCAGTTTCCCCATCTGTAAAATGAATTGATTAGGCTAGACCAGGGATTTTCCAAAGTGCGGATTGAGAAGTCTTCAGGATTTCACAAAACCTCTCTGGGGTCTTGGAGGATTTCCCTCGATGGTTTCCCTGCCCACTTTTGTCTGTTTCACAAACTGGGTTTTTATTTCTCTCTTTCTCTCTCCCTCCCTCCCTTCCTTTCTTTATTATTATTATTTTTTAAAGGTTTTATTTATTTATGACAGAGAGATGGAGAGCACAAGTAAGCAGAGCAGCTGGCAAAGGCGGAAGCAGCCTCCCTACGGAGCAGAGAGCCCAATGCGGGACCTGATCCCAGGACCCTGGGATCATGACCTGACCTGAAGACAGACGCTTAACCTACTGAGCCACCCAGGCGTCCCTCTTTCTTTCTTTCTAAGATTTTCATTTATTTATTTTAGAGGGAGAGAAGGCGCATGTGTGAGAAGGGGTGCATAGGGAGAGACAGAATCTCAAGCAGACTCCCTGCAGAGGGCAGAGCCCACATGGGGCTCGATCTGAGGACTCTGAGATCATAACCTGAGCCGAAACTGAGAGTTGGAAACTTAACTGACTGAGCCACCCAGTGCCCCACGGATTAGGTTTTCTTATTAAGATTTAGTTTCAGCAAAGAGTCTTGAACCTGAACATGTTGAAACACATCTGTCTCAGGGCTCTTCTGATTGGAACAGCCTGTGATGTGTCCAAGGGCCCGAGCCCAGCTTTCTTTGCCTGGCAGTGTGCTCTTCCCTGCTGTGCCTGTGCGTGAGGCCGCCCGCTCCCCCGCTCCCCTCTCCCATCACCTCCCCCCCATCTTGTTTTCTGAGTCATCGGATTCTTTGAGAATTGAAGGAAAACTACCAATGTTCCCTCCCCCAGAAAAATACACATAGAAAAAATATATACGTGCTATGAAAATATAACTATTTAACCATCCAGGCTCCTTTTTTCATTAAGATTTTATTTATTTCTTTGTCAGAGAGAGAGAGAGCACAAGCAGGGGTAGCGTCAGGCAGAGGGAGAAGCAGGCTCCCTGCTGAGCAAGGAACCTGATGTGGGTCTTGATCCCAGGACCCTGGGATTTCAGACCTGAGCTGGGAGCAGATGCCCAATGGATTGAGCCACGCAGGCGTCCCCAGATTCCTTTGGAGAAAGAAAACACTTTCGTTCAAGACTAGCTGATGGTGGGGGCGCCTGGGTGGCTCAGTGGGTTAGAGGCTCTGCTTTCGGCTCGGGTCATGATCCCGGGGTCCTGGGATCGAGACCCGCGTCCAGCTCTCTGCTCATCAGGGAGCCTGCTTCCTTCTCTTCTCTCTCTCTGCCTGCCTCTCTGCCTACTTGTGATCTCTGTCTGTCAAATAAATAAATAAAATAATAAAAAAAAAAGATTAGCTGATGGGGTTGTAGGCCCCAGGTCAGGGTATGAAAGGTGGGAGCAAAGAATCAACTATCTTGCATGAGAGAATGGCTCAGTGTGTGAGCCTCTCACCATCCGGCAGGTACCTCCCTCTTTCTGCTCCGGTTGGCCTAGACATGGAATCAGCCCTTCCCCATGACCTCAGTACCAAAAAATGTGTTGCAGACTTGGCTAAAGGTTTGAGGACCAGCAAAGTAGAGTAGACGGAAACCCTTTCTGTACTCAGCCTTTCGGTAGCAAGTGATGAAACATCAACTCAAATTTCTTTAGGGGGGAAAAAAACCCAGGAGAAATGAACTATATTGGCTCACTTCACTGGGAAATTGGCAGTGGAACCCATGTCCCACTGAGTTATAAAACTCCAGGGAACACCATTAACTCTGTGGCTGTTCTCACATTGGCTCAAGGGGATCCAGGACACATCGCTTCTCCTCACGTTGTCTCTCTTGGCTTGGCTTCTCTTGGAATTGGCTTCATTCTCTTTCCTGGAAAAAGACCTCTTCCATACAGTTGGGAAGATGGTCCCGGTATTCCCAGGCCTACCTCACGCCAGCTAAGGCACCTCAGTATCTGGGGATGGATGCCTTAATTCGATTGAACTGGGCCTGGGTCAGTTCGATTGAACTTACCCCTGGCTGATGGCTGGGATACTATCCAGAGCGACATTTCCAGAAACATGGAATTGGGGAAAAGTAGTTCTCTGGGGTTTTTTTGGTTTGTTTTTGATTTTTTTTTTTTTTTAGATTTTATTTATTTATTTGACAGAGATCACAAGTAGGCAGAGAGGCAGGCAGAGAGAGAGAGAGAGAGGAGGAAGCAGGCTCCTTGCTGAGCAGAGAGACCGATGTGGGGCTCTATCCCAGGACCTTGGGATCATGACCCGAGCCGAAGGTGAAGCTTTAACCCACTGAGCCACCCAGGCGCCCCAAGATTCTATTTTTTAATGTAATCTCTGCACCCCACGTGGGGCTCAAACCCATAACTCTGAGATTAAGAGTTGCATGCTCCACCGGCTGGGCCAGCCAGGCGTCCCAGGAGTTTCTTGTTTTTACTGGATGGTGGAAGGGACACTGGGCAGATAAGACAGACAGACAGACAGACACACACACACACACACAAATACACACACACACATATAGCAACATCAAAACAAAACAAATGTTTCATCTACCTTGCTGGTCCTTGAAACTTTACCCATATAACATTCTGCGTATGGGGGCGCGTGAGTGGTCAGTTGGTTAAGCATCTGCCTTTGGCTCACATCATGATCCCAGGATCCTGGGATCGAGTCCCGCATTGGGCTCCTTGTTCAGCAGGGAGCCTGCTTCTCTCTCTCTCCTGCCGCTTCGTGCTGCTTGGGCTCTCTCTCTCCCTCTCTCTCTCAAATAAATAAATTAAAATCTTCAAAAAAATCAACAACCATGTTGTGCATGAATGATTCCGTATGTGTACTGAAGTCGTGGAAGGAGACTGATTTCGACCTCTGGGTGAGTCCAGTTCCAGCAGGGTGATGAGATGATCCACAAACCGAACTAATTTGGAAGAGGGAAGATCCTTGGGAAAGTCATAGGCAACATCCCGGTGTCCCTGGTGGGGCTGGGAGGAGTGCATGTGGGAGGGGCAGATACTGACTTTAGTCAAACTCAGGGCACTGGGGGTCTTAGCTGGAGACACCGGGATCACGCACACTAAATATTGCCTACAGTCCTGGAGACTCGGGATGCCTTGAAACCCATCCGGTGGCGAGCCCCCATCTCGGACCCTGCTTCCTTCTGGCTATTTTCTTTTTTCTTCATGCTCATTCGCTCACTTAAAAAAAAAAAAAGATTCATTTATCTATTTGATAAATAAGAGGGACCATGTTCCTCCGAGCACCAGTGGGAGGAAGAGCAGGGGGAGAGAAGCTTCAAGCAGATACCCCCGCTGACATCTGGGCCAGACTCAGAGCATGACCTGAGCCGAAACCAGGAGTCGGATGCTCGACCCACTGAGTCACGCAGGTGCCCCATCCATGCACTTTTTCTCAGGCAGCAGATTCCGAGTCTGTAGCCCCAACCTCGCTTGGTTGCCTCTAACTCTGCACTGAGTTGTGATACCTACACTCCCATGAGAATTTTCTGGGCGGTTCTCAGCAAGTCTGCCTGCTGCATTTGTACCAGCTTTCCTGGGGCTCAGGATGAGGTAGTAGTCCCAGGAGATTAAAAACATCCCACCACCCCATCCCTCCCGCCCCCACGGCTGTGAACCTGTCCTTCCTGATGATGTCCTCTCTGGCCCCCAGAGGCGCCAGCTGGAATTAGCAGCTACGGGTGACCTGTGACAGGCAGCGCCAGGCAGGAGAGCTGCCACGACGTGGTCTGGGACCTCGGGGTTTACTGCTACCTGTTTTCTTTGGGACCAGACAACTGCAGAAAGGCTTAGAGACAAGACTTTGCATTTGTCGCGAGGAAATAATTCAAAAGGCACAGGCAAGAAAGGGTCTGCTGGTATGGTAGTGATGTTGATGAGTAGCGTGCTGAAGGGGAGGGGAGCAGAATTTTGCCCTGTCGGTCACGTTTCTCCACCTGCCCTCCCAGTTACATCCTGTGCTAGGTAGGCACTCGGCCCAGGCTTCTATAGCGACTGAGAGGCAGAGCCAGACTTTAAGCCTGAGCTCTTTCAGCTACGTGTGATGTGGGAATCACAGACAAAAGAAAAATGAAATTTCTGTACTATTCACAGCCCATCAACAGGTCCTTGAGACAGACAGACTGACCTTCCCTTGGGAACTCAGCTGTCTCAATGTTAATACTTTGCTAAGAGCAAAAGGCAATCTTAGCCCGACCCCCCAGGATCCTGTAAGTCTACTTTAACAGGTAAAAATTCCTTTGGAAATTTCCTTTATCTCTGCCCCCTCAAGATGCATGTTGGCAATCATCCTCCAAGCATTTGACCCACCGATATACATCAGAAGGGTCTCATGACTAAGGTTTTATTGGACAGTAATAAATGACCTTTTCCTAACAATAGCAAGCCCCCTCAAGGTCTTGGAAACCTTGATCCCGAATTTCCTTAGAGACTTATGCTCTCCCTAACCCCCTTCCAACTTGAAAGTATATAATGGGCCATTCCAGCTCTTTCTGCCCATGGGTTCTGTCCCCAAACTTTCATAAACCCACCTTTTCCCACCAAAGACCTCTCAAGAATTCTGCCTTGGTCGTCGGCTCTGAATTTCACCATCTTTCCTACATCACCTCCTCCAATTAGATTTCCTCTGTCTGGTTTTACCACTTGCCTTGCATAGTTCAGGTGAGCTAAGAATGTCTTCGATTTAAAAAAAAATTTTTTTTTAATTTTAAAAGATGTTATTTATTTATCTGTCAGAAAGAGAGAGAGAGGCTGTACAAGCAGGGGGAGCACCAGCCAGAGGGAGAAGCAGGCTCCCCGCTGAGCAAGGAGTCTGATGCAAGGCTCTATCCCAGGACCCTGGGATCATGACCTGAGTCAAAGGCAGATGCTTAACCGACTGAGCCACCCAAGTATTTTTACTTGGTGCCAGACACTGTACCAGACACACGGCATATGTGCTCCCATCAAATCTTCGCCAGACCTTGTGGGATGGATGTTATTTTAAAGATGATGAAACAGGCTCAGAGTGGGTAAGCCATTTGCCCCACATCACAGCTGTCTCTGTAGTACTTTCCCGAATCTAGCACTCACCCTGAGCCAGGCCTCAAGTTTCTGGTTGTCTTGGAGGGCTGTGGGTAGAGGCTGAAAGCACAAGGAAACGGGGAGAGCTGGTCTGGTTCTCCTGGTCTGCAGAGCCCTGTGCTGAGCTGCCCCTGGTCCAGCCGCAGCCGCCAGCATAGACTGACTACGATGTAATGCTTACCATCCTGTTACATTGCCACACCTCTCAACAACTCAGTTCTCCACAGGCACGGAGTGGGCGTCCCACGGATAAGCCTCAGTTCCGACACCGCCCACCTGGAGATAGCATCAGATCCCAAAGGGCAAGGGCCCAGTCCCTCGAGATGGTGGCTCCCACACCCACCCCCATTTCAGACCCCAACAGCAAGTTCCTCCTGCGCTTCCGACTTAATAGATCAGAGGTTCCCGTCACTCCCTCCTTGGGTTCAATTAATCTGCTAGAGCGGCTCCCGGAACTCGGGGAAACCCTTTACTTACCAGATTACTGGTTTATTATAAAAGGATATATCATGTAGGAACAGCCAGCTGGGAGAGGTACATAGGGCTCAGTATGGGGGAGGGATTGAGGACCTTCCCTGCCCTCTGAGTGAGCCAGTTTCCAGGAATGATTCAATCATTGGCTTTTGGTGACTGAACTCAATCTCCCGCCCCTCTCAGATCCTCCCTCAGATGTCAGGAGAGGAGGGACTGAAAGTTCCGAGACCCTCTAATCATGTGGTTGGTTCCTCTGGTGACGAGTCCCCTGTCCTGAGGTGGCCCAGGTGCTTCCTCAAAGCAGCTCATTAAATCACAAAAGACACACTGATCACTCTGGAAGCTTAAGAAATTCTAAAGGTTTTAGGAGCTCGGAGTCAGGAAGGGGACAGGGACCCTGTATGTTTCTTCTTAGGAATCACAGTATCATACCATGTCATAGTGTCATCATTTATGTATCTGTCCCCCTCCTTAGACTGGAAGTGCCTCGAGGTTTCTGGAGCCCGGCACTTGGACCAGCGCCTGGCACATGACAGGTGGCTAGTAAATGACTATTGATTAAATAAATGAGTTAATCGGAGGAAGTGTGGGTAAGAGGCAGGATAGGGACAGGATCACGGAGGAGAGGGAACCAGAGCCTCTGGGCTGGTCGGTTTTGCTGCAATAACACCCCAGAATAAGCCAACCCCACACAACCAGCGTTCGCATATTTCCTGGCTCACAGCTGTACTCGGCTCCAGGCTGAGGGTCATCTTCTTGGTGCAGCTGCTATTTGGGACATGCCCTTTTTGTAGCGAACAGCAGGAGGAGAAGCTGCTCCTGGAGGCTGTTGCTTAGCACTGGCCCCTTGTCACTTCTGCTCATATTCCACTGGCCCAGACTGGTCGCACGTCCAAACCCAACATTACCACGGTGGAGAAATATATTCTGCCTGCAGGTCACAAGGTGGGTGAGAGCAAAGCTGAGAACAGTCTACTGCACCTCCCTTCAAACCAAACCCAGAACCTTCTTTATACCTTCAGCGAGAATCTAGAAGTGTGCCTGCTGGTCCCAGAGTTCCCTTTGAGTCCCGTGTAATGCCCCCCCCACCCCACTTGGCAGAAAGTGACAATTGTCCCCATCATCCATCGCCCCTTTCTTGTTTTTAGTGATAGAACACCCAGATTTTATGTAGTTGAGCACATGGTGCCCACTGGAGGCCATGCTTCCCAGCCTTCTGTGCAGCTAAATGTGGCCACGTGACTAAGGTGTGGCCAGTGGGTGAGCGGAGAAGCTGCAGGCACCTTCTGTCGCCGCCAGTATGAGGAGGCTGCCTGTCCTCCCCTCCTCTCTCCTCCTTGCCTTGCTGAATCACAGATGGAAAATCAACGTCGACTGGCGAGTGTTTCAGGCCCTTGCCCGGGGCAGTGCCAGTTGGAGCTCTGTCCTACCATAGGTGACTCACCCCATGGGCCCCGCACCTTTTCACCCTCACCTTTCAGACTTTCCAACTGGTACAGCTCTGTGGCCGGTTTGTGGAATTTCTTGCTCTCCAGCTGTCAGCCTGCTTCTAGCCAAGCAGCACCATCTTGCTTCCTGCCCTCTCGGGCCTGGGGTCCTGGCCACACTCCTCTTTCTTTCTTGGCCAAGACTGGGGAGGTTCCTTCTAGCCCCCCAAACCCTTCCTCTTCTTCTTCTTTTTAAGATTTTATTTATTTATTTGACAGAGAGGTAGAGATCACAAGTAGGCAGAGAGGCAGGCAGAGAGAGGGGGAAGCAGGCTCCCCGCTGAGCAGAGAGCCCGATACAGGGCTCGATCCCAGGACCCTGAGATCATGACCTGAGCTGAAGGCAGAGGCTTAACCCACTGAGCCACCCAGACGCCCCACCGAACCCCTCTTCTAAATTCCGGCTTCAGTTCACAGTGCTTTGTGTCAGCCCTGGGCCATGTCAAGACTCTGGTGATGAAGACAGCGGGTAAGCTGTGACCCAGAGTCCTGTGCAAATTTGACATTTGGAAATCCCAGGATCTCACAATTCCTTCAGCACACAATAGCCTTTGCTTCCACAAGAAGGAAGGGAGAAAGGAATGAGCATCTACTGTGCCCTAGGCGTTTCCTGATTTGCTTTCTCCTCTAGCTGCCAGATAATACAGAGACAGCAGAGGCAGAGTTGAAGGCGCTTGGCCAACACCACCCAACCAGTAACTGGAAAGGCTGGGATTTGAACTGAGGTCTCAGACTCCAAAGCGTGGGCTCTTCCTCTGTGCAATCCCCAAACAAGAATGTGCCCAGACCCTCAGGGGTGCGGAGGGGGAGTGTTTGGCCAGAGATGCGAGAAGATAGAGGGATCAAATGGGACCTGGGGGGCCAGATAATGGAGGAGCGAGATGATGGAGAAGGAAGGTGACAGACAGATGGGGGAGCGAGGTGACGGGAGGGTCAAAGGGTTCTGCTTTGACAAGGGACTTAGGATTCAAAGCATGAAGCCTTTTTCCACGATCGCCTTGCTGGAAACTCCTCCTCTCTCCACATGCGATGAGCTCACCCTGCTGCTGGCACCGACCCGCCTCTCTTCCTGGCCCCGGCAGGGACACACCAACATTTCTGCAGGAGGGATGAAGCAATAACAGGAATCTCATTTTTCTCCCTAAAATAATACTTCTCTGTTCTGCCAGCAAGCCGGGAGCCATTCCTGCCAGCAGTCCTGTGGGAAGCCCATTCCCAGTCCTACGGGCTTATTCTGCTGCTGGCTTCCCAGGAGCCCTCAGCAAGCCAGGCAGCTCTAGGGCCTCCTGAGCTCCTGGTGACACATCCCTGCCATCTTCCTTAGCCCTGGAGGATCACTCACCTCTGTGACCCTGGGCCAGGTTCTCCAGGGCCAAGGGACATGGCTCTCACGAGCGTGGGCCTCAGGCTCCAGTAGCTGGTGGTTTCTTCGGCATCTCTTTAGGATCTAAGCAATTTCCTACAAGGAAAGGATCATTGGAAAAACCATTTTGAACAGGAAGAATTTAATTTTTCTGCAACAGGCTTTTCTTCCTCTTAAAAAAAAAAAAAAAAAAAAAGAGTCCTCATTTACCTAAAGGTCTGAACGCCTGGAAATTTCTCCCCTATGTGCACATTAGCCACTTCCTGGCTTCAGGGATGGAAGGACTCGCAGAATTTGGAGGATATTAAACAGATTCATAATGGGCCCGGCAGTATAAACATGTCTCAAGTGCAGACAGAAATGCCACAAGCTCCTCGTCGGTTTAATGTAAAACATACACCAGTTGTGTCTGTGTTCCCATTTTACTAATAAACAAGGTGAGGAGATGGACTCGAAATTGTCCCCAGGGAGCCAGGTGCCTCCGTTCCTTGCAATTTCCAGGCTGCTTCTGCCCACAAACAACTCAGAAAAGAACACTTAATGTAGCCTGGGGCACCACCACCAAAAGGCTGAGCAAATGGGAGGGACCCAGCCAAATGGTCTACAGCCCTTCCTATCCTTCGTGGGGATACCCCCAGTGGCTGGGGGGCTCCGCGCCCCTGGGAGCCTGTTACCAGCAGGATGGGCCAGGTGGCCGGTAAGGAGCAGGTGCTTAGGGAGACCTGGGTTCAAATGTCGCCTCTGTCCCCACCGCCAGCAGGCTGTGAGATCCCAGGCAGGGGACATTCCCCCTGTGGAATGAGGGTACAGTCCCCCACCTGTGTACCTCACTTAGCGATGGTGAGTGCCTCCTGAGACAAGGTGGGTCAAAGTCCTTAGTCAAGAGGTAAATGATCCGAGGGATGGCCATTACCCCATTTTAATTCAAAAGCAGTATTTCCTACCACTGATTCTTTCAAACCCAGAGGTGGAGGGACCTGTCATTGTCAGAAAGTCTAAACACGTCGAGGCAGGATCATTGACTCAGGGGCCAAAATGACGAATTTGGCTCTGTTACTAGCTCGGTGTGGGAAGTAAGAGCCAAACCAATGAGCTGGCTGGATTGACCAGAGGGTTCTGTCAGACCGCGCTGCCCAGTGGCTCTGGGGGGGGACCCAGCCCACATCTGGACAGGGAAGGACGGTAGATGAGACATTGGGAGGATGGACTGTGGAGCCAGGCTGCCTGGGTCTTGCTGGGTGACACAGGGCAAAGTCCCTGACCCTTCTAGGTGCTGGGTTCCTCATCTTCCAAATGGGGAATAATCAAAGGGCCCTCAAAGACCCCCGAAGGAGAGGATGGGATGGTGTCATGTGGCTGAAGTGTTTCAGAGGGCGCCGGGCCTCCAGCAGGTGCTCTGCAAACGTTAGCTATGACTTATGTCAGGGGAATTCTGGACATTAATAGTGAGATGTGGTTTTTTTTTTTTTTTAAGGTTTTATTTCTTTATCTGACAAAGAGATGGAGAGAGGTCACAAGTACACAGCACGGCAGGCAGAGGGAAAGGGATAAGCAGGCTCCCCACTGAGCAAGGAGCCCATCGCGAGCCTCGATCCCACAACTTCGAGATCATGAGCTAAGCCGAAAGCAGATGCTCAGCCGACTGAGCCACCCAGGTATCCCTGCTTTTAGAGAATAAAATAAATTTAGATGAGGAAACCGAGGCGCATCAACGGGACATGACCTGCTGGAAGTCATACAAGTTCAACCACCATGTGACGGACATTTCCCAGGCCTTGTGATCGTGGTAACAAGCATGTAGTTAACCTTTATTGATCCTTTGCTCCATTCCAGGCACAGGGTGAAGCACAACTTGGGCTTTACCTGATTAAATCCACACCAGCATTCTGTGCAGAATACATCACTATCTCATTTTATAGATGAAGAAATTGAGGCTCAGAGAGGGATAGGACTTTACCTGAGTTTGAACAGCTGGTAGCTGGGATTAGGGGAGCTGAGTGTAAGTCTGGGGTCTCAGAGTCCATGTTCTTCCTCTTCTTCTTTAAAAAAGTTTTTAAAAAATTTATTTGAGAGAGAGAGAGATTGCATGCAAGCAGGGGAAGGGGCAGAGGGGGAGGGAGAAAGAATCCTTGAGCACACTCCCCCTGAGCACAGAGCCTGACTTGGGGTTCAATTTCACAACCCTAAGACCATGACCTGAGCCGAAATCAAGAGCCTGATGCCTAACTGACCGAACCACCCAGGTGCCCGGAGTCTGTGTTCCTCTTCCCCAAAAAGCTCACCAGCCTTTTAGCCAGACCCAGGCACGTGGTTCTTGAGTCTTGATGCAGACTGTGGTCCTCTCTGCATTGCCCCTGTGGCCTCTTCTTATCTCACCTAATGGAGGGGCCTGGGACAGGAAGGCTTCATGCCCAGCCTCAGGCCTGGATCTCCTCTCCGGGGTGGGGGAGGACAGGTATCACCATGTCCCCAAGTGTCCTTGTCTAGCACTGCATTTTCCACTGCTTGGAGTAACCTCCTCCCTCCAGGTTTTGCTCTGCTCTTATCTAAGGCTCTAAAGATTCTCTGTTTTCAGACAATCCGTTAGAAGCCTCGAAGGCTTTCAGAGATGTGGGAAGGGAGATGTTAGCAGCTTTGAGGCCTGAGGAGGACTTAGACCTCACCCAAGAGTTCCTGGCCTTCTGGTTCATATGTCCCCGAGGACGTCTGATCTCCCACTTCTCTGACTGGATCGTGTGTGAATTATCCCCAAATTTGTCCCGAGGAAAATAGGAGAGAAGCAGAGAATGAGAGCGAGAAAGTGAGGCAAGAAATCTCAAAATCTTGGGGAGAGAAGAGGGATCCGTCCTCCGTACTATCACTTTGGAGCAGTACCTTCTGCCTTCATTGGGGAAAGGGGCCCTTGACCTGAACGTCGGTTCCTCCAACCACACCTGGATCTATGGGGTGAGCAGTGGGCAGGGTCAAGTGAAGGTGTCCGCCTCGAGCCAACAGTCCCTTCCTCCACCACGCTGGATGTCCCTGGGGCCTGGGGACCTCTTCCAGGATCTGCATGAGGTTCTTCCCAGAATCCATTGTTGCAGATATGCCCTCGTGTATGTACTTCTGGATCTACAGCCGTTTGGGCGTGTGTGTGTGTGTGCGTGCGTGTGCACATGAGTGTGCATGCTCGCGTGTGCATGGGTTAGATCTGCCAGCTGGGCTATGCTCATGGGTCTGCATGAAGCCCTTACACAGCAGTGGGAAGAGGAGGGGGCTCTGGGTGGTGGGCCAAGGGGGGCAGGAGACTGCCTTTCCCATGCCATAGTGTTTCCTGTTGAGCTCCAAGGAATTTAGGAGCCCCAAAGCCAGATCAGTCCTTCCAGGTTCTAAAGACAGAATATATATTTTTAATATTTTATTTATTTATTTGACAGAGATCACAAGTAGGCAGAGAGGCAGGCAGAGAGAGAGGGGAAGCAGGCTCCCTGCTGAGCAGAGAGCCCGATGCAGGGCTTGATCCTAGGACCCTGAGACCATGACCTGAAGGCAGAGACTTAACCCACTGAGCCACCCAGGCGCCCCTTACGACAGAATATTTATCAGAGTTGGAGGCTATGAGGTATTTCATCTAAGAGCCCATTAGTGTTGAGCTCCCCAGGATTCAGACACATGTAAGTGAGCCTCCCTCTGTACTCTGGCTCCAGGCCCTGCACTGCTGGGGTGGCCCTGGTCTCTAGAGCCCCTCTTGTGCCCCTTCCCACCTGTTCCGTCACCACAGCAAACCTGTGAGCTGTGTCCGATCATCTTCACTTCCGAGTGAAGACTCCGGAGGCGCGGAGGTCTGGGACACTTGAGAGCATCCGCAAAGCTGGGCAGCGGCCCCTCCAGCTCCACGCCTGGCTCTCCCTCCTTCCTGGACCCCCTTCCCGCATGGGGACTGGAGCCTCGCTCCTCTGTGGGAAGGAAGGGGGCACCGGCAGGCTGCCTGGCCATCTCACAGGACAGACGCCCCCGCGGCAGGAGAGGCTCTAACCTGGGGTCAACCAGGAAGAGCGACTACTTAGAAGAAAGAAAAACGGAGCCTCATCGTTCTTCAGATTGGCAGTTCCTGACAGCAACTATTTCAAAACCATAACCTCATCAGATTTCCCCCCCACCGGCCGCCTTCAAGGCCCCCCCTCCCAACTTAGAGTTTTCCATTGTAGAGAAGGAAAGATATGCGGCTCTAATCCTCTTTGTTCCATGATTTCATCTCCTTCTCTGTCTTCCCAGGGGAGTCCCAGCAAACAGTCAGGGGAGGGAAGGTGGGGCAGGGAGGGTAGCCAGCTCTCTTTGCATGGTCTGGGGGTGTTCTCCCAGACCTGCGGGGTGGGGGGGGTTGGGGAGCAGGAGGGGATAATCTACCTCGCCCCCAACAGCCAAACGGGAGCTGGAAACCTGGGAGGCCTCCTTGGGCCACCCTCCCCTTCCCTCCGCCCCAGTTCACACACCACTGATTTCACCTCCTTGACTCTGTCCCCAATGATCCATCACGAACACGCTTGCTGCCTGAGTGCAGGCGTCATCATTTCTCACCGGATTTTGCAACAGCTGCCTAAGTGGTCTCCCAGACTCCGGCGTTGTCTGCCTTGGGCCCCTCCTCCACCCAGCTGCCCAAATGAGCCACCAGGCCACCGCTCAGTGGCTTCGCATCAGCGGGATAAAGTCCAAGCTCCCTGTGTGGCGCTCCCGGGCCTCCTGTCCTCTCCTCGCTTGCTCCCCAACCGTAGCTATCCCAGCATCCTCTTGGCTCTGGGCTAGTCAACAACCCTGCAACCCTTATGGTGCTGTCCTTCCCCTCTGAAATGTGGCTCCTGCTGCTTTTCCTCCTCCAGGATGCCCCCTCCCCCCCCACACACACACTCACTCACTCTGGCTGCACCGACCCATTTACAGGGGCTCCTGTAACCCTGTGCTTGTCTCTATCATGTACACTAACCACTTAGCAAAAAACTCATGCACTTATCTCTCATCTACTAAGCACCTTGAGGGGAGGACCTTCTCCAGGTTTGTACATTTTGGCTTTTCCAGGCCTTAGCAGAGCTCTCGGCCAATCAGCCCGCAACCCCCACCTCCACTCGTGCTTCAGGGAAACCAGGCAAGCGACCAGCTCTCTAACCCTTCTCTGCCTTTCATTTACCTCCAACCAGTCTTCCCTGCTGCCTGACACAACCCCACCCTAGAGCCCTTCTTTTCTCCCTTTGGAAGAGGGCAGATGAGGGGGTCCTAGCTGGTTCAGTTGGTGGAGTATGTGACTCTTGATTGGGTAGTTTTAAGTTCGAGCCCTATGTTGGGTGTAAAGATTACATTAAAAAAAATAGTAATAATAAAAGAAGGCAGATGAATGTACACCCAACAACTTTTGCTCCCTCCCATACCAAAATCACACTAAAACAACAACAACAACAACAACAATTTTTTTAAAAGGCATGAACCCACAAGAACAAAGAGACCAGGAGAGGAAACAAGCCACAGCAGAAGAAAACTCAGTCTTACATCAGCCACAGGGAAAGCTGAAAACCAATCTGATTTTCACTGCCTGGGTTTTAACGAGGGGAACCGTGACACTGAGAACCCCCAGAACCTCTGGGGAATATGAGTGTGTGCTCAACTAAGGGAGATTGGTTGGCAGTCTGAGAAACAGTGTCAGATTCCTGCCACACTCTGAACAACTGGCGGTGCAGGACTTCTCAGAACCTTTAATAAGCTGCCATGCAGTGTATGTTGAGACTGTCCAGAAAGGGGATTCACTAGGTAGCATTTTATAAACATTCTGATCTTTGAAATATTTTGTTTTCCACCTTTTAATGTCTTGAGGGACATAGCTTGGGCAATATTGTAAAAATTAGCCTGTGGCTGGGAAGGGGTGGGGACACCTGTCAGAGGTTAGTCCAAGTCACCACTTGAGAAACCCCGTCACTCAGGTCAGCTATGTCCAGTAATTCATTCCTTCCTTTTCCCCTTCCTACCTACCTTCCTTCCTTCCTTCCTCCATCAATGTTTATGAAATGCCAGGCTAGGCATGCTGTGCAAACAAAGGTGAGTAAGACACTGTTTCAACCCTCGGGGGGCTGACCTCCTGGTGGGGAAGTCATTCTGTGCTCCCATCGTGCCCCATCCAGATAACAGAAAGATCCAGGCTTTTCCCTTCCTCTCCCGAGAACCACCTTCTAGAATATTCAGAGGCGTGCTGCCTCTGTGGGCTCCCAGATCATAGCCCTCTGTGTGCCTTCCTGCCTCCCTGGCTCCCCCTCTCAGAATTTGCCCAGTTCCATCTGGGGCCTCCTCCCCCCACTGCTGGTTCTCCTGAACTCCATTAACAGAGCTGGAGGCTCTTACAAGCTTTCACTCGAGGCTTGAGCTAATATGAGGTTTTTCAGACAGAAAGCCACTCGAAATTGAAAATCACCCATTGCTAGACCAGGGGTCAGCACACTTTTTCTATAAAGGCCCAAATAGTGAACATGTCTGGCTTTGTGGACCAAGAGGCAAAAGCAAGCATATTAGGTGTATCCTTATTTACCAATAGAGAGAGCGTATTTTCCACAAATTTTTAATTAATGAAATGCAAAGCATAGTGATAATTTGGTAAGTTTCCTTGTAATATGGGTCTACTAATGAGAGGAATGGACTCTTCTTTGGGGCGGTTAGTAAAACATTTTGTTTAATCAGTGTTCAAATTCAGTGTTCCCTATCAAACTAATTGCCAATGATCACCTGTAAAAACCATTTTTAGCTCACAGGACTTAAGAAAAGAGGTGGCAGGGGCGCCTGGGTGGCTCAGTGGGTTAAGCCGCTGCCTTCGGCTCAGGTCATGATCTCAGGGTCCTGGGATCGAGTCCCACATCGGGCTCTCTGCTCTCTGCTCGGCAGGGAGCCTGCTTCCCTCTCTCTCTCTCTCTGCCTGCCTCTCTGCCTACTTGTGATCTCTCTCTCTCGCTGTCAAATAAATAAAATCTTTAAAAAAAAAAAAAAAAGAAAAGAAAAGAGGTGGCAGGTGGGATTGGCCTGTGGACCATGGGTTGTGAGCTCTGGCTTAGACATTTATCAGCCATTCCCTGCCTCCCTCACTAGCTCTCAAGCTGGGCTGTCATCAAATTGTTTTCTTCTGGCCTTTCTTCCCATCTTTTCTCTGTCTACCCCTCCCCCACCCCACATAATTTCTTTATTATGGGAAGCATTTAAATCTGGTTACGCAAAATGTTTCCTCTCTAGGCCAGGGGTCAGCAAGCTACTGTCTGTTCTGTGGGCTAAGAATAGTTTCTTTTTAAAAAGAGTTTATTTATTTATTTGAGACAGAGAGAGAAAATGACTGAGCAGGGAGGGACAGAGGGAGAAGCAGTCTCCCCGCAGAGCAGGGAGCCTGATGCAGGGTGATCCCAGGATCCCGGGATCATGATCTAAGCCAAAGGCAGATGCTAAAACAGCTTTATTGGGGCGCCTGGGTGGCTCAGTGGGTTAAAGTCTCTGCCTTCAGCTCAGGTCATGATCTCAGGGTCCTGGGATGGAGCCCCACATCGGACTCTCTGCTCAGCAGGGAGCCTGCTTCCTCCTCTCTCTCTGCCTGCCTCTCTGCCTACTTGTGCTCTCTGTCAAATAAATAAATAAAGTCTTTAAAAAAATTAAAAAGAATTTAAAACAGCTTTATTGAGGTACCATTCACATACTATATAATTGAAGTGTACATTTCAATGGTTGTTAATATTTACACAGATATGTACAACCATCACCACAATCAATTTTTGTTTTCAATATTTCAATGTTTTCAATATTCAATGTTTTCAATATTTTCATCACCCCAAAAAGAAACTCTGTACCTTTTACCAGACATCTCCCTACTTCCCTAGTCCCCCAGTCTTAAACCGTTACTAGTCTACTTTCTGTGTCTATTAAGAATAGTTTTTATATTTTTAAGTGGTTTTTTATATTTATTTCACTTTTTATTTAAAGATTTTACTTATTTATTTATTTGAGAGAGAGTGTGAGAGAGAGATCACGAGCAGGGGGGAGGAGTAGAGGGAGAGGCAGACCTCCCTACTGAGCATGGAGCCCGACACAGGGCTCGATTCCACGACCCAGAGATCGTGACCTGAGTCAAAATCAAGACTTGGATCCTGACTGTGCCACTCAGGCGCCCCTCTAATACCCGTTTTTGTTTTGTTTTGTTTTTAAAGATTTTATTTTATTTATTTGACAGAGATCACAAGTAGGCAGAGAGAGAGAGAGAGAGAGAGAGAGAGGAAGCAGGCTCCCCACTGAGCAGAGAGCCCGATGCGGGGCTCGATTCCAGGACCTTGGGATCATGACCCGAGCCGAAGGCAGAGGCTTTAACCCACTGAGCCACCCAGGCACCCCTAATACCCATTTTTTTTTTTTTTTAAACAACAACTTCTTGACAGTGTGGCAGGTGCAAGAGGTTGAGCCCCAGGCAGGAGGCTGGCTCTTGTAGGTAGACTGGGAAGCCCATGGACACAGAGATGAGAGATCCCAGGGCCCCAGACTGCCATGGGCACAGCAGGTACTAGAGAATGGGCCTCTCATCAAGTCCCCGGGAGGACCGAGCACTTGAAATCCACGTACCACACCCCCCCCCCCACCGCCCCGCCATGTCTCTGGGTAAGAAGCTGGCTCTGTGGCACAAACCCTGGGCACATGGGGAAGAAAATAGAAAAACCGAGGTTACCATTCTCTGCAGCCTGGCAGGATCAAGTCTGAAAAGAGACAGTTGAGTTCTAGAAAACACAGCTTTCGTTCTCTGCTCCTGAAGTCTGTGGTCCAACACTTATGCCTCCTGCAAAGGTAGATGGTGGAATTGGGACTGGAAGCCAGGTGTTTTGACTCCCTAAGCACAGCTGTTCTCCTGCACCTGCTGCCGCTTGTGTTAGAGATCTCTGCCCTGTGTCTCCTTCCTCGGTAGCTGGGAAGCCTCCAAGGGCAGGGTCCGGGCTACGTTCAGCTTCAGAGGCTAAAGTCTGGCACATGGCAGGTGTTTTATAAAAGTGTATTGATTTGGTCCAAAAGGGACTGGGCAGGGAGGGGAGTCTCGATGACTTTTGGTCTTCAGGCAGCATGGTGGCCCCTTGGTTACTGATCCGCTAATGTTCTGTAGGGAGATTACAACAGCTGAATTGGGAGCCAGGACGGGAGGGATGGGTTGGTCTCTGCTTGGCCGCTGTGCTGTGGGTGGCCCCTGCTCATGTCTGGGTCTCTGTTCCCCAGAAGTGATATCTCAGGGCTTTTGTCTCCAACACCTTGAATCTGTGGGTGCACTGTGGGGCATGTGGAGTTGGGGTGAGGGGCTTAGGAACAGCCTTCTCACTTCCCTTTGCAGTCCTGGATTGAGGAGGGGTGTTACCCCAAGGAGGAAGAAGGGGAAGAGGAGGAGGGGAAAGGAATGGGTAAGGGCTGTGGGTGGGTCCTCCTTGCAGACTCATGGAGCCAGGGAGAGGAGACCTGATTTTACAGAGAAGTCAGAGAGAACCAGAAAGGCGACGTTACTGGACCCAAGATCTCGGGGCTCCAGTTGGCCAGCCAACTTCAAAGAAGATCTAGCGACTTCCAGGTCAGGGATCAATCAGCAACACCTCACAGTTCCGCTGGGCTCCGACTCTATTCCTGGAATTCGGTGGCAGTAAGATTAGCCCCAGGATGGCAATGGGAGTGTCCACTGCTGACCACATATTCACCCCAGGAAACCAGTCTCAAGCTTCAGCTAAGAGAAGGCAGGTGAAGGGAAAGATGTTCCATTTCTCTGAGCATTTTTGTTGCCTACATACTTCTTTCTAGGAACACCCGCCTCTTTTCTTTCAGACCTCACATCTTCGGGTCTGGCCACAGAAAATCTCTGGTGGTAGAGCACGGATGTGATGCTTTCAGAATCCGGGGTTCTTAAACATACCCCAGCACTTCGTTTCGTGAAAGGGAAGAGCCTCGTGGCCCCAGTCACTCCGGGGCTAGGGTCACTGTGTGTTGGGGTGGCCTAGTACAGCTGTCCCGAGCTGGGGTCTCACAGAGCTGGCTTTGATGCCCACCCCGCCCCTTGGGTGCCACGTTTCCATCCCTTGTCACCCTGTGCCTCTGTATACTGATCTGCAAAATGGGGATCATGGTTACATCTTTTTCGTGGTGTTACTGTGACAATTAAATGAAATGAGGCACAGCACCTGACCCAGAGGGAGCATTTGATGAATGTTGAAGTTCTTTTTTTTTCCTTCGGTTTTATTGAGATAAAATTGACCCCCAGCACTGTTTAATGTATACAACATAATGGCTTGACTTACATATATTGTGAAATGATCACCACAATAAATTTAGTTAATGCCCAGCATCTTGTATAGATACAAAAAAAAAAGAAGAAAAAATATTTTGGGGGTGTCTGGGTGGCTCAGTTAGTTAAGCATTGACTATTGGTGTTGGCTCAGGTCATGATCTCAGGATCCTGGGATCGAGCCCCGCATGGGGCTCCGTGCTCAGCGGGGAGTCTGCTTGTCCCTCTCTCTCTGCCCCTCCCCCTGCTCGCTCTCTGTCTCTCTCTTATAAGGAAACTTTTAAGATTTTATTTATTATTATTATTTTTTTTTAATGTATTTGACAGACAGAGATCACTAGCAGGCAGAGAGGCAGACAGAGAGAGAGGAGGAAGCAGGCTCCCCACTGAGCAGAGAGTCCTATGCGGGGCTCGATCCCAGGACCTGGGATAATGACCTGAGCTGAAGACAGGGGCTTTAACCCACTGAGCCACCCAGGTGCCCCAAGAAATCTTTTAAAAAAACTTTTTTTTCCTTGTGACGAGAACTTCTAGGACCTACTCTCTTAGCACCTTTCAAATACACCATACAATAGTGTTAACTACAGTTATCATATGCGTTTTGACATTCTTCTTATTAGGTTTATTACTATTTTTAGAAACAGCTCTGAATGGGAGTTCATGGGGGATAGCTCCGTGGCGTGGTCTGTGCCAGCTCTGACCACTTCTGTAGAGCCACAAGTAATTCTAAACCGTCTAGTAGTCATGTTAAAAAAAGGCAAAGCTGAACTGGTAAAATTAACTTTCATAATATATTTTATTAAACCCAATATATCTAAAATATTATCATTTTGATGTGTAAACAGTAAAACAGACTCTTAGTGATATATTAGGTATTGTTTTCATATTAAATCTTTTTTCCTTGTTTTCATAATAAATCCTTGTTCCCGTTTTCATATTAAATCTTTGAAAAAGCGTGTATTTCACACAGCTTTTTTTTTTTTTAGATTTTATTTATTTATTTGACAGAGAGAGACACAGAGAAGAAAAGGAACATAAGCAGGGGGAGTGGGAGAGGGAGAAGCAGGCTTCCTGCTAAACAGGGAGCCTGATGCAGGGCTCGATCCCAGGACCCTGGGACCATGACCTAAGGTAGATGCTTAACCCACTGAACCACCCAGGCCCCCAACACACAGTGAGTGCATCTTGATGCAGACTTAGCATCACTTCACTGACCTCTTTACCTTCCCTGCCCCAATCCCCACTTCCCTACTGGTATTTTCTGGCCATTTCTTCCCCCCAAGAAACCATGTGCCCTCGAAGACTTGTTCCAGGGTCTGTTTCTGGGAGAATGTGGTCCCGAACAGGGGGTGGTGGGGGGCTCTTTTATCCTCCCACTGCTTCAGGGAAGCCGGGAAGAAAAGCCTCTTTTTCTTTAGAAGGAATGCTGGGGTGCACAGAGGGCCTGAGAGTTGCTGACTGTCCCCCAGCAGGCTTGTGGCCCAACCACGTGCAGAAGGTAAGTGTTCTCCCTTCCTGCTTGCACCTACACCGGACAAAATATTTTCTAAACCAGGAGAACGGTGTTTGTTTGCTGCCTGTGCCCCACGAAAGTAGCTTGCCCTGTAGATAGTCCTGCCTGGCTGGCAGTGAGATCCCATGGAGGCTGTGGACACAGCCCGAGACATCCGTGAGGGCCAGTGGCCGCTGGAGGGGACTTGGGCTCCCTCGAAGGGCATGATGGGAAGATAGCCCTTGGGTCCCCTAGCCTCATATATCCAGCAAGGGCAGCAGACAAGATCTCCTGGAAGGGGGGGAGGGGCAGGGAAGGAAGGAAAAAAAAAAAATCTCCCATCTGTTGAGTATTAACCTCTGAACCATTAAACCAAACATTGGCTTCTTCTGTCATTTGATAAGGTGTATCCAGCGAAGGGAGATGAGAAAATTGGGGGGTTATTCTTTTAAATGACATCAGCAGGGAGTTTGTTCCTGCCACAGAGCTCGGAGGGTCCCGTCTGAGCCCTCACATCACCACCAGCACACTCAAGGACAGATCTGAGTGCTTTCCTCTGCCTGGGCGTGCAGGCGTTTGCAGGGATATTAAAAAAAAAAAAAAAAAAAAAAGAAAGAAAAAAGAAAGAAAAAAAAGAAAAGAAAGAGCAAGAGGGATTTGAAAATAAAGCCCATGCACGGCAGGCTGTCTGCCCTGGGCCAGCGTTGCAGGAAGGGGTGGTTATGGAGGAAGGAATGGTTTGTGTCACCGTCGCATGGAAATGTCCGACGGCTTTTCTGCAGAGACAACACCTCTCAGTCTTCCAGAGACTCTGTGTGCAGACTTCCGGAGCTGTCGGGGACCTCCGAGGCCATCTTGCCCGTCCCGGCCCCCTTGAGTGGAGTTTCTTGGTGGGATGGGCCAACAAGCAGTCTAGACAGATAGGGACCTCCGGGGCTGGCCAGCTGGCTTCTCCTGGCAGATCTGACCTGTGGAGAGGACATCGGGTCCTGTACTGAAGCGGGGGCGGGGGGGGGGGAAGCCCAGGCTCTGGCTGCTGTCTCTGGTCCAGCGCTCCCTCTCCTGACCTCCAACTGATGGGAGCAGGTCATCTCCCCAGGCCGCACCCAGGCCTCCTGGGAGGTGAACTGAGTCCTGGAGGGAGTCAGGAATCTGTTATAAGTGCCTTGTAGGGCCCTGAACGAGCTCCTTCTCTGTGGGCCTCAGTTTCCCCGTGGGTCAAAGGAGCTGGATGAGATGGTCTCCGCAATCTTGTTGTCTCTGTTGCTTGGCGGGTTTGTTCATAGCCTTCCTTCCATGGGGAGGAAGACTTCCTTCCATGGGGAGCCTTCCTTCCATGCGCTCTCTGCTTCTGCAGACTAGACTCGTCTCCCTGAAGCTTTACACTGTTTCTCGGGCCCTCCCTCCCTGGTTGCCAGAACTGACGGGGGTCTCATTTTTCACCTGTCTCCTCCCCTGGACTCACTAGTCTTGTTCGTCCTACATCACTTCTCTGGGGGAAGAGAAAGGCAATCTGCTCTCCTTAAGCCCTGACAAGCCCCAGGCTCTGGGCTGGGCTCTTTTGTATGTGTTAGCTCATTTAACCTTCCCAGCCCTTCAGAGATAAGGATGAGTCTCACTTCAGGGGAAACTCAGGCTCAGAAAAGCCATGGCTTGGCCAAACTCCCACACTAGGAAGAGGTAAGCCAGGACTCAGACCAGATCAGTTTGATTCTCAAGGCCAGATTCTTTCTGCTGCATCACAGAACACATTCCCTCTGTCTCTTAGCCTTCTGGAGTCTTCCTGGGCGAGATTCATTCCTGGGTGAGGCTCCAGGTTCTTCGAGAGCAGAATGGTAGAGCAGGCCAAGCATGGAATCTTCCTCCAAAGACCTACCTCCTCACAGACAGGGGAAGAGGGAGGTAAGTAATAAGTCTCCGAAACCGATCGGGACATGAAAATAATTAATTGTATGTGACCTCACGCCAGTTCCGTTTTCCATCTCAGACCATGCCCAGTTTCATCCACCAAACTGGCTCACTAGAGTTGACTTCTGTGAGTCCCACACAGCAACCCAAAGGGGCATAAGGCAAGGTGCCATCACTTCCCACACAGGATAGCTGTGTGACCTTGGGTGAAGTCGCTCCAATGCTTAGAACTTGGTTTCCTCATCTGCATAATGGGCATAATCACCCACCCGCCTTAACAGACAGCGACCGGGAAGAGACTTCATTGGCTCTGATGTAAAAAATGCTCTTTTCCTTCCTCTGTCATAGTGTCCATCCCAAGGGTCACCGGTAACGCAGGCCTGGAGGACATTCGTTGAATGCATACGAGTCACAAACCTTCGGGCAGCCCTTTAAGTTTATCGAATGCCTCCACACTCTAGACTCATCACTTCTCCCAACAGACCTTTCAGAAGGCAGGGCTACCCTTACTCTTGGTCTTAGTGTAAAGTCAAGGAAACTGAGGCCCATCTTTTATGGCTCCCA
The DNA here is from genome assembly GCF_922984935.1 of Meles meles. Classification (NCBI taxonomy): domain Eukaryota; kingdom Metazoa; phylum Chordata; class Mammalia; order Carnivora; family Mustelidae; genus Meles; species Meles meles. The sequence continues at coordinate 45,269,726 of NC_060083.1, forward strand.
GTGGGCCGAGGGGTTGGGGCGCTTTCCGCTGACAGCTCTCTGTCTTCTTGTCATTTGGAGAGAGCGGGCCTGGAAGGGCAGCTCCGCCGCCAGCTGCGGCCCAGATGTGGAGGCCTGGCCGGCCACAAAGGAGGTGGGTGGGTGGGAACATCCTGCCATTTCCTCCCTCGAAGACAAATGGCTCAGGGGCCACTGGAGGCTCTGGAGGTTGTGGCTGGAATAGGAGGCTCCCCAGAGCCTCAGTGAGGCAGGAGCCATGCTCGTCCTGAAAAACAGCTCCTCTGTGTGAGGTGGCCACTTGGAGGATGCGGTCCGAGGGCCTGCGCTGCATATGCGGCCTCCCCTCTCCTCAGAGCACAACTCTCTAAATAAGTCTGTTGAGGCCCTCGGTCCTGAAGGCCCTCGTGGGCAGAGGCCATCTTGGCCAGCATTCTGTTTGTTCAGTTGGTTTGGGGGCGGGGGAGCAGCATTTTGAACTCTTTCTGATGGTTGTGGAGTGAACAGACACACATTCACACATAGAGAACCCATACACATGGTGTACACACTCACACACCCATACACACGTGTGCACGCGCACACACACACACCCGCCTACCATGCATGTGTGTGCACACGCGCATTCATCCACACCTCCCAAGAGCAGAAGTGAGCTCCCTGGAGCCCTCAGAGCTCCTTTAAGCCCCTCAGGGGAGGAGGGAAGGAAGCCGGGTGTCATATATCATTTCTCTCCAAACAGGCGGTGTCCTCTCTGCCCAAAGTGGGGGTGGGGATGGTCGGCAACCAGGAACAGGTCTTGGGAAGGAGCCCCTCTGACCCATATTTCACAGACACCCCAGACAGAGCCTGCTGTCAGGAGCGCTGTCTAATTTCCTCCCCTGACTGCCGGCCCAGATCCCCCCAACAAAGAGGGGCATTGTGTCCTCCTCGCTGCCCCTGGCATCTGCTCCACAGAGATCTGTCAGGGGACGCGCAGAGGGGATTTGGGGGATGAAGGCGCTGTATCCCCCAGAAGGGCCACAAATTCTTGAGCAGAAAGAGCTCGGTCGGGGCCGAGGGGTCCCCCAGCCTCCCAGCAGTCCTCTGGGCCCCCCTCCTCCAGGCCCTGGAAGAGCTTCTCCTCAGGCCTTTCAGGGAAGAGGTGGGTGAGGGAAACATTTATGGAGTAGTGGCTGAGGACGAGAAAGTATTTGAAGGGGGCTGGGCCTCCCCACCCTCTCTCAGAAGAAACGCGGCCTTTAGCCCTTGGTCTCCCCTTCCGGGGGGGACTTGCCGGCCTGTGGGGGCGGCCTTCAGGGAAGTAGTACTTGGTTTTTGCTGCTCGACATCTTTCGCAGCTTGGGCATTCTGGGAAGGGCACGGGGGGTCCCGGGAGGCAATGCTGAGCCTGGACAGAATGAAGGGAGAGTGGCTGGTGAGGACGGGGGGGGGGGGGGGGGGGGGGGGGGGGGCTCTGGGACCAAGAGCCACTGAAAGACATCCAAGAATGCGGGCCAGTGCCCTGGGTGTCCACTTTCTGATTCCCTCCTGGGGACACCTACTGAGAGGCTGCTCCTCTCCAGGTGCCAGGCCACTGGGTCAAGTCCAGAGGACGGCCTCCCGTGGGGACTGTGTGTGTATTTGGCGGCGGGGAGGAGGGGGATGCGGGCGGCGCTCCAATAGCTGAATCACGAGCACAGGGTGCACTTGGAAGGGGGCAGATGTTCGCAGTCACAGCGTGGAAGTGGACAGGGCTTTGCGCTGGGTCAGCAAATCCAAGGCGAACATGGAGCCGGCATCCTCCACGCCCATCACTATCCCCTGGGCTTCTCAGCAGTGCTTCTTATCTGGGCAGCTTCGTGCTTTGAAAACATTTTGCCCCAAGTGTCTGTTCGTTTTTTGAACTCAAGGCAGAGCAAGGTCTTACTTAGAATGCTCAGGAAATTGGCCCCCAGAGGATAAATGGCTTGCTTAAAGTCACACGGCAAACAAGTAGGAGAGCAGAGCAGAGCCCAAGACACAGGCCTCCTTCTCTCTATTTTGTACTTTGCTGTCACTGGGTTGCAGCCTTCCTGTGGAAGAAGAAAACTCTGTCTAGAACGTAGTGTGTGTGTGTGTGTGTGTGTGTGTGTGTGTGTGTGTGTGAGAGAGAGAGAGAAGAGACAGAGAGGGTGGGGGACAGAACAGACAGACAAGAGACAGAGGGGTCTCTCTGAACCAGGCCCTGTGCTAGGCTCTCTGTAGACTGCACCTCATTGTCCCCGGGACAGACTGCCTCTATCTCCGCTCACCATGCCCAGGACTTCGCGCATAATTGGCACTCAAGAAATGTTTTCATGGGGGCGCCTGGGTGGCTCAGTGGGTTAAAGCCTCTGCCTTCGGCTCAGGTCATGATCCCGGGGTCCTGGGATCGAGCCCCGCATCGGGCTCTCTGCTCATCAGGGAGCCTGCTTCCTCCTCTCTCTCTGTCTGCCTCTCTGCCTACTTGTGATCTCTGTCAAATAAATAAAATCTTAAAAAAAAAAAAAAAGAAATGTTTTCATGGAATGAATGAATGAAGGAATGAACGAATGAAGTCAGTCAATCCTCCCATCAACCGGTGAGTAAAACACCATCTCTACTTTACAGAAGCACTTTCCAGCAGATGTTTTCAAGCTCAAGTTCTGCAGGTCCCTGGGATGAGGAAACGAGGCTCAGAGAAGTGAAGCCACTTCATGAAAGTCACACAGCTAGGCAGGGCAGTAGCAGAGCCCGTGTGGGAGCCGAATTCAGTGTGTTAGTCTCTGCAGCCCGTGGGGGTGGGGGGTGGGGGTGCAGGGGAGGGAAGGGGGTCCGGAGGAAGGGATTCCTCCTCCAGCAATGCAGAGGGCAGGAAAGGAAAGCAATGTGAAAGGAGCAAGGTCCCTAGAGGCAGGCGGCTCGCTCTGCTCTCTAGCCAGGTGTGCTGGGTGCTTTAGACAGGATTTGTGTTCCTGGAAACCCAGTTTTAAATCACTTTTAAAAACACAAATAAACCCATCCTTTCCAGCCACCGGGGAAGCCTGCAGCTTGACAGAAGTCTCCAGCACGTTTTCTTTTACACCACGAGGGACTCTGTAGAGACTGGGGAGTCTGCCCTCCTGGATTTTCTCAAAGCGTGGTCAGTCCGCAGGATGGTGGAGAAATCCCACCACGGGGCTCTGGCCCAGATGAGCACAGCTCTGCAGGGGGGCCCGCAGATCCAGCTGAGCCTGCTGCCTTCCCAATAACACTGGAGTTAAGCCCAGCCATGGGCCCCAGCTCCGGGGACAGGCTGGAGTCCTGAGCCAGCAGCTCCGGTTAGGAAATTAATAAAGAAAGAGAAGCTCTTGCAGCCAGGCCCACGGTGAGAGACGAGTTAGGTCATGTCTCTTTCTGTTCAATCGGATATTAGTCCCGACCCTGATGTCACCTTCAAGCTATTAAACATCACCCTCAGAAATTCAGTGTGAATTGCTCAAGGCTCTTATCAGGCGTGCCTCTGAGCTGCTTGTCATCAGGGGCCAGGCCGTGATCCTGCTTTTGTACCAACTGCAGGTCAAAGGGGAGATGTTCCTTTAGAATTCAGGCAGGAGTCGGGGGCTGGGAGTGGGGGAGTGAGTGACAGAGAATCTTGGTGCTTTGGCCAGAATCAGAGATCATTTCCTTGGGCCACAGAAACAGGGTGGGCGGCCAGTGTCTCTCTTTTGGCGTGGCATGGCGGACCTGGTGGACTCAAGAGACCTGGACGGCATCAAGCCAGCCAGTCTAACCGGCTTCTGGACCACAGCCTCCCCTACGTCGTGGACTGTGTGGCCAGCAATGGGCACTTGCGAGCTGGGAAGCCAGGCGATGCCAGTAGGTTAGCACTTCCCTCTTCCATCCATCCGTCTATGGGTTCATGTACCCACTAATCCATCCAGTGCAATAATTATTTTTTGAGCACTTACTGTGTACTGGGCATCACGCTAGCATCTGGAAGGAAAACAGTCAGGGAAACACAACCCCCTTTCCCTCCTCTGGCTTGGAGATCCGACCACAAATGAACACGCAAACAACAAAGACGAGAATTATAAATTATGGCACTAGCCGTCAAGGAAGAAACACAGGTGGGAAGACAGAGATCAAAGGGCAAGAGCGGCCTGGGGAGGGTGTGGCAGTAGAGAAGGGTGTCAAGATATTTTCGAAGGTGTCTGTTCAGGATTTACAGCGAAGGGGACTGAGAGGGCACAGCCAGGAAGAGAAGGAACATGGTGACAGCCCAGAGCCGTGGTGGGCAAGAGATGATGTGATTGGCAGTTGCTGTGCTGGTAACTGATTAGCTGGTGGAGAATACATAGCTTTCAAGGCAAGGCAAGAAAGCCACCCACCCCGTGCTCTCCTTGTTACTAGAACTAGGGTGCTTTAGGGGTACAGATAGGAATGCGTGGATCCTTGCCTGACACCCATTCTTTTCTTTGACTAGAGGCGCCATCAGAAATACATGCATCCTTCCTAGGGCCCCAGCCCAGGCAGGTAGATTTCTGAAGCCCTGAGCCCCACCAAGGCCCTTTTACTGGGAAATGGATCCTCTATTTGCTTCGCTTCCTCTCTGCCTCTCTCTGTAGGGCAGCCGCACACTTGCTTGTCCTTGATGCCCTCTCAAGGATGGAGAAACCCATTACTGAGAAGTTACTATACGGGAATTCTTGGCTGTTTGGATTCCTACCAAGCCCCCCTCTCTGTCACCGTCACTGGTTCACATCAGGGAGTCGTCAGTGGGCACCCAAGACAAAGCAGAGGATTCTCATTCATTTGAGGAGCGGCCGGTTCTAGCTACCGTTCGCTGGTCAACCAGATGCCGGTGCTGTAGCATGGGAGGAGCACCGGGACTGCTCCCGAGAAACCGGAAAACATTTGATGGACGTGCGTGTGCACCTCTCGTTTCTCCATGAGACTCTCCGCAACAGAGTTCTTGACTTTGTTTATTGGGGGAATTTAATTTCTCACATTGAAAGAGACCTTTTTTTCCCTATTAGTTTTAGAAATTAATGTTAATGTTGCTGCTTGATGTTGAAAATTAGTTGGGTCGTATTTGTACATTAAAATGTGCTCTGTGTTCCTTTCTAGGAGTCCCTTCAAGTGCTCCTAGATGCCTAAGTCCTTGGAGAGGGAATGAACCAGGAATGTAGGAGAGAAATCACATGGGGGGGGGCAGTGTGTGTATATAGAAGGGTGAGTGGCTTGGTGTTGCTGGAGCACAGAGTTGTGTGGCCAGGGTGGTAAGACGAAGTGGTAGAGGAAGGCAGGGGCGAGGACAGGGGAATCTTAGAGTCTGGCAAAGAGTTTTAAACTGTATTTTGTAGATGATGGGACGCCATTGACCGATTTTAAATCTGGGGTGATCAAAGCTGGATTTTGTGTGTATGTGTGCGTGTGACTGTTCTAGGGGATGGACTTTGCGGAGTCTCAGATCAGAAGGAAGGAAAGCTCCTAGGGGCTTTCATTCAAGTGAAAGATGTTGACAGCCTGGACAAAGACAATGGCGGAGGACAGACAAAGATCACAGTGGGAATGAGGAGAACCTGCACAGGAAGTGAAATGAGCAAGACCTGGTAATTGATTGGCTCTGCGCTGCAAAGCAGTATCCACAATGGGTCCTCAGTCTCCAGGATGCATGAATGGGTAGGTTGTGGTGTTGCCAGCTAATATAGAGGATTCAGAATACAGAATCTGAGGTTCAGAATATTGGGGTAATGGAGATTTTCCCTTAAATATTTTGAGTTTGAGATGCCTGTAGTCACCCAGGAGCAGTAGGGAGTGGAATATGAAAACTTAAGCTCCCAGGTCCTGGGTGGGGCGGTTTGGGCTGGGGCCAGAATGCCTGGATTCAAATCCCAGCTTTATCACTAGCGGTCAGTGTTCACACAGTGGTACAGCAGTAACAAATGATCCCCACATCTAACGGCTTACGGCAAACTTCTCTGTCCTCAATGATATACATGAAGGTTGTGGGTTTGGTTTTGGCTTTGTTCCACATCTTTCTCATTCCAGATCCCAGGCTCATGGTGGAATCCCCATCCCAGCCTTGTGCAGAGGGAGAAGCGCCATGGCAGAGACATGAGGACTCTAAAACTTTTGCTAGCTCGGGCGCTCGGCTCTTCTATTCACATTCTATTGGCCAAAGCCAACCACACAGACAAGCCTGGGGTCAATGACGTGGGGAAGTACACTCCTTCCAGGGGAGATACAGCATATGGCAATGATCAGGGAGCCATATTGCCCTAGTGGGGAAGGGAGGAAATTGTTGGGCCTGATAGTATGCTTTGCCACAACCACTAACAGCTGTAAAACCTCGGTGGTTTACTCAACTTTTCCCCGCCTTGGTCACCTCATCAGTAAAACAGGAATTCTGGTACTAACTCTTGAGATTGTTATGTAAAGCACTTAGAATAGTGCCCAACGCGGTACAGAGTAAACGGTTTATGAATGCAGGTGGATGGAAGGAGGGGGGGGAGGACGAGTTCTCTCTCCATGGGTGCAGTGTTTCAGTTTGGGAAGATGAAAATTTCTGGAAAGGGATAGTGATCACAGTTGTACAACAGTGGGATAGTACTTAACGACACAGAACCGTATGCTTAAAAATGGTTAAAATTCTATGTTATGCATATTTTACCCCAATAAAAAACATGTAGGTAGATGGGATCATCTGGGCAGAGCGTGAAGAGTGGGGAAGGCAGTAGGAAGAAGGCAGAAATTTCGGAACTTGCAGTGGGGGCAAAAGCATGGGAGACAGAGAAGGAATATTCTGGATAGACAAGGAAAAACAGGAGAGGCCGATATCCTCTGAAGCCAGGGGAGTAGACTTAAGAAGGAGTGTTGGAATGCTCAAGGGTGTCTGTTTTGCTTTTCTTTGAACCTGAACCTTCTCTTCAGCACCTTGATTTTGTGGGTCTGCTTTCCTCTGCCAGCGCCTGATGATGTCATTTCTGGTCAGTGCCCACACTGTGCCCAGACTGCCTCAAGGCCGAATCCTGGCCTGGTCTCCTCTCTTGGCTCCCTCCCTCCCCACTCAGTAGCCAGTTCTGTTTTGTCCGTGGCTAACATCTTGGTGAGACCAATCTTTTTAAAGTAGAAAGACATATGATTGAGGACCTTTCTTCTTTTTTATTTTTTATTACTATTTGTGTGTATTGTTCTATTCTGAGATCACAAAACCTCCAAATTCTGAACTTTAAAATTAGGTCGGGGGGGCACATGGGTGACTCAGTCTATTGAACGCTGATTTTTTTTTTCTGAATATTTATTTGACAGAGAGAAATCACAACTAGGCAGAGAGGCAGGCAGAGAGAGAGGAGGAAGCAGGTTCCCTGCGGAGCAGAGAGCCCGATGTGGGGCTCGATCCCAGGACTCTGGGATCATGACCTGAGCCGAAGACAGAGGCTTTTAACCCACTGAGCCACCCAGGTGCCCCTGAACGTCTGATTTTTTGATTTTGGCTCAGGTCATGATCTCAGGGTCATGAGATCAAGCCCCATGTTAAGCTCTGTTCTCGGTGTGGGAGTCTGTTTGAGATTCTCTCTCTCCCTCTCCTTCTGCCTCCCCCCACCCTCCGATTAGGGGTGGTTAGTCTATGGTCAAGATTCCTTTATTGACAAAAGAATTCATCTTCTGTTTACAGAACTTTAGTGATTTGATAAGCCGTAGGTGAGGGAACCCGACAGCTAACATTTTGTAAGGGGAAAAGAGGACAACACAATTGCAAAGGGAGAACAACATAGTTTTTCCAATGATGGAGTTTGCAACCCCACATTTTGAAAAACCTAAAGGGGATACCTTCGTCCAAATGATTTCTTCCCTTTTTTTCTTTGTTTTTAGACATCGTCCAGGTGATCATCATACGAACCTCAGAGGGCTGCACACAGAGAGAATGCGGTACTTGCTCTGCAAAGAAAAAGGCCTGAGAACTATCCTCTTCTACTGATTTTATTTCTCCAAGAGTTTTCTTACTAAGTGAATTAAGCTTGCACCGTTAACTTGACGTAATCTTAAGAAAATATATGAAATACGCTTTAGAAAAAAAAAATGACACGTGCTCTAACCAGCCATCTCATTTGGCAATCATTTTCCAGAGCTGTTGTCCTTTCGGGATGGGGACCTGGGGTTCTTTTTACATTTGAGTGACTGAATCTACACACAAGAGCTCCAAACTCTTGCTGACCTCCCTCTGCAACCCCAGCTGGTATCGGGAGACACAGTACTGAGGCCGATGGGGGTCTCTCTCCAAGGCTCGGGTCACCCCAGGCTGTCTGGCCATCTGTCCTGGAGCGTCACCCCAAAAGATCTGGGCGGTCCCCGTACATAAACTTAGCAGCTCCTCCCGTCCGAACAGCAATCATGGAACACACTGGAAGGGCTCAGATGCATCCCATGGAGAAAGAGGGATTGTTTTTTTTTTGTCCCCATTGGCAGACAGAGTCCACTGAAAGCACCGGCTACTTCCACGGCAAGGCTCCACATTTCAAGGCCGTCACTCATGGAGCTTAGTACGATCTCTTCATCCTCGGAACACGGGGGACGCTTTCCAGCCCTTAACTCAATAATGCGAGCATCTGGATAGGTGTTCAATCCCCAAACTGTGGCCTTAAGAAGAACAGCCTTTCCGTGGCTCAGGGGCGCAGCTCAGCTGTCCCAGCTGTGTCCCCAGTTTGATCCGAAGAGGCAGGAGCTGTCCTGGGTCTGTTCTCAGCCACACAGTCAAGCCGGTGTGAACAGGCCCGCATGGGGACCGCCCACACCAGCTGTTTTTCCGACAGTCTTCCTCCAGCCCGTGTTACAAACTTACTCACTTAGCCAACAACTTTGGGAAACAAGGACTGGGTTTCTGATGGGCAGCAGCTGAGTTTCTCTTCTCAACTCTCCTCATACTGATTCTTCCTGGGGTTTTGGGACACCTGAGGGCTCCCCAAAGCCTCAGATACGGAATCCAGAAAGGAAGGGTGGTCTAGGGTGTGTGTGTGTGTATGTGTGTTCTAGTCATTTCCTTCCTTCGGAGCATTTGCTTTCCCAGGTCACTAGCTAGTCCCAAGGCTCCTCTCCCAGCAGATCAGGTGTTATCCAGGCCTGAAGGAGGGCTTGCTGGTGTCGGAAGGAGGTGGTAGCAGGAGAGGGGGCAGCAGCCGAGACACGTCGAGCAGCAGTGTGCCTGGAACTGTTCCCCAGATTTGCACGGGTCCAATCGGGCTGCTGTATGATTCCATGAGAACTGTGGGAAGCAACGGCCTTGGGGAAGGGGCTGCTAAGACAGAGCAAAACTGAATAGAACTTTCTGGGAAACTTTCCAGGCTCCCAGGGATGCTGGACAGCTTCGTGTTGCGAGATGTAGAGAGGCTGCCCTGGGGTGGGTGGAGAAGGTGGGATTGGGGTGAGGACAGGGGTGCAGGTAGCTGGGCAGGGGGCTCGGTCCTCAGTCTATCTTTCTCCGTGGAGAATCTCACTCTGAACTTGGAGAGGCGGCGGAGTCCCCATCCTCGGGGTCCTGCCCATTGGGGGAGATAGGCTGACCCCCTTTCACACGCTTCCACTTCATCCTTCGGTTCTGGAACCACACTTTGACCTGACAGAGGAAGCAAAGGAACCTGGTCACTTCAAGGGAGGTGTAACTACCTTCCCACATTGACGCTCAAGACAGAAGGTCGCCTTCCAGGGACCCCAGCTTGAACCTCGGCTTGCCCTGCTCCACCCCTCCAAAGACACCAGGAATGGAGACAAAAGGGAGGACGCATCAATCTGCCCAGAGGTCTGTCTTGTGTCTCCCTAGCTTTGTGTCAGAAAGACTGCTGGTCTGGGGACAGGGTCTAAAAGTCACCTTGGCATTTGGCCCCACCCCCTTTCATATGCCCCGCCCCTCCAGTGCCAACAACTCCTCCCTCTAGCTTCTGATACTGGAAGGTCTGGGAGCAGAGGCTCACCAGCCTCAGCCGCAGGGACATTCATAAAGCACTTGTCAGTTTAGATAGCTCTGGTCTGCATATTTTCTCATCTCAGCTTCAGCATTACCTGCCGGGTGGGGTCACGACCTGAGACCCGGAGAGGTCGGGAGACGTGTCCCAGAGGTCACAGGGCGAGGAAGTGGTAGAGGCAGGATGTGAGTTTTAGTTTTCTTAAGCCACTGAGCCACCTAGATGCCCCTGAGTCTTAGTTTTCTAAACCAAGCACTCTGGCAGAGCTCCTCATCAACTGAAAGCTACTATCAAATATTATCATTATTACAATACTTTATTCCATGTTAGAGCACGGGTGGGTGGAATGCTCTGAGGGAAAGCCCCAAACAAAGGAGCTAGGAAGTTTTTTTCGAGGTGTCCAGGAACCACCTGGGGAACTTACTAGAAATGCAGATTCCCAGGCCCACTTATTCTTCCTACAAAGTCGGTCTCAAGAGTTATAGAATCTGCATTTTCTTTTTCTTCTTCTTCCTCTTCTTCTTCTTCTTCTTCTTTTTTTTTTTTTTGAGTTTTTTATTTAATTTTGAAGTGACCTCTACACCCAACATGAGGCTTGAACCCATGACCCCAAGATCAAGAGTCACCTGTTCCACTGACTGAGCCAGCCAGGCGCCACTTTGAACCTGCATTTTAAACAAGGCCTGAGGTGATTCCAGCGCACACTCAAGTTTGGGAATAACCAGATCAGAGGTTCCAACCCTGGCTGCACTTAGGGGCCCTGTGAGAAATGCGGACATCTGGGCTCCATCCCAGACCAATGCAAACAATCTCTGATGCCAGACATCTGTGTTATTAATCTCTCTGCCCGTGATTCTCAGGTAGAGCCACATTTGAGAACCACCGGACTGGGCAGAGGAAGAAGACACAGGAGAAGCTTCAGGGAGGAGTGGTGGGAAGGGAGGGGGTTGAGAGAGCAGAGGGAAGGAGGGATGGCCAGAGGAGGGGGACCCCCACCCTGGACAGCACCTGCCGCTCCGAGAGGTCCAGGTTCACGGCAATCTCGTATCTCCGGAGCCGGGTCAGGTAGTTATGGTGAGCAAACTCGGCCTCGAGCTCCCGCAGCTGCTCCTTGGTGAAGGCTGTCCTCTCCTTGCGGGCCTTGCTGCCGCCCTCAGGTTTCCCTCGGTTCTCCTGGTTGTCTGGGGAGAAAGCATCCCAAACAGGAAGATGAAGCCGCAGAGGTTCCCTTTGTTTTGTCCTTAAGAGCTAGGGCAGCCTTTCCTTGTCTCTCTTGTTTTTATTTTTATTTTACAGTAAAGATTTTATTTATTTGAGAGAGAGAGAGGGAGCACGCACGAACGGGGTGAGGGGCAGAGGGAGAAGCAGACTCCCCGCCAAGCAGGGAGCCTGATGTGGGGCTCGATCCTGGGACTTGATTCCAGGACTCTTGGATCATGACTCTAGCTGAATGCTGACACTTAAGGGCTGAGCCACCCAGGCGGCCTGACCCCAGATTTTTTTTTTCACCCCCAAAGCACGAGAAGCTGTTCTTGGCTATTTAATGATTTCTACTATCCAGCTTCCAACCGCCCCCCCCCCAACCTCCCCTGTTAGACATTAATTAGTACTGGCTATAAATTTGTGGGGCAAGAGGTTCTAAAACTGAGGCTCTCTGTCCTCAGTGACATCACCATCACCGGCGACCTGTCAGAAATGCATATCCTGGGGCCTCATCCCAGACTTACTGAATCAGACACTCTGGGGGTGGGGCCCAGCAGTCTGTTTTAACAAGCTTTCAAGGTGATTGGGACACAGTCAAGTTTACAAACCACTGCTCTAAGACTTCACTTCTTCGAAGCAGCAGGGCCCGGAAGTTGGTCAGACTTGCAGGATCTCAGGCCCTGCCCATGACCTGCTGAATCAGAATCACATTTTAGCCAGATCCCCAGGGGAGCCGTGTGCACATGTAAATTGAGAAGTGCTGCCTTAAGCCTCTTTCCCCCTTTGATACCGGGAGGGGCCAAGTCTGGAAAGTTCTGGGCTCTGCGTTAGACACAGCAGGGGCTCAATGGCTCAGTCTGGGGGGAACAAGCACCACACAGGTATCAGCCACTTAATTCTCCCAATAACTCAGCCAGGTGAGTTCTTGTACTAGCCCCACGCTGTGTAGACCAGAAAACTAAACACAGAAACGTTTAAGCAAGTTGTTCAAGTTCATCCAGTTCCTCCCGCTGGTGATTGGCAGAGGCAGAAATCAAACCCAGGCAGTTTGACTCACGTGCTGTTCAAGTAAAATCCACGCAGGAAGGGTTTACAAACTGTAGAGTGCTGCACAGCCCACGGGGACTCTATGTTCTCTCCCGCCCCGAGCAAGCTGAGAGACGGCTCCTCCTTCACTTGGGCCGGCGGCGCTGGGTGGGGAGGCACGCGGGAAGGAGACCAAGACACCGACACAATTAACAATGCGGGCCACGTGTCCGGTGAACGGCTACAGGAACCACTTTTCCTGCCGGGCTCTAAAGTTTGGAAGTCTTTCATTTCATTGTCCTTTTACAGACCTGGAGGCCCGTGACTCAGAGTTAGGCGCTTTGCTGAAAGCCGCGCCCCACCCTCTGCCCCCCTAAGGACCCCATCCCCACCCGGGTGTGTGTGGGGGGGCAGAATCCCTGTGGTCGGGAGGCTGGTCTGCGGGTGGGGGGCGCTGGGAGCGCTGTGTGGGGGCTTTTAGACGGGGTGGGGGAGGGCAGGGAAGCTGCCCCCACTCTCCTCTTCCCCCCACCCCCACCCCAAGCAGCCACATTGCTTAGCCGGTGGGGGAGGTGGAGACCCCTCGGCAGCCCCGGTCCAATCGGGAACCGCAGCCCGCCGGGTCCCTTCTCCGCAGTTCCCTCTCTTGCTTGCCATTCAGTCCCTTGAGTTCCAGTTTCCAGGGTCTCCGTCCCCATCGCCTGGGAGCCGGGGAGAAGGGCGGGGGTGGCGGCTCCCCGCGCGGTGTGGATGGGGGGGGGCGCGCGGTAAAGCGATCGCGGGGCCCCGGCGGGAAACAGAGAAAACCGAGGTGCGCGGCTGCACGGTTGGGGTTGGCTGCCCGCGGGGCACGCCCGGGGGCAGGAAGGGGGCGCATCCGATGGTCCCGGTTGTCTGTCCCGCGGGCTCGGGAGAAGGGGGGCCCAGACCCCTCCGGAAGCGGGAGCGTGGGCTGGAGGGAAGGACGCGCAGCCTCGCCCCCCACACCTCCGCCCACCCCGGCGGGGGACCCCGCGTGCGCCGGCCTTGGCCACCAACAGCGCCGGGAGGAAGAGCAGCCGTCCGGAGCCCATCCTGGCTGGCAGAGACCCGGCTCTTTTCTCACCCACTCCCGTCCCAGGGCTCAGGGTGGTTCGCAACCCTTCCCTTTCACGACCGAGGGGGTGTAAAACCAAGATGACTCGTGTCAGGGTTTGAGGCCTTGGATCTCCTCACTGGGAGCCTTTGAGGAGGTACTTAACCTCTCTGGGCTTCAGTCGCCTCATCAAGAAATTGGGGAAAATAAAGCACCTACTTCCCTGGCTTACTGGGAAGCCTGGACCAGCTCCTGGGTGTGGAAAATGCTTTAAAGCGCTTGAACAAAAATGTATTCTTCCAATTCTTCCACTCGGCACGATGCCATCTGTGGGGCCCGATAGTACCCGCTGTGCTTTCCTGAAGGCTTCTATGTCCTCAGATCCATCTAGTCCTTTCCACAAAACACCCCTAGGAGGAGGTACTATTATTGTCCCCTTTAGCATTTTTGTGTGAATTTGGGTGATAATTGGATTAGTAGCCCTTTCTCCCCCCAGGGACGAAACTGCTTTCTCTCACTTGCTACTACACCTGGCACAGTACTTGCTAAATGTTTGCAAAATCCTACTCAGTATCCAGAGGAGGAAGCAGGCTCAGAGAGGCCCAGGAACTTGCCTGGTGCGCCCAGCAGTTTGGGCGGGGGTGCAGCACTGAGATTGGAACCCAGATTCATCCGACTAGAGGAGGTGCGGTGGTCAGCGCTGGCCTCAGGTCCTCCTGAATCCGGCAGGCTCAGGGCTCCTGGAGGCTCTGTCCTGGGTTGATTCCCACACCCCCACTCCCCTTCTCCCAGGCCTGTTTGGGTGCACACGCGTGCCTATGGAATCCCAGAAAACAGCCGTCCTCCCGAGTCCTGCACATTAGCCTCCCGAGAGAGACAGGGGAGGTAGGGAGAGGACCCCTTTGAGCTGGTCTTGGACTGGTAACTGGGTCCCTCCCTGCCCACCTCCCCGTTCCTCTCATTGGGCTTCAGGATGGGAAAGAAGAGGAAATGGGACAGAGAAGCCGGAGCTGGGAAGTCAGTGAACCTGCGGCAAGACCCAGGAAAGGGGATGGGAGAGTGGCACGCAGAGGACACTTGTTCCTCATCAGCTTCTCAGGGAACAAGCCCTCTCCTCACCGTTAGAAATGAACAAAAGGGCCTGAAGTATGGGAGGCTGGCCATGACAATGGACGTGGACGTTCTGGTTCTCTTTGTTCTGCAACATAGTCATCAAGATAGGAAAAGAAGGATGAAGACACACCAGGAGTCATTTCTGGCTGGGAGGAGGGCAGGGGTTGGTCTTCCCGCTTACATGCACACTACCCTCCCGGGAGATCCCAGGAGAGTACACCTTGGTTGGGGTGCCTGCCTCCTAGTCTGGCCCTCAGTTTCCCCATGGGTAGGAGCACGGGGGTTAGGGTGTGTCAGAGTCCTTTCCCAGTATGCAGCCTCGACATCCTCTTCTTCTCTCCCTACTCTCTTTTCTGTTAAGAACCCCTGGCCTTGAATTTGAGGCCCCGTCGGTTGCAAATATTCTTGTTTGGGCCCCTAGTTCCTCCCTTCAGTCAGGTCTGGCGTCTTGCTGTGTGCTCTGTCCCAGGTCCTCTCTGGCCTTCCCAAGGTCTTCAGCTCAGAGGTCAGTGCTATGCCCAGGAGTTTCTGTCTTTGACTGATGTGCAAAGCTTCCCGCCCCGAGCTGAATGGAGAATCTGGGCCTGAGCAGTCTCCAAGAAAGAGCTCCCTGACCTTGGGCAAATCTCGCAAGCTCTCTGAACTTCAGTTTCCTCCTTTGCAAAACAAGAACAGCTACACACGCTGTGCTCGGAAGGCTGCTGAGAAGGTAAAAGGCCGTGGGTCATGTGTGCTGGTGAGGATCTGTCTGGAAGAACCGTAAGAAGAGGTTCTCCTGGAGATGACCTTGCAGAGGTGGTTCATGGTGGAGGTTAGAGATGCTGCTTGTCCGGTACGGCCAGAGTTGTGTGAAAGGGATGCCTCTTCAACGTCTGGCCTTTTAACTGTTTTCCCTTCTCTGCTGCTTCTTGGTATCTCTGCTTGGGGCTGTGTCTGGTCACTATGATCGATATCAACCTCCCAGTGGGGGCATAGTTCCAGGCACAGTCACCAGCACGGACCAGAGTCCCATCCCAGCCATCCTGGCCCTGCTACTCTCTCAGGGGCCCGGGTGTCTCTTCCAGGACGATGGAGGGAGGAGGCTGGTGCTCAGAGGGTGGGCTCTGGAGCCCCGGCCTGCCCCAGACCCTGCATGACCCTGCCTCCCAGCCAGAGCCGGCCGGCGGAGCTGTGTTGGGAAACATGTGCCCAGAGCAATGCAAAGAGAACGTATGCGTGATTGCGGTCTGCACCGCGAGCTTTGACGCCATCCAAGGTAAATGATTTCATAAATAGCTGTCAGCTTTGGCAGGCCTTCCGAAAGTTAGCAGACAGCTTTATCGGAGCTACGAGGAAGTTCAGACAGACTCTGGGGGACATGCCTTTTTGGAGGCCTGTATCCTTACTCCCCAGTTGTCACAGAGTTTAACATAAATGTCTCTCCAAGACCAGACAGAAAGCCAAATGCTGCTGACAACGGATCTCTTCTCCCCAGGGGTAAACGTCTTTGGGGGCTTTCATGTATGCTACGGAACCGGAACAGTAGGCATCATAGAACAGGAAGTACCATCGGAAGAGACTTAGAGCGGGTCTCTGGGCACCTCTCCATTTTACAGGGGAGCCTAGAGTAGGTGAGAGGGGACCTCAAGACAGGGCTGGACCGCAAACCCAGATATCCATGACCGAATGCTACTTCCACGAATTAGGCTGCTTCCCGTTGCGTCCTCTTAAGTATAATGCGGGGTAGGTCAGGTCCACATCAGCCCATTGAACAGATGAAATGAAGACCCAGATACTAAGGGGCTTGCAGGACTTCCCTGGGACCAGTCCGGGGTTCCAGTCATATGTCACACTGCCCTGGGAGGGGGGTGACCAGCATGGAGGCTGTGCTGACCCCAGGGGTGTGCCCGTGTGTGTGCTTCCAGGGCAGGGAGGGGGACGGGAATCCCTGGGGCATAACGTCAGCAGGGGAGACGGTGGCAAACCCTCTGAAAACGGTGTCTGTGGCTTCCTGGGCTGTCACAGAGCTGGCCTTATTAGTTCTAATACTTTCAACTTCAGGAGCAGTGAAGCCCATCGAAACAGACAGGACCCAGATGGAAACAGCCCGAGATAGTTGGCCATTTGCCCCCAGGACCTCCCTAGCTTCCTTTCTCACTGGGTCCCAGTGAGTCCCACAAACCTTAGTGTCTGGGCCCTTTGTCTCTCCTGTAGGTGCCCGAAGAGCCATTGAGGAGGGCTCCCAGCCTCTTTGAGGAGTCCAGCCGTGGGCTGGGGAATCCGAAGTATGTTTTCTAGGACAGAAGCTGATTCTTCTGGAAAGGAAATGCCTGGTGCTACAGCAGACTTTGCTGAGGGTGTCCTGCGGGGTGGGGCGGTGCAGCTAGGTGGTACTGAGGGAGAGTGGAATGGATGCGAAATGAGATGGGGTGTGGGGAACCGTGGAATAGGGGAGCAGAGAGGTGAAGGCCAAGAGAGGCAGTGGAAATGGGCGGGGCGGGGGGAGACAGCAGCCAGCTTCTGAGCTGGGTTGGGGGGAAGCATGGGCAGCTCTGGACTTTGTTTGTATTATACGTTCCAGATGTTGCCCTCAGCTGTCACCAAAGGAAGTGTGGGCTTCAGGACCAGGCCTCACTGCTCGCACTGCTCCTCCACCCCTGCATAGGGAAAACATGAACTAGCAAAGCCTGGGCTGGGGGTGGGGGAGGAATCCTGGCCAGAGGCCAGGGAAGGTCAGCTCCGTGAACAGAGAGGGCACTAGGGGAAAGGGGCTGCCTCCGGGGGTCTGCAGGGGCCTTGAGTCCTGCCCTCAGAAAGAAAGAGCAGCTCTGCCTCTGGGATCATCCCCACCTCCCTGAGCCCAGATGCCCCGACTTGCTCAAGCCAGAGGAAAAGGCAAGCAGGGCAGGACTCCTGAGTCCCCACCTTAGCAGGGTGGTAGGCAGGGCTGAGGCTCCCTCTCTCTTCACCTCCTTAGAGCCCAAAGGTGTCTTCGGTGCTGGTCAGAATTTTGCTGCCTTGGTGGATACCGACTTCCTGCAGAACTTCCAGACTGTATCTGGGTGGGGCCTGAGCGGGCTTGGGTGCAGGTTTTGCACGGATGCCTCTGAGTTCAGACAGTGGCCAAGGTCTAGGGTCCTGGTGGGGGCCCCAGTCTCTGCCTGGCAGCGAGGAGCAGGAGCTCTCACCGGGAGGCAGGAGGAACGTGGAGTCCCTGCCTCTCCTTCCACACGGGCCACGCTGGCTTCTTCCTCGCTGGGGGTTCTGGGGCTGGAGTTGGAACAAGAGGGGCTGCCGCTACTGTGGGCCCCTCCGACCACACCCTGGCGAGCACTGCAGGAACCCTGGACTGGTGAGCCTGCAGACACACAGGCCCGCCCGACTGGGAGCAGGCTTCCAAGGCTCCCTCTGTGCTGGAGACCCTGCCTTGCCAGGTTTTGAGCACAGGCCACCTGGGATGCAGCCAGGACCAGAGAAGAATTTGAAAGGAAGAGGGCTTCTTTGTGGGTTTGGGAACAACGGATTGAGGGGCTACCAAGTGCTGGCTGTGTCTTTACGTCTATGATCCCATCTCGTCGCATAGCAACCCTGCGGGGTAGGCACTGCAATCATTGTTCAGAGAATGGGGACTCTGAGGTGTGGGACTCGCCTGAGCTCACACAGAACGGAAGCTGCACATGGGGACAGGACAAGTCAGGGTCTGCCCTGTCAGTGCACTTGACTTTAGTCCCTGAACCCCGCCCCCTGCCCCGCCCCCTTCACGAGGCTGCAGCCCAGCAAGGGGGGTGGGCATGGGTAGGAGTCACCCAGCATGGTACTCTGTGTCCCTCCGCTGACCCAAGTGACACGGAAGTTGTCTGTGTATTTCATTATCACCTCCGTTCCTGCTTCCTCGGCCGAACACCCCACTTCTAGACCAAAAAGTGTTTCTCTCTGTAGGTGTAAGATAAGGATGCAGGGATCTGTTTGTAGCCAGAAACGATGCTCTGAGTGGGGAAGCTGGAGTGGCCAGAGGGACCCAGGAGCAGGAAAGCCCTGAGGTCATGCACCCTGTAAGATGCTATTTCACGAAGTGGTTTTTAACTGGAGCGTTGGTGCCACTGCTAGAACCTTGTCCTTGTCCCTGTGCCTCTCGTTTATGGGCTGAATTACCTCCCCCGTGAATATGTTGAAGTCCCAACCCCCAGGACCTCAGAGAATGTGACTGTGTCTGGGATAGTGTCGTCCAGGAGATGATGAGGTTAAAATAAAGCGCTGGTTAGGGTGGGCCCTGATCCAAGCCCACTGCTGTCTTTATAAGGAGAGGAGATCAGGACACATAGGAAGACACGGGGGATGCCCACACACAGAGGAAAAACCACAAGAGGACATGACAAGGATATGACCTTTTGCAAGCCAAAGAGAGAAGCCTTTAGAGAAACTAAACCTGCTGACATCTTGAGCTTTGACTTCTAGTTTCCAGAACTCTGAGAAAATAAATGTCTGTTGTTTAAGCTGCCTGGTCTATGGTATTTTGTTACAGCAACCTGAGTGGACTAAGACGCACCCCTCCACCCCCCGAAGTTCTCATAGCCGGTGCTCACCACTAAGGAGAGGGAGCAAGGCCAGGAGGGATGCTTGGCAAGGCTGATGCTCGCCCACAGGAGACCTCTTTGCAAATTAGAAAAAGGTGCCCTTTCCTCTAGCCCGGAAGCATAGCCACGTGTCCCTAGGACAGCTGGGCCCTCTAGCCGCCCAGCCACACGGCACCCCCTAACCGCCCCACCAAGGTGGGTCTCCACCTCACTGCTCAGCCACAGCTGCCATGGTGGCCCTGGTACCTGGGAACTGACCTTAGTACCCCGTGGGTGCTCCTGCAAGAGTCAGCCTAACCTGCCTATGCAGCTGTTTATGTGTCTTTCCAACCCCAGTGCTAGCCCTGATGCTGGCTGGCTTTATGATCGAAGTCGGGCTCCCTGCACACGGTTTCATGAGCGAGACTAGAAAAGTCTTGATGCATTTTACAGAAGTGCATCACACTTGGGGGGAACCCTCAGGCCAGCCGGTGGAGCCCCTCTTGCAAAGAAGAGGAGACAATGAATGAATGAACCCCAGGCTGTCATGGAGACTGTTGAGCAGACAGTGAATGAGCTCCTTCTGGGGTAAATGTCCCAGTAGGTGCAAGGGAAGGGAGATTGCAAAGGTGAATCATATACCATCCTGGCTCCCCAGACACTACAATTTTAGGGAAAAGGCAGTCATAGGCTCTAACTCTGGATGAAAGGCAAACTCATACTCAATGATGCAAGACTGAAAGCTTTTCCTTGAAGATCAGGAACAAGCAAGGAAGCTCCCTATTGCTACTTCTCTTCAACATAATACTGGAGGTCTTGGCCAGAGCAATCAGGTGAAAGAATTTAAAAAGTAAATAAATAAATAAACAAACAGCATCTAGACTGGAAAGGAAGGAGTAAAATGATCTCTGTTTGCAAATGACATGGTCTTGTATATGGAAACCCCTGAAGATTCCACCAAAAAAAAAAACCCTCTCGGAGCTAATGAATGAATTCAGCAAAGTTGCAGGATAGAACATCATCACACAAAGACCAGCGGTGTTTCGATCCATGAACAATGAACAATCTGAAAGGGAAATTATAAAAATAATTTACATTGACAATGGCATCAAAAAGAAAAAAAAAACCACTTCGGAATAACTTTAACTAAGGAGGTAAAAGACTTGTACGCTAAGAGCTCCAGAACATTTTGAAAGAAAAGAAAGAAGACACTACAAAGTGGAAAGACATCCTATGTTTACAGATTGGAAGACTTCATAATGTTAAAATGTCCTTAAGACTCCAAGTGATCTACAGATTCAGTGCAATTCCTTTAAAAATCCCAATGGCATTTTGGGCCAAAATAGAAGAAAAATCATCCTAAAATTCATATGGAATCTCAGAGGACCCTGAGCAGCCAAAACAATCTTGAGAAAGAGAAACAAAGATGGAGGGCTCACACTTTCTGATTTTTAAAAATATTTTTAAAAATTTATTTATTTGAGAGAGAGAGAGAGAGAGATCACAAGTAGGCAGAGAGACAGGCAGAGACGGGGAGGAGAAGAAGGCTTCCCGCTGGGCAGAGAGCCCAACGTGGGGCTCGATCCTAGGACTCTGAGATCATGACCTGAGCTGAAGGCAGAGGCTTAACCCACTGAACTACCCAGGCGCCCACACTTTCTGATTTTAAAACACATTACAAGGCTGCAATAATCACAACAGGATAACATCGGCATAAAGTCACACATAGAAAACGATGGAACAGCATACTTATGAAGTAAACCCTCACATATATGGTCAAATGATCTTCAACAAAGGTGGTAAGGCTACATGGGGGTGGAGGGGGTAGGACGACCTTCAATAAATAGTGTGGGGGAAACTGGATATCTACATGCAAAAGAATAAAGTTGGACCCTCACCTTACAGCATATAAAAAAACAAACTCAAGATAGTTTAAAGAGGCACCTGGTGGCTCAGTCCCTTAAGCATCTGACTTGTTACTGGCTCAGATCATTGTCTCAGGGTCGTGAGATTGAGCCCGGCATCTGGCTCCTTGCTGGGCCGGGAGTCTGCTTAAGATTCTCTCTCTCCCTCTGCCCCCGTCCCCACCATGCAGGTTCTCTTGCTCTTTAAAAAATAAATAAATAAAACTGCTTAAAGACCTAAGCTTAAGAGCTAAAACTATAAAACTCCTAGAAGAAAACATAGGGAAGAAATCTTCATGACATTAGGTTTGGCAATGATTTTGTGAATATAACACCAGAGGCACAGGCAGCAAAAGCAAAAACAGAGAAATGGGACTACATTAAACTTAAAGACATCTATGCAGCAAAGGGACCAACCAGCAGAATCCAAAGGCAACCTACAGAGTGGGAGAAAAATACTTGCAACCCATTTACTGATGAGGGATTAATATCCAGAATATATAAAGAACTCCTACAAGTCAACAACAAAAGTCAAACAATCCAACTGAAAAATGGGCAAAGGACTTGAACAGACATTTCTCCAAAGAAGATCTACAATTGGCTGACAGGCGTATGCAAAAATGCTCAACATCACCAAGCACTAGGGAAATGCAAATCAAAATCACGATGAGATATCACCTCATATGGAAGAGAGTAGGGGAGTTCCTCAAAAAACTACAAATAGAATTACCATAGAATCCAGCAATTCCACTTCTGGGTGTATGTCCAAAAGAACTCAAAAGCCAAATCTTGAAGAGATATTTGCACACCCATGATCATCGCAGAATTATTCATAATAACCAAATTGGAAGCAACCCAAGTGTCTGTCCATCAACAGATGAATGGATAAAGGAAATGTGGTCTGTGCTAACCATGGAATATTATTCAGCCTTAAAGAAGGAACGCCTGTTCTCTGCTACAGCACAGATGAACCTGGAGGACATTGTGCTAAGTAAAACAAGTCAATCACAGAAAGACAAATACCGCATGATTCCACTCGTCTGAAAAATTGAAAGTAGTCTCAATCTTTTTTTACATCGGTCTTTATATTTGCTATTAAAAGGCAAAGTAAGCTGGTTATTTATTCCTCATCCAATATAATGGTACTATCCTGCATTAACCCTACTCTGGCCACCACCCCTGCGGAGCCTGAGGCAGACTGGCAACCTAGAGTAGTCTAACTCTAAGAAACTTCTAGAACATAGGTCGTTATTTGTTAGGCCTGGGGGAGAGGGAAAAGGTGGGTTGTTTTCCAATAGATATAGGGTTTCAATTTTTTTTTTAAGATTTTATTTATTTATTTGACAGACAGAGATCACAAGCAGGCAGAGAGGCAGGCAGAGAGAGAGGAAGGGAAACAGGCTCCCTGCTGAGCAGAGAGCCTGACGTGGTGCTCAATCCCAGGACCCTGAGATCATGACCTGAGCCGAAGGCAGAGGCTCAACCCACTGAGCTACCCAGGCGCCCCGGGTTTCAGTTTTATAAGATGAAAAAGTTCTAGAGATCTGTGGCAGGACAATGTGCTTATAGTTCATACCATCAAACTATATATTTAAAAATGATCATGATGGTAAGTTTTGTGTTATGTTTTTTATCATAACTTTTAGTCACTTATTTACTTTTCTCAAAGATTTTAATTCTCAGGACTCTCTGTACCCAACGTGCGGCTCAAACTCACGACCCCGAGATCAGGAGTCACACGGTCCACCGACTGAGCCATCATTTTAAAAGAGGAGATTTCGAATACAAGACTTTCCATGGTAAGAAATCTCAGAAGAGCTCCTTTATGAAGTTATCTACTTAGGAGCTATCTATGTAGAAAATCAGGACAGGTTCTAGTGAAAACGAAAACTTGCAACTTTTTCAACAGCTTTCACTGAAATGGTGTTAGAGACAAAGCGGAGCCATACATTTAAAAAAGAGAGAGGAGAGATTCTTGGAGGGGGGTGGCTTTTGGGTTGGATAAAATGAGGGCTTCCATAGGCAGAGGAGGAGGAGGACGGGAAGGAAGCCTGAAGCAAGGCAGGACAGGTAGAGGTGGGGGTAGGGACGCTGTAGGCAGCAGGTGGGAGAAAGAGGCCGATCTGGGGAGTTTATAAACCTCAGGAGCAATTGCGGGTTCGTGTGGCTACAAAGAGGCAGGTGGGAATCATATCTCACAGGGGAGAAATTGAGGAAGGGTAAGTCTGGGAAGGCACCCATGTGGAGGCGAAGGGGACGGGACAAAGCGAGTCTGAGAAAGGCAGGGAGAGTACGTGAGAGCACCAGCCTCAAGCAGGGCTGAGCCCAAACACGGGGGTGAGGGAGGGGGGTGAGGGAGGGGGGTGCTCTCCCAGGCGGGCGATCGGATTCACCTACAGCCAGGCGGATCACGCGCGACCTTCCCTTGAACCCCGCCAGGAAATCACCGCGAAATCCCTCATTCCCATAAATTAAAGACAACCACGGTAGCGAGCCAGATCGACAGATCCGGGGGCAAACAACAGTGGCCTTGCAGCTGTCCCTGCCAGCAGGGGTCTTTAACACCCAAGGGCCTGGGGCTAGGCGTGTTTGCGGTGATAGTCTCCTAAATCAGTTCTGTGCTGTGAACCCACAGAAGGTCTCTGAATGGGAACCCGGGACCACCGTTTTCCTAGTCATTGACTTGAGCAAATCAGCTCCACTTCAAGTGGGAATGACAGGGGAGCGGCTGGGGCTGGCAGAAGGAGAGGGGAGAAGAGAGGACGTTCCTCTTGAATCAAACTTCCAGTAACTTTCTGTAGCTGGAGCGTCCTCTGCCAGCCGGTGCGGGAGCCTTTCGGCACACCTCACCCCGCCAGCCTCTCCAGCAGATCTCTGGGCTCCGGTCTCCTAAATGACAACTGGGTTTGAGGACCAACGATACTTGCAAGAAGTTCCAAGGTCTTATACCCCAGATTCAGGAATTCCTGAGTCAGCGTATTTGAAATATTCAGTTCCATTGACCGCCCCCTCCCCGCTTCTGTTCTGAAGGCTGGTTCTGGAAATACGGGCCTAATCACACTCAGAGTTGCCACTTAGGGAACCCACGTGCCAGGCACAGCGCTAATCTCACGGATCACTGCTTTTAACCTTCACAGTGACTCTGTAGGGAAGGTGCTTTTGTTAGGATCCCATTTTACAGCTTGGAAAACGGAGGCTCCAAAAATTTAAGAAGCTTCCCAAAGTCCCACAGCCCAAAGTTGTGGTGCCGACAGGCCCACCGGCCAACCTGCCTGTAGAGAACTATAGAAAACACATTTCTAATGGATGGCTGGTTAACCTTCAGAGACAGCGTAGCACGGGCCATGGTGAGGCACGCGAGGCACTCACGTTGGGCGGCAAAATGCGAGTGGTGTCAAAACCCTTCAGCCATCAAGACGAATAATATTTTTAATGCAGTGTTTTAAGAGATCAAAATGAATGCAAACCAATCTGTGAGGAACGAAACATCGAAAGTTTAAACTGAGACTCCACGCGGTGGCTCGGGATTGGTGGAGTGGGATGCGGGTTCTCTGTGGGTTTGTCTCTCAGATTCCAGAATCCTAGGGTTGGATGGGGGCCTTGTCCCTCCGCTTTTCCCTCCCTTCGGGCTCTTACAAAGCTGATATTTCCTACCTCCTCCGCCTCCAGGTCAATTCCAAAGGAAACTCAAGCAACAGGCGGGGATAGAAAGATGCCCATGCGGAACACAGACGGGTCTGGAATCCCAGAGAATGAATGAAACCCAGCTTTCCGTGCCCTGCCTGACTGCTGCCATTGCTGCTGCTCCTGGGGCCTCTCCTGGATCAGAACGGCCCCCTGCCCCACCTCACCCCAAGAGTTGCAGGACATTCAGTGGAAGGTGTCCATGTGCTCTTGGGATGTTCAGCTGTTTGGCACGTGCGCTCCCTCCCTAATGCGGTGCCGTGGACCACCGGCCCAAAGGAAAGAAGGTCCATGTGAGGCTTGCTGGAATGCAGAATGATTGTGCCTGAGCCCAGTCCTTTGCCTATGCCTTCCAGTGCCTTGGCTCCCAGTCCCCTGGAAAGGGGCTAGATGCGGCCAATGGAGGTGTGGGCAGAGATGGAGGGGCTACGGGGGGCGGGGTAGGAGGCCGGGCGGGGAGAGCTCTTCAGCCGGGCACAGAGCCAAGTCACTGAGAGCCCGTTGGCGAGGAGAAGCAGAAAGTGCCCCATCTCGGCCTATCTCCAAGCTGGGGCTAGGAAGAGTTGAGGATTTAACCAGCCGGGGATTTAAAGGGCCCTCCTCTTAGGCTGTGGCCGTCCACAGTGAGCACGGGGAGGGGCTTCTTGAAGCATGGGGACCAAATATTTCAAAATGAGAACTATGCCTGAAATCTGCTGAAGGGTGTGGGATTTGGGCTCTGGGGTCCAAGCTCGAACTTGATTCCAGGGTTGCCAACTATCCTGATTGGCTCTGGGGCTGAGGGGTTTCCCGGGACCCTGGACTTTCAGTGCTAGACCCAGACAGGTCCTGGGCCCATCCAGATGAGGGGGGCACTCTCTGAACCCCGTTCTGGCAGTATCCTCCTCAAACTCTCTGTCCCCCCTCTTCCACACGTACAGGGCAGAGATACTGGTGAGACCCACTGGGCTTACTTCGTGCACTCGGGTGGGACTTGGAAGAGCTAACGTGTGTTTTCTACAGCACCTTGAACCCATCCCTGATCCTAGCAAGCCACTGCCAGATAGGCATCTGCAGGCCTCTCCTCCCTCCCTCTCTGAGCCCTCTGGGGGTGAGACCTCAGTATTCATCTCTGCACCATCCCCACCCCCACCCCGCCCCCTCCCCAGCCTTGGCCAGTGTTCGGCGAAAAGATGCTGCTTGGGACATCTGTGTTACACAGGAAGTGCTCTGCAAAGCCCAGCGTGTTCTCGCTGGTTGGTTGGCACTCTCATTTTCCTGCCCTCTCCGGGTTCAGACAGACAGACCCTGCTCCGGGGGCAGCTGTCAGGAGGACACGGTGGACAGTGGGGAGAGGAGGCATGGACGTGGTCTTGTTCTAGGCAAGGTGGGGAATGGGAACCAGACAGAAGGTGAATGGGCAGCGTGAGAAGGCAGCAGGGCCCCATGGAGAGATGAGGGCCCCACCACAGGGAGGAGAGGGACAGTAGCTGGGATCTTAACAAGCAGGCTGGCTCCATCCTCTGGCCTCTGGGGCTCTGGCACCGAGTTGGGCACCGCCTGCTTTCTGAGGTCCAGGCCTAGCCCTTGGCTGCCTGCCTCCCTGACTTTCCCAAGGCTGGTGATCCCGCAGGAGGACCCCCTGGGGGTCTCCCAGAACTTAGCACGCTGAGCTGCCCTCTTGGCCCAGATACCTCATGGGCAGTCTGTCCCAAAACTCTGTACTCCATCTCCTCCTCCCCCCTTGCCTCTCCCGTCTCAGCCCTAGGCCTGCTTCTCTGCCTCTAGGATCCTGGAGACACAGGGTCCTGACTCTGTTTGACACTGCGGGGTTCCAGCCTTGGTCCTCCTAGCCCTCCCAGCTCCCATCTCAGCTGACTCCCCTCCGTGAGCAAACCCTTTGGCTCCGGGACCATTTGGAGCCTGCCAGGGGGACTTGGGGGGCGGCAGGGGGAGAAGCATGACTCGGAGGCAGCCCGAATTCAGGAATTTCAGTGCTAGACCCAGACAGGTCCTCTCCAGCCCTTGCCAACCCGCACCGAGGCTCCATCCCACATATCCTCCCAATCTCTGGATCTCATTTCATTCACTTGCTGGCATAACCTTCCTGGGGTCTGGGAGTGCTGGGGGCCCAGATACAACCCCTGTGACCAGAGAGTCCTAGAGCTCTGAGTAGAAGAAACCCCAAAGGCAACTCTTGCCTTTGGATAGATTAGATAATACTATTTGCAATTCATGATCAGAGCAGCTCCGCTCAGAGAGGGCCAGCCACTTAGCAAAGGAACGCTCAGCGGCTCCTCAGCCACATACCTGAACTCTCTTTTTTCCGTCTGGTTGACTTCTTCTCCGTCTCCTGGGCAGTGCTCCCAAGGACCTCGTAGTCCTCGCCGGGGCCTCCCGTGGTGTCCACCAGGCCTGGGCTGCTGGCCCCCATCTCCCTGGAGCCCCCAGCTGGGCCCGGGTTGAGCCTGCGCCGGGCCTCTGAGATGGGGAAGTTCCAGTCGGGGGGCTGTGGGAAAGCGGGGTGCTGCTCAGTGAAGATGCGCTCCTCCCGGGGAAGGCTGTGTGGGGTGGCTGCCAGGCAGGAGGCTGAGAAGTCGGGGTACGCTGCAGCCGCTGTCGCCGGGAAGTCGGGTTTCTGGTGGAAGGAGAACGGTGTTGGCGGATAGTGGGGCAGCCCTGAGCCCCCGCTGGCTTCAGCGTGGGGATTTCGAAGGCAGCCCCAGCCCGGGGCCGGGGGGTGGGGGTTCCTCAGGCAGCTGCTGGCCACGGGATCCATCTGCCGTCCGCTGCTGTGCGCCTCGGTCTTTCCAAAGTTTGGATTTTCACACTTTTTAATATTCAGATTTGTTTAAAAATGCAAAAAAAAAGATAAATAAATAAATAAGAGGGGGAAACGTTCAGCAGAAAATTCACCCCAGGAACCAAAACAAAAACCAAAACTCAAGTTTCTCCTTCAAGTACACACACAGGTGTGGTCAGCTGTTCGGATGTGTGTGCAAACACACCTAGGTCAGACCTCGCTCCAGGCTTCCTGCCCCCGCCCCCGACACACCAGCCTGCGTTAGTGGGGTCCCCTGGATGTGTATTGGTCTCCGATGACACTAAACATTTTCACTGTGGCAGCCCAGACGCACCGCTGATGAGTGCTTGTCTTGGAGCCCGCAGCGAGTGGCTGCAGAGGGCTGGCCCCGGGGCTGTGAGACACACTTTTAAATCCTGTGGTGGGGAGAGAGTGACAAATTTCTGAAGTGAAACGTGAGAGAGGAGAGGGAGGGGTTAACCAGCACACACACGATCCCCTCCAACCAAAACCCGAGCAGGGAACTATTAATCATCAGAAACCTTATATGCACATCTAATGGGATTTGCAGATGGAGACTTTTAAAGAAACATTGTCTGTATTTCTTTTTTTAATTTTAAGGAGAGAGAGAGAGCACAGCACACACACACCACGTCTTTAATGTGCCTCCTGAATGCTATGAAGTTATTTTATTGCGCTGTTAACAAAATTCCCCAAGTCTTGGATTTGGAAAAAGCCTTAGTCAGATCCAGAATCCGTCAAGTGCCAAATTCCGGGGAGTGAGGCGGGAACTAAGTGCAAGAGACAAGTTTGCTGATTGCGTTTGATTTAAAGGCCCTTCTGCTGCTGCTTGCAAAGAGGAAGGAGGATTAAAAGAAATATTTTTTTGCAAGTCTCAGCGGCCCGCTAGGGTCTGTAGCATAAAGAAAGACACAGTCCAGAAAAAAATTATTTCTCTCTGCCCAAAGTGACATTCTCACTTTCTCAGTAACTTAAAAAAACAATCAGATTCTTCCTTCCGTTCTTTAACCCCGACTTACATGCCAATTAGCCACACTCTTCTCTAGGGGGGTTTCAAGTCGTTTTTCTCCATGGCAAAGAGAAGGCTCCTAGATAAGGTTCTAGAAGTTTCTCCAGGCCCCCTCACTTCCACCCACCTGCTTCCCTTACCCCGGCCCCCCCAAGGCTACAGCTTCTGTGGAATCTGGGGCGTGGAAATAGGGATCGGGGCGGGGGTGCTCGTTCCCAAAGGAGTTCTCGTTGGAGAACGATCACGTGGTCTTCCTGGCCCATGCTTGTCACAGGAGGACCAACTCCCCTTTCAAGTGGTCCATCAGTCTACTTGATCCCTATGCCCTGCTGGTCTCTCAGGAGGGTTAATATAATTTCTGGGAGGATGACATTCCAAGCACACGGGCCAGAGCTCCCCTCCCACCGAATCTTTCCACGGACCAGAGCAGCAGGATCAGGGCCGAAATGGGCACAGACATCACTGCGTGCTGGTTGTTCCAAAGATGCCAGGAGGGCCCAAGGGCCTCAGCCCTGCAGCCTGGAGGCCGAGCACGCACTCTTTATGAAACTGGCTTCGGGCTTCTGGAATGAGCATGGTGTTGGAGACCAGGAGAGGAGATGGGATCATTGCCGCGAACCAGACTCATCTCTCTGCTTTGCCCAGGGACTTAGCTGTTACACACACATTTCTCCTCTGGACTTCATGACTCTCCTATTATGGGTCAATTAAGAATTATGTTCAATATTTTACAAATGAAAATGAGGCTTAGCTCAGAGGGACACAGTTAAGAAAGGGCAGAATCGGGAGTTGCCCTCAGGCATCCCGTCTGGGGCAGCTTGACACAGAGGAAGGAGCGTGGACTGTGGGCTTCAACAGGTGTGGGTTCAAATCCTGGGTCTGCCGCTTCTCAGCGGCGTGCCCTGAGACAAGTCACCGCTTCTCTCCGAGCTTCTATTTCTTCTGCTGACATTCGCCCAGAGACCTCAGCATCACACAATATTCCCCCAAGGGATATCCATAAAAGCACTGTGAGACAGGTGCTTTTCTCATCAGCCCCGGGTTTCAGAAGACCTGGGAGCACAGACAGGCTGTGTAACGAGCCCGGGGACACACAGCCGGGAGGTTGGAGGACCCAGGATTCTGAACTCCGCTGAATTTTGGCCCTGCTGAATGCCCACCCGACAGACACCCGAGAATCTAAAGGAGTCATTTCTGGGCAGTGGAGCTCTGAGAAGGTGATAATCACAGTCCCTTACTCGCCTGTCTCCTTCTCCTTAACTTGAGGATTCCAAAAAGAGACTGTGAGGGAGGAGCGCTGAGGAGATTGTACCGCACAGCCTCGTGCAGTCCCTCGAGGGGCTCCAGGCCGTCGGGGCTCTAGAAGAATCCACAGGAGGCTGGGAGGAAGCCCTGGCCTGTTAGCTTCCCCAGGAAAACCTCCCAGCGGTTGTAACTGAACTCCTGGGCCCCTGCAGCTGGCCTGGGGAGCCCAGCCCGGGGAGGCCCAGCCCAGGGAAGCCCAGCAGCCTTTGGCCTCCAGGAAGGGGTGGGCCGAGGGGTCAGGGGTGCAGTGAGAGGGGCACGGCAGGGGTGCAGTGCACTCGGCTAGGCCCGGCAACCCCCTGCACCCCGGCGCCGGAGCAGCTGCCTGCGTCTGTCAGCCGCCCCGCGGGGCGCGGCCAGGGGGCCCCGTAGGCCTCTACATCTTCCTGACAGGCCTCTCTTCAGAGGCCAGGAAAAAACAACAGTCCCTCCCCTCACGGCAGCCCATTTGTTAGATGAAGGCCGGGAACCAGCACCTTTAACCTCCTCCAAGTCAGCATTTCCCCCTCTGGGCCCCGCAGGCCCCCAGACAGAGATGGATGGGAGTGGCTGTTTGTGGAAAAAAAAAAAAAAAAAAAAAGGCCCCGTGACTGTGCGGCCAAGGGGAGCAGGGTTTTCAGGAAGGGAGGGGACCCCGCTTCTGGTTGTTGTTGGGGTGGCAGGAGGAGGAAGAGGAAGAGCGTGCGTCAGGAGGATGGTCGGCCACACCTGAGCCATCCCAAGGAACTTTTGGAATTTCCCCCATTGTGCGCCACAAGCAGGCTTGTCCTTGGCGCCGAGGACCGGACCTGCTTCCCTGTGTGCTAGGCCACTCCACCCACCTGTGCCTGGAGCCGCAGGGTGTCTGGTGGGGAGCCAGGGGCCTGGGGCTGGGCACGAGGTGGGGTCTGGCCTTTCAACAGCTCGGCGGTTTCAGGCAGGTCACATCCTTCTTCTGAGCCTCAGTTTCCCCACTGGCAAGAGGGAGATGACAGTTCCAGCCTCGTGTGGCTGTTTGGGGGCTACGTGAACAGATGTCTGTGACCAGAGTTGGCTGATGATAATGGGTGAGGCAGGTGAGGCTCGTTGCGCCTTCTCTTTCCTTACTCTGCTAGAGCGCAGGGCACGTCACGCCGTGTTGGAGAGTGAAGACGGCCCAGCCTAGCCCCTCCATTCCTCCCCCCATTTCTTCCTCCTCCTCTTCTTCTTCTTCAGATTGATTTTGTTTATTTTGAGACAGAGAAAGAAAGCAGGCGGAGGGGCAGAGGAAGAGGGAGAAAAATCCCCAAGCAGACTCCCCACTGAGCGTGGAGCCCAATGCAGGACACCCGAGATCATGACCCGAGTGGAAACCAAGTCTCAGAGGCTCAACTCACTGAGCGGCCCAGGCACCCCTCAATACCTTCTTCCATGGCAACCCAAAAGAAGGTCATGATCTTGACCTTGGGAACCAGGAGAGTCTGGGTTCGAGTCTCAGCTCAGCCATGAATAAGTGGCATGGTTTTGAGCAGCTCACTTTATTACCTGAGCCTCAGTTTCCTCATCTGTAAAGTGGGGAGAAACTTTTCCTTCCTCCTCCATTAAGGATGGGACAGGAGGGGTGCCTGGGTGGCTCAGTGGGTTAAAGCCTCTGCCTTCAGCTCAGGTCATGATCCCAGGGTTCTGGGATCAAGCCCCACGTCAGGCTCTCTGCTTAGCGGGGAGCCTGTTTCCCCCTCTTTCTCTCTGCCTGCCTCTCTGGCTACTTGTGATCTCTGTCAAATAAATAAAAATTAAAAAAAAAAAAAGGATGGGACAGGAGACAGACAAGTTCTGAATATGGCAGAAATGTTTCTGAATCAGGGTGTTTACTTCTGGGCCTGGGATTTATCTGGAATGTGTATACCCTTGGCTTCTTGCAAGTCTTTTTTATTTTTAAGATTTTATATATTTGAGAGAGAGAGAGTGCCTGGGAGTAGGGTGGAGGGGCAGAGGGAGGGGGAGAGAGAGAATCTCAAGTCGACTCCCCACTGAGGGCAGAGCCCACCCTGAGCTCACGCCCTGAGCCAAAATCAAGAGTTGGACACTCAACCGACTGAGCCAGCCGGGTGCCCCGCTTCTCGGGTTTGAGGCAGCATGACTGTTACTGCCCTGTGGGGCTTTTGTGAGACTCAGATAATAGGATGGTCGGGAGAGAAGG
Organism: Meles meles; assembly: GCF_922984935.1. NCBI lineage: Eukaryota > Metazoa > Chordata > Mammalia > Carnivora > Mustelidae > Meles > Meles meles. The sequence goes on from NC_060083.1 coordinate 45,301,455, forward strand.
GAATAAAGCCCAGAATACAGTTCTCATGACTGTCACGGATGCCTCTGCAAAGCTGCAAGGTGGGACCTGGGCGTTCCGCCCTCGGGAATCAACGACGGGGTCTTTCCCTACGGCCTCGAGAACACCGAGTTCAACAGAGCTGGCCACCTCGGATGAAAGTTTTCTCTTGTGCGCTTATCTCTGGTGCGGCCCGCCACTCGTCTGCTCCCAAGATTGTGGGCCGAGGACTGGAAAACCCACCAGTGCCTGCGTCAGAGCCCTGGCTCTCCGAGGTCAGGTGACCTCAGTTTCCCCAACTGAAAAGCGGCAGCTCACCAAAGAGAGGAGGTACAGACATTCAGGAGGTGTTCTGGAAACAGGGCCCTTTCTGGGCTTCTGAAGGAGCTGGGGTGCCTGTTGACTTGCACAGGTGCAGGACGGTGTCCCTGACAGGGAGGGGCCCCCCGCAGGGAAGGGACAGGGGAACTTGGGTCGCGTAGGGAGACCCAAGTTTATCAGAATAACAGAAGGGGAAATGCACCCAGAGTCTGTTATTCTCACCAAGAAAAGGAGTCCGAGGTGGCCGTCCAGCCGGGGATGGCCACTCACCCACGTCATCAGGGCCACACGCACTGTCACTCTGTCTCCTGCCTCCGACGGTCTCCTCATCCAGCTGGTGGTTCGCGCTCGGCTCTCCCGTCGGCATTTCAAGTGGCAGGAAGGGGGAAGGACCAACAAGAGTTCCCCATCTCTCTACCCCATTCACGGGGGCTTTCTGGAAGTGCTGGTCAACAACTGATCTTAGCCCCATTGGCCAGCACCTGTCACCTGGCCACCCGTGGCCGCGAGGGAGGCTGGCCCCCCCAATCCCGGCCTCATCTTCCCGGCAGAACCCCTTCTTCCTCAGAGAAAGCCACTAAGGTAGGGCAGCTGGAGAAAATACAGGGTGCCCAGTGGGTATTTTCCCCATAATATTTGGGACATACTTGGGCTAAACATTATTTGTTGCTTCCCTGAAATTTGAATTTAACTTGGGATCCTTCCTGCACCCCCTCCCTGCCCCACCCAAATCTAGCAACCCTCATCTAAGGCAAAACTCATCTTCGAGCCAGAGAGGACCAGGGCCTTAACTTTCTTCTTTTTTAAAGAGGTTTTTTTTTTTTCTTTTAAAAGATTTTATTTGTTTGTTTATTTGACAGAGAGAGAGATCACAAGTAGGCAGAGAGAGAGGGGGGAAGCAGGTTCCTTGCTAAGCAGAGAGCCCGATGCGGGGTTTGATCCCAGGACCCTGAGATCATGACCTGAGCCAAAGGCAGAGGCTTAACCCACTGAGCCACCCAGACGGCCTTAACCTTCTGAGCCAAGATACGTGCACTTTGACCCAGGGCTCTGGAAGGAAGGAGCCTCTGGAGAGCCTGCCAGGGGGAGGGGTGGCGGGCCATCAGGTAGGTCTGCCTCTGGGGGTGGCTCTCTAGGAGCTAGAGCTCAGGGTCCCCCAGGAAGGTCTCCCTTGGAGGCCTTTTAAGTGAGACAAACAGCAGGGAAGAGGAAGGGCGAGCAGGTGGAGGGAGTGAGGACAAAGGTGAGCACCCTGGGCAGTGAGAGAAGAAGGGTGGCCACAGGGCTGGTTGGAGCTCAAGTCTGGGAGACTCTGGAGCCGCCCCCCACTTCCCAGGGTACACTTTTGTAGCCCTCCCCTGTGAGGCAGCAATGCCATTATTGGTGGGGGGGGACCAGCTAACCAGATAGGACAGCAAACCGGGGATTTATGTGGTGTGGGAAGAGCTCGGGTTTCCCTCACTGTTTATGCAGCAGTATTTTTTAAAACAGAAATCAGCGCGGGTAACCACAGCTGTGAGTGACTGGCTCTGGCTGTGAGGGCTGTGTGGGTGGGGGTGGTGGGGGTCTCCTCCACAGTGCTCTGCTCTGCCTGGGCCCGGAGGTTGCTGAAGGAATGTGTCTCTCCCCAGCCAGGGTCCAGGTGGGAAGGTGGCTCTGGGCAGGTCCCTGATGGCTCTCCCTTCCCTGGGATGAAGGCCAGCCTCCCTGGGGCACCTGCGATGGGTCAAGGCCTAAAGTCTTACAGATCACGGAGTCTGGGGTCACAAACCCACTTGGGGCCAGGCAAGTAGACACAAGCTAGGGGAGCCAGCCGAGGGGGATGGGAGCGGGGTGCAGTGAGAGACGGAGGGGCCCCCACAGCAACTTGGCACAGCCTATTTTGTCTGGCAAGAGCGTAGTCCGAGTTTTACCATTAAAAAAAAAAGAGGGGGGCGCCTGGGTGGCTCAGTGGATTAAGCCGCTGCCTTCGGCTCAGGTCATGATCTCAGGGTCCTGGGATCGAGCCCCGCATCAGGCTCTCTGCTCCGTGGGGAGCCTGCTTCCTCCTCTCTCTCTGCCTGCCTCTCTGCCTACTTGTGATCTCTCTCTGTCAAATAAATAAATAAAATCTTTAAAAAAAAAAAAAAAAGAGGGAGAGAGAGGGCCATGATTCTAGATTTTTACAGGTAACCTCTCTATTCTTAAATGTTGCCAATAAATTTCAAACCCTACTAGTCAATTAAGAAAGGACTTTGGGCAACATTTAGTTCTCAAACTGCTCTGGTCTTCTCCAAATCTGCCTGCTCCCCATTGTACGGATGATAAAACCGAGGTCCAGGGTGGCCTAGTGGCTCGCCCAAGGCTGCCCTGGTTGCCGTGGGAAAAATCATGGGTCCAGGAAACCTGTCCAGAGCTCTTTGCTTGAGCTTGCAGTCTTGCTGGCCAAGGCCGCAGTCTTCCCAAACAGTTCTTAAGTGCTTCCTGAACACCTCTCATTTGTACAGACATGCCATTTACATACACACCCATAACCCACTTGAGTCTGGCAATGACCCCAAGGGAGCAGGTCTGGCATTAATTCCATGTTTTACAGGTGAGGAGCCCGAGGCCGGAGAAACTAGGGCAGGCAGAGTCACCCTGTCAGGCAGGCCTGGAGCCAGAGCCTCCAATTCCAGATCTGCTGTTTCCCACCCCCAAACTCTGACATCCTTAGGGGATACGGTCAGAGATGGATAATAAACTCCTCCTACAAGGAATAGAAAATGGATGGGGTACTTGGGTAAACGGAGGATTCTTCGTAACTTAAAGTTAATTGAAAATCCATAGGTTATCAATTTTCCAAGCAAGAGAATAGGAGGTATTTCAAAGAGCAATTATACGAGGCATGGTTTAATCTTTCTTTGATGATTCTGACGGAATGTAATGCCTCAGGGCATCGTTATGAACACCAATAATTACTGCGTAGGGCTGGGAGACAAGCTCTCATCCATTCCCCCCGGCTGTTTGGGGCGGAGAGGACGGAGAGCACATGTCTGTTTCACGCGGCTTGCTCTGTCTTTGTCTGTTTCAGGGAAAGCGCCGTGTCCCCGCAGGGATTTTGCCAGCCTTCCTCTTCTTCTCCTGTACGACGGGGCTAATGCCAACTTCCCTCTGTACTCACTGCACCAGCTTCTACCTAACAAAGGGCCCCCGATCTCATGCAGCAGAGCGGGAAGGAGCTTCCCATCATTGTGTGTACTAGCTTTATTTAACTGCAGAGGAGGCTGAGGCTCAGAGAAGTGAGGGTCTTGTCCAAGGTCACTGCTAGAAGCTGGGTTTTCGGCTTCCTAGACTTTCCCGAACACCACGCTGAGGCCAAAGAGACCTCTGAGAACGGAAAGATTAACATGGTGACAGATGTCAACAGAGATGCCCGGGAGCTCTCTGGCCACACAGAGGCGAAGGTCAGAGCACCCCGGGCCTCAGGAGAGGTGCTGCTCAAGTCCAGAGAGGAGGCGAACCCACCATGAGGTTTATGGTTTCATGAATGTCACAGCATTTTAAAATGCGGTAATTTCAAGTGTGCAGCCTCCCAGGGCCTCTCTTCTTTTAATTGAAGAAATAAACAATCCCCCCCTAAGGCATGCTCGGCCACAGAGAAAGGCAGGTGCAGTGTTCACCAAGGAGAGCAGCAGCCTGGCAGGACTCTGTGTCACAGAGGAGGAAAGAGAGAACAAGCTGGCTTTGCCTGAGCCCCAGGTCGGACAGGTCGCAAGGGGTACGCCATACACCTAAGCACATACACACACAGAGCACAGTCACAGATGCTCCATCGAGGTCTTCCCAGCCACACGCACATACAGCTAGATGTGCTAGGAGACCCAGCAGGACAGAAGTGTCCCCACATCCTTCTCCCTCTACGCAAGGGACGGTTCCCTGTCACCAGCCGTTTCATGAGTCCAAACGCTTAGACTGAGCTCTGAATCTGTGAGGTGCACGGGCTCTCTGGTCTGTCACACGCGCATGCACACGCACGTGTGCACACACCGATGCATGTCCTCAGCCCTGGCTTAGTCTGAGTGCTGATGGGAGGTGACATTTCCCAGCAGCAACCGTGTTTGTCCGCTTAACTCACATCATTGCTCCCGCATTTGGTGCCGAAACAGTCAGTGTCCCAGTTCTTGGACCTTCGAAGCTTCTCACACCCTGGTCCAAAGAGTCTTCCCTTGGACGTTCTGGAAGAGCTTTCACCTACGCTGAGAGGAAGAGGAGGAAAAACTGGCTCCAGAATTTAAGGCTGAAACATTTTTAACGCTGGTAACAAGACGATGAGCCCTGGGGCGCCACCTGGTGGTATGAAGCAAAATGGCAGCACATTCTGCAATGGGCCCCCCACCTAAGCTTCCACCTCGCGCAGTGCGGGGAGGGACGGGGCATCAAGCTTCTATGTTCGCCTTGCAAACAGCTGCATGAAGACATGGAGGGCGGGGAGAGAGCTACCTGCAAGGTCCTGAGCCCTTCCCTTCCAACACAGCCTCAGACTTCTGTCTGCCCCAATTTCTCTTTTTTGGATTTTAAATGGAAGACCTGTGAAAGTCGGTGGGGTGGACTGGCTGTCCTCACTACCGGACTTTGATGTCCCCTGCCAGTGAGACCCAGTAGCACAGCTGGAAGGCAGATGCAATTAGAGCCTGCCTTTGCCTTGTTCATGTCTATGGAGACTTTCGTAAGTAGGCCATCAAAGGTGGCCACATCTTTCCCCCAAATCTCGTGGTGATGGCTGCCCAGTGCAGACTCTTGGGCTGGAGAAAGTTCTGGTCTTCCCTGGGCACAGGGTTGGCTTGGCCAGGGACCCCCAATCTATGCGGACAGGTTGAGATTCTCTGACTCCTCCTTCCTTGATTCCACAGCGCCTCACTGACAGCCTTCCTCACTGCAGGCAGGGGATGATGGGCAGTGGTGTGGCCCGTATGGTGTGTTGGGGGTGGGTGGGCAGGACTCCGGCCATAGCGAGCTCCTGGAGGGCTGTCAGGATGGGCGTGGTATGATCGGATCACCATGTTGGAAAAATTTGGTAGTATTCCAAGAAGACCTTCCTGTTGCCAAGTTGATGGTGACTGATGCCGCTGGAAGTCCACACGTGCTGAGTTCCGTGCATCAGGGTGTAGAAGTCTCAGGGCCCTTTTCAGCTCAGAGTCTGAAAGGCTCCAGTGGTGAGGTTCCCTGGGCAGTGAAGACCTGGAAGGTCCCAGGAGGGTAGGTCTGGAGCAGGGCGAGGAAGGAGGGGTAGGACTCGGGAGGCCCAGAGGCTGGAGGAAAATATGTGAGCTCTAGGTGGTAGGGGTGTGTGCTGGGGGGAGGGATGGGAAAGAACAAAGCAAGAATGCACACGGGGCAGCCCAAAGTCAGGGCGGTGGGGGAACGGGAACAAAACCAGAAGGGAAGGTTCAGCGTCCTCCTGGAGAGCCAGAGTGCAGGATGGGGAATTGGGATAAGGAGTCTGGAGGGCAAGGGAAGGGGCCGAGGTTGTGGGGGTGGGGGGGATGAGTGTCTGCACCGGGGCACTGGGCTGCCCCAGGGTGAGCTAGGGGAGGCAGGGCCTGCAGGGGGCAGGGGAAGAGGGGCCTCCCAGGCAAGAAGGCCACGGCGGGGGGGGGGGGGGGGGGGGGGGGGGGGGGGGGGGGATCAGGGAGAGAAATGGCCTGAGGCGGGCTGCTGCAGGTGGGGCGCAGAAGGCAGGGGAGTCGCAAGAGGCTCAGAGGACTCTGTCTTTTCATGGTCCCTGGGGAACCAGCTACGAGCTCAACAGGTCCCTAGGGTTTGACACTGGAATGCCCCTGGGCTGGCAGCAAGCTCCTTAAATTACTACCATACCTGGATTATCTGGGTCTCAGGGTCTTCTATAAATTCAGGGGTTGGGGGGGGGCACCTGTATTTAGACCAGAGCAGGACAGCCTGCCCTGAACAGAGTCACTGAGCCGCACACTGAACTTGAAAAGCAATCAAATCCAGGCAGAGGGAGGGGCCGGAGGGCAGAGTCAACCCCCCTCCCTCCCAGCATGAGAGGGAAGATTCTCGAAAGAGCAGTGTAGCGGGTGTTCCTCAGGTCTCTAACATGTCCGGCATTTCTTTCCTCACTATCTCCCTCTCTCCATCTTTCTTGACTTGGAAATCAGCAAAGAAAGTTCAAAGCCTGGGGTGCCTGGGTAGCGACCAATTCTTGATTTCGGCTCCGGTCCTCGTCTCAGGGCTGTGATCTCAGGCTTTGCACTCAGCAAGTGGAGTCTGCTTGAGATTTGCTCTCCCTTGCCCTCTGCCCCCACCCGCCCCCCACCCCCCACCCCAATATATAAATAAATCTTAAAGGAAAAAAAAAAAGGCAAGAAAAGAAAGTTTGAAGCCTGGCTTTGCCCATCACTGGCTGTGTGACCAGGGTCAGGTCCTGCGACTTTGTGGGGGCCCCCGGGAGCCTCGCTGGCTGGGGCTGGGGTACAAATCCGAGAGGGCTGTTACCACACTCCAGGGCTCTTCACCTCCTTTGTTTAAAAATCTTTTCTCCTCTGAGAACCCTCTTCTCCCTTGTGCTTCTGTGCTCACACTGGCCTCAGGGGGGCTTAGGCTGCAGTGAAAGGTCAAGGTTAAAGGTCACGCTGCTCCCGCTTTCCTGGGGGTGAGCCAGAGTCCCAGGCAACTCCCGAGGGAGGCTCGGAGGCCCCTGGGCAGCCCAGGTAGAGGCTGTCCCCGGGTGTGGCAGGGGCTGCTTGAGGGGACCAGAGCATCTGCCTCTTTCTTCCCCAGAGAAGGGCACTGTGGCCCCTGCTCCTGCATCCCAGGACACGTTAAATCCCTCTACTGGAGGAGAGTTTTGGCTGTGGGTCCCTCCTTGGCCAACCAGGCGGGCAAGGCTGGTGAAAGGCCATGCCTGGGGGGCCCTCGCTGGCACAACCATCCTGATTGCCCTCCCGCCGAGGCCACCTCTGAGGGACCCCAGCCTCCAGTCCCATTTTGTTCTTCTTTGAACAAAGCCCTGTTTCCGGTAATTAGATTCGATGGCTTAGGCAGTGGGGAGGAGGACCCAGAACCCCAAGTCTTAGGAGACTCATGCCAATTCCTCCTTAGGGGAGAGAGAAGACAGCCGGGGACAAAGACTGGCAGAGTTGGGGGTTGGGGGTTTGGAAGGAAACCTCACCTCTACTGACCACCATGCCCAACCCCCAGCTCCCACGGACTCTGATTTGGTATTATATACCAAAGAAGCTGCCTCTGATTTCTTCCTCCATTTTGGGCACCTGTGACGTTTCTTAGTTTTGGATCAGAGACCCCCCAGTGTCTGCATGGTGGCCAACCTTTGGCCCCTCAGTTACCCGGGGCAGAATTCTAGAGGGGAGATGTGTCCCTTCCCGCTTGCGTTTCCTGAAATGGCAGAGGACCACCCCTCCTCTCCTCCATACATATTGCCTGCAGGACTCAGGGATCCGGGGCGCCCTAACGCTGCGATTTCAGCAGAGGCACCGAGAAATCCTCAGCCTTTCCGTCACCAACCAGGAGCAGAACCTGGGAGCCAGGTGCGGGGTAGTCGGGGAGTGGCGGGGGAGGAGGGGAAGGCACCTCCGGTTTGCTACAGGGGGGCTGATAATGCCCAGGGGCCGCGGGCGTCGCTGTCCAGGGCACTTCCAGTCCCACGACTGGCTCCAGGGTGGCCTCCGAGAGAGAAGCCCCGGGTCCCAGCGGTCTGGGCTCCAGGCAAAGCCGCCTTTAGGGCAAGTCCGCCGCCGACGCCCGGGGAGGGGGAGGGGGCACGACACGGCGGGGGCGGGGGGGGGGGCATGGCCGCCCGCAGGCCCTGATCGCCCTCTGTCGGCCGAGCCTAGAACTGCAGCCCCGCCGAGCCACGCTCTGTGGCCAAACAGGGCAGCAATCAGGGAAACAGACCTGCAACACGGGAGTGAGGACCCACCTGGACCATTGCTCGCTTTTAGCTGCATGACCTGGGACAAGCCGGCTGACCTCTCAGAGTCCTCCCTGTGACGTGGGAACAACAGTTGCACCTTTTCAGGGTCGACCTGAGGATTACATGGAACATATGGAAAGCACCTCGCACACAGTATAGGTGATTTTTAATGGTAGTTATTAGGAATAATGTCCATCTCACGTGCTGGCTGTGAAAGAGATGAGGTTCCAGAAGGCTCCTTATAAAGGTCAAATAATCAGCAAATGCTGAGGTGAGGCAGCTGGTGTGTTACTAATACTTCCTGTGGTAGTGCCCCCCCCCGGGGGGGGGGCTGTCAGGAGTCACCCTCTGTTTTATTATGGACACTGGCCCGTTCTTGTTTTCTGCCTTTTATTTACTGCTTATTCTGGGAATGGAAAGTGTGGGGATAGCCTGAATCCAACGGGATGGGTACAAATGCATCTCACCTCCCAGGGAGGGTTTGAAGACCTGCCCTCCCAGCTTGGGGAGGGGCAACGATCTGCTGCGAATGATTTGCACTTGGCCTTTAATGGGCCATCAGGATACACCGAGAAAGACCCAGAAATGTGGAGGCTGAGAGGGTGTGGGGTGGGATCTTAGGGGAGAATAAGGGGATGATCAGTAAGCAAGGGGGTGCTGGATTTAGGGACAGATGTGGTGAGGTGGTTCCCGAGGCCCCCTCCTGAGTCAGGAAGGGCTGGTGTGTGGACAGCAAGAAGGACCAGTGAAGACACTTTTGCCAGTGCACACAGCTGAGACCGTTCCATGGCCTGTGCCCAGAGCCCTGCCATTGGATCGTCCAGTCTGCACCCAGGATGGGAAGCTGGCTCTGTCTCTGTACCCATTACTTGGACCCCTGGAGCCCTAAAGCAAGCAAGCCACAGGTGTGGAGATGAGTCCCCACACTTGAACTTGGGACGAGGGCCCCGGGGAACACAGGGAACCCTCTTACACACAGGTCTTCTGGAGGGTCTTCCTCAAGGGCTGAGCCCCTTGGGGAAGTTCATGCCTTCATCTGAACTGCTCCAAAAGCAGTCTCATCCCAGGGAAGGGCCAGAGAGTGATGGGGCCAGCTGGGTGAGGTTGAGAGGTGAGGAAGGAAGAGAGGAGGTGGAGGGGGAGGGAGGGAGGGAGGGTGTTTATGTTTATACTCAGAGAGTGTGGGGAGAGGTCAGGCCAATTTGCTGCTCCCCCACCGTTCTCTAGCTCTGCTGGGGTGGGCGGACGGTCCCAGCCTGGGCCACACCAGATGGGCCTTCGTGTCCCTCCTCCGTGTTCCTTGGAGAACTTGCCCCGAGGGACTTTCATTCAAAGAAGAAAATGGCTGGCTGATGGGGAAAGACACTGCAGATGGAAGGGAGCTCAAGCCTGCTGCCCTGAGTATTAAAATGATTTAAGAGAGACAGAGGTCACCGTCTCATGACTGAAAGCCATCCTGAAATGAAGGTTTGTAGCTACTTCTAGGCAGAACTGTATGATGAGATAAAATAGCTCAACTCCTGACCATTAAGTCATGAAGGCCATGGCCATCGTAAATCTCGGTCCTGCAGCCCTCTCTGTCCTGCCTGGAAACACAGCCCAGCCAATGTCTGCTGGTTTGGGGGGACGCTTACCCAGCCTGGCAGTGCCTCTGAGGACCAGGCAGACTTCAGTGGCAAGGATTCTAGGGCCTCTGGAAGCCATTCTGCACATTCACCATTTTTTTCCTGGGTGATCTGGAAGTCTTCCAGATCTGTTCCAGCTCAAATCCTCCACAACTCATATCGGACAAGCGGGCCCTGCCACTTAGATGTTGGATCACTTCAGGCAGGTAAGCTTCTCTTCCTGAATCTTAATTTCTTCGTATTGGAGCATGCACAGCAATAGCTCCCGGGCAAGGTTTCTTGTGAGGATGAAATGAAATAATCATAGAGTGCATCCAGGTACAAAACATGCCTTGTGTCCTTTTCTTACAAACCCTGGCTTAAGTTCTGTCCCCTTTTCCTGTATGTCCTTCCCCTATTGCCTCCCTGGCCAGGTCCTACCCATCCGAAAGGGCCTCCTCCATCGGGGGTGGGGAGGGGGTTTTCCGGATTCACCCAGCTGAGCTCCTGCTTCTTTCCATGATGGCCTTTAGGGCCCTTTGGTATGGTGACTTTAAGATTTAGAGGCAAGGTGACTGATGAATGGAAATGGCTGGGTTTGCTTTGTGTTTGAGGAGCTAGGGAAGGGAGATGGAGTTTGAGAAGGTAGTGGTTAGCGGCAATTTCAGACTGAGAGATTTGGGGTTAGGGAAGATGGGTTTATTGGAGTTGGGGTTAGAGTTCCATTTCCGGGCTGGGAGATGGAGGAAGCCCCTGCCTGACACCTCTCAGACACTGGGTCTGCAATTTCACAGATCGTCACCAGGTGTCAGTGGTGTCCCCAAGGCAGGGAGGGAGCCCCAGGAAACCGAAATTATCGCTTTGGGGGGGGGGGGGGATCAGGGCTGGTCTAACCCCATATTAATGTGGTTAGACCTGCAGTTCTTGCTTCTACTGCCCTGACACACCTGTGATGATAGTCACTGGCACCCTGCTGGGAGTTGTAAGAGTCCTATCGCACGGGATCTTTGGGAGGATTAAATGACTTAATACAAGGTCAAGTGCTGAATCAGAGCCTGGCCCATGGCTCCGCTACCTGAGTGTTCATTAGCTCTTATTCTTATTAGAAAAGGCCCCACCCTACCCACTTATTGTCCACTTGCGTCAGATGCCAGGTTCAGAGTACTGTTCTTTTAAGAGAGCACGGAAAGAGCTGGGTGGGAAGGAGCTAGTCAAAACCGACCTCCCGCCTGAGACAGCAGGGCTGGCGCCGTGGGTGGGGGGACCTGTATGGTGATACCGGCCCCGCCTTAGAAGGCCTCACATTTAGATTCCCGCTCTGCTGTTGCCATCTCAATATTCTTCTTCTTCTTTAAAAAAAGATTTATTTATTTGAGAGAGAAAGAGAGACTGCATGCAAATGGTGGGTGGGCAGGGGGAGATGGGAAGGAGACTCCCCACCGAGCACGGAGCCTCAGGATACTGAAGGCCCCTTGCCTTCCTCCTCCTCTGCTCACATCATCACAGGTGGGTGCCCCGTGTGGATTTGCTCCATCATTTTCCTGCCCCCCAAACCAACAATTTAATTAAAAAGTTCAAGCGTATACCAACATTGGAAGAATTTTAGAGTCCACACCATGTACCCACCATGAACCTGCCATGAACATTTCCTGTACCTGCTTCATTGTATATCTATGGTGAGGCTTTTGCCACCTTATCAACGCTCACTCTGGGTAGTTGTCAAGTACTGGGCTCTCATCTCTGCTTCCGGGAGAGCTGGGGGCTTCTGGCCCTGCTGTCTGGCCCAAGGAAGACTCCTGGGCTCCAGGCTCAGATGGGTGGTGCTGGGCAGGAGGAAGGAAGGAGGCTGGAGGTTCTGGAAAACCCACCGGGGAAAGGCCGGGGGGTCAAAGTTCCACCAGTCCTGTGGGATGGAGGTGCAGAACAGATTAGGAGAGTTCTAGAATGCCAAGAAAGATGTCGTTCTGGAGATTGTGGACTGAGATTCCTGCTTGTGACCACAGTTCCCATTAGTTCCTTATGTGCTTTCTGATGCCCCACATGGGGCTCCAAGCATTTTTCACAAATGTGGTCTGCTGGGCAGACCCCTGAAGCCCTGTGAGGGGGGCAGGGAGGCGATGCTTCTCCTTGCTTTGCAGTTAGGGAAACTGAACCTCACAGGTTCCTTCAGCGACCTGCTCAAAGTCCCAGGGCTCAAAGAGGCAGATCTAGGAACAATGCGTAGGTCCTTGGACCCCCCCAAACCAGCCTTTCTTTTGATCCCATGAGAGGAGGGCAACTGTGTCACATTCCCCTGGGTAATTTGAGAAAAACCAAACCACACCAAACGAAAAACAAACAAAAAAACAAAACAAACCCCCCCCCCGCAAAATCCAACCCCTACCCCCCCCAAAACCTTTCTCTTTGGGAAAAAAGAGGGTATCTGTACTGTGATTTATCTCTGAGAGTGTGGTTGATCACACTTCAAAGGGTTAGAACTCATTTCTCCAGTTTTCCAGCTTGGGCCGGAGCTCAGAACCCTGGGCTTCTCCCTGCCCCGCCCACATCCCCGCCCCCGACCAAGGCCGCCGGCGGGCGACACCTGTATTATTGCTAAGGGTTAAAAAGTCCCCAAATCAATAAAACCCATTAATGAGTGTTGGTACCTCGAAGGCTACAGATAAACCCCTTCTACTCAGTGAGTTCAATCCCATAAAACAGCTCTCCCCTTTCGATCCTGGCATTCATTTGATAGAAAATGTGGAGAAATTTTTAAAAGGTGACTTACTAATTGCCTGTAAAATAAAAGGCAGATGGAAGCTTTATTACAGTTGAAGGAAGTCGGGAATATTAAGGTAAAATGTCAAATAACAATTGATTTTCCTCAGACATAAAGGGGCGATTTATGGCTTCCTAGTTACTACAAATGAGAAATTATTTGAAGTTCTAAAAAGTATGAGAAGAAATAAAGATTAAATAGAAGATGAAATCATAGGGATTTCTCGGGGAGGTGACCTCAGTGCCCTCGGGGGCTTGAATTCATGTGGCTAAGGGCCCAGGCAGCTGGGGCTCGTGTGGCAGCTTCAAGATTTAGAGGCAAGGGGTCTCTAAGGGGTGTTTGCTTTGTTGGAGGAACAGGGAAGTGGAGATGGGGTGAGAGATGGTAGCGGTTGGGGTGACTGCATTCAGGATGAAGGCAGATGGGATTATTAGAGCTGGAAGAGAGCTCTGCTCCCCTAGCTAGTAGGTATTGGGGATCTGGGAGAGGAAAGGGCCAGCTGGCTTCCCTGGGACCACGAGGACCATCTTCCAGGCAGGTGGAGGCCCGGCCTTGCTGATCCCTGGACAGCAGGGATCTCACGCCCCTCTCCGTGGTGCCACAGCACTAGCCAAGGTTCTGCGGTCACTTCCTGGTCTGCACTAACCTGATCTCCACACGGAGAGCCCGAGAGGACTTACTTCCTGGCTGTCAGACCCTGTGAGAAGGCTCGTCTTAGCCTGGGGTCCCCCCAGAAGCTTACCTGAGACACATATTTAAGGGCAAGCTGTTTATCTGAGAGGTGCTCCCAGTAAACTCCAGTAAGAGAGCAGGAAGTGAGGCAGGGAAGGGAAGGCGTCTTACAAAGGCCTGTCATGAGGCAAGTCGCCCCAGTGTGTGATGACGGCTTCATCACTGGAGCTCAGGCGGCCAGTGTGGGAGCCTCACCTCCGAGTTATCCCACCTGAAGGGGAAGGGAGCTGGGGTATTTATACACCAACTCCACTGGGGGGATGGGGACATTCATCCTCTGGCACTTCCAGGCCCTCAGGGACTCAGACGTTTGGTCCTGTCGGCTCCAACAAGAGGGGGTCTTGGGGATCCGGGCCAAACACCCACAGCCTTGGCCTCCATGCAGAATGGATTTGTGTTAATCCTCGTAATTCCTGTCACATGCATATCAGAGCTCCCACTTTGTGGAAGAGACACTGGGGTTTAGGGAGGTTAAATGACTTCTCCGCTAGTCATTAGGAGGGTTCAGCCCAACTAGAAGGGTGCTCCATGGTTTCTGACCTTTGTGCGGGATAAGTTCTTCGTGCTAAGACACACCTGGGAAGCATGTTAAGCTGCGCGCCCCCCCCTCCCCCCCGACTCTGCTCTGGTAAGGCAGAGTGTGGGGTAAGAGGGGTGTCCAGAATATGCACTTTAATGAGCTGCCAGCCAGGCTAGGCAGGGCCACCAACGAGACTTTGAGAACCGACTAGACCACAGCCACAGCTGGCCTCTTTGCCACAAGTTTCCACCTTTCTTCCTCCCTTCCATTTGGGTCTTTTCCTGGGGGCTCCCTCTGGGTGTGCTCTGAGACACACCTCTGCCCCTGAGGGCCCAGGGAGGGAGAGAGGAATCCAGACCCCCACAGCTGAACTGAGGTGGGGGGCCCTCTCTGGCTCCCAAGGTCATGAGAGGCGGTAGGGACGGGGCTGAGAAGGGAAGAGAGTGCAAGGGAAGTGTCCCTGGGCAAGGCTGCTGTTTCTGCGGCCTCTCTGGAGTAAGAGAAGTCCTTGGAAAGAAGTGGGAGAGGTTAGGGCCTGGTGATAACCCTCGGGGGGGGGTGTGTGGCTTCTTCTCCCAAGACTGGTGCGTCAGGCTGCAGAAAAGCCTCAAATGACCCAGAAAAATGGGAGAAAAGCCCCCACTGCAGCCCAGCACGAAGGGGGGCATCACAGACTAGGGGGCAGCAGGTGTGGGAGGCAGTGATATCATGCACAGCGCCCCCAGGAGATGCGGCCCTCTCCAGGGGTGATGCGGGGGGACCTTTGGGGTAGGCAGTCTGCAGACACTGTCAGGGAAAGGCTGCTGTGACAATGTTTCTCTCTAACCCTGTTAATTTCCTCTTGCTGCTGTAACAAAGTAGCACTCCTTTGGTGGCTGAAAACAACACAGATTTAGTATCTTAAGGCTCTGGAGGGAAGCAGTTCTAAAATCCAGTCAGCCAGGCTGCGTTCCTTCTTTAGGGGATGAGGATGTGGACATCTCTGGGAGAGGGTGGACCTTGGTTCTCCCCACTTGTGTGATGAAGGTCGGCCCCTCCAGCTCCTTCGCCCTGAGTTTTTCATGGGGAGCGTATAGTCATTCCGGTTCAGGGCCTGGCAAGTCTCCCCGCTGTGTGTGCGCTGGAATGTGTGTGTGTATGTTTAATCCTCTACATTTGGAAAGGGTCCTAATCCAATAAATGCTTAGGAGATTTCTCTAGAATAGATTAATTTTTACTAGAAAAAAATATAATTGGTTGATGTGAAGGCTACTGGCCCGACGAATCCTCCTTGGCCATCTATCTGAGAAAGGAAAGGACCCCATAGACTCGCACATAAATATGCCATCCTCCCCGCAGGCCTGGCGAAGCACTCCGGGGAGGTTTCCCTCTGTGATTTATTCTTCATTAATAAGCTCTATGCTATATTAGGATCAGATTTATGACTCTGCCTTTTCAATATTTCTGACATTTCATCTGCAAAGAATTATAAATGGTATCTTGAAACTTTGCGGCTTCTCCTGGCTGGTGCCCGGGCACTGTAGGGCCAAGGGGAGTCGATGGGATGGACAGGCCCTGGGGACCAGGACCAGAGGCGTGTTTCCAGGGGGGAAAGGAAACTTCAGCTTGCTTTCGGGTGGCCTGAGTGTTGTGAACAGCTTGGTAGGTGAGCGGTTCCGGCTCGACGGTGGCAGACGCCAGCCACGGGGGCCGCAGTGATGACAGGGCCATCTTGCAGACGCCTGCTAGGGGGCCGGGCACGGTGATTCACTCATTCATCGGTTCAATGTGTATTTATTGAGTACTTACTCTGGGCCAAGCGCGGTGCGTGTTGCTTGCCGGTGGGGATGCAGCACAAAAACCCAAAATGGAGCAAAGACCAAGACCCTGGTGCGCACGCGGATGACATCTAGCAGAGGCAGGAAAGCGGGGGCACCGCAAATGAGGGGAGAAGGGTTTTGGCGAAAAGGGCAGGTGAAGGGGGCTAGGGTGCAGCGTGGGGTGGGCTGCGAGGCTTGACTTGGGGCAGGTGACTCCCCCCTTCGCCGATGAGCAAACAGGCTCAAGGCAGATAAGAAGCTACACGGTGACGCGGGACCCGCAGGGACGGTTTGCAAAATGCCCTCTCAGCCTCGGTGTCCGTTCTTCTCCGTGGCTGCACACCAGAGGCTCCTGGGGACCTTAAAAATACTGTCGCCTGGGTCCCTATCTCCCCCCCTCCCCTGCCCAGGATGTGGGGGGTTTCAAGCTCTCCATGCACCGCCCCCCAACCCCCGGGTAATCCTGCTGTGCTGAGAACCCCTGGCCTCAGGGCCCAGCCCAGGCAGTAAAGGCAGCGGGAGCTGCCTGTGAGTTGCAGCACTGCCTCTGCGCCGCCCCCCCCGCACCTGTTTTCTCACCTATAGGATGTGGGCACGAATATTTGCCCCTGTGTTGTGAGCGTGGTGTGTGGGCCATGAGGGCCACGTCCCAGGCTCCTGGGCGCCTTCCCCCCAGCCTTTCGCTCCCAGTCTCAGCCCCCTCCCCCCGCCCCTCACCCCCACCCCACAGTGGGCTCTGATGATTCCACGCTCACTCCGCAGCTTGGAGGCCACTTGCTCAGAGATCCCGGAGCTCCCACGTGGCAGAGGGAGACGCAGACCACAGACCTCCGATGCTGCCGGAGCCGGCTATCTCCAGGGAAGCAGAGCTCTCATGCTCCTGAATCACATCGAGTCTGGTGCCCCCACGTTGGAGCTCAGGGGAGACACCCTCCCCCCCCACCCCAGTATTTACTGGTGTGTGTACCTCTGAGCGCCCCACGGGACTGGGGCAAGATCTGAAGGGGCTGGCTTGAGGATTCACAGTTTGCCGCCCGGGGAGACCCCTGGCTACAAGGAAGACCCAGAAAGCCCAGATCCTCGGGCACTCTGTAGTGCTGACCAGTGTCCCTCGAGGTCACAGTAGCGAGCAGTGAGGGCGGCCCAAGCCTGGCGGGAAGGGTGGCAGGAGGGTAGCCCTCTGTCCATCATCCCCATTCTGTTCATGGGCTCCCAGTAGGTTCCAGCATGGAGGGACGGGGCACTCACTCTCCACCCACTCCCTTGCTTGACAGATGGCAAAACTGTAATGACTCAGAAAAAATTAAGGCACTGGATAGAAAGGGCGAATGACAGGTGTATGTGTGAGGTGTGTGGGGGCAGACAGAGGTCCAGAGAGGCTGTGACTGCCCTGCCCAGCAGTGGAGGGGAGGCTTCCTGGAGGAGGAGGAGGAGGGGTTAGGAGAGGCTCAAGGAGGGAGGCCTCATGTGGGAGTTGGAGGGTGCTGTGAGGCATCCACCACCAGTCCTCTGCCTGCATTTCTCCCAACATTACATTTTCTCTCTGGGGTGGGGGTGGGGTGCTCTGTAGGCAAACAGCTTGAATACAAGGTGGCAGGATGAGCTGGAGGGAGAGGAGGCCAGCAAGGCGAAGGGAAAGGCCAGGAAACCCAGGTGGAGGGGGAAGATGCTTTTGGGCTATGGGGGCCTTGAAACCAGGCCTGTGCACTTGGACTTGATCACTGGGGAGCCAGCATAGCAGAAGGGTGTGATGAGAATCCAGCCAGGGGTTGAGGGAGGAAGCAAGAGGCTTTAGGTCACAGATGCTAGGCCAAGTAGGTGAAAAGTGATTCAAAAGCTATAAACCTCGGTGCAGGTTCTGATGATGCTACTGCCCGAAGGACTCACGGAGGCCTGGGGAGGCCCATGAGGAGGATGCTGGAAGGTTATAAATACACCCACCTCGGACCAGTGGGGGCTGAGAGGAAGGACAAATCCAAAGGAGACACTGAGACCAGGATATTCATCTTGTATAGAAGATAAAGGTGGGAATCAGCAAGTGTCGGAGCTAGAGAAGGGGGAGGGGTGCAGCTGCCATCTACTGAGTCCTGCCAGATGCTATAGTAGTGCTGGGGAAACTGAGGCACAGAAAGGTTAAGTAATTTGCCTTAGATCACCTGACTAGTAAGTAGCAGAGACTGGATGTGAAGCCAGGCAGACTCATTCCAAAGTCCTTCTAAAGCCAGATTGCCCAAATTTGCCCAGCTGTAAGAATCTCTTGGGAGATTATTACAAATGTAGATTCCCAGGCAGAGGTTCTGAATCAGTGGGACCAGGGACCCTCTGCTTCTGTCCGTTGCAGTGGCTAACTAACGCTTCCCTATTACTCAGGTTCAAACACAACGTGGGTGATAGTTTGTAGTAGCAGCCGTCCACAACCAAGTCCAGACATGAGTAATGGTAACACCAGCTCACCTTTTATGAGCACTCACAGGGTCAGGCTCTAGGCTAAGCATTTTATGGACACGATGCCACTGAATTCTCAGGACAACCTGTGAGGAGGTGTGTTCGCCTCGTGTTACATCAGACGAAGGCCCAGAGAAGTTGTGTGACTTGCCTAAGGCCACACAGCTTAGAGAACCCAAGATTAAACCTGTTTTATCCTGGGTCAGAACTTTCCTTATCACTCCACTCTGCCCCATCTCCCAGGTAATATTTAGTCTAGCTGGGCACTGACCTCGCCCTCCCCCTCGCAGGAGAATGAGATTTTTCAGCTGTAGGACGTCTCTATCCTGCAGAAATTCACCTGGAATTGTCTGCACATTAAGGACGTTTTCAAATGTGTCCACATCAAATATTATTTCTCAAAGCAATGTCCTTCCCCTCCAGTGTGTACTGACAGCCTGCCCCTTGCCAGGCCCTGGTAGGGAGAATGAAGGAGTCGGAATCCCTACCTTCAGGGGCCTGAAGCCAGGAGAATTTTGTGCTCACTAAAGCAGAGCTCTGAGCCTCGGCACTATGGACATTTTGGACCAGATCATTCTTTATCGTGGGAGGCTATTCTGTGCATTTTAGGATGGTCAACAGCATCCCTGGCCTCTGTCCGTGGGATCCCAGGAACACCATCAAAAAATGTCTTCAGATATAGTCAAGTGTCCCCCAGGGGCCAACTCATACCCAGTTGAGACTTCTGTATCTTGTGCCCATCGTGGACTTAATTTCATTGACATTGATCTAAAATGACCAATTCCATGTTCATATTAACATTTTTTTTTAAATTAGCAGCCTTTTATTTCCTAATACAGCACCACTCAAACTGAAGTTCCAGCTAGATTTTGTGAATAATGCCTAAAGGATTTAGTTTTGTGGGCTGCATAGAAAGTTCTGGTAGCTCAGACAGAAGTGAAACACCAGTGAGTTCTGACCAGCACTCTGGATCCCCTTAAAAGCCATCTAAATTTGGGATGCTTAGCTAGGTCCTGGGGTGTTGAAAAACAGATTCCTCCCTTCCTGTCCTTGAGGTTCTGGTTCTCTAGGTGTGGGGTGAGGCCTTGGTGTCTGTGCATTTTGGAAACTCTACAAACAATTAGAGGACCATCCAAGTCCATTTGTAATATAATATTTCCTCCTATTCATTGTTGTCCTGAGCCAGGCTAGAAATTAAGCCCCGAGTCTTGTTGGGATGCAGTTCTGAAATTGGCCACGAGATGTCACTCTTCATCCATAATTCCCTGCCCGGTGGCCGGTGGACAGCTTGGAGGCAGGTGTTTTGGCCTTCCCAGATAGGCCTTGGCTGATGGGTCAAATCCAAGGCATCGCGGCGTCTTCTAGGTGTACAGCCTCTCCACAGTTGTGAACTGTCCTAGCTCCCTGCTGGCCCCTGTCTCAACCAAGCCCCTCTGCAGACATGAGCTGAAAGGTACCAACAGGGCAATGACTGGTTCCTATTGTGTTTGGAACCACCAAAGGTAGAATCATTAGGGCAAAAGGGACCCCAGAACATCCTGTGCAGAAGGCTGCAAAGTTTTAAAAACATGGTGTGGTTTTGGACAAGTTGCCTACTCTCTGCCTCAATTTCTTCGTCTATAAAATGGTGCAAGAATATATCTTATGTGGCCAGTCACTAGGCGGCTAAAGACAACAAATGTAGGTTAAACACATGCTTATGTCCTCCATACATGGCAGCTTTTGTTGGTTTTATAGCTTCACATATGGGTAAACTGAGGCTCTGTGAAGGGAGGTGACTGGCCCAAGGTCGCTTAGTTAGATCATGCTGGACCTGGGGATCCATCTCAGAGCTCCTTCCTAGGCCACTCCCATTTTCAGTGTTCTGATTCTCCCTTTAGGGAAACGTCAAAATCTCAGAAGATAGCACAAAGAACAGTAAAAGATGGCTTCTGAGACAGTGAGTTCCACTCGAAGTCTGGTGAAGCCCTGATTCTGGCTTGGGGACAGAGTGGCGAGTTCCATGTTCTCTGGCCTGTGGGTGAGGATGAGTTTGTGTCCCTGGGGGCCACGAAGAGAACAGTGGCTGAGCCTCCAAGGGCACAGTGAGATCCCAACCAGAATATTAGAAAGACATAGCGACTTGACCGATATCAACATTCAGTGTGATTGGAAAGCTACAGGACCCCTTCCCCAGCTCCTAAGAGGGGTGGTCCTTTGCAGGGGGGCCTGGGAGCCCAGGGACTGAGCCTAAATCTGGTTCCACTGCAATTTGCTGTTGGGCCTTTGTCAATTACCTCCTCATCTGCATACTTGGGGAGTTGGATGAAAGTATTGGGGAGTTTCCTCCTGGTTCTCACCATTCTTTCGTGGCCCCCACAAGTTCTTTGATTTAGCTAGCACAGTCCCAGAAAGGGCTAAGCAGCGGTCAGCCCCTCTCCTCCTTCAGACAGGAAGGTCGGGGTGAGGCCAGTATGGGACCTGGCCGCTGGTGGTGAAAATGATAATATTTATTTCCTAGACTGCGTTTGTTCCCTCTCACCGTAGCCCGGCCTGCAGTGCCTTCGTAAAGATGTTGGCGTGGAGCGGGAGAGCGGCTCAGCCCCCCTCTGAAATGGATACACCGGTCACACCCCCTCAAGGCTGGTCTCATTTGCCTTCTTCATTTTTAGACACATTCCAAACTTTTCAGCAAATTACAGTGTTTGCCAACTGGCCGTCTGGGGCCCAGGAGAGACGCTATTTATAGCGGTGCTGGGACGTTGCCATCCCAGAGCAGCTTGTAAGAAACTGGTCCAGGGTGGCCAGGAGCGGCGTCCTGTGCCCCGGGGAGAGGCTGGAGCTCCTGGAGCAGGGTGACAAAGCAGGGCACTCCCCACCCCACATACACACCTGGGCCAGGGTCTGCCCTCCATGCTGCATATCATGGGGCTCCAAGGAGGTTCCCGAGAGCCCGGCAGAGAGAATGCAGCGCTGCTCTGACCACGCAGCAGAATTGAGGTGAAGACTCACCAGAGGTCAGCTCCTGATCATGCTGACGGCTGCCCTGTTCCACTTCATGTACCCCCTCATCCACTCACTCCTTAGGGTCTGGGTGCTGCCCATCACTCCCTGAGAGTGTCAAGTCACCTGAGCCTCCATGTTTCCTGTCCTGTAGAGGGCGGATCTGAGCTCCAAGCTTCCTTCCAGCCATAAGTGTGAGACCCTGCAGGGGGGCTAACACCCAGTAGGTGCATAATAAATGTGTTTGTATCGCTGCCCTGCCCTGTGCTGCGCACAGGAGTGTACAGAAGAGAAATGCAAATACATGTGGTCCTTGTCCTTGAGAGGTTGTGTTCCTGGACCAGATGTGGGACACAGAGCAGGGCCTCGCCCAGGAGAGCAGCACACCCTCCCATTAGTGCTGGGCTTTACAGTTTACAGAGGGTTCTCGGGGTACTTGCTGTTCCCTACGAAGTACGGTGATGCCCGTTCTCCTGGGGGAAGCCTGGACACTCGGTGAGGCCAAGAGACTTGCTCAGGGTCACAAGGTCCGTAAGTGAAGAAGGAGCTCAGGCCTCCTGGTGCCTTCTCAGGGCTCTGTTCTTTATTTTAACCTGCTCTCTTGGACTTCCTGGACTCTGGGTCTCCCCTCTGTGGGAACACACCACTTTCCACGAAGAACTCAATTCTCTTGTTCTTCTCTCTTCTCTAACCCTGGAAAACCCTTCCCACTCCAGAATAAGCTTTGATTTGGTCACAGCCCACGCCCAAATTACGGAGGGGTCCCTAGTGCTGGCCTCATCCATCTCCCACTGGAGAAATCAAGGCTCTTTTGCCCTCCTCTGCAAGGAAGGGCTATGGAAGATGCCTTTTTAAAAAAAGGAAACCATAAATGTTCTTAGTCAGATTATGCAGGGTTTTTTCTTTCTTCTCTGTATTTTCCATATTTCCATAAGAAGCATGTATTACTCCTACAATTAAAAAAAAAGTGAACCATCATCTTAGAGAATAAAAAAGGCAAGATATGCTTAAGTGCCAAATGGCCAAGGGGCAGGAGATGTACTGGTCACCGAGCCTGTGAGTGGCCCAGCCTTGAGGGAGGGGCAGGAAGGGGAAGAGCAGGGAGGACAGTGGAGGCACTCTAGTGGGCCCTGGAGACTGTAAACTCCATGAAGACAGAGGCCTGCTGGGAGCCCCTTTGTCCCTCAGCACCCTGGACAGTGCCTTGCACACAGTAGGCTCTCCATAAAGATCTATTAATTACAAGGCAAGGCAAAGACCTGAGACCAAGCACCCTGAAGCCAGGGTAGAAGGAGTGGGAGACCCACCTAGGCTGGAGGGAAAGGTTTACCCAGGGAGCAAAGGAGAGCTGAGACCCAACTGGAGAAGCCCTTCAGTGCAGGGCCTAGGAAGTCAAAATGTCAGCCCCTGAAGAGTCACATTTTGAAATCAGCATTTTAGGAAAAAAGCTGTTGGCTCAGCTGGTCAGCACTGACCTGTGAACTTAAATGGACTCTGGGAGGGGTCTACGAAGCTCCCAGGTTTTAGACAGTCCTTGGAGAGCCCCTCACCTGCTGATGGGCTCAGTTTAAGCCAAGTCCAGTGTGAGAGGACCACAGGTCACCTCAGGGATATGTCTAGGCAGGGAGCCAGTGACAGAATGCCCAGGGTCCCAGAGACAGGGTGGAGCTAGAGAGCTGGGAGTTGTCCCCACCGCAAGGGCTCAGCTGGGGCTGGCTGGGAAGAATGCGAAGCAAAGAGCTGGGCATTGGGGAAAGTCCAGTTAGGAGCAGTGGGGAGCAGAGAAGGCAGCAGGGACAGTTGGAGAGTTGGAAGGGGAGCAAGGGTAGGGAAGGGTCATCAAGACAAGGTGGGGAGAACCTCAAAGAAAAGCAGGAGAATGAGGGCTGGGAAGAGGCTTCTGGACACTGGCTGGAATCTGGCTTACACTGGTCCTGTCCTCACAGATTTCAAACCAGGGGACTCAGCCAGTGACCACCGCCTCCCCCAGCCCCACTTTGCCTTTTCACATATTCTCAGGCTTTCATCAGACAGCTAGAGACTAATTATACTAGGTGATGTTGATAAAATTCCATGTCTTCCCACAATCTGAGCCATCTCCTGTCACCCCCCACCCTGCCCTTGATGCCTCCTGCTCCAGCCACAAAGTCTCGCTCCTATACAAAGCTCATACCTGCCTCAGGACCTTTGTACTTGCTGTTACCTCTGCCTGAAATTCTCTGCTCTAGGTAATGACATGACTCTTTCCCCAACTTCCTCCAGCTCTCTGCTTACCTTACCCAACAGCCTTCCCTGGCTGCCCAGCTACACACTGCCATTCTCTTCCCCTTCTCCAGCTTCCTTTGCATGCCTGTCCCTGTCACTATCTGACATCATCCATTTTCTAGCTGACTGGTTTATTTTTTGTTTCTGCCCATCTTAGTCAGCTCTTGCTGAAATACTGCTGTGGAACAAACCACCCCAATACCTGGGGGCTTAAAAAACAAGAATTTGTCTTATTTATGAGTCTGTTAGTCAGCTAGGGTAGGAAAGCTCCAGGCTGCATCTCGGGGTCAGATCTGCTCTTCAGTCTCCTTGGACCAGGGCATAATATTCTCATGGAGACCGGCAGGAACAGAAAGCCACAGCACATTTTAAAAAATAAATTTATTTTAGAGGGAGAATGAGAGAGGGTACATGGGGGAGGGACACAGAGGGAGAGAATTTTCAAGCAGACTCCCTGCTGAGTGCACAGTCCTATGTGGGGCTCGATCCTACAACCCAAGCGATCACAACCCGAGCCAAAACCAAAAGTCAGATGCTCAACCCAACAGAGCCACCCAGGCACCCCAAAGGCACAGCATGTTTAAGGGTGCCCATAACATGCTGCTAACATTGTACTGGCCAAAGAAGCATCATGGAGATGTCTCATATCAGGAGAATGGGAAGTATACTCCTTCCACAGCAGGTGTGTAAATGTGTGGGTGGGGGAAGATGGGTCAGGTAGCAATCCAAACTATCACATCCCCATAAAACAGAAACACCATGGGGCTGCAGCTGCGGCTGTATCCAGCTTTATCCCCAGAACTTAGAATAGTTCTCCTTTCATAGCAGGGCTGCAGTAAGTACTTGCTAAACGAATATACAGATCAACCACTCAGCACTCAGATGACAAGGCTGTCCCTCCACCTTCTGTGCCTGCAAAGTTAATTGTCCCCCCACCTCCCTAACCCAGCTTACCTGCCCCTGCCCATCCAGCAGAAGGACTTGCTGCTGAAAGAAGGCATGGGAGCCTCTTGTCTGCGCTGAGTTCCTAGTGGCTTGGATAACCTATCCGCCCCTCTCCCTGCTCACCTGGACTTCCATCCTTCTGGACCCTCTGGAAGAAGCTTCCAGGGTTTCTCAAGCTCAGTCAGCTCTTACATCCAGCCCCTCTTGTTGTCCCAAGCTTGGACTTCTCCTCTGACCTGAACACAGCTTCATCCCTCCTACCTGACTTCAGAATCCTGGCCAGTAGGGGGTTGGGGAGTGGGGAGGGGAAGGAGATCAGTTCCCTGGGGACCCTGACTCTTCAAGAGTTGGTCAGGCAGGATTGAAAAAAAGGTGCTTAGGCCATCACTGGGATTCAGAAGTGGACTGTATATTAGATCATAGTATTGTGTTGGTATTTCATTTCCTGATGTTGATCATTCCCCTGTAGGTATATAAAATCATGTTTTTGAAATACTTAGGGAGGAAGGTCATGATCTCTACAACTTCCTCTAATGGTTCAGCAAAATGAAAGGCTAAGAAAAATAATGTGTATGTTAGTACATTAGGTATACATATGTACAGAGAGAAAGAGCTTGAAGCAGATGAGGCACAATGTTAAGAATGAGTGGAACTAGATGACAGGTACATATCTAGGTAGAGATGAGGAGTTTATAAGATTTTTGTGACTTTTGTAGGACTGAAAATTTTCTAAATAAGTTTAAAAATAAAACCAAAAGCTGACAGGTAGGGCCTTTTAAGCACCGTCCAAGGGAGATGCCCCCACCTTTCTCTGTCCCCTTGTTTCTTCTCAAGCATCGCTGCCCCCACCCAAGGGCCCAGGGTTTTGTTTACTAAACAATGAGCTCTCACCCCCTGATTTCATCAATTATAAATGTGCTCACTACTCACCGCAGGGCAATTTGTGACGGACTGTGGCTTGTGGTGAGAGTAGGACCATCCAAGTTCACCGCAGCCGTGAGCAGAGACGAGGCTTAGGGCCAGACACAGGGCTGTGGGGGCGGCAGGGGCACCCAGGCAGCCCGGCCACCTTCCTGTCTGTCAGCCAAGCCAGGCTGCAGAGGGCAACGGGCAAGGGGGTCACTGCTCAGGCAGGCTGCTGCTGCCAGGCCAGCCTGGTCCGATCTTTTGCAGCCAGACCTAGAGGCTCCTCTAGAACCTGAGGTCCAAATTCCTGGGAATGGAAGCAAACACTCTGGCTAGCCCTGCTTTAAGTGCCTTATTTATATAAATTCATTTTAAAAATTAGGAATAGCTATTGTTATTATACCCATTTTGCAGACGAGAAACTGAGGCACAGAGAAGTAACCTTCTCAAAGCCACTGGTAACAGAAGCAGATTTTACTCTAAATTGTGCCATATTACTATGTAATTTATACTAATAGATATTATATGTTTACCTGACATCTAAGGGTTAATACGTTTAACTGACATCCAAGAATTAAAAGTCATCAGCAAGGATTTCACTGCTTCCTGAGTCACCACCTTGAACCCCATGTGAATAACATCTTTTTGATGTGTAAAAGCATCCATGAGCTCTTGCTGCCAATTTCTCAAGCAGAAATCCCCAATCTGTATACAGTCCTCTTTCCTACCTAATTTCCCACGTCCCATCCCCCTTTGTTCCCATAATAACCCATTTCCTGCCTGTAATGTACCTAGCTCAGGAGGAGCCCACCCCACCTAGCCAGGCTTCAGACCAGTCACGTGACCCAGGCCTGCCCAATCAGGTCACCGAACCTCCCCTCCCCCTGATTGGATTAGGGAGAGACACGTGACTGACCAGAGCCAGTGAGGATCTCTCCTGGGACTTCTCTCTGAACTCCTGGGGAAAGAAAATCTCTCTTAATGCTGGGTTCGCAGAGAGCGAATGCGAATCAGGAGCCGTTTGCCAGCCTGCATGCTGTTCCCTCAACTTCCAAGTTATCACTCCTAATAATTCCAAATCTTTGGTTTCCCCTACATTCTTCCTCCCACCAATAATACCACAGCACTCCAGGGTTTATGTGGTTTCTCAGAGTTTTGGAGTTAAAAACTGCCTTTGGCCTTGTGGCTTTGCTGGCCACAGTGAGGGTCTGAGTCCTGGCTGCTCGCGCCTGATCACGGGGACGGCTTTAGCCCGCCTGCCCTTCCTTCCCGGTGAGTTCTCAGAGCGCCGATGCCCTGGATCACTTTTCTGCCGCACAGGCAATGAAAGAAGTCCGATGATGGTGTCCCTCAATGTAGAGAGGTTGGTGGTGAAGCAGAGAGTGCGCCAAAGTGGGGGCAAGAAGACTTTGGTCGGAAGCTTAACTTTGCCAGTTACTAACCAAGTGTCATCAGGCATGTTCGTTAATCTCCCCGAGGCTCAGTTTCCCCCATCAGTAAAATGGGTACTGCTGAAGGCCAAAGGAGATGTGGGCTTTAGAAGTGTTCCCTAGGCTGTAGGGCATCCTGCTTCCTGATGGAGACAATAGCGAGTTCCTCCTCATTGAGCTTCTGGTCACCGTGAGGGGGGGGTGGGGGGGCGAACTGAGCTCAGGTCTTTGAGCATCCAGGTGTGGCTGGTTCTGTACCAGTGGGGGCTTTCCCAGCCAGCACCGGGCGACGTAGGGAGCCGCCATCAGTTTGCAGAACGAGTGAGTAAATGAGGATTACACCGGAATGCAAACGTAGATATTGTCTTGCTTTAGTGACTGTTAACTCGAAAGGATCGTTCTGGCCACAGTAATAGCTCCCAGAACCCAGAAATTCCAGGGTCTGAACGGAGCCTGTGTTTGTGACACAAAGTGGGTTTGGGACTCTCTTCTACCTCAGAGTGGGCAGAAAAGTCATGGCTTGTGGGAGTTGTTCTTCAGAAATGGGAGATCACTCTTACCGAGGAAAATTTAAAGGAAGGTAGAAGACAAAAATAAAGTTGCATTTTGATGATACTAGCTGTGCTCGTCCGGCGTACCAGTTATACCTGCCATCACAGAAGGCATGAGTTAGGGAACCCAGCGGTCTAAAATTATATCCAAAAGGCCTCTGAGGGCATGGGAACAGGGGGTTCTTTGGTTAAAAATGGGAATTAAACCCCAAGAGCCTTCTTGGCCTGTCAGCCCCTGTTTCTAGGGACTCTGTCCTTGAGTCTTGCTGCTTCCCGCATAGGCTGCTAGAAGTCTGAAAGCTTCCTCCCAACCCCCCTTCTCCAGCCCCAGTCGTGGGAAGGGGAGACCCCAAGAGCCAAGTCAAGTCCTTTTGGACCTGGACCCAGATTCCCATCAGAGGGGTGGTCTGGGCAGCAGCCAGCCAAAAAAGGGGTAATTGTTTCAAGGTACAGGGAGCTCAGGTGGGCCCCCCAGACCCCCACCCCCATGTGGCCAGTGAATGGCCCTGGAAGAGATGGTGTCAGCAGGCGCCTGCCTACCCCTTGCTGGGTTCCCAGGCCCCTGGAGCCCTCTCATAATAGGAGCGATTTGCCCCCAAACCATGGGTGACCAGGTTTTTAATCTTAGAGGCCCCTTGGATCTCAGTTGGGAAGTGGGATTTGTCAAATGGGGAGGGGAGGGCCTGTCTGGGAATGGCTCTCAGCAGAAGGGGGTTGTCCTGGGGCAATATCTCTCAGTTCCAGACCAGTCCCCCCATCTGATCCCTCCATCCTCCCCTAACCACAGAAGATGGTTCTGTTCCTCCAGGGTGTCTCCGATGGGCCAGCAGCTAAATGTAAATGAATGCCTGAATATGAAATTGGGATGGCTTGTGTTGTTAGTAAACACAGGGGTGTGTCAAATTGGGATGCCTCTTTGCTTGACCCTCGTCCTCCCTCCTTAGACACGTCTTCTCTGGCTTGCTATCTGTCAGCTACTGCCCAGCAGAGACCTTCTACCCAGTCACCAAAGAAGCTGCCTCCTGGCTGTCAGGAAGGGTGAAAAGAGCCGGAATCCAAACCTGCTCCACTCTCTGCCACAGATGGATGTGTGACCTTGGGCAAGTCACTTCTCCTATCTGGGCCTCAGTTTCAGTTGGCGGACAGACTTGGAACTTCTTGAGGTACCATGTTTTGTTTTGTTTTTTATATTTAAATTTTTTAAATTTTTAAATATTTAAATTTTTAAATATTAAATTTTAATATTTAAATATTGTTATTTATTTGAGAGCATGCATGTGTGCAAAGAGGGGAGGGGCAGAGGGAGAGAAAGAGAATCCCAAGCAGGTTCCACACCCAGTGTGGATCCCCACATGGGGCTCCATCTCATGACCCCGAGATCATGACCTGAACTGAAATCAAGAGTTGGACGCTTAATTGACTGAACCATCCAGGCCCCCCTTGGTACCAGGTTTTTTTTTTTTTTTAATATTTTATTTATTTATTTGACAGAGAGAGAGGTCACGAGTAGGCAGAGAGGCAGGCAGAGAGAGAGGGAGAAACAGGCTCCCCACCGAGCAGGGAGCCCAATGCGGGGCTCGATCCCAGGACCCTGAGATCATGACCTGCCCCGGTACCAGGTTTTTGATGCCCGTAATCCATGACCCATGGTCCTGTGACACAAGTCTTCTTGCCCTCAGGTTATAGGGAAGAAGACACCACCAGGGAGAGGGAAACCAGTTGTCTCGGGCCTCACAGCAAGGTCAGGATCTGAAGCCACGTCTCTCCTACTCACTGCCTGAGCAACTTCTCCTTCACTGAGATCTCCAAGAGAACCTTCCAGACTAAAGGTAGGGAGCTGAGATTTCAGCCCCCAGGCTCTCATGCCTTCTCCATGGCATTCGCTGCCTGGCCACTGAGCATCTTTCCGCTGAGATTAGTTCTCCTGTCTCTTTCCCCAACTTCTCCCCGCCCCATCATTTTACTGAAAAGTCATTGACGTCCACCACTATTTAAGTTAAGGTGTGATGGCTTGATTTACATAGCTTGTAAAATGATTACTTCTATAGATCCAGCTAACGTCCATCTTCTCATAGAGGTACGATAAAAAGAAAAGAAAAAAGGAAAAATGAATTTTCTCTGTGATGAGGATTCCTAGGATCTACTCTCCGCATGAATTTCCTGTATATCCGAGAGCAGGCGTTGGTTGCATTCCTCAAGCTGTCTGCTCCGTCCCTGGTTCTTTATCTTATAACTGGAAGTCTGCACCTTCTGACCATGTTCCTTCATTTCCCCCTCCTGCGACCCTCCACCTCTGGTAACTGAAATTCTGATCTCTTTTTCTATGAGGGTTTTCTTTACTTTTTCGGATTCCATAAGTGAGATCATACGGTATTTGCCTCTCTCTGTCTGGCTCATTTCACTTAGCATAATGCCCTCAAGGTCTGTCCATGTTGTCCCAATGGTAGGGTTTCCTCTTTTTTGGGGTTGGGGGCGCTGAATAACTTTCCATCATATATATACACCACGTCTTCTTTATCCATTCATCCATCAGTGGGCACATGTTTCCATGTCTTGACTATTGTAAATAATGCTGCTCTGACCATGGGACTGCAGGCATCTTTGAGTTAATGGTTTCATTACTTCTGGATAGAGTCCCAGAAATGGGATTGCTGGATCAGATGGTAGTCCTACTTTTAATTTTTTGAGGAACCTCCATACTGTTTTCCTTTTTTTTTTTTTTAAGATTTTATTTATTTGAGAGAGAATGAGGGAGAGAGAGAGAGAGAGAGCGCGTGTGCACATGTGAGAGCAGGAAGGGTCAGAGGGCGAAGCAGACTCCCTACCAAGCAGGGAGTCCCATGCAGGACTTGATCCCAGAACTCCAGGATCATGACCTGAGCTGAAGGCAGTTGCTTAACCAACTGAGCCCCCCGGGGTCCCCATACTATTTTCCATAAGGTGCACTGATTTATGTTCCCACCAACACAGGGACTCTCTCCTGTTTGCATATCCTGGCCAGTATCTGTCACCTCTTGTCTTTCCAATGCTGGTCATTCTAACAGGTGTGCGGTGATATGCCACTGTGGTTTTATTTATTTACTTACTTATTCTGCCATTGTGGTTTTAATTTGCATTTCCTTACTGACTAATGATGTCAAACATCTTTTCATGGACTTTTTAGCCTTTTGTATATCTCCTTGAAGAAATTTCTACTCAGTTCCTTTGTCCAAATTTTTAAATTGGGTTCTTTGGTGGGTGGTTGTTTTCTTTTTTTTCTTTTTTTTTTTTTCCTGTTGCTATAGAGTTGTATGAGTTCTCTCTGTATTTTAGATATCAGATACGTGTTTGGCCATTATTTTTTCCCATTCTGTAGGTACCCAAACTTTTATGCGTGCACAAGCTGCTCAAAGTTTGACCTTCGAACTTCACTTTCCTTTTCTGTAAATTCAGCTTCCTGGGGTCGATAATCTCAGATGTCACTTTCTCAGGGAAGGCTTCCCTGACCACATCACGTGACCTCATCACCCTCGTGGGGGTCATATTAATTTTACATCTTCATTTGTCTCTCATCACCTGTTTCCCCCACTAGAATGAAAGCTGTGCAAAGGTAAGGGTTTTACCTGGTACTCCTGCCCTTTTAGCCCCAGCTCCTAAAACCATGCTTAGCAAACGCAGTGCTCAGTATGTATCTGTGGTTAGGTGTTTGGTCCGTGCACCATATGAACAAATGACTTGATTCATGAAATGACACAACTACCATTTCTGGAGTGTTTACTGTGTGCCAGGCCCCTGTGTCAATCTTCACCCCCACCCACAGCTCCGAGGCAGGTCAATTACTATACCCATTGTACAGCTAGGGAAATGGAGTCCTAGGGATGTTGAACAACTTGCCCCACATCCTACGCTCTGGCTTTGAACCTCTGCACATCTGAGCCCAGTGCCCATCAGAATGCTTGTCAACTCAAGGTGCTCTAACACCCAAGTGGTCTATGTCAACAGAGCTTCTCCTGGCCTTGTTACGAGCCACACTTCGGACCTCAGTGGAGCCCCAAGCATGTCCAACCTTCTCGGCTTCTTGCTCTCGCCAAGGGGAGAAGCACTGAGGCTCCACAGGAGCCCCGAGTACAGAGCCCTGGATCCTTTTCCTCTCGTGGGCAAGGGTCCAAAATTGAAAACAAACACTTTAAAATAAAAGCCATATTAAAAAACAAACCCAACTTTCTGCCTTAAAATATTGTGAGTCAGGGGGGCAATTAGCAATTATGCTGTATTTTATTATGAGAAGATGGAATTCTAATTGGACTGATTTGAATTCCACACACCTCCACAGATTGTTTTGGGAATTAAGGTATCAGTTGTATCGGTAATTATGGTTTACCATTAAATTACCCCCCCACAGAAAACTGTTAAATTGTCTGTGACGGTGCTTAAATTTAGCCCAGACCCATGTCCTATGAAGACTGCGCGAGTCAACACAAGCCACCCGGAAACCGCTGGGTGCCCTGTGCCAGGCGGTAATTAGGGGTTGAGGTTTCCAAAATTTCACCTGAGACAGCAAGGACAAGCCCCTGGGCTGCAGGATACTCACGTGGAAGGCTTGGACGCCCCCCCCCCCGCCCGGAGCGATGTTCTTGGATCTTGCCCTGCTTTGCTGAGCTGTAGTAAGCATTCTGGAGGCAGTGTGCCTTGGCTGATAGGTGACACTTGGTGACGGCAGCACAGCAGGTCCCCTGGGCCCACGAGGGACAGTGGTGGCTCGAGGGCATCACAAGCAGACCCCCCTGGGAACCTCTCTCTGATCTTTCTGTGTGCGACACACACAGCTGTCAGGACCAGTCGGGAGGGAAAGCTGGTGGTCACGACATTGAAGGGTTATAAACAAGGCTTGTTGCTTGGGATTGTTTCAGTGTGTGAAGGACCTTCTCCCTCTCTCACCTTGGCTTCTGCTGTGTCTTCTACCCAGAATAATTTCTCCCCGTCCAGGTTTTACAATCCTCCCCACTCTTGAAAGCTGGATCCAAATTCCATTTTATGGAAGAAGTTTTCCAGATTTCTTAACCAAGACAGACCTCTCCTTCCTCTGGCCCTAATAGGGTTTGCTTTCATGGTCCTGGCCAGGTTCTGCGTGGTTGGGATTTTGTTCGTAGACTTGTCACCCAGGCAGCAACTCTGAGAGGTGCCCCCATCCCCGCCCATTGCACGGTGTTGGATCCAGGGAACAATCACAGGGCGTGTGTTAAATGGAACAAAACTGCCTTCCCCCTGCCCCCAACAAATTGCTTTTTCTCTTTTTAATATTCACTTCATGCCAGATCCTTTATAAACCCATATTCTGTATTCCTCCCCATCCCTATGAAGGGTAATTCTCCGTTTTATAAATGAGAAAACTGGGGCCACAAAGAAGTTAGATAACTTACCCACGGTCACATGACTTCTTAAGCAGGGCAGCTGGGATGCAAACCCAGGCCGCCGAGCACCATGGCCCAAACACGAAACCTCCATGACAGGTGCCCTCTGCATCTCTCCCTCTGATAGTGCTTTGAAAGGACCCAGCCAATGCAGGAGTGTTTTCTATTTCAAGAATTCCCCCCACCCACAAAAGATTCTATGGGCAGTTTCTTTCCTCTGAATACCGAACCAAGAAGTGGTAATAGGAAACTGGCTTTTTTTTTTTAATATTTTATTTGACAGAGAGAAATCACAACTAGGCAGAGAGGCACGCAGAGAGAGAGGAGGAAGCAGGCTCCCTGCAGAGCAGAGAGCCCAATGCGGAGCTCGATCCCAGGACCCTGGGATCATGACCTGAGCCGAAGGCAGAGGCTTTAACCCACTGAGCCACTCAGGCGCCCCGGAAACTGGCTTTTTAAGGTGCAAAGGAGCTAGTTTTGCCATGGTCTCCTCGCCATGACCTGGTGGAGCAAGGGTAAGATGAACCACACCACGTGAACTAAGGAGATCACTCTCCATGGGGGGCAGAGCAGAGAGGAGATAGGGAATCCTGCAAAAGGGTATAGTCTTTGAGGAAGGTAAGGATCATGGCAGGGTATGGATGGTTCCTTCTAGCACCATCACTGGTTGACACATGGCTCTTGGCTCAATTCCTGGTTCTCTACCAATTTAGTTAGTAGCTGTGTGACCTTGAACAAGTCACTTGACTTCTCTGATCCTCGGGGTCTTCTGGGGTTTTGTGGGGGGCTATTGTGAGGATCCAGGGAGATGATGAATGTAAAGGGCCCCGTATAAGACTTGACATTTATTTAGGGTTTAGGATATATTAGCTGTTTTTATCGTAGGATTCAAGGCTTCCTCATCTCTGGCACAGACCGCTACCAGAGCCTCAAGCCCACCATCACTCTCCACAGTCCAGTCATACCGAGCAGCCACGATGGCCTGAGCAGCCGCTGATTCTATCTCGCCTCTGTGCCTTTATACATGCTGTGCCTTCCACCTGGAATGCCTTTCCCTTTTTCTTCTACCCGCTCGAGTCCATCTCCTTGTCCCTCAGACAAGTAGATGTTAGACAATAGCTTCTATGTAATGTTGTCCGAACTCCCGGGCAGGCCTGCTGCTCCCTTGACCCTTAGCCTCCTGCCCTTTTTAAAGATTTTATTTAGTCATTTGACAGAGAGAGCGAGAGAGAGCACGCACAAGCCAAGGGAGTGGCAGGCAGATGCTTAACCCACCGAGACACCCAGGTGCCCCGAACTTTAGCCCCTTTAGTTCAACCCTGACCGCTATGAGGAGAGATGGGACGAAATCTGTGAAAGCCAACGGACAATGGCTGGCAGGGAGTAGGTGGCCATAAATGATAACCAGAGCTGAGGTCGTTTTCCCATCCACGTCCCTGCCTGGCCGGGGCCTGGCTTCCTCACGTCTGTATTTCAGCACAAGAGTGATGCCTGGGACATTCTCAGTAACTATCAGACATTTGTCATTTGGGGCTGGGGGGCAGCTCCACATCCCACTTGGGGTGTGGAACAGGCCTGGAGGGAAGAGATCCTACCATATTAGTCTGGGAGTCCACATCCTCTACCCCTGGCTGGGCCCGCCGGATGCTTCCCCATCTTGCCCAGAATCCACACATGGCAGTGACGTCACAGCAGAGCGGTGGCAGCCAGCAGGGGTGGTGCCCGGGCAGCCTCCTAACCCGACTTCCTGAGGTGTGACACTGGCTGGTTCCCTGTCCCCCGGCCTCCCTTGCTCATTGCCATCCCGGTGCCCAGCCTTCCTGCAGACCCCCTGTGCTCACTAACCGCCTTCCGGTTAACTCCTCTGCTGCTTCTCAGCCAGCATCGCTTCCTGTCACTTGCAGCCAAGACCCTGATCAGGGCAGAAGGAGTGGGAGGAATAGCTGAAATTGATCGATGTGCATTTCAGAGCTGGGCGGGACACCTTGGTGTTCAAATGCCCTGTAAGTGCTGCGAGGGGTTCCTGACGCTCTGGGGAGCCAGAGGCTTTGTGAGCCTGTGAACAAGAACACGGCGTGAGGTTGTGCTAACGGGCCCGGCAGGCACTTAGAGACGACGCTGCGGAGCATGTATCAGTGGGGGCCAACACAAAGTATAAAATAGATTCTGCCGTTAGAACTGGAGGCACTGGGACAATGTTCCAGATTAGGGACTGGGGCTGAGGGGACTGAACAGAGCTGAGTGGGGCGGCGGGAGAGGATCGCCTGCTAATAGGCAGCTCTTGTGGGAAAACATGGCTCAAAGCAAGGAAAGGCCCAGCCTTAGAGTGAGCAGCCAGATCCCCCAGTTTATACCCATTTCCTCCCAAAGGGGAGTCACGGTATAACCATGACCAGTCCAGGTAGTTCTCCTGGGTGTGGTCTTCCCTCCGTCCTCTCTGGCAGGGTAGCCACGGGGTCATGAACTTCACCCAAGGGGATGGAGAGTCAGAAACACAGCTGGATCCCAGGGCCTGGTTGGTGAGTCCGAGTGTGATGCCCTCTGGGGATGGTGTGGTGGGAAGTCCCTTGGGCAGCACACTCTGGATGCAAGAGTGGGGCCTTTGGGGTCAGCGGAAAGCACTGTGGTACTTCAGGCCAGGCTCTCCTTGGCAGGTGACCATTTATCCCAGGAACCTTCAGACTCCCTGTCCTGCCCTCTCCCTCCCCTTTCAGGTGCTCAGACTTGTCCCGCCACTGATGGGGCTGACCCACCCAGAACCTCATCTCCTGAGCCAGGTTGGGACCCACGCCCCCTGAGCGGCTTAACCAAAGAACACATGGGTTTCTACAGAAGAGGAGAAACCAAGTCTGCCTTCCCTTTGCCCAGCTGTCCCCTACCATTGTCCCCTCTCTGTGGGAGACAAAGCATTACACCAGGTGCTTAGAGTGTGGACAGGGGACAGTCTGTCTTCCATTTAACCTTATAGTCCTGGTCTTTGTAAATGCAGAAGGTGCCACTGCAGCCCAACCTGGAGAGGACTTGGCTGTTCCCAGAGGGCCAAGAGGGACGTGGTTTTTCCCAGCGGGAACTCCAGCTGCCCCTCCTTAGCCCATCACTGAGGGCTCAGCTCCATTGCAGAAACAAAGATGACAAGAAGCCAAAGGCGCGAATCTCTCCCTTTTCATGATAAGCTGGCTCAGCAAATCTGCTGAAGGGAATTCTGAGGGCTGGAAGGCGAAATGAGGGTTTGGGGATGACAGGTCTGACCATCTGACAGAGGGAACAGACAGGGCAGGAGAGGGAGTCCGAAATCCAGGAAGTCTGCCCTTCCAGAAAGTGCCGACACCAGGGGGGAGGGCTCTCCCAGCACCCACCGCTCTGGGTCACCCTTCACCTACCCCCACCTGGAGCTGCCCCCAGGGACCCGCTCTGCTGATCCACAAGGTCCTACCCCTTGCATGTGGCTAGCAAAGTGCTTGTACACTTTTGGCTAGCTCCTCCTTTAAAACTGCAAAATTATCAGACACAGCCCTTTTGGAAAGCAATTTAGCAATAATACCAAGTGACATAAAAATGTTCATAGCCTTTGGCCCCATAATCTTCCTCCTGGGAATTAATCCCAAGGAAATAATTCATCAGGAAGAGAGAACCATTCCATATCTACAAAGACATTTACCGCGATGTTATTTATGATAGGGAGAAACCGAAGACACCTTCTCCAGCCAGCACAGGGGGATGGTCTTGTAAGTGATGGTGCAGCTGCTCGGTGTGATACTGGGCCGCGAGTATTTCCACGGGAAAGTGGAAAATTCTCTAACAACCAAAACCAGTATTTAGAAGTTAAAGGGGTGCGGGGGGGGGTAGTTTAAAAAAAAAAAAAAGGAGCACGGTATTGTACCTGTGCCACGATTACTACAACGCAGACTGATCTGTGCTGCCGTGCAGGGGTGAGGATGGGCCCGAAGCTAGAAAAACTGAAATCCCCTTCAGGGGGCTGGGAAGGTGGGTGTCACCGAGCTTCAAATGTCCTCCTCCATGGCTGCAAAGCCCTACTGAGATATCATGTGTGTGAGATCATACTTGGCCACCACGGGTTTGGGCTTTCTTCCTCGCCTGGTGCCCACCCCCCACCCCCCAGCCGCCCATCTCCCACCAAGCCTCGGGTTTGGCGCCCCCGAAAGGAAGGTACCGCTGCTCCCCCAAGTCCCCACGGCCGCGGCTCCCATTTTGCTCGGAGCTCTCGGGGGCAGGTAGAGACTTGGGGTGCTTTTTTCATGATCCTAATTCAAATTAGCTGTTGAAGCCGGTCCATGAAAAAATAGCAGCTCCGCCCGCACGCGGGCCTGCGGGGGCGCGGGGAGCGCCGGGGCGGCTGCAGCGCGCTCTCCGCGGCGGCCTGGCCCTGAGCTCATTTCCTGGGGCGCGCGCGCCGGGCTATTTCAGCCTGGCGCTGTGCAAACAGGACAATTTACTGCGGCCAAAGGCGCCCAAATTACAATCGTATCGCACACAAATATCCGCCACGCCAGGCCTCCGGAGGCTGGGGAGGGGCCTCTCTCCCAGTGCGGGTGGCCGCGCGGGGTCAGGCGGGTCCGGGAGACTCAGCCCCTGGGCCGGGAGACTCAGCCCCTGGGGCCGGGAGACTCAGCCCCTGGGGCCGGGAGAGCCCTTCCTGCTGCGCCCCTGCCGGCGTGGCCCTACCCCACCGCCCCCAACCCCAACCCCGCGAGCAGCGCCTGCTCCCCCATTGCTGAAAGGGGGACCCCGGGGAGATGGGTCCTCTCTGAGCCGCAGTGCAGAAAACCTTGCCCTTCTGGGGGGTTCTCCCTGACTTAGGGCTGCTTCTCTACATCCAGGATGAAAACCATCCCTCCATCCAGCCACTGCAGGGCTCAAAATCCTATCTCCTTGCTCGGAAAGCTCCTGCCTTTCTATCACGCTTAGAGAAAAGCCCTGAATCCTTAGCGGGGGCAGTCAGAGCACGGGGCGGGGGGGGGGGGGGGGTGTCCCCGCCGGTTCACTGTCTCCGAGTGAGCCCCCACATCCCTTGTGTTCAAGGCACTGAGAACATGCCAGACCTTTTCCCAACGTCGTGGCTTAGCGTTTGCCTTTTCACTTTGCCTAAATCTTTCCAGTTTTCTCTTCCTGGTGAACTCTCATACATTCTTCCAAGACCCAGCTCACATGTCACATGAGGGTGTCCTTGTCCTCCAGGCAGAGGCAGACCTGTTCCCTTCCCAGCACTGTGCAGAAGTACGTGGTACTTCTCCTATCCTACAATTATTTGCTTACAAACCAGTGACACACTGCCTTGTTGTTCACGAAGGTTCTCTCCTCTCTGGAGGAGAATTCTGGTTCCCTGGTCCATTGGCCTCACTCAGGCTTGGCCAAGTGACTTGTGCTTGCCAGTGAGTGGGACGGGTGAGTCAGTGAGGAATGGAAGCTTCTAAGGCCAAGCATGGTTCACCATGCTCTTTTCCCTCTGCTATGAGGATGGCCCTGCCCCAGCCAGAAACCTTGTTGCTGGCCTGGCGCTGGGGCAAAGCGAGTTTAGAGTGCAGCAGGAGCTGACACGTGACACCCAGGAAGGGTGAGAGAGAAATGAACTTGACCCTGGTGCTTGACCCCTGAATCATCCATTCCCACCGCACAAACCAGCTGATCCCAACTTCTACGACCTCGCCTCTCTTCCCAGGCTTCACCATCACCAAATCCAGAATCCCGTCTGACTTCGATTACAGGGCGGGGCCCTCAGCCCAGGTTCTTCCAATGGCTGATAACATTAATAGCTAAGGTTTGTTGAGTGTTGATTGTGTGCTCCCTTTTGCCAGGCATAGTATCTTTTCAACAGCACTGTGTGGTGGCTACTCTCACAGAGAGCTTGCAAAAGAGAAAGGGACTCAGAGGAATGTTGGGGGCTTGCCTGAACTCTTAAAGTCGAGAGAGGTGCTCAAATCCATCCGATGCCAGAGATCTGGGACTTTCTGTCATTCGGTGGTGCGTGTTCTCACTCCACCAGCACTTCCCAAGGAGGACCTGTGGAGGGCAAGACGAGGCTGTAACTATGGTGGACACCTGTCTCCTCTCCTGGGCTAGGAGCAGCGTGACAATGAGGGAGAGCTTCATCATCCCTGATGCCCCATTCAATCAGTCACTCCACAGAGATTTACCAAGTGCCTACTATGTTGGGCACCATCTTATGGGCTGGGGACACAGAAATAAATAGAACAGGTAGAAATCTCTGCCATCAGTGGTTGCCTGGGGTGCGGTTGGCGGTTGGGAAGGGGGGGAGTGGAGGATGGCTGCAACTTTGGGGGGTAATGGAAAATGTTCAGTATCTTGGTAGCAGGTTACTTTCACAGGTATATACGTCCAACAAGACTCAGAAATGTACATTTGGAATGTACATTTATAATATGTAATGATACCTTAATTAAGTTGGTTCTAAAAAATCTTTGCTCTTTATGTAGAACCATTCTACTAGGTAAAACAAAATAAATACATAGATAAATAAAATATGTATCAGAAGGTGGTAAGAGGTGCTGAGAAGAATCAGGGCAAGGGGGTCCGGAGGGCTGGGTGTTGCAATTTAAGATAAGGGGGTCCTGGGAAACCGTCCCCAGAAGGGAGAGTGCAACCAGACCCCCACAAAAACACACCTTCAACTGCACCCCCAGCTCAAAAGCCTTTTGGAAGCCCCTTTAAAGAAAAGGCATGGAAAGATTCATTATCAGATTCTAGAAAAAGATAGTGGGTCTTAATTACCCCACAGTGAGCAGCTTTGGACCCAGGGTTCTGTACATTAAGTGAAATTGACATGACTTCTGAAAATGTGGCCCCTCCTTTGGGTGCTGATGAAACTCTGCAGCAAGTCTGTACCCACTGTTGGGTACACCGTTTTCTGCACTTGGTGCAGGGATGGCACCGTTTTCTGCACGTGGTGAATCCACAGCAAATGTGCGTGGGATGGATCTCTTCCTCTTCCTCCACCCCTTTGTTGCTCCATCCCTAGGCCATTCATTCACACAATTTAGCTGTTTCTGACACCCCCAGTGGGTGTTTCCTGCTCCTCTGAAGCCCAGGGTCTCAGTGTCAGCTCCAGGCCAACTGGCCTGATGCTCCTTTTTCTCTATATAACCCCACCTGTCCAGGATCCAGGTGAAGTCCTGAGCTAACTCTGGTCTTTCCTAAACTCCAGACATTCCTTTCTGTGCCTTTTTTCCTCCTTGTGGAGCCCCCTTCCAGCATCTGGTTCTCTCTTACAGCTCTTTTTACCATGTCGCTATGGCAATGAGGGTACAGGAAAGAATCCTTTATCAGTCATTTTCGCCTTAGTGAGAAATAGTTTAGAT
This sequence comes from Meles meles, assembly GCF_922984935.1. Lineage (NCBI taxonomy): Eukaryota > Metazoa > Chordata > Mammalia > Carnivora > Mustelidae > Meles > Meles meles. The sequence goes on from NC_060083.1 coordinate 45,341,346, forward strand.
CTGTGTGTCTCCTCTCCCAGAGCAGTTACATGTTCAGCCCCCTCTCTGATTCACAGAAGGAAGGTTAACCTTTTACTCTTAAAGAAATTTTAGGTTGAAGTTAGGCTGGGGAGGGGATGTGATAGGACCCTGACATTGCTCCACAGAGAGAGGCAGAAGTCCCTCTCTCCAGAGGATCTACTGGCCACACCATCTCTGCTGCTCTTTGGCAGGTGCTCCGAGAGGCAAAGGCAAGGCTGGGTTCTTGGCAGCTCCTTACAAAGAACAAGAAAAATGTGAAAATTCTCAAACACTCAGTTTTCTGTTCAGAAGAACCCCTAAAATAAGTATGGCTCAAGATTCAAGTGCTCCTCAAAAAGACAAGATCACAGGGGCGCCTGGGTGGCTCAGTGGGTTAAGCCGCTGCCTTCGGCTCAGGTCATGATCTCAGGGTCCTGGGATCGAGTCCCGCATCGGGCTCTCCGCTCAGCGGGGAGCCTGCTTCCCTCTCTCTCTCTCTCTCTGCCTGCCTCTCTGTCTACTTGTGATCTCTCTCTGTCAAATAAATAAAATCTTTTAAAAAAAAGACAAGATCACAAGTGTTGGCGAAGATGTGGAGAAAAGGGAACCCTCATGTACTGTTGGTGGGAATGTAAACTGGTTCAGCCACTGTGGAAAACAGTACAGAGATTCCTCAAAAAATTAAAAATAGAGCTACCATTTGACCCAATAATCCCACTTTTGGATCTCTAGCCAATGGAAATGAAATCACTATCTCAACGAGATACCTTCATTCCTGTGTTCATTGAAGAATTATTCACAATAACCAAGATATGGAAACCACTTGTATCCATCAACAGATAAAGAAAATGTGAAATATTATTCAATTACAAGAAGAAAGAAGCCCTGATGTCTCGAATGACATGGGTGGACCTTGAGGGCACTAGGCTAAGCGAGATAAGTCAGCCAGAGAAAGGTGAATACTGGATGACCTCACTTATATGTGGAATCCGAAAAAGCTGAGCTCATAGAAACAGGGATTAGAATGGTGGTTGCCAGGGGCTGGAGAAATGGGCAGATGTTGGTCAAAGAGTGTGGACTTCCAGTTATAAGATGAGTACATTCTAGGGCACATCTAAACAACCGCATGACTAGAGTTAGCAACACTGTTTCGTATACTTGAAAGTGACCAAGAGAGTGGGTCTTCACATCACTCTGAAAGGTAATCATGGGAGGTGATGGAGATGGGAGCTGACCTGATCGTAGGATCATCTTGGAACATACACAAGTATCAGATCTTTAGGTTGGACACCTTAAACTTACACAGTGTTATTTGTCAATCGTATCTCAATAAACTTGGGGGAAAAAAGATTGGCTGTGTATCTTCAAAAGCTCAGTCAGTTAAGCTTCCAACTCTTGTTTTAGACTCAGGTTGTGATCCCAAGGTTGGGACATGGAGCCCTGCAGCGGGATCCGTGCTCAGTGTGGAGTCAACTTGAGCGTCTCCCTTCTCCCTCTGCCCCTCCCACTTGTGCACGCTCTCTCTCTCTCTAAAACAAATAAATTTTTAAAAATTAATCAATTAATTACCTAATTAATTGAAAGAGAGATTTCAAGTGCCCCAGAGAGCATCCAAGAGAGGGTACTAGGTGTTCAAGTTTATTTTAACACCCCAAAGCTAAAATCTTTTACCTCTTCCTAATTTTCATGACCTGAGACTTTGGCAGCATCCAGGGGACTTCCCTCATCTGAAGTCAACTTGGCGCCAAAGGTATTCATTCAGTCCTCACTGATTAAGTGCCGTGTGCCAGGCAGTGTATGAGTAAGTTCTGTCTTCAAGGGGCTCAAAGTCCATGGGAAGGAAGGACCTGGAAGCAAATTAGAACACAACAGCGTAGGGGCGCCTGGGTGGCTCAGTGGGTTAAAGCCTCTGCCTTCAGCTCAGGTCATGATCCCAGGGTCCTGGGATCGAGTCCCACATCGGGCTCTCTGCTCGGCAGGGAGACTGCTTCCTCTTCTCTCTGTGTCTGCCTCTCAGCTTACTTGTGATCTCTGTCTGTCAAATAAATAAATAAAATCTTAAAAAAAAAAAAAAAGAACACAACAGCGTGCTGAGTGCCACAGTAGCCGTGTGCGTGGCTGGCTGAGAAAATACAAAGCAAGGAACCACCACTTCTTATGGGAAGCTCAGGACCAAGTTTGAGTTGAGCTGAGCCTTGAAGGTTGAAGAGGAGTTTCTCACACAGAGAAGATGAAACTGTGTCCCGAATACTCTAGGAGTCAAAAAGTCAAGTGCAGGGATGCCTGGGGCGCTCAGTCGTTAAGCAACGGCCTCTGGCTCAGGTCATGATCCCAGAATCCTGGGATTCAGTCCCGCAGGTGCCCTGCTCAACAGGGAGCCTGCTTCTCCCTCCATCTGCCTTTCTCCCTGCTTGTGCATGCACTCTCTCTCCCTCTCTCTGACAAATAAATAAATACAATCTTAAAAAAGTAAAACGCAAACAAACATGAAAAATGTCAAGTGCTTGTCAGATAGGTAGCATAAGTAAAGGGTAGGCAGGATTAAGGCAGCAGGGATTGTTGGAGGTGGTGTGGTGAGCTAGAAGGCCCACATTCACCTACAGGGCCTCTCTGCTGGGCGGACAACCTTGTATGGAATCAACTTCCATTTGACCCATCCGCCCAGTGCCTTTGTGCAGTGCACAACCCACAAAACCCAACATGGCTGCCCTGACTGCCTAAGCTGGCCATCAGCTGCATATTGCCCTGCTGAAGAAGAGAGCTTGGTTTTGCTACATTCTGCTTTTTCAAGAAAAGCCAGACCCAGGGTGTCATGTAGAATTTTCCAATTTATTGAATACTGTCAAGGCCAAACAAAATCTAACCTTAGACTGGATCAACCCTAGAGTTCTGGTTTGCAGCTCCAGGGGCAACAAATCCCCAAGGGCACGTTTTACCCTCTCCTTCCCACGTGCATCACACAACACAGCCTTTTGCTGGGAACTGACAGGGAAAAACATAGTCGTTGATGACCCCCCTACGAGCCGCTGCAAAGGCCTGACAGAAAAACCAGACTGGCTGCCGAACAGGAGGAAACAACGTGGAGCTGCCCACCAGCGGCCACCCCATGAGATGAATGGGTAAAACTTTAATTTATCTTGGCACCTTGCTTTGAGAGAGCCTCCCCTACCCTCTCGGCTGTCCCGACCCCAAACCCCTCCTGTTTTGCTAATGATAAATGACAAGTAGTGGACGTGATTAATTAAACTGCCCCCAGTAGCCAGCGCTAAAACCCATGGCCACAAGCAGAGGACATATTCAAAGCATTCCCGCTGCCCCCACTGCTTGGGCCACAGGCCCCAGTCTCCTTCCTGCCCTGGCTAGAGTAGGCCCCAGCGGCCTCGCACAAAGGACCTTCCTAGGAACTGTCTGGACTCAGACCTGTCAAATGAAAATCACCCATACAGGCCATACAGTAATTAAACTCCTGGCATTCTGTTGACAGAAAGTGTTCCTCTTGGGGATTCCCACAGGCTGCTGAAGGACTGTCTGGGCCCTCCAAGCTCCCAGCTGGTTACCAAGGGATTTTTAAAGTTGGCCTTGACTGTGGATCAAAAGGAGGATGGGAGTTCAGGGGGTGAGGGCAGGGGTGGGAAGTGCCTTATAACAGAATTTCACATGTGGTCTTTCGGCTTGAACCACCAACACCTGCGTCTGTAGGACCAAGACGGGCACAGACAAAAACAGAGGTTCAAGGCCCTTTTCTTCATACTTCAACTGTTTGTTCACTGACGCACCCCACGCACCTAAAAACGGAGCCTGGCGTCTAGTAGGTGTTCAACAAATATTTGTTGACTGATCAGCTGGAGATGTGCAGAAGTGAATTCTGCAAAGCGGCAATAAAGAGCAATTCCTGATTGAGGTCCTTGAACCAGCGGTTTCTAACTGTTGCCACAAGATGGTAGATGTGATAAGGATGAGGCCAGTGTCTTATTCAACTGACTGTCTCCAGAACCAGGCAGAATGCCCAGCTCAGGGCCGGCACCCAGTGGTTTCTTAACAGTAGCTGTGGACCGAACGCCCCCGGGGGTGAACCGCATTCCCAAGCTGGTCCTGCGGAGCCTCACTGAGGCCTGACCTGGCTGTCCTTTGGCAGCGCCTTGAGCTGCGGTGGCATCAGTCACTGTGGGGGCAGCGACAAGGTCAGAAAAGCCTGGAGTCAGACCTTTGGCAGACGCGCTTGACTACTGTCTTCAGCCTGAGCTGTGGATGCCCATGAAGGGAGGGTCACCAGCCACAAGGACATGCAGAGGAGGGAACCCAGGTGACCCGGCAGCATTTGGTCTCCTGAACGTCACCCTGGAGGTCAAGAAAGCAGGAAAGACTCACCCCAGGCCACAGAGCATCAGGCCAAGAGCCCTGAGCCCTCCTCGTGAATCAGGCCCTACCCCAGGTTCTAGCACGTTCTGCTGCAACAAGCAGGGTACGTGTCACTGTTTTAAATCATGGCTCAAAATTCTGGGACACTCTTCCTCTTCAGATCTGGGGTCTATGTCTACTTTCCTTGTGCATTGTGAGACTGCTTCGATGAGTAAAGAATAGCAAAGTGGCACCTTGGGACTTCCAAGTCTAGGCCATCCCAGGCCCCTGGTTCCTGCTTTGTTACCTGGAACAGTTAACCTTGAGAGCGTGAGCTTCTGGATAAAACGTCCAATTACACCAAGGCTGCTATGCTGTGAGGAAGCCCAAACCACATGCAAAGGCCCTGTGGTCGACAGTCCCTGCTGAGTCGTCCCAGCCCGGGCTCGGGACCTTTGAGAGAAGAAGCCTCTAGTGCTTTCAGCTCTTGGCCCTTTGAGCCACCTCCAGCCACCGGAGTCTTCCCAGCTGAGGCCACAGAGATTGTGGAGCTGAGCCGAGCCATCCCACTGGGCTTCGGTCAGATTCCTAACCCTCTGAATCTGTGAGCTTAATACAGTGGTTGTTGACTTAATGCCACCAGGTTTGGGGCAATTTTCTCACTCGGCCACGGATAACCGAGATGGGGTGACATCTGGGCCTACCGGGATCGTCTGGTATCCATGCTTCCATCAACTCACTGCTCAAGCCATATCTGCCGGCCAGCGAAGGTGTGATGGTGACCCTTGCTTTTGGGGACTTGGGTGAATGAAGCCTTTGCCATGTGTGGCTGGTGAGAAAAGGATATGGATTCCTGAGAGGGGCCCTGGCAGCATCCCAGGGGAGTAAAGGGAGGGAAGTGAGACCGACCTGCAAGTTCCTGGCCCCAGTCATCCTCCTTTCGTTTATTCAACGAGAGCTCTTTGAGCGTGGATGAAGGACCAGGCCCTGGCACTTAGACTCTGGGACGTGGACACAGGCCCATCCAGCCAGAGACAAACATTAGATGATTCTTTAATGCACGTGCCTTGAATGAGGTAGGCTATCCTGAGAGTGGGCAGGGACTTGCTGCTTCTCGTTATCAATTCTTTTTTGGAGGGGAGCCCTGAGGCCCAGAGAAGGTAAGTGAGCTTCCCCAAGTCACCCAGCAGGTGAGACATCAGACTGAAAAGAAGCCCAAGCAGGACTCTCCAGTGTCCCCAGAAAAGCCCAGGCACAAATGACCAACTGGGCCAGCTCTGGGAGCGACAGCTGGGCCAGCACGCTCAGACTGGCCACATGAGTCCCGGGATCACGAACAGCATGAGTCCCCAGGAAGCCACAGGCACTTTTTTTTTTTTTCCATTTTATTTATTTTTTCAGCGTAACAGTATTCATTCTTTTTGCACAACACCCAGTGCTCCATGCAAAACCTGCCCTCCCCATTACCCACCACCTGTTCCCCCAACCTCCCAGCCCTGACCCTTCAAAACCCTCAGGTTGTTTTTCAGAGTCCATAGTCTCTTATGGTTCGCCTCCCCTTCCAATTTTTTTTTTTTTAATAAACATATAATGTATTTTTATCCCCAGGGGTACAGGTCTCCACAGGCACTTATTAATCCTGCTGGGCCACCCCATCTTCCCAGGAGGAGGCGGTCCTCTCCTGGGAGGGGCTGATGGGGCTTCTAAGTCCTCTGCAAGTCCCTGGGCCGGCACACTGATTGGTCGACTGTTAAATGCAGGCAGGAACAGCTGGGACGCCTAACCCAGGCCTTGATTTTGAGTCCCAGGGGCCGGGGGTGGGGCGTCCGGGGCTGAGGTGGGACGCCCAGACTGCCTGGAGTTACTGCAGGGGAGTGGGTTTCAGACCTTGGGGTGTGGAAGGAGCACCTGCAGAACAGCTCAAAACGCTCAGCTCCCACCCGGAGAGCTTTGGATTCAATCTGTCTGTCCGTCTGGAGAGAAGGTCTGACACCTCTATTCTTGAGCTCCCCTGGGGGTTCTGATACACAGGGTTCACACCCCAGCATTTGGATACTGCTGCCTTAGAGCACGCTCTCCAATGCCCTCAGCGGACAGAAGGGGAAATTAAGTCAGAGGACTGTGAAGAGCGCCCTCAGCTCTGGCAGAGCCCTCAGCCCTTGGCCGATGGGAGGGAGGTCTGATGGAGACACTCAGCCTCCGCCTCCGACCCCCACCTCCAGCTGTTTCAGATTCCAGGGGAAATCCTGTCTTCCTCTTCTCATTGAAGTGGGGAGCTCAAAGTCATGGCCACGGCGATCAGACTGGCTGGATCTGACGCCCAGCTGTGCTACTCACTAGCAGTGGGACCCAGCAGTTTGGGTAAAGAGCCAGCGGGGTGTTCTAAGACATACATATATTTATGTTGTATCCTTTTTATACAGTCTTTAGAATAACCGAAAGGGGAGAGAAAGCTAGGACACTAGAAGAGGCAGACAGTTAGGTAAACTGGCTGCAGACTAATCGTTCGAGTCCCGTGACACTGGAAAACTTACCTGTTCATTCTAAACCTCAGTTTCCCCACCTGTAAAATGAAGCTGAGAAAATCTACTCACAGGGTCGCCCAAGGGACGTTGTAAAGTGGCGTGAGTTACGTGCCAGGTAGATGGTAAATATTCAATAAATTTGACTTCCCTCCCTTCCTGAGCATTCGGACCACACAGAGGCCTCCCCTGCTCTTGGCTTTGGCTTTGAGGAGCTTGTGGTCGCCGGCAGGATTTCACACTGGAAGTACATGCATTCCAAATTGATACCTAACTGTATATTTTCTGGTGTAAACTATATGTCGACTCTAACTTTAGCCCGGGGTAGCTTTGTTACTTGTTTCCCTTTCATGAAAGCTATAATAGAGGAAGAGAAAACCTTGCCTTGTACATTCCAATTCCTAAATACACAATTTACAATTTTCTGGGATATTATTTAAGTTTATTTTAGTTCTGGAGTCTCACCATCCCCACGGGGAGCTTTTTTCAGTTCCGGGTGGGCTCTAGAAAGGCCTGGAATGTCTCAGAGGGTGGGAAGGATAATCTTCACATTTGTTAAAAAGCAGGGCCTGGGGTCTTTGCAGGATCTAGGACTTGGAAGATTCCCAGACACCCCTGAGGGTCTCAGGAGGGGGGCCAAGCTCACACCAAGCTGTTCTTCTCATGGCCTGGAACTCTCGTAGCTGGGCTTCCTGACTTTTTCATTATCTGCTCATTCTGAGGCCAGTGAGGGACATGCTGGACCACGGTCTGGCCATGGTTAGGCTTCCTCTCTTCTTTCTGGAAATGATCACAAGACTCTCTGCTCGTAGGTTGCCCCACTGTGTGAAAGACCTGTGACATTCGTCTGGTTCTCAGAGGACTCCGGGGACTCCTGAGGAAGAGATGCTACTGGCCATATGGTCAGTGTCTGCCTGTGTCCCACCCACCCCCTGCCCCCAGACCTGTTCTTGAGACAAGACCTTCTCTGGCACTCGATGACAGGACCCCAAGGAAGGCCCTGGTCTTGCTAAACATCCTCCGGGAGGACTTCCATTCCTGGACCCGCGGGGCGTGCTGTCCTTGGGGGGGACGATGGTACGGGGCAGCCTCACGCGATCTCCCTCCTTGTTCTGGCTGCTGATAATAAGTTCCTATCCTGGAGTGTCACACTAGGATTCTCAAACTTCCGTGTGCGAGAGAATCTGGTGTGTTTTTAAAAACACCCCAAAGGATTCAGAGGCAGGTGGTCACTTAGAGAAACTCTTGGTTACTGAAGTTGTTTTAAAGCTGTTCCAAGTTGCTGGATGTCTTTGAACTGTTCAAAGTCCAGAAAAAGGAGGGGCCCTTTAAGAAGGCTGATTGTAAAGCAGGAGACCCACTCCCAAGGAGAGCAGGCTCTGGTCCGGATAATCACAGGAGCAGTGGGGAAGGGTAGCATCGTGGGGCACTGGGCACGGTTCCCCGCGCTCACAAACCACAGCCCCACGAAGGACGCACTCTTACATTTTCATTTCCCAGACGAGGAAACAGGCCCAGAGAGGTTGAGTGGGGTGTCCGAGGCCCAGCTACCCTGGGGCTTCAACATTAAGAGTCTGGTGGAGATACAACTCAGGTCTTTGTAGAAAATGGCCAGAGACTCTCTAACCTGAGCCAAGAGCACGCAGAGAGGGATCAAGGGTTGCACACATTGGTGAGGGTAGCTTGGCACTTGTATAATAAAAAATTTGCCTGGTCTTCATCCTGGGTTTATGGGAGAGATCTTCTAAACCCTTGAAATTTCCATAGTGATAGGAGTCTTGGTAGGTCCCTGAGATCACCCTGAGTTTCTGTGAACAAGGTGACTCATGGGGACTCCTGATAGTTTCAGGTTAAGGGCTGGTCATCTGAAAGGGTTGGGGCTCTGAGCCATGTGATACCAGCCTGATCTGGGAACAGGGGCCGCAGATTGGGTTCTGTCCTGTGGCCCATGATCCAATCATTGAGGCCTCTGTACTGCACCTCCAGTAAAAACTCTGGCGATTAAAAACAAGTTTGGTTGAGGGTTTCTGGTTGATGAACACATTGCTGTGTCGGGAGAGGGACACATTCTGATCCCACGGGGACAGGACAAGGAAGCTCTGTGTGCAAGACCCTCCCCAATCACTTCATTTGTCTTGTCCTGATTTGCATCCTTTATAAAATAAAACTCTAATGGTAAGTAAAGTGCTTTCCCGACTTCTGTGAGCCATTCTAGCAAATTATCAAATACGAAGGGGTCGTGGGAAACTCCAAATTTATAGCCAGGAACTCAGAAGTTCAGGTGGCTTGGAGATCCCCAAACTTGAGGCTGCTGTCCGAAGGGAGGGCAGTCTTCTTGGGCCCTTAACCCCCAGAGTCTAACACTCCTTCCGGGTCGTGCTGAGTTGCAGTGTGCATCATAACACTAGATTCTTGAGTGCCTGATTTGAGAGCTGGACTTTCTTTGCTTAGTGGCTGGGAGTCACAGGCTTATGAGAAGGTGATTGTCAGGATTAGTAACTAGGATTCTGGGAGAATAATCCAGCAGAGACCAAGGCTGGCCAGGGTTCTCCTTGAGCCCCAAGCAGCCTTGGTCATGCAGGCTCAACACAGGTGGGCAATGCTGGTTACCCACGATGCTTCCTTTCCAAAAATAAGGAGCTGCTACAAAGCAGCCCGCATGCACTGGGAGGGTTGGAGCCCCTCGGGGTAGGCCGGCCAAGAAGCTGCAGAAAATTCGCAGTTCTGGGAACAGAGGGGCAATTGCTTCTTCCTGGCTCACGTTCTGCAGACATCAAAGGCCATGAAAGAGTCCTGGGTGCAGACCCAACCCAAGCCTTCTCTTCAAAACACAAGGGGTGTTGGGGTGCCTGGGTGACTCAGTCAGTTTAAGAATCGCCTTCGGCTCAGGTCATGATCCCAGGGTCCTGGGATGGAGCCCCACATCACGCTCCTTGTCAAGCAAGGAGTCTGCTTCTCCCTTTGCCCCTCCCCATGCTCCTGCGCTCTCTCTCTCTGTCTCACACACACACGGGTGTGTGCAAAAATAAATTTAAAAATCTTAAAAAAAGAAAAAAACCCACACACAAGGGATGTAGCAGCAAGAAATCAGGGTACAGCTTCCCCTCAGGTATTTGGGAAACCCAGAGCCCCTTTCCTTAAGCTTCCTGTGCTCTCCAACCTGCTTCTTTCCGACAGCTAAGCGCTGGGAAATTGTATTCCGACATTTCTTGAATGTCCACAGCAAGCTGGGCATCGCGCCTCATGCTCCCCCCGCACCCCCCCCCCGCCCCGGCCCTGGATCTGATTCAGCCTTCACTGCAGCCCTACCCAAGGAGATGACTTAATCTCTGGGCCCAGTGAGTGGAGCCATGAAGTTCAGATGGATTTTGCAAGACAAAAACCTAAATCTATTTTGTGGCTGCTGATACACATTCCGACTTCACCACATCCGCGGTCATTCCGACCACAAACACAAAAGGTGCTATAAATTCATTTCCATGCGGTATTTCATTGTTTCTGGCATCATTCATTTCTTGATAACTCAGCCAGTCCAAATAGCCCGTCCAGGTCTGTCATTGATCCCAAGAGCCCCATCGAGGTGTCCTTGATTTACTGACGGTGTTAGGCCTTAATGGCTTACAGCTGTTTTTTTTCCACGAACTCTATTTTCTCATCGAATTTGATGAGAAAAAAATTTTGAGAGAGATGCTAGTCAAGAAGTTTAATTGCACTCACAGAAGCAGCAGGCTTTTTGCATTTTTATTTAATCCTTGTATTAAGTAATGGTCAGCAGAGAAAACTCGAAAAATATGGCCATATAAAGAGGGAGGGGAAAAGCACTCATAATTTCATGACCTAGAGATAACTGATATTAATGTTTTGGCTTGCTTTCCTGTTTTTTTCTATGCACATGTACATACTTGAACCTCCCTGGGATTATCTCTCCAAGATTTTGCCCTTGGTCCCAGCAAGCAGCAGAGGGATCGCCTGGGAGCCTGTTGAAAATGCAGAATCTGGGGCGCCTGGGTGGCTCAGTGGGTTAAAGCCTCTGCCTTTGGCTCAGATCATGATCCCAGGATCCTGGGATTGAGCCCCACATCGGGCTCTCTGCTCGGCAGGGAGTCTGCTTCCTTCTCTCTCTCTGCCTGCCTCTCTGCCTACTTGTGATCTCTGTCTGTCAAATAAATAAATAAAATCTTAAAAAAAAAAAGAAAAAGAAAGAAAGAATGCCGCTTCCAGTCGGCGAACGGGAGAAGAATGAGTCACAAACAAGTCAGCTGCAAGAGAAAGGGAGCAGGGGACAACAGTCGAAAAGACTGCTGCCCCCAGCAACCCCACACTCTCACTTTTATTAGATAGAAACAATAGCCAACAGAAGAGCCGATGAAGGTCAAACACTAGTCTCCTCTGTCTTGTGGACAAACAAGAAGGAGGGTAAAGTTTATAGTTAAACAAGCACATTCAAAGGACTCATCTAACTAACAACAGGCGCTTTTGGGAAGAGAAAGGAGATATTGGCCTTTCCCCCAAAGACCTATTGCCAGTAGATGTTTTTGTTAAGGCCCTATCTAAATGTGCTTGGTAACTAGTAAAATCATCCAGGGGTTATAGTTTAAGTAATACATTGGTCTGAGGGGCAGTTGCATCTCCCCCCTTTTGTTTGTGAAGAAGTAGAAAAGTTGATTTTGCAGCTTCTTGATTCCTCAGTCGTTGGAGGGATTTTCGCGTGCTTCTGAGGACTAAGCGTAAAAAGATTATAGCAATAAAAAGAATAGTCATGGGCGCCTGGGTGGCTCAGTGGGTTGAGCCGCTGCCTTCGGCTCAGGTCATGATCTCAGGGTCTTGGGATCGAGTCCCACATCAGGCTCTCTGCTCGGCAGGGAGCCTGCTTCCTCCTCTCTCTCTGCCTGCCTCTCTGCCTACTTATGATCTCTGTCAAATAAATAAATAAAATCTTGGAAAAAAAAAAAAAGAATAGTCATTCCACCTGTAACACCGAGACCAGTTTGTTTGATCCAAGTAGAAGGGTTTAAATCAGACAGAATATCATTAATTCTTTGAGTAAAACTCACTCCTGGAACTGATTGTAATGATGAGTGAGTAATACTTAGAAGAGTTTCTTAGAAGTTGTTTAATACCTAAAGTTAGATTATCACCAGAATGGTTAGTAATATGCCGGCGAATTTTGTTCCAAGATATTTCTGATTCATTATAGGCATGGGGAGTAACACAGAAGAAGAAACATTCCAGTCACATAAAATATGAAAGTCTAAGCTTTATATTTTGAAGATCATCTCCTATATGTATCATGGCTGTTTCTAAATCAGAGATACTTTCATCTAATTTTGGATCTGTGATCATTTGTTGACTCCAAGCTTTGCTAGCATTCTCGCGCCACTTCTGAACCAATCGTGTGGTTTGTCCAGTTTGATGCAAGGCCATTCCTGCAGTGGTAGCCGTAGCAGTAATGGCTCTAATTCCTAAAATAGCTGGTATAAGCAGCCCGAGAAATCTTTCTGTTCTAGGGACCCAGACCTTCAAAACTGTTAAAAGTATATGTACATCTGGAGAGCTTTCCCAAACACGGTGGTGTTTCACCAACAACCAAATGTCTATTCTTCTTCTAGCTATGAGAGTGATAGAATTGTCTGTATAAACATTCTTATCTACACAGGTGAACATTTCACATTCCAGACAGTTTATTTCTCTATTGCTATTATCAAAAGTCATTTTTCCGGGGCGCCTGGGTGGCTCAGTGGGTTAAAGCCTCTGCCTTCTGCTCAGGTCATGATCTCAGGGTCCTGGGATTGAGCCCCGCATCGGGCTCTCTGCTCAGCAATGAGCCTGCTTCCTCCTCTCTCTCTGCCTGCTTCTCTGCCTACTTGTGATCTCCATCTGTCAAATAAATAAATAAAATCTTTTTTAAAAAAGTCATTTTTCCAATAACAAAAGCATAAGGATCTCTAACACAAGCTTTTACCCATTCTTCATCCATTAGGAAAAAAGAAAACGCATAGTCATTAGACTGATGAATATAAGAGTTGTTCCAAACTCTTACAAGATTTAAAGTGGTAGTGACCTTCCATACATTCTTTTGTCTTTTATGATAATTAACAAATGGAGATGGCATAGAAAGTCCTTGCCCAAGCCAAACCAGGGGTGCATCCCCTGAGGTTAAGGTTTGTGGTAAAATGAGATAATCAAAAACTCGTCATTTTAAATTTCGATGAGAGGAGCAGGGTCTCCCAGTACAATTGGTGACTGCCATCCCCTTGCGGGACCAGTCCCATATAATTCCATAGGAATCATTAATAACAATACTGGGGTGAGAAGCTCGACAATCCTCCCATAAAGGGCAAATTCCCTCATCAGACCACATTTGGGTTAGTTTGCATTCGGGAATAGGGGGTGCTGCTGTGTTATAGCTAGGACCCCGATATTCATCGGCTTGGAATCCTTTAGTGGAGAGTAAATGTAACTGAACTTTAGTCAGATAATTGTCAGTAGGAAAGTCCACCAACTATCTCTGATCATCAGGGATAAGACAACTAGAATAACTGGTCTATTCTGATATCCAAAGGTAAGATTAACATTTGTGCCCTCCTCTGAGGGCAAGAGCAGCAATCCAGGATCCAAAATTCCAGGTACCCATTTTGAGGCATTCAAATAAAGTGGTATTGTATCTTCTCCCCACTCTACTGGACAGAGCAAGGGAGGACTGGGTATATAAGCCCAGTAAGTAAAGTCATTTATTTGTGCACAACATCCAGGAAGACGTACAGCTACCGTGATGAGAGCCAGCATGTTACATGAGATGTAGAAACAGTAGTAGTTTCGATATGCTGTAAAACATATACTGAATATAAAGAATCAGATAGCAGATTAAATGCAGAAGAAACGTCTTGAGACAATGCAATAATCGCCATTAATTCTGATTTTTGTGCTGAGAGACTGGTAGCGATATGACCTTCGAAGTAGGACCATAATAACAAGCTTTACCTTTGACAGAGCCATCAGAAAAGTAAATAGGGGCATCTGTTATTGGATTTTTATAAGTAATTTTAGGAAGGACAAAAGCAGTACGGTTTAAAAAGGAAACAACATGGGGCGCCTGGATGGCCCAGTGGGTTAAAGCCTCTGCCTTCGGTTCAGGTCATGATCCCAGGGTGTTGGGATCGAGTCCCGCATCGGGCTCTCTGCTCAGCAGGGAGCCTGCTCTTTCTCTCTCCGCCTGCCTCTCTGCCTACTTGTGATCTCTGTCTGTCAAATAAATAAATAAAATCTTTAAAAAAAAAAAAAGGAAACAACAGGTAAAGAGGGATAATGAGAAGAGGTGTTTCCAGTAAAGCCACTAAGGGCAATTTGCCAATTTAAATTATTTTGGAATGCCATTTCAATTTGTGTCTTATTTAAAGACAGAACAATAACCTGTGGATCATACCCCTGTATTTGCCGAATTCTTTTTCTTCCTAATTGAGTAATACTGCCAATATGGTCTATATAGGTAGTGAGTGTTTTAACAGTATTATTTGGAAGAAAAATCCATTCTACAATTAGTTTCTTCTGGATAATTAATCCAGTGGGTGTAGGTGGGGTATGAAAAATGAGAAGATCTAACGGTATCTCAGGTTGGACTCTATCCGTTTGCATTGAGTGAATCTGGCTTTCAACAAATTGTAATTCTTTTAAGGTCTCTTTTGATAGGGTCCTAGGGCTGTTTAAATTAGGCTCTCCCTTTAAAGAGGCAAACAGAGGGACACCTGGGTGGCTCAGTGGGTTAAAGCCGTTGCCTTCAGCTCAGGTCATGATCCCAGGGTCCTGGGATCAAGTCCCACATCGGGCTCTCTGCTCAGCATGGAGCCTGCTTTCTCCTCTCTCTCTGCCTGCCTCTCTGTCTACTTGTGATCTCTCTCTCTCTGTCAAATAAATAAATAATAAAAAATCTTTAAAAAAAATAAAGAGACAAACAGATGCTGTAAAGCATAAGTGGTAATTCCAATTTTAGGTCTTCTCCAATTAATATCTCCCAATGATTTCTGTAAATCACTCAAGGTTGTAATTTTCTTTCTATGGCTTTGAGCTTTATTGTGGTTTAACTGAGGTCCTGTCCATAATGAACCCCAAATATGAGAAAGGTGGGGTGACTTGTATTTTTTTCTGGAGCTGTAATTAGTTTGTATTTTTCAAATTGCAACTGCAGCATTCTGAATGCCTCCTGAAACTGCATGTTGTCAGAGGCTGCACACAATATGTTATCCACACAATGGGCAAGATAAATCTGTGCAAATTGATTTCTAACCGGCTGTCTAACTTTTGTCACATACTCCTGACAGATAGTGGGGCTATTCAACATTCCTTGTGGAAGAACTTTCCATTGATATCATTTGGCTGGTTCCTTTAAATTTACACTAGGAATAGTGAAAGCAAAAACGGGGACAGTCTTCCTTAGCAAGTGGTATAGTATAAAAGCAATCCTGTACATCTATGATAATTATTGGCCATTCACGTGGGACTAGATTAGGCAAAGGCAATCCAGGTTGGAGAGACCCCATGGGTTGGATAGCAGAATTAACCGCACGCAGGTCTGTTAAAAGTCTCCATTTTCCTGATTTTTTCTTAATAACAAAAACTGGCAAATTCCAAGGACTGTGAGATTCTTCAATATGTCCTTTTTCTGTCTGTTCCTCTACTAGGGTTTGCAAAGTAAGTAATTTCTCTTGTGTTAAGGGCCACTTGGAATTTTAATGGGAAGCTTGGTAGGCATTAAAAGATAATCTTTGGGAGTGAGGATAACTAATCCAGCACTATCAGGCTCTCAAACAACAACATTGGAGCTGCTCAATAGCTTGATCATTCATTAGTACCTGGTCTTGCACCTGGGCCCATGACCCAGTACCCATGAGCTGCTCCATGGAAATAGGAACATTACGAACTCTGTTATGGGCAGCTGCTGTTTCTGCATGATCTTGCCACCATGTTTTTTTTTTTTTAATATTTTATTTATTTGACAGAAATCACACTAGGCAGAGAGGCAGGCAGAGAGAGAGGAGGAAGCAGGCTCCCTGCTGAGCAGAGAGCCCAATGTGGGGCTCGATCCCAGGACCCTGGGATCATGACCTGAGCCAAAGGCAGAGGCTTTAACCCACTGAGCCACCCAGGTGCCCCATTGCCACCATGTTTTAAAGTGTAAGAACTCACTCGAAGATAGAACTGTTTTTGCTAACAATGACCAATCATAAGTCGATTGCCTTCTGTGATGCCTTAAATGATTCCCGTTGTAAATGGAGAGTTAACTCCATAGTTTTGTACTGCTTGTTTTAGTTCTTTCAATAATTTGAAGGGAAATGGCTCATGCTTGGCCTCATAGATACCATTAGGGTTGTTAGGGTCCTGTCCTGGAAGGACATGTTCTGTAATAATAACTGGGAAATTAAAATGTAAGGCATCTAGGTCTCCCCGCTCGCTGTGCTTCAAGGAGGCCTTTTTGAATGGCTGATAGCGTGTACTTTTCATCTTTAGCCGAGGGTGGCAGTGCCATTTGCACCTTTTGGAGGTGCAGGAGGAGGAGGAGGAGATTCCTCCTTTATATATTCCATCCTTTCTGATGGCCTTAGTAATTTCTTTCTCCTCCTGAATGACATGTTCAGGTTCCTCTTTTTTAGTTTGTCCTGAACATTCATTATCACTCTCCGAATCAGGGGTTTGTAAAGACTCCAAAACGGAGCAAATGAGGGTCCAAGTAGGCCATATAGTAATTGGAAATGGCTTTCCTTTAGTATACGAAAGTTTTAACTCATGACCTACTTTTTCCCATGTTTGTAAATCTAAAGTCCCTAATATAGGGAACCAGGAGCAATGTTCTTTAATTACCTTTAAAAGCTCCATAAGCTGGCCCTCGCTGACTTTTGCTCCTCCCGCCTTTAGGAGCCAGCTCAGTAAACAAACGTAAGAGTGATAATCGTTTGTGCTCTCTAGATTACCCATAGCCTGCAATAATTCACCACAACTCACCAGCGGGAAAAAGGCATGGCCGTGCAATACTCACGTTGGAGCTTCTTCTCCTGTTTTGTTTCAAGTCCCTGTTTGGGCGCCACTTGCTGCTTCTAGTCAGCGAACGGGAGAAGAATGAGTCACAAACAAGTCAGCTGCAAGAGAAAGGGAGCAGGGGACAACAGTCGAAAAGACTGCTGCCCCCAGCAACCCCACACTCTCACTTTTATTAGATAGAAACAATAACCAACAGAAGAGCTGGTGAAGGTCAAACACTAGTCTCTTCTGTCTTGTGGACAAACAAGAAGGAGGGTAAAGTTTATAGTTAAACAAGCACATTCAAAGGACTCATCTAACTAACAACAGGCGCTTTTGGGAAGAGAAAGGAGATCTTGGCCTTTCCCCCAAAGACCTATTGCCAGTAGATGTTTTTGTTAAGGCCCTATCTAAATGCGCTTGGTAACTAGCAAAATCATCCAGGGGTTATAGTTTAAGTAATACATTGGTCTGAGGGGGAGTTGCAAAAGAAAGAAAATGCAGAATCTCAGGCCCTATGCCAAGGCTACGGAATCAGAATCTGTGTTTGTTTTTTTAAGATTTTATTTATTTATTTGACAGAGAGAAATCACAAGAGAGGCAGGCAGAGAGAGAGGAAGGGAAGCAGGCTCTCCGCTAAGCAGAGAGCCCGATGTGGGACTCGATCCCAGGATCCTGAGATCATGACCTGAGCTGAAGGCAGCGGCTTAACCCACTGAGCCACCCAGGCACCCCCAGAATCTGTGTTTTAAGGAGGGAACTCTGTGGGTTGTTAAAGGTTGATGAGTGCTGGTTTACCCCTTGCTGTTTGCATTCTGCGTTACATTGCAAGTATTTCCGCATGCCATTAAAAAAAATTCTACTATAATATGATTTCTAATTGCATAACATTTCATCATGCGTGTGAACCACAACTTGCTCACCTCTTCTCCTCTTGTCTTCCCTATCACAGGGAGCACCCCAGGGAATGTCCTTGAATCCACTTCGCTCCCTATCCCTGATGGTGTCGCTGGAACAGTCCCTGGAACTGAAATTACTGAGGCAAAGGCTATGATGTTAACAGAATGTTTTTCATGCTTTTGGGCTGCTTGGCACCTTTTGAATACCCTTCCTGTATTTAATCAATTTCCCACCATGGGAGCCCCATCTCCCCGTACTAGAAACCCAAACTCCCATTCTCAGAGTTCCTCAAAGCTGACGTCAAGCCTGTGATCTGTGCTCCGCTGGTGAGATGCATGAGTTCAGAACAGAGTGGTTCAGAGTGGTTCATAGCAGAGCCGGAGCAGGGGGAAGCACCCCGCTGAGTCTGCTCTGGGGGCAGTAAGGAGGAGCAAGTGAGGACCACCGCCTTTCAGGGGTACTGGCTTCTACGTCCTGGGCCCAGCCTGCAGTGTGAGCTGATGCCTGCAGTGGGTTTTTGCCCAGAGCCTTGTGTCCAGGGGGCTTGGTCTCTGGCGCCCTGGGGACAGGGGAGTTGGCCAGCTCCCTCAAATCCTTAATTTATACCTGCTTAAACTGGCTATGAACCTGGCTGACCCCCAAACATTTTTAAGACTTTTGATACACGTTGCTGAAAACTTTGTAGACATTCTTTTTTTTCCCTTTTACTTATTGAAATGTATTTATTTATTTTTAAGATTTTATTTACTTATTTGACAGAGAGCAAGGGAGAGAGCATAAGCAGGGGGAGCGGCAGGCAGAGAGAGAGGGAGAAGCAGACTCGCTGCCAATCAGAGAGCCCGACGTGGGGCTCGATCCTGGAGCCCTGGGATCTTGAAGGCAGATCATGTCTGTCCCGAGCTGAAGGCAGACATTCAACTGATTGAACCACCCAGGTGCCCCAACTTACTGACATTTAATAGAACACTGATACAAGGGCCGAACTTAACTCAAAAGTATAAAACCCATAGGAAACTTTCCATAGACTTCTACAGAAGCACAACGCCCATCTTAGTGCATAAGTCTAGTCACTAATTATACCATTATCATATCCAATAGGCTGATTATTATATTAGAGAACCCATTATCCTAACCATGTCAAATAACAGACACTCCATTATCTCCAACATATAATGCAGAGGCTATATCAAGTCAGAGTAATTCTGAGACCAAGTTCCAGATTATGTCAGATGTTGTGGGTTATGTATTTTTAAATTTATTTTATTAAGATATAACTCACATACAAGGCACCCAACTCAGTTGGCTGGTGTCCTACTCTAGATTTCGACTTGGGTCACGATCTCAGGGTCATGAGATCAAACCCCGCTTTTGGCTGTGTGTTGGGCATGGCGCCTGCTTATGATTCTCTCTCTCTTTCTCTCAGCACCTGAGTGGCTCAGTTGGTTAAGCAACCAACTCTTAATTTCAATTCAGATCGTGATCTTGGGGTTATCAGATTGAGTCTTGTGATGGGCTGGTGCTCAGAGCAGAGCTTGCTTCTCTCCCTCTCCCTCTGCCCTCATCCCTCAAAGATATAACTCCTAACCACAAAACTCACCATTTTAAAGTGTGCAGTTCAGTGGTTTTTAGTATATTCCCTGTCCCACATTCCCTGGCAACAATTGATCGACCTCTGTCTCTAAGGATTTGCCTCATCTGGGCATTTCATATAAATGGAATCCTGTAGTATGTGGCCTTTTGAGTCTGGCTTTTTTCGCTCAGAATCATGTTTTCAAGGTTTGTCTATGTGTAGGAGTCTATCACTTCCTTTCATGTTATGAGTGAAGAATGTTCCATTGTGTGGAATTAGTCCATATTCTGTACATCCATTTCTCAATAAATGGACACTGGGTTGTTTCTACTTTTTGGCCATCAACTATGCTTTTATGAATACTTGTGTACAGGTTTTTGAATGAACGTATCTTTTCAGTTCTCTTGGGTGGATATGGAGGGATGGGCTTGCTGGGTCCTCTAGCAGCTTTGTGTCTAACTATTGAGGAGCTGTCGAACCACTTTCCACAGTGGCCGCACCATTTGGCAATTTGCTGGTGGCAAACCCACCAGCCACGTATGAGGGTTCTGATTTCTCCACAGCCTTGACAATACTTATCATTTTCCTTTTTTAAAATTTTGGATTATAGCCATCCTAGTATGTGTGAAATGGTATCTCACTGGGGTTTTGATTTGTGTTTCCCTAATGTTTCATGATTTTGGACATCTTTTCCTGTGCTTACTGGCCATTTGTCTCTCTTCTTTGGAAAAATATCTGTTCAGACTCTTTGCTCATTTTAATACTGGGTTATTTGTCTTTTCAATGTTACATTTTTAAAGTTTATTATATATTCTTGCTAACCTATAAATATATGATTTGCAAATATTTTCCTTGTGGTTTGTCTCTTCACTTTCTTGGTAGCATTCTTCGATGCACAGAAGTTTTTAATCTTGATGAACTACAATTTACCTATTTTTTCTTTTCTTACTTGTGTTTTGGTGTCATACCTAAGAAACGATTGTGTAATCCAAGGTTGTTGAGATATACAACTATGCTTTCTTCTTAGTATTTTATACTCTTAACTCTTTTTAAAATTAAAAAAAATTTTTTTTAAAGATTTTATTTATTTATTTGAGAGAGAGAATGAGAGAGAGAGAGCATGGGGTGGAGGGTCAGAGGGAGAAGCAGAACCCCCACTGAGCAGGGAGCCTGATGCGGGACTCAATCCTGGGATTCCAGGATCATCAACTTAGCTGAAGGCAGTCGCTTAACCACTGAGCCACCCAGGTGTCCAACTCTTTTTTTTTTTTTAAGCTTTTATTTATTTATTTGAGAGAGTGAGCACAGAGGGGGCAAGGGGAGGGGCAGAGGGACAAGCAGACTCCCCAGTGAGATCGGGGCCTAAGAGACCCAGTGGGAGGGGGGCTTGATCCCAGGACCCTGAGATCAGGACCTGAGCTGAAGTCAGATGCTTAACCAGCTGCATCACCCACGTGCCCTTGTACTTTTAACTCTTATATTTGGGTCTTTGATCCATTTTCTAGTTAATTTTTGTATATGGTATGGGGAAGGCTCCAAATTCATCCTTTTGCATGTGGCTCTCTAGTTGTCCCAACATCAAATTGTTGCAAAAACTAGTCTTTTCCTGTGAAATGTTCTTGGCACCCTTCTCAAAAAAGAATAGAATACTTAGGAATAAACTTAACAAAGGAGGTGAAAGACCTGTACACTGAAAAATACAAAACACTCCTGAAAGAAATTAAAGACACCAATAAAAAGACATCCTGTATTCAGAGATCACAAGACTTAATATCATTAAGATGTAATATTACCCAAAGCAAATCTATAAGTTCAATGCAGTCCCTATCAAAACCCCAAAGCTGTTTTTTTCTGTGTGTGCATGCCAAAAAAGAACAGTCCATCTTAAAATTCATATGGATTGCCCCAAAGATTTTGAATAGCCAAAATAATTTTGAAAAAGAACAAAGTTGGAGCTTTCACCCTTTCTGATTTCCAAACTTACTATGAAGTAAGTAATCCAACAATGTCATACTGGCTTAAGTCAGACATATAGACCAATGGAATAGAGAACCCAGAAATAAAATCTCATATATATGGCCAAATGATTTTTGATGAGGGAACAGGTCCATTCAATGATGAAAGCACAGTCTTTTCAACAAATGGTGTTGGGAAAATTGGACACCCACATGCAAAAGAATGGAGTTCAACCCTTCCATTAAACCTTCTGCAAAGATGAACTCAAAATGGATCAAAGACTTAAACTATAGTTTAGTTAAGAAGTACCATGATAAAATTCTTAGAAGAAAACACAGAGAAAAAGCTTCATGACTGGCTTTGGCAATGAGTTTTTTGGGTATGACCCCAAAACACACACAAAAAGAGGAAAATAGGTAAATTGAATGACATCATGATTAAAAACTTAAGCGAGGGGCGCCTGGGTGGCTCAGTGGGGTAAGCCGCTGCCTTCGGCTCAGGTCATGATCTCAGGGTCCTGGGATCGACCCCGCATTGGGCTCTCTGCTTAGCGGGGAGCCTGCTTCCCTTCCTCTCTCTCTCTATGCCTGCCTCTCTGCCTACTTGTGATTTCTGTCTGTCAAATAAATAAATAAAATCTTTAAAAAAAAAAAACTTAAGTGAGTCATTGGATGCATGAACAAATGAACAGAGTTAAAAAGACAATCCACAGAATAGGTACCAAAATAAATAGACAAACAAAACGAATAACCGATGAATGGGTGAACAAAATGTGGTATACACAGACTATTATACAGCCTTAAAAAGGAAGGACATTCTCACACATGCTGCGATATACATGCACCTGGAGGACATTGCATTAAGTGAAATAAACCAGCCACAAAAGGACAAATACTGTATGATTCTACTCACGTGAGGTTCCTAGACTGGTCAATTTTGCAGAGACAGAAGTAGAATGATGGGGCCAGAGGCATAGGGATATGGGACGTTATTGTTTAATAGATCTAGAGTTTCAGTTCTGCAAGATGAAAAGAGTTCTGGAGACGGACAGTGAGTCTGATGGCACAGCATTGTGAATGCACTTAATACCATTGAACTGTACATTTAAAAATGGTGAAGATGTTGAATTATATGGGATGTGTGTCTTACTACAGTTAAAAATTTTTCTAAATCAATTGACGATACATGGGTGCGTTCGTAGAAGCTTTTTATTTTTTTTTAAGATTTTATTTATTTATTTGACAGACAGAGATCATAAGTAGGCAGAGGCAGGCCGAGAGAGGAGGAAGCAGGCTCCCTGCTGAGCAGAGAGCTCAATGCAGGGCTTGATTCATGACCTGAGCTGAAGGCAGAGGCTTTAACCCACTGAGCCACCCAGCTTAGAAGCTTTTTAAAAAATACAGTAGAAGGGCACCTGGGTGGCTCAGTGTCATGATCTCAGGGTTCTAGGATTGAGCCCCGTATCAGGCTCTCCGCTCGCAGGGAACCTGCTTCTTCCTCTCACTGCCTGCCTCTCTGCCTACTTGTGATCTCTGTCTGTCAAATAAATAAATAAAATATTTTTAAAAAATACGGTAGAAGCTTTTTAAAAAATACTTTTTCAGTACCCCTATTCCCATGCCCCAAGAATCTATTGTTCCAATAAGTGGCCATGCTTTGCCAACCCGAACTAGGATGGGATGACCTCCAACATTTTAGCAGCTTGCCTCCATCCTAGTTTTTCTTTGAGCAATAACCTCTCTCCTGTTCCATGCGGTCCTGATGCTACTGGTTGTGGTGAGGCACCAGCGCCCTCCCCTCCCACCGCTGCCCCAGCTAGAGCCATCAGGCTTGTCCCCCAGGCATTTGGATCTGGAGGGAGTCATCAATGGGGAAGAGCAGCGATTCCTGCCAGGAGCATCACACTGCAATGTCAAGGCCTCGGGGGTTTCTGAGAACCACACTCCATCTGGCCCAGCTAGAAGACCTGCAGACAGCCTGTGTGATATTCACTTATCGATTCAGTGCGGCAACATCTACTAATGACCCTTAAATCCTGTGCAAATGTATTCAAAGTGGCCCCAGGGGTTAAACATCTGGCGGTTCTCTCTCCAGCAGTGGTACTGCTGCCCCACAGCTTGAGAGATTTTCCGTTCTGCTTGCTATTAAATATTTAGTTATTGCATATTAATATACGTCAGAAAGGCACCCTCTTCCAGCCTGTGTGGGTCACGGGGTTATAAAATGGTACCCACCTTCTGGAAAGCAATCAGGCAATATATGTCAGGAACCCCAGAACTATCCTCCTCCTGGGAAAATAGATAATAGTAAGTACAGAAAAATCAATTTGGGCAGAGATGTTCAACATCCGCGTTGGCACAACCACATGCCTTGCATTCCCCCTAGCCTCTCCGTGGGGGACACAGGATGTAACCAGCTTCTTCTTGGTTAGGGTGGATCTGCAATGTGCCACTCTGATGATTTATGATGTTCCAAGGCTCCCTGTCCAGTAGGGATGAGGACAGAGAGGGGAAGGAGGCTGACGAGGCCAAAGAGTCCCATCTACCATATTTATAGTAATGAAAATATTTCAAACCATTCGATGTTTCAAATGCCCTTTTGTGCAGCCAAGGCTCTGACCAGAGTAGGATCCCAGGGGCTGGGGATGGGGCAGGGAGGTACTCTAAGCAACAAGACATCAGATCTGAGGATAGCAGGCCAAGGCCAAGGGCCAGTACTAGAGAAGCACTCTGGATTACTTTTTTTTTTTTTTAATTGGATAGGGTGGGCGGCGGGGGTTGTCTGGAGGGCCATGGGTCCAGATCTGATATTCTCAATGGGTCTCCCATTTAGCCTTCTACCATTCTCTTCAAATGTAGTTGCACGCTTCGTGCTAGACAGTGAGTCTGATAAGACCCAAAGAGGACATTGGGCCCTTGGCCTTGATCGTGTTGTACCCCTGGATAGCCAGTGCCGCCTGCGCTGCCTTAGGAATTGGTCCTTTCCTTGTGAGTTTCATTTTGCTACATTATTGTCTAAAGAGAGTATCCAGCTGTTCAATGTAAATATTAAAACAGCTAGCGATCTTTATAGTCCTCTTTTGGCATCTCTTCATTGCATGATATTCTAGGAGTCTCAAAAATGGTGGGTAAATCAGGTTTTTCCAGTCTTTGAGAAGGCATCTTCTAAGTTTTCAGATCTGAGGGGTGAGTGCGATCCTCAGACCAGAAGACAAAGCACGAGGTCGGCGGCCACAAGGACTCAGGAAGAGGTCAGGGAGGAAGGGACAGGACTGAGAGCACCAGGACTTGGGGCTTCAACAGGACGGGTACACTGAGTGGGGCCTGGCTCTAGGATAGGACACGGTGCACTAAGGGGCAGGGGGCAGAAGACCACAGCCAAACCTTAAGGAAACCATGGCCCATCAGGTCAGTGGCCCAGGCAGCTGTTAGGAATAATGGTTAGGAAGCCCTCGCAGCAACATGAGAAATGCTTTTGTTCGTATGCACAAGGCATCACTTTGTGGATTTCCAACGCAGGCACACAGAGGAAGCAAGACTAGGGAGTTACACCTAAGTGCAAGCCAGGAATTGTGGCTGGGTTTATTTGCTCAGTATTTTAAAATAAAATAATGGCACAAATCAGGAATCACTGCGTCCCAATCTCATCTAGCAGCACTTGGACCCCTTGGGAGAAGCCCAGGGCATGCCAAATACCCACAACACGTCTGAGAAGGCCTGGGAGGGCTCAGGGTCTCTCTCTCTCTCCCCCCTCTTCTGGGGCCCTGAGCCACCTTCCGTGGGGGACCAGGCAAGGATTAGGGACAGATATTGAAGCTGGCAAGGCCCGGCTGTGTGGACGCCAGCTCACTCTGGCTCCTGTCCCGGTTCCAGCACCTTCGAGGTCCATCTGAAGCAGCCTTGAAGAGGGTCACATCCATCCCACATGTGCCCAGGTCCCCAGCCAATCAGGTCCAAGGGGCCTCCAGGAAAGTGTCTTCCTCACTGCTGTGCTGGGGAAGGAATCTGCTTCTTGATCTAGCGGCTTTGGAGACCCGCAGGAAGGTCCTCAGAGCACGGGCTGCTATGGCTCCCCAGGCCTGGGCCTGAGCCCACCCACCATCCACTTAGCTCTTCTCAGCATTCTTGGGAAGGCAAGGAGACTTTCTCGGGGTCAAGGCATTGCTGGGCCTCCGTGTCCAGGCCAGGCTCCTGGCAGGGCTCCACACCTCGCCTCTACACTTATGCCCACTGCCTTCTCCCTGGCGGTCCTCCTTCAGCCCTTCAGGGAATGTGGGAACATTTAAATCCCCTAGGATTTAAAAGCTCCTTGCGGGCTTTCAGTGAAAATAAAATATGACTTATAGAGACTTACAGATATTTTGACAGTAATTATTGTTAATAGACGATGCAAATGTCACTAATTTTTCTGTTAGAAGAAACAGACGTTTCTTCTATTAAGGAATCCAATTTAAACTATAAGAAACAGATTCGGGCTGGTCGGAGTCAACCTGGTATGGTGGGCTGCCTGCGTCAGCATCACTCGTGGCGGTTGGTTAAAAAAATGCAGATTCCTGGGCTCCGCGCCAGAGCCAGCAAACCAGAATCTCAGGGAGGCGAGGACTGGGAACCTGAATTTTCAACAAGTTCTCTGGGTCATTCTGGAGGACAGAGGTTGAGGGGCTTCTGGACCTGGCTCCCCAGCTGAGGCCCCACACCCCGAGCCAGCAGGCACGCCCTTGTCCCCCAAGAGACTCTGAGATCTGGGGGTGCGGAAGACGCAGCAGGCAACAGGGGCTGCATTACGGGTTTGTGCCAAGTCCTCTGGGAGCACGGGGTGGGGGGAGTGTAAATCGTTCAGGGTCAAGGCAGGGGGAGGGGGCCGAGCAGAGGAGGCTGGGGAGGTGGGTGGAGGATGCTCTGTGCCCTGGTTCCCTTAAGCTGAGATAAAACACTTCCCAGAACCCCCTTCTCCTTAGGGCCCGCAGCAGAGTTGCTCAGAAGAGGAACTTCCGGAAGATTTGGAAAAGAGAAGAGAGGCAGCACCACGGCTCTCAGAAGGTTGTCTTCCACGGTACTGCCAGAGACAGAGCCCGGGGGGTGTCCCGCTGTGCCCGCTTGTCCTTGCGCTCCTCTGCGCCCTGTCCTGCCCGCGGGCCTTGCTGAGCAGCAGCTCCCACGGCCTCTCCATCGGCTCCCTTCCCGCCCGCTGTGGCCAGCGGGACATGCTTGGCTTCTCAAATTTCTCAGCAAGCACCAACTTGTCACTCATGGCAAGACCTTCCCTGATTGCCCCAGTCTCCTTTCAGAAACATCACCGATTTCAGCTCATCCCACATTTGGGTAACGTCTAAGGCCTGTAATAATTCCTCTATTCCCATATTCGTGGCTGCCCTGGCTGGACTCTTTCCAGTCCTTACCAGGAATCCCTTTTCAAGAGCAGAAAAACCTTCTTTGTAACCATCTCTCCCAAACACACACACACACACACACACACACACACACACACCTGGGGGCAGATCTCTTAATAGCCAGGGCTGAAGAAGGAGAGGTCCCTCTCACCCTCACATGTTAGGACAGCTGTGCCCTCGTTCAGGCCGCCTGCCAGGAGGAGGTGGTGGTGGCCCGGTCCTTCCGTGAGGCACTTCCTCGGCTTCAGGTCCTCTCCAGGAGTCCTGGAGGGCCGTTCTCTGGTTTGGACTTCTGGAAAGCAATCAGGTCTGCTCCAAGGCAAGATCGAACAACAGGTTTCCTAGGGCTCCTCGTTTCCCCCAGGGGCCTCTAAACTCAAAGCAGTTTCCCTCCAGGGAGATCAGATCTTCCCCAGTGGAAGATGGTTCAATTCACATCCTTCAAGTCTGGCTGCGCCTACGAGTCCCAAGTCACAGGATTTTCAAATCAGGGTCTTTCTTCTCTGCAGCCCTGAGCGTGACAGCCAGCCCTCGTCCTTGGGATTAGGCAATGAAAGAGCGACATAGCAAGAGCAAACGGAGGGAAACTACAACCCACCATGAGAATACCAAGGCAGGGGAAGGGTCCTAAGCCAGGCAGGGAGGCTCGGATGGGGCTTCCGGGAGGAAGTGCCGTAACCGGAGGCGAGAGCAGCAGGTGAGGCAGGAGAGACTTCCAGGTGAGGGGTGAGCTGCATGAGAGCCGGAGGTGGGAGACAGCTGGGGCTGCGGGGAACTGAATGGGGCCCCGTGAGGCACCTGGGAGGTGTCCGGGCAGCGGGAAGAGAAGGAGCAGGAAAGCTGGGAGGTCTGATCAGGTCTAGCCCAGGGCCTGGCCAAGGTGAGGGCTCACCATTCTGGGACCGTAGTGTTAAGCAGCGCAGGAGCAGAATCAGATTCTGCTCCTTTGGGAAGACTGGCTTGGAGGAGGTGAGACCAGAGGCCAGAGAACCTCAGAAGCCTGGACAAGGGCAATGTGGCTGAAGCAGGGAGAGGCACTGGAGAGAAATGAGGGGATTAGAGGGACATTAGGCAGCTGGAAGGTGGGAGAAACCACGTACATACATGGTGGTCGGTGGGTTGGATGCTGGGGTTGTGGGGGGCAGGAGGAGTCATGGCATCTGGCTGGAGTCCCTGAAGGGTTGCAGGTGCCCAACTGGTCAGCCCTGAGAGCAGAAGCTTCAGTGTGAACAGTATCGTTAGCAAAAGTCTTTAGGGAAGGCATGATCATCAGAAAAAAGAGAGAATACGGTGATTGAGGGAAGGGAAGCATCTCATGCACCAAGAGACTAAGAACAAGAAATAGAAAAGTTCAAAAGAATTTTCCAGGTCTCGGGTCTCTCACCCCTGCTCCAAGAAGGGGGCCACGTGGGCCAACAGACGTGATATTTCAGTGACACCTGCCCTGGAGGCTTAACCGTGTAGCAGGGCTGGTGGCCGCTTCCCCTTGCTGGTTCACAACTTGGTAAACATTTATGGAGCGCTTGCTGTGTGCAGGGCTCCATGGCCTCAGCACTGGGCACACCACGGGGAGAAGGCCCTCAGCCCCCACCTGACAGAGCTTTCGATGGGGCAGCAGAAGCAGACAGGACGTGACACTAATACAAAGTGACAAGTCACAAGGAGCGTTAGGAAAGAGAATAGCGGGGTCCTGTTTCAGAGGGGGAGAGGTCAGGCCTCTCAGGGGGCGACGTCTGAGCTGAGGTTGGAAGGCAGAGAATTCAGGCAGAGCATCCCAGGTGGTGGGAAGAGTCTCGCACTACGGGTGGCGCTTTCGAGGAATGGCAAGAGAGACAGTGTGGGTGGAGGGGGGCCAGGGCTGGGTGGGGGCTGGGGACACCGACAGTGGGAGACCGGCTGGAGAGGAGGTGGGGGCTCACTGTGCAGGGCTTGGGATGTTTTAGCCAAGTTGGGACCAAAAGGTACCTCGGGGTCCTTTTCACCCCAGGTTTCAAGGACATTGTTCCTGATCCCCCCCCCCCCCCAATGATAGCAAGCTTTGGAGTCCACTGAGAAGAGGGGGCACTCGGACTCCTAAAACAGGTGACCCAGAAGACGCCCCTCGGTGCCCTGCACACTGTCTAGCAACAGTTTTAGAAAAGTTCCCCCTTTTAAATTCAACTTTTCTTCACCAAGCTGACCAGGGAAAAATAAGTCCCTACAAATAAGGGAGAGTCATTATCTTAAATTGAGGCTGGTTTCTAAGAAAAAAGAA
Source organism: Meles meles (assembly GCF_922984935.1). Classification (NCBI taxonomy): domain Eukaryota; kingdom Metazoa; phylum Chordata; class Mammalia; order Carnivora; family Mustelidae; genus Meles; species Meles meles. Next base: position 45,370,283 of record NC_060083.1, read on the forward strand.
AAAACCCAAATGCCACTGGCCAAAACCTCACCCCACCCACCCCCAGCACATACGTGAGGACAGTGGCTCACCGCCCTCCTTGCAAGTCCGGGGCTCAACAAGGGCCCCTGTGTAAAGGGAAGGAAACAGGCAGAGGAAGGAAGGCCAGAGATTAGAGAAGCTGACAGATGTAAATAGCCTCAGAGGAGCCACGCTGTCCCGGCGCTCCTCCCCAGGGAGCCTTTCTTACCAAGGAATCTGGTTGCCTGAATGAAAAATGATATCATTTATTTCTTTAGTCAGAGCTGAGCTGTTTTCCTCAAACATAGAAATAACTTAACACCGCAACACCAAATTGTTGGCCAAGTGATAGAGATATCTGTAATTTGGGCGTTTGGTAACAACCTAGGTAAACAGCCAGGGACTTGGTTTCTTGGGAGGGGCCCTGTTCCCCGCAACAATGAGACAAAGCTCAGAGGGACTCAGATGGAAGGAAAGCTTTTGGAAAAGTTGTTCCAGAGCTCTTGCTTGCTGCCGAGCTCCAAGGAAGCTGGACTTTTCCTTCCTGCTGCTCAAAGCATGCTTTACCGACCAAATACCCGTTAATTCAACAGATATTCACTGAGCACTGACTGGCGTGGCTTGTGCAAAGGCACGGGGGCTACAGATGTGCAAACGCTGGGGCCCTGCCCTCAAGAGACTCAATCCAGAGCGAAGGCAGCCAAGTTCAGCCTGTGTGGCAGCCACTATGAGGCAGTATTCCTTTGGCACGGCAGCATTTGACTTGACTTGGAAATGAAGAAGACTTTCCAGGCCAGAGAAGTGGAAGGAGGGTGTCCTAGATGGAATGAAAAGCAGGTGCAAAAGCACAGAGGCTTCAAAACTACTTGGACTCTTTGGAAATTAAAGGAAATACGCTATTGCAGGGAATAAAGTGCTAAAGAGGCCAGTGGTTGACGGTGTGACTGGACAGGTAGGCAGAAACTAGATCACACCTCTGTGAGCTACGGTGTTCAGAGTTTATCCTTTAGGTAATAGGGAGCCAAAGAGGAATCTTGAGCAGGGAAGTGATATGATTAGATTTTTGTATTAGAGCACTCACTCCTTTCTGTTCTGAAAAAAACTCTACCATACATCATATTGGGAAACTAAAGCACGCAACTTCTTTACAGCATTGTTGGTGACAGTGAAAAAGCAGAAAACAAAATAAACATCCAGCGGTAGAAAAATGGATAAAAAATCATGGTGTAATCATACAATGTAATAGGGCTCAATAGTTAAAATGATCCAGCATGGACAGATCTTAAAAGCATAATTTTGAGGGATGCCTGGGGTCTCAGTCCGTTAAGTACCTACCTTCAGCGCAGGTCACGATCCCAGGGTCCTGGGATCAAGCCCCGCATCTGGCTCCCTGTTCATCAGGGAGTCTGCTTCTCCCTCTCCCTCTGTGATATCTCTCCCTCTTGCTCTCTCTCAAATAAGTAAAAATAAAATCTTTTTTTTTAAGCATGATTTTGAGTAGAAAAAAAGGTGAATTTTAGAGTATGTATGGTATGGTAAAATGCATAAAAAATTTAAAACCACACGTCTATATATTGTAATAAATAATACATATATAGAAAAGCATAGAAACATGGATTGTTGCTTCTGAAGAGTGAGGGAAAGGCATGAGGAAGGGGAGAAATACAAAGAGAAATTTATCTAGAATGTTCTAGCTGTTTTTACGAGAAAAATAATAGAGCAAAAATGCTAAACCAGTAAATTCCCTGCATTTAAAAAAAACTTGAACTTTGTTTTTTAAAAAACCAAAGATCCATCTAGAGGTGCTATCGAGGATATGGGAGAGACTGAGAAGGGACCTAAGCCAGTCTTGTTGCCTCCAGCCAGCTCTCCTGATTGGAGGAGAGCTGGAGGTCAGATCCCAGGAGCCCCCAAGAACAATGCACAAGGAAACATTTCCACCCCCACCCTTGGCCACTTTTAGCCTCTGGGCAGAGTTGATGTGCAGTTCTGGCCTCTTGTCTGGTGTCTCTGGAAGACATGGGTCTCGGTCTTGTCCAGACCTGGCCACCATTTTGATCTGATGTAAAGCATGGTTCACAGTCCCTGGATGCCAGTACTGTTCTTGGACACCTGCTAACCAAGGGGGCAGAAACAGGAGGCTCTTAGAATACCTGGGAACGTTTGACATCGTATGCTCAGAGTAGAGATAGTGTGTGTGTACATGTGTGTGTGTGTGCACGTATACACGTGTGTCTGCATGTGCAAAACCGAGGAGCAGGGTGAAAGCGAACCTTCTAGAAAGGAGGTTGCAGTGCATTCTGGGACTGGAGGGTGCTCCCTGATGGCAATGTTCTTATACAGTTCAGAGAAGTAAGACTGAATCTTTCCAGAAGGAATTCATTTTTAGGCAACTACTTACCATTCAGATCTCCATCCCCTGATCTAGTGGGAATACAACAAACACGTCTATGCATCCACATACATTTATGTGTCTGGGCTAGAGCCGTGGCAGGAAGGAAGAATCGATACATTTATGTTCCTGCTTTCCTGGGCCAAGCTAATCCTTGCTTCCTCCCCAGTCTGAGTAAAGAAAACTGTGACTTTTCTGCAATTACGTATGAATTTCATGACTTAGGTGCATCCTAGAAGGAATACATCTGCTGGATGCCCACAGCCTCACTTAAACGAATCTTTCATGCTTTTTTATAAAAAATTAATTTATTTGACAGAAATCACAAGTAGGCAGAGAGGCAGTCAGAGAGAGAGAAGGAAAAGCAGGCTCCCTGCTCCATCCCAGGACCCTGAGATCATGACCTGAGCTTGAAGGCAGAAGCTTAACTTGCTGAGCCACCCAGGTGCCCCTATTGTGATTTTGAAGAACAAAGGCATCCATAGTTACATAATGAGCAATATGCAAATCATTCTTCTCTGGGAAGCATCCCTTCATCTTTAATATACAGAGCCAGGAGAACATACAAAGAGAGACTCACTCTCTTGTACACACACACACAACCCTCCCCACTATAATTATAATTATCATGCTGGTTTCCAGATCAGGGGGTTATAGCCTTAGCCTGGAGACGCCTGAAATGCACCCAAGGCAATTAGCGGTGTCCCTTCTTCACCCCCTACAAACTGTCAGAGCCTTTGCACTCGCTGTCTGCTTTCTAGCCCATGCATCCGCAGGTCCCTCTGTGGCTCATCTCTCCCTGAATTTCGGTCTCAGCTCAAGTCCTACCTCCTCAGGGAGGCCTGGCCTGGCCACCTCCAAGGCTCTCTCTCTGCTTTCCAGCTGTATTTTTTTTTTTCCCCAGAACTTTTCACTCTTGGGATTACGCTGTGCCTTTCTTTGTTATTCAGCATATGTCTCCCTGCCGGTCCTAGACCACGAATTTCATGAGTCCCATTCATCACAGCCATATGACCAGAGCCTAGGGCGGTGCCTGGCGCACAGCGGGCATTCTGTCCATACAGATGGACGGATGAATGAGCACCCCCTCCTTTCCTCTCCATGCCTACCTTCTCCTTTCCCCAACTTCCTCTCCTGCCTCCATCTTAAGCCTGCTGGCAGGATCAGCCCTCCGGAAGCTGTAGGGCTGGTGAGGGCCGGTGGCTCCTCTCCTCCTGTCTGTGGCCCGCCCTCCCTTGTGAGTATCTCTCTCCCACCTGCAGCTCCCACCACCAGGCTCAGGCACCTCAGAAGATTGTAGGGAAACTGGAGGGGGGGGGGAGGGGGAATGGAGATTGTACCAAAGGCAGGGCTGCCAGGTCACAGGGTAGAAGGTCATTCGGGTCATCCTTTAGCACCCAGCAGCCAGCTTTTTGCTTTTTCCATAGGAGTCAGCACTGCCCCAGTAGGGATTCAGCCCCCTTCTGGAGCTACCGGAAGCTTCCTCCCTCTTGCCCCGATTGACAGCGTCTGACCCCACCCCAGCCCCCGCCTCTCTCTCCTTCCAGGCTTCTGCTTCCTTTGTGCAATAAACTTGGAGCGAGAGAGCCACCTCTGCGCCAGGTCCCAGGCCAGCCTCGCCCCAGCCCACCGTGTGTGCACCCGCCTTGCTTCTTTTCCTCCACTGCCTCTCCTCCCTGCCCCTCCTCACCCGGGCAGCCCTCGAAGCTCAGCTCAGCCGGACCCCACCCCCACCACTACCTGGCTCCCCAGAAGCCCCGCCCCCCTCAGGTCTCTACGGTCATCTGTGCCAAATGACCACATACTCCACAGCAGTATTTTCCACCTGACTCCCCAGCAAGATTACAAACTGCTGGAGGGGAGGAGCTGTGTCTTACCCTCAGAGACCCAACCTACCAGGACCCAGGCGAATGGCTGCTTTTGCTAGAAGCCGGATATTCCCCTCCCTCTTCCCACCATCGTCCACGTGTCCCAGTCCATTCCATCCACCTAATCCCAGGGCAGAAGAAATCCGGAATACATTGAACACCGATGCAACCGCAATGCGCCTTAGACACCTACTGTATGCTGGGTACTGGGGGTGCCCTGGTGAGCAGCCACAGACCCAGAGTCCCCACTTTTCCGGGTCTCAGAGTTGGGGTGAGGGGAGAGAATCATCGAACACGTACAAGAATGAGTCTATCCTTGCGTCCCTATAAAGGTGAGCTCTCTGGAGGAACAGAGCCTTGCTCAGGAAAGATGAAGCATAGTTTGGCTGGTTAGGGGAAGTTGACACTTGGCTGAGACCTGCAGGATGAACAATAGCCCTCGAGGAGGCATGCAGGGGACATCCCCAAAGGGCCAGCACCTGAGTCCCAGCCATTCCAAGAGAGCTGTATCTCTTACACCTGCAGCTGTAACAGACATGTAACTGACTGATGGAACAGGGTATTTTTGAGAGGAAAAGTGGGAGCTGTTAATAACTTCAATGGGCCAATAGGCGTCCGTGTCTGGACAAATCGGGCGCCTGGTTGCATAAATTAAGAGTGACAATCTCCCTGCTTCCTGCCACTCTAGCGATGAAAGGAACTTCAACCTCTGGTCAGAGCTTCCGGAAGCCTGAGTTTTCGCCTGCCCTGGGACAAGGGAAAAGACAGACGATGCACTTCAGGAACGTGGAGGTGGAGGGGAGGGGGAACCAGGAAAGTTCACACAGGTCCCAGAGCTAGAACCAGAGATCAGGAACGAGGGCAGGCCTGTGCCAGGGAACAGGTGGGAGGTGGGCGGGTGGCACCAGTTTCTAGCGGCATTGACTCTGAGCTTGTTGTGTGAGCTCCTCCCACTCCCTGGTGGCCCAAGTCCTGCTCGCTTTAGGACAGGCATGGACGTTTGGGTCCCTGTGGTTTCCTTGAATTTCTTTTGCTCTACCTTCTTATGCAAAGGTGGCCTGATTGGTACTTGGTATATAGGGAGAGTCTGATGCAGTGTTTGTGTATGTGTGTGTGTGTGTGTGTGTGTGTAAGAGAGACAGAGACCTGTTTCCCTCTGCCCCTCCGTCTGTCTGACTCTCAAGACTATTAATACAAACCCCACGTCTGGCTGAGCCACGAGAACATGAGCTCCCCACAGCAGAACGCCACCCCTCCCAGCTGAGCCTGTTGTCTGTTCCGTTTCTGATCGGCGCCAGGCTCATAGACCCCATGTAGGTAGAATATAACTTTCCATAAATAACCCCTAGCCCGACCTACAATTTAGGCTTTGGGTTTTTTTTTTCCCCTCGTGGTAATGGGATTATAGGCTGGGCTGATCCCTCCTGGGTTTCGGGGTCCCAGAACGCAGACCCTAGGTGTACCTGGGATTGGGCATTGGCTTGGGATTCCCATTTTCCCCCCATGCTGCCTGGCCCATGGTGAGGACTCCGTACATGTTGAGGAATGTGGCGGATCAAGTCTCATGCCCCCACGAACGCAGCCATGCACCTTCAGCCCCAGTGCCTTTGCTCGGGCCACGCCCCCCACTCAGAACCCTGTGCCACCTTCTCCACCAGCCAAGCTTCTAAGCAGCACCCACCTCTGTGAAACCTTCCCGAAGCATTTCCCCTCATTCCTACCACAAAGTGAATTACTCCTATACTTGATCCCATAACACTCTGTACAATGTGGCCTGATGCCTTGCCCATGTGCCCACCAGGTTGGGGCGGCTTGAGTGAGCGTCTGAGCAGGAATAGAGCCCACATCGGGCTGTAGGCGAATGCTTAACCCCTTGGCGCCCCAGTTGCCTTAGATCCAAACACAAGCCTGGCTCCAGAGCCCGTGTCCCCATCCACTGGACCACAGGGTGTCTGGGGGCTGGACCATATATCCATTTCCTACCTGTTCTCACTCCCAGCTCTGAGACACTCCTCTGCGTGGATTCCTTGCAGGCTCTCGCTGGGGCGTCCTCAGGGTCTAGAGACAAGACACCCCCTGCCAACTATCAGAAACTAGCTGGTAATGATAAGGAATTGAGGAGGGATCATTGGGAGTTAAAGTGAAAAGTCGTTGGGGCTGGGGCGGTGCTTTGGGGTGGGGTTACCCCAAGAGGGGCTGGACTGGATTCAAAGCTTTGACTCATCTCTCCCTGTGGTGACTGAAGAGTAGCTCTTGTGTGTCAGGCAGTGTCCGGCGCCGTGAGACACCTTGGTGACACAAGACCGAGGGAAGGACAAGCCACTGTCCCTGCTCATGATCTTCCATTTTCACCAGAGAGGCATACAATTCATGCTTGGGAAAACACTTGACAGAGCCCCCCAGGGAGCTGGAACTGAGTTGTATGTGGCTTGCATCACTCTCAGCACTAAGCAGGACTTGGCTAGGTGAGACACATGATCCGTGAACCAGTATCGAATGGAAGACGTAGAATCAGAAACTGAAGTCATGGCAGGGACAAAGGGCCTGGGGCATCTGAGGAGAGCTCAGCCAGGTTTGCAACATCCCTGAAAGGTTCAGGTTCAAAGGTGGCAAGGAATATGAACCCTAAAACTAAAACGAGAAGGAGTCGTTGGGGTGGTCTTTAGACGTGCAGGTAAACTAAGGCAGAAATGAGTGTAGCAGCGGAGTGTGGCCACTTGGGAGTCGGAAGGAAGTTTGGTAGAGCAGGGTGGGGGTGGGGAAGGGGACTCAAGTGGGGAAAGGGCTTCTTGAGTTAGGCTGAGAAGCCGAAACTCAATCCCGGGCAAGGAGGAGCTATGGAAGGATTGTGAGTAGGGGTGTGGTGCAATGAGAGCGGTGTTTCTGGAAGACAGTGTGGAGAGCAGGCTGCTTGAGGGAGACCAAGCTGGAAGTTATGACAAGGGTTGCGGTGAAGGAATGAGGTCTAGGTTTGGAAAGGAAGGGACAGACATGGCTTTTCAAAGAGAGGACATAATTGCCACAAGGGCCCCCATGGCACGGTCAAAGGTGCCTCCAAGGTTGAAGTCCTAGTGACCAGGAGGAGAAGGATGTTAACTTTGATGAAATGACTGTGTGTGGCTGACAAAATGAGACCACATCCTCTCTGAAATGATTCATTGTCTTTATTAACAATGCCTCTGGATTCGGAAAGAACAGACTGGTACTTCATAAAGCAATATTAACATGGTCATTTCTCTACAAGAAAAACTTTTGCATAAATAACTTAAGTGCGAAAATAAATACGTAACTTAACTCTTTTTAAGAACTGCGACTCTCATTCTTGTGGACAAATCCCACATGAAAGGATTGCAAAAAACGACCAGCCCAGCAGGCTCTCACATGGTCTGTGCTTCTGTTTAAAAAAAAAAAAAAAAAAAAAAATTTTTTAAACAATGAAAAACTACACAGAAAGTAAGAGGTGTCTGGAAATGACTTTCAGAAAGATTTTTGGATGACAGCTAACGGGCTTTGCGTTTTTTTTCAGCATATGTACAGCACTTGTAATTTTTCCCCAAGTAATATTATTTTAATGTAAGATGCGCCACCACCGGCAACAGTAGTAAGAAGCTAGTTGCTAGACAGAATCCTGTCTGTGAGTGCTAGGCGGGAGGAGACACCTCCAAAGGGATCTGCCGGTCTTTGAATGGGGGGCTGGCTGTTCCTTGGGCCTGGCAAGCCCAGTGTCCTGGGGCTTCAAGCTTCTCTGCAGAAGGTGACTTTAAAACATGGCCATGGTGGGGAATGCTGTTCTTTCGGAATAGGGGATTGATTCCTGGCCGCCCTCCCCCAGCCCTCCCCAGCCTTGAGACCTTCTCCTTCTCTACCCCCATAGCTGGTATCTTTTCTGTGTCCTTTGGGGTGGAGAGGTGGAGGTAGGCAAACATCTGGGGAAGCCAGGCTGGAAAGAACGAGCTTCTTCCAGGAGCTTGTCAGCCCTAAAAAAGACTCCCCCCACCACCCTTATTTGGCTGTCAGATCAGAGGATTACAGCTCTGAATTCTGGCCGTGACCACGACCATGGCGGTAATCCAATCCAACCCCCCTCTCTCTCCTTTGCCCATTCAAAGGGCTCCCAAGGCCTTGGAATCATGTGACAGTAGATTCCCCGAGATACAAATCCCAGGCCCACCTTCATTTTCCAAAGAGGAAATTGAGGACAGACTCTGGACAGAATGGGAAAAGTGTGGTCTAAGGTCATCCAGCAAGTTAGTGGCGGAGTCCAGACTGGAAATCCTATCTACGGACCCCAGTCCTGGGTTCTTGGCACAACAAGGCACTAAAGGCTTTAGGAGGGGGCAGAGGAGTGGAGGAGGAACCTTAGCGAACTTTCTTAACCAGTCCCAGGACTCTCATTCCCCACCGCTCCCTTGGAAACCCTGGGCGGCGAAATGCTTGCTTTTCTGCCTTCCTCTGAAGTGGTACCAGCAAAGGTGGGCGGCCCCGGTGGGCGGGGCTGCGTGGCTCAGTGTGTGTGACTCTCAGCGCCGTCCCCTGCCCTGCGGGACCCCCTGGGACGCAGGGGAGTGGGGCTGGGGAGGCTCTGCTGGCCCCCTTCCCCGGGATCCGCAGGGCCTGGCTCCCTCCAGCCGGAGCGCGGAAGGTCTCCGCCCCCTGCCCCGGGCTGCAGACATTTACAAGGACATACAAACAGTCAGACCGCGCGCAGAGAGCAGAAACCCCGGCGCCCGGCTTAGGGCGCGGGTCGGGGATCGCGGCGCGGCGGGCGGCCTCTAATAGGCGTTCTCCAGCTCCGCCTCGTTGGCTTCGGCGCCCCGGGGGCGGGGCCGCGGCTTTCGGCCCTTCTGCGGCCGCGCGGCCTCGGGCCCGAAGTCCTTAAGCTCGGACTGGTTGTGGAAGCGGGTGAGGCGCTTGCACTTGCAAGAGGCCACCAGGCGCACTTTGCGCGCGCGCGGCGCCGCACCTCCCGGGCACAGCAGCTGCACCCGCTGCGCGCGGTAGCGGTCGGGGATGCAGCGGAAGTCGGGCCCGCTCGGGCGCCACCACTTGCCACGGCCGATGGCGTTGGGCAGCAGGCGCGCGGGGCCGCACTGGCCGGAGCACACCAGCTCGGTGACCGGCTTGGCGCTGCGGCAGGGCCCGTCCGTCACGTAGCGGGTGAAATGCAGCTCGCGGCAGCTGTACTCGGACGCGTCTGCGGAGAGAGGGCGCGTCAGGCCAGGCGGGCTCCTGCACGCCACCCACCCCGCCCAACCCGCCTTTTCCAAACCCGCCACTTTCCAGCTGCATTTGCCCAGGTATTCTGGGGCTGGTGGAAAGACCTCTGGCCCACGCTTTCCCCCTAGAACTTTGAAGCCAAGTGTCTGTTGGGGTTCAAATACCAGCTCCAGCGCTGTGTGATCTTGGGCAAGTCATTTAACCCCTCTGTGCTTCCTATCTGTAAAGTGGGTTTGTCCTGAGGAGTTAGGGAGTGAATCCATGGCGTATATAACGCAGGGGCCGTGGTGAGCACACGGTAAGAGCTGGACGTACTGGCTTTTATTATGTGTTTCTTCTCCAAGGGGTCCTTTTCTCCCTCTATAAGTCACATCATGCCGAAGAGTGCCTGGTCTAGGCAGAGCAGGTGCTAGCCACACCCCTGCATGACAGCCTTGGCTTCTCCTAAATTCTTTTTCTGGCCACTTGGGAGGGTTGGTGAGGGGATGGAGAAAGGAGTAGGGGTTAATTGAAGGGAATAAATCAGGGCAGCTGCTGCGGAGGAGAGAGATGGAAAAGGAGGTGGGGAGAAGTCATTAGACTTGAAAAGAGCCAAAGGCTTCTTGTCCGGCCCCCTCATCATCACAGAGGACGGGAAAGCCTAGAGAGGGAAAGGCCCTTGCCCAAAAGGCAGAGCTGGGTGTCCTCACGGCGCTTTCCTGGGGCCCCAGCCCCTCTGGGTTCCTATAAGGGTGGAAGCTGTATGTCTGAGCACCCACATGGGAGGTTGGGGTGGGGGCGGGGCGCAGGGCTGCCTCTCACCACAGTTACTTCTCTATCAGAGGGGATGGAGCTCTGTCTGAAAACCTATAGGTTCAGCTGCTGCAAACACTTATTAAGCACCTGCTGTGTACTAGGCATGGTGCTAGGCACATCTCTTGTTTTGTGCCATTTTAATGGATCTCCGATGGTGGCCCAGCCTTGCTCCTGGGTTGGGGCGGGGGTGGGGCGGTGGGGAGGATTGTGCTCTAAAGTCTGGCTAAGTCCTCCAAAAACACCTTAATCAACTCTCCTACTGTGGGCTTAGACAGATGGGAGCTTTTTAAACAGCTGGTCCTCATATGAACATCTGTCACCCAAGGGGATGAAAAACAGTCCTGGGACCAAAGCAGAGAGAAGACCAAGAAGGCCAGGCCTCCACTCCCCAGGCCCCGGAGAACCAGCAGAGCAGGGGGGAGGAGGGTCTGCCTTCCTCCCGTGGCTGACCTTCCGGTTTCTGGGCTGGCTTTCCACCCTTACCCCTGCTCCCAGGCTGCAGGGGCAGTGTGTGGGGGTGGCCTGTTTGCCAAGGGAAGGAGGCTTTGGGGGCTTTCCAAGCATAGTACCCCACATCAGGCACTTCTACAGAAGGTGACTTTGTTTTGAGCTTACAGCTTCCTTGGGGGCCTGCGGCCTCTTCTGGGAGCCCAGGGAGGTGGGTATTTTGTATTTGGGCCCCATAGAGCCCAGGAAGCAGTCCCTTAAGTTTAATTGACCTTGCCTGGGTGGTGGTGGGGGGGAGTGGCAGGGTGGTATGTTCCTGCCCTCCCTTTTGAAGACTTGAGGCCCCAGGCCCCCAACGGGGCTGCCCCCCCTTGGCAGAGCCCCACATTCCCAGCTGGCTGTGGGGCAGGGAGAGATGAGATGAGGGGCCAGGGCAGTGGACTCCTCTCCTACCCAGGCAATGACTGGAGGGCAGTGAGGCCCTCCCCCAGAAGTGTCATTCCAGCCCCACCCCCAGCTGCTCCTGCCAGCTGCTCCAGCCAGCTGCGCACACGGCCCCCTAGGCTTCTCTGTGCAGACCTGACCAGCAGCCCAGATGTGCCCTCCACGAGAGCCCTTGCCTTGTCACAAGGGTCAGGCTCCTTCCCTAGTAATGAGGCAAGGCTGGACCTGGGATGGGGACCTGGGGACAAATGGGGTTACCTGCGTCCACTCCCCGCACAGAGGATGCTACCTCCCCTCCAGGGCCTGGACAAGCTGCCTACCGAGGTCAGACTCTGCCTACAACTTCCCGTTCCTTCAAGGGCCAGCTCACTGGGAAGACTCAGGGCCGTGGGAGTGTCCTCTTCCCATTGCTCTGTGGGGACTTGCTCTGGCTCTCTGTCCCCAGCACTCCTCCCCCCTCCCCCAGTCTCCCACTGGGCTATCTGGGCATGGGATCAGACTGGGGTCAAATCTCAGTTCTTCTACTCCCTACCAAGTTACTTCACGTCTGGAGCTTTTGTTTCTTCACTTTCCAATAGGGGGCTCACCTCCTGGGCTTCTCCTGTGGTGGATCCCTGGGGTGGGGTTTAAGTACAACCTGGGTAGAGCGTCTACCTCCAGCAGGTGCTCACGGATGGGAGGCTCCCTTGCCTGGTTCCCCCCGTCCAGGGATGCCAGCGGCCAGACCCATCTCCTGTCTTCTCAGGAGGCGATTCTTGGAAACTGTCTGCTTTCGGAGGCTCTGAGCCGGCCCCAGAGTTATATTCTCACCACCTCAGCATCCTTCCTGCCCCAGGCTCCTGTGGCCAGCCGCCCCTACACCAGCCTCATGCCTCCTGAACTAGAATACCAAGGCTATGCTGGCTTGCCACCCTCCCCCTGCCTCCAGGCAAGGCTGTCCCTCCCCTTAGTGCTGACAAGGGGCGGAAGCTCTACCCCAGGCTTCAAAACCTTCCAGAGAGCCACCCCTCATGTGAAAAATGCTCTCCTCTACCCGATGCATACCTTTGGTCTCAAAGGGATGGTGAGGGGGCCTCCCCCCGTTCTCTGCCCGGTTCATGGTCTTGTTGTTCTCCAGCTCTGGTGGGGGCTCAGGGTACTCGCCAAGCTCGGGGATGATTTCTGTGGCATCGTTCTTGAAGGTCCGCCAGCCCTGGCCCTCCACCACTCGGAAGGCTGCATGCACCAGCAGGCAGACGAGACACAGAGCGAGAGAGAGCTGCATGGTGCCAGCCAGAGGAGGGCAGCCTGCCTTCCAGTAGCACGGGCTCCGGTCCCTAGCCTGGGACACGTTTGCCTTTTTAAAGCCCCCTCTGCCTGATGCCAACCAATGAGGACAGGCTGGGGCAGGGCTGGTCCCATGTTTCTCTCAGCCCAGGGGGAGGGAACAGGGTGTGCTCACAGCAACCCCTCCCCAAAGACTTCCCAGGCACAGCAAACTCCCACATTGCTCTGGTGCTCCCAGGTGACCTAGAGAGAGGGGTGTGTACGGCAAGCCTGCCCTCCAGCACCTCCCACGTGCAGGCAGCTGCGGTTTTCAGATATCAAAATGAGCTCCAGCTCGTAATCTTTACCTCCTTGGGCCTCTTGGGCTTTCTCAAAAACAAACTGTGGACCAGCATCACAAAGAAAACGATGGCTCTGAGCCCTCCACAGGGCTGAGCCCCACCAAGTGCCTTTCTCAGGCCAAGTTCATTTGTTACCCCAACAACAAATGGCCCAAGGTCTCTATCTTTGGCCCCCGCAGACCGAGGCAGAGGCAGAAGGAGGCTTTTTAAGAAATCTCACTGGTCCCAATTCCATGAGGCTCAGCATTGATTATCCTGACCAAGAAAGCCCCTTGTTGGCAACCCTCTGGAAGGCAAGAGAGAAAACTGGAAGGCCACGAGGAGGGGAGGGTGTCTGCTTGTGCAAGGAGGCGGGATTCTGGTTACAAGTCCAGGATGAGCAAATCAGCGGGTACTGGTGATGGAACCCAAGAAGGAGATCTTGGGGCTTCCGCGCACGGTGACAGGCACTTCTTGGCCAAGACGCTCACTGCTGCTTGCAGACGCATGTGCCAAAGGCAGTCATTTCCCTGGCTGGGCTGTGGTTAGGAATGGAGAGCACAAAATCCCTTTTCTTAGCAAAAGCCAAGGCCAGCATTTTTAGTGCTGATTCTTCATCTCCTCTTTTTTGCCCTGGTCTCTAGTCCATGAAGACTAGGGTCTCTAGTCCTCAAAAAGAGCTTTGAGTCTTATATGGAAAACCTTGCTGGTGCATGCTATGGGACGCATTCCACGAAGCCATCCCAGGTCCGGCTAGCCACAAAGAAGCCAAAAGGAACTACCACCTTGGCCCCGGAGCAGAACAAGGGGAGGGGTAGAGGTACACCGGGGAGGAAGGTTCACACCTGAGGTGCAGGAAAAGAAAGGAGAGCCATCGGAAGCTTTCACTGCCGGTGAAGGAGGGGCACCGGGCTCCTGGACCTGAAGGAGACAGGGAAGAGGGCTGTGGCCCAGGTCCCCTAGGTATTTCCACTGGGCAATGAATCAGCACGCCCCACCTGCAGAGCCTGGTGGAGGCCTTTGCCACCTGCCTTGACTTGTAAGCCGCTGTGTCCATCTGAAGCCGTCTGTCCCTCCTTTCTACCATCCATCACTCCACACATAAATGCAGCTGCTCTGACAGTTTTACAAGCCAGACAGAAGCCCCTGCAGGAAGGGCCCTCTCTGATACCTGCTTCCTAAGTCAGCTTCCTTCGGGGCAGACGAAAACAGCTGTGCCCATTGTTGGACGTGATCTATCTCTCCCAACAGAGCCCGTGGGTGTTGTGAGAAGCTGGCCCTCTGCGCCCCCTCCCCTTGTCTCTGACCCTCCAGCACCCTTTTCCCTTGCTCTGGAATGTGGACCATTAACCCGATCCTGGCCGGACAACTGCCTTCTTGCCTCAAATTTGGGAAAGTGCAGTTCCGAGGCCGGATACTTTGAGCGGCCGCGATCTGGACGCTCAAGCCCCACCTGCTGGTGGGAGCTGCAGACCCAACCGCCTGAACCGGAGCCCGTGGGGCCCATCCCCGGAGCGCTGCTGCCACCTGCTGGAGACAGAAGGAAGAGCCAGCGGCTGGAGGATGGCGAAGGGTTTTATTTCATTTCATTGTTTTATTTGGAACTGAAGTCATTGTTAAAAGAAAAAAGAGAAGAATCCAGTGGGTTTGAACTTATGAGGTGTGCCCACACTTTTGAATTATTCTCTGCAAAGGTATAGCCCTGATCTTCCCAAAACGGCTCACAGAGAACCTGCTAGGATATCATCTGCTTTTTCACTTCATGCTAATCCAGTTTTATGTTTACTCAGTTTGAGAGCTTGTCATTGTTCAGAGTTAAACCCCCGGGGTTTTAGCTGACTACTGTTGTGGGTACGTTAGGTTATTTCCAATGCTTCCCTAGCCTCAGTAGGGATGCTATGAACGGATTCCTGGTACAAAGTAATTTTTTTTTTTTGAGTTAAACTTTTGAGATCATTGTAAATTCACATGTACTTGCAAAGAATAAAACAGGAAAATACCATGTGCCCTTGGCCCAGTTACTCTCAATGGTAACATCTTGCAAAACTGTAGTACAATATAACCAGGATGGAACAACCCACCAATATGCATGTACACAAGCCCACGTGTGTGTGTTTCAGTCTATGTCGCTTTATCACATGTGTAAGTTCCAGTGTCCAATCACAGCCAAGATAAAGAACAACTCTGTGACCATGAAGATCCCTCTTGTTTTCTTTTGATAATGACATCTACCTTCTTCCCATGCCCCCCCATCTTCTCCCTTAACCCATGATACCACTAATCTGTCATTTCAGAAGTGTCATATAAATGGAATCAAATAGTATGTAAGCTTGAGGTCTGGCTTTTTTCGCTCCACATGAAGCCCTGGAGATTCATCTTGGTTATTTCATGTATCAACGATTTGTTCCTTTTTACTGCTGGATAATAGTCCACAAAATAAGTTTTTTAAAAAGAGTTAGGGTTTGGGGTGGCTCAGTGGGTTAAGCCACTGCCTTCGGCTTGGGTCATGATCCCAGGGTCCTGAGATCGAGTTCCACATTGGGCTCCTTGCTCAGTGGGGGGGCCTGCTTCTCTCTCTGCCTCTCCCCGCCACTCTGCCTGCTTGTGTGCTCTCTCTGACAAATAAATAAATAAAATCTTTTTTAAAAAAAAAAAGGTTAGGGTTATTTCCAGAAGTGAACAATGGGTTTGGGAGGGTGAACAGTTGGCTGTGGGTCGCAGGGTTGTTTCCCAGAAAGCTCAGTCAGGTCCCTGGTCCCACCAGTGACATACAGGTAGACGTGTGTCTATACATCTTGGTTTGGCTGGGGCTGCCAAAACCAAGTACCTCAAACTGGGTGGCTTGAACAACAGAAATGCATCGTCTCATAGTTCTGGAGGGCGGAGCTGTGAGATCAGAGTGCTGGCAGGGTAGCCTCTTTGTGCGCTCTGTGTTTCATGCCTCTGCCCTCAATGCTGGTGGCTTTACTGGCAATCTTTGGCATTCCTTGACTTCTAGAAGCTTCTCCCGATCTCTGCCTTCACCTTCACATGGCGTTCTCCCTGTGTGCTTGTCTATGCCTTCATTCCCCCCTTTTTTAATAAGGACCTCAGTCATATTCAACTAGGGCCCACCCTAATGACTTTGTCTTATCTAATTACACCTGCTACAACCTACTTCCAAATAAGGTCCCGTTCTAATGTACTAGGCATTAGGATTCAAGATATGAATTTTGGAGGGGCACAATTAGCCCGTGCGGCACATGTCTCCACAAGGTGGCCAATGCTGGGTTTGGGCTAAAAATCTTTAAATTGCATTTAATAATTTAAGAGTTGTACCTAAATTTCTAGCAAGGCTGTTTTTCTACGTGATGATTTGCTGGTTCTCATTTCTACCAAGCTGCCTGTTCATATGTCCATTTGCTAAACATCTCATGAAGTGAGACCCCAGCCCCTCGCACCAGGAGCTGTGAACTGATCCGCGCTCCCCCTCCAGGTACTGGGGAAGAAAACAGTTCTTCAGCGAAGAAAGTGGTTAGTGCCACTGAGGAAAGGTTCAGTTGCATTTTTTTTTTTTTTAAGGGACAGGGTGTTATGCGCCTTCAGAAAGGAGAGCAGTGTCTTTTGCCTGGGGTGGATCTGGGGTTCTGACAGGAAGATATGGCATTAGGACCACACTTTAAAGGACAGGTCAAGTTTGGAAAGGAAGTTATGCTCCTTTGAATCCTTGGGATTCTAGAATCTTTGATCTCTAAGAAGCCCCCAGGGGCATCTCTCTACTTGCTTCTCAAGTCACCTATCTGCAGTTCATGGGAACAGAGGGCTCCCCTTATGGGCTACATGTCTACACAGACTTTGCTCCCACAGGTCAGGGTAAAAGGGAGTATCCGGATTTGGAGGGCAATCTGTTTATAAGCAGTTGTCTGCGATAAGGGACATCCAAATCACCATTTTTTTTTTTTTAAGATTTATTTAGTGGACAGAGAGAGAGAGCACAAGAAGGGGGAGCGGGAGAGGGAGAAGCAGGTTTCCCACTGAGCAGAGAGCCCGATATGGGACTTGATCCCAGGACCCCCTGGCATCCTGACCTGAGCACCTGAGCACCTGAGCGGAAGGCAGACGCTTAACCGACTGAGCCACCCAGGCGCCCCAATTCAGCCTGTCTTTGCTCAGAGTTGAGAGCTTGTTCTGTGGAGAGCGTTAGGATCTTGGCACAAGTGGACAGTGGAACTCTTCCACTCGTTCATTCAGCAGCTTCTGGGACAAAGCGAAGAGTTTCAAAGAGCATTGTCTCACACACACACACACACGCACGCGCGCTTAGAATGAGCTAAGGGCTCCCCCAGCCCTAGCAAAATCATGCTTCCATGTCCTTTCCGGTAACCAAGGCCTCCGAGGTGGGTCCCAGCTCCTCCCCTACTGTCATTCAAGCTACCACCCTCCGCCTGGAGGGTCCCTGTCTGCAAACCCGAAATAAAAAAGTATTCGTGAGACTTGTTAAAAATGGTAAAGATGGGGCGCCTGGGTGGCTCAGTGGGTTAAAGCTTCTGCCTTCGGCTCAGGTCATGATCTCAGGGTCCTGGGATCGAGCCCCGCGTTGGGCTCTCTGCTCAGCAGGGAGCCTGCTTCCCTTCCTCTCTCTCTCTGCCTGCCTCTCTGCCTACTTGTGATCTCTCTCTCTGTCAAATAAATAAATAAAATCTTTTTAAAAAATGGTAAAGATGACTTTGCTCAAGGGGGGACTCTGGGGATAGGAACCTCTATACTGGAGTCTTGCACTGGCGGAGAGAGATCGGGCTCAGCTCCAACCACAACAGGAAAGTGGGAATCTGTAGCGCAGGAGCAGGGTAGGGTCAGTGGCCGGAAAACTCCTAAGAGGAAGCAGGGAAGGTGGGATAAACCAACCAAACTTGATTCCTTCCGAAGGCAGCCCCCCGCCATCAGACTTCACCTGCAGGATGGTGGGGGTGAAGAACCCGATTTGATATTGAGGATGATCAGATGTGGAAGTTGGGGGGATTCTGGCTAAAATGGGACAAAAAGGACACAAACATGGAAGTCCAAAAGTCGGGGCCCAATTGAAAAAAAGAGAATGAGTAAAGTCTGGCCAAAGAGAGGCTCTGTCTCCCTCTGTGTTTGGAGACTGACTTCCCTCTTCCAAGCCCAGCTGCACCCCTGCTCTCCACTTTCCTTTTCAAGTCCTCTCTCTCTTCTTTCTGCCCTCCTGCCTTTCAGGGCGGCTGCCCCAGTGCTCCGTGCACTGGGAATGTTCCACTGGAGGGCTGTCCGATTCATGGGCTTTCAGACTAGGTTTCTCAGAACTCCACATTTCCACACGGATGTCTTATGGTTTTAAAAATATGGGGCACCTGGGTGGCTCAATGGGTTGAGCCTCTGCCTTTGGCTCGGGTCATGATCCCAGGGTCCTGGGATTGAGCCCCGCATCAGGCTCCCTGCTCAGTGGGGGGCCTGCTTCCCTCTCTCTCTCCGTCTGCCTCTCTGCCTACTAGTGATCTCTCTCTCTGTGTCAAACAAATAAATAAAATCTTTTAAAAAATAAAAATATGTACACTTGGGGGGCACCTGGGGGGCTCAGTCCATGAAGCATCCGACTCGATTTCAGCTCAGGTCATCATCTCAGGGTTGTGGGATCGAGCCCCGTGCCGGGCCCTGCCCTCAGTGGAGTCTGCTTGAGATCCTCCCTCCCTCTCCTTCTGCCCCTCCCCCGCTCATGTGCAAGCTCTTTCTAAAATAAATAAAATCTTTAAAAAAATAAAAATATATTAAAATATGTACATTTCCATTATTTAAAAATATAATAAAGAAAGGAGG
Organism: Meles meles; assembly: GCF_922984935.1. Classification (NCBI taxonomy): domain Eukaryota; kingdom Metazoa; phylum Chordata; class Mammalia; order Carnivora; family Mustelidae; genus Meles; species Meles meles. Next base: position 45,388,843 of record NC_060083.1, read on the forward strand.
GAGGAAAACAAACCACAAGAGACTCTCAATGACAGAGAACAAACTGAGGGTTCATGGAGGGAGGTGCGTGGGTGACGGGTATTAAGGAGGGCACGTGAAATGATGAGCACTGAGTGTCGTATCTAAGTGATGAATCACTGAATTCAACTCCAGAAACCAATATTGCACTGTATGTTAACTAAGTAAAACTTATTTTTTGAAAGATTTTATTTGAGAGAGAGAGAGAGAACACAAGTAGGGGGAGCGGGAGAAGGAGAAGCAGACTCCCCACTGAGCAAGACCTTGGAATCATGACCCGAGCCTAAGACAGTTAGATGCTTAGCCGACTGAGCCACCCAGGCACCCCCTAAGTAAAAGTTAAATAAAAATATAAACACACACACACACTAATTAAATGTGGTGTGTTTTCGTTTTTAATGAAACAGAGACCACCCATTCATTGCGTTGCCTCTAGGTTAGTTAACCCATTTTAGTGTAGACTTCAAAAACAGAATCTCTGTGCATTTGAACTTCTTATAAATGGGTCATCGATTCAGAAGGCCATGGCTCAGGGACTCTTTCTAAAAATTAGGCTTGAGCAAGCCACTTCCATAAAATTATATATATTTTTTAAAGTCATCTCTACACCCCAGCATGGGGCTCAAACTCATGACCCAGAGATCAAGAGTTGCACACTCCCACTGAGCCAGCCAGGCAGGGGCCCCCCTCCACCCCCATAAAATTATACAAGAAGCACGGAACAATCCTCCTTAGATTTGAGTACTGGGATGTGTTGACACGTATGATGACACGTATGATGACACGGTGCCATCATAGCAGACAACAAAAATTAAGAGGATATTAAGCAGACAGACTGCAACTGTTATTCCTAAGTGTCATTTCGACATTCCGTGCTCATTAGAGCAGCCTGGACCTCTGAAATTAGAGTATACAGAAATCACAGCACACCATACACAATGGAATGCTAGGTAGCTAGTGAAATGAAGGGTACTCTAAGAAATAACTATTTGTTGGGCACCTGAGTGGCTCAGTTAGTTAAGAAATAACTATTTGGATTTTTTTTTTAAATTTATTTGACAGAGAGCGAGAGAGCACAAGTAGGCAGAGAGGCAGGCAGAGAGAGGGGGAAGCAGGCTCCCTGCTGGGCAGAGAGCCCAATGCGGGTCTCGATCTCAGGGCCCTGAGATCATGACCTGAGCCGAAAGCAGAGAGGCCCAACCCACTGAGCCACTCAAGCACTCCGAGAAATAACTATTTGTTAAGCACAAAAGCAAAGTGCAGAACGTTTTCCATGGAGATCTCTAAATGCACACGTTCATGAATGGGTACTTATGTATGTGTGGAATTTTTATTTTTATTTTTTTAAAGATTTTATGTATTTGTCAGAGAGAGACACAGAGAGAGGATGAGCAGTGGGGAGCAACAGGCAGAGGGAGAAGCAGGCTCCCTACTGAGCAAGGAACCCGATGCGGGGCTCAATCCCAGGACCCTGGGATCATGACCTGAGCTGAAGGCAGAGATTTAACCCACTGAGCCACCCAGGCGCCCCTCTCTTGAGTTTTTTTTATAAGAGAAAAAAAGCCAATGCTTATCACAAGGGAGATAAATGCTAACAGCAGAATTGAAGGCATCTGGGGGCAGGACTGTGTTTGGGGGCTGCCCATTTGTAGGACCATTCAAACCCCAAATGCCATCTAAGGGCCCACCCAAGGGCCACCCAGTCTCCTACTTTCTTAGGAACGTAAATCTACCTCCCTCAGTTAGGATGGGCCTCTCTAGTCAAGACTATTCCAGTCAATTATCCCTCAAAAAAGCTGCAATTTTTTAGAAATTAAATAAATAAAAAGATTATTCCCATCACGGGAAATTTCTGGTACTGGCAAGATGTTTAGCCAACAACTATTGCATAAAACTAATCATCACAGGACTGAGAATGAGCTCGGGAGGGCTAATTTTTAGATGATCCTTATTTTTGAAAGTTAGAAAAAAAGCAAACATAAGAGCATCAGAGAAAATCAGCAGAGATAAGAAAGACCCAAAAAAGACCATTTCTATGTAATGTAAGACATTTATTTTGGTTACAGTTAGTGTTTTAACACTGATTTGTGATACAACAGATGTTAAACTCACTTTCCTTTAAAACCCATGTTAATACCTGCCCCTTTTCTGTCCAGGACACTCACGCTTTCACAGTCAAATTACCCTGAAAGCTGACAGGAGATAAATCAAGCTTCCAACCACTCTGCTCTCTCAACGGGAGAGGGCCTCCATTTCCAATCAGGATAAGTCCTGGTAAGACCAACACTGAAGGCTCTTCAGTGGTTCTTGATACTGGTTTTATGGCAGAAATCTCCTGCGAGGAAAGTGCATATCTTCCTATTATAAGATCAGTGTTTATTTGGATTAAAACATTAGCATCTTAACATTAACTTGTGACACGAAAGGCACCAACATTCCCTTTCAAACCATCCATCACCATGGGTGGAACACAGCGCCACCTGCTGGTCACCGTATTATTACATACCCTACAATTCCCAGGTGGTGGTAAATTCCAGGTGGGGATTCCTAGAGAACCCTATACAGTGTCAGAGCCAAAGGGACCTTAGAGGTCTTCTAGATGAGTCCCCTTGTTTTGACAGATGGTAGTTTCTGCTCTCCAGATAACTCAGAGTGGCAAAGAAACAGACCAGCCCGTGGAAAGTGTACTGCTTTTAGATTTGAGAAGAAAGCCATCCGGTGCTCTAATTTGACCAAGGTGGGGGTCTGCTAGTCAAAGAAAGGGATCAGGTCATGGGGGAGGGTAAGGGCACCCTGAGTTCCTATCCCATCCCTTTCCAGGGGTAGAAAGCCGTCCAGAAAGCGACCATGGGCAGCTGGGCACGTGCTGGCTCTTACACCATAGAATTTTATTTTATTCAAAAATTAGGAGCTAAATCTCATGACATAAAGATAGGGTTTCTGGGACCAAAGACTACCAAGAAATCCCCAGTTATCAGCATAAAAGTAAGCGCCCAAGTAAAGGCAGTAATTCTCCCAGTGGCCTTTTCTCCCTCAGGCCCCCACCAAAAGGCCTTCAAGAGGTCTTTTGTTAAGGAGTTTTGTTAAGGTTAAGGAGTCTGAGTAGCTAGCTGCCCCTGTCCCATGGGGGGGCCACTGCTGAAGGGTGGGAGGAGGCGCCCTTTCCCCCAGTCCCAGAGCCTCTTCCAGAAGCAGAAGGGAAAGCTCCAATTTAGGGATGCTATGTGCTTCCTGGAGGAAGAGGCACACCTTCTAACCAAATCGGGGACCCAGGCTTATTGCTTCCTGCTCCTGGAGCGGGGATGGGCTTGTATCAAATCCCTCCTACCCTCTTCTGAACACCCCCACCCCGCCATGGCACCCCAGCTTGAATGGTTGTACTCCATCCACAAAACTGGCTCCTAGGCACACCGGCTGGCTCCAGGGCATATGCCTGCCCCGGGACACTCCCAGGGGGCGCCTTTCTTGATGGGGAGCCTAGTATGGGACAAAATATTCAGTTTCGGGAAGCAGCAAACCTGAAATCTTGCGTCGGCTCTTCCTCGGAGCCGGGATGGCCTGGGCGCCCTGCCCTCCGTCAGTTTGAACCCTAGTTCCTTTTTCTTCAAAGGTCACAATACACGAATAAGCTCTGCCAACTGGATAGGGTTATTGGATCAAGTTAGATTAAGTGGGATGGTTCTCGGGAAACTGGGAGGTGAGGTACACGGGTTAGAGGATGGCCATTTCACTGAGGTGGGTTTCTGTGGGCAGTCCGGTATCTGGAAGAGATCACAGCTCCTAGTTTGTTCATATGGCTGTGGTCACAGAGGAAAGCGACCGTCCAGACCCCACACTCTGGCCCTGTGGCAGGAGAGGCCATGACACCGGGAGTGAGGCCCTGCGGCACCCTGCTTCCCCTTGTCTAGCCCGACGCCCCTGGTCGACTCGGAAAAAGGCACATTCCCCACCTCGACAGGTGAACACTGCCTGAATTTCCACTTACAACGGAATTTTGAAGACTCGACAAAAGTCCTTGGTTTTTCACTTCTGGTAAGACTCCTTCTGCAAATCCTTGCAAGGGATCCTACCACAAATTCAGGTTTCTGGGAGCTTGATACACCCGCCAGAACATCACCCTGCATGGGTCTGGGGCTCAGAAACAATAAGAAAAAGTTAAATTCTACAAGCTTTTCTAGATCTCTGCATGCGAGGAGCTGGGGGGCGGATATGGCTGAGGACAACCTCTCTGCTGTCGGGGAACCTGAAGACGACAGGAATGCATCCCTTTCCATGGCAACAATCACTCGAAGTCCTAACAAGACTGTTTTCAAAACAAAACTCCTATATTCTGACACGTGTGTGCACATGTGGGAGCATCATCCTTATGGATGACTAATGTCATCCTTAAATTAGTCCTAAAAAAAGGTGGCTCTGGTTTGTTTGTTTGCTCTAACCACCAGTAAAGTCTCCACTTGGAGGCTCCACTGTGTTTCATTCTGGCCGGGCTGAGTCACTTTTGCTCCAAAAGCTCCGGGATTGTTCTTGGCACTACAGAGCCCTAAGACCCACCTAGAAGTGGGCGGGGTGAAAGCCTGCTCCTACATCCTCTGGCTGTGTTTCTGAGACACACACCCCCCCCCTCCACACCCACACACGCACCCTGTAATTGGCCAACTTCCTCCTTCTGTCCTTGGAATAGCAACAGAGACAAAAAGCAGTTAGCATCAGTGGCTCGAGCTCGCCCACGCTATAATTCAGGATAAAACCTTTGTAATTCTTCAAGTGGAGGGGGTTTTAAATAGGCTGGGAACTTCAACACCCTGTTTTCTCAAAAAAAAAAAAAATAATAATAATAATATAAAACCATGCCCAAGGCATCACTCTTCTAATAATCCAAGTGACTGAGAGCAGCAGTCCAAGAGAAATATTCCAAAGCAGCGGATTCTGAATGCAAGCCTTCCAAAGATTCTCGCGTTCTAGATACTGTGGACTGACAGGAGTCCTCCAGAGGAATGTCTGCCCACCTGATGGCCTCTTTGTTTGGGTATCTTTAGTCCTACTGAAATACTTAAAATGCAGTCTCTTCATGGGAATTTCCACCCACTAACAACTGCTGGCCGGTGGGGGGCCAGCTTCAGTCCTCACGACTCGAGCCTCTGCCTATGAACAGGGTATGGGCAGCTGGGATGAGCGGGAAGGAGGCAGGCAGGGTAGGGAGAGAGGGGCCTGTGTTTGCATAGTTCCCTTAAAGGGCTCGAGGTGCTGAGGTCCCCACTCAGGAGAGGACCCAGGGGTGCGTGGTGGGGAGCTGGGGAGGGAGGCAGGGGGCAACAGAGGTCAGGAAGTGCCCGTGGGGGCATCTCAAGCCTTTCACTGCCACAGACCTCCTGCCTTGGGTCATCCAGGAGAAGCATGCATATCACAGGCCTTCCCCCCCTGTGCCCCCACCTCAGGGAGAGGACATTGTAAACTACAGGCACAGGACACACCAAGGAGCGACAATGCCTTCCTTAGCAAGCTTGTTTATGTGCTCCCCAGGGGGAAAGTGGCCCAGGGCTGTGTTGGGACAGACTTGTGGGCAAGTGCCTGGTGATGCTGGGAGCAGGGTACACTGTGTTTCCTAAACATGGCGGCTTCGGACACCTCGACCAGGGCCTCCCCGGCCTGCCTCTAGAGAAGAGGCCGCAGGGGTGCCCTAGAGTTTCAACTTCCCCTCCTTGACTAGTTTGTCATTGAGCTGGCACAGCTGGGCCAGGAAACCGTCGTTGGGGCCGATCTCACGGTTCTGCCTCACGACGCTCAGGGCAGACTTGACGTCCATCTTCTGACGCATCATGAGGTAGGCGATAACTAGGGTTGGGGAGCGGCTGTAACCTTCCCGGCAGTGGACGAGGACCCGGCCTGGAAGAGAAACAGGAGCACGTGAGCTGGAGCTGGGGGCTGTCCGCACACAGCCTGACTCAAGTCCCAACTCTCCCGGGGGAGCGCCGATGAGTACCGCAAGACGCCATTGTGCTGTGGGGCGGGGAGCTATGTACATAAGCACATCACCCTGGCAAACTGCGGGGCAGTGTGTACTCAAGTGGGACACACGCAACCCCTACGGCCCAGCAGGGAGGTACACACGGGCCCACAAAGACCCGCACCCAAATATTCCGAGGGCGGCGCTGTTCCTAACAGCTGGCAGCTCCCAGAGGCCCATCAGTGGCAGGACAGATCACTAACAAGGAGGAGGGGTGCCTGGGCCACCCAAGCGCCCCTGACTTTGATATTTCAATCAAAAGCAAAACATATGGGGCACCTGGATGGCCCAGTTGGTGGAGCGTCTGCCTTTGGCTCAGGTCATGATCTCAGGGTCCTGGGATCGAGCCCCGAAACGGGCTCCCCCACTCAGCAGGGAGTCTCTGATTCTCCCTCTGCTCCTACCCACCCCGCTCATGCTCTCTCTCTCCCTCAATCAAATAATTAAATAAAATCTTAAAAAAAAAAAAAAAGAAGAAGAAGAAAACACAGAAATGACCCAAAGGTCCACCAGCAGGTGAACGGACAAACTGGGAAGACTCGTCAGCGTTCGACAGGAAAGGGCAACGGCCACGTGCAGCCACACAGCTGGAACCCCCAGCAGTGACGTGGACCGGACGGGGCCGAGAAAGCGAACCCGCCGTGTAATTCCATTTCAACAAACGTCTACAAAATGTACACTCCTGTCTGGTGACAGGAAGCAGAGCGGTGGTTGCTTGGGAATGGAAGGCAGAGGGGGCGGATGGGAGAGGTCACAGAGGTGCCTGAGGAAATGCCAGGGGTTGGGGGGGTCGACGGGCGAGCTCACCGTCGCCCCTGAGGTGCTGGTTTCACAGGTGTACGCATTATGTCGAAAGGTCACATCGTAGGCTTTGAATACGTGTGATTTGCTGAATGTCAATTATACCGCAACAAAGCAGTTTCAAAAACATAAAAGGAGTATGTGTATCAAATACAAACACAGGGACAGAAAATCAAAACGCACAGACGGAAACACCCTCTCACGCCCCCCTCCCCCCATGGCCCATGAGGCCCCACGCAGTCCGGCCCCCCTTCTGCCGTCATCTCCTCCTCTCCCTCCGTCCCTCCAGCCAGCTGGCCTCTCAGCCTGCAAACCTCTTTCCCCAGGGGTCTGCTCCCCCAACCCTCCTCTCTACAGCCATAACGCCCTCCCCAGCCCTTCTCCTCCTCCCGGTTCTAGTGCGCCCCCCCGCCACAGGCCAGAAATCTTTTTCGTTTGCTGTCCCCCTCCCCTAAAATGGGGAAGCTCCACAAGGCAGGGCTGTCCATCCGTTTTGCTCCCCGCTGCATCCCCAGCACTTGGTGAAAGGAAGCATCAACCAGTCCCACCACACTGCATTTCCACTGGGGGGTTCCCGGGAGCCCCAAGCCTTGGTGTCTCTCTGCCACCACCCCCTCCCACCACAGAGCCTTAGTTCAGGTCCTCGTCACCCTCACCACGGCCCCCTCCACACTTCCAAACCCAGCTCTCGCTCTTCCCCCACCACCAGCAACCCACACTCCACCCAGCAGCCGGAAGGGGCTTTCTAAAATTCAAATACAACCCGTCACCCTTTTCAGGGCTTCTAGTCTCTAACGTGTGGCTTACAAGGCCGAGTGCCCATGGCCGGGAGACCTTCCCATGCTTTCCCCCACCCCTGTGCCTCTGCACATGTCACTCCCTCTACCTGGAACGTATTCTCTCTCTGGGCCACCTGGCAAACTCCTACTCATTCCTTAAAACCCCAGTTCAGGGGCTCCTTGAAGCCTCTGCCTTCAACTCAGGTCATGATCTCAGGTTCCTGGGATCAAGCCCTACATCGGGCTCTCTGCTCAGCAGGGAGCCTGCTTCCTCCCCACCTCTGCCTGCCTCTCTGCCTACTTGTAATCTCTCTCTGTGTCAAGTGAATAAATAAAATCTTTAAAAAAAAAAAAAAAACAACCCAGTTCAAATACTTCCTTTGTCAGCACAGGGATTTAGAACCAAAACCTTTGGGGCACCTGAGTGGCTCAGTTGGTTGAGGGTCTGATTTAATTTGGGTTCATGTCTGAGGGTCATGAGACCAAGCCCTGCGCTGAGTGCCCCCCCTCCCCCCACCCCGGGGGCACATGTGCACACAATTCTCTCTCTCTCAAATAAATAAATAAATACAACTTTTTTTGAGAGAGAGAGAACACATGCGAGCCAGTGGGGGGGCTGGGGGGAGCTGGGAAGTGGCGGGGGAAGAGGAAGGGGACAGAGAGAATGGGAGAAGGGAAGTGGGACTCCTTGCTGAGCTCAGAGCCAGAGGCAGGATTCAATCTCCAGAACCCAAGATCATCATAACCTGAACCGAACCAAGAGTGGGACACTCAACGGACCGAGCAACCCAGGTGCCCCGATAAATAAATCTAAAAAAAAAAAAAAAAAAGAAAGAAAGAAAAAAAACCTTGAAGTCACGTGAATGTAGGTTTAAATTTTAACTTACTGGTTGTGATGGTTACAGGTGTCAACTCAGCCTGTCTATGATGCCCAGCTGCCTGGTCCAGCACTAGTCTAGGAGGTATTTCGTGGATGTAATTAACACCAACTATCAATAATGATCAGTTTCCTTCAGTAAAGGAGACTGCCCTTGATCATGTGGCTGGGCCACATCCAATCAGTTAAAGATCTTAAGAGCAAAAAGTGAGGTTCGCTGGAGATGAAATTCTGCCTCGAGGCTGTAATAAAGAAGACCTGCCCGAGTCTGCAGCCTCCCAGGCTGCCCTCCAGATTTCAGGTCTGCCAGATCCTACAACCGTATGAGCCAATTCCTTAAAATAAATAATATCTATTGCTTCTCTTGGTTCTGTCTTGCTGGTTGGTACACTGCTTATGAACTCTACAACCCACTACCCCTCCACACACCTCCACTTCCTCATCTGTGGTCATAGTACCCACTGCGCAGTGTTGTTGGGGGATTGAAGGAAACGTCCTATAAAGTCCTTAGACCAGCGCCTGGCATATGGACTAACTCCTAGCCAGCAACAGGAGTCGCCTGGTGGCGCCCAGTACTTTCCAGGACAGCAGCCCGGCTCTGTGTCCCTCCTGGCCACGCACGGATCTACCCTCCTCCGCCCGACCGCACGTCCCTTAAGGGCAGACTGTGGGGTACTGATTTTTGGATGCCCTACAACTTCTAGTATGCACTTGGTGCTCCATAAATGTTGGCTGATTAGCCAAGTGGTTGAGTGTCCACCAATGCCTCTATCCTGCCATTATTTTGAAGGAAATCTGGTGGCCCAGAGTCAAACAGAATCTCTTCTGTTCCTATCACCCTTTGCTCAAAACATGACTCTATTCTCCCCATGCCTCCCATGCAGGAAGGAGGAACCCGCCACGCCCCTGCCCATTCTCTCTCTAGCCAGTATACCCAAAGGATGCGGAGAGAGGTTTTCCCTGCCCAAGCCCTGGTGAGAGGACCCTCTGCGGAGTGGCTGCCTCACCAACCGGAACATACTCAGCAGCCCAGGACTCCCAGAGCCGATCAGGAAGGGGAAGGTTCAGATTCCCCGCCTTCCAGGCCCCTGGGCCCCACCCAGGCGCCAGTCCTCCCTAGAGGCCTCTCTTGATCCGGACTGGAAGTGACTGCTTCCTCCTCTGGGCACTCCTGGCTCTTCCCACTTCTCCAAAGTGATGGGGGCCTGGCTCCCCTGAGCCCTGCAGCCTGTGGGAGGCCGCTGTGTTTCTGTTGACTCACTCGACCAGTCAATCCTAGAAGCATTTACACTTGGCTTGACAGCCCACGGAATTCATTATTGTCACTCCCTCAGTAATTATCTGCAGCGTGTCTGCTATGGGCCCAAAGCTACCTCACGTGCTGGAGGGACAGACAGGGACCCCGTGGATCCAGCCAGAGGGCAGGTCTCACGCAAGAGAGTTTGCCAGAAGACAAGGTAGGGAGAGGCAGAGAGAACTTTCCAGACGGACGACTCAGCCCACGCTGCCTCCCGCTAAGCTGGGAGGTCACAAAAAGTCAAGGTCTGTTCCTAGTGGGATGGAAAGGGGAAACAGAGTCGGAAAGCTCTAAGTTTCCCAGAGTGGCTGACCAACCCATGTACAAGAAGAGCAAAATCCATCCCCTTAACCCAGACCCTCGTTCCCATCCATAGGGGGACTCCATACAGCCAGAACAGAGGGGGTGACGTACATGAGACCATGAAGGACCACAAAGGGCCCGACAGCAAAGCCTACAGATTCCCCAGGTGATCACACCTCCCTCCTGAGCCCCTGAGACACATGATAACCAACGTCTAGTACCTGCTGTTCACTGGGAATCATTCCAGGGGGAGGCTGCTGGGCACAGGAAGCAGAGACTGGCTGGGAGCAATGGGACACGGGGCTCACCTCCCCTGCAAAGGTCGTGGGTGGGGGAGGAAGAGGCTGGGAGAGGCAGCTTGAAGGTAAAGGCAGTCCCGGAGAGGAATGAGCTATAAGCAGAAAGGCAGGTGGCCAGGGTTGGTCAACTGACATCTGCCCTCTGCATTCTAGGTGCCCCCCCCACCCCACCCCCGGGACGGCCTACCTGACTGCCAGTGCCTCAGCCGTTCCCCCTCAGTGGCAGATGTGGGAGCCGCAGGAAGCATTCAGAAAGTGGCTGGAAGATGTGGCCTGTGGGCCATCGCCTGCTGAGCACCAGCCCAAGCCCAGCCATGGCGGCCCCATTCCCCTGGCCAGGCATTCATGTAAGCCAACTCCAGCCAGTGAGATCTGAAGGGAACCCCACTGAGGGATTTCTGAAGGCCCTTCTACTTGCTGTTCATTTTTATTTATTTACTTATTTTTAAGATATTATGTATTTATTGGAGAGAGAAAAAGCACAAGCCGGGCCAACGAGCCGAGGGAGAAGGAGAAGCAGACTCCCTCTGCCAAGCAGGGAGCCTGACATGGGGCTGGATCCCGGGACCCTGGGATCATGACCTGAGGCGAAGGCAGACGTTTAACTGATTGAGCCACCCAGGTGCCCTTCTACATGCTCTTTAAGAAAAGAAACAAAGATGGGGATGAGAGGGCTGCCTGGTCTTCTGCCATACTTTGTCCTGCTGGGATGTGGTGACTGGGTCTGCCACCGCCATCTTGGGACCATGAGGGGAGAGCCCAGAGGGTAGCAGAGGGAGAGGGGGAAGCACCGTGTCCTGACACGGCCACTGAGCTGCTGAATCAACCAGCCCCAGAGCTCCTTTACCTCAGCACTTCTCATCACAGAAGATAAATCGTTACTGCTGAACCTATTTTGGGGGCGTGGCGGGGAGTGGGTAGACATGAACTCTCAGCCAAAGTCCACTCAAACACCAGGACCCCAAGGCTGCCACTGTGAGAAACGTTTATACATCTTGGGTAACGTGGGGCCTCTTGACAGAGGAGGCTGGCTGCGGGCCTGTTTTCTAGAGAAGTCCGGTCAAAGCTGCCTTGCCTTGTTTCCTGGCCCGCAGGTGCCTTACCGTTCTTTTGAGCCAAGGCCTGGTCGATGAAGTCTGCAGCCCTTTCAAAGTAGGCGCTGAGGTTGAACTCCTGCGTGTCGTTGGCCTTGATGCCCAGGTAGGTGATGCCGGAGTCCTTGTAGAAGTTGGCATTGGTGTTGACGTGCATGAAGGACCTGCCCTCGGCGGCATTCAGCACGTGGGTGATGCCTAGTTTCTGCAGCTTGGGGATGTCTTGAGCCACAGACCTGGACAAGAGACAGCGGCAGGGGATGACTCACTCACCAGCTGGCAGCCCCAGCGGGGAGGAAGATGGAGAAGATTCTAAGTCTCCCGGCAAAGCGAGGAACCCTCGGCGCTCGGCCCCTGCCAGCTTCCCCTCATCTTATGACCCACCTCCCTCCCTCTAGCCGTATCTAATTACCAGCAGCTTCCCCAAATAGCCGGGGCGGTTTCATGCCCATGTCGTTCCCTCTCTTTGGAATGCCCTTCTCGAGCTTCTCCGTGGACAGACACCCTCTCACTTTTCACCACCCTCTGCAATGTGTCCTCATCTCCCCTCCACCCCCAATCTGACATCCGGATCCCTACCCTGCGGTGGGGGGTACAGCCTAGTGGGCTCAAAATGGGCTCTAGAGCCAGAATGCCTGGGTCTGAATCCAACCCTCAGACCTACCATCCAGGTAACCTTGAGCAAGCCACTTAACCTTTTGGTGACTCAGTTTCCCTGTCAAATGGAGAGGCTACCCCTTGGGGTGGCCTGTGTTACATGGAGTGGTCCTATAGACAGAGCCCAACACTGTAGTCCATGCTCTTCTAATGCCTGATTGTGCTGCTTTGTTCTGAGCCCCTCAAGGGAGTAACCCACTCCACTGGCCAGCACCTGCTATAAGCACCCGGCACTCAGTAGGCGTCAACTGACTACGTAGCGCATCCGAGAAAAAGAAGGAAATCAGCACATCTGAGGCAGCCTCCTTCCTTGGATCATAAAATACGCAGCCCCTCCAGTCCCCCAGAGGGACCCTTTCTGCCACCGAGCACAAGCCACATCTCTGAGGCTCTCCTGGGTGAGTAAGCACTTGGGGACCCAGTGGCGCCAACTCTGGGGGTTATAAAACATTTGATCTCAATAGTCAAAGGGCTCCTTTATGTCATCTCCCAACAACGTCCCAATTCAGACAGCAGTTTATACTTTACAAAATGCCTTCTCCGGCAGGAGATCTCGTCTGCCTGAAGCAAGCCCTGGCCTTGAGCTCTGGGCCCACTGGACGGCGGAAGGATGAGCTGCGGGCTCACGCAGGCAGCTGGGCGGCGAGCTGGGAGGAGGCCCAACGCCAGCCCTGTTCTGTCTCCCCCTCACTCTGCCTGTCATGTTCACATCAACTGCATATCCTGAGTTCTAGAAAAAGAGGCTCATACAGGCTCCTCTCTGCCGTGTGAGCCCTGATTTGATTCAGGGGCTCCCAAGAGGCAGGGAGCATGAGGCGCTCCATGCTGAGCGCCCCCCTCCCCCAACACACACCCCTGGCCAGGTCAAAGCCAGATTCGTTAATTGGCCAGGGGACGTGTTTTTCTACAGTGGCCATTGGCACGGGCCACTCTGGCTGCCACCAGGCATTCACAAGCTTGGTTTCCACTTGGGAAGTGGGGACAGCTGAATGTGCCCAAGTGCCCTAGAGAGCAGGGTCTCCGAGGGAGCCAAGGCCACTTGCTGCTTCGGTGTCAGGACAGGGCGCTATCATCAGAACTTTGCAATTTCCTGGGCCCTTTGGCTGAGGCTCTGGGACTGTTTTAGCTGTTCCTGCTCACCAGGCTGCACATGGTTGTTGAGCAGTGATCGAGTCTCTGAAGGTGAGCTCCCATTCACTTCCCTTCTCCATTACACATTCAACAAATTCACCATTATCATCACTGTGAATGCACACTCAAGTGCCTGACACACGGTAGGTGCTCAATATGGTGAATGAATGGATGGAGTGGATGAGATTGTCCCCCATGACAGTGGGACCTGCTTTAGAGACCCTATTTAGCCCCACGATGACCCCCATTTTTGTGGCAGCCCTTAGCAGGGTAAGTAAGCAACAGGTGGTAGTACAGGATAGGGGATACACATATGAACAAGACATTGACCCTGTCCTCACGGTCCCTCAACCACCCTGTGCCACCATGTCCTCCAGGTTAAAAGGAGAGAGGGGAGTTAATTCTGGGTTTCCAAAATGCAGACCCTGGCCCATAGAGCTTAGGGCGTTGGTAAATCAAACCCTATCTGGAAGGCAGGAGAAGGAGCGAGGAAACCCCAGCCCAGCCCTCCGGATCCCTCATTTGGAGTATTTCGATTCCCTGATCTGGCCTGCCCAGCCGGGGAAAGTTCCACGCCCGATTTGTGACGTCAGCCGGTTGCCATGGCAGCGAAGGCAGACATTCCGCGGTGACCTCACTGCAGAACCAGGCGGCTGTCACATGACGCGCGGGCTGGAGACCGGCCGGGTGACAGAGGGCCACCTGTTAGGTGATCACGGTGGCCCGACCCCGCCCAAGGCCGAGCCCCTAGCGGGTGGTGGCTTCCGAAGGACGCCAGGCTGGCCGAACACCCCGGAATCCGGGCCCCCCGCGAAGGGGGGAGGACCGCGCGGGGCCGGGGCGGGGTCTAGCCCCTCCACCTCCCCCCGCGCGGGGGCGGGCGGCGACTCCAGCCCCTGCCCGGCCCCCGCGGCGTTCCCGGAGGGCGACCACGCCCCACAAACCGCCCCCCCAACCCCGCACGCCCGCGACGCCCCCACTCCGGCTTTCGGGTGGGCGGGGCGCCCCAGCGGCGACTCACGCGTTGCCCACGTAGATCCTGGGGATGACCTCGTTGCAGGGCTGGCTCGGTAGGCTGTAGCAGCCGCTGCCGTCCGACAGCAGGTCGTTGAGATCCTGCACCGAGAGCTCGAACGGGCCCGACATGGCGGCGGCCGGGCCCTGCACGCCCGGGCAGCAGCCTGCGAGGGGAGAGCCGCCGGGTCAGCTGGGCGGGGGCTCCGAGCCGGGACCCGCCCCGTCCCGCCCCGGAGGCGGGCCCGCCAGGCGCGGGAAAAGGCGGAGCGCGCACCGCCGGCACGCTCAGCTCCCCGCAGGGAGGCGCGCCGCTAGGGCCCGCGCGGACGCTCCGGGGGCCCCAGGCCTGCCCCCCCGCCGGCGGAGATGGCGCCACCCCGGTGTTTTAGGGGGTCCTCGGTCCATCCCCAGCTAAGGGCTTTTCTGCATCATTATAAACGGGGAAGTGCAGTAACAACTTTGGATTAAACGGAGAGCGACATTAATTGTTCCAACTGAAAGGGGTACGCACAGGTTTTGCTTAGTTTTTGCAGGTTTAGCGGGACACCCGGATTCCGCTTGTGAGCTGACTCTGCCTGCTGCGGACCAGCGGCATTGACATCACCCGGGAGCTCGTCAGAAACGCATAGTCTTGGCCCCAGCCCCGCCATGCTGAATGAGAATGTGCATTTTAGAGCGCCCCCCCCCGCCCCCCGCGATCCTTACAAAGGTTCAAGTTTGGGAAGCCCAACTCTGAGGCACATTTCTTCCAACATTTATCCGGCTTCAAAGCTTGGATTCTGTGCAGCCAGGCTTCGCATTCTGACCCTGGCAAATCAGCCTCTCTGAGCCTGTTTGCTGGGGGGAAATAAAGGGGGATACTAGTAGCACCAAACTCCTAGGGTTGTTTGAAAGATTAAATGTGACATCCAAGGAAATCGCCCAGCACTGTATAGTGAGCACCCAGTAGGTTTCTCCCTCTCCATCAGCCAATGCCGTGAGCACCCACTAGGTGCTACTCCACCTGCACCCGCCTGGAGACCATCAGCCTCCTTCGCAGCCCTTCCAGGAGCAGCTACCAGCCCTCCATGAGCCGTGATCGCGTTGGCAACCCCTCATTTGCTGAAATCCCACTAAAAGCAGAAGACAGACTCCGTCTTCCCTCAGTGCGGATGGCAGACTCCAGCCCCACTCCTACTCCAATGCAAATGCCCTGGAAGTTTAGGAAACCCCCCATCCTGAGCCCAGTCGCAACACAAACTTGGTTCTTGAGCAGCAGAGCAGCCTGTTGCTTTGAAGTTCAGATTCTTCATCTGCAAAACGAAGAAATTGCATGAGCTTCTCACTAAGGCCATCTCTCACCTGCCCCTATAAGCTTGAGGTCTCCCACCTCCGGAAGATCCATTGTGGTGGAGACTCCTGAGCTTACAGCTGAAGGTGTGTGAGGGAGGCTGGACTTCTCCATCCCCACCCCCCACTTCCCACCCGGAGCCTTCCTACCCCTCCCAGCACACCACACCTTTTCCCCCTGCCGTTGGGGGCATCCACATGCTAGGCAGGTTCTGAGTCTTGTCCCCCATCTTGATTTGGACCTGTGTTAGCCTTCAAACAGAAGTCCAGGGATAGCCAGGAACGCTCTGTCATTCCTCTTCCTTCCCCAAGACCTGTCCCTGATGTCATAACGGGGTAACTATGACAGCCTGTCATGGGGATCTCTAACTACCTCACAGAGGAGCCTGGGTGCCTCATTTCTGAAGTGAGACTAGGACGAGAAGATGAACAATTCCCTGGATTATCTAGCCTACCCTGTAATCGTCTCTAATCACAGACAGAGCACAACCTTCAGGAAGAAACTGGACTTTGGCCACTATGTATTTCATAAGAATAGGATACAAATAGGTATGTGGACAGTTGGGGTGGGACATCTGTGATTAGGGGTTCTGGAACGGTTGGCCTTAGAGAGATTGACAGTGAACCAGACCACTACTGGCTTTGTGATGATACGGCCTTATCAGTTGGCTTGGGTCAAGAGGATGTTGGCATCCGTGACAGATTTATCTCCCGGCAGGAGTTCAGTGGTTGGAAATGCTCACTTAAACTCTTTTAAAGCCGGAGTAAGCTAGGAAGAGGCCAGGACTCCAGCTCCCAACAGGCTAGTCATACTGGGAAAGGATGCAAAGGACATTTATCTCTGTTTTACTTGTTCTGGCCCTCACGTTCTGTTATTTGTGCTAAAAACTCTTCAAAGATGTCCGTTTGGGAAATTAAACTAACATAAAATTCCTAAACCGGAGTAAGGTCAGAATTCAACATCGTCCTGTTTACTAATGGGGGCGGTCTGGAAGGGGAGCAGGTTTTCCAAGGCGCTAGGAGGACCCCTCTGCAGTAGCGTGGCTCTTTTTTACCCTCTTAGTGAAGGCGACCGTCGATACGAAACCTCCAGTGGCGCACACACATCACATTTTGAAACTGAGCAAACTACAGGTATTGGCTCTTGCTGTCTGTGGATGTACTTTATTGATTTTTTGTCTATGTCCCAAAGAGGTCCGGTTTCCCAGAGCCTCGTAAATACCCTCCTCACCCAGAGATTTGTTAAGACTCCCTGCCCTTTGCGCACCAGCCGTCCCTGTGCGCTCCTCCCAGTCTCCCCTGCGGCCCTCAATTTGCCCCTTTCCCACCATCCCAGAGGAGGGTGATACAGAGTGCCGGGGTGTTGGCCGCTGTCACCACGGAGGGGGGCGTGGTTTCTTACCAGGGTGAACAGAAGCGAATTGACAAAATCGAGTATGAAAACAAGCAACTGTGTCAGAAGATTGCAAACGCCCATCGTGGTCCTGCCAAGGTGGATTGCTGGAACGAGTATTTTTCCAAGAGGTAGTGTTCTTTCTCCTCTCTTGTGTTTGGGAAGTCAGAATCGACTTTCCCCCTTGTCGGGTTTTAGTGCGAGGTTCTCCTGAGCAGGAGGCGTCCTAGAGAGAAGGCATCTTGATGGGAGACCAGGTTAGGGAGAATGAGAACTCTCCAAAACAAGGTCCAAGCTGCACCCAGGCCAATAGAGTAGAATCCTCTGGGGGACATCAGGGTTGAGAACCACTGATAGGAACCTGCCAGTGTTGTATATGGACCCCAGACCGTCATCTAGTTCAACAGGTGTAGAGGGTCTCAGGGCTCAGCGGGAAGCCCGTAGGCAGCCTGGGTTTATGACATCACGACTTCATCCAAGAGGGGAATTTTTTTCTTCAGCCATCTCAGGATTTTGTGTTTTTCAGCTTAAACAGAGAAACAAGGAACCGGGAACTCGTGAGAATCACCGTGGAAAACCAGGGCATTCTGAAGAGGCTTGGTGATCGCAAACCCCACTATGACCGCAGGTTGTCTGAGATGGACTGGCAGGCACGTGGCTGCTCTGTGCGCCTCCCTTGCGCCTGCACAGTGCGTCTGTGTTCAGAGTAGAGTCAGTCTCAGAAGACATTCCCTAAGTGGCTGAAGGAGAAGTCATGCAAAATGCAGCAATTGGTAAAAGAGAAACCACCCAGAGCAAACCATCCAGGAGCTAATCCATTTGCTCGCTGGGTAGCAAAGCTGTCCTGTATCAGTTTCAAAAACTATCTAGTGACATCCTCCCTCAAGCTTTAATTCATTAAAAAAAGAATGTACAAGGAGGAAGGGTACATGATTCAGTGTGCAGTTGATTTCCTTCATTTAGGAACCAACTTTCAAGAAGGAAAAAAAAAGGAAAAAGCCTTCTGTGGTGTTTTTTTTTCTTTAAAAAACAAAAAACAAACA
Organism: Meles meles; assembly: GCF_922984935.1. Classification (NCBI taxonomy): domain Eukaryota; kingdom Metazoa; phylum Chordata; class Mammalia; order Carnivora; family Mustelidae; genus Meles; species Meles meles. The sequence continues at coordinate 45,406,885 of NC_060083.1, forward strand.
AACAAAAACAACCCACTCCCTGACTTGTCCGTAAGCCTTTTCTAAGCCAGCCTTAGGAGCTAGACCTCCAACTTTAGCCCCAGCCCTGTGGCATTGACAAAAATCTTTCTGATTTTTTTCCCTTCAAGAATTCAAGGCGCTATATCAAAAATACAACAAGATATCTTCTCTCCCGAGATGAATAGGTATGTCTTAACACGGCTGCTTCTTACTGGGAAATAACAGTGATCATGGTTGATAGCAAAGCCCTAAGAGCCATACAGATGGAGCACAAGGGACCCAGTTTTAAGGGGATGGATTTTTGCCCTTTTGTAATATAACGGAACTTAGAGCCCTCTGTTTCCTCTCTCCAAATGAGTAGGAAATGGCTGGCTTTTGTCATCAGCCTTGAGTCTTTCCATGAGTCGAAGGGGAAGTGATTTGTTCCAGTAAAATATAAACAGGAGGTCTCATGAATTTCATGCTGGGCGAAAGTTACATTACAGGTCTCTGTCACTATTCAAGTACTGTTGTGTTGGCATTTTGTATTATTTAACATTATTAGGAATGACTAAGTTGTGTGTGTGTGAGTGTGTGTTTTGCCCCTGGGGAGAAGGATAAATGGGCACTCGGGCTCTCCAAAGTATAGTTCCAGATAATTGATGATTCTCCATTTCTCTCCCTTTTCTCCCTGAAAACAGTGTTACTCACCATGGAAAAGATACAAGAGAAAGCCCTAGGATTTCTTAGCTACTTAGAATTTCAAGACACTCCTAAGTGGCTGAATGCTTAATCCTAGGATGCTACAATAAAGCTTGGAACATAAAATGAGTAAGTTACATTGAAAATATGTATCCAAAATCGTTAAGTCCCGTCCCAAAATGGAGACAGAGTCGGGCAGGCAGAAGACAGGATGCAACAAGCATTTTTATTGGGGGCTATAAAAAGGAGTTTCTATGAGAGCGTGAGAGAGAGAAATAACCTTTTTAAAACACACGCCACCATCAGCATCCTAGAGGGGAGAAGGTGGAGTAAGCTGACCCAGCCCTGAGTACAGCTCTGTCAAAATGGAAAACAGAAGCACGTGATAAGATTAAGGTTCAGACAACACAGAGAACAAATGCCATTAGTCTCTCTGTGAATACACAGCATTGGAAAAGAATGCTTCATTGAAGTTTCCATGTATTCTGTTCATTTATAGGGAGCAGCAACAGTGAAAGTGTCAAACACATCTCAAAACATAGGCAAGACAACGCAGCTTGAGGGCTGTGACTGGTCGTGCTGGGTTTGAGCCTAGACATTTTAAACATTTTATGGAGAGAGGGTAGACCTTTAGTGTTCTCATCACAGATAATCTTTTTATTTTAAAATAATTAGATTCACAGGAAGTTGCAAATAAATGTTCGGGGGTGGGCGTGGGGGTGGGGGACTTCTGTACCCTTCACCCAGCCTCCCGCAAAGTTAGCACCTGGTGTAACTGTAGTACGATATCAAACCAGGAAGCTGACATTGCTACAATCCATAGAGTGTATACGAATTTCACCAGTTATGCATGCACTGGTGTGTGTGTGTGTAGCTCTCTGTAATGTTATCAGATGTGTAGCTTTGGGTAACTAGGGTCACATTCAAGGTACATAGTTGACTGTACCATCATCAAAAGACTTCATGGTACCATCCCCCCCTTTTTTTTTTTTTTAATTTGACAGACAGAGATCACAAGTAGGCAGAGAGGCAGGCAGAGAGTGGCGGAGGGTGGGGCAGGGGGGGAAGGAAGCAGGCTCCCTGCTGAGCAGAGAGCCGGATGTGGTGCTGGATCCCGTGCTGGATCCCGTGCTGGATCCTGTGCTGGATCCCGTGCTGGATCCCAGGACCCTGTGGTCATGATCTGAGCTGAAGGCAGAGGCTTTAACCCAGTGAGCCACCCAGTTGCCCCATGTACCACCCCTTTTAATAACTTTTAATGACAGCTCCCTTTTCCTCCCATTCCTACCCCCCCCCGGCAGTCACTAAACTGTTTTCCATCTCTGTAATTATGTTATTTCATGAGTCTTACATAAATGGGATCATGTGGTAAGTATCCATTCTTCTGAGCTTGGCTTTCTTTTTTTTTTTTTTTTTTTTGAGCCTGGCTTTCTTAAATTCCATCTAATTTCCTTGTGGTTCATCCACGTTGTGTACATCAAAAGTTCATTCCCTTTTTACTGCTGCATAGTATCCCATGGCATAAATGCACCAGGTGTTTTTGAACCATTTAACTGTTGGAGGACATTGGGGGAGTTTCTAGCTTTTTTGACTCTTATGAATAAAGCAGCCATGAATATTTGTTACAAGATTCTGCATGAAAATAAGTTTCATTTCTCTGGGAGAAACACTTGAGAGTATAATTTGGGATGAACACTTGAGAGTCGTAGGTAAGCCCCTTTTAAAAGGAACCACAAATCTGTTTCCTGAGTGGCTGTACCATTTACATTTCCACAGCGGATGAGTGATTCCATTTCTCCACATCCTCACTCTCATCTGAGAGTTTTCATTTTAGCCATTCCGATATGTGCATGGTGACACTTCCTATGGCCCTAATTTGCAATTCTCGGGTGATTAATGAAGTTGAACATCTTTCATAGGCTTGTCATCTGGATATCCTCTTGTGTGAAATGTCTGTGAATGTCATTTGCCCATTTCCTAACTGGATTGTTCATTTTTTTTAATATTGAATTTTGAGAGTTCTTTATATATTCTAGACCAAATCCTTTGTTGGATATAGGACCTGCAAAACATTTCCTCCCAGTCTGTAATTTGTTTTTCCTGCCTCTTAACAGAGTCTTTCGTAGAGCAAAGTATTTTTATTTTGATGTCATCCAGTTTATCAATGATGAAACTGTTCTGTGTTTTGACCATATCGATAATCAATATCCTGGTGACACTGTGTCATAATTTTGCCATGTGCTACCCCTGGGGAAATGGGGTGAAGGGCACACAGGATCTCTATGTTATTTCTTACACCCATGTAAATCTCCAATTATCTCAAAAAGCTTAAAGAATAAATCATATGTCCGATTATAAATTCATTATTCACTGATTCCAGTGGATCTCAGTTTGAGGAATCACCTTCATCTAGATTCTTCTCTAGAGATACAGGTTAGAAACCTGGGAGTCATCCTTGACTTTCACTCTCTCTTTCTCCTTCTCCCTGAGTACCTACTTTCTTTTTTTTTTTTAATTTTTAAAATATTTTATTTATTTGAGAGAGAGAGCATGAGCAGGGAGAGAGGTAGTGGGAGAGGCAGACACCCCCTTGAGCAGGGAGCCCGATGCAGAACTCAATCCCAGGACTCCAAGATTATGAGCTGAGCTGAAGTCAGACAATTAACTGACTGAGCCACCTGCACGCTCCAGCTCTGCCTACACTTTCAACCTACACTTTCAACTTGCCTACACTTTCAACCCAGCACTCGTAGCGCTAAGTGTCTGCATATGCTATTGTTAATTTTCCCTCATCTGAGAATGTCTTCACTTCCCTTTCGTTCCTTAAGGGTAATTTCATCGCATATAGAATTCAAGATTGACGGTTCTTTGCTCTCAGCACTCTATAAATGTTGCATGACTTCTGTCTGCCTCCATAGTTTCCTTTATAAGCAATACTGAAATAGAACTCAAATTGGTGTTCCTTCCTGGTTGTTTCTCCCTGTTTTTCAGGGTTTTTTCTTAGTCTTTAGTTTTCAGAAGATTAATTATGATGTGTCTTGTGGGTTTCGTTGGTCTTAACCTACTTGGAGTTTATCGGCTTCTTAAATCTGTAGGTTTCTATCTTTCACCAAATTTGGGGAGTTTTCAGCCATTATTCTTTGAATACTTTTCAGTTCCACATTTCCCCTCTCCCAGGATTCCGATTTTTCAAACATTGGTCTTTTGTTATTGTCCCTGATCCTTGTCTTTTTTTTTTCCCCTTCCAGTCTGTTGTTCAGATTAAGTAAATTCTATTGATCTGTCCTTAAGCACTCTGCTTTGATCCTCTGTCATTCCCATTCTACTACCGAGTTCATCCAAGTGTTACCTTTCACAATAATTTTTCATTTCTATACTTTCCATTTGGTTCTTTCTCGTAACTTCTATTTCTTTGCTAAGATCTTCCAATTCAAGAGAATTTGCAATTGCCTATTGAAGTATTTTTATTACAACTGCTTTAAAATCCTTGTGAGATAAATTGTAACATCTGAGATAAATTCTAACGTATCAGTATTGGTATCAGTTGATTGTTTTTTGTTTTTAAAGATTTTATTTATTTATTTGACAGACAGAGATCCCAAATAGGCAGAGAGGCATGCAGAGAGAGAGGAGGAAGCAGGTTCCCTGCCGAGCAGAGAGTCTGATGTGGGGCTCGATCCCAGGACCCTGGGATCATGACCTAAGCTGAAGGCAGAGGCTTTAACCTGCTGAGCCACCCAGGTGTCCCCAGTTGATTGTTTTTTCCTTACATTGTTGTTTTTCTGATTTGGGGTATGATGAGAGATATTCTATTGTATCCTGAACTTTTGGGTTATTATGTTAGGGATCTTTTAATTTTATTTACATCTTCTATTTAGCAAGTAGGAGACCTGTTTAGGTGTAGTGCATTGTTTTTGATTTTTTATGGGCTTTAGTTCCAAGGGAAGTTCATTTCTCTTTCCTCTTTCTTTTTTTTTTTTTTTTTAGTTTTATGGTTTTATAAACACAAACATGATATGCATATAAGCTGTCTGTCTATGCGTTTTCTTCACTGTGTCACATGGCATTGAGATTGGTGTCTCTGATGGCCAACTGGGTTATTCTTTCCACCCTGGCCTTGCAGTTCTTGGAGGAGACATTGTGACCAAGCTCTGCACAGTGAGATTTGTTGCCCATCAGCAGCATTTCAGTCTCCTTGATGTTGTGGACTAGGGACTTCCAGAAGCCATTGGACAGCATGTGTTCTGTTTCCCTGTTGCTCCTGTAACCAACGCTGGGCATCAAGATCTGGTCCTTGAGTCTTCTGGGCACCGTACTGTTGATGCTTCTGGGCTTCCACTGGTTGTACTTAATTTTTACATGCCAGTCTGACAGGTGCCAAAGAACTTCTTGGTCCTCTTGTTAAGCACCTCAGGCTTCACCAGAGGTCTGAGGGCGGCCATGATGCCGAGTAAGATGGCTGCCACCAAGCCAGGCAGTGCTGAGGAGACGGCAGTGTGGTTTTCTGACCCCTGGCAATACTGTTCTGGTCTGCGTTGTTCTGTGGGTGCTGCTAGGGTTCCCGCTCGGTCCCTGCTGTTGTCTTCTGTGGTGACAGAAGGTGCCTCCCTGGATTGCATGGTGTTGCTGGGCTGCCTTCTGGAGAGGGGCAGGCAGACGCAGCCCGCATGTGGAGGGCAGGGAGACACCGGGCTTTGCTGTTGCTGGGAATGAATTGGGCCACTTCGTGGCACCGTGGTGTGAAACTAGGGTGGGGATTCCCCATAGGTCTCTACCGGAATCCCTGTCCTTTGGCAAAGAAAGTAAACTGTCCTTTGCTTTTTTCCTTTTTTCTTGTTCTTCCCCCCCTTCCTTGTCTATGCCTGTTGGTGGTTCTGGGTTGTAGGGCCCTTCAGAGCTTAGTCCAGGGTATATGGCAGATGAAAAGAAAACCCAGGAAACTCCTCACACTGTTGTTCCTCAAGTCCCGAGGTCCCTAGCCAGCCCACCATCATCTTTCTGTCTTTTTTTTTTTTAATATTTCATATATTTATTTGGGACAGAGGATACACAAGCAGGGGCAGAGGGAGGAACAGAGAAGCAGGCTCCCTGCCGAGCACAGAGCCCAACACAGGACTCAACACAGGGCTCGATCTTAGGACCACAAGACTATGACCCAAGCCAGACACTTAACCTACCGAGCCACCCAGCACTCCCTCCCCCCGCCACACACACACACACACACACACACACACACACACACACACCCCAAACCATCATCTTTCTAGCTTTCAGGGTCCTTTTATCATTGTTTTTAAACTTCCAAGGTTTTCAGTGGTACTTAGAGAAGGAAAATGTGATTTCTACACCATCTTGTTCTGAAACCACAGCCTGACTTTTAAAGGAAGCAATAGATTGAGACTATATTCAAAGGGCAGGGGAAAAAAAGTAGAGGAAGAAATTGCCCCGCATCAACTCCTCCAGAAAAAGGCTGCTTATTTGTTCTGACCTGGATGACTCATGACTGGGCTTTGGGCTTGTGCTGGTGTGTTGTCATTAACTAAATCACCAAGGGCTGTCGCTTCGGTGTGCATAATTCCTGTGACTGGCGCGGGGGCATCAGCGATGGGACACCGGGTAAATGGATGTAAAAGTGTGAAAGGCTGCACACTTGATGTATGTATTCAAACATGCAAGGGTAAAAGCACGATTGGTTGACGTTGATCATCGCTAAGAGCTGCCTGAAGGATAGAGAGATGGTTGTAACTTTCTTAAAGCCCCCTCTTGCAGAGTGGAAGGGATAGCAGAGGAACTTACAAATTGCTGGACCAAGGATGGCAAACAGGATTAATTCACTTGCTCATTCTGCCCAGTTGATAACTGGATACTTTGTGTCCTGAGAGATCCCAAAGCCGTGCCTAGATTCAGCGGGCGTGTCATGTTCAATGAGTCCCATCCGCCAGGGATTTGAGAATGGGCGGTGGCAGCAGAGATGCCCCACCCACTGAACATCCCCAATCTAGAAGAGTCCTCTAGAGCCCACATTCTTCTTGTAGACACAGAGCTTACCCGAGTTTAAAGGCCCATGGGGGGAAGGGAACTGTATCTTGAGGGGTGTGTAATAAAGAGATTTCTTGGTGTGGGGCCCCAGAGCTTTTACCAAGATTTTGCCCAGGGGTTCAGAATGTATGTAGTTCTAGCTGGAATGGGACTGGGTGCATCGTGCACACACACCCCACCAATATCTATGTGTAAACAAGTGTGTGTGCGTGTGTTTTTTAACAAGACTTTTCCGCTTTTTACAAACAGTATAAACACTTTACAAGTGACCTCTGTCTCTGGGGCCCTACCCATTCTACTGTCGCAGACCAACAGCAGGTAACTTATCTCAGGGGCAAGGAACTTACTTGGATGGGAAGTGAGGCAGGCATCCCATTTCCATGCCCTGCTTCATGATATGTACAAAGAGAATTATTACCATTTTATCTGACAATTGCGTAAAAATATTACGAAGTCAAAAACGCCTGTTGAGTAAAATGACAAAGAGAAGAAAAAGAAGCCAACTGGTGTTCAACCCCTCTGTCCACTGGAGGAAAACCCACCCTAATGGGATTTTGCTCAGAGTCGGTTAGTATCTCTCAAGAGTCATTTTGACGTAATTGTTTTCAGCCTCAGACCTGACTTTAGATCCTGGCTCTCCCGTATAATACACACAACTTTGTACGTGTCCTTCACACTTCAGGGCAGTTGTCCCAACCACCCCTCGAACCCCCACCCCTGCTGCTATTTGGGAAAACTGAGACTCATTTCACTTAAGGATTTGTGCGTGGTCAGTGCAAAGAAGTCCTTATCCTTTTGCTAGAAAGATCTGAAGAATGAGATCCTGGCAGGTGGACCTACCAGGTTAGTGAGCTAGAAAGTTGCAAAGGTGGCTTTGGGTGAGGAGGCAAAATGGAAATTCCTAAAGAGGCAGCAAATCTTCTTCCTGGTACTTTGCCCTGAACCTGGCCCCCTTTTCTGCTCATGAGGGAAAGAACTTGGCATGTGTAAGCAGCTTCTTGGCAGTCTCAGAAGTTACTGCCACGCTGAATTTTATTGTAAATTCAAGCTATGGTGAGAAGGGTGAGAGGGACAAGGGATGGAATGGAAAAAAGCAAAGCCAGGGCTTAAGGTTAGAAGTCTGAGGGGATCTAGAAAGGGGACAAGCAGCCTTACATTCCTCCAGAGTCCCTGAAAACACCACCGTATCATACAACAGTACAGAAATTCACTATAATGGTGAAGTGTGCCTTAATCTTCCAAAAAAAGTTTGTGTGTGTTTGCTATTTAAGAAGGCAGAGAACCAAGTTTCCTACTGCCAAGCAAACACGATCACAAAGGTTAAAACCAACATTTTAGTGCTTGAGGACAAGGGAGCTTCAGTTGCAAGGAGAAATCCCCGTGGGTAAGGACAACTCCATTTCCAGCAAAGCTGAATCAGTGTAGCATCACTCTGTTGATAATCTCTGCAAATGGGTACCTTGTAAATTTCCCACCTCCCCCCACCACCCCACCCCCACCCCCAAAAGACAGTGGCTACATAACTTCTACATAACTTCTGGACAAAGAATCACGGTCAACTTGCCTCTGACACTTGAGTGAATGAAATGTTACTTTGTGATACACCCGCTTTTCAATTCCTGTTCTCTGCTCCAAAGGGGTACAGTGAAAAACAACAGACAAAACCCAATAACGGACTAGACTCTACACACATATTCTTCTGCACAAGGGCGTTTATGGAAAATTCTTCTCCTCTCCACACTTAAGATTCCTTGATGGTAGCATGGGCGAAGGCTGGACGAGGGGGTCCTCCTCCAGCTCCTCTCCAACCCAGATGTTCTAGCATACAATTACCTGACCCAACTAATAGGCACCCAGTGAGTGTCCTTGCTCAGCTTCTCCAAAAGCGCTCTGAGCTGGCTGTGGGCGCTCTGGAGGTCCTCCTTCACCAGCACGCTGTCCACCAGATGCCCGTAGTGCTGATCTATGAAGGCGGCAGAGGCGGCCATCTCTTGCTGCTCCTCGTCCTGCAAGGAAAGGGGCCATCATGGAGCCACTGGGTGGTCCTCCCTCAGAACAAGAAACCTCCAGTCTTTTTCTTGGGCGGTGTTCTCAGGTCTTGCTTTTAAGTGATGGGTGGGTGACTCGGGCCGTGAATAACCCATGGCTACACAAGAACAGAGTGTAGTGATAACACCCGATTATCACACGTCTGATAATGTGGCCAGGAAGTAGACACAATCCTTGTTCGTCTTCTCAAAATATCTACTGTTAGCTCTTAGGACCTGTTAACCTCATCCATGACATGGGCTTTGGCCGGACGCTAATTCTATATCCGTGTGTACAAATAATATGTCAGTATCACACTTCCGGGTGGAAGGTATTTCCAGAGAAGGGGGTACCACTGTGTTGTGTGTCAAGGTGCTTAAGTAATTATGGCAAAGAACTACAAATACTATTAACTATAAGCAAAGCAAGCATTTCTGGAATCAGTGAGGGGGAAAAGGAGGAGGATAAGTAACTCTCATGCCCTCTGAATTCAGACTCCTAAATTCATCACGTAGAACTTAATTCTTCTTGCCATTTCCTCATACCAGAGCCCATTACGAGCACAGTAGCTAGAGTGGAGTTCTTTACCAAAGTCCTAGGACAATCCTGACCAAACACCCCATTTCCCTGGGGTCCCCGACTTCATCAGACTGCTTTCCTGGCCCCTAACACTAAGGGACAGGTAGCCGGCGAACCCTCCTTTGCCTGGCCTGTGTAGGGTTTGCTTCTTTATTCAAAAACACCTCGAAGACGCGGAACCTCAAGTAGGTAGTTGACTGATGGTTAGCTTCTGCCTTCTCTCTTGTGCTCACAGAAATTCAGTGCTTTCACAGCGTGGGGGAGCCGTCCTCCCCCAAAGAGACCCACATTCCAAAATATTCCCTCCCTCCTCCTCCTCTTCTCTCTGTTGCCATCAGCCCCAGGTCCCAACTTTAGCAAGAGCACTTGTGAGGTCAGAAGATAGGTTCGAAAAGGCCTAGGAAAGGGTTGGGCATGCTGCCACAGAGATGGGAGAGACTGGATCCGAAGCTGGTGTTTCAATTAAGAACGACTGGGGTGTGGCCTAGGAATTGAACAGATCAGTGTGATCGAGTCTTTGACAGATGTCCCTTTTTTTCTGGGAGGATCCTTCTGTGAAGGAGTGAAGGGTGGGGAGCCCAGGCAGAGTGATCCCTGTCTGAAGCGGGAGGAACTTTCAGCTGCCCTACCTTGGGCTTTCCGGTGACCCGACCATCTAAGTCTGGCCAATAGGCAAATGGAAAGACAGCCCCAGGCAGAAGGTACGAGGACCCTTAGGCAGCTGTCATGAGCCCTTTCAGGCCTTCAGAAATGATCAGCTTTAAACTTACAAGTGGGGCTGCTGCGTCCTCACAAGCTGGGGACACGGGCGGTGTCTTCCTCTTCTCCTGGATCGCAGGCTTGACAAATATAACATAGGGCTTGAACTCTGAGGTCCTCAGTTGGCGCAGTGCCTGAGAAAGAAAGTTCAGAAGTATTACACATTTGAGAAATATTTTATTATGAAACACTTTCTGAATGCTCCGTAAGGGTGTGCTGTATCTCGGAACCTCGGGGGCAAGGGTCCTGACCGCATGGTCTTGTGACAATGGACTTCCACTGGGCAGACCAGCTGCTCGTTTTCCCATCCTCCACTTTGACACTGGACTTGGCCGGGCCCCGAGGCCCGCCTGCTGAGAATGAACGTTCCGAAGCCCAGGCTCCAGGCTCCAGGTGTTGCCGTCTCTCTCAGCTCTGACCCCACAAGCTCTGATTAACCTTCATATGCCCTTCTCCACGTGCCCCGTCCTGATAGAAGATTTAATGTGCAACTCTTATTAGCCAGATGTCGGTTTGGACTACACTAATTCAAAACATGTGTTATCACACAGGCCTCCTTATGATATTCAGAGAAGAAAAGGTTTGCTGAACAAATGAAGAGACTAAGAAACCATTTGAAACAAATGGTACAGACATTAGAAGCTTTTCAATATGCAAATCATCCTGTTAGCGCCTATGACCTATAACGTAAGGGCCTCAATTTGGAAACACTGGCATTAAACGTATATGTACGCTCTGCAGCCCCCCATTCAATAAAATCACTTTTCAGATAAAACTTTGCAATTCAGACTTTTAATTTTGATGATCAACCCCCAGCAAGTCCAAATGCGAGAGGGTTTTTCCTTCATAAACATAATGTGCTTTTTGGAATCTGTCTCAAGCCAACTCTTGTTAAATAAAGCCTACACCTTCTACCATAAAATCAGAGCTCCATTTCTATAGAGGAAAAAAAGAAAAACCCAGAGTGAGTTCAAAGCTTCGCAGTTTTTGTCAAAGACAAGGTTAAAAAGATGCTTGAGCCCCCGTCAAACACACGGCAGGCAGGGCGTGCAGAACTGGAAACAGGTTGGAAGCCCTTCGCAGGGTCATGTCTCCTTCCCTTTTCTCTTTCAAACGGCTCTCTAGGTTGCCTCTCTCTCGGTGATTCCCTGAGCCGCTGACTTGACTTGTCCCGGGGGCCTAGGGGCGGTATCCCGGTACAGGGAGCTGGGCCCCGGCACCCACCCATGCCCTGGTATCTAATTCCCTGTCCTGTCACCACGGCTCAGCAGCGCCCGTGCTACTGCCTGGTCCCCTCCACGCAGAGGCCACGACCCCAGGTCTACAGGGGGTCTGGGAGCATCCTCCAACAAATGCCGTTTTGTGTATACATATGCACGTTTCAGGGTACAAAGCTTTCCTTAGATTCTCAAAGAGAGACCTAAGGAAATTTTAACATCCAGTCTCTTGGACTAAAAAAGCCTTAGACGGAGGTCAAATGTTCTGTGTAATATACAGCTCCCTCGCTTATTATTATTTCATTTTGAGAGAGAGAGCAGGAGAGACTCAAGCAGACCACCTACTGAGCACAGAGCCGGATGCGGGGCTCAACCCCACAACCCTGAGATAGGACCAGAGCTGAAATCAAGAGTCAGACTCTCGACCAACTGAGCCCGCCCCCCATGTATATATTCCGCTAACAGAAAACGCCCAGCTGGCTCAGAAACTCACGTCCGGCTCCACGTCCACCAAACACACTTTGTTTTTGGCCATCACCGCCTGAATGGCGTCCAGACTGGTTCCGTAGAGGTTTTCCTTATATTCGCCATGCTCCAGGAACCTAAAACACCACCAACCTTCAGTTCCTGAGTTTGCCTAGATGAGCAGGCAAAGCTGGATGGACTTTCCACCACCACTACTCTCCCGCTTCCCCTAGCCTTCCCAAAAGCGCTCCCACAAGGTCAGGCGGAACACCGGCCAGGGCCCCCAAGGGCCAGCTGGGCCATCAGGCCCACGCACCTGCTGTGATGTAAGTCAGCCTCGAACGCTTGCTTAGAGACGAAGTGATATTCCAACCCCTCCTTCTCGTGGCTCTTTCGGGGCCTGGTGGTATCTTTGAAAGAAAGGAAAAGGGACACCAGGCTAAGAGATGTCACCTCGCAGTGCCTGAGAACAGCAGCGAGCCTGGGTCCCCCTACCCCCCTGGAGTTCATTGCTGTTTTATGAAGGAACCCACCACTCCCATTCCTCGGTGTCCCCGGGGTGCAGGCACACTCCGCGATGTGGGAAACGAGGCCTCCCACTTTGCAGGGGAGGACAACTGAGATGCAGGGAGATCAAGCCCAAGCCGGGGTGTGAGCTCTGTCCCATGCCAAGCGTTTGCCCCTTAGCGGCCCCGCTAGATGGCTTGGCAGAGGTGGAGTGGGTTAAGAATCGCAGGAGGGATCTCTAGCCCTAACTGTTGATTTCCAACTCGTTTTCCTTTCTGTGAGCCATGGGGACCCAGATACAGACGGCCCTGCTGGAGGCTTTTAAATCCTTATTCAGTAACTTCTCATTTCGAGAAGAGACATGAAGACAGACAGTCCCGTGATGGACAAGGTGCGTTTCAGCAAATCTGGCTCTCATACAACTTAGCGCAAAATAGGCAGCATTTCTCCACTGGTTTCTGTGATAGAACTGATATGTGCACTTCGGGGGGAAACCAGGTCCTTCCCAGAATGAGAGCACGCATGAAGGACCACATTGCTCTTTTCTAGAGCATTCCGCAAGAAACGATGGGGGTCCTGAAGGACAGTATTTTCATGCCCTTGGGGACCAACCCAGGATGCTCTGTGCTCAACATGTGGCATCTCTGTCCCACGTTGGGGAGAGCTGCTAGGGTCACTTTTCTGATCATGTCATTTACTTGCTTAAAAACTTTTTATTCACCACCGATAACATTCTGAAGAACTTAGATGAGTATCTCCTCCCACATGATCCACTCGAGCCCCCCCCAGTCCCTAATGCTGTGACCCTGGATCACACCCCCATCCCTTTGCACAACCGGATCCCTCTGTATAGAGAACTATTCCTTTCTTCCCTGCCTGGAAAACTCCTATTTATGCTTCAAAACCCAGGATAAAAGTCACTGCCTCTCTGAAGTGGGAAGCCTTGGGAAGCCTTCCTTGACTCTTTCAGGTCCTAAGAGCAAGTGGGGGGGGGCGTTCACCTATCTGTGGGGTGTCTGAAGCAGGTAGGCCTGACCAACCATGTACCCCTGCCCCGGGGGATGGATCTGAAGGTTCTGAAAGGCGCATGTATGAGCAGCTTCCACAGGTCCTGCAGGTTTCAGTCCGCTCTGGAAGGCAGTGGCCCTCGGAAGCCTACCTCCCAGGTCCATCAGGGGTGTGTCGCTAGAATGGCTTCTGGAGCCCTGCTGCCTCCCTCCCGTCCCTGCCACTTTAGATAGGGCTCCGAAAGACAACTCTGACAACCCACAGACTGGGGTATGGACCGCGAGGTCCAGGAGACAGGGGTCTGGTAAAAGAAAGGATTGGTAGCTGCCCTTAGAACACTCTGGAAAGGTCTCATTGCTGCCACCAGAGCCTTCCCTTTCGGTGACTGCCAGGTGCCCACACTGCACCCCTCTGAGATCAGAACTGAGGGTTCTAGAAAGGGAAAGGATAGCCAAGGACAGGAGTGGCAGGCAGGAGAGGAGACGCCCTTTGTGTGGTCTCATCAAGGATGTGACTGGACAGGCTGCCTAGGTTTGAATCTTGGCCCCACTACTTCCCAACTGTGTGACACTGGGCAAGTTACTTAACCTTTCTGAGCCCCAGCGTCTTCCTCTGCAGTATACAATGGTGATCACCCTTCTCCTCAAGGGTATCGGGAGGGCTGCCCAAGCCAATGCCCATAGAAGCTCCCAGACCCTTCGTTCCCCTCTTCTGCATCACATCCAGAACCAGGGCCCCCTGCCTCCTCGGTCTCACTTCCACAGCTGCTCCCAGCCTCAGGAACTGGCAGGGGTGTGAGCACCTTGGAGGGCGCCTGGCCACTCTGATGGCCCAGAAGCTGGCTACAAGGGAGTGCCCGAGCAGTCTCAGAACTCACCAGGCTCCCAGCTTCTCTGTCCTACTCTCTTACCCAAGCAGAGGGCAGGGGCTGTCGGAGTCAGAGTCACTGTGAAGAGGAAGCTGGAACGCCCCCTTGGTGCCCAAGGTTGCTACTTTACCTGCAGTGTGCTCTAGACCTATCTCCCATCCCAGGAAGGAACCGAGCAAGTGGTCCTCTAGCTTCTGCCTCAGAGGGTCCTAGTGGACCCCTGAAAGTGGGTTTCTTATCATGCCTAGGTCCCATGATCTGCCCACAGCAGGCAGTGCCCATCCGTCCCTCAGACCCGAAGTAAGGATTAGGATGCATCTGGGGAGTCAAGTCCCTATGAACTCTTCACACACGGGTATGCACACACAAACCGCCCCCGTGGAACGGCGGGGGGTTTCTCACGTGGAACAGCAACGCCAAAGTGCTGTGGGTTCTCTGCCACCACCTTCTGCTTCAGCTCATGCAGTCGGGCTCCTAGAGATCCTGGGAAATGAAAGGAAGGCTGACCAGGGTCCCTGCTGAGCTCCCTCCCCACCAGTCCAGGAGGAAACCAGCCCATTCCCTGGAAATGCAGGCCCTCACCTACCAATCAGAACCACCAAGCGGGGCCGTTCACCAGGCTGGTGCTGGTACCTGGTTACCTCCTCGTAGGTCAGCAGCTCTGGAGACTCCACTCCTGCAGACCCCTTTCCTTCCTGGGGGCTTCCCGGTCTTTCCCTTCGGCCCAGCCGGAAGCTTCTCCGAAGACCAGCTTTGCGGGAAGGGCAGGGAGAACTGTGGCATCTTTCCCAGGATCTCCCAGTAAAGACTTTCTCTACCTGGCCACACCTGGAAGTGGGGGACCTGAGTCCCACTGGCCTCTCCCAACCACCTCCTGCCACGGGAAGGGGCTGATCAGGGTGCCTAGTAAGATGAAGAAAGGGTGACCATCTGGCCTCTAAAATTAGGGTTTAAGGTCACTGTTTTATTTAAAGATGTTTACTTGTAGAGAACACAGGGGAAGGAGCAGAGAGAAAGAGAGTCTTAAGCAGACTCCACGCTGAGTGTGGGGCCTGGCACAGGACTTGATCCCACGACCCTGAGATCAGGACCTGAGCCAAAACCAAGAGTCGGACACTCAACTGACCACGCTCCCAGGCGTCCCAATCCCTGTTTTATTTAGCATGTGGCTGACTTTGGCTGGTCATCACCTCTCTGAGCCTCAATTTCCATATCCATGAAATGGGAATACAAATCTACAAGGGCAACATGTGGTCCTGGGTGGGGAGGGGGGACCCTGGATCCGGGAAAATGCTCTACAGGATATCACTGGGGCAACCGGCCAAATTTTAATATGAACAGTGTATTAGATCATGGAACTGCTTGCATGTTAAACTTCCAGAATTTTAATAACTCCCCTGGGTTCTGTAAGAGAATGTTCCCGTCCTTAGGGAATACATACTGAAGCATTTAGGGATGAAGGGACGTGATGGCTACAGCTGAGTCACAGGACTCAGGAAGAAACCGTGTGCGTGTGAAAAAGGGGATGACAAGCAAATAGGGCAAAGAGTTCTGGGTACAATTCTTGCACCTTTTGGGTAAGTTTGAAATTACTTCGAAATGAAAGATAAAAAAAAATCTCTGCTGGGGGCACCTGGGTGGCTCAGTGGGTTAAAGCCTCTGCTTTCGGCTCAGGTCATGATCCCGGGGTCCTGGGATCGAGCCCCGCATTGGGCTCTCTGCTCTGCAGGGAGCCTGCTTCCTCCTCTCTCTCTGCCTGCCTCTCTGCCTAGTTGTGATTTCTCTCTGTCAAATAAATAAAATATTAAAAAAAATAAATCTCTGCTGGTCTCTAAGGCCTTTGAAAAGACCAAGCAAAATAAAAGCAGCAAAGGACCTTTGGAGACTGGTACAAGGTTGGTAGAAGGTTCCGTCGCTGAGTGGCGGCGGCACACACGGGCTAGACCGTGGCTGAGACCGTGATGATAAGAGATCGGTGTTAACAGAGCGCTCCGGGGCCCTTCCCTGATAGGGCTCTGCTCCCAGGGGGCTGGGTGGAAGATGGGGAGATCCCAAAGCCTGGGCTCATAAGCTACCCTCCCCTGGCTGACAGAGATGAAGGGGAATGTGGGTCCCCCAGGCTCGGCTGCTCTTGGAGCTCAGATCACCCCGCCTCTGTCTTCCCCTAGTCCAGGAGCCCATGGTTGGCTTTGCATAGGCGGGGCATGGAGTGCTGGGGATCAAGGCCCAATACTTACCCACATAGTGTCCTTTGAGGTACCCTTCACAGTCACAGGTCTCTGGGAACCAAACAGAGATAGGCAGACAGTGAGCCTTGCTGGACACATATTCTGATCCAAAGGGACCCGACTTCTAGGTGGCCATGAGCAGGCCACTGGGATGATGTCTTGTGGGGGCCCGGGAGAAATGCCACGTCCCGGCTCTCCAGGAAACCAAGTCCTTTCTCTTTCACTCAATTCTCCATGCTTAGGCCCCGAACAGACTTTGCAGGACCCGGCAGAAGTTCTGGGCCAGCAGGCCCCTCTGGATTAGGCTCAGTGTGCAGAAGGAGGGGACAGTCACTCGCCCTGGCCCCCCTTCCTATCTCCTGCCTCCCACCCAGCCAGCATCTGGTGGTGGTGGGGGGGGGGGGGTTGTTATGTGCCGGGTGGGCAGGGAGGAGCTCTGTTCCCTGCAACTCTTCACACCTCAGGGCACGGGGGGGTGGGGAGGAAAAGAAGCCCCTGCAGCTCCAGACAGTCTACACTCTTGTCCGGGCGCACGGGGGATAAACACCAGCCTACCTTTGTCACAAGGCTGATCATCTTCGGTTTGCACAAAAGACAGATGGAAGAGCGTTAGTGGAGGGGAACCAGGAGGCGCCGCGGCTGAGAGGCAGCCGTGGCCTCGTGTGCACAAGGAGCCCTCCATCTGTCCCCTTTCTTTCCTCCAGCAAACCTGTGATCCGAGCTGTGGTGCATTATGAAACCGAGCCTAGCTCTCATTAGTCTCCCCGTGTGTGTCTCATTAGCAGCCCGAAGCAAGCCGGTGCAGCACTGACGTGAGCAGCCCCAAGGCCGATTTACTCAGCAGCCCTTCTGCCTTGAGAGCCGGTCTGGAAGACCGGCTGTGGGCAGTGGCCCCCAGCCAGGGAGCAGCTCACCCTAGGATGCCTGCCGTGGGGCCGGGACTTGCTCTCTCTCTTCCGGGGCTTGAGACAGGCCTGGGCAAAGTCAGGTGCCGGAGGAGCCAGCTCTGCTCTGGTCACCTGACACCCCTCTGGGCCACTCTTTTGGTTCCGAGTCCCCCCCTCTACCCCCGCCTGAGCCAGAGAGGCCAGATCGCGGGGCAGCTTCGTCTCTATACAGGGCTCTAACCTGGAGGCTGTGGGCACAGGCCCTCTGAAAACCTGACCCCAGCCCCGCTCCCTTGACCTCATGAGCCTCCATTTTCCCACGTTGGAAAAGAGGACGTCCTGACTCCACCCCTTCACACTGTGATGACTGAAAGGCAAGGTGGTAGGTGAGTGTGTCTTCTGAAGGGACGGGCTGCACGGGATGGGGGGCCAGATAAAACAGAGGACCCTCAGTTAATTCTGAATTTCAGATACACAACAAATAATTTCTTAGCATAAGTATGTCCCAAATATTGCATGGGCTATACTTACACTAGAAACCCATTTATTATGTATCTGAAATGCAAATTTAACTGGACATCCTTTGTTTTTGTTTTTTTAAAGATTTTATTTATTTATTTGACAGACAGAGACCACAAGGAGGCAGAGAGGCAGGCAGAGAGAGAGAGGAGGAAGCAGGCTCCCTGCTGAGCAGAGAGCCCGATGAGGGACTCGATCCCAGGACCCTGGGATCATGACCTGAGCTGAAGGCAGCGGCTTAACCCACTGAGCCACCCAGGCGCCCCATCCTTTGTTTTTATTTGCCAAATTGGGTGCTAACACAGGGTCACGCTCAGCCTTCTCCACACCTGACCAGCATCAGTGGTTCTAAAACTGTCAGGATCAGAGAGCCCCTTGGTAGTGGACACTCTCCAGAGAGACACACACACACAAACATGCACACACACACATAGACATGTTTGCACGCTATTTTGGAAGAGGTATTTAACATGCCCCCTCGTATCATCTATGGGTCCCAAATACAGTAGCTCCTCTCCAGAGAATAGCTCTCCCCTCCCCGACCTACTCCAGTTTCCCCTCCTGCCTCTGGAGGCCTGCCCAGCTCAGACGGGACCCTTGGGGTGCCCTCTCCAGTCCAGTGCTTGCTTCTTCGGGGCACAAAGCCCCTGAGTCCTAACCCCGGCCCCTTGCTGCCCATCTACTCACAGGGAGGCTTCCTGAGGCTCTGCGGGCTCGGCAGGGTGCCGGTGGCTCTCCGGTAGCTTAGTCGCCTGTGAGGACACAAGGGGATGGGCAGGCCCATGAGCTCAGCCACAAAACCAGTCAGAGAGAAATTTCTGGAAAACTCAGAGAAACCAAGGCCTGGATTGTCAGGTGGGTACATCCTGGCATTCCAAGGGCCTCCCTCCACAGTCAGTGGCCATGAAGAGAGACACTTTCACAGAAGCTCATTGGTTCACAAGCTGGAAGAAAGCAAGTCTCCTGCTCTAGGAGAAGCTCCTCCAGCCCAAGACAGTCACCCATGGGGATGGGGCCCACACCACATCGGTGATCGGTGGTTACTTTCCTAGGGCTGATTCTCAAGGAAGGGAGGCCTCTCGTTCACTCTCACACAGCCTCCCTAGCTCTGGGGACGCTGGGAGATAGCACAGCAACTCCCAGGAGAGTTGAGGGCGAGAGTGACCCTAATTTAGCCTCCTCCTCCCCGTCATCGGGGAGCTCAGCCGGACACATTACCCAATCTGATCATCAGTGGCCAGGCAGTCACGAAGGCCTCACCTCGGATCTGAGAAAACAACCAGGGCTCTTGGAGGGGTCTAGAGTCCCACATTTAAATGCAGCTAAAGAGCTCTCCCCCCAAGACCCAGGAAGCCCAAGATGCACGTGGGTCTGAGGTTCCTGAGGAAAGAGGGCAAGGGTTCTCCAACTTCAGCACCTTGGAACCATCTGGACTCCGCTGGAACACGGAGCTCAGGGCCGGCCCCTAGAATTTCTGATTCAGCAGGTCCGGGGAAGGGCCCAAGGGTTTGCACTTCCTGCAAGTTCCCAGGGGATGCTGACACGCCTGACCTAGGGACCGTGTACAGGGGTTGGGGGCACTGAGGTAGATGACCCCTGACATCTGTCACTGCAGCATTCCACACCCCAAAAGATGGAAGAAGGCTACAGGAGACGCAATGCAGGCCGTAACTGCCCCACCCTCCAGGCCAGCATTTACACTTCTGGAAATCTATCCAGAGGAAATCATTCAAAATAGGAGGAAGAGTCTCACGAGCAAGATAATGACCGCGGTCTCGTAGCAGCGGAATGGTGCAGACAGCTTAAAAGTACAGCCACGGGGAAGGAGCGAAGTCACCCAGAGACGCCTCCGCGCATGCCCAGGTGAGGCCCAACCCTCCCAGGATCCGACCTCGCAGAGCCTGGTGTCCTCCTCCCCCAGAACCCATCACATGTCTAGAAAGCGTCTAAACCACATGCGACTTTCTGGCTATACCGTCAGCTCCTCGGTGGGACAGGAGACAGAAACCATCCTCGCTGCCGGTGAGTGCATGGTCTACTTTCTGATAGAATATCATAAAGCTATTAAAAACCACACAATAAAGACTAGGTAATAACGTGGGAAATGCTAATGGCACCACGTGAAGGGACACGGGACACGTGCCTCCCAGCCGCCAAAAGCATGACTTCCCATTCTTTCGGCCATATGTCTCTCCCATAAAAAGCACAGGAAGGACATCTATCATGATGCCTCGATGGTGGTGATGCTTTGGGGACTTTGTTTCCCCTCGTCCTCCTCTTCTGTAATTTTATATTTTATTTTTTGACTTTCTCTACGTACTATAAAACATACCTGTGTTCAGTGACATCATAGATTTCCACATGTGTATATAAATCGCCAACGGCCATCAGCACTGGTTAGAGCACAAGAAGACGGACCACAAGGGCGATGGGTACTTAACCTAGGCCATGACACACCGCTCGCCCCTCCGGCTGGGGCTCCGGCCGGGTACCCACGCCTCTAGCCACGCCACAGCTGCACCCCCGCCCGCCCCAACAACACATCCCAGACCCACCTTTCCTGGAACTGCTTGGAGGGGATGAGGCCAGCTCGAAGGTTGGTGTCCCCTACTCGCTTGGCCTGCCACCATGTGGGATCATCCTGGCTGACCACCTCCAGGACCTGCCTCCGCTGGAAGGGCAGGCCCGCCTCCTGGCAGGGGATGGCCCGGTCCTCCCGGGGGTCATAGTGGAAGAGCGCCCGCATGAACACCTGTTGGGGGCGTGAGCACAGGTGTGTCTCTGCCGCATCAAAGGCCAGAGGACACCTCTCACGGGCCAGCAGGACGAGCAAGCAGCCTCGAGGACAGAAAGCTAATGGTCTCCTCTTGTTCTTCAAACCGTTTTGAATATTACAGTTGGGAAATCCATCAAGGTTCAGAAAATTAAGAGATGCGCTCCTCTATCTGAATTTCTCTTCCCAGCCTAAGTACCTCTTTATTTACCCAGTCCTTGGAGCAGCCTCTTAGCATTACACAAAGCAACAGCTAGGCCTAGGAACCAGCATGATTTTAACAAAAATGTTATTTTTTGATATGCTGACTGTCCCTAAGAAGTCAGTGGCCATCTGTTAAATAAGTGATCTAGACGCTTTGATGAGAGCACGGACACCAACAGCGCGACTGTGACCGGCTCCTCGCCACCACCCTGCAGTGGGCGACGGATGTCCACTTCTTTTTTACAGCTCACCCTGCCTCATCTACCCCATCCTCGGCCACCCCCAGCTCTCCCCTTTGGAGAGCTCACCCCCCAGAGATGATGGTGTTTGCCACACTTTCTTGTTCTATAATTCAGTGGATGGATTTATTTTATTTATCTCTATTACCAGACCACTAGGGCCCAATTACTTTGACAACTAACAGGAAAACAAAAACAAAAACACAGAGGGTTTTCTGAGACAGATTCAAGTCATATATTCCTTTATGTGTCAACCAGAAAAAAGATTCACTTGGGGGCACCTGGGTGGCTCAGTCTGTTAAGCGTCAGCCTTCGGCTCAGGTCATGATCCCAGGGTCTTGGGATCGAGCCCCGCATAGGGCTCCCTGCTCAGTGGGAAGTCTGCTTCTCTGTCCCCCAATACCCCTCCCCCTGATTGTGCACACGCGTGCGTTCTCACTCTCTGCCCAATAAATAAACAAAAATCTTTAAAAAAAGAAAAGAATCAGTTAGACAAAGGTAAGAACTTTCCAGCCAGATATTCTAAGGACAGACATTCTCACCCAGCCACAGACGTTATCAGGGTCCCAGGCGCTCGGAAGAGGGTATAATCTTATATGGCCATCCCAGCTCAAGCTTCTGGATCAAGAAGAAATATTTAGGAAGGATGGACTAAGGCACAGGTTACCCATTTTCTCCAGGAAAACCGTGTTTTCTCCCTGTGCCAAGTTAGAACCTGCACAAGCTGTCTATGGAGATCATATTAGCGTATCCAAGAAAGAATCAGCTTCCATCAGGTTAAGAGTCTACACTAGGCAAGCCCTAGGATTCAACCTAAGTGTGCAAATAAGAAACAGTCACACGGAGATGCTGTCTTCGTTTGCTGTCAAAGTCTGACATCAGAGACATTGCCCATTATTGATCCCTCATCACCAAAATACTTGTCCACATCTACTCTGTGCCACGTGCTGCGATGTCCCTTCTCTTCCTGCATTTCATGCCCAGAGGCAGGGGCTGGGACTCATCTTTCTTTAAAGAAATGGGCATGTTCCTTCCATCTGTTGAGAAAAAGTATGTCCTGCCTTTCCTCTCCTTTCTGCCCTGGTTGCTCGTTCAGATTCCAATTTATTTGAAGTTGAAGCAATGCCCTCTCTTGTCCTCTCTACCGCCACCTCCACTTGGGTCAGAATAATCTCTCCCAAAGACATTTTATAAGAGCCTCCCTCGCAGGTCTCCCTGCCTCCCGTCTCTACCCATTCCACCCCCACCCCCGCCACATGGCCGCCCGGGAGCTCCCACATCCCCCAGGGTCTCACCATTTCAGTGCCCCCCAGCCAGACCTCCAGCAGCCAGCCCTGGTATCTCTCTGGCCAAAGGCTTTCTCTGGCCACTGCTCTACTCTCATGCAGCCAGCAGGGAATGCTGGGAATCCATCCCTGGATGCAGCCTGGCAGGAGTGGGTGCCCAGATTTCCCAGCTCCCCTGGCTCTTGGGTGGGAAGACACATGTCTATGCAGGATCCCCAAGTTCCCACCAGGATGATGCACGTTTTGTTGCACTCACTGCCTTCCCTTCCCCGGGAGGTTTCCCGGGGGTTACCTCCAAATGAACTACTTGCACTCGAATCTTCATCTCGGGGCCGGCCTCTGAGACCTCAAAGCAGGCCGGGATTATGCCAGCACCCTTAAGAAAGCATTCAAGGCCGTTCAGAAGATAGCCTTAACCTACCTCCCAGCACAACCCCTCCAGAGCCCGAGCATGGTGCTCTCACCGATCCCCGAATGCACTCCTCTCCGCACCCCTGAGCCTCTGTAGATGCAGACCTCAGAGCGCAAACTTCCCGCCCCCTCTTCTTCACCAGCGAAGTCCTACTCACCTTCACCTGTCTCAAGCCTCACTTCCAGTACCCCTACTACCCAGTCCCTTCCAGAGTGTCCGTGACTCTGCTCGGAACCTTTCTGAAACACTAGCACTCATCACATAGCAATGAAACACCTGCTCCCCGGCCTCCCTCTCTGAACCAGGAGTCCTCAAGGCTACCAACTGTCCCTGTCTCCAGCATCTGGCAGAGCGCCCGGCACAGAGGAAGTGCCCAAAAAAGGTAGGCTCACCAAAGAATTAAGCAAATGGCAGTTACTTAATTGGTCCCGAATCCAGCACATTTGGTACTTTCTCCTCTTCGTGGCCCTGATTTTCTATTTCAATTAAAATAACCTTGTCTTTTATTAGTAAGTCACGTCAAATCCTGTTTAGAAAGAGCCAGGTACAAATAAATGAATCACAGCGTGACTGAGTTCCAGTTCTCTACTGAGCGCATGTTTGGAGAACCAGACATGTGATCTCTTCCAGAATGACTGCTTCAAGGCCCTCCCCCACCTCCAACCCCTCCATACCTTGCTGTCCTTTAAACGGTCCTCCTCCTGGGTGGCTGGAATGATTTTCAGGGTAATGGATCCCTGGGACTGAGCCTGAGAGGAGAGAGTTTGAAGCTTACCACCTCCCACGTCTAACCCTCACCCTCGGTGAGTTCAAGTCTTCCAGCCCCGATCTGGAAACTCACATTCAGAAGGAAGTCAGACACACCGCCTCCCCTGTGGGTCACCCTCCCAAGGTGGCTCCCATGAATTAACTAAAGCAAAACTCGAAACCCAGTATCCACATTGTCATGGGACAAAGGGACGTGGAACTCTGAATGAGCACCAAGGACAGCGCACGCACTGAATTCCGCCTTTCCTTCTCTCCTGACTTCTAGAGCCCACAGGCCACCCTTCTTTCTCTTCTCTCAGGGTTTTTTCATAACCAAGTTCAGTTTCACTTCCCTCCTTTGCTCCCATCTTCCCCATCAGGCTCTCCAACCTCAGGCTACCCCTACCTTGCCAGGGTTTCTCCTTCCCTCTACCTGACACAGACCCTGCATCTCCATGGGGGCGGGGGGCGGGGGCGGGCACAAGGCAGAATGTGGTCCGCCCATGAGAGCACATCTGGCCCAAAAGTCTCCCTGAACCAGCACTGCCCTAGAACCCAGGGCCTGGAACTGGGGAAAGGGCAAGGGGGTGGGGCCAGGAAAACCAAAGGAGCCTGCCTGCAACCAGGGGTCCCTACAGTAGGGGTTCCCTCTCTTCAGATCAGCCAATTTCTGCCCCCCTCCTGAACCATCAGAAACTAGCAAAGAGGGTCGTGTTGGGGACAAGGACAAAGAAGTGTTGTGCCTGAGGATAAAGAAGACAAACTGTGATTGGAGCTTTTGACAACTACAACTTGAACAAGCAGAATGGGTTCTGGAGGTTGTTTGCGTCCCAGCACTTAAGACCCTAGAATCCCCTCACAGACGGGAAGTGCTGTAGCCTTTTCCTGATGTTTACATCCTGATCACAACCACACACTGGAGGAGGAACCCTCCTCCCTGTTCCTACTTTCCAGAAAAGGAAACTGGAATCCAGGGGGACCTAATGGGTGGCATAAGGCTGCCCTGCTGGAAAGTAGTGGAAGCAGGATTTGAACCTAGGACCACCTGACCCCCAAAGCCCTTGTTCTTGGTCCTCCCTGTACCGCAGCTTCTTTTTCCATATTCCTCAGCCCATCCAAAGAGGAGGCCCATTTGAGGGCATGTCGCAGAAGGGGCCTCGGGAAAGGGAGTAGGACTATGCTGAAGAGGTCTGAGAGGCAGGTGGCCCAGGAGTACCACTCTTCCTGTCTCCCACCCCAGCCCTGGGCGTACTGCAAAGTCACGTTGACTGCAGCCTCCTCGTGAACACAGAGACTGAGGCAGAATCAGCCCTGGCTCCTAGAAGTGCCTTGTTTCAGTCTCCAAAGACCACCACAAACCCCCCCCCCGCCCCCGCCCGCCCACAAACTTCCCCGGACACATGCAGCACGGACCAGAATCTGGCTGATCTCGTCAGGGCGCTTATGCAGAACTGTGATACCATTCACTTCTCGGAGCTCATCTCCAACGTGGACCAGACCTAGGAGACACAGGGCTGCCCATCAGCACAGGAAGGGGCCCCAGGCCCGGGGCACCACTGGCACCCGCAGGAGGAGCCCACCACATGCACGGCAGACTCAAGGTGTGAAGACGGCCGGCAGGCCTGTGTCTGGCTGAGTCCTTCTGTGCGCAGGGCACCCCACTCAGCATCGCGGCCTCCAACCCCCCCAGGGAAATCCCCGGTTTGCAAGCAGCCAGCTGAGACCCAGAGCAAGTACGCCACTTGCCCAAGGCCACCCTGCTAAGATATAATGGAGCCTGTGTCCAAACACACTTATTTTGGCATCGAAAGCCTGATTCTTTCCATTATAATCTCTGTTTCTTTAAAAATATCATTAACTCTTCACCTTCCTGGGTTAACAGACATAGTCTTAGAACGTCTTTCTCAAATCCCAAGAAAACTTAAAGGCACCTGGAAAGGTGTCGTCGAGAGTATTAAACACACCTGCCCACTGGCCTCTGCTCTAACGACAACTGTCTCTGCCCAGGAGGCCATAATTGCTCATCAAAGAGACGGCCGGCAGCATGGGCAGCCCCCAGAAGGCGGTCAGGTGTGCAGGATCTCGGGGGTGGCCCCTACACCTGCTGAATCCGAATCTGTGTTTTAACAAGGTGCTCGGGGGGCCGGGTCGGTGTTTGTTAGTGTTCGAGAAGCTCTGGTCTCCACAGGAGTGATCCCCGGGCTTCTGGGGTAACACCTCTCTCCACCAGGAGGTTTGCCTCCCAACCGAGTAGTTGTTTCACACACCAAGATTCTCCACCTGTTTTCCACCCAAACAAATCTGGGGCGTGAACACCCTTTCCTCCATAAGCATGACAACCGGGGTGGCGGGGACGGGCGTCCCTGCTCCGCAGTCCGGAAACCCGTCAAGCCCGTCCTGTGGGTTCAGCGACCCCAGTTCTCAGCGAGGCCAGCGAGGAGCCCGTCTGACCAACCCCAGCGTTCTCCGTGCCTGAGGTATGTTCAAACAATTACAATTTTTACCAGGCTCGGGAGGGAGGAAGAGAATTCCAGCCCCACTCCCGGAGAGCAAAGCACATCCCAAACAGGGGACCAGAGAGGAGAAGGAAAGGAGACTCCTGGCCATGCAGCAGGGTGGGGGAAGGCTGGGGCACACTGGCTGTCGCCTCCACCAGGCCACCAGGGATGCCACTCACCGCTGCGGTCCGCCGCGCCCCCTCGCATGATTCTGGCCACCACGACAGCCCCGGAGTGCTCATCCCGCCGGATGGTGGCGCCCTGCATTGGAGACAGAGCAGGCTCTTCAGCGGCAGCTCCAAACCTCAGACCCCCAGTCTCTGGGCCCCACAGAGTCACCCCAAAGGGCACATCAAGGACAGCCCTTTCCAGCGCCGAGGATGCACGAAACCAGCCTCTCATGTTAATATAGTTCAGCGATCCCCACATCTCATTTTGGGGATAAGGGACAGGGGCTCGGCGAAGGTCAGCATCCCCAAGGTCGCCCAGCTGCGAAGGCGTGACGGATTATGGGACGCTGAGTCCAGAGCTTGTCTAGCCCATCACAGCCCTTGTCTCTTGGAAAGACATTTAATAATAATTCGGAGAAAACGTGGTTGCAAATTCTAAACCTCTAGTCACAGGGTACTAGACCCTCTGTGGTTGCCGAGAGGCACCAGTTAGGACGAGCCAGAGCTTTGGGACCAGAACTTGAACTGTGGAGCCCAGCAGAGATGATGTCTCAGATGAGAGGTGCTAACAAGCCCTCAATTTCGTGCACCCTGCAGGCAGGACCACAGCAGGCAGGGCAGCAGGCGGTGACGCACGGTGACCCTGGGTTCGAATCCACCTGCCGCTCCCTGAAAGCTTGCAGCCTTAGCAAGGAAGCCCCTTGTCTCCTCTGAGTCTGCTTCCTCTGGGGTGGGGGACAGCATTTAACTTCCTGGGGCTGGTGCACGGATTCTATTGGGTGATGCGGGCAAGCCTCAATTATGTTGCACAGCATAAGTGCATGCAGTAAGTGCTCAATAAATGTTAACCTTTCCTTATTGGCTGTTACTGCAAACACACGGGCACGCTTGTTACTAACTCTGTTTATGTCACCTACTTGAAGTCTGCAGGACAAATATTGCTGGAAAGAGAAATCGTCAGCCAAGAACCCCATGGTGTCTTGCCCCCTAGACCTTCAAACTTTCCGGCATCTCTGTCCATCTTGTCCTCCTTTCTCTACTCTCAACAGAGCGGCTCCTCTTGTCTGGGCTGGTGCCTCGATCCCCTCCCTCTCTCGCCAGCAAACTCAATACTTGCTCCCTGCTGGCTCCTTCTCCTGGCTCCAAAAATACTATCACATCCCCCTCATAAGTAAAAAGCCTGCCCCTCCCTCCGGCAGCTCCCCGTCTCTGCTCCCTTGGAACAAGCACCTGCTTCCTCTGCCTCCTGCCCTCCAAGTCACTGCCACCTGCACCCTCCAAGACAGCGGCCACAGCACTGACCGCCCACCAGCTGCCGGCTCCCACACACTCTCAGCCTTCTTGCCTCTGCCTCCTGCGCCCCCCACACTTTGGGACCCTCTCCTAGTCAGGGCGCTGGTGACACCCCTCTCTCCCGGGTCTTCCCAGCAGACGATAGGTCTCCACAGCCGGGTCCTCCTCTCTCTGCCTTTCAGATTGTGATAAAGGGGCAGGATTCAGACCCGGACCCCCTCTTGCCTCACTGCTCTCTACCCACGTGGTCTCGACCTCTCAGGTATGATTTGAACCCCTCCCGGATGCAGGCAGCTGCCGGATCTGTGTCTCGGAACAGTATTCCCTCCACTTCCTGGAAGCCTCCGCTTTTGTGTTCAACGGGACCCAAGCTCCATTCCTTGCACGACAGAAACAGTGCCCACCTAGTCGTCCCAGCTGGACACCTGGGCACTCTCCTGGGCGTCCCCCTCCCAGACTCCTGCCCAAATCAAGGCAGTCACAAAGTGATACTAACCTTTTTCTGAAATACTTCTTGCATTTCTCTTCCCTGTTCCCACAGGCCTAGTCAAGCCCCATCTCTGGACCTCCCCGTCGGCTCCCCACCTTCAAACCGGTCCTCCGCTTCTGGCCTCACCCTCCGGGCCACCTTCTACTCGGCAGCCAGGGCGATCTTCCTAAACCGCAAATCTGATCATGTTATATCTTCTGTGAAACCTTACAGTGGCCTCCCGCTGCCCGCAGGAACAAGCTGGGACACTATGCATGGGCCATCGGCTTCTCCCTCTGGTTCTGCCCCGCCTCCGTCACTCCTAACCACAAACTTGGCTTTCCACATCTGCACCGGGAAGCCCAGAGCACCTTGAATATGACAGAGTAGGCAGCAGGCAGTGAGCTAGACAGGAGCAGGGAACAAGTGTTTTCCCACTGATGAAAGGGCGGAGGCCAAGTTCCAAAACAGCCAGAACAGACCCCACGGGATATGCCCGTGTTCTTCCCTATGACCAGTGCCTTATAGTAACCTAGAGCTTCACTGTAATACATTTACATTGCGCTTTTAACCCCTTATTCTGTCCTCCGTCCCCCTCCCCCAGAATGGCTGCCAGAACAGGTCAGACAAGGACCATATGGGGCCCAAAACTCCCACCCCCAACCAACAGGAGTCCCTTAGATGACTGGCTGCAGCCTTTGGCAGAAACCAGCCCAGCTATGACCCATAACTTATCCAAACATAAAAAGACAACCCTGATCTCCCAGTGTCCCATCTCCAGAGTGTCCTTTCCCTTAAACTGCTATTAAACCTTTGCTGGCTCCATGTGCACCCGAATGTTTATAGCAGCAATGTCCACAATAGCCAAACTATGGAAAGAACCTAGATGTCCATCAACAGATGAATGGATAAAGAAGATGTGGTATATATACACAATGGAATACTATGCAGCCATCAAAAGAAGTGAAATCTTGCCATTTGCGACGACGTGGATGGAACTAGAGGGTATTATGCTTAGCAAAATAAGTCATTCAGAGAAAGACAATTATCATATGATCTCCCTGATATGAGGAAGTGGAGATGCAATGGGGGGGGCTGGGGGGTAGGAAAAGAATAAATGAAACAAAATGGGATTGGGAGGGAAACAAACCATAAGAGACTCTTAATGTCACAAAACAAACTGAGAGGGGCTGGGGGTAGGGGGGTAGGGAGAGGGTGGTGGGGTTATGGACATTGGGGAGGGTATGTGCTATGGTGAGTGCTATGAAGTGTGTAAACCTGGCAATTCACAGACCTGTACCCCTGGGGCTAATAATACATTATATGTTTATAAAAAAATTAAAAAACAGAACAAATAAAAAAACCTTTGCTTGCTCCACGGTCTGATTCTGAATTCTTTCTTGGCCAAAATCAAGAACTAAGGCCGGGGAACAGGACTCTCTGTTGACAAATAGATCATGCTGTTTCCCTTACCCTGAATTTGCTCGGGTCATTCTACTGTGTGGGGTGCCCTTCCTCTCTCTTTTCCTCCTGGGAAACTTGTTCCTTTTCTTGGAATTCAGCCTGGGCATCACTTCTTCCAGAAAACACCCCTGTCACTCTCCTGTGACCTCCCAGAGGGCAAAGACTAAGTCTTCATCACCTCTGATTTGCAGGTGCCCAACATGGTGCCTGGCACACGGTATGTTTGCTTGTCAAGGATGCCTGCCCCATTTTGCGAGGGGGGAAACAAAGGGGGCAGAGAGTTCCCCTTCCATTTGCAGAAGTGGTTTAGCTGAGGGCCCTTGGTGAAAGGTGAAAATCCAGAATGCCAGCTGAGGCATTCTCTGGGGCAAGCGATCAACTCTCAGACTTCCTCCACACTCCCCCGTGTAATAAACAACCCTGTCCCTTTGCTCCGTAAATCAATGCTGCACTTGGACCAAAATGATAACAATCTGTCAGCTGGGGAGAAGAATGGCTGCTGCCCGGTGCTCCCTCAGTATTCAGAGCAGGATTTGGCCAACTTTTCTTTAAAGGGCCAAATGTAAATATTTCAGGCTTCGCAGGCCACACCGTTTCCGTGGTAACTACGCCACATTGCCGATGCAGCGCAGAGGCAGCCACAGATGATACGGAAATGAACAGGCATGGCCTCATGCCAGTAAAACTTTATTTACAAAAACTGGCAGTGAGTTGGGTTTGGCACTTGGAACCTAGTCTGCCAACCTCTGATGGGGACCGTGATGATCAGGGCTGCCCTGCACAGCTGCGCAGATTATGTACTGCACAATGGAGCTTGGCCACAGTCAAGGGAGGCTGTGTACACCCAGAGAAAGAGGTACCCTGCACACAAAGATGTCACGGAGACTACTGGCAGCCCCCAATAAAGCTGCTATCGCTCACTCTGGAGACTTTGGCGGGGGGGTGGGGGGGTGTCTTCCCAGTTTTCTGGGTGGATGGGAGATGGAAGGGGTGGGGAAAGAGAGGTGGGTGTCACATACCAGGGGCTCCTTGTTCTTCACCAGGCGGACAATCTTCACTGATTCTTCATCAAAATCCTCGTCAATATTATCAGGCAGAGGGGGAAGAACGGGGTCGAAATTCTTTTGGGCAACGGTGTCATGTACCATGAGCATGGCCTGTCAGGAAAGCAAGAGAAGTGACGGGCCAGCCCCAGAGCTCCCAGGGGTCAGGGGGCCTTGGCCGAGCAGTGATTTGGGGGTCTCAGGTCGCATGCCAGAGAAACCACCACCCAGACACTGGTAGTGAGGACTCTCCCACTCAGAACTCTCCTTTCCTCAGCCTCCCGGCTGAGCGCTCCCCACGGCCCCCACTCCAGGGGGACGTGAGCTGCGTGGGCAGGCAGGGGCTGTGTGACTACCCTGAGGTGGGGGGTGGACAGCAGCTGGAGCAGCTCCCTCTCGTCGCTGTGCACGGAGGCGGCCTGCAGCTCCTCCATCACCTGTGGAGGAACGAGGCAGAACGTCACACGCGGCTGCCCAGGCTTCGAGCCTGCTGGGAGTCTCCAGGGAAAACCCTGCTTCCTGAGCTTCGGACCCAAGGGTCCTCTCAGGAATGGTGACAGCACCCGAGAGTGCGTGGGACACTCAGCCGCCCCAGGACTGACACTCTCAGGGAAATCACAGCCCGGATCAGAAGAGCATGAGTAGCTCGTGTGGGCTACTCCTACTGGGAGCTAACTTACTAAGCCCTTACTAGGTGCTATCTGCTTCATGACGACAAATTTTTTTTTTAAAGATTTTATTTATTTATTTGACAGAGAGAGAGAGATCATAAGTAGGCATAGAGTCAGGCAGAGATAGAGGGGGGAAGCAGGCTCCCTGCCGAGCAGAGAGCCCGATGTGGGGCTCGATCCCAGGACCCCGGGATCAAGACCTGAGCTGAAGGCAGAGGCTTTAACCCACTGAGCCACCCAGGCACCCCTCATGAGGACAAATTTCACAGTGAACCCAACATAGCAGGTATTCTCATCTTGCCATGTAACAGACGAGAATGACACAAGAGAGACTGAACATCTTGCCCCAGGTTGAAAAGGCAGGATTTGAACCTGGGTCTGTGTAGCTCTATTATGTGTGCTCTCACTGCTGTGCTATTTTCTAGATGAAGAAACTGGGGCTCAGGGCGGTTCAATGACCTGCGGCAGGTCCCAGAGCTGGTAGGAGAGGCAGTGCCGAGCCTGGGAGCCTGACAGCCTAACGTGCTCCTCATCACGTCACACAGCGCAGAAAGGAGGGAAGGTCTACGCCCACGCCTCGCCAGGCCATCTCCTGGGGTTGGGTGCGTATACCCAGGAGCTGGCCTTGGCAATCAACTTCCCAAACCATGCAACATACAGGGCAGGTCCGCGGGAAGTTAGGAAGCGTTCCTTTAAAAAATGAGAACCCCGAGCCTGTAGAGGCGCACCGCAAGTCACGTGACCCCAGGACTTTACACTGGGCCTCCCCAAAGCACAGCACAAGGCGACTGTTTGACCTTCATGTCGCCAGACCTCAACAGTCTGGAACTGCTGATATGATTCAAATGTTCTCATTTCACAGCGGGGGGAACAGACTTTCTCGGGCACACACAGTAAGTGGGCGTCCTCATGTCCCTGTGTCCCTTGGCCCAGTCCGGGGTTCACAAGTCCCTTTTTGCCCATTAAGAAGCCCAAGGAGCAGCAGGAGGAGAAGCGAAGGAGATGTCTCTTTCCCCGTTGGGCTCCAAGCCCCTATGTCCCCGACAATCTAAGCAATGGTGATGGAGCCCTACAGGGTAGGGAGGGGGGATAACAATGTAGCGGAAAACCTGGAGCTTACATCCTCAGCAAGGGCCACAGCGCTGTGCAGAACAGGGGTTGGACTTTGCCTCTCGTAATAGCGAAGCTTCTCGTGAATCTGCAAAGACAGCCACTTTCAGGCTCTGGCCTCCCAAGTCAGCAGCCCAGGTGCACCAGGGACACCCCACAGCCTGCCCACGAGATGGCCACAGAGTGGGTCACGGATGGGTCAGCCCAAGAGAAAGCCACCCATAGTGGGCCAACGAAGACCCTCCCGGGGCAGGGGAATGGTTAAGATGCACTTGGGGGACTCAGCCAGCTCTGAAAACCTCTAGAAACCCTCAGCAGATGGGATGAAATGGGGCTTTACCTTCATTAAGTAACTGAGGCTTTTTTCACTGAAAACATCCTTCAAGAAGCCCATCTCTTCCTTGTGATTGGAGTCAGGTCTGAGCTGAGAAGTCAACAGTGCCAGGGTCTCGTGCAAACCTGAGGACAGGGTAAGAGCACGAAGTATAGCCCATGCCCTGGGTACTTCCTGCTCCGTGGGACCCCAAGGGGATCCTGCAGTGTGGACACTGTCTCCCCAGGCTCTATCTCCTAGGGCTCTCCAGCAGTCCCGGCCTGGGGCTGCTGGGCAGGGTCTTGTCTCAGGGGCTTCGGGCAGGCCCCAGGAAAGGCACTCACCAGAGTCCTCCGACAGCACGGGCATTTCTGTGCCGCTCAGCTCCCAGGGCTCTGCCTGAAGATTCTGGGAGAAGGAGGGTAAGTGGGGTCGATCCATATTCATTCAACCAACAGGGTTTACACGCCTGCTGTGTCTGTCCATGACCAATTTGGGGATAGAGGGGATGGGAACAAATAACTCTCCGCTTATTTTTGTTTGTTTGTTTTTTCATTTGCTTGTTTTCAGAGAGCAAAGAAAGAAAACTAAGACTTGCTGGCACGCCAGATGTGCCAAGCATTCTGCTGAGAGGTTTCATATGACACTTTTCTTAACGTGCACAGAGCCCTGAGGAATGGGCGCTAATATCCCCATTTTGCTGATGAAGAAACTGAGGCTCAGAGGAGTTCAGTAGCTTACAGGTCAGAATCCATACTCCGGTGGCCTTTCCCGGCTGGTCTCCAAGGTATGAGGTGGCCCCTGCTTACAGAGGGCGCTCTGCTCTGCGGCACCCCCTGTGCCCTGTTCCCTTTCAAGAGGCCTAGCTCAGTCCCTTGTCCTTCACAAGTCCCTTGTTCACCTTCAAGCCCCTGGTCATACCTTCAACAAGTACCCATCTGGGCCTACAAGCTCCCTCCTTCCCCACCGCCCCCAAGTCCCAAACTGAAGGCAGTACCCCCCAGAACAGAGTGCGAAGAGGTGGAGAAATGTGAGTTAGGGTTAGGGTCTCCACTACGCAGGACTGGGCAGCCCTAGCTCAGGAGCCCCTCCCCCCCCCAGTCCCCCAACGTGCTCTGCAGCACGTGGACCTCAAAAGTCCTCCTTCAGAAGGGGACAAGGAGAGTAATGATTCATTCATTCCGCAGACATGGAGCTAGCCCCGCGGCGCGGAGCACCGGGGACACCAAGATGCGAAAGAATGGTACTGGGCTCTCCAGCCACCGCGCCGCCCTCCGCCAGACTCACCCTCTGGCTCCTTCTAGCTGTGCCCCCCCTCCCGCGAGGCGGCCAGGCACAGACTCCAGCTCGCTTTCGGAAGGAACCTGTGGGACGAACAAGGAGCGCGGCTGGCCGAAGGGAAGGCGAACCCCGGGGGCCGCTTGCGGGTGGTGCAGAGGAGACCCAGCGGCGGGAAAGGAGCGGGGCGCACCGGGGTGGGGAGGGGGTGAGCGCGGGGGGGAAGGCCGGGGGCCGAGGGGCGGGGACTCAGCGCCCCCTCCCCCAGGCGGGGAGCTCGGGGGGCCGCGAAGCAGCCGCGCGCACGAGGGGCGGGGCTCGGCGCCTCCTACCCGCCCCCGCTGCGCCCCCTCCCGCCGCCTCCCGGCTCCTGGGTCGCTTCGCCGCGGGGGTTCCTACCTGGGCGCTCCGGGATCTCCGTTCCGCCACCGGGAGCCGCGCGGGTGCCGGGAGCCTCGGCCGCCGCTGGCTCCGCCTCCCCGGCCCCTCCCTATCGCGGCCGCGCGGGGCGGGGGTGGCGGAGCCGGAGCGGGCGGGGCGCGGGAGGAGGCGGGGGAGGAGCGCGGGGAGCCTGGGCGTCCCGCCTCGCCAGTCCTCTGCGGACCCGGGCTCGGCTCTTGGGCCTCCTGTGTCTCCCGGCCCGAGGTCCACCCACCGAGCCCCCAAGGAGCCCCCCGCCTCCGCCTGTGTCCTTCTACGCGGCCCGCGGCCAGCCTTGCCTCTCCCCTAGCCACCGCCGCCCGCACACGCCCCACCCCCGCGAGTTGAAGGCTGGACGCTTGCTTCACGTATTATTGAATATCGCAAACATTTATGGAGCGCCCTGCAAGTACCAGGCACTGTGCGGGGGGCTGGCGCTTCAAAGACGACCAAGACAGACAACCTGGATTTGAGGAACTCGCGTCCCGGACGGGGACCAGTCAGAGGCGAGGGCGAGGGGCTGTAACAATGCCGCGTGCTGGGAAAGATTTATCGGTGCCCTGTGCCCTGGGGGCGCGGGGAAGGGAGGGAGGAGAAGTCGAGCTGGGGAGACCGCCGGGCTCAATTCTACCCTGGTGTAGGGGGGTGGGGCTGCGGAGCGGGGGTGAGGGGCGGGGAGAGGGAAGGCGGCTTGTACGCAGGGGCTTCTCCCGGGCGACGGGCTCTGTGAAATGGCCGTGAAGATCACTGACTTTTATTGTGCTGCCTTCATGCCCGGGTTCTGCTCAGATCACTTTGCATCCCATTAGCCCCTGAGATAGACACCATTATTATCTGGGCTCCGTAATTGAGGAAACGAAGGTTCAGGGGCGGAAGATGTGGCTGGAAGAGAGGGCAGAAGAAGCTGCTGGGTGAGTGAGCAGGTGGCTGTGGGTATTAGAGAGCGAGGAGTAAGCGACCGAGTTCCCTTCGCTGTCTCCCAGCAGCCCAGACCGCGCAGCAGCGCTCGTCGGGAGTGGCGGACCCTGAGGTTGCGTCTGGGAGTGAGTCTAGCATACTCAGAGAACGAAATGAGTTCCCAGGACCCCGCAGTCTGCAGTACACGGGGAGGCTGTCAGTGGCAGAGTGTGTCAATGTGGTATTTCCCCTCCTTCACCAAAAATGATCTACACCAGTGCTTCTCAAAATGTAATGTGCCTGTGAATTACCTAGAGGTTGCATAGGGTTAGAGGGATGCTGGATTTGGAATTTCCAACAGGCTCCCAGGTGACCTGATGCTCCTTGTCTTGGGGACTCACTTTGAGTACAGAAGAGACTGCATGAAACACATTTTTACTTGGGAGCTTAGTGTTGGAGAGATACCTAGAGCCCTCCGATATAGGATCAAATGATTTTTTTAAAGATTTTATTTATTTATTTGACAGACAGATCACCAGTAGGCAGAGAGACAGGCAGAGAGAGGAGGAAGCAGGCTGCCCGCTGAGCAGAGAGCTGGAATCCAGCTTGATCCCAGGACCCTGGGATCATGATCTGAGCAAAAGGCAGAGGCTTTAACCCACTGAGCCACCCCAGGCACCCCGGGTCAAATGATTTTTAATGAGCGCCCCAACAAATGATGCTGGAACAACTGGATATTCGTATGAGGTGGGGAGGGGGAGGGGGGACTGCGATCCCTATCTCACACCACACACAAAGGTCAATTTAAGAGGGACCATAATCCAAAACATAAACTTAATTGATAAATCTTCTAGAAGAAAACATAGGAGACTATCTTCTCAATCTTTTGGTCAGCAAAGATTTTCTTAGATAGGACATCAAAAGCAGAGATTCTAAAAAAATTGATCAGTGGATCTCATCTAAATTTAAAACTTCTGTTTACCAAAAAATGCTGTCAAGAAAATAGGCAAGCCACAAACTGAGAGAAAATATTCATAGCAGATATATCTGACAAAGGACCCATAGCTGGACTAAAGAAATCCTGCAACTCAATAATAAAAAGACAAACAACACAGCCAACAAACAAACAAAAACAGGCAAAAGATGTGAACGCACACTTCACAAAAGAAAATACATAAATAGCCAATAGGCATAAGAGAAAGTGCTCATCCCGTATCATTTGTCATCAGGAAATGTAAATTACAGCCATCAGTAGGTATCACTGTGCATGGAGCAAAGAGTTACCAGCTGCAGCTCTCCCACTATTATGTGCCTCTAACATGGTACCACCACTTTGGAAACTGTTTTGCATCTACTTTGGAAAATTAAACACACATCTACTGTGTGATCCAGCAATTCCATTCCTTGGTATTCATCCTAAAGAAATAAAGCCATCTGGCCACAACAGCCATATAAGACTATCCAATGCATCTTTATTCATAATAATCAAAAATGGAGAACAATCCAGATGTCCTTCAGCAAATGAGCAGATGAACTGTGGTATACCCACACGGTGGTATATTTGCTCATCGTTAAAAAGAAACGAGCTACTATTCATGGGGCACGTGGGTGGCTCAGTCCTTAAGCATCTCTGCCTTCAGCTCAGGTCATGATCCCAGGGTCCTGGGATCCAGCCAAGCATCGCATCAGGCTCCGGGCTCAGCAGGAAGGCTGCTTCTCCCTCTCCCACTCCCACTGCTTGTGTTCCCTCTCTTGCTGTCCCTCTCTCTCTCTCTCTCTCTCTCTGTCATATAAATAAATAAAATCCTTTAAATAAATAAAAAGAAACAAGCTACTATTCAAAGACTACCCCCACTATGCAACAACGTGGGTGAATGTTAAAATATATTATGCTGAATGAAAGAAGACAGACAGGAAAATACATACTGCATGATTCCTGGGGTGTTGTGATCTTGATGCTGTCACTGCACTCAGAGGACTTGACTGGTTCAGAAACCCAGAGTGTTATTACTATTATGCATATTAGTTAAATTACCCCAATAGAGGGAGAAATAGGAACAGACCCATTTCAATAGAGTAGAGTTGTTGGTGTCTCTGGCTGGCTCAGTCAGTAGAGCATGTGACTCTATCTCAGAGTCATGAGGTCAAGCCCTATGCTGGACATGGAGCCTAGTTAAAATTAAAAAAAAAAAAAAAATAGGGGCGCCTGGGTGGTTCAGTGGGTTAAAGCCTCTGCCTTCGGCTCAGGTCATGATCTCAGGGTCCTGGGATCGAGCCCCGCGTCAGGCTCTCTGCTGGGCGGGGAGCCTGCATCCCTTCCTCTCTCTCTGCCTGCCTCTCTGCCTACTTGTGATCTCTCTCTGTCAAATAAATAAATAAAAATCTTAAAAAAAAAGTAGAGTAGAGTTGTTAAAAAATAGATCCCTCCAAAAGCACTGGATAGTTGTGCAGGAGAATTCAACAAACACTTCAATAGATATCCATACCTCTTCTAAAACATAGAAACAGAAGGAAATCTTCAAAATTCTTTTTATGAAGTAAACAGAGCATTGAGATGAAAACCTGTGGGAGAAAGCA
The DNA here is from genome assembly GCF_922984935.1 of Meles meles. NCBI lineage: Eukaryota > Metazoa > Chordata > Mammalia > Carnivora > Mustelidae > Meles > Meles meles. Next base: position 45,444,534 of record NC_060083.1, read on the forward strand.
AAAAACAAAGAAACCCAACCCACAACCTATCTCACTCAAGAAAAAAATCCTGAAAACTGTGCAATTTTACCAGGACACCCAAAGAATACTACACCATGATTAAGTAGGGTGTATTTTAAAAAAGGGCTTGGTATTTGGAAATTTAATGGTTTGCTATTTGGAAATTGACTACTGTAACTCCATATAGAGTAATCTATGAATAGAATAAAAAGGGGGAAATTAATATTATCTCCATAGATGCTTCCATACATGATTTTTTACAAATATCTTTCAAAAATGAAGGTGAACATAGGTTAAAAGTTAAACCTACGAAGGTTAAACATAGAATTACCATATGATCCAGCAACTCCACTCCTAGATATGTACCCGAGAGATGAAAATGAAAACACAAAAGCCTGCACAAGAAGGTTCAAGCAGCATTATTTGTGATAGCCAAAACATGGGGAAAAAAAACAAAAACCCATGTCTATCAACTGATAAATGGATACATAAAACGGAGCATCACAATACAATTGGATAAAAAGAAATGAAATAATAAAAAAGAAATGAAGTCCTGATACGTGCCAAAAGAGCCTCAACACATGAAGGTAAATGGAAGAAGTCATTCATAAAAGACCACACATTGTATGATTCCATGAATATGAAAAACCCAGAATAAGCAAATGTACAGAGAGAAAGAGATTTCATTGCCTAGGCTGGGGGAATGAAGGTGAGGGGTGAATGCTGATGGGTACCAGCTTTCTCTTTAAGATGATGAAAATGCTCTAAAATTAGATTATGGTGCTGGTTTTACAACCGTCAGTTGAATATACCAATCCCTGTGAATCTACTAAAAATTCTACTAGTCAATCTCTGTGTATACTAAAAACTATTGAATTGTACACTTTAAATGGAGAGGTTTTATGGTATGTTAATTATATCTCAATAAAGTTGTTTTTTATAAAAAGTCAATGGACAGCAGCCTCCAAATTATAAGGGATCATCAGGCTGGATTGAAAAAAGCAAAACTTAACTGTATGCTAGCTAGAAGAAACTCACTTTGAATATAAAAATACAGATATGATAAAAGAAAATGAAGGAAAAACGATTTACCCTGAAGATACTAATTAAGAAAGCTGAAGTGACTACATTAATGTCCGGCAAAGATAGACCTCAAAAGGAGAAATAGTACCAAGGAGAAGGGGGATATTTTGTAACAAGAGGGAATCAGTTGGCCAAGAAGCCATGTCAACCCTAACTGTGCATGAACATTATAGTTGAACCTCAAGGTATCTGCCATTACCACCAGAGTTATTTAACTGCTCTGGGTTTGGTGGCCAGTATGTTTGGATGTTTGGGGGGGAAAGAGCAGCATAGGGTGCCCAGGTGCCTCAGTGAGTTAAGCATGCCTTCAGCTCAGGTCTTGATCCTAGGGTCCAGGGATCGAGCCCCATGTTGGAGTGGGGGGGTTCCCTGCTCAGTGGGGAGTCTGCTTCTGCCACTCCCCCTACTTGCACTCCCTCTGTCTCTCTCTCGAATAAATAAATAAAATCTTTTTAAAAAATAAATAAAAATTTGGGGGCACCTGGGTGGCTCAGTGGGTCAAGCCTCTGCCTTCGGCTCAGGTCATGATCTCAGGGTCCTGGGATCGAGCCCCATATCAGGCTCTCTGCTCAGCAGGGAGCCTGCTTCTCCCCCTCTCTCTGCCTGCCTCTCTGCCTACTTGTGATCTCTGTCTGCCAAATAAATAAATAAAAATCTTTAAAAATAAATAAATAATAAAAATTTTTCAAAATTAAAATAAATAGAAATAGAAGTCCTGAGGAGATAAAGAGAGCAGAATACGCAATTCATATTACAAATTCAATGACTTTTTTTATGAACAGAGACAAATAATTATAATGAAAGAAAAAAATTGCATAATAAGAGAGTAACCAAAAGATGTATTATTGATGTATGGGAGCGGAGGGACGTTTAAAAAACTAGTAAAACACATATATAACAAATGGTAACTCAAAAGATTCAGAAAAGGATAGCTTAATGTAGTAAAATCCTCTCCAAACCTGATGTAATCGCATTTGAAGTATAAAAAGGATCTTCAGGGACGCCTGGGTGGCTCAGTGGGTTAAGCCTCTGCCTTCAGCTCGGGTAATGGTCTCAGGGTCCTGGGATCGAGGCCCACATGGCGAGCTCTGCTCAGTGGGGAGCCTGCTTCCCCCCCACCCCCGCCTGCCTCTCTGCCTACTTGTGATCTCTGTCTGTCAAATAAATAAATAAAATCTTCTAAAAAAAAAAAAAAGGATCTTCAGAGGAAACTTAAAATGCTACCAAAATTCAGGGCACCTGGGTGGCCAAGTCAGTAAAGTGTCTGCCTTCAGCTCAGGTCATGATCCCAGGGTCTTGGGATAGAGTCCCACATTGGGATCCCTGTGGGGATCCTGCTTCTCCCTCTACCTGCTGCTCCCCCTGCTTGTGCTCTTTCTCTCTCTCTCTCTCTTTGAAGTAAATAAATAAAATCTTAAAAAATAAAATAAAATGGTACCAAAATTCATCAGAAAAATAAGCCTTGGCGAGCAGCAGGAAAGTTCTAGAAAAGAAGTTATAGGACCAGGTGGGGTGGTGTGCCAGGTGCTAGCCCCATCTGATATGAAACATTTCTGACACGAAAACAACTTTTTAAAGTTTAGTAGTGAAGAAACCATCAACAGCTAGACAAATAGAACAGACCACAAAGTGCAGAAATAATCCTCATGTATATGGTAATTTAACTTTTTAAAAAGATGACATTCTAAATAAGTGTGGGGGGAGGAATTACTAAAAAAAAAAATAGTGTGGGGACAACTAGCTATTCCGTATGCAATAAGGAAAAAAAGAAAGCTGAATCCCCACCTCACTCCTCACACCAAAATACTTCTCCAGTGGATTTATTTTTATAATCTTGGAGTGAGGGAAGGCCATTCTAAGCTCAAATCTAAACCCAAATCTATAAAGAAAAAGATCCGTGTGACTAAGTGAAATGTAAACACTTTTATGGACAAAAAGTATTATTTGTAACATGGGAGGATATGGCATGCTCTATGATCAATATTTAAATTCCGTAATTTACAAGCATTCCCATACATCAAAAAAGTGGGGGGAAAAAGGGAAAATGGCTAAAAAATACTTTGCTACAAAAGAAAAAGATACAGTCAATAAACATACAAAAAGATGCCCAACTTGACTCAAAATCAAAGGTTCTAAACCAAAATAAAAAGTGATGTATGTCCCTTTTCACCTACTAAGACACAAAAATGTGTAAGTTTGTTGATGACTAATGCGGTCAAGGATGTAGGGAAATCAACAGGTTTATATTGGAAGGAGTGTTAATTGGTGCAAACTTTCTGGAAGAGCATTTAGCACATTATTTACCAAAATGTTTATATGTACCTGTCCTTTAGCCCTGGGAATATTTGGGGAAGCAGGCTGGAAGGAGAAGTAGGCAGAGAGAAAGAGAGGGATGTTTGGGTGGAGAGCTGGGGAGAGACACCCCAGGACAAAGAAGGTGACTCAGGGCACAGTTGGCCAAGATGGGCAGGCGGGGGTGGCATCCCCCGGCCAGGGCTTAGTCAGGATGCAGCAGGAGAGGGAGAAGCAGACCACTGAGCAGAGTCCAGTGCGGGCGGGCTCTATCCCAGGACCACAGGATCATGACCTGAGTGTAAGGCAGACACTTAACCAAATGAGCCACCCAGGTGCTTGGAGTCTATCTTCACAGGCAGAGGTGGGGAGAGGAAGCAACTCTGAAAAAGACAGAATGCCAGTGATCCTCAAAGAAGTGAAACAAAGAACCCTTGAGGCTACAGGTCTGCCTCCCTTGGTTTGGCACTCAGCCCAGACACGGAAGGGAACAGGGAATCATTCCAAGAGGAGAAATGTGCTCCTTCCCAGACAGGAATCAAGAGGGTGAGAAGAAGGGTCTGAAGAAAGGGCGATTTTACCGCTCAAGGAGAACAAGGGAAAGTACTTGTAATTGGTTTTTTTTCTGATAACTTTTCCTATTTATTATTTTTGTCACTCCACCTCAAAAACACAGTTTAGGGGGCGCCTGGGTGGCTCAGTGGGTTAAGCCGCTGCCTTCGGCTCAGGTCATGATCTCAGGGTCCTGGGATCGAGTCCCGCATCGGGCTCTCTGCTCAGCGGAGAGCCTGCTTCCCTTCCTCTCTCTCTGCCTGCCTCTCTTGTGATTTCTCTCTGTCAAATAAATAAAATCTTAAAAAAAACAACAACAACAACAAAAAAAAAACACAGTTTAGTTTTGTGAAAAAGGACATGCGCACAGGAAAGTGCGCGAACAAGACAATGTCCCAAATCAGTGAAAAGGGAACACTCATGGAGCCACCACCTGGAGGGGGCAGCGAGGGGAATACAGGGCCCCCTCCCCGCCAGTATGCACCTGACATCTACAATAATTACTTCTGCTTTCTGGTTTTACCATCTAAATGTATGTATCCCAATACAATACCATTTTTCTGGTCTGCTTGTAAATTTTCTAAATGGAATCATACAATGTGTCTTTTGTAAGCCTGGCTTCCTTCACTGAGCATAATCTTTTATTACTTGATGAAAAGACCCCCCTTCCCACTCTACCCTACTGTGTCTCCTGTCACCCATCAGGTGTCCATACTGCACCTCCTTTGGACCCAGGCAAGAGGGGCCCATGCCCTGGGCTGCCTGCTCTAGCAGCCCTATTAGAAACACGCACACGGGGCACCTGGGTGGCTCAGTCAGTTAAGCATCTGTCTGTGGCTCAGGTCATGATCCCAGAGTTCTGGGATGGAGCCCCACATCAGGCTTCTTGCTAAGTGGGGAGTCTGATTCTCCCTCTTCCTCTGCCTCCTGCTCCCCGTGCTGTGTGCACACTCTGTCAAATAAATAAAATATTGAAAAAAAGAAACACACACACACACACACACACCATACAATGTGTCAAAGAACATACCGCATGTTTCATCACATTTGGAAACTTCTTTGCAATTATTTCTTTCAAGACTGCTGGGTCACATCTTCTGTCTTCTTTCTCCCCGAATCTCCAGTAAACTGTATTCTAGACATTCTCACTTGATTCCCCATTTCTCTTACCTCCTCTGTTTATCATCCTTTCCTTTCTCAGTGCTTCCTTCCAGATGGTTTCTTCTGACCCATCTTTCAGTTCACTGTGACTGTTTCAATTGTGTCTAATCTAAACCTCATGCGTTAGATTCTTCATTCTCATTATCACAGGTTTTTTCAGTCTTGGAATTTTATGTCGTTCTTCTTCAGATCTGCTCTGTCATTTTGTATATTTTCCACTCGTCTGCCCAACATTTCAAGCTTGACTTGTACTGCCCTGAACAGAGTAAGAATTCTTGTGTTAAGGCTGGTCCTGCTATTTTCAACATCTGGAGCCTCCACAGTCTGTTTCTGTGCTCAGCTACCTCCGGGCAGTCTCGCTGATGGAGTCTTGTCTCCCCACGTAGCTGGTTGTCTTCGATGGTATATTGGATTGGATTTGCAAAAACAATTTTTATAATAACTAGAGACTCAGGCTGATACTATTTTCCTCCAGAAAGGATTTTACATTGGTCTCTTTGTCTGGATGTAGGAGTAGGGAGGGTGTTACCAGAACAGGACCATTTTATTTTTAAAGATTTTATTTATTTATTTGACAGACAGAGATCACAAGTAGGCAGAGAGGCAGGCAGAGAGAGAGAGAGACACACACACACACACACACAAGGAAGCAGGCTCCCTGCTGAGCAGAGAGCCCAACGTGGGGCTTGATCCCAAGACCCTGAGATCATGACCTGAGCCAAAGGCAGAGGTTTAACCCACTGAGCCACCCAGGCACCCCGAACAAGACCATTTTAAATTCAAGTTTAAAGCTTGAATCTTTTGGAGACACCTAAATGGCAGGAGGCTGAGTGAAAGTCCACAGTGGCCTCGTTTTTTGCAGTTGATCCTTCTCTCAAAGTGTAGCCCTTTGGGGTTCTAGCCTAATGTGATAAAAATACATATACCACATTCCCCACTCTCAGAGGGCCATGGACTCCTAGCTCCATCCCCTCTGCAGCTGCTTCTGAATCAGTACATATTCTCAAGGACAAAAGCACCTTGCACACTCAGCTCCTCTTGCTGGGTTTCTACTTGCAGACCTCAGCCTGGTAACCCCTCGCACTCATGTTCACTCCTCACTGATTGCTTAAAAAAATAAAAGAAAGAAAAAGAAAAAAGAAAAGAAAACCTTCTATTGTGAAATAATTTTAGATTTACAGAAAAGTTGCAAAGATAGTATAGAAAACACCTGAACATCCTTCACTCTGTTTCCCCCTGATGTTAACAACTTGCATAACCTGATACATTTGTCGCAACGATGCAACTGACATCCGTACATTACTATTAAGGAAACTACACACTTTATCAGGATTTCACTAGTGTATCTACTCATATCCTTTCTCTGTTCTGGGATCCAATCCAAGGTACCCCATTACTACATTTAGCTTTCAAAGATTTTGCAAAGATTTTAAAATATATGTCTGTTTCATCCCACTTCTGATGGTAGATGGTCTTAATCACCCCGCTTTCTGGGCCGCCCTCCCCCTTCATCTCACCATCCTTCCTAGAACTAAAAAGTCCGTCACTGAGTCAACACAAAAATCTCAAAAGGAGTTTTCAGATTTGTTTCAGGGGAGGAGGTAGAAAGATTGAGTTCGCAACCGGCTGGGGCTGTGGGAGCTGTAGGTGGGCTAGAGAATGGGATGTGGGCGAGAAAACGACTTCTCCTGTGGTTTCGGCTATGACACAGCAACAAACAAACTGTAAGATCTCAGTGGCTAAACACTTGGAAGTCTGTCTGTGGCTCACACCAAGTCTGCTTCAGACTGGGGAGCTGTCGGGGCGGCTTTCTCCCAAGCAGTGAGTCAGGGATTCAAGTCGGCTTTTCCCAGCCTGTGGCTCATCGCATCTTAGTGGGGGACATTGCATTCCCCCTCCTGATGTTTCCTTTCAAGAAGGGAGAGGCCCACTGGCATAACACCCTTGGTGTCTCTCTCCATGCCCTCATTTACTGGCTTGATGAACTTGGAAGGAGAAACAAGGCATGACTCACCCATCTCTCTGCTCTTCTCTCTCTCTCTCTCCTGGGAGCTGGCTCACCTGCGGAGTTCTCATTCTGGACAGCTTCTATGGCTGGGGTGTGACAGGGACAGACCCAGCCCCACAGTGGGGGGAGGCCTGCAGTCTAGCACCGTCCGAGACTGTAGAAAGTCAGCCTAATTCTGACCATTCTGCTCTATCCAAAGCCTTGTGAACGCACCTGTGCAAACACAACTTACACAATTTATACTTTTTTTTCATGGGTTCAGTCATCCTCTAAGGTAGAAGCTCTCAACCCAGAGTAGGTTTGCCTCCTAGAGGGACATTTGACAATGTTTAGATCCATTTTTGATGGTCACAATCAGCATCTAACCACCCTACAATGCATGGAACAGCCCCTCCTAACACAGAATCATCTAGCCCCAAAGGCCGGTAGTGCTGATGTCGAAAGACATCACCATCTTCAATCAGAGGAAGTGACTTAGTCTGAGCAAGTCCAATGCAGAGGGGAGCCAGACCGGGGTGACGGGCGAGCTGGGCTCTTGTCTGGCCAGATGTTGTCTGCCCCGATAACAGACCTCGCTAATCCCACCCCGCAGCTGGGACTTCAGTTTCAATGCAGGTTTTCTCAGAGGACTCCAGGGAAACGTGAGAGTTCTCTCCCATTCTCCTTTCTCCCAAGGGTGGTTCTAAGTCCTGGAGGTTGTTAATTACCATCAGGACCTAGAAAAGTAGTGAGCAGCCTTTACTGTTACTTGCCCAAGCCAGCATCTACTGGGCTCTCCACTTCCTAGGGGCTCTGGAATGGCTGCTTCTCCCTGGGTCTGCCGCCCATCCCATCGCCCCACCCTTGGCACCTCCAGGCTCACAGATGCCATGATGATGTGAGGAGGCCACCAGAGAGCCACAAGGTCAGGAGCCCTTTTGCCTCACTGCTCTCCCGTAGGAAGCAGGACACAAGTGCGCTCTCCTCTCAGATCCTCAAACCTATGGAGGGGGGAGGTCAATCCATTGCTCCTCGTATACTGGAGAGGGCAGGACCAGCTGCAGCGCCCACACCAATGCTTCAGTCGAGACCCTTCTCCCCAACTCATGCACTGCTTTTGAACCTTATGATCTGTTTCTAATGGAGTCCTCAAGCCTCGCTCCCGGCTAGGTGCAGGGCTGGGAGGGTAGAAGGAAGGACTTCGCAATATGCATGAAGGAAACAGGGATGATGCATAGGGGACCCGAAACTGTCTTCATAAAAATACAATTTTGGGTACCACTTCCTTTACTCTCCATACATGACAACCATAAACAATATGACTCCTTGTACATTTAATTTTAATTTTTATTTTTTTAAAGATTTTATTTATTTATTTGACAGATGAGATCACAAGTAAGCAGAGAGGCAGGCGGGGGGGGGGGGGGGCGGGAAGCAGGCTCCCCGCTGAGCAGAGAGCCTGATGATGTGGGGCTCAATCCCAGAACCCTGGGATCATGACCTGAGCTGAAGGCAGAGGCTTCAAACCACTGAGCCACCCAGGCGCCCCTACATTTAATTTTTAAAATCACAATACCATACCTGGACTGTAATGGGGGGGGGGGAAGGGAAACAATTTGTAACCAAATAGCACATATTTCAAAATGTCAGTGCTCAGAGGCGCCTGGGTGGCTCAGTGGGTTAAAAGCCTCTACCTTTCGCTCAGGTCATGATCTCAGGGTCCTGGGATCGAGCCCCGCATCGGGCTCTCTGCTCGGCGGGGAGCATCCTTCCTCCTCTCTCTCTCTCTGCCTGCCTCTCTCCCTACTTGTGATCTCTATCTGTCAAATAAATAAATAAAATCTTTAAAAAAAAAAATGTCAGTGCTCGGGCCCCATGACACTAGAAAACAATGAAGTGTCAGATACTTGTCGCTGCTTAAAATAAATCACTTAGGATTTAAGAAAAGTAAGAAGATCAGAAATTATTCTGTAGAAGGACAAAAACAGGAAAGAGAGAGATAATGATCAAAGGCTACAATAAATACGATTTTAATCTGTGTTTTTAAAGTGGCAAAAGCTGATTAACTTTTGATGTTTTTAAAGGATTTTATTTATTAAAAATATTTTATTTATTTATTTATTATTTATTTATTTGAGAGAGAGTGATGGGGAGAGAGAACACAAGTGGGGAGGAGAAGGGTAAGCAGGCTTCCTGCTGATCAGGGAGTGGGACGTGACCCCAGGGTCCTGGGATCATGACCTGAACCAAAGGCAGATGCTTAACTGACTGAGCCACCCAGGCACCCAACCTTTTCTGGTCTGTGCATGTGATGGAATCAGAGCCTGGGGTCCCTGCTCATTCAAAACCAGCAATGCCCTCTAGTCATTATGAAATTGAGACACATCTCCCCACATTGTCCGAATCACACACACACACACACACACACACACACACACACAGTCTCCCCTCCAAGAACCACTGAGTTAATGCTTCAAATATCAAGCCAGCAAATGAGAAAACTGTCAATTGTACGAGTAGAAGCACATATGCCAAATGTTAACCCTGGTTTTCCAACGGAGAGGGGAATTACAGGAAACAGTCCCATTCTTTTTTATTTTATTTTTTTAACGTTCCTGATTTGTGTAAAATTTTGCTTGCAACCAGTATGAACTTTGCAATCAACCCCCCCACACACACTACCCCCCCCCCCGCCCCACCCACAGAGCTATTTTGAAAAACGATGTGTCAGGGCTCCCTCTAGTGTGCGTGTGTGTTCTGTTCCTTTAAAGGGGGGTTCAATTGGGGCGCCTGGGTGGCTCAGTGGGTTAAAGCCTCTGCTTTCCGCTCAGGTCATGATCTCAGCGTCCTGGGATCGAGCCTCAGCCCCACATCGGGCTCCCCGCAGTAGGTAACCTGCTTCCCCCTCTCTCTCTGCCTACTTGTGATCCCTGTCTGTCAAATAAATCAATAAAATCTTTTTTAAAAGGAGGATTCAATTTTGTAATAAGACTTGCTAATTCACTTTTTTAAATGCCCAGACAACTCAAGGCGGATGGGGAGACCGGCCTTACAGCGTGGCTCGCAGGTGCTTCCAGGTATCCCGCTCCGCCCAGCCCTTGGGCTTCTCTTCTCCCCTTTCGCAGCGTCTCCTGGTGACCAAAAGCGGTACTGCGTCCTCCGGGAAGCGACAGAGGAAGGCGGGGTCACTGCCAGAGGGATCCTGAACCTCGGTACCATTAACCACTTAGCAGTCTGGTAAATCTTCTGGGCCTCGTCCCGGAATAGCAGTCTTTTAAATATATAAAATAATATATGCCCAAAAGAAAGCCAGTAATGTTGAAGTGGTTATCAAAATATTTGTAAATGTGTGATATAGTAATAAATGGGCTTTATTAATGCTTTCAGTAACCAGCTCTAATGGCAGGCCTGGTAACTAATTATTTTCCAAGTAGTGAGAAACACATACGATATTTCAAGCTGTCGGCGACAACTTGATGTGCCGGTGGCTGATTTTTTTGGTGACAAAGTCACAGACAATGCTAGCACAATAGAAGGAAAAAGATTAAACCCTTAAAGGTTAATAAAAGTCAGTATGTAATTTTTTCATTCTTGGACTTCCCGATTTCTGCACACAGACCCTCTGGGGGTAGGCATGGTTAAGACCCACCCCTCCTCAAGGGGTACGGTATTGGGAGAGGTGCTCGGGTGGTGGGTGGAGAGGCGATAATCCCCGCTGGCTGGCAAGGATAAGTAAAGGGAATCGCGGAGGCGCCTCCCTCTGCGCAGGGAGGGGGACCCTGCGCGGCCCCTCCCCCCTTCATCCTCCCGTGCCTCTGGAGGAAGTTAAAGCCCCGTGTGGTTCTGAGAGGAACTCCCAGTTCCCGCGTGCGCTCCTGCATGTCCAGCGCCCACCATGTGGGCCCTCCTCCTGGTGTGGGGCTGCCTCTTGCTCCCAGGTGAGATGGGGTGGGAGAGGGTGGAGAGGTGAAGGGATGTGGGGCTCATGCCCAAGCTGGCAGAGAGAGAACCTATCTTTCATTCTCGCGACCCACTGCTGCCTGATCCTTCCTGGTCTCACCCCCACCGCACTGTTCCTCATACCGCTGGGGGAGCGGGGGGGGGGGGGGGGGGGGGCAGGAATTAGCTGTTTCTGGAACGCAGAGCCAGCTTTTCTCCAGACGTCTGAGCTCCAAACCCTTCCTGGTTAGGTGGCTAGGAGGGAGGCTTTACCTCTCTCATCTTTATTTTCCTACTCTGCACCCAGCCTGAAGGCAGACAAGACACCCTGTACATGGTTGCCATGGTAAACTCTGCAAATATTTCTTGAACCTCTACTGTACCACTCACAACAACCCTGAGAGATAAGGCATTGTCCTGATTCATCAGCTCACGGGTCTGCCTCTTTTTTTTTTTTTCAACCTTTTAACATCAAATGTCAGGATGCGTCTTATAAATGATGACAACTGTTCAAGTGACCGTGCTTTTTTTAGTGGTATATAAAATTATGGTGTATCTTACATATGAGAGCATCTTAATTTCAATGTACCTGGACATTATCATCATCATCACCATCATCATCATCATCATCATCATCATCATCATCATCATCATCATCTATAGATGGGAAAACCCAGATGCCCAGGGAAGGCAAGCAACTTCCCCAAGGTCACACAGCTGCTATGTGGCAGTGCTGGGATTCAAATTCCAGGCTGTCTGAATCTCGAGCTTCCCCATTACCACCCTTCCATACACCAGGTTTAGGGTGTTTAGGGTGTTAGGACACAGCAACAGCCCTGTCCCAGTTTCCCTTGGTGGGGAAGGGACCACCAGCCCTTCTGGGGCTGCCACAGAAGGGAGTGACTGAGGAGTCTATTGATCTTGACCGTGGTGCTGGGTCCTCGGAACTCTGACCTCCGTCCCTACTATGGTTTCAGGTTATGGAGCCATGGTGGGCCCCAAGGAGATCAGTGGGTTTGAAGGTGACACGGTGTCCTTGCAGTGCACTTACCAGGAGGAGCTGAGGACGCACCAGAAGTACTGGTGCAGGCAGGGCGGGTTCCTCCTGTCCCGCTGCTCGAACACCGTCTATGCAAGAGTAGATGGCCAGGAGACGACAGAGGGCAGGGTGTCCATCCAAGACAGCCCCCAGACGCTCACACTCCACGTGACCCTGAGGAAGCTCACCCTACAGGACTCCGGAAAGTACTACTGTGGGATCTCCAAACTGGGGCGAGATGAGTCTGTCCTGGTCTCTCTGCTTGTCTTTCCAGGTAACACATGTCTCTGCTTCCTGGCATGGGGGACAAGGGATACAGAGGGGAGGAGGGACAGGTGGGTCGCTGAGCAGAGGCAGACCCTGTCTCCCACTCGTCAACAGGTGTAGAGCTTGTACCACCCTCCTCGGGGCGGGGTGGTGGGCAGTCAAAGGCTCATTGAGATGAAGCTGGTCAAGTGCTCAGCCGTCCTGGGAGCAGAGACGGTGTAGCATGAGCCTTGGCTGCTCTTTGACAAGGTCACACCACGCAGATCTGTTAAACTCCCAGCTCAGTGCCTTTCCTCTTTGCCCAGAGGTGGGAGAGAGATTGCATGGGCTGGGGATGAGATGTGCAGCCCACAGACTGAAAAAGACTCCTTCTTTGGAGTCAAAACTATTCCTGAGGATTCCACAGCCTGGACCCACCATTGTGCAGCACCCCAGACCCGCTCCACAGCGCCCCCTAGCCGCAGCCACACTGGCCTCGCCCTTACTGGCCTCGCCCTTCCTGTGGTCTCAGCTCTTCCTTCCTGCTTCCCTTCCCCAGATCTTGAAGTCCCAAAGGTAGGGATGAAGAGGGCCTGGGATTGGGCCTCAGAGAAGCTCATTGAGCTCAAGGACACTAGGGGACTCTGGCATGGGATGGAGCACCTCTCTGTATGTCCAGAACCCCACTGGACCTGCTGATCTGAGATGAGAGAAGCCAGAGAGGACCTAGGGGAGTTGGAAACCCTCGTCTGCTGGCCAATGAGGGTGAGGCAGGTCTCTGTATCCCATTTCACAGATGCGGGGGCCTGAGGCTCCAGAGATGAAATGATTTGCCTGAGGTCTCATGGCAAGAAGTGATGGAGTCAGGATTCAAACCCAGGGTTGTTGTGTTGTTTTTTTTTTTTCTCACTTTGGTGTCTGCTTTTCCCTCTCCTGGCCGCATCGCTGGGACCCATCCCATCCCTGGGCCATCCCCAATGCCAGATCCCCGACATCTATGGGTCTTTTTTTTAATTCAAGGAGATAGAGCTAAGCTCACCAAACAATGGCAGCAGTGTCTTAACCATATTGAACCTGTTCTGTTATTTACAAGCTTCTCTGATCTCTGATTCTTATCAGTATTCAGACCTCCTTCTTACCTAGTGGGGATCAATTTAGCTATATTTGAGGCTCTCTATTTTAAATTTTGACCTCATTTGTAATTATTCATTCATGCATGATATGTGTGTTATTGTATTATCCTGTGTCAGACGTTGATGACCTTTTTCTGATGATAGTTAGGATATAGAAAATAAAGCCTAATGGCCACAGTGTACCCATGAATGCTGAGCTGGGGAAACTCTGATCTGTAACACTTGTCAGTTTCTGCGATTTAAATGACCCCCGCACTCCCCCATTTCCAGCCACCGATAGTTTAATGACCAGCTCACAGAGTTCCTGAAAAGTGAACAGTCAGCTCTCCTGAGTCAGTGGGAGCCGTCTGCAGCCCACCATTGAGTATGGCGAGTAAGGAGAATTTCTAGGAAGATCAGAACAAGACAAGAGTACACGCTATCATTTCTTCTATTCCCCCATTGCCTGGGGAGTCTAGGCCATGAAATATGACAGGATAAAAAAGTATACATATCGGATAGGAAAAGATAAATACCCTTTATTGGCGTGAGATATGATCATTTTGTCAGAAAAAAACAGAGAAAACCTGACTTCATATTAGAATAGAGAAAGAGGGATGCCTGGGTGGCTCAGTTGATTATTCGTCTCCTTCAGCTCAGGTTATGATCCCAGGGTCCTGAGATCGAGTTTCATGTTGGGCTCCCTGCTCAGTGGGGAGTCTGCTTCTCCCTCCTTGCCTGCTGCTCCCCCTGCTTTGTGCGCGCTCTCTCTCTCTGACAAATAAATAAATAAAATCTTTAAAAAAACAAAAGAATAGAGAATGATGGGGACAGGGAGCAAGTCCCACATGGCACTCCAGCAAGGTGACAGAGGGGCACCCAGGGGCCGGGAGAGGGGGGCAGGGAGCTTGGCGGCTCCGGGGTGATTGGCCACACCACATTTCTGCCCACTGTGCTCAGCACAAAGTCTAGGCATCTTGTCCTTGAGGGATCCCAGCCTTGCGGGGACAGAAAGACGTGTCTCAGGCAGAGGTGGAGAGGAGAAGCATGGCGCACCGGGGAACGGTGAAGCAAAGGCACGGTGGCGGGTGGGACAATCACTTAATTGGGACTAGAGGCCAGATAGGGGAATGAATGGCTGGTGTCCCAGAAGCCAACACAGGGAACTGAGATGTGAGTCTGAAAGGCTTTGAAAGGCCTGTAAGAAGCTTGAGCTTCAGCTCATAGGCCGTGGTGGCCATTGACGGCTCTGAAGCAAGAAACAGTGGGATCCAGTATTCCATACCCAGCTCTATATTCTAGAGACAAAACCAGTATTGGTGTGAAGAGTGGCAGAGAAAGAGTAGGCTGGTGGGGAGCTGGGGAGCAAGGGAAGCTGAAGGTCTGAGCTAAGTGGGAGGCCAAGGGCACTGCAGTATGGGGAGGCCAGCAATCGCCTAGAATCTTCCATCCATGCCTCCTAAGTGGCTGGGGGAAGAAGGTGGTGGAGACTTTGAGCAGAGAGGTGGGGGCAGGAAAGTTACTGGCTGCCACCAAGCGGGACATCTGGCTCAGAGCGGTGGCCCTCACCTCCCCTGAGACCAGCCTCTCCCTTTCCCCTAGGTCCCTGCTGTCCTCCCTCCCCCACTCCCTCCTTCCAGCCTCTTACTACAAGGAGCTTCCAGCCCAAGGCAAAAGCTTGGCAAACTCAGCCCCCAGAATTGAGTGAGTGAATGGCTTTTCTGTCTCCCCTCCACCCCTCTACAAAGCGGCATCCCATGAGTGCCTGCCCATAGCCAGGCACTGCGCCCCGGGGCCCCCAGAGCCTAGGAGCTGCACTGTCCACGGAGGAATCGGGGCCCTGTGGGGTCAGGTCCCTCAAGGAGCAGCAGAGCCCCGGGAGGAAATGCAGCCTGAAGGCCAGGCTTGTGTTCTGTCTCCTCCACCTGGGGCTGTAAGGCTGAGCAGGAAATGTGGGGCCTCAGACCCTGACCTCTGGACCTGTCCCTGCCATCCTGCCCTGCGGACCCCGTGGCTGTTGAGGGAGGTCAAAGCCTGTTGAGGCAGAGGTGGTGAGGGTGGGCATGGGGCGACAAGCGTGATAACTGGCCAGGACTGGGGGAGGTGGGGGAGGGCAGGCAGGGCTCTGTGTCCTGCATGGCCCGGGGATGGGTCGCAGAGTGGAGCAGGGGTGTGATGACCCAGGCAGCGGGCACAGACAGGGGCTGAAGACTGCATGTGTGCAGGGCGTACCTGAGACCCGGGCAGCTTGCTCACGAGGGCTTCCTCTAGGTCTCTGTTTGCTTCCTGGGGGGGTCCTTTAGCTGGGGATGTTCTGAGAAGTTGGTCCTGGGAAGGCTACAGTTCAGGGGTCAAGGGTCAAGGTCTGGGGAATGCTGGGACGCAAGGGTCCGAGAAGGTGCTGAGGCGTTGCTTTTGGACTTGTAGCTTCTCCCGGTCTCCACCAAACAGTCACCACAGCCAAGCAGGGGAAGACAGGGGCCGAGGCCTCTTCGCTCATGGGGACCTCCCAGGCCCAGCACCCAGGAAGCTCCCCAGACACAGGAACATCTCCGTACGCGGGGACCTCTCCTCACGAAGCAACTTCTCCTCATGCAGGGACCTCGCGCCCAGCCACACAGCTGGACTCCACCGCCGCAGAGGACACCCCTCTGTCCCCCAGCAGCAGCAGCTCCATGTCCAGGTGAGACCACAGTGACCAAGGTCACCTTCCAGGCCATCGCTGCAACAGGAGGTGGCTGGGAGCAAGTGAGGAGGACTTGGCACCCCTTCCTCTAGGCAGACACAGCCTCCTGTTGGGGCCGTGGCTAACAGCACAGAGGGCAGACGCTGCCCCCCGTCCCCCCTCCACAGGGCCCTTGAGCAGTGGACAACCTACACTGCAGGGCCGACAGCCATGTTGTTCTGGACACACAGGCCCACCTGAGGTGAACAGTCCACGGTGGCCGCGGCCCCCACCTCTCTCTCCGCCCCAGCCGCAGGGGCAGCCAGCCCAGTTTTGCCGACGCACCTTGCACTGGGCCCTGTGCCAAGCACGAACATGGGTTTTTTTCTTACCCAACTGGAACCGCAGCCTGAAGGATTGGTTCTTGGGGGTTGTATATAATCACACTCCGTTGCTGACAGAGGCTTCCTGCCTGAGATATCCGGGTAACCTGTTGCCAAGTTCAGATCCAGCTGAGAGTGTTTCCTGGGGTTAGTAGTGGGGGCTGGGGTCCCTCCCACTGGGACCGCCCAGGTGCCGTGGTCCCCGGTGCCCTCTGATCTCTTTGGGAAAGACAAGGGACATGCTGGGACATAGACGAAGAATGCTATGGTGTACAGCGTGCCACTGTGATCTGGTGACAGCTGCTGGGGTCCTTCTGTCTCACCCACAGTGTCTCCATCCCAACAGTCCGCATCTTGACCCCGGTCTTTGTGCTGCTGGCTCTCCTCCTGGCCGCAGGCCTGGCGGCCCTCGGCAGCTATGTTCTCCGCTGGAGGAAGGAAGGTGAGCAAAAGTAGATGCCAGGGACCCCACTGAGACTTGCAGTCCCCCCACCACCTCAGGGAGACCTTGGGGCTCAGTGTGTCCCTCCAAGATATGGGCATCACGAGCCCTGTTCCTCCCTTTTGAGGGAGCCACAGGTCAGCCAACATTAGGAAAAAGACATTCAAATGTGCGAATGGGAGAACGGGGGCTCTTGGCTTGCTCCCATCTGTCCAAGCTCATCAGTCACTTCTGTCCCTATTGATCCCAGCAATCCACATCCGGCCTCCACAGGTATGGTTCCTTGCGTGACTACTACGGCGGGGGGTGGGGGAGGGAGGTAGAAACTCAGCCCTTAAACAGGAAGGCGACTGGGGCCTCACACATGCTGTGGGATCTCGAGAGGTGCATAGTAGAATCCAAGCCACATATGTAACTTAAACTTCTCTAAAAGTCACATGAAAAAGGGTAAAAAGAAATCAGGGACATTAATTTTAATAATATACTTTTATTAGCATGATCTATCCAAAACACGATCATGTCACGTGGAAACAATATAAAACTATTCATGCTACGTATTCCTCATTCTGCGTTTTTTTCATATTGAGTCTTCAAAACCTGGTGTGATTTGGAGCAGTCGTGCTTCCGGGGTCAGTGGTTCAGTGCAACTCAGGGCTCCGCGGGCAGACAGTATGGTTTAAGAGGGGCGGCCGAAATATCAGTCAGAGGAGCTGCCGTGGGCTGGGTGTTTCTGTGTGGCTCATGTTGCTTTTATCTCCTCTAATGCTCTCAATACTGTGGCGTTAGAAACTGCCCATTACAAGCGCCCCCATTTCCCTGGGGAAGAAACTGAGGCAGAGTGGTTAAGCAGCTTGCCCTAAGTCTGCACAGCCAGGAAGCGGTGGAACCAGGAAGACATATGCCAAAACACTGCAAATCGGCAAAGTTGTCTTACTGCTCGTGGCCTTGGGTGGAGGAGGGCGGTGGTCCTTGGCCTGCCTCCGACTTCGCCCTGTGCGGCCCCCAGGAAGAAATGTCAGCTCTGACCACGCCCCAGGCTCACCAGAGGAGGACTCCTCACCCAGAGGAGTCCGGAGGAGCACACAGGGTGGGAATATTCCTGATCGAGACCTCAGAACTTCTTAGCACCTTGCCTCTCAAATTGTGGTCCCCAGCTAGCAGCAGTGATATCCTATGGAAGCCTGTTAAAAGGACACCCCGGCTCTAGCCCCAACCTGCTGCAGGAGAATGGACATTTTCATACAATGTCTCGGGATGCTGAATGCACACTGAGGCTGAAGAAGCAATGACCTTAGCTCATAGAATTACTTCCCCAGCCAGTTTCTGACTCACACTGGGGGATTTCCATGTACCCATCCCAAAAGTCTGGATCATGGCTAAGGGACTGAGCCAGAATTCCAAGAAGTCTGCCTGTCCCAACCTGTCTCCTACACATGCTCACTCTGGGAAGCCCCCGGTCCCAAGTCCAGGGGGGCCCTTCCACCCCTGTAGGAGCTGTTGCAGGCTGCTCTGGGCTGCTCCTGACCTCAGGGTACGACTGCTGGTCTCTTTCAGCTCACCTGGCCACAGAGACACAGAGGAACGGGAAGGTCCACCTCTCACACTTGGTAAGGAAGGCGGCCAGCCCCAAACCCTAGCTCCGATCCCTGTGGGGCCGGACATCGGGACTCCTGGACCCTGTCTGTGCATCTCCCTACCTGCTTGTCTCTGAGCTCCACTCAAGGCTTGCTGCCTGTCTCTGGGGAATCTGTGTGAGCCCTGAGACCAGCCTTTCAGGGTGCGAGCCAAAAGAATGCCCCACCTCACGCTGAGTGCCCAGCGGGTACCAGGCAGGGGTCTTCCCCAGGCCCAGCACCCTCTTCCCCTCCCCCTCTTAGAAGCGGAGACTGTCAGAGCTGGATCCTCATGATCTTTGGGAGGGCTGCAGGATCATGGGTTCAGGACACAGAAGCCCCACCTCTGTCCCCTCCACCCCTGCTGTTTATTGAGATGCCTCTACTTTATTCTCCTACACATGGGGACGGAAAGGGGGGCTTGCCATTGCCTTCTTTCCTGGCGCCAGTGAAGACAAAAGACTCAGGCCTGATCGCCCTGGGGAGGGGCCGGGGCAGGAATGGGGTTCTGGGCTTTGGCTTAGGAAGCAGCTGTTGTTGTCTCAGGAAGCCCAGCAAGTCCAGAGGTGGTGCACAGGAGTGAGGGAAAGGTCAAGGACCCAGATGGGGAAGAGGGCTGCCGCTGTCCTCCAGAGCCCAGCTTCCGGTTGTGCGTCCTGGGGTGTACCCTGCGCTCTAGAAGAGGGGCGGGGCCAGAGGGGAAATCTCTGCCCCGGGAGGTCCCAGAACATCTCCCCTCTCTCCAAGCTGCTGCTAACTAGCCCACCCCGGGGAAGGGCCGCCTGGGACTGCTTCCCACCTGCCCACCTGTCCCTGGCCCTGCTCGCGTGGGAGGGGCCGGGAAAGGGCACAGGGCTGTGAGCTGGGAACGGGGCTGGGCCCTTGTTGAGGGAAGGATGGAACAGGGTCTCCTGAGAGGATCAGAGACAAGACCTCTGTGAACATGGCTAATTGAGAGCTTTTGGCTTTTTTGGTTTATTTCCCTTTGGGCTTCTTTGTAATTTTTAGTGGGGGCTGTAGGTAGAATTGAAAGGGTTTGGCGTTTTCTTTGCCCACATTCAGGTCAAAGAGGGAAGGGGGCACTCTGCTGGCTGTGCCCTAGAGCCCCAGGGGGGTGTGAAACTCAGAGGGAAGTACAAGGGCTCAGGCCAGCGTTTCCCTTGCCCACAGAGCTAGTTCAAGATGCTCTCATTTTACTCTCTAATTGAACACCTACTGTGTGCCTGGGGCTTTACCTATGTCGCTGAATCTTCGTAACTCCTGCGTGAGTTCTCATGACCCCCTTCTTACAGAATAAGAAACAGAGGCTCAGAGAGCATAAGTAACTTGCTCCCAGAGGCCCAGCATGAAAGAGGCAGAACTGGGAAAAGGGACCCAGTCTGTGGCGCTGACAGCAGGGCCCGAGCTGCTGCTGCCCCTCCACACTGGAGTGCGGAGGGCTCGAGAAGCGTAGCCGACTGCTCGGCCCGCCCAGGCCCGTTCCCCTAGACTCAGAAGAAAGAGCCATCCTCAGTCCGGGAACATGGGACAGCCAGGCCTCCTGATTCCTGAAACAGCCCAAGAGGGCATGCTCGGCTCAGATTAGGGCTCAGCTCCCTCCTCCCAAGGCTTCCCTGGGTCCCTGCTTTTTTCCTAGTGCTTAGACTCAGAGGCTCTCATACGTATCTCTATGTTCAAGGACATAGAAAAGCCTCCGCACTTGCTGGAACAGGCCACTGGACCCACACTGGACATAGCCGCTTTCGTGGCTGCCGGTGGGCGGTGGTGGTCAGCTGGGGCTGGTTGGGGCCGAATCACAACTGTAGGCCGGACCAGGAGAGACCAGGACCTGTGAAATCTCCTTCTACTCCCCCCATTCCCTCGTCCCCTCGTCCCCCCAGCCCCAGCCCCCTTGAGAAATTCTGCTCTGATTTTCATCTCATCCTGTAAGACTGAATGTGTCACCTGAGATGGCTCAAGTGTCGACCTCTGCCTCGATCCCCTGCAGCCAGGGTGGTGATAGAAGCTGGGGAGAGGGGCAATTAGGGGACAAGGACACTGAAATGAAGGGAAGCATGTGCAGCACGTCCCGCCAGGATGGTGGCCAGGGATAGGAAAAGAGCGTGGCTCTGAAGTCACGTAGTCCTGAGTCCGAGTCCCAGCCCAGCTGTGTGACATCTGGCAAGTTACCTCACCTCTCTGAGCCTCAGTATCCCCATCTCACCAGCAAATTGTGAGAGGAGACCACCAATAGGTGTCCAGAAGACAGGAGATTTCTTCTTTGTCTTCAGTGCCTGTGGGGCCATGGGACTTGCCAGCCGGGACCCCTAAGGGCAGCTATGTCCTTGGAAGACTTGGCTGGGGCCCTTGGCTGGCTTCAGCCCCTTCTACCTGGCTGCTGGCCCCAGGACAGCCCCTACTCGCTCTGGACCACCTGCCTCTCTTCCCTTGGCCTTGACTTCCTTATCTGATCAAAGGTGGGGGATGGCGCTCAGGTTTATGGTTGTAAAGAATTTTTCCTCTGTGGTTTGTTTTTCGGTGAACCTTGGAGGCATTCAAAAACTTTGCTTTCCCCACCTGCGGAGAGCCAGCAGCCTCCACATTCTTTCTGCTTCGAGGAGAGAGGTGACAATAATGAAAAGAAATGAATTATTGCAGGAGTTCCCAGGTGTTGAGCGATAAAATATTACCAGGAATATAATCCCAAGGGAAAAATCCTTATCCCCATTTGACAGCTGAGGAGACTGAGCCTCAGAGAGGTTAGTGGTGTGCCCAAGGTCACTCAGAGATGCAGGAAATTGGATGGAAGAGCTCTGACCCTGCAGCCTGTGTTCCTCCCCTTGCCCATGCTCTCCTGTGGCTCCCTCCTCTTGCTATGGATCAGGGAGGGGGGCGGAGACCATCACTGCTGCTAGGAATGGGCTGTGCTGACTGAGTCTCTGTTTCAGCCGCTGGAGTACACCGTGATCAACCTCGCAGGGCCCCCTGGGCCCCAAGCCAGCCCCAGCCCATGCACAGAAACCCAGGGCCTCAGCCAGGTGGGAACAGAGGTCTCAGAGGGGTGGGGAGGGGTGGGGTGGGGGGTTGGAGCCACCTAGCCTGGCTCCTCTCTGACAATGCAGGGAAGTTGGGGGAGGGGGCTCTTTTGTCAGCATCCGCTCCCCCCTGAATCCGTCCACCTACACGACCATAACTGCAGGTACAGACCATTTCACTCGGGAGTCAGGACTTCCAACCTTGCATCCTCTTTTCCCATCCAGAAAGTTCTTGAACAGCTTGCTGGTAGTCACAGTTTAAAAGTGCTCTGGGCCGGCAGGATTCCAGTACCTGCAGGCAAAAACCTGGCCGCAGGCCATGAGGAGGGGGTGGGGGGCACGAATCAATGCCTGGGGGTTCTGGGGAGACCTTGTTAGTCTGTGCCCCTTAGAGGCCCAGAACTGTGGAAAAGGCTGGGGTGGACCCAACAGCTACCTGGAGAGCCCCCCACCCCGCCCCCCGCTGGGCTCTGCTTTTCAACGCCTGACTGTTGTCTTTCCAGACTTCAGAGGAAGATGAAGCCCCTTCCCAGGACCCGGAGGAGGACGTGATCCCAGGGCCTCCTCCCCACATGTCCGAGGAGGAGCTCGGCTTCTCCAAGTTCATCTCAGCCTAGCACCAAGAGTTCCCTCCAGGCGGGCCTGCACTAACTCCGATAAGCTTTCCACGACAGCTTCAGAGTTTGCCTGCCAGACCCCGGACTCTCCTCCTGCTTACCCAGCCTGACCCGGAAGCCTTTGTCAGCCCCCGAACCTGCAGTGGTGGGCTTAGTGGTGCCAGCGGGACCCCCAGACCTCCTCAGCATGTTCGCATCCCTGGGGGGCTGGGGGGGTGCAGCCCCACCCCCACCCCCGGAGCTCGCCAGAGCCAGGCAAGGCTTAGAAGATCCGGTCTGAGTTTGAATCTGCTACCAGAAATCCCCCGTGCCTGGGTGCCCGGCAAAAGACCCCCACCTACTTCTCCCTTCCTTCCATCCTGACTCAGCACCACTTTCTCCGGCATAAGTGGGCAAGGAGAAGAAAGAGGAACGTGCTGGGAATAGATGGGGCTCTGGTTTCTCAAAATGTGACTGCATCCCAGTCCTTCAGGAGGCTGGTTAAAAATGTGCTTCCTGGGCTCTCCCAAGACCTACCAAGACCCTCTCTGTGGCTGGGCCCACAATTTTACATTTCTAACAAGTGTCCAGTGACTCTAATACTTGAGTTTGAGAAGCAGTGGGCTCAGGTTAAAGGCTACATTTGGTTTGTGGGGTCTCCCGCCGGCCCCCTCCCCATAGGGGCTGCTCTGCCTACGACACCATGACCCAGCTGGGGGCTTTCCTGGGCTGGTCTGAGTCCAGGCCCGGGTCAGGTGTCCATTGGAAGGGCTGAGCCCCTGAGACTGGCAGGGAGGGGTTACTTTTCCTGGCTCCCCACCCAGCCATGCATCCCAGGCTTTGGAAGGAGGCTGGAGAAAAGCTTGGCTCCTTCCTTGTTGAGAAAGGGTTAATTGCCTTTGGGTTGGAGTTAGGGAGGAGTAGGAAAGCACAGGTGCCTGTGGGCATCTAAAAGGCAGGAGAGAGGGGACAGGGCAGGAACCTAAGAGGAGCATGAAGGTGACCCTGAGTCTGACCCCCCTGGAGATTGGGAAGGGGGAGGGAATAGAATAACAGGACTGCTATTTTTTTCTTTTTCGACTTTCTTTTAAAAAGTGAAGTGGGTGGTCGCTTGGTATACAAAAGTTAGAAACTCAGCGGGGAGGAGAAGAAAACGCACTCAGTCTCAAACCCGCCCCCCGCCCGCCCCATAATCCAGCTGCGTTTTGTTGCGTTTCCTTCCCTTTTTTTTTTTTTAAAGATTTTATTTGACAGAGAGAGAGATCACAAGTAGGCAGAGAGGCAGGCAGAGCGAAAGGAGGAAGCAGGCTCCCTGCGGAGCAGAGAGCCCGATGCGGGGCTTGATCCCAGGAGCCTGAGATCATGACCTGAGCCGAAGGCAGCAGCTTAATCCACTGAGCCACCCAGGCGCCCCACCTTCCCTTTTTTTTTTAACTCCACATCGTTCGCTGGTATTCTCTGACAAATGAATTTGTATATACAGATTTAAATTCTGCTTTCTCCACTGAATTCTTTCTTTTTTAAGATTTCTATTTGTGAATCATCTCCACACCCAACGTGGGGCTCAAACTCTTGACCGTGAGATCAGGAGTGGCACACACTCGGCCCACTGAGCCAGCCAGGGACCCACCCACTCAATTCTTATAAACGTTTCTCCATGTTTCACCAAACTTTATAAATAAAATGTGTATCAGCTCTGTGATATTTCCTCACCGTGTGCTTCCATTTATTTCAATTCTCTCATTAGATATTTGTTTCTATTTTTGCTATTGTAAATAACAGCATGGCGAGTCTTCCCACAGGCTCGATTTCTCTCTCTCTTTTTTTAAGATTTTATTTATTTATTTGACAGAGAGAGAGAGAGATCACAGGTAGGCAGAGAAGCAGGCAGAGGGGGAGGGGGAAGGAGGCCCCCTGCCGAGCAGAAAGCCCGATGTGGGGCTCGATCCCAGGATGCTGGGATCATGACCTGAGCCAAAAGAAGAGGCTTAACCCACTGAGCCACCCAGGCGCCTCTCGATTTGCCTTTGAAGACTTCTTGAAGAAGAATTTGTGTGCGTGGAAGTGCTAGGTCATAGGGGCGAACATTTCTGATGTTACTGATACCCATTGTTGAACAGCTTTCTGAAATGACGGAACCAATTTCACTCCCACCAGAGCCTTCCAAGCAGCCTTTCTCCAAGTACTTACCAGTGTCTACATCTGTCGTCGTGGGTATGGCAGGAGGAGGATCTCAGGAATGCCCCTGTAGTGAGGGCCTGGGGAGCCTGGGCAAGGTAGAGAGGGTCTGATAGAGCAAGGGAAGCTCTCCAGAAAGTTCCAGTCACTGCTCCAGGTCCCCAGGGACAGGTGAGTTCCTCTTACCTTCTCTGGGAAGAGAGGGAGGGCAGGGTGTGAGGTCTGTTGTCTCTGCCCAAGATCTGGGTATGGTGTGCAGCCAGATGTCAAGGGAGGGAGGGAACATCAAGTTTCGGGTGGTGTCAGAGGGACCCCAAAAATTTACCCTGTGAAAAATCCCTCAGCTGGAGGGCAGAAAGAACTGGGGCTGCTCAGTGGGGAAAGAAGCCTCTTGTCCTCTCAACCTGTCACCTGCAGCAGCCAGGACTTCCCGGGGACCAGGGGGCGGTCAGCCAGGTCATCCCATTACCACCTGTTGCCCATTTTCCGGCCATGTGCCAACTGAACAGATCAATGTCTTTTGAGAGGCACAACTCTCTCCAAGGCAACCTAGGATTGGCATCCCTGGGATTCCAAGTCTCCACGGATTTATCAGATACTTGAGTACCTGTTAGGGTCCGTGATCAAAGGAATGAGACTGATGCAAAGCGGAAGTCAAGCAAAGCTTTATTTCCCGCCAAGCATCGAAAATCAAACTGACCAGTAGGGGCCATCTCTCACGATGAGGCGGCGAGGACGACCCCGACGAGGCCGCTCCCCGGACGAGGCCGCTCCCGAGGACGAAGAGGCGACGACGACGACGAGGACGACAACCCCAACAACACAGACTCTGCTCCCCATGACACCGCTCCGACAAGGCCGCTCCGGATGAGGCCGCTCCTGGCAGTGCTGCTACTGCCTGACAACTATTACTCTGACGACTACCCTAACGGCTATCCCAACAGCTACTCTAACCAACTACTCTAACGGCTATCACAACGGCTATCCCAGACGCTATTTTAACTCCTCCTACTACTCCCCCCCGCCAACCAGCCTCACAGACTAATCTTTATAGAGGTGGTTGAGCCCCGCCCACACACAGGTGGCCAATGAGATTGCAACACACAAGGAAAACTGCACAGTCATGCTCGGTCGGCAATACAGGTGACCAATCAAATTTCAATTCACCACAGTAAATATATGTGCGCCCCACTGATTGGATGTCTCCATCCGGCCTGGCCCACCCTCATATCCCGGGCTTGCCAGCAAGTTCCTCTAGGAGGGGCAGGGTCAATCTAAGTTTACAACCAAACCACTCCCTCTGGCTAACCAGGCCCCTACAGTACCATCCATAGACATTTGCTCACTCCCTTAACGCCCACTGCTGCCACCGTGTGGGCCCAGTCACGCCCTCCAGGCAGGGTTGAGAAAGACCACTCCTTTGCCAATTGCCAGTTTGCAACCCCCCATCTTGAAACACCTTAGTTTTATGTTTGTACATGAATACTCAGACCACTTTTCTGTGGTCTGAGATACAGAATATCTCAGTATTCTGCAGTCTTACTCCTGGCCATGAACTCCTTATTTTCTTGTTTGCTGTAATTCTTATATATGTGAATTCATGCCTTTCATCTGTTCTAGGCCATTCTCTTCAAATATTATCTGCTCTCCATCATTTTTAATCTTAACACCGACCAGAATTAAATTTTTCTAGACCCTCTCTTTATCGCTGCCGTATCTCTTAACCTCTCCTTCATATTTCCCTCCTCATCTCTGTTCTGCTGGCTATGTCATTTCTACCAGTTTAATATTTCTCAAACTTGGATATGCCTACAAATCACAGGGAATCTGTTAAACTTCAGATTCTGACTCAGCAGTTCTAGGTGGTGCCCAAGAATCTGCATTTCTAACAAGCTCTCAGGGCTGATGATGCTGTAGATCCAAGCACCATACTTAGGGGAAGAACTTTCTGGTTGACTAATCTCTACTCAGTTGTGTTGAATTGGATGTTAAACCCTCCCATATTGCTTTTTATTTTCATCCTTGCATTTTTTTTTTTTTTAATTTTGAAAAGTTCTGGATAGTTCTCTTTCAAACCTAACTAGTCATTCTAGAGTCTGGTTGCTTTTTAATTTTTGTAATGCCATCTTTTATTCCATTAAATATGTTATACACACACAGTTAGGTTACATTTTGTGCCAAATATCAAAAGTCCCTGGAGATATAAATACACTGTTGTTAATGTTGACTGTCCCTCATGGCAATTTGTTCCTTTGTATTTTGTGATCTCACAATGTGAGCTCATCTATGGATGATTTCAACCTGGGGGGCTAAAAATTGAGGATACCAGAGAGGATTTGCATTTGTTTCTGACAGGATCCAGGATACCAGCTTGGGACCAGATTAGCTCCTTCCCAGATCTCTAATTTACCAAAATCTCAGGTTGTCCCTGGCTTTATATTTAATTTTCCAAATGTGATGCTAATATTGTCATTTGAGTTAGGAAAAAAAGGGGGGGATTTCTATAATTGGCATGTGAGAAAATAACATTCACAATCACCATATTAGAATAAATGATAATTCTTAAACTTAAATATATTCAGCTTAATCATAAGTTTTCTGCTTTTGCTCTTAATTTCCTCATATTGTCACGGATGAGATGGCCCATGGACCAATGTTGGGGCACCTATACCGCATGGTATGAGGGCAAGTTTATGAGGAACTACAGGGAGAAGAAGATCTATTTCAGGAAGGAAGACCAAGCCCTAAAATAAAATGGGTGGGGTGGGGCTTACACACTTAGATAATTTGCAAAATTGTCAGGCATTGTGCCAAGACTTGCAAAAGTGAAAAAAGAGGGAAGACAAATAGAAGCCACATCCAGATGCTGGATGCAGCCCTTTCTCCTTCCTGGGCAAGGAGGACCATCAGAGAGGCACACCTACCACATCTGGTTCCCACAGTGCACAGTGGCTCCAGCATGGTGCATTTTGAGGACATTTGGCTGCTCCTATGAGCTGGATTCCTGCCACCCAAGAGGTGTCCTTGGTTAACCAGGTTTAGTGGGCTGCTGTGATCATCAGCTTTGTCTTCTGGGAATGTTCCACAGACTCTCCCTCCCTTGGGCTCAGGCTACTTTCCAGTAGCTTTTCTCCCTGATCCTTTAGCATAAAATAAATTTTTAATTCCCTGGGACAAGCATCCTGAAAATGGTTATCAATCTGTTATTTCATAACTATTACAGACATTGCTGAAATTACTAAGTACTTCAAAAGTTTCCTGTACTGGACAGGACCCATCCCAGATGTGCAGCTGTAGCTGGGAGTATTTTTGTGTGTGGCTGTGTTTAAAGTTTCCTACTATTGGGGCACCTGGGTGGCTCAGTTGGTTAAGCAACTGCCTTCGACTCAGGTCATGATCCAGGAGTCCCAGGATCAAATCCCACATTCAGGCTCCTTGCTCAGCAAGGAGTCTGCTTCTCCCTCTGACCTCTCTCTTTTCATGCTCTCTCTCTTTCTCATCCTCTCTCTCAAATAAATAAAACCTTTTTTAAAAAAAAAGTTTCTGACTATTTACCTAACTAGTGCCGAATTTACCTTTATCCTTTTGTATTATTCCAGGAAGATCCTACTTCAAGATGCTTCTAGGTCATTTATCATGAATGCATGCTGAAGACTAACTGAGCTATAGCAGTGAAAAAGGAAATTAAGGTTCTGTTCCTAACAGGTTACAGGGATAAGAGCTTACACACACACGGTCCACCTCCTCTGTGTGTAACAGGGAGTCACACTCTATCTTATGAAGCCCTTTCTTGTTCAGAAGTTCAGACCACTGCCCAACTCATACATTTTTAAGGGAAGTAAATCTCAACAAATGTACCTCAGCTGATTGTACTGGTTTGTTCAAAGAAATGATTGGGGGTTGACTATAATTGTCCTAAGCCTTGTGCCAAAGGATAGGAAAGCTTGGCCTCTGCCCTCCAGGAGTGCATGGCTATTGGGGTCCGGTAGGCAGTCACATAGACAATGACCACGGTGTCCCGAGGGGTTATGTGGTGGTACATGGGGTTCTTGGAGGGTCACAGAGAGAATGAATGGCTACATGACAGGCACTTCCAACTATGGATTCGGGTCTTGGAAAATTTCTAAGAAGTTTGCTCAGGAAGAGATGCCTTTGGAAAGCCATTGAGTCTCAGTGCCCAGGAGGGGAGGCTGCGCATGTGCTGGCCCAAGAGCCTATTTTGCAGAGAAGAAACAAGAGCTGCAGAAGGACAATGAAGCTGAGATCGGCTTCATAGATCCTCATTCCCTCCTGTTCTCTTGCCCTTCTTAGGAGAACAAAGCTTCAGTCTCTGCATTAAGTAAGTATATGAAGACACACCTTGGCCCCCAAGTAAGCCAAAAGAAGGGCCCTATTCTAGCCTGGCAATTCTAAGTGTCTTCAGTCTGGCCCAAAGCCAAAGTAGGCTGACAGATTAAGGACGACCATTGTTCCCTTACTAAATTAAAAAATTGTGAGTGGAAGGTAAACGAGAATTAGGTGATCTGTGCCTTGAGCAGAAGCTCTGATTTCCTGCCCTCACCTCTCAGAGGTGCACACACACTCGGGTGAGATTTCAGTAGTAGGCAAGGAAATTCAATACCCAAAATACCAATTGTTTTTCAATGTGCACCAAGCATCCATTCGCTTATCAAGCATTACCTTATTTTTGAGAATTTACTCCAGCATCATCGCCTCTTGGAAATGCTTTGTGATGCCTCCCACAGATGATCTGATCAAGAAGCAGCTTCTTGGGTCTCCCGTAACAGCTTCTTATTACAGTGTCCTGATGGGGACTGTCGTCCTCTCTGCTCCCTCAGACTCTGGGCCTCTGGGTGTAGGGACTGTGCCCCAAAGGTACTCAGATGATGGTGTTGAATTAATACTTAAGGTTCCATGCCATTATTTTTTAAGGAACTGGATGATTTATTAGAAGATGTAAGGGCGGGAAGGGGGGAGACCTTGTTCTCCATAGCAACCCCCGTACAAGATACTCAACAAAACACAGGGCATCTGTGTAATTTAAACTCACTGAGAGATCTAACCCAAACTTTGAGATTTGACAGATCAATAACACCTCCAAAATTTGTTTTGTCAACTTATACATCAAGAAAAAAAAAGAAGAAAAAAAGAAGAAACAAGAAACAAGAAAAAAATTAAATACCTCATCCTTTTTCTAAAAAGAAGACCATTTTAACCCCAAAGAGTAGAGGAGAGGGGGGAGAATCTCCTTTGAAAGGAAAGAATTTTGTTTTATAAGAAAGTCACCATGTTCTCCTGGGTATCAGGCTGCTGCTGACCAGAGACCATGCCAGTCTGACCAGTGCTGCTTGCCAGACAGGTGTGTGGGGGCCCTGGGCTGGAAGGAGACCTGAGTATAAGGGAAACAAACCATGGACCTTCAGGAAAAGACTGTAGAGTAAGAATCCTCCCCAGTTAATGGCCTAATTTCATGCAATTCCAGTTAGGATCCCCATAGGAAACCGGTGTGCTCTGACAAAATGATCCTAGAGTTCACCTTCTAGGAAAAATAAAAAAAGTGTTACTGAGAAAAATATCACTGATCAAAAGAGTAATTGGAAACTTTCTTCACCAGATAGTAAAACATGTAAGTTTCTAAATAAAAACTTTCTAATTAAAACCTTGATAATAGCAATTAGATTAGATAAATAGATCAATGGGACAAAATAGATAGTCCTCCCTGCTCCCTTGCATGGCCTGCCCAGTGTCTCCCAGAGCTGTGGGGTCATCACCAAACCCAGTCCTGAGGGAGGAGGGGCCAGAGCTGGGTGAGCTTTAGACAGTGGATGGCCTCAACCCCCTGGAATGCCTGGATCTCTCAAAGAGTTGAATCTTGGGGATGGCAAGATAGCCCACTCCTCTGCTCATGGTTCCATTTCTTATCCCATGTTCCTCCTCCAACAGTGCCTTCCTCCCCTAAGGGCATCCCACCCGGACTCTATCAATCCCCCTCCATCTTTGGGAGGCAGCACACAGGGAGAAAGCCCCAGCCTGAGAACCAGGAGTCCAGGGGTCTGTTCCAGCTCTGCCCATGACTTTCTGTGTGACATTGGACAAAAAGCCCATCACCTCTGTAGGTCAGTTTCCCAACTACAATATGGTAAGAATCCATTCTGCCCTGCTAATCGTATGCTATTGTGCCAGGAAGGAAAAAGAATTTAAAAACAAAAACAAAACTGGTAGCTGAATTCCTCTTAGAAATTTAAATATCTTTAGTAGGAAATTACCTTGATGCTAATTTGGGGCTAAAAGGAGAGTTCCTTCGCTCCCTAGAGTATGGTGAAAATAGATGAGAAGTGGTTGGCAAACTTGGCTACACATTAGAATCACCTGGGAAAATTTTTTTTTTTTTAAGATTTTATGTATTCACTTGACAGAGATACAGCGAGAGAGGGAGCACAAACAGGGGGAGTCGGGGAGGGAGAAGCAGGCTCTCTACCGAGCAGGGAGCCTGATGTGGAACTCCATCCCAGGACCCTGGGATCATGACCTGATCCGAAGGCAGACACTCAATGACTGAGTCACCCAGGCGCCCCACTTGAGGAATTTTTAAAACACAAAACTTCCCAAACTCCACTCCTAGCCTGGCAGAGGCTGACTAGATCCTATTTCCTCTTCCTGAGCACCAAGGAAAACTACGTTTCCCGGGCTCCTTTGCAATAATCCAGGGCCACATGACTAGGTTCTGGCCAATGGATGTTGGCCGACTGGCCAACCCATAATATCCCTGAGTAATTTCCGACCCTCTACTCCTCTTCCATCCCACCTGTGCAGCCTGTTCTGAAAGATGGTGGTGTGAAAAATAGAAAGAGGCTGGATCCCTGAGTCACTACCAGGATTGCCACCCAATTCCCATCAGATATGATGTGAGCAAAAAATTAATAATAAAGCTGTGTTGGAGGCGCCTGGCTGGCTCAGTTGAAGAGCATGTGATCTTGGTCTTGGGGTTGTGCGTTCGAATCCCACATTGGGTATAGAGATTCTTTAAAAATAAAAATCTTAAAATAAGGGGCGCCTGGGTGGCTCAGCCATTAAGCATCTGCCTTTAGCTCAGGTCATGATCCCAGGGTCTTGGGATTGAGCCCCGCATCAGGCTTCCTGCTCCTCGGGAAGCCTGCTTCTCCTTCTCCCACTGCCCCTGCTTGTTCTCCCTCTCTTGCTGTATTTCTCTGTCAGATAAATAAACAAAATCTTTTTAAAAAAACTTAAAATAGGGACGCCTGGGTGACTCAGTGGGTTAAGCCTCTGCCTTTGGCTCAGGTCATGACCTCAGGGTCCCCGCATCCGGCTCTCTGCTCAGCAGGGAGCCTGCTTCCCCCTCTCTTTGCTGGTCTCTGCCTACTTGTGATCTCTCTCTCTGTGTCAAATAAATAAATAAATCCTAAAATTTTTTAAAATAAATATATAAATAAATAAAACTTAAGATAATAATAATAATAATAAACGACTGTGTTAGTTATAGTAGTCTGCCTTTCCAGAACTTCTGATTTAACTGATCTGGAGTAAAGTCCAAGCAATTGTTTTTGTGTTTGTTTTTTAACCCCTCAGGCAATTCTAGTGTGCAGCCAGGATTGAGAAACCCTGGATTAGGACAAAAATACAAGTGTGGGGTCGCTAGGTATGGTCATGAAATATTCGTTTTTCCAAGGACACCCCGGAGACAGGAAGAAGGTTGTTCAAAAATGAGAGGAAGAGGGGCGCCTGGGTGGCTCAGTGGTTTAAGCCACTGCCTTCGGCTCAGGTCATGATCTCAGGGTCCTGGGATCGAGTCCCGCATCGGGCTCTCTGCTCAGCGGGGAGCCTGCTTCCCTCTCACTCTCTCTGCCTGCCTCTCTGCCTACTTGTGATCTCTCTCTGTCAAATAAATAAATAAAATCTTTTAAAAAAAAATGAGAGGAAGATGGGTGCCTGGGTGGCTCAATTCGTTTGGTGACCAACTCTCGATCTCAGCTCAGGTCTTGATCTCAGGGTCATGAGTTCAGGCCCCGAGTTGGGCTCCACACTCGGTGTGGTGCCAACTTAAAAAAAAAAAAGAGAGAGAGAGGAAGAGGGTGTAAAAACATGGAGGGAGACAGGGGACCCCAAAGGGAAAGGTTGACCAGAAAACTATTCTATGTGCTGGGAATGATCAGGGAATATTTCAGAGTTGGGGTATTTAATATTCAACCCTAAATTCTCATTAGACCTGTTAGGTGGGAGACATGAGTCCTTATGCTGTCTCCACACCCCCAATGAAGTCCGCCCCATGCTCATCCCTGTGTGAGTGGATGCTTTGGGGAAATCGGAGGAAGAAAGCCAGTTCCACATTTGGTTGTTGTAGGGAGGAGGGAAAAGCTAAAGCCCCCAGCTGAGAATCCTCAGTGAACATTCTGAGCTCCCCTGAAGAATTCAAGGTGGGGAGGAAGGCTGATGTCTTGCCCGAGGGATTTGACACACACACACACACACACACACACACACACCCATGGTGACATCTGGGTGACATTTCAACCAGCTGTCTATGGCTTGTATTGTTGAGTGCCTAGAACCAATCCCAACATCAGAGCCGAGAGAGTCCCATGACATTTCCATAGAGGGTAAACCTAAGCAGGACAGGGACCTGCTGAAAGCCACGGAGCAAGTTCTGGGTGAAGTGGAGTGGATTAGCCTTGGAGTCCCCAAGTCCCCGGCCTCCATGAATGCTCACAGACTCCTGGATACGAGCATTTAGAAGAAGCATCTTCTGGTGATGGGGCACGTGGAATGGGGAGATGGGAAATTGTGGGAGACATCACTGAACACAAGTCACTCCGACTTCCATTCCAGAATCATCTGTGCTGGGCTCCCCACTCTCACCCTGTACCAAAACCATCCTTCAGGCCCCAACCGAAGACAGACAGAGCCCAGAAGCCTTTGTTTTCACATTTAATCAAAGGAAAAGAAAGAAAACCAGTCAGAGCAAAAGCTCAGGAATTGGCTGAGGGAGGGGAGAGGGGAAGGGCGACAGGGCCACTGAGTGTGGACAGTGGGGGGCAGAGTCCTCATTATCCCAAGGTGCCCCAAGTACAAGCATCCAGGGAAGGAGGATAAGGTCAGAGAGGTAATGTGGCGGGCACACACCTGTTCCAACCCAGCCCTGGGCCGGGAAGTGAGTGGGGCTTGTGTAGGGGATGTAGGACACAGTTGAAGGGATGAAGACAGGTGAGGAGGGGCCCAGCCCTGCCCCCCAGGCATCACTAGAGGTGAAGGTGCCGGAAACCAGAACAGCATCAGCGCAGGAGATCTGCCCGGCAGGGCAGGGTCAGGTGGCAGCTCCTTGGTAAGGTGCCCAGCACCCTAGGCCGGGCTCCCCCACCTCCATCAAAGGATGCTCTTTCCATTAGGGGGCTTTGGGGGTTAACCAAGGGGAGGGGGGGCTGCACCTGCAGATCCTCCACTGCTTCTACTCCCCAGCGCCCCAGGTGAGGTGGGAACTGGCAAAGGATACCACTGTCTCGGACCAGGAGGAGAGCAGCTCTTCCTCCCACTCCTGGTCCCCTTGGGCAGTGGGTAAGGGAGATGCAAGGAAGAGCTGGAATGAGGATAAAAAGAACACTGATGAAAGGGGAAAGAGGAGTATAAAGGTGACTGCATAGTGGATGCCAAGCTATGCAAATGAGATGGGAGCAGGCTTGACCTTTACATCTCATTTGCATATCCTAGGCAAATGCAAATGAGATCCCTAATATAATAAATATATTTCTAACTTTGTAATAAATATTCTGTTTCTTCTCCCTCCCCTTCCCTAGGAAATGGGCACACAGTGGTTCAGGGGCCAGCTCGGGCTGAACCTGCAGCGAAGACTGATCAGACACTCAGAGAACTGGGAAGGACGAAGGGACTGGCTGGCGGTGGTGTTGATGGGGTGGTCCCTGCAAGGACAGGTTCACCCCAGACAGGGTCACAGAGAGGGACAAGGGCCAGGTGCCTGGGGAAGTCTAGGACGGCCTTCTTAAAAGGGATTCTCCTATCTTACACAATTGCCCTCCCCAAGGACTCGAGGGTGTCATATAGGATAGGGGGACACTAAGAGAGGGGGAGAAAGACATCCGGGGAGGGCCAAGGCTCTGGCATCTGGGATAAGAGTCTCATAAGAAATGGGGACTGATGGGGAGCCCCCAAAAATAGGGCCGCAAAAAGTGACCTCCAAAGCAAAACAACACTTTGCTTCGCTTCTCCCAAAACCGAGACTCACACACACACACATGCAAATGGCACAAACACAGACCAGGTGCCCCGGCCTGCGGGACCTAAGCTGCGCAGGCAGAAACAGTGTGGATGGCGCCCCCTGGAGTTGTACAACAAGGAGCCGGCTAGAGCACAGACGTCCTCTGCCAAGCCCCTGCTGGTGGCCGGCTCACAAGCTCCTCTCTGCACCCATCCTCAGTCCCCCAGGCACACCTGATGCGAGTGGGCCACCTGGACCGCGCCGGAGGGACCAAGATGGACTGTGGTCCTGAACAGGGAGCCCAGACGTGCCACCAACCTCCCCCCACCACCACCCCAGCCATGGTCAGCAGTCACAGGCTCCCTGTCACAGGGCTCAACCTTCAGCTCACCCCTCCCTGCGCTGAGCCCTGCGGGGAGTAGAGCCGCCCTGCCAGGGGCACATCCAGAGAAGTCTGTGGAGAGACTTAGGCAGTGAAAAGCTGTGCAGGAAGGAAGGACAGCGTGGGGTCCACTTGCGGGCCTCTGCCTCATTCCCAGGGAGCTGGGACCGCACTGCTCCCTGGCTGTGGCAGCCGGCTCAAGCTTTGGCTCCCCCAGCCTTCAAGAGGTCCCCAGGCGGGCACCACTGCCCTGGACAGCCAGCCTGCTCACAGCGACTCCAACCGGCAGGGACCAGGGGTGGGAGGAGCCCGGGAATGGAGTGGGCGTGGCCAGTCCGAGGGGAAAGGGCGGCTGGAGAGAGGTGGCCAGGGGCAGTGTACCTACTGGCCACAGGGCCCCAGAGCAGCTTTCCTCTTCTCTGCACTGGGCATTATGGAGGTGACTCTGACACACTCCGGGGAACAGCCTGGCCCTCAGAGAAGGACACCCGGTGGCCAGGGGGCATCGGGAGTGGGCAGCACCTGGGCACAGTCGTGCCCCATGAACACCCACCTCCTTGGCAGTGCACGCGTCTGTGCAGAACAGCTTAGGGCCCGCTAGGAGCCATCGTCACCCGGGGAGAGCCAGACGGCCGGGGATGAGAGCTAAGGACCAGGGCTGGGGGTCATGGCTGGGGCAGGGGATGGATTCAGGGTTCTGGGTCACAGCCCAGAGGGGAGCAGTCCCCATGAACAGTCTCAGTACACCCAGCTGACGGGCACCCACTGGGGCTCCGTCCGTAGCTTCTCCATGGCAGCCTGGAGCTCACGAAAGGTCCTCTCCAAGTTGGTGTTGACCAGGCTGAGGTCGAAGTAATGCCCGTAGCCCCTCTGGATGCGGCTGCTCTCCTCCACTGTCCTCCTCAGGTCGGCCTCCTGCGGAACAAGGGACCCTCCGGGCCATCAGTGTCCCCCACGTCCACCCCCATGGTCAGGGGGAATCGGCAGCCTTCCCTATCTGTCCCCCTTCCCCAGAGCCCAGCCATGTCAGGTATGGGCTCCCCGGCCTGAGGAGGCAGGAAGCCCCTCCCCACATGCCCCAGGGCAGCTCCCCGGCAACTCTGGACAGACTAACGGGTGAAAAGAAGGAAGGAAGGAAATAAACCTCAGGGAGTGCCAAGCAGGGCACACTAACTGCTTTGCAACCTGCATAATCTTTACTGTGGCTCTGCAAGGCAGGACTCATTATGCTCCCTCCACTCTGACCAGGCGCCCTTAACCTCCGCAGCCTGAGATACACCTCCCAGGCATGCTATTACTGGGGCAACCCCAGGAACCACCACCCCACACCTAGTCAAAGGTGGGCAGCTGGCCAGGCAGGAATGCAGAGGGAACTTTGAATAATGACTTAAATAAGTCAAGGTGGAAGCTCTAGGACTGGCCCAGCTATGTCCCAGTGACCCCAGTTGGCTACGTTTGTGGCCAGGGGACTTCAGCCTGGAGCCCAGCCCAGGCAGCCTTTGCCAGGGCCTCAGCAGGACTCTGACCTGGGACCTGAGAGCTGCAGTACCAGCTGTGGCCAGCAGGTGGACCCCTGAGCCCAGAGTTCTGCAAACCCGACATCTCCCGGGGAAGGGGAAGGCTGCTCTAAGCGGTACTTGGTGCGGAGGTAGGTGTCCTGGGGTCCTGTAATACCTGATTCGAAGCCCCCTCTTCCCAGCGCTGCCTCCTCCCTAATGCTAACTCATCCCTCCAGCCAGACTTCCAGCCCCCAGCTTCCTCCTTCCCTTCAGCCTTTCCCTCCAGCTATAGACACCCTCAGACCACCTGGTCCATTCTGCCCACACATCTCCCACTGGCCGTCTGGACTCCCTTTGGTCAGCACTCTGTCCCCATAGAATGGATGGAGCTGTGGGGCTGGCAAAAGCTCCTGCAGCCCAGGCTAGCCGTATCCCTGACTGTAAGACTCTGGACACTTCACTTCCTTGCCCAGACCTCTGTTTTCACATCTACAAAGCGGGAATCACAAGTCGAAACTCACTGATACTTCAGGTGGGCCCCTCTCCCCTTCCCCGATGCCACCTTCTTCCCCTCATCAGCCCCAGCCTGCCCTCTCCCCAAGGCAGCCACCGGACGCCTCCCAACATGCATGAGAGCCCTCACCGTGAGCTGCTTGGTGGACACCCCACTCTCCAGGGCAGCCCGGTTCATGGCCCGGAGGGTCTCAAAGTCAGGGGCCTCGATGAACACCACATAAGGGACAAACTCAGCTGTTCTTAGCACTTTCACTGCCTGCAGGAAGAGAAGGGGATGGGGGGAATCTGTCCCCACAGACATCCTAGAAGGTTGGTGAAGGATTACTGGGTGGGAGGGACAGATACCTGGAAATGGTGGGGAAATGGTACCTGGCATCCTGGGACCTGACACCCGGGGGTGAATGGTAGAGGAACCACTGGCAGGTGGCTGGGGTTTGGGACACCAGGGGAGGCTAGGGGGTCTGGGAGGCTGAGAAAAATGTTCTAGGTGGGTTGGGTCCCTAACAGGAGCTGAGGGGTCTAAAGGGGGGACCTGCTTGGGAGACCGGAGCCTGGAAATATATGGGGGTTATGTGGCGGGGCAGGGTGGGGGGCAGCAGAGTGCACAGAGGGGAAATGGGCAGGCTGGAAACAAGCAGGCTGGGACCGTACCTGTGGGTTGACATCCAGCACGCACACCTTGCCGGCGGCGACCACACCCCGGATGGAGTCAATGCGTGTGCCATACAGGTTGCCCTCGTATTCGCCATGTTCCAGGTAGCGTCCCGCCCGGATGTCGGCCTCCATCTCCCCACGGGACACAAAGCTATAGCCCTGGCCTTCCCGCTCTGAGTCCTTGGGCCGCCGGGATGTGTCTGGGGGTGGGAGGGACTGAATGAACACAGGCAGGCAGTGTGCCGCCTCAGGCACACGTGTACGTGTCCTACGGGGGCCGCGCAGCCCAGCAAGTGCAGCCCCCCTCCACACCCCTCCCACGCCCCGTGCCCTCACCCTCACCATTGATACCCATGGATCCGAGACATCCATATGGGGGCGGGCTCCAGAGTTCACTGCTCCAGCCCAGCGCTCACAGATGGGGGAGCTGAGGTCCAGAGAGGGCAATGGGCACCCCAAAGCCACCCACCAAGGTCAAGCAGATCTGGGGTCAGCACTCAGGTTCCGGCCTCCAGGAACCAGGAGCTCTGACCACCCCTGCTGGTTCTGTCACTAGATGAGGCCCTGTTTCACACGGGTTCCCAACAGGGTTTTTTTTGTTTGTTTATTTGTTTGCTTTTAATTTTATTTATTTATTTAAAAGAGAGAGAGCGAGGGCAAGGGAGTCTGAGTGAGGAGCAAAGGGAGAGGGAGAAGCAGGCTCCTCTGCTGAGCAGGGAGCCCGATCCAGACCCATCTCAGGAGTTGGGGATCACGACCTGAACCAAAGGCAGATGCTTAACCGACTGCGCCTCCCGGGTGCCCCCCAGCTGGGTTTTTAGCAAATGAAACATGACAGAAGGAGAGGCAAGGCTTGCCCAGCCTACTGGGGCCACAGGTCCAAAAGAGGGCATCCCAAACCTTCTCCAGCCTGCAGTTCCCCCATCACCCGCAGGGGGGCACCCCCCACACCTCCTTCAAAAGTATCACTTGACTTGATGACCTGCACAGGCCCACTCAGTGAATGTGGCCCTGGCGCCGAGGGCACTCCTGCCTCCTGGCCCCCCACCCAGCAGGGCCCAGCTCTCACTCACAAGGCACTGTGGTGCCGTATCGATCTGGATCCCACATGATGAGCTTGTTCTTCAGGCTGCGCCGGCCCACTCCCTGGGCTCCAATCAGCACCAGGGTTTTCCGGCGGAAGGGGGGCATGCGGGCCACCTCCTCATAAATGAGCAGCTCGTGGCGGTCAAACTCTGAACACAGGGAAAGGTACTCGTCAGGCTACGCGGGTGGCATGGGAGGGGCCAGGGGCCAAGGGGCCCGGGCCAGGGGCAGCAAAGAGAGAGTAGGCAGGGCCCACGGACAAGACTGGCAGCATCAGCACACGGAGGGAGAGCATGCGCACAAGTCCCTGGCGGCTGGAGGGAGGGGGCAGACCGTGTTAGAGCACAGGGAGGGGGCCTCCAACACCCACCTGCATTCTTGGTAGTCAAATACATCATTCGCTTCTTTTTCTTTCCTGAAAGGCTGCCACACAGCGTCCCTGGCCACAGAGAGATGGGCGAGTGAGGCCAAGCAGGCTTGTGTTCGCTACCAGACTAGGGGCTCCAGGGAGGACCCTCATACCTGAGGTGGGTGTCAACTCCAGGTCCCGTTTGACAAAGGCTTTCCGCTTCTCCTCCAGCAGCTGGCTGGGGATGAGCCCAGCGCTGCCCCCTTCCACATGGCATGCCTGCAAGGGATATGGGACAAAGACCTGTCCAAGTGAGAAGACACCTCCCCAGGCCCTCACCTCAGCGCCCCCCCACCCCACGCCACACGTGGAGACAGACACCAAGCCGCACCTGCCACCAGTTAGCGTCGTCCTGGTTTACAATCTGCAGCAAGTCCCCAGCACTGAAGCGCAGGCCCGCCTCCTTGCAGGGGATGAGGCTGTCTCTTCCGGGGTCATAGTCAAAGTGGCATTTCACAAATACCTGGGCCAGGGATCACAGAAGGGTCAAGGGAAGAAGGGAAGGCTGGAGGGCAGTACCCTTCTCAGACCAGCCCCCCCCCACTTCCCCTTTCTGAGGGTGGGGGAGTGTCACACCGTCCCCTGTCTTCCCCCTACCCTCACAAAGATGCAAGAGGCTTGGGTACCGTCCCTCTCCAGGCAGGACGCACCCCAGACCCACCCAGCCACCTCCCTGGGACCAGCCTCCCTTTGCATCTAGAACAAAAGGATTCAGAGTGATGGCGTCTCTGCTGGGGGAGGGGGCATGGACCCATCCACTGAGGAGAAGGCGGGATCACTGGGGAAGGGACAAAATCCTGGCACATAAACCAGGATCCCTTGGTCTACCCACACCCTCCGCTTGGCCCAGGGGGCTCTGGCAGATGGCTGGAAAGCCCACAGGAGAAGATGGACAGAGCAGCCAGACCCCCACAATCCACCAACCAGGAGGCAGCCATACAGGACGCGTGGCGACCCGACGTTGCGCATGCGCGCACCCTGTTCGCATCTGCAGGCACAGGGCTGCATCCACATGGGTGTTCCTGTGGGCACCCCAGGCCTTAAATGTGCACCCGTCCCTTGCACATGTGTATGAGTGCCCACAACTAGGGCCAATGCACGAGCATGCGGGAGATGGGGCACTCTCACCCCCGGGATGTCACCCTGGTGGCTGCCCTTTGGGCCTGGGACTGGGGGTAAGGGGGGAGCTTGGTGAAGGGACTCACCTGGCGGGGCAGATGGGGCTCCTGGTAGCTGGGCAGGATCTTGAGGATGACGCTGCCGCTGGCACTGCGCAGGAGCTCCTGCAGGGCGCGGGGGTCGCTGCCCACCGGCTGCCCGTTCACCTCTTTGATGATGTCGCCCACATGCAGCAGGCCTTGCTGAGCCACCATGCCACCATGCAGGATGCGGGCGATCACCAGCTCGCCGCCCTCCACGCGGAACGTCACACCCTGGGGGGGATAGAGGGCCGGTATGATGAAGCCCCAGGGGCTCCAAGCCAGAATCTTTGGATGGGTCTCCTAAGCGCCCCTCCATTCCCATCCTCACCCCCTTCTATCCCGGCCTCGCTTGTCCTCCTCTTCCAACTCTCTGCCCAAACTCTTCATTCAGGGGGACATTCATGGAGAGAAAGCGGGCGGAGTGGGGAGGATCCTGGCACTTTCTGTGTGCAGCTCAGGTGCACAGGGTCTGTGGTCTCCAGGAGCTGCATGGGCCCATCTCCGTCTTCGGCCCTCTCCTGACCAGATTTGGTCCCCACCGGTTACTCTCAGTGGCCCCTCCAGACCCCCAGCCTCAGCCCCGCCTGGTGGCCTCACCAGATGCTCTCCAGCTGTTTTGCGGATGCCCACCATGCGCACTGCGTCAGGAGGCACTGGCTGGTTGCTGAAGGTGGGGTCCAGGCCAGGGCTGGGGGGTGGTGTCTCATAGGTCTTGGAGGCCACAGAGTCATGTGTCTCCAGGAGAGACTGCGGAGGTAGTGGAAAGAGGGCACACCATGAGACAGTGTCCCACGGTCCCTTCCCATCCCTGTGCTAACGTCCTGCCAGCCCCCTCCCCGCAGCCTGCCCCAGCCCCCAACCCAGCCCAGGGCCTGAACCTGGAAGTGGGGCTCCTGGAGGATGCGGGCCAGCTCCGCGGCGGTGCTGCTCTGCTCTGCCAGCTGGGCCAGGTCCCGGAGGATCTCCTGCACGAGCTCTAGGTTGTTGTCCCGCACTGCCTCCAGCTTGGTCTCCTCCAGCCGCTCATGGGCCTGGTGGGGGGTGGGCAGAACAGCTGACTCCTGAGGATCCCCAAGAAGCCTGAGGTACCAAAACACGGTCCCCTACCAGCTCAGATCCTGACTTCAGACCTTACCCCATGCATGGCTTCTGACACCAGCTTCAGATCCTCCCTCACCCACACACAAGCACACACACACACAGACACGCCTTGCTTTCCCCTTTCTCCCCCCAAACAATGATGAGGACCCAGTTTACAGAAGGAAGAATACAAGCCCAAATGTTCATTCCCATCCTCTTGTCACAGAGGGCCATTAAAATCATCAAGCTGTCCCCAGTCCCCCGGGACCTTATAAGCCTGTGAGTTCAAGGACAGCTTTTTCCACGTGACGGCACGGTCTTGGACATCCTGTAGCCCAGGATGAGGAAGCCGGAGAAGTGGAGCAACTTGTTCAAGGTCACAGGGACCCAAACTTGGGTCTCCAGACCTTCAGGCCAGTGCTCCCAGGGAGGGAGGAGACAAGAAATCAGTACAATTGACCCTTGAAGAACACGAGGGTTAGGCACACCAATCCTGCACCATCAAAAATTGCTATGTATGGGACATCCGGGTGGCTCAGTCGTTAAGCGTCTGCCTTCAGCCCAGGATCCTGGGATTGAGCCCCACATCAGGCTCTCTGCTCAGTGGGAAGCCTGCTTCTCCCTCTCCCACTCCCCCTGCTTGTGTTCCCTCTCTCGCTGTCTCTCTCTGTCAAATAAAAAAAATCTTTTTAAAAAATCGCTATGTAACTTTTGAATCCACGAAAACATAATTACTAATGGTCTACTGTTGGCTGAAGTCTTCTTCTATGTTATATGATTATATACTGTATTCTTACAATAAAGTAAGCTAGGGAAAAGAAAGTGTTAAGAAAATCGTAAGGAAGAGGAAACATATTTGAGGCACTGTACTTTATTTATTAAGAAAAGTCAACACATAAGTGAACTCACAAGTTCAAACCCATGTTGTTCAAGGGTCAGCTGCCTACAGTACCAGGAGAGGGCCCTGTACCTATTTGTCCCTCTATGGACCCTGGGCTCCACGACAAGGTGTTGCTCTGAAAAAAGGGAAAGGCAGCTTTCTCCAGGGACCAGCCCAGCCGGGAGAGTCATGTTAGTTGGATCAGGAAGTGAGGAGTGCCAGTTCAGGGATATGCATGAAGACTTTTTTCTCTCTGAGTCGTTTGAAAAAGAAGTCACCTCACCCCAGAGTCGTTCAGCATACATCACCTAAGAACAAATAGGAGATCTACCACATAAGCTACAATCCTGTTATCACACGCAGGAAGTTCAACATTGAAACGCTGATAGAATATAATCTAGTAGACAGTCTCTATTTAAATGTTCACTGTTGTCCCAAACATTTCGCCTTATAGATTCATTTTTGTGGGGTTTTTGTTGTTGTTGTTGTTGTTTTGTTTTGTTTTGTCCCTGATGGGCAATCTCAACAAGGACCAGGTGTTACATTTGGTTGTCCCATCATTGTATTCCCCTTTAATCTAGACCAGATCCCAATAACTTTTGGTCTTTCAGGACATTTTTAAGTTCAGGCAAGTTGTTTGTAAAATGCCCCACAACTGGATTTTCCTGATGGTTTCCCCACGATTAGACTCAGGTTAGTCATTTAGGCAAGTGCTCTACCTAAGCAATCTTGGGTCTTTCCCACACCTTGAGACCCTGTGACTGTTCTGCTCCCCAACAATCTTTCACTGATGAATTTAGCATTCATTTATGACCTCTGCCTAAGCCAATTCATTTTTTTAAGGGGGGAAGGAAGGGGCAGAGGGAGAGAGAGAGAATCCCAAGCAGGCTCCCATGCCCAGAACAGACTCTGAGATCATGGCCTGAGCTGAAATCAAGAACTGGACACTTACCCAACTGCACCACCGCCCCCCCCCCCCAGTCAATTCTTAAATTGGGAGTTGCAAAATGGTGATTTTCTAACTCATTATTCCTTCTACATTTATTAGTTGGCATTCTACTATAAGAGAGAGCTTGTCCTCTTCCCCTCTCACCTCTGCTCCCTCTCCCCTATGTCCCCCTCTTGTATCATTACGGATTATTTTTACCCTGCTCTAAATCATCACCATCACTATCTTCATTGTTTCAATTTATCCCTAATTTGTGCAGTAGGAGCCCCAAACACACTTGCATCCTTTTGACATTTCCCATCAGTCCTTGAGCACCTTCCTCCTTCTGCCATGGGCTCATCCTATACTTTCCTCACCCCAGGTCTGGGCTCAGCAATTTCTCCAAGGAGCTTGGATTCCTTTTGGCAGGAAATGGTATTTAGAAATCAAAATCTGGGCAGCTGGTGCTCATTGCTTCTGGGGTGTCACTTATAGCCATTAGTCAATACTAATATTCCAAATAAAATCTAAGTGTGCAAGATTTTCCTCATCTTCTCTCATTCCATATTTGTACCTCCTTTCTCCCTCAGTGAGAATTTAATTCCCAAGAACATTAATATATGTATTCATTTATTCTGTCCTCTAATATTCAAAAAGATCTCAAAATTGCTAAATGACCGCTGCTACCTATCATAAACTTAAGTAAAAATCAAGATGTATTTGCAGTTCTTTCTGTCCTCAGAATAGCCTAAAACCACTTACAGCATTTATGGAAATATTCAACATCTGTGCTGCCCACTGTGGTAGTCACATGTGGTCACTGAGCACTATGACGACTACGACTGAGATACTGAACTTTTAATTTTATATCAGCATTTTTGTTTACTTAAGTATTTTCATTTTTCATTTAAGTATTTATTTTTTTAAGATTTTTATTTATTTATTTGACAGACAGAGATCACAAGTAGGCAGAGAGGCAGGCAGAGAGAGTGGGGGAAGCAGACTCCCTGCTGAGCAGAGAGCCCAATGCAGGGGCTCGATCCCAGGCCCCTGGGATCATGACCTGAGCCGAAGGCAGAGGCCTTAACCTACTGAGCCACCCAGGCGCCCCTCATTTTCATCTAAGTATTTAAACAAACACTCACATGTGGCTGTTGGCTACTGTATTAAGAAGTACAGCCTTGGGGTACCTGGGTGGCTCAGTGGGTTAAAGCCTCTGCCTTCAGCTCAGGTCATGATCCCAGGATTCTGGGATCAAGCCCCACA
This sequence comes from Meles meles, assembly GCF_922984935.1. Taxonomy (NCBI): domain Eukaryota; kingdom Metazoa; phylum Chordata; class Mammalia; order Carnivora; family Mustelidae; genus Meles; species Meles meles. The sequence goes on from NC_060083.1 coordinate 45,488,963, forward strand.
TCAGGCTCCCTGCTTGGTGGCAAGCCTGCTTCCTCCCACCCCTCCACCTGCCTCTCTGCTTACTTGTGATCTCTGTCTGCCAAATAAATAAATAACATCTTAAAAAAAAACAAAAAGAAGGGGCGCCTGGGTGGCTCAGTGGATTAAGCCGCTGCCGTCGGCTCAGGTCATGATCTCAGGGTCCTGGGATCAAGCCCCGCATCGGGCTCTCTGCTCCGCAGGGAGCCTGCTTCTTCCTCTCTCTTTGCCTGCCTCTCTGCCTACTTGTGATCTCTCTCTCTGTCAAATAAATAAATAAAATCTTTAAAAAAAAAAAAAAGAAGAAGTACAGCCTTAGCCTATGTCTCACTTAGGATATACAGTCAGAATATTATGAACAAAGGTAACTAGAATTAATTCCCTTTTCTATATGGTTATGCTAACAGTCTAATAGGTGGATGGATTCACTTACCCACACTTAGCTTCAGAGTTAACTTTTTTCATTCTTTTTAATTTATTTGTATTTTTGGATTATGTACAACATTTACATGTTTCAAATTTTAAATCTATATAAAAAGTAAATGGAAGGAAGTCTCATTTCCATCCTCATCCCTTTTACCTTATTCACACCCACACTAGAGGAGATCATTTTCATTAGTTCCAATTTATTCTGTTTCTTTTCACAAAAATAAGTACAAATTTCTCTTTTTTACATAAAAGATAAAATACAATACCCACTCTTTGATTCCTTGGGGTTTGTTTGTTTGTTTAATTGGCTTGGTTTGCTCTTTGGTTTTTTAACAATATGCCCTGGAAATCACTCTATGCTGCTACTTGCAGACCCTCCTTTATTATTATTATTATTATTATTATTATTATTATATTTTAATTACTGCATTTGACTCACTGCATGACTGGAGGACCATAATTTATTCAACCAATCTCACGGGTATTTACATTATTTCTAATATTTCACTATTGCAAATACAGCTGAAGTGAAGAATCTAGGGCAGCTGTTGTCTGTCTATAGAGAAGTCTTCCATGTAAATTCCTGGGTCAAGCAGAAGACACAGGATTGATTTTGTTAGATACTGACAACCCCTTTCCATTGGCCTTGGGCCACTTTGTCCTCTCCCTAGCATTGGATGAGAGACTTTCCTGAAGCCCAGCCTGGACCAAGTGCACAGCTAGCTAAGGGTGCAAGCCAGTACTTGAACCCCAATCTGTCAGCTCCTGATCCACAGCCAGAAGCAGACTGCAAAGGCCAAAACTCCACACAGCCATTTCTTAGAGAGCTTTTCCTTCTGCCCTCCATGCCAACCTCTCTGATCTTGGCAGAAGACAGGGAATTCTCATTTGAAGTCGAGGCTCATAATTAAATAGCTCAAATACTGAAAGGAGTCCCAGAGAATGGTGTGCCAGGAGGTAAAGTCACTCTTCCATCTGGAACTGATGATGTGATTTGCTTTGGTCAGTGGGATATTAGCAAATGTGAGGCAAGCAGAAGCCTGGAAAGTGCTTGGGACTTGGGGCTTGTCCTCCCTTGCTGCTGAGACTGCCTTGTGGAGTACCCTGGCCCCCTCCTGGAGGACAAGAGAGCACACCATCCTAGACCTTGCAGCCTTCCCAGCTGAGACACCAGCCATGTGAAGGAGAGTGTCCTAGACCACCCTGCCCCAGCTGAGTAGCCCAGACCAGCAAAACCACCCAAATGATCAAAAACATCATGAGAAATGAAACATGGTTGTTTTAAGCCACAGAACTGTGGGATGGTTTGTTACACAGCAGAAACTGACTGATACATTGAGCTCCTCACCCCTGTAGCTTCCACTTGTCCTGTCCCCTGGTCAGAATCTCTATTTCAGTGATCTGCCCCCTCTCCTTCATTCTTCTAGAACCCTGTCTTGCTTTGTCAACTCTCACCCTGGCCTTATCACAGGAACGAAGTCTTCCCAGTGAACTCTGGCCCCATGGCCAAGACTGCCTTGTAACAATTCCTTATGGTTTGAAAAACACTTCTACACCCATGACTTTCCCCAACCCCACCACCTCTCTGAAAGAGAGACATCATTATCCCCACTTTTCAGAAAGAAATAACTAAAGGTCAGAGAGGTTGTCAGACATACTAAAATCACACAGCCAGCCAGTGACTCTTCTGATTCCAAACCCTATGTTCTTTCTACCTCATCTCATATGGATTAGATCACAGGCCTCCCAGCTGGCAGATGTCCCCACTGATAACAGTTCACCTGAATTTCTGAATGTCACCTGACTTGGATTCCTCACCTTGGCCTTGCCTGTGGTCGGAACACCGGCTGCTGGATCCAAATCAGCCTTCCTAGATGTCACCTACCGGCTAGGGCTGCAGCTGTCATCTGCAGCCAACCCCACGGATTTATGATCTGTTGGCCAGATTTGACTTCCCTCCAGAGCTATTCCTTCTGGATTTGTCCCCTGAGGCCCTGCCCCTCCCTGGTCTTAGATCTACTCAGCCCAGCCCCTCCCACACTGTCTGCACAGCCCCAGCAGGGAGAGGCAAGTTCCACTCCACAAGAGTAAGGGAAGGAGATTAATAGCTATTATTAATTCCTGCTTAACTACTCCTGAGTTTATGGGCCACTTCACCAAGAGAACCAAGGTTTTACAGCTGGATCTTTTTTACAACTGGATCTGAGTACTTATATCTGTGAGGTTAGAAATGTGTCTCTACACATATAATCATTAAAATTGATGAGGAGTACAAAGTAGGTCCATATGTCCAAAACAAGTCATGTGGTCAAGTCCAGATTGAAGAATGGAGAAACTCTACCTTTTGGGGAGGGAAGTGACAAAGGTCCACTGCAGAGGGTCACACGTACAGGGATGGGAGGGGTTCTTACTGAGCTCAGATGGTCTTTTTGGAGATGCACTTCTTGCTTGTCTCACAGCTCAATGGAGAGAAGTCACAGGGTCCCCCTAGCCCGTCAGCCTCTTACTGGGAGTCTCAGTATTGAAGAAAGGTCCACACCACCTTCTACTGCGCTTTATGCATCTGAAACCATCCTGGGAATCTCCTGGGAAGCAATTCTGACCAGCTTATCCCCAAGATGAATTCTGGAGAAGGGAGTTTATGTCTACCACCTGATCTGGCTGATTCTAGCTTAGACTGTACTGGGAGGTCCCAGGGCAACAGACTTGGACCCCCTCTGGAGAACAAACTCTCTGGCAGTTCATCCCATGGCCTCAGTGCTGTGTCTGCTACTCGGTGATCACGCCATAAATACTCATCAAATCGAAGATGGATAACTGAGTGAGTGACAGTCATCCAGCCAGCAATCCCCTCACTGGAGAGCTGTCCAGCGGACCAGACAAAGACACCATAGAACACCGCCAAGGGTAATCATGCTTTGGAGGGGCACTTCTAACCCCGAGATTCTGCCTTCCTGAAAGCTCCCTCTTTCACTGGCTGTCTCATTGTAGAGGCAACATCTAACAGGACCCAGAGGTGACATGGTCTAATAAATTCTACTCTGAAATCAGCTTTGGCAGATTACAGGTGGAGAGGGTCAAAATGTGTATATTCAGCAATGCCACTGCCAAATGTCCACCCTAGATAGACCCTCCCACATGTGCAGAAGCAGCAGAATGCAAGGAAGCTCCCCGCAGTGCCGCTCTGAATAGCGGGGAAATCAACAAGGTACGTTCTTGTACCTGTCTCTCAGTAGAACCAATAAATAAATACACTGGGCTCTATTTCATATACTGGAACACCACACAACAGTTAAAATCAATCTACACGGGGCACTTGGGTGGCTCAGTCGGTTAAGCATCTGCCTTCAGTTCAGGTCCTGATCCCACGGTCCTGGGATTGAGCCTCACATCAGGCTCCCTGCTCGGTGAGGAGTCTGCTTCTCTCCCTCTCCCTCTGCCTGCTGCTCCCCCTGCCTGTTCCCTCTCTCTGTCAAAATAATCTTTTAAAAAATAAAATAAAATGAATCTATCTGTATCTACCTCTATACTTATGTCAAGAACCATGTTACTTACATAAACTAGAACTCTCCCAAACCTAAGCGGCTCGTACTATCATTTCATTAGGGAACATTTAAAATCCCATATCCTAGGGACAGATTGTGTACATCTAAACACATTGGTAGGCAAGGCAGGCAAACATTCAGGGGTGTGACACCATCCACCTCAAGCCAGGGGTCACCTGCGGGGACAGAAAGCAGTGGAAGTGGGACCGAGGAGGGGTACCAGCGGCGTTACACTTCTTCTTTCTTATAAAGACATAGCAAGAACACAAGAAAGTGGGGTCAGCATTCCCATCCTGGAGATGATACTCAGAGGACCGTTTGGTTATTTCCTACACTCTCTGCATTCATTCATTGAGCAAATATTCCATGAGCAACTACTCTGTGCAAGGCACCGTTCTCGGCCCCCCCGGGAAATAGGCAGACACGCCCCGCCCTGCTGGAGCTCACACTCTTCTTTGTTTGAAACACATACGATCCCTTATTTTTATTTTTAATCCATAAATACAATCCTTGACCACTGAATGTAAAGTGCTCTGCCTTTCTCCAATCTCCTCCCCCACCCCACCCCAGTCTGCTCAGTTTTCTCCTCCCCAGAACATTCCACTTTCACCTTCCGCCCTTAGCAACCCCCCTGGGTCTTCAGCCATTGCACGCGTAGTGTGACCAGGCTATGTCCCGGGGACACAGCGTCCCCTGCGCAGCTCTCTCCCTCCAGTAGGGCCTGGCCCCCCTTCACACCACATGCCAGAGCCGGTCACAGCCATCCTGTGACAGAGTCCCCATCTCCACCCTGTGGGTAAGCTGCCACCTGGCTACCCTCTCCCGCTGTCTCATCACTGTCGTCACCAACTTCCTGGTCACCCCACTGCCGTTCCCTGAGACCCTGAGCCCGCCTCGGTCTTGTCCCACCCCAATGCCTGCCGTACCCTAGATTCCAACGCCAGCTACATGCAAACCTTCCATTTCTGGGCCTCTTGCACATTGCTGACCTCCCCGCCCACCGCAGCTACACCCTAAATTGTCATGCCATCCCCCAAAGCCGTCCTCCTTGGAAATCTCCCACCTCCCTCTCTCTGAACTCTGCCTTCTCTTCCAGCTACCCACTCTCTCCCCAAACACTTAGTGACCTCAGAGAACCCCCAGCCCTTCACCTCCATTTTCTTCCTGCCTCTCTGGCTCCTGCCAGCCCCCCTCTCCATCCCTCCCAGTGATACACTGAGCCACCTCCTCTCCTCTGTACCCTTCATGCCATCCCCTGTATCTCAGCCTTCACAGCCGACACCCAGCACATACCTGGACCAAAGCCACACCCTTTACTCCCAGCATCCCAGGACTAAATCACCCCCTAGAAAGTCAGGCACCTGCCATGGTCAGTCTGGGGCTCTGTCAATGCTGCTCCCCGGCTTTGGTGGGGTCCCTCTCCCCTCCCTTCTGTGATTAGTTGAGCCTTCATTTCCAAATCCCCTGGTTCAACCCTGATCCCTGATTTCCAGCAGACAACTGCCCCCCTTTTCTGGAAAATCTGAGTAAGTAGACAGGATTCCCTGCAACTCAGTTGCCTCTACCCCAGGAAAGGGGGCACCCTTCTACCCACCTCTACCCCTACCAGTCCTGCCTCTCAGCCTCAGTCTCGTACCTCCCCTGCACAGAATCCTGGGTGCCTTGTTACCCCCACCCCTCACCTTCCACACCCAAACACCAAGCTCTGCCAATTCACTTCCTAAATACTTCTTTCATCCTCCCCTCCCTCAAGCCCAAGGTTTACCACAAGTCTAGTTCAGGGTCATCCCCAACTCTGGCCTTTCCAGCTCCAGCCATGACCCTCCAACCACCCTCCATGGGGCTGCCAGAGAGATGCTCCGAAAACACCCATGTCCCATCATCAAACCCCCACTTAAAACTTATGAAGGGGTCCATGTCACTCACAGGACATAACAGGACGAGGCCCAAGCACCCAGCACAGCCCCCAGTGCCCTCCACAACCTGAGAGCGTGTCTGCGGCTTACACTCCCTGCTTCAGCCTCACACCCGCCCTTAAGTCCCCTCACAGATCTCTGGCTTTTTCTCACCTCTGTTTCTGCTCAAGCTCTTCACCGGCCCCAATGCCCTCCCCCTCCTCCTCAGTCTTTCAGATTCAGCTCAAGGGGCCCTTCTTCCAGGAAGCCTTCCCTGGCTACCCCAGACCAGGTTAGGCATCCGCCTTTACATTCCCAAAATGCCTAGCGCATCTGCCTCTAGCAGAGCCACTACCAAAATGTTTAATAACTTTCTCTCCTAGTGAGTTTCTCTCCCACCTGATGCACATGGCAAGTGACCTTAAAAAGACATCTGCACAAAACGCCCAAAGGCGGAGGGGAAGGCAGGATGAACTCTTGAAGATTTCAAGGTACAGGCACCAATCACAACCCCCCCAAAGCTGGCAGTCATCCCATCCACCTGGGCATGTCCACACTCTCATTGGCCAGGCATGGGACTGCCCACCACCTGCTGTCATTCAGACTCATCACCTGGGTGGGGATATTCTCACAGAGTCCCTCCACGGGGGGGTCTTCTGGGCCACATGCCCCATTCCCAAGCACCCTATGGCCAGCACCCCATAAACTCCCTAGGCACAGTGCCTTCATGCCCACCTCCCTGGAGCACTATACCTTGGCCAGGGATCTCACTATGGGACTTTCCATAATGCCTCGAAGGAAGATCAGGTCCAGTTCTGCAGCCCCCGTGGCATTGGGGAGCGATCCCAGGTTGTCCAGGACTTGCTGCATGGCTGGGGAGAAGGGGCAGGTGATGAGACACAGAAACTAGTGGGGCACCAGAGCAATCCCACCTCTCCTCCCCCATGTCCAGCAGAAGAAGCCCCTCTCCAGCAGCCCCTCCCCCCTGCCCAGTTCGGGCACTCCCGGTCCCTGAATGTCCAGGGCTTGGGTCTAGGGACAGGCAGGGGACAGTTTCCTTGAGCTGGTCTCCAGGCCTTAGGTAATGCTAGCCTAGGCAGGTGGGAGGGTCTGGGAATCAGGAAATGGACTCTGATGTGGGAGGAGGGGAGAAAGGGAAGCACTTGTCAGGTCCCAGGTTCTGCCTGAATCAGAGAGCCACAGACTCCTCACATGATCTCTGGATGGGCTGAAGTCCCAGGACTCAGCCACCTGCACCTAGGGGGCTCAGGGATAGGAGAGACAGTACTTGGAGCGTGTTCCTGAGTGCGGGCCCAGAGTCAAGAAGGCAGTCATGCAGGAGGTCAGAGCCTGTACAGTACGCAGTACAACGGCAGCACTAATTCCACATGATTTTTCAAAAGTCATGGTCCCTCACTGGCCTCAGTCTTTCCCTCCTGTAAAATGGGTGAGTGAAACTGGACAGTGTCTACAGGCTCTTCGGCTCAGTCAGAGAGTGATCTATTAACGTTGAGAAGTTAATATAGGTCATAGGAAGCCAAAGCTATGGCCCAGAACATTGACAGGAGCTGGGGAGACAGGCACCTAGGGAAGATGTGGGTGCCAAAGGGCAGAGATTAGACCAAGTCAGCCCAGGGATCAGCAACCCCTCAGCCTGCCATGGGACATAACCAAGGACATGAGAACACCTGACACGGCTATGGCAGTGGCTGCTGAGATCTGAGGTGGGGCTTGTCTGTATTCACCCACGGAGGTGGGAGCTCCTAGCTGTAGCAGGTTCTGGGGGGAAGAAGGGAGAAGCAGAGTGTGCCCAGCTGGGGGCAGAGATGGGCAGGGGGTATCATTACTCTGCCACCCAGCCACCCACGCCTGCATCTACATAACAGAGCTCGATCCATGGAGGGGGGCGGACACAGTCCCCGGCTCCTCTCACCACTCTTGTCAGAAGCCCCTCCTCCAGGAAGGAACAGGGATGGGGAGGAGGGGGCACTGAAACTGGAGAAGCAGACATGGCTCAGGGATCCCCCTCCACCCCTCCTCCTCCCCACCTTCTCCAGAAACAACATCCAAGCCAGCCCTCTAGATCCCTCCTGCCCAGGCCTGGGCTTGGTATTGATCAGACACCTGCAAGGCCTTTAGAGGCCTCGGAAAGAAGCCAGGGCAGGGAGCCTTCCCACTCTGCCAGGGTATCCTGGGATCCACCCTCTCCAGCCATCCTCACCTACAGACTCACAAGCCTGTCAGCCTTGGAGGAGGACCGAGCCCAGGGGAGTGAGAGCCCTCTACCCAGGCCAGCTCCCTTAGGTTCCCGAGGGCCTGCTCCGGGGCCCCCTCCCCAGATGCCCAAACCCTGAGGAAGGAGGGTAGATGAAGGGGCCAGCTCTCCCCCCGCAGCCTCCCCACCCCACCCTTCCCTACCTTCCCTCCGGAGATCGGCTTCCTCAGAAGAGCCCAGGGATACACCCTCCAAGGAGGCCCCGCTGCCTGGGCTGCCCGCCATGGCTGCCCCCCACACCCGGTTCCGGGGCTCCACGAGTAGCCTCTACACAGCTGTCGCTGCTCTGCCAGCCCGAGGGGGGCCGCGCTCGAGGAGGCGGGACTCGGGGGGAAGCGCCAGCTGCGGGATTAGCCAATAGCAAGGCTCAGTCTCCCTGACCGCCTTGCTGATTGGCCAAAGCCCCAACGGAGCAGCCGGGTGGGGAGGGGGCGGTGCCAGAACCGAGAGTGGGGCGGTGGCAAAGAGTCCCGATCCTCCGGGACCTGATCGCACCTCTCACCCGGTGTTCGCACCCGCGGGGGTCCGGAGGGGGCGGCTGAGGGGAGGTTTGCAGGGCAAGGGGTTAAGGCTGCCACCCCTTCAGAACCGAGGCGGTGCTCAGAGACCCCCCTCTCACAGCCCAGCTGTGGGAAACCCAAGGCGGGGTGTGGATTTGGCACCGGCTTGTTCCCGCCCCCCTCTTCTGGAAGTCTCTCCTCTAAAACCTCCATGCCACTTTCTCCTCTTGCCCTCAGACCTCTACGTTCCTTCTCCAGGCCCAGTTTCCTTTACAATGACCTCCTCAGAATCAAAGGAAGCCCCCAAGAATAACTCTCAGTCCTCCGCAAGGAGCAGGGGCGCCACTGTGGCATGGGACAAATACTGCAAGCCCCAAATGCCTCCCCCACCTGCTAGCCATGGGGGGGGGCGTGGGGGGCCGTGAGAAAAAGGAGGGGAAGGGAGCGGCCTCACAGTCTGACCCCACAACGCAGCAGTGGCCCCTCCCCTCCCCCATCTCACATTGGCTCCTCCCCTTAGGTTAGGGTTGCCTGGTGGGCAAATCAGGCATCTTGGAAGGGAAAAGGTGAGGATGCATTCTCGCAGCTGGGACCCCGGTGGGCAGGAGCATAGAACTTGGCAGTTACCCCAGCCCAGTGCCTCCATTCCTCTGATACCCTGTACCCATGAGGACACCACCAGCTGCGGCTGCCACCAGACAGCCATTCCCTGAGGAGTGGCACCAGGTCGAAATGCACCCCTGGTTGCCATGGCAGCAGGAGGGATTACACACTAGGACATTAACCCAGGGATGCAGGAGAGATTTAAAGGGACAGCTTCACCTCAAAACGGCCCGCATCCCAGCTTTGATTCAAAGAAAAGAGGGAGTCAAGTAAAGAGGGCTGAGTGGGCAGGGCTCCAGGCCTGAAAACTCCAGGGGCAAGTTCTCTGAACACTCAGCCCATGCCATGGCCACATATCCCCCAGCCTGTCCCCCACCCTCAGGAAAGGGCCCCTTCACTTTACTACAAGGAGAGGTCACACCATCTCCCCTCCGCAATGACAATGGCTGTGTTGAGCCATAGGGAAGGGAACTGTTGGCTTCACTCTGCAGGTCACAAGGCTGGAATCTCCTTGGGAAGGGAGCAGGGAGAAGGAGGGTGACTCTGACCTCAGAGGTGGGTGACTCTGACCACAGCTGCCTCTCTTATCAGGCCTATAGGAAGTGTAATGGCCACCAAGTGAGAAGAAGTAGACCCATCATCAGATTTTTGAGGTCGGGAGCCAATTCAGCCTACGGTGGAGCAGGGAGGGCTGCCTGCAGGAAGGACCAAGAGGCTCATAGCTTGGGTCACACATCATCTCTTTACAGAAGAAGAAACTCAGGATCCAAGGTTAAGCAGCTTGTTCCTATCCTCCTTCCTTTGGATACAGGAAGGCAGAAGTAGCTGATGACATAACACCCAGGGGATCAGGGGTCCCAGGGGTCCTCAGAGGAAGCAGGCACGTTCCCTCTTCCCTCGTCCCTTGTCCCTGGCCTCCATTCCCTGCCTGGTCCCCACTGCACCCCCACCACGCCCCCATCAAGTGGCCTGCAGCAGGGAAGTCAAATTCTCCTCCCTCTACAGCCCTGCCGGCACTATTAATGGGTTTACTGGGCAGCCCCAGATTGAGAGGCCTTTAATCACAGGCTCAGAGTTGGACTTAATTAACCCCTAAGCAGCTTACAGTGAGGCCCAGGCAGACCAGAGCAGGGGAAGAGCCCAGGGGGCTCAGCAAGCTGGACACAAGGTGGGGAGCACTGAGCCCTCCATGGCCACCAAGGCTGGGGGACATTAGTACAGTTCCTCTACTACATGGAGAAAAGGTCTTTGGGGGGGGGGGCAAGTGTGTCACAGTTTAGGGTCTGGCCCACCCACAGCAGCCTTCACTTTCCTAGTTCACTTTCTCAAAGGGGAGGGACAGGGGAGTTATTCTAACCAAACTGGGAGGCCCGGGATATCTTGCAGAGGCAGCTGCTAGGCCAGCAGCAAAGGAAGGGGCTGCAGGGGCAGGAGGCATCCAGGCAGGGAAACGTCAGACAAATCAGAGCAAAACCAGAGCAGGCTGCAGTGTGAGGGCCCATAGCCTCCAGCATAGGGAACTTCACCTGGTAGGGCCCCAACTACACATGGTGTCCGTGAACCCCCAGAATAGAATACGGATTTTGTGCACAGAGAAGCATCTGTCTATGAGGAAGACCCACAGCTGTCATCAGATTCTCAAAAAGGGATCCAGGACCAAGAAATTTAAGAACACTTTCCTTATCTGATCACATCATCTTACAGATGGGAAAGCGTAAGTCCTAAATAAAAAGACCGAAGGCCACAGGCTCACTGAGATCATAACCCAGCAGCGCCCCTAACAACGGCGCATACCCCCATCAGGAATATACTTTCTGAGTCACAGCTTTGGAGTGTCACATTGACCTCTTTATAGGAGAAGAGGCACAGCCTCCAAAAGGCTAAGAAATTTGCCCCTGAGGCTTCCTAGCTCATCTGGGTGACCTGCTCCCTTGCCCCACAATCTCCCAGAGAAGCAAGTCCAGGCTTCCTCAGCTGGCATTCTCCACGTGCAACTCCTAGCGTCCCAGGACAGGGCCCCAAGTTCATCCCTGGCACAGGCTGCTTCACTCCACCGATCGGGTGGCCCCAGGCTGTCCTCCAACCCCTAGCCATTCTCCAAGGGCCCAGGACCACCTCACCAACCAGTGGCCCCAGGCCATTGCCCTCGGCAATACTGGGAATCATCTCTGCCCCTCCACAGAGGTGAGTTGAACTGTGTCTCCAGCCCCACCCTTGAGCAGGTGCAGCAGAGCCTTGGAAGCTGCCCAAAGGAAAGGCTGAGTGGCAGAATGGAGCAGTGGTGGGGGACAGTTCATTCTTGCGGTCGACTGTGGGAGTGCCTGACTGCTTCTCTCCACCCTCAAGGCCTTGTCTGGCACTTTCCAAACCACTGATACAAAAGGGCATCCTCAACCCCTTCTTACCAGACTCAGAGTTGGTGGCGGCAACTGGCATGGTGAGGTCTTCGAGGGCTCTGAAATGTCTCTCCTAGAGGAGGGGAGAGAAAAGAATGAGAAAGCACAATGGCAAAGCAATGAGGGAAGGAATTAGGAAGAGCCTCCCCTTGGGATGGGGGGCATTCCCCAGAGGCTGCAGGATCCCACAGTCCTGGGAGGCAGGAAGAGCAGGTATCACATGACCCTTTCTCCAAGGAGGAGGGAAGGAGGTTCAGAGAGGTTAATTGCTTTGCCCAAGGTCACGAAGCTAATAAAGAGAGCCACATGGAACACCCAGGTTTTATGACTTTAAAAAAAAAAATTATGTTTCTGCCTGCCATTTGTCCTTTATTTCTTTGGGGGGTGGTCTGAGTCTGGAATCTGAGGCAAAAGCAGGAAAGATGGGCATTTCCCAGACTGTAAGCTCCATGAAGTCAAGAACTACACCTGTTTTATTTTGCTTCTGGATCCCAAACCTAGCTAGTGTAGGTGCTCTACAAACATTTGTGTGTCTGGCTGGCAGAAATGAAGTCATATTTTCCTGAGGCCTCTCTGACTTCCACTTTCTCCATTTGCCCCTTCTTAGTCCAGAACTGGGACAAGAAAATCAGGGGGCTCCCTATTCTCCAGGGGAGGGTACAGGGGGAATACCCACTACCCTTCTTCCCTTTGCCTTCCTGGGCTCTTGCTACTGGAGAAAACCCTAATTCCCAGTTGCCATGACAACTAGAGGCAGTGGCTCACAGCAGGGGTGGGGGAGAAGAGGGAAGCAGCTGGCAGTGCCCACTTTAGGACCGAATGCCTGCTGGGCCCTGGGGGGCAGGGAGTCACAACTTCATCTCCCCCTAAAAAAAGGATTCTACCCAGAGGGATCATCACCAGATTCTAAGAAAACCCTCTCTCTGGTCCCATCCCTTCCACCCCCAGACCAGAGCTGGTCACCTGAGCTCAAGTGGCAGAAATCACAAAGGTTGGGGGATGACTCCCCTTCTTCCTGGGTCTTCCCCTAAAGACACGAAGAAAGGTGTTTTCAGGGAAAAGAAGGGCACCCTCTGTCAGGCTAGCACCAAGGCTGGGAGAAATGCCCAGGATCGGCTGTGCCAGCCAGTGCCCCTGTGCCCACCTCTGCTGTCCCTATGCCTTCCCTCCTCCCCCCTCCAAGGTCCTGACCACCTGGAACCTGGAGCCTTCTCCTGGCTGATGCTGTTCTCCCTGACAGTTACTGGCAGAGCGAACCCCAGACATCCGCCTTCCTTAGCGACTGGAAGGTGAGAAGAGGCAGGGAGGATCCTGTCCCCTGGAGTCTTGCCCAGCCTGCCTGGGTTTTTCTCTGGGTAACCAGTTCCCACAGCCTTGGCTAGCTCTTCCCCACCCCCACCCCGGCCTCTGGGAGGGCGGGGCCTGGCTTGTGCCCACAGGAGAACAGCAGTGCCAGGCAAGCCAGTCTGGCTACGGGCCAAGGTCCGGGGCCCAGGCTTCGGGGAATGCGCACCTCGGCTTCCAAAAGCCTGGGCCTCGGTGTCCTCTCACGCCTACCCCCAGACTATTCACCCTACCCAGGGTCAGCAGGTGATGCGGACCAGGAGCGAAAGGGGGAGGTTTCCTCCAACGTCCCTCCCACCCACCCCTCCATTAATACCCATACAAAGAGATGTTGGAAGAGAAAGGTCTGACAAAGGCGCTTTGAAGACCGACGGTTCGTGGGGAGGGGTAGACAGACGGAGGGATGGGGGCGTCCAGAGACGTGCGAACCTGCACGGACCGACAATCGGATAGCCCCCGCCCCGACAGCCGGGCCCTAAATGGCTGGGCGCTAGGACCTGGCGGAAGGGGGGCGTGTTGCGAGCCATCAAAGAAGGCTCTATGCGAGCGCGCCCGCGGGAGACCAGGGGATGAGGTCACTAAATGATGTCCCCCCGCCCCCGTCCTCACTCTCCCCACACACACCCCCCCCCTTAGTTGACCTAACTTTCTGACCCCGGCTCTTCTCTCCTGGCACCGATCCCCTCTCAGGTCTCCAGACCCTAACCCTGGCCCCCGACCCCGACCCGCCCCCCCACAGCCTGGAAGGGAAAGAAGCAGTGCCCCCCCTTCCCAGGACCCCATCCCAGGGAAGGTTGAGGTGTTGGCCTCCCAAGGGGTCCGGGGGAGCCACCGGGACCCACGCAACCTCTGTCTCGCGCCCCCAACCCCCGGAAGCGCTAACAGCGCTGTTCTTACGTAATGCCCGGCTCCAAAGTCCCCCGAATCCGCACAGCCCCCGAAGAGGCCTCGCGGATATCGGAGCCTCGCCACCAGCTCTGTGCCCGATGTCACTTTGGAGCCCTAACTGCTCCGGCCAGCATCAAGAAGCAGCGGGGTTTGATTTCTCTCTAGGAGCCCCCGAGAAAGGAGGGTGGCGGGCGGTGGAGAGGGAGGGGACCGGCCTGAGGGAAGGGGCTCGGGGAGACCCGACCCGGAGAATAGGGCTGTGCCTGGACGAAGAGGAAACAAGGGCCCTGGGGTGGGCACTGGCCCGGGAGTCGGGGGGCGCCTACCTGCGCCCTGGCAGCCCCTAGCTCGTTGCGGCTCCAGCGCAGCCGGGCGCTCCGCGTTTATTGCTTGTCAATCGCTACCCCGGCTCTTAAAGCGGCAAGGCCTCCTCTGCGCGAGGGGGCGGAGACGGAGAGGCGAGAGGAAGGGAGGGGGACTCTGGATGCCCAGGGAAAAGCCGGAGAAAGTAGTCTTTCCGTGCAGCTAGAGGGTAGGCGCGGAGGTGGTGGTTTGGGAGAAACCGCACAGCCCAAGACCCCCTGCTCGCTTTCCACTGGGGGAAGCCCGAGCTAGGACCCGTACCCACTAGCGTCCCTTGGCGCTCAGCGATCCCTTAAAAGGGCGATGGTGAACGATTACTCCGCTCCCTTTTCTCAGCTTAGAGCCACCTTTCAATTCCAGACCTGCCTCACCTCTCCAGGTTATCCGTTTCCCAGTTGGGAAAAGGAACCCGAGGAGTTGAGGGAGATCCCCTAGGGGCATGAGACCCATTCCCATAGGGTCTCAGGCTCAGGGGGCAGTTTGGAAGGACTCCAATGGGGAAGAGCGGGATCCCACACTCTCTGGAAGAAGACGGGGGAAACGTCTTTGAGAGGGAGTTCAAGAGCTTTTTTTTTTTTTTAAGATTTTATTTATTTGACAGAGATCACAAGTAGGCAGAGAGGCAGGCAGAGAGAGAGAGGAGGAAGCAGGCTCCCTGCTGAGCAGAGAGCCTGATGTAGCACTTGATCCCAGGACTCTGGGATCATGACCTGAGCTGAAGGCAGAGGCTTAACTCACTGAGCCACCCAGGCGCCCTGGAGATCTTATTTTAGGTCCAGATCAGAGAGCAGGTCCATACCCCTGTTTAGGGAAAGAAGTAATTCTCTATCCTTCTTCAGAGTCCCATCTCAAGAAGTAAATAAAGTGTTAAACCCAGTTAGGTGTCTGCCTTCACCAGGCTCCGCTCCACCCCCAGACCTGCTTGTACAAGATAGTGTATGGCCTTGGAATGCGTGTAGGTTCAGCCTGGAGACCACCCTTCGCTCAGACAGCCTAGCATATGCCGGCCAGCCCCGGCACTTCTCTGACCTCAGTGTCCCCCACCCCCTCTGTCTTCCAAAATATGCAGAGATCATCCCTCTTTCTTGCTAGCTGAGCTCCTAAGACCAGAAGTGGACCTCAACACCTGGCTGGCTCAGTCGGTGAAGGATAGGGCTTTTGATCTCGGGGTTGTGCGTTTGAGTCCCACTTCGGTAGAGATTACTTAAAAACACATTTATTGTTGTTGTTGTCATTGTCGTTGTCACCTAGGCTCCAAGTCCAACATGAGGGCTTGAACACACAACCCTGAGACCAAGAGTAGCATGCGCTACAGCCAGGCACCCCCCAAATAAAATCTTTTTTTAAAAAGAAAGGAAAGAAGGAAGGGAGGGAGGAAGGGAGGGAAATGGACTGACCTGGAAGCTTGCTTGGAAATCTCAGAAATAGGTTTGACTTGGGAACCCATCCTGGAAGTGGAGGACTGGCCCCCGGGACCCCAAGAGACTCAGTTCACCCCTGAGCTCTAGAGGGCATAAATTTGGGTATACAGATATAGGGAAAAGCCATTAAAAAAAAAAAAAAAAGCCATAAAACCTTTCTGCTGAAAGGTCTGGCGCTTCCTCGCCCTCCCCGCCTTACTGAAGGAGAAGAAAGTTAGTTTAGCGACCCCAGATGGTGGAGATTGGAATTGCAGGTTCTGTTTCCAACCCGAGGTTTTCGGGAGCACACTGTTTCCAACCCTCTCCCCAGCCCTCAGACCAGAAGACCCACCTAATTCAACTCAGGAAACAAGCCCGCTTCCCATGATGAAAGCTACTTTCCAGTGTCACCTGTCCATCTCTGGGCAGAGAGAGAATCACTCAGCTAATTACGTTTGTTTTGGAAGTGGGAGGATCTTGAATCTCTCTGAAATATTAATTACTTCTCCATCAGGCAACTCTTCTTTTTTTTTTTTTTTAAGATTTTATTTGGTAGACAGAGATCACAAGCAGGCAGAGAGACGGGCAGAGAGAGAGGGGGAAGCAGGCTCCTTGCCGAGCAGAGAGCCCGATACAGGGCTCAATCCCAGGACCCTGGGATCATGACCTGAGCCGAAGGCAGAGGCTTTAACCCACTGAGCCACGCAGGCGCCCCTCTATCAGGCAACTCTTATTCCGTAGCAATCCACAGCAAACCTTCAATTCCATTCAGTATCCCCAAGACAAGGTGGAATCACAGATTCTGGACCACTGGGGAGATGGAATCCAATTTTATTCTTACAAACTGCCTTCCCCACCCACACTCCCAATAACTGTCAGTCAACGAGTATCAAGTATCTCTCTAAAAGGGCCTTACAGAATGCCAGCCCCTCACACCTTTTCAGGACGCTTCCGGCTAATAAATTGTTTGATTCTCCCAACAGCTCAGTGAAATTCCAGTGTAAAAGAAGAATTTCTTCGTGCAGAGTACCATGCTCCTATTGTTTCAGACAATGTGACAGCTTCGGTAATACTAAGTCAGATACCAGCTTTGGGGCCAGGCTCGGTGGCTCCCAATCTCCTGGGGCTCCCCTCTAGGGTGGAGGTCCGGGCTGGGGGCGGTGTCAAAAACAAAAAGCACTTTCTGGCGGTGTAGTTGACTGTCATACCGGAAGAGCAGTAAATGAGCCCCAAGGAATGAGAGTGCTACTGGTGAGAAACAGAGTAGCTGAGAAGGGAAGCAGGTTGGAGGGGCCCAAAATGCATCCTATGGCAGTTAGTGGCAACCCAGTGGGGAGGGGGCCGTGGGTGCAGGAGAGTGGGGGAAGCAAGAGGGATGGCGTCCTTTCCTTTTCCCTCTCTGGTCTGTAATTAGCTCAGTCGTCCTCCCTGCTTCCACAGATCACAAGGGTGCAGTCAGTATTTCTGCTTCCCCTAAAATCAAGGTTTTCCTCTGGTGGATGTTCATCGCAGGGCTTTGAGAGTCAGGACACGGAGAGAAATAAAATTCAAAGCGGCTGTTGTGAATTTCTGGCAGATCCGGCGCTGTTGAGAGGGATGGTGCACTCACGACAATGGCCAGCAGGGGCCGCCACAGCTATCCCAAGTCTACACGCTCACGTTCCCCACGATCCATACAACTCGCCAGTCTTGCTCTGGAAACCTTTTCTCTTGGCTGGACCTCTCATTAGGAAAAAAAGTTTGAAACTCTCCCTGCATATAGATAGATGATAGATAGATAGATAGATAGATAGATAGATAGATAGATAGATAGATAGATAGATATAGAGAGATAGAGATATAGTGATATCTCTTAGGTCATTTACATTACCTCTCTGAGCCTCAATTTTCTCATCTCTACAATTGGGATAACCCCTGCCCCCCAAGGGAGAGAACCCATGTAGGTGACTGCTACAATACAAGGTACACAGAAGGTGTTCCATAAATGCGGCTTCCCTTTGAGGCTGGGTTGAACAGGCTCTAGCTAGGTGCCTTCTGGGCAGTGGGTATTGAGTCTCTCCCTGGATATCTGGTGTGCCCATCACTGACCTCAGGTCTTCCTGGGGCAGACAAGGGTCCACCTCAGGGCTGCTGGCTCCCCAGGTATCAGGTTGGATAGTACGTCCTCTTCCCGCTGCCCACACAACCATTAGCGGCCTCTTGCCCAGCCCTATCTGTGCCACCCACTGTTACCGCTTCTTTCTCCCCTGCCACCACCAAGTTGCCAAGGGCTCTGCTCTGGACACCATATACAGGGGCCAGGAATAGGTAGCCCATCAACAGAGTGGAGATGAGTTTGTAAACAGCAGAGCAGAACCTAAGAGTGGGAGGGAGTCTTGCTAGCGCCCCAACCCATAACCCAAAATCCATTGCTGGAGACCCTCACAAGCCAGTGATGCCTCGGAGTGCTCTTGTAGACCAAAGGGAAGAGAGTGGAGGGAGGCTCTAGACTGTGGGAATACGTGCCCTGAGGACCCCGTGAGGCACTCGGGTTGTTGTTTGGAGACAGAAAGAAAGGAGAGGGGAGTGTCCCCGCTTGGACTGGTGACCTGGAAGAGGGCTGCATGTGCGGGAATGCACGCACGTACGCCCACACACCCACAAGCGCTGTGCTGCTTCCCACCCCCAGAGCCCTGGGCTAAGGGAGCTCTTGTAGAGTGGGTTGGGGCAGAGACAGAAGGGACAGGGACAGGGGTTATGGAGAGCATTAAGACAGCTTGCTGGGTGACTTCAGGCAAATCATTTGGCTGGAGCTTGGTAATATCGGCCTCACAGCCTCTGCATACCCATATAAAAGTGCTCTGTGAGGCAGGGGAGCTGGGTTACCCAGGACCATGCCCCCTTCCCAGGAATGCCGGGAGGTCCCAGTCCCAGAGCCATTCTCTCCCCATGCCCTGTCACACACAACAAAAGCTCCCCCCACCTCCCACTGCAGCCCTGCTTGGTGCCAGCTGCTCAGCTCCAAGCCTCCCCACCAGAATCTTCTCCCACCCTCTGCACTGAGGTTTAACCACCCTGAGCCTACCCCATGCACAGGGCAGAGTAGGGGGACCTCCTGCCCATCCCACAGGGAAGAGGGAGGACGGTGTGGAGTTAGGAGAGATGGGGGAGATCTTTTCTTACCACTGTGTCTGGGGGATTTGCTCAGTCAGTTCACCCCATTGCTTAATTTGCATTCTTTGACTTTCGAAAAGCTTATTCATAATTCAAAATCTTCTCCTGCCATGTGGGCTGCCACTCTGCTCTAACCGTCACCCACACCAGCGCTGCCACGTGTGAGCTCTGCCACGCACAGGTCCAGTCTCTTCCCCTGTATACATTTCTCTGATCCTCATAACAACTGGGCAAGGCAGGGAGTACTATAGTCCCATTTTACAGATGAAGAGACTGGAGTACAGAGAGATTAAGCAGTTTGCCCATCGGCATGATGCTGTTGGTGGTGGAGCTGGGATTTGACCCCAGGTCGTGTGGCCTTGCTCCATAGGTACTATTGTCAGCTTTCATTTCTTCATAGATGAAAAAAAACGAAAGGACAGAGGAGTTCAATGACTTGCCCAGGATCGCACAACAAGCAAATGGCAGAGCTTAGCTGAGCAGGTTTTGTTAGTAAAAAAACTTGCTTCATTTTCCATAAATTATTCTCCAATCTACAAAAATATGAGAACTCACAAAAACTGCTGAACTTAAATAACATTTAAATTTGACTTAATTTGAGACAATGCATAAAATTATCAGTACTAAAAGAAATAAACATCTAGAAACAATTTGCCATCTTTGTAGCGGATTCTTTGCTGTTATCCACCACGGCTTAATGTAATCTTGAATTTATCTAGACTTGATTAAAATAGTTACTAATATGTCCTAAATCTTTTATTAACTTGGCACCAGACACCAGGGTTGAGGACAGCTCAGCAGCTCTCAAGAGCAGCTGGCCTGGATGCCCTTATGGGAAAGCCTTCTGGCTTTCAGAAACTACCTTCTTCCTTCAGGGGAGAAAACCTGGCTACTTGGCCTTGGCCTTCTCATCTGTAAAATGGGCGGTTTGGAAGTTGGAACTAGCTTCCCGAATTCCGTTCCAAATCCATCAAAATGTGTATCCAAGGAGACAACTTCCCACTCTGTTCATGAAGGAGATAAAAACCTTCTTTTCAGGACGCCTGGGTGGCTCAGTGGCTTAAGCCTCTGCCTTTGGCTCAGGTCATGGTCTCAGGGTCCGGAGATCGAGCCCCGCATTGGGCTCTCTCCTCAGCAGGGAGCCTGCTTCCCCGCTCTCTCTCTCTCTGCCTCTGTGTCTACTTGTGATCTCTGTCAAATGAAAAAATAAAATCTTTAAAAAAAAAACAAACTTATTTCCAACAAGGATTTCCAAGAGGTGGTATTCTTGGTAGGTGTTTCTTGGAGTATTAATTAGTCCATTCGGTAAATACCTATTCCCACTACTGTGAAGTTCCCTGGAAATAGTGACTATGTCTTTTTTTTTTTTAAGATTTTTAAAGAAGATTTTATTTATTTGACAGACAGAGATCACAAGTAGGCAGAGAGGCAGGCAGAGAGAGGAGGAAGCAGGCTTCCTGCTGAGCAGAGAGCCTGATGCGGGGGCTCCATCCCAGGACCCTGGGATCATGACCTGAGCCAAAGGCAGAGGCTTTAACCCACTGAGCCACCCAGATGCCCTGATAGTGACTATATCTTATTGACTCCTGGAACTCCAGCACCTGACACAGAGCCTGCCATCAAGCCTCTGCACTGGCAGGCTCTGGGGGGAAAGCCATACAACAGTAGCTGGAAAGTTCTCCAGATGATTGCAGTGCACAGTCAAGGATGAGAATAGGTAAGGTGTCGTCATCAGATGATGGGCCTGGTGCCTAGGCAGGTGAGGACCGCCAGGCAACTGGCTGCAGAGAGGATCCAAGGAGCCCAAGGCAATGTAAGCAGGGGACCTGGGAGGCTTCGCAGAAGAGAATTTGCCAGAAGCGAGTCCTACGATCTTGCCAAGTGGAGGAGTACAAGACACTCATCCCCGAGAGAAGAAAGAGCCCAGGCAAAGGCTGGGGGTATGAAAGAACTGTTTGGGAAGCCGCTAGAGTCTAGCAGGTAGAGGGTCAGACAGGCACACTGAGGGAGAAACCAATCCATGAGCAGGAGACGTGACTGAAGAGGGTGGACGGCAAAGCCAACATCCAGAACAGGGACATGGTAAACAGACTGTGGTCATTCTCCCCAAGGAGCAGTACTACGCACCAATAAAAAGGAACACATGGCTGATACACCTCACAATACGGAGGGATGTCCAAAACGTTATGCTGAGTGAAAGAAGCCGGACAGAAAGAACACACTGACACCATTTGCATGACGTCTGAGATGGGCACATATGATCTACAGAGATCCGCTCAGCTGTCCGAGGCCAGGTGAACTGGAGAGGGGCGGGAGGGCACCAGCTGAGGGGACGGAAGTGTTCTGGGTCTTGACTGTGGGGGCGGTGACACATTTGTCAGAACTCCTCCGCTGGCCACTTCAAATGGGCGAGTTTTATTGTGTTTAAATTCTACTTCTCCAACGTTGTTTCTGAAGGTTTGTTTGCTTTTTAAGTGGGCTGAGGTCAAATTGTGAAGGACCTCAAATGTCACGCTAAGAAGTCTGGACTTAATCCAGGAAGTCATGGAAGGCTTCTTAGTCAAAGGTTTTTCAGTTTGCTTTGGTTTGGCTTGGTAGCAAGTAAAAACCCAAATTGAAGTCAGATTAAGTAAAAGAATTTCTCTGAAGGGTCCTGGGGTGAATCACAAAATTCAAGGAAGACTTGGGGCCAGAAGCCTGAGGATCCTTCTCTCAGCTTTGTTTCCCAAGAGCTCCATACCTAGCTCTAGTGTTTCCCCTCATAGCTGAGGACACCATGCTCAGAGAAGCAAAGCGACCTGTCCAAGACACACAGTCAATAAGCGGCTATGTCCAGCTTGGAGCCCATGTCAGTCTGATGCCCATGCCAGTGTCTTGACCATCAGGCCTGGAGAAACAGGAAAGAGTTGACTCAAAAAAGCCCCCTGGGAAAAACAGCCAAGCAGAGGGAGGGAGAAAGGGAGCGGGGAGGGGACTCAGAACATGGGAGAGCAACCCCACTCGAGTGGGGAGTAGCTGACAGGCCAAGGAACCAGGAGGTGATCAAGGGGAGACTCTGGACTGCAGATGGCCTGAATCCCAAGAGACAGAAAGGTGTGTAACTGACGGGGGGTTGCTTTCCATGAAGATGGGACTGCTTCTCCAGATCTGAGTCAGTCCTGAGCTTGAATCTCAGCCCCACTGGCCTTGGATAGTCTCCTAACTTCTCTGAGCCTGTTTCCTCAAATGCGAAAGAGTTAATGCCTGCAGGTGTCATTAAAATTAGAGACACTGCGACGCTGGGAGAGTGCTTCTCCCAGCACCTGGCACTAAGCAATGGCAGTGATTTTCAGTTATTGGCATATAACTCTATGCTCCACGGGTCTATTATGATTGTGATAGTGCTTTGTGATTGTGATTTTATTGTGATAATAATATTGAGGGCTTCGTGCCTCCTTCCCCAACCTGCTCACCCCAAATAAATATTTATATATTATAAATAAATATTTATATATTATATATTAAATATTATATTATTTAATATATAATATATATTATATTATATATTAAATATTTATATATTATAAATATATATTTATATATATTTATATATTATAAATATTATATATATTATATTATAAATAAATATTTATTTATTTGAGAGAGAGAGAGAGAGCAAGCAAGAGAGAGAGCATGAACATGGGGAGGGATAGAGGAAGAGAGAGACATATACCCCTGCCAAAGGGAGCCCAACACGGGGCTCGATCCCAGGACCCTGAGATCATGACCTGAGCCGAAGGCAGATGCTTTACTGAGTAAGCCACCCAGGCACCTGCATCCCTGGACTTCAACAGACTCCACGGTCAGACTTGAAGAAGCTTTTTCTCTTCTTCTAGGCCAGAAAGGTGGGTAGACGCACACCATCTCTCAAAACTTGACCATTCTTGGAATGTGTGAGTGAATCCAGAAGGGTGAGGGACTGAGAGCCCTCAGTGCCTTGTGGAAAAGCCCCGGCGTTTTTAAGGGCAGCTTGGGTCCTCAGAGCTAAGGCTACAAGACACATCGTTGGAGCTCTTTCAGAAATGGGGTCATCAATGCTGGGCTTGTGCCTAAGTGAAATAAAGGACAGCCCATTTGTTGGGATCTGGGGTAAACTGACACCTAGGTCTCGTCTCTCAACTTCTATGATGGAATTTTAGCATGGGAATCTCATTTCTTTTTCTTGAGAGTCTTGGCTCCTTGGGAATGCAGTCCTGTCTTACGAGGCTGCTGAGCCATCCCATAAACTTCGGTGACATTGACACTGAGTTTCTCACCCCTTCCCCTAAGGGAGAAGTGTGGATGGGGGAAAGGGCGCATCCCTGAGTGGAGGGGCTCACCTATGTCAATTACCTTGTGCCAGCAGCTGTCCAAGGGCTTCAGCAACAGCATCCCACTGGATCCTTAGGACAGTCCTAAGGCTATAGATGGGATCAGCTCCATTTCACAGATGCAGATGAGGAGGCTCAGGGAAGATAAGGTCCCTTAACCAAGGTCACACAAGGTCACACAGCCAGGAAGTGGTAAAGTCAGGAATCCTACCCAGAAGCCCCTGCTCTTCCTACTGTGTCCCTTCTGGGGGTGGGGGCATTGGCGTGAAAAGCTTCAGTCCACATTTTACAACCTCACCACAGAAGCAGCAATGTCAAGCAGGTAGAGTGGGGCCCTAACGGCCACACAGAGCCAAGGTTCTGTAACCTGAAGCAGCCCAAGGCCTGAGTTCATCATTCAGGCACATGAGACCCACCACACTTGAGAAGGCTCTGCACGTCTCCCATCGGGGTCTCCAAAGTAGCTAGGCAGTCCGCGAAAATCTCCAGAATGAGCAGTAGGGCCTGCAGTCCTAAGGCAGAAAGCTTAGCCTCACCCATGCCCCTGCCAGCAGGCTTGAAAGCCAGGAGTAGGGGTGCTGAGCTCCCAGCTAGGAGGGAAGGGGTACCTCGTCTCTCAGCCTAGCCCCCTCCCAACCCCAAAAACAATCCCTGGGCAAACCAGAGTCCCCTCTCAACCCCAGAGACAGTTCCTCCCTGGGATCTGCAGACTTGAGGCAAAAGGTGACCCGGACTCCCCAGGGCCTCCTGCCTCTGCCACCCACACCTCTGGGCCCCGGGCACAAACTGTGCCCAGATCAGGACAGCCGGCAGCCCGTGTGCTTCCACCCCCACTTTCTCCCTGTTCCCAACTCCCAGGTGATGACACAGAAGGAGGTGGCCAAACTGGGTGTGGAGCCTTTGTGGGAAAGGGGGCATGGAGCTGAAGGAGTATAAAGGGCCTCGGCGGTCCGTGTACCATACCCTTCTGCTGTGCCGCTCTGCACCCGCCCAGCACCATGGTAATGTCTGATGGCTGAGTCTGGGACCCCTGTCAGTTCTGCGCTCCAGGAGCTTGGGGATGGAGGCTGCCACTGAGGTCCCCTCCCCGGGGCATTAAGGGCACGAATGAGTGAGACCAGGGTCGCTCCCTCTGCCAGTCTGATGGCCAGGACAGCTGCGGGGGTTTCCTGTCCCTGCTTTGGGTGGTGGGGGTGAGGGGCTTTCCTGGTCAAGAAAGAGTTGAGGGTCCCAGGGGCTCTGGAGGGTGTGGATCACACGTACAGGCATCAGAGTACGTGAATCACGGGATGCGCCTGCGTGAAATCCGCATAAAATTCTCCGTGCACAGCTGGATGCGCACATGGGGATCCCTGGGCTGGCATTCCCCTATGCAGCTATGTTAGTCCTTCATTTAACATGGAAGGGAGCACCTGCGAAGTGTCAGGCACTGCTCCAGATGTTTGCGCAAATCAGTGAGCAGAACAGGCAGAGTCCAGCTGTGATGGTACTCACAAATGGGGGAAGAGGGACGTGCCTCTTGGGAGAGATGACAATTTTTAACAAGCACAGAATATAGTAAGTTAGAAGGTGACACATAAGGGGAAGGCACCAGATCAAGGGCTGGGCTGCAATTCTAAGTAGGGGTCAGGGTAGGACCTATTTAGGAAGTGGCATTTGAGCTGATGCCTGGAGGAGGTGAGGAAGGTGGTCCTGCGGGTATGCGGATGAAGTCTCCCAGGCAAGAGAACAGCAGGAGCAACAGCGAGGAGGCGGGCGAGGCTGGAGTGGGGTGAGCAAGGAGTAGCGGAAAAGGTCGATGAGGTTAGGAAGCTGACCGGAGGCTCCACGCAGCCCCCGTGGGTCCAACCGAGAGTGTGTCTCCCGGTCCGTCCCCGCCACGCCGTGTACCCGGGGCCGCGGGCGTGGGTGCGTCACTGCGCACGGCCAGGGGCGCACTTTTCGGCCTGGGCACCGGGATGTCCCTTCCGGCCTCGCGCACTTGCGTGCGTCTCGCAGGCAGACGCTTCGCTGAGTCCCTCCAGCCCCGGGTGCGCGGTGGGCGTCACGTGACACCAGGCGGCTCCGTCTGCTTCCCCACCCCCTCCCCAGGCGCAGGCTCTGCGCTGCGCGTGCGCACTGGCCCTGGTGTGCCTGGTGCTGCTGCTGGCGCCGCCCCGGGGAGCCCTGGGGAAGGAGCTGCAAGAGCCGGAGACCCCCGGGCCCCGCGCGGCCGACTGGATGGCCAACTTCGCCCACTTCAACAAGTACCTAGAGAAGCTCTTCAACAGCAGGTGGGCGGGTGGGGGGGAGCGAGAGGGAAGGAGGGAGAGAGGGAGAACGCGCAGGGGGATGGGGGAGGAAGGGGACATCACCGGGCACCCCACCCACCGCCCTCCCTGCCCCATGATCTGTGCAAAGACGTGTTCCCCAGCTTGAAGTCTAAGGACACCAAGAAATCGAAAAACGTTAAAAACCCCAAGAAAGCCGCGAACACCACAAAAACCCCACCAGCAAACACCGGGAAACCCCCCCAACAGAGCACCGGGAAACCCCAACCGCCGCCCTCCTCCCAGGGCCCCAGGTAGGAGAGCCTGGGCAGGTGGGCACCGATCCGGAGCCACAGAACTGGGGGCACTTTGAGCCAGAACGAGAGGAACTAGAGGAAGCCCCGGAGGGTGGGGGCTCCCAGGGACTTCCTTCTCCAGACAGGGCCCTGACCTCAGATGCCTGACTCAAGTCTCCTGGCCCAGCGACCACCTTTGTATTCTGAGCGGAGCCTTAACTCCTACCTACCCACCTCCTTCATCGCCCCCCCTCCCCTGCCACGAACAATAAAGAGAAATAGCTCTACTGCTTGGTGACTTCTGTGGACCCTAGGTAAGAGGGGACGCATCCTTCAAGGGGAGAGCGGGCCCTGGAGTTCTGACTGCAGGAGAAGACGACCACCCCTGCTGGTCTGTCCTACTTCCTTCCTGCAGCCCTACTTCCCCACGATCACCCCTGGGGAGGGGAGGGGCTCTAACTAGGGGGCCAGCAGAGGGGAGAGGAGCAGGTCCCAGCAACTTCAAAGGAGGGGCTTCAGCCAGGATCCCCTCCCGCACGAGTGTCTCCACAAAACAGAGCAGCTCTGAGGCTAGCCCGGATGTCCCGTGTGGGCCCAGGAACGAGCAGAAGGGCCTCTGCCTGCCCCTCAGGGTTAAGAAGTCCTGTCTTGGCCTCCAGGACCCTATCGGCCCATCTGGCAATGAGTCCCGCTGGGACCTGTCCCTGAGAAGCTGGGTGTGAGGGGGGCACTCTCAGAGGGGCAGAGGGGCTGGTGACCCTCAGAAGGTGGGTGGGGGGCCAGGGAGAGAGGCACCTCTTGCCAGCCACCTCGCACACACAAGTATGTCCTGAGCAGGACCCTAACTCCTGCCCCGGGAAGTGTCTACCTCTCTCCCTACTCAGAGCCTATCCCGTTAGCGGCCAGAGAAAATTCTGGGGCTTCTGCCTCCATCATTCAAAATCAAACTTTGTTCTGCTGAAACCGGGCCCCCCTCCCAGCCACTCCCCTGGGTTTGAGAATTGCCCTGAGCCCAAGCATTTGCCTGATAAGGCTGCATCCTCTCCAGCCCTGTGCCTTTTAGGGCCTGGTTCCACCCTCCCAGCCCGCAGCTCCTAGCCCCCAGGCCTCCACTACCTCTCAGGAGCAGTTCTCTCTAAGTTTCCGGTTCTTCAAAGATGCTTCCTTGTAGTCCTGGAAAGTCTGCCTTCTGGATCCCCTTGGCCGCTCTTTCTACCAGGCGTCATGGCAACAGCTGGTTGGGGGGGGGGGCCTGAGAAATTCCCATTTCCTGGGCCTTTGCTTGGATCAGCAGACCATGCTCAGTGTTTCTTTCCTTGTTTCTTTTTAAAAGTAATTGCATCCACTTGACCGAAATTCGGATTTCCAGCAAATCGATGCTAAAGGATATTGGCCCACACAGAGATCATAATAGGACATTCACAGGTTCACTTGTGAATGAGGAATTGTTCAAGAGATTCTCAGAGTTTTTGCTTCCTCCAGCTGCGAACACCAGGTTGTTTTGTTTTGTTTTGTTTTGTTTTTGTTTTTGTTTTTTTAATTTGTACATGTTTATTGTAGAGAGAGTGTGTGTGGTTGGGGGGAGGAGCAGAGAGAGAGGACGTCAACCAGACTCTCCCGCTGAGCACGGAGCCAGACAGCCCACACGGCACTGGGTCCCAGGACCCTGCCATCACCCCTGAGCTAAAATCAGGAGTCGGAGGCTTAACCAGCCAGGCCACCAGGCCCTGCATGCCCAGTGTTTCATTCATGTTATTTCTTGTCTCGCTCACTGCAACCCTACCCTCTTTACAGATGAGGAATGTGAGTCTCGGAGAGGTGGTAGCGCACAGACAGACACACAGACAGAGCGGGGCAGACCCTGGGCTCAGAGCTGAGTTCCTCCAATTCTACAGCCGGTGCTGTGGGCCTGGACTAGCTTGCTGTCTGTGCCAGGCCTGGGACAACCTGCAGCTCCTCCCTGAGCCTCAGCCTCTGCAGACGAAGAACACAGTATCTCCCTCACTGGGTGGCTGGGAGGGTTGCCCGCTCCTGGCACACAGTAGGCTCCTTTTCCCAACAGTCTGCGCAGGACCCCGGCCCCAGGCCCTGCCCTGTCACAGTCCCCCTGCGCTGGCCGTGCTTCTGCTGGGCCCCAGGCCCCCGGATAGCTATGATCCTACTGAACATGCACGGTAAGCCATCTGTGATCTGCCCGGAGGAGGGCAGCTGGTGACTTGGGGCCACCAGTCATTCCTCCGGGCTGCATCGTTGCCCCTGGCTACGTGCCAAGGACACTTCAGTGTACATTCATACTTGGCCTAGTGCCTAGGTGTTGAAAAGCATTGGTGGGGGTGCCTGTGGGGAAGGGCTGTCGTCAAGCTGTTGATCAGGAAGGTCTAGAAGTGCTGAAATGGGAAAAGTCAAACCTCACTGACCCGCTGAATGGCCGTGGAGGAGCCCCTACCTCCCTCTGGGCCTGCCCCTCTGTGGAGCCGGAGAGCATGAGCTGAATGGCCCTGCCAACCCTACATACCCCGAAGGCCTTCTGGATCCCTGACATTACCCTCCTTTCCCTCCTTTCCCTCCTCTCCCTCCCCTGTCTCTCTGTCTCTCTGGAGCATGTGGCCCAGCCTGCCCCCACCAGGGGTCCACAGAGACACACAGAGAAGCTCTGACTTTGATTTGCTTTATTTAGTCTGTGTGGGGGCAGGGAGCAAGCTTTGACCATTGCCAAGGGTGCCGAGGGGGTAGGTGGGCCAGCATTGCTCTTGGAGTCAAAGGAGGCAGGAGCTGGCATCACAAGTCCATCGGGCTGAGGTCCCTGTGAGGAGAGGGCAGAACATGGCAGCGGGAGGGGACAGTCCTCACACCCTCTGGAGACCCCAGGCCAGCCCTGGGGCCTTTGTTCTCCCCTCCCCACACACCCATTTCAGCCCCAGGGATCTAGGCACACAGAGCAGGGAAGCAAACCCACCTGGGGCCAGCTGCATGGGGGGAGCCCCACTCCAGGATGTCCAGTGTTTCTTCTCTGTCTCTTTTCCCATACCTGGGAGGGGAGAGATAGCTGGGGCAAGCCCTGTGCCCACGTGCCAGCTCACCTGCCTCATGCCCACCCTTGCACACCCCCTGTCTTTCCCTCCAGGGCCCAGGGCTCCAGACCTAGTCAGTAGAAGTGCTCTGCTTTCCCAGGAGCATGGAAGGGGCTGGGATCATGGCACACGGCCACAGATACTGGGATCTCTCCCTCCCACCCCGCCTCGCACGCACCTGGGCCTGGTCAGCATGTTGATGTATCTGCGGAGCTCAGCTGCATACTGGGCCATCTGCTCTGGTGTGGCATTGTCCCCGGGGTACACTGGCTCCAGCGGGGCTGCCCGGGCCCCAAGCCGTGGCCGCAGCAACAGAGCCGTGCAGGCAGACAGGAGCAGCAGGGAGAGGCAGCGGTGGGCAGCGGGCATCTGAGGAGTGGGGAGAGGGAAGGTAGAGACAGAACGGAGCCCATCTGCCCAACCCCTTCACCCATCACCCATTTCCCCAAGACTGGGAACAAAGGGGCTGAACAAAGGGCTACTTGGTTCTCAGCACCCAACCTCCCAGACATGCCCTGGAGAGCGCCGACAGCCTAGGTCATGAGCCTGAGCCCCTCGGCAGCCCACTCTGCACCCAGGCCTTCGGCAAAGTCAAAAACATAGCAGAGAAGGTGGGGATCTGGGACAGGAGAGCCAGGACTCATGACATCCAGGGCCTGGTGGCTCTGAGGACTTGGATTCAGGGTGAGGTGAAGACGTGCTCCAGCTCACCAACGGGGTGGGAGCGCACAAAATGAACTTGCGAATCAAAGGACAGAAAACCAGGGCCTGCGGGTCTGCCCCCCGGCAACCGCCGCCAGGATAGACATTCAGGGACAGGTCCTGGAGAAGACACTGTTGCCTGCATCGCCCTCAGCCAATAGGCACGGGTGCACTGTCAGACCCTGTCACTCACAAGGCCACATTTGTGTGCACGGCTACCACGCACTCCCGCACACGTCTCCAGTCTTCTGATCCACAGATTGCTCTGCCAGGGTCATCCGTCTGTCCAGGTGTAGAGCCGGACCCAAGCAGGAACCCAGACCTCCCAATACCACCTCCCTGCTCTGCAAAGCTCCTTCCCCCACCCCAGGCCCCTAGTCCCAAGGACTCCCCAGAGCCTGGCCTCCCAGTCCCCTCCAGACTAGGACCACTTACCTTGAGTCCTGAGGGCCAGATGGGTGTCCCTGCCCTCCCCCCGTGCCCCTTTATAGTCCTCAGCCCCCCCAGAGTCCCCGCCTCCTGTCAGCCTCTCTCACTCCGCAGCTCACCCCCTCCTCCCACGGTCTCCCTGGTATCCACAGCACCAGCCCTGGGGCCAGGGCCGGGAGGGGGACAGGGCCGCAGCATAACAGGTAAAAGTGGGCCATAGTAGGTCTCCTGTGGGCCCCCAATCACCTTTGGGCACCAAAGGAGGCTTGGTTCAAGAAGAATGGGGGTCTAGGACCTCAGGATGACTGAAAGGTTCTGGTCCCAGGCCTCTGAACAGCCCCTCCTGCCTCCCAGAGATTAACGGGAATCATAAGATCAAGGCTAGGGTTTCGGACTCCAGGATGGAGAGTCAGGACTTCCTTTCCAGGTTGTGACTAGGACAAAGTGGGAACAGGGAAACTGGAGGGGAAATGCCTTAGGTAACTAGGCAATGGGGGAAGGAGTGGGGACCCAGGCACGGAGAGACCCGGCTGGTGTGTGGGGTGCAGAGTAAGAACCCATGTGCCTGGAATCAGGGGAACTGGAGTGGTGGGAGCCGGTGCGAGAGCCATTTCCCAGAGCCCCTTTCCAAGGCAGTGATAAACCAGCATCATAAAGCCTTGAACTTGCCAGTGTGCCCCTCGCTCAATCATCTCGCTGGGTCCCTGCAATGACCCATCTTACAGGTTCAGAAACTGACTCAGAGACTTTAAGTAACTAGCCCCAGCCCACATAACTAGTCAGTGGGAAATCCTGAGTTTAACACAAAGTTTAATTCCAAAATCTGGACTCTTTTTTTCCTAAGTGAGGCTGTCAAAGTTTTGCTATAATTTCCCATTTTTGGGCTGAGCAATGCGAGGCTCACAAGGCGAAGAGACTTGCCCAAGACCACACAGATAGCTAGGACTCAAGTTCTGGCTTGGAATCCCAAGCCCACAATCCCAACCATGCCGCCTCGCCTCCACCCCGATGAGCCCGTGAGTCTGCCCAGCTCAGCGTCCCTTCCTCAACCCCTAACCCCTCTCCGGCTCAGGCCAAGCAGCAGTAACTGGCCGTGTCTAAATGATACACTGAAGCTTGAGTAGGGAGCGCAGGCCCTCTTACCCCTGACGTCCTGCTGTCCCAGATCAAGACACCAAAAGTGTGTGTGTTACAGGGGGAGTCGTAGAGGGTGTGACAGCGGGAGCTGTTACCCCAGGGATCTGGCATAGCGGGCTTAGTGTCCAAATCCTGGCTTTGCCTTTGGCTCTGTGGGACCCTGGAAAGTAATTCCATTAGCCTCTCTGAGCTTTGATTTTCCTCCAGATAATGAGATAAAGAAAGTGTCAGTAAATGTCTGTTCTGCCTTGTTCTGCTCAATTCTGATTTCTGGTAACAAGAAGAACAATAATGCTTCACCAGACAACAGCTTAAAAACAACTATGGAGGGACACCTGCGTGGCTCAGTCGGTGAAGCATCTGCCTTGGGCTCAGGTCATGATCCCAGAGTCCTGGGATCGAGTCCCACTTTGGGCTCACTGCTCAGCGGGGAATCTGCTTGTCCTCTCTTTCTCTCAAATACTTAAATAATTGGTCTGTCGCCTGGCAAGCCCAGGACTTGGTGCCCACTTTGCAAAACAGAGGCGATGAGGCCGCAGCAGCTGCATTGTGCCACCAGGGGGCGCCAGGGCCCAATCCTAGCTCGGAAGGTCTGGCCGCCTACAAGATTACAGCCTGCTGGGACCCGTTCTGGCCACTACCTATGTTGGAATGGAGCCCCTGCAGACAGATAGCAGATCTGCGGATTGACGAGAGTGCTGGGGCCAGTTATAGTTTTGTCTTGTGCCTAAGAAATGAGGCATGTATTCCACGATGTCAACTGAACCTATAGCTTTCATTTTTCTCCTTTGCAAACAACAGATTCCCCTTCCGGGTCCTCTCAGGGATGTTGGGACAAAGGAAGAGGGAAAGTTAGTGGGTGTGCTTTCTGAACTGTATGGCCAGATCCAGATCGGGGTTTTGTTTCTCACTCAACTGCATATGTTCTGAGGGCTTGCCCTGGAGCCCTGCTTAGAGAAGGCACCAAGCACTTACCTGCAGGCAGACCAAATGAAATGCAAAAGGTCCCTTCTCACCTGCCCAGCCCCATGCCTTCTAAGACAAGGAGGATGGCCGCTGGGCCACATTAGGGATGGAGTGAGGGCTTCAGGAAAACTAGGAGGAACACCCCAGGAACACCTGGGATCACAGGGTGAGGCCGAGTGTGCTCTAGCAAGTGGAGTGGGGTCCCCATATATGGGACTGCAGGGCAGGAATTTGGCCTGCATCGCATCCTCTGTACGCCCCTCTCCCAAGAGTGCCTCCAAAGCAGCCTGGCCCAGTGTCTTATTCCTGCACTGGGTGGCAGCAACAGAGGTGGGGACAGGTGGCTGCCCCTGGATGCCAGGAACCCAGGAGGTCCCCTATTTGCTGGAGAAACCCTTAGGCTGAGGACAGTTGTCTCACACACACATGAGTTGAGCCCCCCATCCCACTCCCTCCAAATCAACGCAGGCCTGACTGGGGACTCAGGTCACTCATTTGAGATTGGACTCTGTCCCTGCTTCTCTCTCTCCGGGAGACTCCCTCCGCACCCAGGAACCCTGCAGGCCTCACAGTGTTCAGTAATTTTCCCTCCCTGCCCACCGGGCCTGCAAAAGCAAATCCTATCACTGTCAGCCTAGATTTTTCTGAAAAAGAGGGTCTGGGTGTGGAAGAAGGGGAATTTTTCCCTGAGGATATTGGAAGGGAGAGCAGCCAGAGCAGTTCTGAGGGGGTACAAATGAGTAGGAGAGTAAAGGAAAAGAGGGGGTGCTAATAAGCATGTGTCAGGGCCGCCTGAGCGGCTCAGTCAGTTTAAACATCTGCCCTGGGCTCAGGTCATGATCCCAGGGTCCTGGGATTGAGTCTCACACAGGGCTCCCTGCTGAGCAAGGAGTCTGCCCCTCCACCTGCTTGTGCTCTCTCTCTCTCAAATAAATAAATATTTTTTTTAAATAAGCCTATGTCAGGCTGTAGATGCAGCTGTTTTCCTCACTAGCTCTACCACTCACCAGCTGTGTGACTTTCCGCAGAGGACATAAGCTCTCTGAGCCTAAGCAGTGAACTCTTATCAATATTATTTAAGGTATAAGCTTCCATGCGTAACCAGTGAAGACATACAGGCATCAAAATGGAATGACCTGGCCAGAATCACATGGCTGACTATCGGCAGCAGGACTGGAATCCAGATCTTCCATCTCTGAGGTCACACCGCTCCCCCGCCCCCTCCCCACCACTGCCCACCACCGGACTCCTGGGCGTAGGCCTGCGTGAGAGCTCAGATTCAGGCTGTTCAACGGAGATCGTGTTTGTAACGGACACCGTGCGTTGTCCCAGTACCCTCTCTCTCCTCCCTCCATCATGAAAGAGGCTGAGAACAGCCCTTGCACACTCAGCTAAAGGCAGCTCCCGGGTTGTTCTGGCCACGAGTTAGAGCCAAGTGACTAAGTACTAGCCAATGAAGTGGGACCACGTGACTAGTTCTAGCCAATGAAGTGGGGCCACGTGACTAAGTTCTAGCCAATGAAGTGGGGCCACGTGACTAAGTTCTAGCCAATGAGATGAGTGGCACCTCTCTGGTTCTAGTAATGGTGGTGCGGTCCTGAGGCCGGTGGTCGCAAAGATGACCACAGAAGGGTTGCCAGAGCAACTCCTCTCTTACGTGTAGTTCTACAACGGGGCCCGCGTCCCCTCTTCTCGAATGCAGGTGGACCTGTGACTGCTTGACCAATAGAGTGTGTTGGAAGGTGACTTGTTAGCTTGTGAGGCCAGGTCATAGAACGGAGCCGTTAGGAGTTGAATGGTATCCCCCCCCCCGCACCCCGCCGAATTCGTATGTTGAAATCCTAACCCCCAGTACCTCAGGACCCAGCCTTATATGGCAATAGGGTCATTGCAGATGTCGTTAATTAAGATGAGGTCACACTGAAGGAGAGTAGACCCCTCACACAATATGACTGCTCTGTTTAAGTCAAAGGGGTATTTGGACACAGAAACAGTCAAGCCGAAAGGGAAGCTGCCTGCGAGTCAAGGAGACAAGCCTGGAAGAGCCCCTTCCCTCACAGCCCTCAGAAGGCAGCAACTCCGAGGACCCCTGGACTTCAGACTTTAGCCCCCAGAACTGCTGTTAAACCTCTGGGCTCGTGGTGCTCTCTGACAGTAGCACCAGGAAGCCAAGGGCGCCCTGCTTTCTCCTGCTTCTCCCGGAGCCCTCACTCGGGGTGGAGGGGGGGGGAGCCAGCTACCTTACAGGTCCATCTACCCCAAGAATATGGCGTGGGAGGGGCCCCCACGTGGAGCTGGTGGGTCAAGAGACCCAGTGGAGCTCCCCGCAGCACCCATCAGACAACGTGAGTGAGCCTTCTTCGGCATCAACCCAGGGGTGCCCTCTGACGATCCCAGCCAGCCAACCTCTGACTGTCACTGCATGAAAGACTCCAAAGGACAGGAACCTAGTTGAGTCCTTCGCAATCCTGACCCACAAAATCATGACTGATATGAAGTGGTTGGTGGATGCTGCTAAGTCTTCGGGTAGTTGCGAATCAGCATAATACCCAGCACACCTGCCCTTCTCCGGTCCCACCCTTCCCTGGGACTGGAACACGAAGGTGGTGATGGTGGGCCATCTTCGGTCATGCAGAGGAGGACATGGAGATGCCACAAAATGGGACCCTGGGCTTTTGGATGTCCTCCTGGAACAGAGCTTCTGACTCCCCAGAGGCCACTTGAATTTTAAATAAAAGAGAAATAAATTCCTGTCTTGTTTAAGCCACTGCTAATTCTGCCTCTGTTTAAAAAGCCAAATCAATATTCTAGCAATAAGGTGTGTGTAAAACAAATAGCTCAGTGTCTAGCACGTAAGTGCTTCTTTCGGAAGGTACCTGTTGTCACCATTAATATCCCATCTAAGGCTCCTGCGGGGGCAAGGCTGGTTGAGTCCTGTTGTCCGTGGTAAATCACTGGCTCAGCCCTCCTCCAAGTGAATGGGAGGTGAACCCAGGTCAGCGATGGCCAACCAGACAGGCCAAACTGAAATTGTGGTCATGCAAAATTCACACTAGGGGTCTCTTCCATCCGCCTCAAATTGACCAAAGTCCTCCCAGGCAGACCGCCAGACCGGGGGCCAGGCACATGCAGTCCCACTCCTCTGACCATAAAATGAGCCAAAGCTCGGGACAGCCACTGCGGGTTCCCACCCCTCCTCTCCTGGTGCAGAGGGAGTGGGATTGGAGGAGAGAAGCGGCAGAATGACCCAGGGGTTGGATCTCAGATAAGGACAACAGAGCAGGGAGAACCAGAGAAACTAACTCTATCCTAAGAAATCAGGAGAGGCTTCTGGGGGAAGAGGTGAACACTATCCTGAAGATGTCTTCCAGACTGGAAAGGAGCGAAAGGGCTCTGCAGGCAGGGGAGGGGTCTGCAGTCAAATGCTCTACCCCTGAGCTATACCCCCAAGGGGAGTGGTCTGGACAAAGGCGTCCAGCGTCAGAGTCCACGTAGTTTGAGATGTGTGCCAGGCCCCGGACCTGCCTCTCTTCCAGCCATTCCTGCCCTACCTTCAAAGGCAGGCAGCACAGGAAAGGATAGGAGTCGGAGCCCCAGGCCCCCTAGGGCAGATGGTATCAGAGCAGCTATGACAGAGCCGGCTTTAGGATCTTCTCTTCCTCCATAGCCATCTAACTGCAAACAGTCCTGAGACTCCTACTCTCCGATGTGCCACACCAGCTTCCCTGACCGGCTGACCCCCTCTGGATCTGTGTCTTTGGCTTCAGCCTGATTCTCATTCTCATTGCTCAGCTCCCCACCTTGTGCTTGTGCGTGTCCTGTGACCTAGGGGCCCGGGCAAGAGCCCACAGACTGAGGAGGCTGTTTCTGAGTGGGGAGATGTGGGCCCCTCCTTTAGGGGTTCCTCAGACTTAGAAGGGAGACTGGGCACAGCAACATGGAGACAACACAGTAGTGGCCTTGAGAGCTGGGCTGCCACAGAGGCCAGAAAGAGTGAAGAGCAGGGACACTCAAGGCAGGCTTCCTGGAGGAAAGGGGCTGGGAAGGAAGAGTATCGGGAAGATCAGCCTGCAGAAAGGCTCTGGGATTCCTCCGTCATAGAGTGGTGAGAAATTTGGGTCAGACTTCAGTTTAAACATCCACAGCGCCTTCAGCCTTCAGTGTCTAGTCAATGGAATAGTAGGGGTGCACGGGGGGTGGGGGGGAGTGTCCCTTGTCAGCAGGAAGGCACAATGAGTGCCTGATCCATGGGGTGGGAATTCAGCGATGTCAGGGAGGGCAGTTGCTAAGGGAAAGGGCAGCCTCCACACTCCCATCGCACCTCCTGCCCAGGGAAGAAGGGAAGTTAGAAATGACCCCTCCCACAGCACACGTGCACCCACCTCACCCCCTCCCAAATGACTTCCTCCACATTCCCATCTTGAATCCCATCTCTACCCCACCCCCCAGCCACGACAGCCCTGGAGGCTAGTAGTACATCTCCTCAGGGTAACTGCCCTGAGGGATTGGTGCCAAGCCCACACCCCCAGCCACCTGCACCTCTGTCCCCATCTGCTCTCCTAGGCTGCCTAGCAAGCTCCTTTCCACCCTCCCCATTCTCTCCTCCCTGCCTCTTGTCAAGAACTTTCATCCTGCCCCACTGGAGGGTGCCACAGAGGTCCCTTGCTGGGGTGGGGTGGGGGGCTCCATCCTCCCCGCCCCTGCTGGGCCAAAGGGTCTTCTCTTAGCTCAGAGCAGAGAGCGCCTCCCACTCTGTCCCAGTCTTGTCCTGGGGAGGCTTTCGTCTGCGGTGCCCCGTCTTCTCCTGACTGGTGCCCCCACCCTCCGCTCCCTCCGGATGCCACCTCCAAGAGGGAGAAGGAAAAGGAAATACAAAGGCACACATTCTGTTTCAGTGAAATTTGCTCTTTATTTGGGGAGCAGGAAAAGACCACACACCGCCCTCCAGCCCAGGGGCTGAGGACACGGAGAAATGGAATGAAGACCCCCATCCCGCACCCACCCCCCAGGCGCAGCCGGCAGGGAGAGGAACCCAGGTTCCCGGATCAGAGCAATCATGCAAATGAGGTCGGTGTAGTTAGCATATCTCCCAGGAGCCCTTGGGGTCGTCACCACATGTACGGGCCTTCTGGCCTGCAGGAAGGAACGGAAAGGAATGGCTCAGAGACCGACCTCGGATCTGGGAAGGCTAGACTGGGGGAACGCGCTAGGTGTTTCCGTGGGGCCGCGCATCCCAGACCGAGCACTGGGAGACAGGATGTGTGCTGGGGGCGTGGGTGGCGGGGAGACACTTTTACCGTGTCTTGACCCGGCGGTCCTCGTCGTCGGGGAAGAGCAGTTTCGCCAGGACCGCCTCGGGGATGTCGCGTTTCCCATACCTGGGGGCGGGTCCAGAGGGGGCGGGGTCAGACACGGGCACGCCCCTGGGCGGAGGGCCGGAGTCCCGCGGACCCCGCGCCCAGCCGACTCACCGCTGCCGAGTGACCAGGTTGAGGTAGTGGCGCAGCGACGCGTAGTAGCGGCTGAGCTCCTCGGGCGAGGCGTCTTCGCCGGGAGCCTCGGGCTTGGAGGGGTAAGCGTGGACCAGCGCCCCCAGGCAGGCGAGCAGGGCCAACAGCATTGTGGCCACGGCGGGCCACGGCCTGCGCACCGTCACCATCTGGAGCAGGGGCAGGGATCGTGGGTCATCCCCGGCCTCGACACCAGACTGCGGGAGGCTGAGGCTGCCGTCGGGCCCACGCTCCCCGGCCTGTGCAGGGCCACTGCCGGACCAAGGCTCAGCCACCTGCTGGCTATGTGTTCTCGGGCACTGCACTGACTCTGCCTCAGTTTCCCCATATTTCAGAGAGGCAGAAGCCCTGCCGGTCTCCCCAGCTCCCACTCGTACTGCCCAGAACAGTGGCTGGCCGCTCAGCCCCAATTTTCACCATCCCAGCCTCAGTTTCTCCACCAGATAGCCGGGGATCCCCCGCACCAGACCATTCCCGGGCCACTCACGGCGACAGCTCCGGAAGCAGAGATGAGCAAGTGGCAGGTGAAAGAAGTCCCAAGGGCTGGAATGCTGCAGGTGGGGCTGTGGCCTCTTCCTCTGCTCAGCGCCTTCCCTGCGGGGCTTATATCTCGGCCTGGGAAAGGAGGGGGAGTTTGAGGGGGAGGGGGAGCTGGAGGGGTGGGGAGGGCCCTTCCTCCTCCTTGTCTCCACCCCCGCCAGATCGCTGAGTGTACACCCAGACAGTGCGTGATGTCTCCACCTTGCTGGAGATCAGACTCAGACTCAGACCCTGGACAGCTCCTGAACCCCATCTTCACCCCACAGCCCCCCAACAGCAGGGTGTAGCCTCCCCAGGAAGTGGAACGTTGGTATCTAGACTCCTGAGGCAGTCCCTGGGACCAGGGATAAGACTCCCATCTTCCCTAGTCTACCCATGGCTGGGAAGGGCGGGCATAGCCTGGACACTGCCTCCAGCCATGAGACCTGTGACTGGTCCACGGAAAAGGCAGCCTTTTCGGCCCTCACTCTGCAATTCCTTGGAGAGGGGCTGAGGAGAGGCAGAACCCGTGGGGAAAGCAGGGAAAGCCTCTTTCTACTGGAGGTGGGGTAGGAGCTATGATTTGGGCTCTTGATGTGCTGTTTATGATGTTCTAGGGGACAGGTCTA
The DNA here is from genome assembly GCF_922984935.1 of Meles meles. Lineage (NCBI taxonomy): Eukaryota > Metazoa > Chordata > Mammalia > Carnivora > Mustelidae > Meles > Meles meles. The sequence goes on from NC_060083.1 coordinate 45,527,629, forward strand.
TCTGGACACCCCACTATGTCCCTTCTCTGATAAAGATCTGGGGAGAGGGCCAAAAGGAGGTAGAGGCCAGTCCCCACTCCCAGAAGCAGCTGAGTCGGCCACCTGCGCATCCAGCCTGACACCCACAGACCCAGGCCCACTGTCCCCAGCCCATTTCAGTCTCCACTGGGTTCTGGGGCAAAGATCCTCACCCAGGGCCTTTGAAAGAAAGAGGAAGGGACTCTGTTTATTAGGCACCTACCGTGCACGGGCTATACAGGATCTCAGCACAACCCAATGAGCTGAGTTTATACCCATTTTACAGATGAAGTAACTGAAGGTCTGAGAGAGGAGGGAACCCAGGATTGGAACAAGAGGAAAGCGCTGGGGTAGACCCCGGGAAGAGGCCCTCTCCACTGAGGGGCAGAATGGCTCACTACCAGGAATAACCATAGAACTCAAAAGTTGGGCGTGGGAGCAGGGGAGGGGAGTCTAATTTGGGAGCCTGCTACCCTCTCTGAGAGGCCAACCACATTAGGCCCACCTGCTCCCTCGGGGAAAAGAGGGCTGTTGGGGAGTCTCCCCATAAAGCCCTTTCCAGTTCCCTTTCTCCCAGCCTGGCCAGAGCCTCCAGGGCTTCCCTGTGCCCCATCAGCCCCTGAGGGCAGGAGGCACCATCTTGTTTCTGCGCCAGCCCCTCCACCCCCCAGGACAGATGGCCATGGGTGTTATTTTTAGAGCTCTCTCAAGGTGGAGAGTCAAGGGCTCCCTCAATCATCTTTTTATAGGTTCAATCACCTGCACTCTCCGGAAATGGCGCCTTATCAACCAGTCGGGCCCTTGGGCCCTGCGTATCCCAGGAATGGCCAGGGCAGCACACTGAGCGTGAAGGCAGATGAGGGGACCTGGACTCTATACTCAGAGGGAGGAGAAAAATCATTCACCTGAGGGCAGGTGCACAGCCCTGTTCTCCAGGACCCCCAGTCTCAGAGGACAGTCGTGGCCATACCCTTGGGGATCTCCAGTGTGAGGGAAGGGACAAAGTCGTTATCACCAGGGAATCCCATCCTAAGGGAGGAGGCATGGCACCCTCCTTGCAGAGCCCCAGTCTGGGGAGTTGCCGGGACACAAAGATAGAGAGGAAAACAGAGGGACAGGTCTGGGTCCAGTTGGGGGAGCAGACGGCAAGGCAACAGCCAGGGAGCTGGTTGGAACAGCTGCAATCCCAGGGGTCGGAGCCTAGATAAGGACCCCTGCAGGCTAACGGGGACAAGGATGTCCGAGAGTGGGAGCCATTTGCTCTTCTGCAGCCCTGGGTGTGGTCATGGCAGGGGGTTCCGGTGTACTGATCCCCGGCAGAGAGAGAGGACAGTGCTTGCGAAGTGCCCAGCGGGAATTGGTGGCCTCTCCTTTCTCTGGGTGTTGGGGGGGGGGGCTCTGAGGACAGATGGGAGCAGAGGAGAAACAGTAGAGAAGCCAGAAGGTATGGGGGAAGGCTTGGGTTCGAGGTACAACCCCTAAAGTAGTCGCTTCCCTCTTTGCTTTTAGAGTGACTAGGAGAGGGACAGCAGCCAGCCTACCGTAGCCTACAAACCTCCCACGGGCCCACCCCGCCCTTCAGCTCCACTTTCCAATTACAGGGCAAGCTGATTGGTTCATTAATCACCACCACCTCATTAAAGACTTTATTAACTTGTTCATTAGTGGGGATGACGTCTCGGCCCTCGATCAATGGACTCAGTTACCCCCACCCACGTACCCGCCACCATCATTGACCCATGACTCAGTTGCTATTAGATGTGTTTGGGATGTGAGGGGCTGATATCTGTGAAAGAAGAAACTTCAAATTAATTGTTGTTGTAGACTTGGGACCAGCACCTGCCTCCAACTTGTCCTCAAAGAGCAAGGGGGACAGAATCACTGGGGCGCCCTTGCCCTTGATCCCCATTCTCAGAACACCTAGTAAGGTCTCTCCAGGGGTCAGGGAGGCCAGGAACTTGGACCCCAGCTGAGCATTCCCCTTGTGCAGGGGGACTCCAGGGCCACTCATCAAGATAGGATGACCCATGGTACACATCCCCAGCAGCTTAGCATTGTCTCCCCCACCCCACTGCCTGCCCACTGTCCCCCACTTCCCACACACAAGGGCTCTCTTTAATATACCATGCACTGGGCAGGGCTAAGCCACTGCCTTCCACCCTCAACAAGGCCTCATGCCCACGGTTCTGTGGACAGCGGGTTGCCACGTGGCAATTACTAAGCCCCTACTCTCCTAGGCCTATATGCTAAGCACAGAGCACAGAGCCGTGAACAAATGGGCAAAATCCTTGCCCTCGTGGAACTTACATTCTAATGGCAAGAAATAGAAAATCAATCAAGAAAGCATGTAGTATGTCTGATTATGATAAGTACTGTGGAGAAAATCAGGGTAAGGCAGAAAGAGTACTGCGGTGTGCGGGACTTATTTTATGTTGGGTGGTTGAGGAATGCCTCTTTTATGAGATGGCATTTGAAGGAAGTGAGGAAGCAAACCATGAGGCTACGTTGGGAAGAATGTTCCATGCAGGGGAAAGAGCAAGTGCAAAGGCCCTGAGGTAGGAGTGGGCTTCACAGTTTGAGAACGGTAAGAAGGTCCATGGGGTTGGAATGGAGTGCGCAATGGGGTCAGTGAGAAGGAGAGAGATCAGTGAGGCACCAGGGGACTGGACGATGTAAGGTCTCGTAGGTTGCTATGAGGACTTTAGCTTTTGCTCAGAATGACACGAGAGCTTCGGTCCAAGGAGTGACATGGTTGGACCTAAGTGTAATTTTTTTTTTTTTTCATTTGTTTTTAAAGATTTTATTTTTTTTAAGTAATCTCAACACCCGATGTGCAGCTCACATCCACAACCCTGAGACCAAGAGTCACTTGCTCCACCAACGGAGCCAGCCAGGGGCCCCCTGACTTGGGTTTTAAAGGCAGCATCCCGGTGGCTATGTTGAGAGCAGACTGTAGGAGGGCAAGGTCAGAACCAGAGAGGCCAGTTAGGAACCCACTGTAGTAATCCAGCCAAGATGTGATGGTGGCCCAGAAACACTCTCTCTCTCTCTCTCTCTCTCTCACACACACACACACACACATACTCTCTTCACCGGTGCAGATATCCCACACACGTGTCACCTAAGGACAATGCCCGGTTATGTCCAGACAGTACTGAGTCTTGCATCTAGCTAGGAAAAAATCCCCTGGAGGACACGGTGGACAATCGATGGATGTCAACGGTGGTTAGGCAGTGGATCAGTCTGCTCTGCTCTCCACTGGTTAAGGCTGCTTGTTTATTAGCCCATGTGAAACTCTCTATGCCACCTTGATTCCCAGCCATAGCGCAGGAAAATACTGGCTACCGCGACGGTGCGTTTCGAAATGCAAGTCTGTTCCTTTTGTCATGAGTACAAATGTCCTGTTGCCTGAAAACACTGGCCCTTTGCACGGAGTGAAGCAGAGAATGAGGAATAACCCGTTGACACTGCGGAGAAATGGCACCTCTCCCAAAGGGTATCAGCTGCATTCAAGGAAGCTTGGTCATCTGCTCAGATTCACGGCAGGGGACAGACAGGGCCACCCTCTCCTTCTTGTGATCTGTCACTGTGTACAAAGCCCTGTGATGGACAACAGGGACCGTGGGTGAGTGAGTGAGGTCGATGAGAAATGGTTCAAACTGTCACAACCTGGATCCTGCTTTTACCAAGGGGGCGGCTTTGGGAGGCAGGAATGCCATGAAAGAAAGGATTTTCACTTCGGATGACCGGAGCTGTCCTAGAGAAGCTTCCCTTACCGCCAAGTCCTCGGTCCTTCTGGAAATCGCGGTGATAGATACCTGTGGCGTGGTGCAATCCCAAGGTTCAGGCTTCTCTCTAGAATAGGTATTGGCCAAGCCTTTCTGTAAAGGACCAAACAGTAAACATTTTAGTCTCTGTTCTGCCATTCACCTTGGCTACTGTCCACAGAAGCCGCCATAGAACTACGCAAACAAACGAAGAATGGGCGTGGCTGCACCCCAGTGAGACTTTACTGGTGGATATCAAAGATTGAATTTCAACGTCCATTTCAGGCCATAAAATATTCTCCTTTTGATTTTTTCCAACCATTTAAAGATATAAAACCATCCCTCGTAAAACCATTTGTACTCAGGATGTACAAAAACAGGTTCAGGGGAACCAGAGCGTGCTGACCCCAGGTCTCAAAGAGCAGGTACTTCAGGTTCCCCCCATCCCCTGGGGCCTCGGGCTGGGCTGCCTGTTTACCAGAGTCAGCTGGATCTCTCCCCCTGTTTCAGCCAGGTATACTTGTCTTTGTAATCCTATAATCCCATAATCCTATTATCACGTAATTCAATTAAATAGTACACCAACTGATGAAATGTGAGTGCACAGAATCACTTCCTTGAAAACTACACGTTGGCTGCTTTGAACCAACCAGAGAATCACAGAAATGTTGAAGGAGGTGTGAAGGGTAACTAGAAATTTTTTGGAGAAAATTCTAAAAAAAAAAAAAAAAAAAAAAAATCTAGGTGGCTTCTACACCAGATAGTTTCATTTGTGTCCTTACCTTCTCACCCCATTTAAGGAAACTGGAAATAACAGGTGATGGGTTGTGGGAGTGATTAATGCAAGGAAGACAAGGACACCTCAGTCAGGAGCCCAAAGAGAGCCTGATGCTTAAATGTGCATTTATAGGTTTGAAGTCAAAACGATTTGACAAAGACATATATGTTTCTTTTTTTTTTTATTTTTATTTATTTATTTGACAGAGATCACAAGTAGGTAGCGAGGCAGGCAGAGAGGGAGGAAGGGAAGCAGGCTCCCCGCTGAGCAGAAAGCCCGATGTGGGGCTCAATCCCAGGACCCTGGGATCATGATCTGAGCTGAAGGCAGAAGCTTTAACCCACTGAGCCACCCAGGTGCCCCTCTGTTTCTATTTTATGATTGTCCACTTTGACCAGCTTTTTCTGAAGAGTGGCCAGTGACCCAGTCCTGCTTATATCTAAGCAAGGACTTCTCCAGCAGTTTAACCTACTTTTTGTATAGTTTGAATTTGAATGTTTTTATAGGATGTATATATCACTTTAATAGTTTAAAGAACGAATGAAGGGGCGCCTGAGTGGCTCAGTTAGTTCAGTATCCAACTCTTTTTTTGTTTAAGCTTTTATTTATTTATTTGACAGAGTGAGACACAGTGAGAGAGGGAACACAAGCAGGGGGAGTGGGAGAGGGACAAGCAGGCTCCCTGCTGAGCAGGGAGTCCAATGTGAGGCTGGATCCCAGGCTCCTGAGATCATGACCTGAGCTGAGTACAGACGCCTAACAACTGAGCCACCCAGGCACTCCAAGTATCCAACTCTTGATCTCAGTTTAGGTCTTGATCTCAGGGTCATGAGTTGAAGGCCCATATTGCATTCCATACCCAGCATAGAGAAGAGAGAGAGAGAGAAAGAAAGAAAAAAGAGGGAGAGAGAAAGGAAGAGAGGAAGGGAGAAAGAAGGAGGGAAGAAGGGTGGTAGGGAGGGAGGGAGGAAAGAAGGGAGGGAGGGAGGGAAAGGGAAGAAAAAGAAAGAAAGAAAGCAAGCAAGAAAGAAAGAAGGAAATGAGGAAGGGAGGGAGGGAGGGAGGAAAGAAGGGAGAAGGAGGGGAGGGGAGGGGTGGGAGATGAGGGAGGGAGGAAGAAAGAGGTTGATTTCCCTCTTCTACAAAGGTCCAAGCTGGCAGATGGTCCAGAGGTGGGGGCTCTGGTGGTGGCTCTGACCCCCAAGGAGCCCAGCACCTTCTATCTTGTTACCCCGCAGAAGAAGGATCATCTCCCCACATTCACTGCCAGTTCATGGGAATGAGTAAAGAAGAAGTAGAGGGTGAGCATTTTCCTTTTAAAAATCTAATGGGCCGGGGGGGAGGGCCCTGGGGTGGCTCAGTCCTTAAGCGGCTTCTGGAACCTGGGATCAAGCCCCGCATCAGGGTCCTTGCTCAGCCGGAAGCCTGCTTCTCCCTCTCCCATTTCCCCTGCTTGAGTTCCCTCTCTCACTTTGTCTCTCTCTGTCAAATAAATAAATAAAATCTTTTAAAAAAAGAAAAAAAAATCTAATTGGGGGAGGGGGCAGGGCACCTGCACGTCTCAGTTGGTTAAATGACTGCCTTCAGCTCAGGTCATGGTCCCGGTGTCCCGGAATCAAGTACCACATTGGGCTCCCAGCTCCGCGGGGAGTCTGCTTCTCCCTCTTCTCCCCTCTCATGCTCTTTCTCTCTCTCTCTCTCAAATAAATAAATAAAATCTTTTTAAAATTAAAAATCTAATGGGGGAAGCTGCACGCATGACTTCTCGTCCTACTCCAATGTCCAGAACCTGGTCACGTGGACACGCCTTACTAGCAGGGAGCCTAGGAAACGTGGTCCCCACCACGAGGATATCACCTTCCCCCACGGTTTTAGCCAACTCTGTGGTGTTTTCCCACCTCAACCACCGTCTCTGATTCCCCCAACACCGAGTGGGCGCTCAGCGGTTTGATCCAATTCTGACACTAACTACCTAAGGTGAGCACAGGGGCCGCCACTCACAGGCCAGGCCCAAAGTCCTGCTCCCCTTTCAGATGCTGTCGAACCCCTGGACCTCCTGTGCTTCTGACCAAGAGGCTATAAATCCGGGACTCCTGTGACCCCGTCCTTGGGTTTGATAGTCTGCTAGAACATTTCCAAGAACTCAGGAATACACTTTATTTACACTTTCTGGTTTATTATAAAAGATGTTAGAAGGGATACAGATGAGCAGCCAGATAGAGAGGCATACGGGGCAAGGCGCGGAAGGGTCCCCAGGGCAGGAGCTCCTGTCCTGCGGGGCTGTGGTTCACGGTCCTCCTTGGAGATGGGGGAGTGGAGCTGAAAGTTCCAGGCTTCCCATCAAGGCTTGGTCTTTCGGATGACCAGTCCCCCTCCTGAAGGTATCTAGGGGCCCACTCACCAAGAGTCCCCTCGTTAAAACTAAAAGATGTTCCTCTTACCCAGGAAATGCCAAGGGCTTTTAGGAGCTCTGCATCGGGAACTGGGGACAAAGACCAAATATATATTCTTCTTAGGCCACAGCCCCCTCTGCGAATAGCCCCAGATCCCGGTCCCTTGCTCCTCTGCTGAGCTCCTGACCCGTATATCTTTGGTCCCAGACATACCCATTTGGATGTCTGCCAGTCAACTAAAACTCCTTCCCACCTACAGAGCCAAAATGATGAATCAACATTTCTCAAGTGCTGTCAAGACACCAGGCCTTTTCACATATTCGCTTAGTCTTCCCTGCAAACACGACTCGCCCCATTCATGCAGAAGATGGAATGGAAGCACCGACAGTGCAAGTCAGTAGCAGGCCCTTGTCTTGACCCCCAAATCTCCAGGGATCTCCGGCTCCTTGAAGAGAATTTCCAACTCGCAGGTGGCTGAGTGGGAAATTTTGGCTTCCCAGCACAAGTGACTTGAATCGCTCTTTGGAAGTCTGGAGACAGAGCAGTGCAGATCTAGGAACGGGCAGCAGGTCTCGGAATTGGGGAGTAACCACAAAGGAATTCGTCAGAGGACTTAACTTTACTCTGTGTGCTCCCCTGGAATAGAGGGGGGCACATGGAATGGACAGGGGAGGGGGCGTCCTCCTCCTTAAGGCTTGTGGAACACACTTTGATCCATAAATTTAAGAAATGGGATATACTGTATAGAAGGTGTTTGGCTTTTATCTGTCGTTCAGTGATGCATCGCAGGGTCTTTCTGTGTCAATAAACAGACACCCAACCCTCTCCCCCAGCGTTCCTGATGCTCCTTTCCTGTCCTGTTTTCTCCCACAGCACTTCCCACTTTCTGCCACACCACACAGTAACTTACTTATTATGTGTATCGTCTGCCTACTTGTGACAGAATGTCTCATGTGGAAATCCTAACCCCCAGTGTGGTGCTCTCAGCAGGTGGGGTCTTTGGTGCATGATGAGCTGTTGAGGACTCGTGAATGGGGTACCAGGGAGCTCCCTCAGCCCTTCCGCCAGGTGAGGACGTAGCAGGAACCCTCTCCATGAATCAGGAAGGGGTTCTCCCCGGACCCTGAATCTACTGGTGCCCTAATCTTGGATTTCTCAGTTTCCAGAATTGTGGGAAATAAATTTTGCTTTTTAAGTGCTACCAAGTTTATCGTAATTGGTTGTAGTGCCTGAAGAGATGGAGACACTCCTAGAATACAAGGGTCTTTGCTTTCTTCACTGATGTATCCCCCTGGGGGGGGGGGGGGATGCCACGGGGTGGGAGGTGGGGATCAATACTTCTGCTAAACGAATGAATCCAGCCCCTCACAGGCACGGGCTGCACGATTTAGCAAGCACATATACAAGCGTGCATACACACGTACATGTACACACTCCTAAATGCAGAAGTGCATTCCTGTCCCATTGCACTTTGCGCCCTCCCTTTGCCCACCCTGCAGGCTGGGCAGTGATGGATATGGGGCCCCGCCCACCATAAGGGGCACCAGACCTCGCTCCCCTCCGCAGGGGCAGCGTGCACCTGCCTCTGAGGCTGCAAAACTAGGGACTGAGGACACGCACTCCCAGGGCCAGTAGGACGGGGTTGGCCACTTACAAGCTGTGTGACCTTGGACAAATTACTCACCCTCCGTGTACCTCAGTCTCATCATCTGTCAGATGTAGATGACAACAGTATCTACTTCAAACAGTTGTGGTCATTTTAATTCTTTAAGTTTTTTTTTAATTTGAGATAGCAGGAGTGGGGGAAGGGGCAGAGGCAGAGGGAGAAGCAGACTCCCCACTGAGCAGGGAGCCAGAGAGATAGAGAGAGAGAGAAAGAGAGAGAGAGACAGACAGACACGGGGAGGGATCCCAGGACCCTGGGATCATGACCCAAGCCAAAGGTAAATACCCAACTGACGAAGCCATCCAGGCGCCCCCAGTTGTGACAATTTTTTTTTTAAGATTTATTTATTTGACAGAGAGAGAGATCACAAGTAGGCAGAGAGAGAGGAGGAAGCAGGCTCCCCGCTGAGCAGAGAGCCCGATGTGGGGCTCGATCCCAGGACCCTGAGATCATGACCCGAGCTGAAGGCAGAGGCTTAACCCACTGAGCCACCCAGGTGCCCCAGTTGTGACAATTTTTAAAAGCAATTAGGGGGGCGCCTGGGTGGCTCAGTGGGTTAAAGCCTCTGCCTTCAGCTCAGGTCATGATCCCAGAGTCCTGGGATGGAGCCCCGCATCAGGCTTTCTGCTCAGTGGGGAGCCTACTTCCTCTTCTCTCTCTGCCTGCTTCTCTGCCTACTTGTGATCTCCGTCTGTTAAATAAATAAATAAATCTTTAAAAAAAATACATAAAGATATAAAAACAGAACCAAATGGAAATTTTGTTTTATTTTATTTTATTTCAAAGATTTTATTTATTTATTTAACAAAGTCACAATGAGAGAGGGAACACAAGCAAGGGGAGCGGGAGAAGGAGAAGCAGGTTCCCCACTGAGCAGGGAGCCCGAAGTAAGGCTCGATTCCAGGACCCTGGGATCATGACCTGAGCCAAAGGCAGCCACTTAATGACTGAGCCACTCAGGCACCCCCCAAATGGAAATTTTAGAAGTGAAAAAAATAAAATAACCAAAATAGAAATTCCCTGGATGGGATCAAATAGCAGAATGGATATAACAAAAGAAAGAACCAGTGAACTTGAAGATAAAGCATGAGAAATCATCCACTCTAAGCCACAGAGAGTGCACCTAGCTGGCTCAGTGCGTGAAGCATGTGACTCTTGATCTCTGGGGCATGAGTTCAAGCCCCACGTTGAGTGTGGAGATTACTTAAAAATAAATCCTAGGATCAAGTCCCGCATCAGGCTCCCAGCTCCATGGGGAATTTGCTTCTCCCTCTGACCTTCTCCCCTCTCATGCTGTCTCTCTCTCTCTCTCTCTCAAATAAATAAATAAAATTTTAAAAAATAATAAAGTCTTTAAAAAAACAAAAAGAAAGGAAATTTTCAGTGAAAGGAAGAACTAAGGGAATTTGCTACCAGCTAATCTGCACTAAAAGAATCATGAAGGAAGAGTCAGATGGTGTCTAAAGACATTGCCATTTTCTTCTGCAGTTCAACCGGAAACCCTTTAGACCCTATATGAACCAGAAATCCCACTCCAAGGCAGTTATCCTAGAGAAATGAACACATATGTCCACACAAAAACCTGTCTGGGGCACCTGGGTGGCTCAGTGGGTTAAAGCCTCTGCCTTCGGCTCAGGTCATGATCTCAGGGTCCTGGGATCGAGCCCCGCATCATCAGGCTCTCTGCTCAGCGGGGAGCCTGCTTCCCCCTCTCTCTCTGCCTGCCTCTCTGCCTGCTTGTGATCTCTGTCTGTCAAATAAACAAATAAAATAAAAAATAAAACCTGTCCATGAGTGTTTATAGCAGGTCTGTTCATAATTGCCCCAAGTTGGAAACAATCTGAGTATCCCTCAGTGAGGGACCAAGTGAACAAGCTATGGTACATTCATATATTGGGATATTTACTACTTAGCAATGAAGAGAAACGAACCATTGAGATGCAGAATAAATTAGATTAATGTCAAAGGCGTCAGGCTGAATGCAGAAAGCCTGTCTCAAAAGGTCACACACTGTAGAATTCTATTTACGGACATTCTCAAAAAGATAAAACTATGGTGATAAAGAGCACATTAGTAGTTGCCGAAGATAGGGGTAGGAGGAGGAACGACTGCACGGGATAGTGCCTGGGAGTCCTGTGGAGTGACGTGACTCTTGCAAACCCTGACCTGCGGTGGTGACCACAGGAATCTACACACATGTTAAAAGTCAGAACTGTTCCCCAACCAAAAAAAGTCAAATTTACTGTATGTTACTTTTCAGATTCATTTTTTTAAGTTACTATCTCTAAAGAGCTTGACACAGTTCCTGATAAAATAGTAAGATTTCAAAAAGGGTTAAAAATTGGGGCACCTGAGTGGCTCAGTCAGTTAAGCGTCTGCCTTCAGCTCAGGTCATGATTCTAGGGTCCTGGGATCGAGCCCTGCATCAGGCTCCCTGCTCAGCAGAGAGCTTGCTTCTCTCTCTCCCTCTGCCTGCTGCTCTGCTTACTTGTGCTCTCTCTCTGTCAAATAAATAAATAAAATCTTTTTTTAAAAAGTGTTAAAAATAAAATAAATTCCTTGCTTTTTGAACTGAGACAGCTGCCTGTGTCAGGAACATATGAGAAATGCCCAGTGGAGGTGGCTGCTTAAAGGCCATGAGATTATACTGTTCCACTGCCATCTGCGCCTTCTGGGAGGTCCACCTCGGGGACATACAGGCAGAAGGGAAGCCGCATGAAGATTCATGACCACCGGGCACAAGTAGCCCCCAGCAGGAGGTGAGGTGGGAAGGGGAGGACTGTGGGGGAGCGGGTCCAGGTGCATTTAGAGAGCATAGGGTCTCCTAGAAGCTCAGAATTCCACTCCAGAGCTAGACAAATCCTGGTACAAACTCACTTCATCTGCTCCCCCAAGCCTCTGTGGCCAAGCTGCGTCATCTCTGAGCCTCGGCGTTGTCATCTGTGGAAAGTAGATCATAAAAGTGCCCATAAAGGGAGATGAGGATTTAATGACACGGTGCCCATACGATGCTCAGCACCATGGCCAGTTCTCGTAAATGCCCAGTAAAATGCTAGAGTTTATGGCCATTATTTGCAATAAAGTGATTGGCAGGATACACCCTAAATGTGAACAGTAGGTTACTTACCTGCGCTCGAACTTACAACCCTGAGATCGAGAGTCCCACGCTCTACAGACTGAGCCAGCCCAGCGTCCCTTGTGGAGGGCTTGTTGTTGTTGTTGTTGTTGTTGTTGAGGGTTTTTTTATCCCCAATATTTCATTCCGAAAATGTTCAGACTATTTGGTGAATGTTCTTAGTAAGATCCAGGATGCCTTTTCTTTTTTTTTCTTTTTTTCTTTTTTTAAGATTTTATTTATTTATTTGACAGACAGAGATCACAAGTAGGCAGAGAGGCAGGCAGAGAGAGAGGGGGAAGCAGACTCCCAGCTGAGCAGAGAGCCTGATGCGGGGCTCGATCCCAGTACCTTGGGATCATGACCTGAGCCGAAGGCAGAGGCTTTAACCCACTGAGCCACCCAGGCGCCCCTCAGGATGCCTTTTCTTCCTTTTTGCTTATCCATAGTTTACATTTGTCTACAATAGACATTTGTTACTTGGATAATGGAATATAGTTACAAGGGAAGAGAAAAGGAAAAAAAGGTGAAGGAGAACAGAACCAAGGACAGAGTCACTGCCTCCGCTCTGCCATCAACTACTTTTAGAATCGGCCCCACATCTAATTAGAAATTCTTCCAGCCATTGAGTCCTTTGCCCATATGTCACCCCTGTGTCCACAGGATGTCAGGAGAGATTTTGCCAAGCGCCTTGCTAAAGTCCAGACACAAGGAGCCTGTGGTACCTCCACCCCCCCGCCCCGAGTAATTCCATTAATGAGGCAAATTAGATCAAGCCAGAGTAATCTGTTCTTAGCGGTTTCCGATCATGTCTTCTCTTCCACATACTTGCAAAACCGAGGGCAGTGGAAAAGGCATGGATTCCAGAGTCAGACAGCTCTGGGTTTGAATCTCACTAGCATTTCTCAGCTGTGTGACTTTGGGCAAGTTGCCTGACCTCCCTGAGCCTCTCTGCAAAAAGGGAATGATAAAGCCCAGGTCACAGGTTTCTTCTGATAAATAAAATCATGGATCTACTTGTCTCCCTCCCCATCCAAGCTGTGGTCTCCTCTCCTCAAGGCCAAAGCCTGGCCTTCCTAACTTTGCCTCCCCCAGTGCCCAGGACCAAGGAGAACCCTCACCCCACCCCCCACCCTGCCCCCAATACCCTTTCCGCTCCCTTCTCTAATTCTCTCCCCTCTGCATCTCCCCATCCCTCTCCACAGCTCTCACTAACTCCCTTTCCACACGTTGTCCTCTCCTCCCCCACGCAGAACCTCTTGCTTCTCCCTCTCCCCACCCCCTTGCCTTCCCTCCCTTGCCCAAGCGACAGGCTTCACCCCTACTCCATTCCATACCCCCTGTGCAGCCCTGGCCTGCTCCGCGGCCCCCCGTGGAGGGAGAAAGTAGTGCAACTCATTTGCTCCCTCACTCGTTAACAGCTTCATTGGTTCTGAGGGCTCCATGGAAAGCCATTAGTGTGACTCAGTCTGTGCCATCCATGCAGGGAGCAGGGAGGGGACAGCAGAGAGAGGAGAATACAGAACACAACCCACCAGCCGCCCTGCTGGCGCCTCCCGGGGAGACCGAGACCCAGGCCAGCTGCATGGAAACTAGGGTTTTTTGGGGGGGTGCCTCTCCTTGACACCGCCTTGCACCTGACAGGACGCGGGGGTGGGGGTGGCACTGCCCCCCCCAGAGGATGCTGGCCTGAAGCCCATTCTAGGCCTACCTATCCCCAACACAGGCACCACAGACCTGCCCGTTCCTTGGCATGACTTTCATGACCCTCCCCACCTCCCTCCTCCTTCGCCCCCCAGCCACTTTCTCCTGCCTCACTCTCTCTGCTCTCCACTCTCCTCTGCCCAGCTCTGAAGTCCCCAGAAACCATAGTCCAGTCTCTGAGCCATCCCCGCCCCTGCCACAGGGGGTTTTCCTGCCAGTGGTCCCCGCTCCAGAATGGGGCTGTTCAGGAAAACCTCTTGAAACTGCTGTCCCAGAACCTTGGGCTCTTAAAAACCACCACTAGCTGAGATTTTCTCTACAATAAGAGGTTTGGGGATTTCTTTGGTTTTTTTTTTTTTTTTGTCTTTCGGGGGTTTTTGTTGTTGTTGTTGTTATTGTTGCTTTTATTTATTTGAGAGAGAGAGAGAGCGAGCGCTTGCACATGAGGGGGGGGCAGAGGGAAAGAGAGAATGTCAAGCACATTTCCCACTGAATGGGGAGCCTGCCACGGGGCTCGATCTCATGACCCTGATCATGACCTGAGCTGAAATCAAGAGTCAGATGCTTAACTAATGGCGCCACCCAGGTGTCCCCCTACAGTAAGTTCTTAACCAGGGTCCTTCGATGGGCTTCAGGAATCTGTGAAGTTGCATGACAAAATCTGTACGAAGGATGGTCTTTCTGAGGAAGACTGTCCATGGCCTCCATGAATACTTGAAGCCCCCACCACGCTCTCCCCCAGGTCACCCCCCTCTGCTGCTGGTGAGGTGTGGCAGCATTGAGTGTTATTGCCCAGACACTTCGTTTGGGTCTGTCCCTCAGAAAGAGCCACACGTTCTCCAAAGTACTTAGCTATTTGTAAGTCACACACTCATGATGTTTCTCTGTTGCTGCAACAGTGAAGGTAGGAGAAACGTTATTCGTGGAGGTCACCCACTCCCACTCTGTGGCTGGGCTCCTCAAAGTATAGCCCCCAACACCCTGCTTCAGAAGGGCAAAGCTGTTTGTCCATCTGCCCCCTGGACTGTGGGCACCTCGCAGACAGTGCCCTTGACTTCTCTCCATTGTGGCCCCCATCCCGGTGGCAGGCGAGGGAAGAGGCTCACTCAGTAAATGTGAGTTGGAATGTAGATATGAGTGAGTCTCTATTTCATAAACCAAGATATGAGACACAAAGAGGTAAGGTGACTTGCCTTATGTGAGGTCACCTAATCCATGCCCAGTTGGGCATGGACCTCTGGCACAGGCCTGGCTCCCTGGCCCTGGGCAGATGGGGTGGCTTGGGATATGTTCTCTGACTCTTGCTGGTTGTCCCCAAATTTATTCTTCTCTTCTTCATTAGTCAGAGAACCTCAGACTTAGCTGAAACCGATTTTAAATAAATAAATAAACAAACACATAGTCCCAACCTCTCTTGCAATTAGTTATGTAGATATGAGTAAGTTCTGGCCAATGGATTGCCAATGAAAGCTATGTTTATAATTTCTAGGAAGTGTCATTCGAGGCATTTTAAGGCACCATAATTGTACGTGTTTTGTTCTTGTTTTTATTTTCTGCTTCATCCTCCTTTCTGTTTGCTGGAGGAAGACCTAATGGCTGGAGCTCAGGCAGCCACGTTGGATAAGGCAAAGGACACATCTCAGACAGCCAGAGTGAAAGCCTGACAAGCCCTGGATCCCTGACAACTCACCACCACATCAACCCGGGGTTGCCAACTTCTGGGCTTTTTATACAAGAGAATATGACCTTGTATGTTTGTGGCGATCATTCTCAAAGTGTGGTTTCCGCATCAGGAGCAACAGCATCACCTCACAACTTGTTAGAAAGACACATTATCCAGCTCCATCCTGAAAACTACTGAATCAGAATCTGGGGGTGGGGACTGGGCTTTAATAAGGCCACTGCTGGATTCTGCCACCACTCAAGTTTGAGGGTCACCAGGTTGAGACTTTATAAATTTGAGTTTTTCTTCACACACAGCTGGACTTAATAATCCCCAACCACAACACGCTGAAGGGGAAACAAGACATCTGGACAAGGACTGCACTTACCTATATAGCGTCTTTGTGAAAAAAATAAAGACTTTTAAAGCACTCCCTTTTCTAATAACAGTAACAAGAAAAACTGTAGGTGTGTCTGCATACAAGCCCACAATTTGAGCAACCAGCCGGCCAAAGGGGAAATGAGGATCTGGGCATCCAGACGAGGCCCAGGGATGGAAGAGGGGAGATGGGGAGGAGAGGAAGAAGCAGGCCAGAGAGAGCTTAGTCCATGGAAGAGAGCTTACATTTATCCAAATGGTAGTTCTAAAAATGTTTTTTTTTTAAGATTATTTATTTGCTGGGGCACCTGGGTGGCTTAGTGGGTTAAAGCCTCTGCCTTTAGCTCAGGTCCTGGGATCGAGCCCCGCACCGGGCTCTCTGCTCAGCGGGGAGCCTGCTTCCCCCTCTCTCTGCTGCCTCTCTGCCTACTTGTGATTTCTGTCTGTCAAATAAATAAATAAAATCTTAAAAAAAAAGATTATTTATTTCGGGTTGAGAGAGCACATGATGGTGGAGAAGGGCGGAGGGTGAGGGAGAGAGAGAATCTTAAGCAGGCTCTGACTCCGAGTCAGAAACAGAGTCTGACTCCGAGCCTGACCCGGGGCTTGATCTCACGGCCCTGAAATCGTGACCCGATCCGAAACCAAGAGTCAGACACTTAACCTACTGCGCCATCCAGGTGCCTCATCTATAAATGTTTTAAACTTTTTCAACATTTTTTTATAGGAGAATAGCCCCCATTCATTATTGTGCACAAACTGTAAATGTTCGGCTCATTGGGTTTCCACAAACTAAACACACCGTGTAACTAGCACCCAGTATAAGAGACAGAGCACGTTACCATCCCCCAGAAGTCCTTCTCTTGCCCCCCTTCCCATCAGTGCCCTGCTGAGGGTAACCACATACCCTTATCTCAAACATATCAATGAAATCACGTGGTAAGTGTTCGTGTCCAGCTCCTCACCTTCCACAGTACGTTTGTGAAGTTCATCCTGTTGTTATACGTGTTTGTATCTTGTTCATTCTCATCTTCCATAATATTCCATTATGTGAATGTCATTTTTTTTTTAAGATTTTATTTTTAAGTGGTCTCCACACCCAACGTGGGGCTTGAACTCAAAACTCTGAGAGATCAAGAGTCACATGCTGCATGGACTGAGCCAACCAGGTGCCCTCCCTGCTTAATTCTCCTATCCTAAGGCCCCGGGTGTCTGTGTGGTATTTCATAGGAGGGGGCTCCCTTAGTGACCAAGCATTTGATGGCGAGATCACTGCGTGCTCATATACACTACTCTGTGTCTACAATGTGAACAGTGCCCCTGAGATTCAATGCTCTTTTGCAGTGCACAACCTGTATGCTGGTACTTGGGGGCCTGACTTTGGGGCAGGAGTCAGGCAAAAAAAAGAAGACTTAGTCAAGCTTCTGGCAAAAGCAGGAGTACTGGGAAATAAAGCAGATTTGGGCATGTGGCAGAAACAGGCATGGCAGAACTGGACAGTCTTTCAAGCTAATGAGATGTCAGTAAGACATGCTTGAAGCTGGATGCTGGGCTCAACTGGGATGCCTCTAACCAGTCTGTTCAGTAGGCTTCCCTGTACTGAAGGCAGCTGCTCATTTTGTCCTAGATAAGATGGTCTGTCCCTCAGACAACCTTGGCATGGGGTAGCCTTAGAAGGAAAAGAGTGGCAAAGGCGCCAAGCCCGTGGCACCGTGTTGAACAGCATGTTGAGGTCCTGAAAGCAGCTGGGAGTGGAAAACAGGGATCTAAGGACAGTTCAGGGGACAGAGTTGGCAGCCCTGGGATGAAGGAGGCAGCCAGAGGGTGTGGTCACTTTCCAGGGCTTCTCCCAGGGAAGCCCCTGCAAGCTTAGCTTCCAGCTCTGGAGCCTGATCAGTGTCCCCGCAGACCTAGCCCTGCCAGGACACAGGTGGACTGAGTATGTCCCACACTCCCACTTCTGGGACCCTCCGGGTCTCCATGTCTGTCCCCATGGGGAGGAGGGCAACACCTGGTAGGGAGTACTGGATAGATCCCTGGGGTCCGGCTGGAGGCGACACCGCTGGGTGTGAGGGCTGTTACCCCAGGACTCCTTCAGATACCCACCTGCACCCACGGCCCACTGTGCCACGCGGACAGCACCCATCTCTCACCCTCAGGGACCCAGAGGCTGCAGGGGAACCCCGGCGCGCAGGTCTGCCCACTCCACACCCTTTCCCACCGTTCACCCCACACGCTGGCGGCTGGCGGGTGACCGCCACCGTCTCGCATGCCGCCCCACCCTCCCGGGGTCCTGCGCCGGCTGCCAGCCCGAGGCGAGCGGCAGGTGTTTGCACAGCTAAGTGGCGTCTGTGTACAGAGCCTGCGAGCGGCCGCGCCGCGCTTATCTCCCGCAAACACATTATCTCCCGCAACGCCAGCGGCGCGCAGTGCCGGAACCCCCTCGCCCCGCCGCGCTCATCCGGCCGGCGCTGATAAGAAACGGAGGCAGCGGAGAGCACCGCCACTTCCCGGCACCCTGCCCGCCTCCGATCGCCCCGCGGATCCGGAGATATGATGGGGTCGCGGTTAGGAGGGCCCGGACCGAGGGAGGCCGGAGACTCCCCAGCGCATTGCACCGCGCGCTGTCTGCCCCCGCCCCCGCCCATCGCCCATCGCCCCTGGTTCCTCCTGTCCAGGGCCCGGCCTCAGCCACCAGCCCTGGCTGCCCCGAGCTCAGCCGTCTGCCCCGGCCTCCTTCCCCTGGTGGTGGCGACACAGCCAGGGACCCACGTCTTGACCTCGATTCCCAATGGGTGGGAGCAGGAGACTGGTCAGGAATTCCTAAACACTACCACTACTGGCACTACTCGTATCTGATTCGGCCGAGGCTTAACTGGGGCGCAGGGCTGCCTGAGAATCATCCGATTCCATTTTCGCCACAATTTTCCAACCACTGGGTGAGGGAGGCACCGTGACTATCCCATTTCGCGGAGGTGGAAACTGCTTACTTAGGCGGAAACCTCAGCATGTGGATTTGAACCTGGCGCGGGTCTGAACCTAGAGCCTGCAGGGACCTCCTCCCGAGAAGCCAGCGGATTAGTCCAGCCTCCTCGGTTTCCAGAGGAGGACACTGAGGCACCGCGGAGGAAACAGCTGGCATCTGGCTGTCAGGCACAGAGTCGGCGCTGAGGTCACTGAAATCGATTACTGAAGTCTAGACCGGGACTTGGTCAGATCGTTAAATCTCGATTTTGCTCTTAATTAAATCCAGTCTGGTTGCATGAGGTCCCGTGAGGCTGGGCATGACTTTGTTCCTCCTCCAAACTTGTAGGAAAGTGGTGATAGGACTTTTATGATGAAAAAAGAAAAGGCCCTTCTAAGTACAAAAACAAATGAAATAAAT
The DNA here is from genome assembly GCF_922984935.1 of Meles meles. NCBI lineage: Eukaryota > Metazoa > Chordata > Mammalia > Carnivora > Mustelidae > Meles > Meles meles. The sequence goes on from NC_060083.1 coordinate 45,546,496, forward strand.
ATATTAAAAATTGTATAAGTTGGACTACATTAAAACATAACATTTCTCTACATAATTTAAAAAAAAAAAAAAAACTAAAGAGGGGCGCCTGGGTGGCTCAGTGGTTTAAGCCTCTGCCTTCGGCTCAGGTCATGATCCCAGCGTCCTGGGATCTAGCCCCGCATCGGGCTCTCTGCTCAGTGGGGAGCCTGTTTCTCCCTCTCTCTCTGCCTGCCTCTCTGCCTACTTGTGACCTCTCTCTGTCAAATAAATAAATAAAATATTAAAAAAAAAACTAAAGTAAAAGGCAGGACTCAAACTCAAGAAAACATATTTATCACATATACAACCAAAGAAGCATTAAGGTCTGGAATATATGAGGAGTACCTATAAATCAATTAAAAAAAAAAATGACCGAGACCCGTGTTTCAAAAAGTGAGCAAGGACAATACACAAGTAACTAATAAATGTGAAAAATATGTATTCTATCTCACAATTAATCAAAGAAATACAAATTTTAAAAGATACTTTGTTTCCAATTAAAAAATTGGGGGATGACGTTTTTTGTTTTTTGTTTTTTGTTTTTTCAGCGATAACACCCACAGCCGCCCAGGCAGTGACCAGCCCGGTGTTGAACACTAGAGAGGAGACTAGGAGAATTTTCAGAAGGCTGGCTTACAGTGATGGATGTCTACCTTTTTTTTTTTTTTTAAGATTTTATTTACTTATTTGAGAGAGAGAGAGAGAGATCACAAGCAGGCAGAAAGGCAGGCAGAGACAGAGGGGGAAGCAGGCTCCCCACCTAGCAGAGAGCCCTATGCAGGGCTCGATCCCAGGACTCTGGGATTATGACCTGACGCGAAGGCAGAGGCTTTAACCCACTGAGTCACTCAGGCGCCCCGGGTGTCTACCTTTTATCCAAGTTCCCATTTCTGTGCAGGAACCAGTAGCTATATCCAGCGGTAAGCATGAGGGTACTCAGCAAAGCAGCAATTAATGAAACACACACAAAAAGGCAAACAGGGGCGCCTGGGTGGCTCAGTGGGTTAAGCCGCTGCCTTCGGCTCGGGTCATGATCTCAGGGGCCTAGGATCGAGTCCCGCATCAGGCTCTCTGCTCAGCAGGGAGCCTGTTTCCCTCTCTCTCTCTCTCTCTTTCTCTCTCTGCCTGCCTCTCCATCTACTTGTGATCTCTGTCTGTCAAATAAATAAATAAAATCTTTAAAAAAAAAAAAAGGCAAACAACACAAAATTTCCAACTATCCATGTACCCATTTACAATGGGTAAATCAGAGTACAAATGAAAGATGTACTATGTTAATGGAGCCATTAAAAATCACATTTTAGAAAATTGTTGAATGACATGGAAATATTGAGGACATATGCTTAATAGGTGAGGAAAGCTGAGTACATCAAAATAGCGCATACAAAATGGCTCCGAGTCTATGAAAATAGACATGTCTATGTCTCTATATGGAAAGAAATCCCTCAACCATATTCTGTACATAAAACTGTCAAGGATTGGGGCGCCTGGGTGGCTCAGTGGGTTAAGCCTCTGCCTTGGGCTCAGATCATGATCCTAGAGTCCCTGACTGAGCCCTGCAGTCCTCTCCCTGCTCAGCGGGGAGTCTCTTTCTGTCTCCCCTCCCCCCTCCCCACACTCCTGCTCTCTCGCTCACTCTTTCTCTCTCTCTCTCTCTCTCAAATAAATAAACAACATCTTTTTTAAAATGTCAGGGATAGTCCATCTTGGGATGGAACCACAGGGGATTTTTTCTTTATGTTTGTATGTAATTGTTACAGTTTGCAATGGATATTAGTTTTATAATCAGAAAAGTTTTAACAGTTTTTTTTTTTTTAAAGATTTATTTATTTGACAGATAGAGATTACAAGTAGGCAGAGAGGCAGGCAGAGAGAGAGAGGAGGAAGCAGGCTCCCAGCCAAGCAGAGAGCCCGATGCGGGGCTCGATCCCAGGACCCTGGGATCATGACCTGAGCTGAAGGCAGAGGCTTTAACCCGCTGAGCCACCCAGGCGCCCCAGTTTTAACAGTTTTAACTGGGAAATTAAAAACAAGAAATAATTAAAATAATTAAACACAAAAGGTGGAATCCATAAAACACTGTTTCTCTTCATTTTCTTGGCACTCTAGCCCCAGCCAGGGAACCAGATTTTTGACATTTGCTCAGGGGTGGGAGAGCCCACTTTCTCCTCCTGGGATCCCCAGACTTCCTGAGCCCTGGCCCTTGGCTGGCCTGGCTGGAGCAGGGGTATCTCACCTGCTGCCACTCCTTCTTTCCTGCCCACCCCCTGCAGGCTGGGAGTTCGTATATGTGCTGCCGAAGCGAGCACTGGGAGTTCGTCCTGTCCACCAGCTCCCCATCCGGTCCCGTCCTGTCCCCCCCCAACCCCCCCCCCACCCTCCCCCCCCCCCCACCCCAGCTTCTTGTCAGAAGGCTCCAGGAGTACACAGGACTACAACTTCCTGTCTTCCGCAGTCACTTCCCTGCCCTAGAGCCAAAGCCCGGCTGCCTCTCCCCCCCCTTCCTCAGCCTCCAGCCAAGAATGAGGCCCAAGGAAGGACCACAGCCCAGAAGGGCTGTGGTCCCAGTAGGGAAAAAAGCAGAAGCCAGACTCAGTGCCTGGGAGGAAGGGAGACCCAAGATTGGCCAGGAGTGGACAACAGGGTGGGTGGGCCCCTTGGCCCATTAAGAGAGGTGCGTGTCCAGGTCTTTTTCTCCTGAAGACACATACCCAAGCATATGCCCAAGAGGAGAGGTGTTTAGGGTATCTGCGGAGGAGGCTAGGTGGCCCCGTTGCTCCCTATGCTTCCCCTCGAGACTAGGTTTCTTTTTTTTTTTTTTTTTTAAGATTCTATTTATTTATTTGACAGACAGAGATCACAGGTAGGCAGAGAGGCAGGCGGAGAGAGAGGGGGAAGCAGGCTCCTTGCTGAGCAGAGAGCCCGATGTGGAGCTCGATCCCAGAACCCCAGGATCACGACCTGAGCCGAAGGGGGAGGCTTTAACCCACTGAGCCACCCAGGTGCCCCAAGACTGGATTTCTTGTGGGATCGAGCTCCACATTGGGCTCTCTGCACCGATCCTGCTTCCTCCTCTTTCTCTGCCCCATCGCAATCCTGTAAGGTCCGTTTTATTAGCTCCATTTTACTGATAAACTGAGGCTCAGAGAGGTTAAGCAACTTGCCCCAGGTCCCACAGCGGGTCAATGGACGCCGGGGCAAAAGCTCAGAACAATGGGGCCCTGATTCGCGTTCTTTCTTCTATCTCTGGCTGCCCTTGTGGAGCCGGACAGCGACACCTGCCTCGGGCCTCTATGCCCACTCCTCTGGTGTTCGGTACATACGTGGGTGACTCCCGCCCTGAAGCCATGGCTCTACCACCAATATTCCCAGACTGGGCAGAGTCCTTCCCTCCTCTGCCCTTATTAATTTTACCAGAAGCCTCCTGAGAAAACCAGGCCTCCCTCTCCCCCACCCCTCTGCTCTCTGGCTTAATTACTTCTCCTCCTGGCTGTAATGAATGTCTCTGAGCCCCTGAGACAGGAAACTTCATCAGGAACCACTGCCTTCATGACTCAGCCTCGCCTCCCCCAGCCCCGTCCCTCTGGACCCAGACAGAGGCCCAGTCTCTGCCTCATCTCCAGCCCAGCTCCAGCTTCAGCTAAGAGGGCATCCGTGGGTGGGAGACTCCTCGGCCCCTCAGCCCCCCTGCCCCCCATAGAATGCAGGAATGCAGACCCCAAAACCAGACCATAAAGAATCTGCCCCAGATTGGGAGGATCCCGATCCTCCCTCATCCAGCAATCTGCACGCGGGCATTGGACCAGACGGCTGGGAACGCAGCTCATCCTGGCTTCCTGCATGGCCACAGCCCCCCGGGGGTCAGCACAAAGAGGCCATTCTTTCCTCTTTTTCACTCACCTATACTCCAGGAGCACCTGCTCCGGACACAGGGAGCAAGATCTGCCTTCCAGGGATCTATGGTCCAGCAAGAACACACCCCGAAACAAGTAGATAAATAAAAAGCAGATAAATAAAATTACCCGTGACTCTTGAAGAACACGGGTTTGAAATACGTGGATTCGCTTACACGCAGGTTTTTTCGGTAACTACAATACAGTGCTGTAAATATATTTTCTCTTCTTTATGATTTTCTCAATAACATGTTCTCTCTAGTTTACTTTATCGCAAGAACACAGCATACAGGACATCTAACAGATAATACGTTTATTTTATCGGCTGTTCATGCTCTCTGTAAGGCTTCTGATCAACAGTAGGGTATTGGGAGTTAAGTTGTGGGGGAGACAAAAGTTCCACACAGATTTTTGACATCCCTAACACCCACATTGTACAAGGGTCGACTGTACTTATAAGGAGGGGGAAAGCGGGAGCTGAGATAGAGCGATAGCTCGAGGAGCGGCGATGGCTTATACTCTTCCATCCTGCCTAGTCAACCTCTACCCTGGAAGTCTTTACAGCAGTCTGCCCTGCATCCTCATGCCTCAAGCAGGGTCTTACTGGATCATCACCTCCCATCACCCAGGGTTTCTGCTATAGCAGAAAATCTTCAAAATCTTTTTAAAAATCTTTTAAAAAAAAAATACATTGAACCATAAAAAAATCAGGAAGAAGTCACAACCAGACCTCCCAAGGGAAGAGGCCTTTGTGAGTAGAAGGGACTGGACGAGGACACAGGAGAAAGGTCAACAGCTTTGCCCACAGAAGCGTTAAACGCAGGTACGTGCCATAAAAGCAGAACAGAAATGACGCATGAACCCCTCTTTTTTGCCAGGCTTGCGCCTAATCTGTCCTAGATGGAGCCCGCCAGGAACCTTCCCTCCCTTTACCCCCCCCCCACCTTTCCCGGTGGGGGTTGGCTGTCGCCCCTAAATGCTCCCTGGCCCCCCGCTGCTCCAACCTCCAGCAGATGAGACTGTGTGTGAATGTCACTTTGGATCCTCGTGGTGCGTGGGCACCTTGACATCTTATTGTTTTTATAATCCCCGTGCCCAGCGCACAGAAATACTTCACACAGGGTAAAATCCATTACGTTTTTTAGTGGCTATCTGTTCTATTTTCTTCTTCCTTAGGTTTATTTTTTTTAATTGCAGTAGAATATACATAACATAAACACCCCCCAAAAAATACAAGTAACATAAAATCTACCCACCTAACTTTTTTTAAAAAGATTTTATTTATTTGACAGATAGAGATCACAAGCAGGCAGAGAGGCAAGCACAGAGAGAGGAGGAAGCAGGCTCTCCGCCGAGCAGAGAGCCCAATGCGGGGCTCAATCCCAGGACCCTGAGATCATGACCCAAGCCAAAGGCAGAGGCTCAACCCACTGAGACATCCAGGCACCCCACAGCCTCCTAACTTTTTGAGGAAATGCCATACTGTTTCCATAGCGGTGACAGCATTTGGCATTCCTGCCAACAGCTCACAGCGTTTCCAGTTTCTCTGCCTCCTCGTCAGTCCTCGTTACTTTCTGGTGTTTTTGACAGTGTGTGAGGTGGCATCTTACTGTTGTGTTTTTTGTTTTTTTTTAATAATCTCTATACCCAACGTGGGGCTCGAACTCACGACCCCAAGATCAAGAGTTGCTCACTCCACCCACTGAACCAGTGAGGTGCCCCCTACTGCTGTTTTAGCTTGCATTTCCCAATAACTAGTTTTAAATGAGTCAATAGACTTAAAAAAAAATCCATACGGCAGATACGACAAAAGGGAATATCTTTCATATGGAAAATGAACATACAGATCTCTACGTCTCTATGTAAAATATTAGGATCCAAAAAGACAAAGGGACATGAAGAGACAACTTCCGAAAGAGGGAAGGTAACATAAGAACAAATGGCATCACTGGTCACCAAAAAAGACAAAACAGAACACCATGTTTTGCCTGGGAAAAATCTTAAGGGGCTCAGTGGGTTAAAGCCTCTACCTTTGGCTCAGGTCATGATCCCAGGGTGCTGGGATTGAGCCCCGGGAGCCTGCTTTCTCCTCTCTCTCTGCCTGCCTCTCTGCCTACTTGTGATCTCTGCCTGTCAAATAAATAAACAAAATCTTTAAAAACAAATAAATAAATAAAATCTTAAAAAAAAAAATACAGCAGGCTCATAGAAGCTTTCTCTGGCGGATGAGCCTGTGGGTATTTCTTTTCAAAATCTTTTAAAATAAATAAATAGGGCGCCTGGGTGGCTCAGTGGGTTAAAGCCTCTGCCTTCCGCTCAGGTCATGATCCCAGGGCATCCGGCTCTCTGCTCAGCAGGGAGCCTGCTTCCTCCTCTCTCTGCCTGCTTCTCTGCCTACTTGTGATCTCTGTCTGTCAAATAAATAAATAAATAATCTTTAAAAATAAATAAATAAAATCTCAAGAATAAAATGCGGCAGGCTCATAGAAGCTTTCTCTGGTGGATGAGCCTGTGGGTAATTCTTTTCTGCCTTATGCTTCGTCTCCTCACATCATATACTCTCCCAAACTGAAAATGTAATCACAACCTTCCATAAGCTTCAATCAGATATTCCCTCTTCTGAATATTTATCTTAAAAAAAAATCATTCGACAGTATGAAGGAACATGTTATGTGTGAAATGCTAATTATATTTATGATCATATGTAAGTTGGATGCAAATCAAATTTAATAATAGAAATTAAGGGGCCGCCTGGGTGGCTCAGTGGGTTAAAGCCTCTGCCTTCGGCTCAGGTCATGGTCCCAGGGTCCGGGGATCGAGCCCCACATCCGGTTCTCTGCTCAGCGGGGAGCCTGCTCCCCCCTCTTTCTCTTCCTGCCTCTCTTCCTACCTCTCTGCCTACTTGCGATCTTTCTCTCTCTGTCTGTCAAATAAATAAATAAATATTAAAAAATAGTAATAATAGAAATTAATTAAGTAGATGAGGGAATTTTACACTTGTTGAAATCTTAGTCACTAAAAGGCACATTTAGGAAGTGTGACGGGTTGAATTGTGTCCCCCAAAATGATATGCTGATGTCCTAAGCCCCAGTACCTCGGGATAGGACCTTATTTGGAAGGAGGATGTTGTGGTCTTAATTCATTAAGATGAGGTCATACTGGAGAAGGGTGACACTTAATCCAATATGTCTGGTGTGTCCTAAGAAGAGGAGACATGCACAGGGAGAAGGTAGCCATGTGACCTCAAAGACAGAGACTGGAGTGGGGCATCTTCAAGCCAAAGAAAGCCAAAGACTGCCAGCAAACACCGGAAGCTGCAAGAGCCAAGGAAGGATTCTCCCCTACAGGTTTCTGGTGGCCCTGCTGATGCCTTGATCTTGGACTTCTAGCCTCCCCACCTGTGAGGCCACATATTCCTGCTATTTTCAGCCACCCAGTTTGTGGTCTTTTGTTAGGGCAACCCTAGGAAACGAATATAGGGACCTACTATGAAAAATGTTCCTGACATCCTAAGTGAAACTCAGGGAAGTATTTACAGGCACACCATAACACAGCCGTCCTTGTTTGTTTCATGTATAAGAGCTTGGAAGGAAAGACCAAATGCAAACGCAGCTGTCTTAGTAGGCTAGATTGGGTTATTTATCCAGTTTTCAGTAATTTTCCTAAATTACTTTTATAATGAAGAAAAAAAAGGTGTTCAGTGTTTTGGGGTTTGTGCTGTTGTTGTTTTATTAAGGATACCCTAAACGGAACCTCCAGCTCCTCCTTCCACTCCCACTGTCAGACCCCTGGTCTCTGCCTGGGCTCCACCACCTCCCCCGGCCCTCACCGACCCTTAACTTCTAGGAGCCCAGCAGACACTGGGCCACTCCTCAAAATCTTACAGGGGCTGCCCGGTCTCCTTTAGCTGCATCCACACCACTGGGCTCACTACCCTCGACTTTGCCCTTCCCCGCCCCTGCCCTTTCCCTGGCACACTAACACTGGTACCTTCCCCGGGGGTTCTCAGTCCGACGTGCAACGACCAGTGAATCGGTACATCGGGAGAAGACGAAAAGGAGAGTTCCCGCAGTCGGAGGGAAAGTCCTGCTCAAACCAGCCCGAGGCCACTCTGTGAAGCGTCTGACTCCAAAGCAAGGCAAGGGCTGAGCCCAGTGTCCCGGGATCCACTCGTCCAGCACCCTGCCCGGTCCACAGTGGGCGCTCCCTTCATGTGTCCCGACTGAGGACGCCTACGCCCCCCCTTCCCACCTTTGCCCCTCAATAAAACCTCCTAGTCCCCTCCACGCCTTTGCCCCTGACTCCCCCTGGCTGCATCCTCACTCCCTCCCCACCCCAGAGCTGGTTGACTTGCAGGAAGGTTGGGGGTGTCGGGATGGGAGAGTGGCGTCCGACGATGGGGTGGCTCTGGAAGAGCGTTGGCTGGGCTGGGGGTTAGCCAGAGCCCGGGGGGAGGGGCGGCAAGCCTGGGCCCAAAGGCACCAAGAGTCGGCCCCCAGACTCGCTGCCCGGGACCGGTTCTCACTTGGCTCCTGGAGCGAACCGCTGTAACTTCGCTGGGAGCTCACCCGGACCTCGAATCGCTGGGCCGAGCCGACACCTCCCTCTCGTGGCAATAGTGTGTAATTACAATCTGCGGGGTTCCTTCTCCCTGGAAGACAAGTTGGGTAGGGCCGTGAGTTGCCTGAGTCCAGCCCGCGGGCTGTTCAACCTCAGGACAGTTTCCTAAGCCCTGATACTCCACAATTCTCTGCCTACACATCAGCTTCGCCTTGGGACACGCACGTATTAGGATGGACCCTATGAAACTTCCATTTGTTGGCTTCTAACTTAAAAAAGCACAAAAACATAGAAAAGACATACATGAGCTCCGCTCCACAACTCACCCTTCACACATGCCAGAACCCTCAAACACACACACACACACACACACACACACACACACTCTCTCTCTCTCTCACTCACCTCTGCACATTCCTCTTTCCTCTCTGGAACACACAGATGGGTAACCCTCTGGGAGCCCTCAGCTGTGGGTCAGAGAAGTACCACCCAGAGCTACGCCCCCTAACCTTACCCACGAGGCCCAAACAACACCCCACGAAACCATAAACACAACAGCCCCAAGTTCGGCTCCACGCCAGCGCCTTCACCTCTCCCTCCATCTCCTCCTTGACCTCAGACTCGCAAGGGACATCCCCATATTGAATGCCACCTCTCTTGACTTCCCGAGACCCGCCCACATCTCTGCCCCCTACTTTCCAGATCTTGAAGCCCCCGAAGAATCCCCTGGGGGCCTCATTAAAGTGCAGATGTTAATGCAGTAGGCCTAGAGCAGGGCCCCAGATTCCACATTTTCTACCAGCCCCCAGGTGATGTGAAGAACCATGTTTCGAATAAGGAAGCTCTACTTCTGGGGCTGCCTGGGTGGCTCAGTTGGTTAAGCGACTGCCTTGGCCTTGGGTCATGGTCCTGGGATGGAGTCCCACATCAGGCTCCCAGCTCCGCGGGGAGTCTGCTTCTCCCTCTGACCTTCTCCCCTCTCATGCTCTCTCTCTCTCTCTCTCAAATAAATAAAGGAAAAAAAAAAAAAAAGGAGGCTCTGCTTTTTCTCCAGCCGGGAGTTCCCAGAGTTCCAGTGGGCTCATACCAGGCTCCTCCCCAACTGTCTGCTACCTGGCTTTCCTGGCTTTCCCACCCTACATCCCCCCGTCCCTGCCCCAACATGCACACACTGAAATGGGAAAGTCACTGATAAGTGAAACCAGTGGCCTTTTCTCAGGCTTTGAGATATTTATGCTGCAGGCTGTCCCTTTCTCCTTGAACCATCTCCACCTGTGGATTCCAGGTGACTCCTGGTCCCCTTCTACCTCTCCACTGTGCTCTCCTCTTTCTCCAGAATCTTATCTCAAGAATCTTTTTTTTTTTTTTTGAAGATTTTAAAAATTTTTATTTATTTGACGGACAGAGATCACAAGTAGGCAGAGAGGCAGGCAGAGAAAGAGAGGAAAGGAAGCAGTCTCCCTGCTGAGCAGAGAGCCCAATGCGATGTGGGGCTCCATCCCAGGACCCTGGGATCATGACCTGAGCCGAAGACAGAAGCTTTAACCCACTGAGCCGCCCAGGTGCCCTTACCTCAAGAATCTTATCTCCACTTGTCTAACATCTGTCTTCTAGCATCTCTGTAATAATCATCACACCAACTTCATGTGCTTAGAACCTATCTGACCAAGAGTCTGCCATCATGATCTTCAAGAAAGTAGCCTTTTCTGGGGTGCCTGGGAGCCTCTGCCTTCGGCTCAGGTCATGATCTCAGTGTCCAGGGATCGAGCCCCGCATCACGCTCTGTGCTCAGCAGGGAGCCTGCTTCCCCCTCTCTCTCTGCCTACTTGTGATCTCTCTCTGTGTCAAATAAATAAATTAAATTACATAAAAAAGACAGTAGCCTTTTCCTAAATACCCCCAGTCCCCAGAGATTGTAGACTATAGGAAGACTCTAACCATCATAGGGTTATGGACGGATTCTTCCCTCTGTGTGTGTGTGTGTTTTCTTCTCTCATCTCCCAGAGGTCTCTGGCCAGTGCTGCTAACAGGGCTCCAACATCTCTCTTATGCTGGGGGAATAGCTTCCTCCTTTTCACACACCCCCAGGGCAGGAGCCAGAAGAGCCAGAGAATAGGGAGCCCCCTGCTGGACAAGAGGCTCATGGCACACTTAGAACCGAAATTCTTCAATCCATAAATTATGTATTTGTGGAGTTATTTAATATTTCCCATTTTTGTGCCTTGAAGGAAAAGTAGTCACGGAAGAAGAAAGCTTGCTTTTATGGAGAGTTTACGTGTCAGGCCGCTAACTCGCACCTACGGGGATTCCCTCAATTTTCTCATTTGTCCAGTCATACACAGTGGAGGAGAATGTAATGAATCCCCTGTGCCCACTGTCCAGCTTCAACACATACCACCTCCCGACTCCGAGTGAGCCTTACTGCCTCTGTTCCCCCACCCCGCCCTCTCCCCTCCGGGGTTTTGTTTTTTGTGTCTTGTTTTTACTTTTCTCTTCTCTTACCTTTTGATCCTCTGCCTTGTGTCTTTTTCCTCCCCTCTCCAGGGTTATTTTGAAGCAAATGCCAGACATCGTATCATTTCATCTATAAATATTCAGGATGTGCACTAAAACATAGGGAGTAGTTTTAAAAACATAACACACAATCATAGCACACCTAAAAACTAATGTTTCAAATATCCTTTGAGATCGAATTTGTCCAATTGTCTCATTTCTTATAGATTGTTTGATTCAGAATTCAAATAAGGATTAAAAGAGACTTTAAAAATACATCTTTTGGGGCGCCTGGATGGCTCAGTGGGTTAAAGCCTCTGCCTTCAGTTCAGGTCATGATCCCAGGATCCTGGGATCCAGCCCGCATTGGGCTCTCTGCTCGGGGGAGCCTGCTTCCCTTCCTCTCTCTGCCTGCCTCTCTGACTACTTGTGATCTCTGTCAAATAAATAAATAAAGTCTTAAAAAAAAATACATCTCTTGGGGGGCGCCTGAGTGGCTCAGTCTATGAAGCGTCTGCCTTTGACTCAGGTTATGATCAAAGGGTCTGGGATAGACTCCTGCATCAAGACGACTCTCTGCTGAGCACAGAGATTCTTCCTCTTATCCCTCCCCCTGCTCGTGATCTCTCTCTCTCAAATAAATAAATAAAATATTTAAAAATAAATTTAAAAAATAAAAAAATACATCTTTGGGGGGGGCACCTGGCTGGTTCAGTCAGTTAAGCTGCCAACTCTTTTTTTTTGAGAGAGAGAGATGAGCAGGAGGGAGGGACAGAAGAAGCAGAATCCCTGCTGAGCAGGGAGCCCAATGCTGGAGTCAATCCCAGAACCCTGGGATCATGACCTGAGCCAAAGGCAGAGGCTTTAACCCACTGAGCCACCCAGACACCCAAACCACCAACTCTTCATTTTGGCTCAGGTCATGATCAGGGTCGTGGGATTGAGCCCCACATCAGGCTCCACACTCCCTGCGGAGTCTGCTTGAGATTCTCTCTCTCCCTCTCCCCCTCCCCCTGTTTGCACTCGCTCTCTCTAAAATCAATCAGTCAATCAATCAATCAGTCTTTTCTGGGCGGAGGCCTGGCTGTCTCAGGCAGTAGAGCATATGACTCTTGATCTCAGGGTTGTGTAGAAATTGTGTAGAATCCATAAACAAAAACACCTTTTCATCTACTCTGCCCTCCTCTCTCTTACTCTTTTCCTTGTAATTTACCTGTGGAGGAAACCAGGTTGTCTGTCCTATGGTTTCCCACAGTGTGAATTTGGCTGACTGCGTGCCCACGGAGAGCTTTCCATCTTCACTACTATGCATGAGATTGAGTTTTATTCTCTTTCCCCCCTTTTTACAGGGGAGACAACAGGGGCCCAGAGAAGTTAAGTGCCTTGGCCAAACCCTGGCAACCAAGGAAGCGGCAGCGCCAGGCCTGCTGGTCTCCAGCCAGGGAAACAGGACTGCATCTTCAGAGCGCCCCGTTCACGACCAGGCACATAATACGTGCTCACAAAACTGTGGTTGACCAAGGCTTCTGTTCTCTCCCTCTGGGCTCTCCCTCCTCACGGACGGAGAGGGCCACCTTGGGGCTGTCGGGTAGTCCTTGGGCCAGTCCTACAGCACAGGGTCCACAGAGCCAGGTTTCCCTTTCCACAGGGTCCTACCTCTTTCCTTCTGTCTTCCCTTTCCTTCTTTCCTTCCTTCCTTCCTTCCTTCCTTCCTTCCATGTATACTGGCCACTTCGCCCACGCCAGACCCCATCACAGTGCGGGAATGAGTACGGCTCTGTGCCTTTGTCTGTGGGTAGACGTGTGTGACCTCGGGGGGGGAGGGGGGTGTCTGCCTCTAACTCTGTATGCAGTGTGTGTGTGAGTGTGCGTGTGCCCGCACACACACAAAAGTCCGCATACATTCGTGTCTCCAGATCTCAGTGTCCCCGTAGTTGTCACTGATAACAGCTGGGTGTGTCTTTGTGTGTTCTCGGCCCCTGTCCGCATGTACGTGTCTGTGTTTCTATGAATGACACGGCGGCCGCGCATGTAAATTGGCGTAATTCTGCGTGCGAATGCGTGTCTGGGTGGACCCGTGTCTCTCTGCTCACCTGTTGTGCCTGTACATGTGCATCTCACTGTGTGTGCGCCTGTGTGACAACAAGTGGCGTGTGTGTCTGTGTGACGAGTGGTTTGTGCGTCTGTGTGACAACGGGTGGCATGTGCATCTGTGTGACAACGGGTGGTGTGGGTCTCCACCGTTCTGTGGATCTCCGTACACTTGTGTGTCCAGACATCTGTTTCTGCGTGCAGCCCAGCGGATGGTGTGGGATGTTACATTTGCGTACTCTGTGTGTGTGTGTGTGTGTGTGTGTGTGTGTGTGTCTCCCCTTCAGGTGCTGTGATTGGAACCATCAGCTGTCACCCCGGCCCCTCGCCTGCCTGGATTCCTGTCACTTCCACGCCTACCTGTCCTGAGGGGCAGCCAAGGAGGGCTCTAGTAGGAGGGACAGCCTTGCCCTTCAAACCAGCTCCTGTGCTCAAGGCTGCAGCCCGTGCTGAGGGGAAGTGTCTGGAGGGGTTGGCAGATTGTGTCTGGTCCCAGCACCTCCATGACCCCGGGCCTGGTGAGAAGACAGGAGCCTGATTCTGGACACAATGACAACAAGCTTTGCTCTGAAAAACGAAACGACGGTCTGCTTCAGGGGGGAATGAGGAAAATTCAAGCTGGAACCTAGACCCACAGGGATCCTGCCGGCCTTCAGTTCAGAGGGGTGGGGTTGGGTAGGGGTGTTGACCTCATACACCCACACTCATCTCCTCCACAAAGCAGGGCCAGTTCTCCAACCAGAGGCTGGCCTTCCTGCAGAGAGAGGCAGTGAGGACACAGTGGCCCCAGGGTCACTGGGCCTAGAGTTAATCATCTACTCAGGGTATCCCTGGGCCCATTGGCTGCCTGGGGACACGGCCCTCTGGGCTAAAGCCCAAGGCAGTGGGAAGCAGTTGCCCAGCCCCTGTCTGCCCCACCAGCCCACCGGAAATGGGGCTGAGCTGTTGGCTACTGAAATGGGTGGGCCCCTGGTCGGAGGGAGACATCCACCCTGCCCTCAGGGAGCTCCTGGCTGAAGGGAGAAGTCAGCCCTGCCCTCACAGAGGCCCTGAGTTGGGAGGAGGGGGGAAGAGGCACACATTTGGGAGAGGAGTGAAGGGAGGCCAGAGCTGGGACGGAGAGACAGGAAAGGAGGAATCCTGAGTGGGACAGGGCCAGGGAGGGTGGAAGCGCTGCTGGGGGGCTTGGAAAATGATTAGCCCCCCCAGGAGCTAGGACCACCTCCTCTGGTGGATTCTGGGAAGTGCAGGGAAGTAGGGGGTGGGCAGGAGCAAATTGCGAAGAGACAGAAGGCCCTAGAGGTGCCCCCACAGAGTAGGGGGTACAGACGTTCCATGCTTCGCTCTCAAAGGGAACCCAGGATTTCTAAGTAGGAAAATGGAAAAGTCATTGGACAAGGTCACAAAGGTCAGCTCCCCCCTCCCCCTGCCAGGAGTCTCCTGCCCAGGATGGTGCCTGCGTGTGCTGTGTGTGCGCACGTGTGCGTGCAGGCATGAGGGTGTTGGCGGGGGATCCTGGGACAGGGTGGGCGTGTTCCCCCAGCACCTCTGAGATACTCAGGAGAGAAGCAGCTCAGGCCACCACTGGCCATTCAGGCAGAGCCCCCAGAGTCCCCCAGCACAGGGAGCACAGAACTGCAGAGAAGGCAGAAGAGAGCAGTAGTGAGAACTCAGGATGCCTAGCATCTGGCAATGACACGAACAGCAGTGTGACCTTGGCCAAGTCACTGCTCCTCCACACTTGCTTTCCTCCTCTACAAGGACGGCGTGTGGGGCCCCAGCACCCGGTACAGTACGGGAGCGCGGGATGTGTACAACGGATAGTGTGGGGGGTGCTTCTGGCAGCAGGCGGATACAGTATCAAGTCACAGTGAATCACATCCTGTGAAAGTTTTCAGATCCTTTTCAAATCTTGTTTAAGAGCATGCAGCTGGGGGCGCCTGGGTGGCTCAGTGGGTTAAAGCCTCTGCCTTCGGCTCAGGTCATGATCCCAGGGTCCTGGGATCGAGCCCCACATCGGGCTCTCTGCTCTGTGGGGAGCCTGCTTCCTCCTCTCTCTCTCTGCCTGCCCCTCTGCCTACTTGTGATCTCTGTCTGTCAAATAAATAAAATCTTTAAAAAAAAAAAAAAGAGCATGCAGCTGGAGCAGAATTGCTTTGCTTTGAAGAACAGCCCCACTGTTGATGAGCGGGATGACCTCAGCCCTCCCATTGTTCTGTGCCTTGATTTCCTCATCTATAAAGTGGGCAGAATAAGAATACCCATCCTGGCGTCATTGTGAGGATGAAATGAATTATTATATGTGAAATGCTTTTGCACAGTGCCTGGCATTCCACATGTCAGCAGAAAGCCTCCCAGGCTGCAGGGTGCTTCTGACCCTGGGCACTTGCTGGCCTTCTGTGTTACCAAGAGAGCAGGCAACAGTAGCCAGCTGGAATTGGATACATTTCTTCGTTCTGGCTTTGTTCTTAAGGCTTTCTTCTGATGATAGCAAGGGATACTGGTTTTCTAGTTATAATCTTGACAGGGATAAATTTTAAATTTAAAAAGTATCATATGGGGCACCTGAGTGGCTCAGTGGGTTAAGGCGTCTGCCTTCGGCTCAGGTCATGATCCGGGGGTCCTGGCATTGAGCCCCGCATCAGGCTCTCTGCTCAGCAGGGGAGCCTGCTTCCCCCCACCTCCCCGCCTGCCTCTCTGCTTACTTGTGATCTCTGTCAAATAAATAAAATCTTAAAAAAATAAAATAAAAAATTTCATACTAATAAGGGGTGACTTCCCTTTCGGTTCCCTTTCCCATCGGATCTGAACGCTGGTCTTGGTGGAAAAGGCCTATGTTTGGGAAAAGAAGGAGAAAGAACACCGAAGGGGGCCTCCAAGTGCTTACAGTCACAAGCATATAGCTGATGGCCTGGTTTCAAACACGGTAATGAAATAAAATAAAAATAAAAAAGTAAAATAAAATAAATAAGAAGGGGGGCACCTGGGTGGCTCAGTGGGTTAGGCCTCTGCCTTCGGCTCAGGTCGTGATCTCAGGGTCATGGGATCGAGCCCGGCAAGGAGCCTGCTTCTCCATCTCTCTCTGCCTGCCTCTCTGCCTACTGATCTCTATCAAATAAATAAATAAAATCTTTAATAAATAAATAAGACGGGGTGATTTAAGAATACGACAAAATTCTTCCAAGTGGTACCCACTGGCAAACCCTGGTAATCTCCTGACTCCAATCTTCTTTGACCTCAGATGACAGGACAGAGGCACCCGCGCCCTCAGCAGAGCTGGCACACCTGCACCCTCCTTCCACTCCTCCCCACCTCTCCTTGCAGTCTCCTCCCTCAGTCCCCCACGGCCACTTGCTCTCCCCTCTTGCCCTCCTCACACTCCCATTTAATCATCCAGAACCCCGCAGACCGCCAAAGCCACCCTGGGTCTCCTAAGCCCTTCCTGGAACCGGCCTTGGCAGCAGATGAAAGACACCTCGCCACCCCTTATCGCTGCCGCGTGACCCGCGCTAGTGGGTTCCGTTTCCCCCTCCCCCGCCAGGGGCGGGGGATACTGGTGGCCCCGCCCTCTGACCCATGGCCTGACCCTCCTCAAATGCACCCAGATAAGACTCTGCGCCCCAGTCCGCTCCCCACCCCGGCTGGTCCAGCCCGGCCTTGCAGCAGGTTAAGAGCCCCCCAGGGCCGGGAGCTGTGGACACAAGCGCACTCGTGGGGGGACCAGCCAGTCTGGTTGTCATGGCGACGGCGCGGTTGGCCTGGGCCCTATGGGCCACCTCTGCGGGAGGAAGACTGCGCGGTCCCCGAGGCCCTGGAGGCGCCCGGAGATTGAGCGGCAGCGCACGACGGCGGGCGGCCAGGGGCGCCAGCCCGGGTCGCCGGCTCAGCACCGCCTGGGCGCCGGCCCAGCCCGCACGAGAAGGGCCCGAGGGCGCCCAGGACGACCTCCGCTCGCCTGCAGCGGAAGAGCAGGAGTGGACGCCGCCCCCGGCGCCCCCGGCCCCTCCCGACCCCCCGGGGTCCCCGGCCGGCCGCTCGCTGGTGCAGCGGGACATCCAGGCTTTTCTGAACCAGTGCGGAGCCAGCCCCGGGGAGGCGCGCCACTGGCTCACGCAGTTCCAGACCTGCTACCACTCCGCCGACAAGCCCTTCGCAGTCATCGAGGTGAGCGGAGTCCGGCGCCGGCCGTGCCACAGCGAGGGGATGGATGGGGGCTGTCCGGCGACGTGTCGCCAGGCATGACGCGACCCGTTGCGGACTCTGCACAGCGGAAGCGCGAAGGGGTGAGACGGCGCCCGGACGAGTGCCCGGGGCCGGGTGAAGCTGCGCGCTGCTCCCATAGTCTCACGCCCAGCCCAGGCGAGGAGACTGGGGGACCCTAATCCCTCAAGTGTGATGCGCTGGAAAAGTCTCCCCACGACACACACACACACTGTGGGCGCGTTTAAGGGTTCAGATGGCAAGTGGGGAACTTGGACAGGAGCCGCCTGGGTTACCCCTCCCCCCAAGAACTCATAGAGTCCAAGGTCGCAGGGAGGCACAGAGGGAGGAACACCAATGCGAGATAAGGGGATGGCAAGACCCAACGGGGCAAAGGGCGGAGCAGGTGGGCGCCGGTAGCCAGGAATGGGGCCTGACTGCTCCTGGGCAGGGCAGGGCAGGGGGCACCGACAGGGCTGGGGGTGGGGGGGAGGCGGTGTCAGGCTGCCGGAGTCAGGGTCAGTGTTGCCCCTTCTGAACGCTCCCTCCCCCACAGGTGGACGAGGAGGTACTCAAGTGCAGCAGTGCCGTATCCAGCTTGGCCTTTGCCCTGGCATTCCTGCAGCGCATGGACATGAAGCCCCTGGTTGTCCTAGGGCTGCCCGCTCCCACGGCGCCCTCCGGCTGCCTTTCCTTCTGGGAGGCCAAGGCACAGCTGGCCCAGAACTGCAAGGTGCTGGTGGATGAGCTGCGGCACAACGCTGCCACTGCCGTGCCTTTTTTCGGCGGCGGCTCGGTGCTGGGCGCGGCTGAGCCCGCCCCTCACGCCAGGTTAGTGCGGGCCCCGCGTGCGCCCGGCGTCCTTAGACCTCGCCCGGCCGCCCGCCCCAGCCCCGCAGGCCTGGAGGGGGCCCTCTTGAGCACCGCGTCTGGCCCCACAGCTACGGCGGCGTCGTCTCCGTGGAGACCGACCTGCTACAGTGGTGCCTGGAGTCCGGCAGCATCCCCATACTGTGCCCCATCGGGGAGACGACAGCGCGCCGCTCCGTGCTCCTCGACTCTCTGGAGGTGACCGCGGCTCTGGCCAAGGCGCTACAGCCCACCAAAATCATCTTCCTCAATAACACAGGAGGCCTGCGCGACAGCAGTCAGAAGGTGTATCCCCTCCGTTCGGGCGCCGCTCGCGGGACCCCGGTCCCGGCTGAGTCCCTCTTGGGCTCCCTGCTCGCCTCCCCGACGGGCCGCAGAGTCAAGCCGGGTGGGTCGGGAATGGCTTGGTGCCCAGATCCGAACCCTCCCCAGCCGAGGACTCCGGGAGGGTGCGAGGGTAAAGGGGTCCGTGGGGGTTAGGGGCGCAGTCCGCGGCCGGCTGCGGGCCAGAGGCTCACCCCCTGGGCCTGGACGCAGGTCCTGAGTAACGTGAACCTGCCGGCCGACCTGGACGTGGTGAGCAACGCCGAGTGGGTGAGCACCAAGGAACGGCAGCAGATGCGGCTCATCGTGGACGTGCTCAGCCGCCTGCCGCACCACTCCTCGGCCGTCATCACCGCCGCCGCCACGCTGCTCACCGAGCTCTTCAGCAACAAGGGTGCGGGCCGCGCCGGGGGGCGGGGCGGAGGCGGAGACCAGGCGAGACAGGGTTTCGGGGAGGCAGGCGGGTCTAGGGGAAGGAGGTGGGACTCCACAAGGGACCGAAGTTGAGGGACAAACTGCCAGGAGAGATCTTCTCCCCGCGTGAAAGTCCTGCACGTATCTCTGCTGACCGCAGAAATCGCTTCAGTGTGGAGA
Source organism: Meles meles (assembly GCF_922984935.1). NCBI lineage: Eukaryota > Metazoa > Chordata > Mammalia > Carnivora > Mustelidae > Meles > Meles meles. The sequence goes on from NC_060083.1 coordinate 45,565,542, forward strand.
ACTTCCCGAGAGGGCCACTGTCCCACCGGCCCCTGCCGTACCCGGACACCCCCACCCCCCTCCGCCGGCCAGGCAGAGCACAGGCAGGAGCGGTTGGGCCCTGGCTCTCGGGCTAAACTAACCCCTCGTGCTCCGCACCACCCCCAGGGTCCGGGACCCTGTTCAAGAACGCCGAGCGGATGCTGCGGGTGCGCAGCCTGGACAGCCTGGACCAGGGCCGCCTGGTGAACCTGGTCAACGCCAGCTTCGGCAAGAAGCTCCGGGACGACTACTTGGCCTCGCTGCGCCCGCGGCTGCACTCTGTCTACGTTTCTGAGGGGTGAGCCTGCGGGCCCCAGAGGACAGGGACCGAGGGACAGAGCTGGGCAGCTTGGAGCCTAAGAGAGGTCCCAGCCTGCCTCTCCCCTGCTGCGCCAGGTACAACACGGCCGCCATTCTGACCACGGAGCCCGTACTGGGGGGCACCCCATATCTAGACAAGTTTGTGGTGAGCTCCAGCCGCCAGGGCCAAGGCTCGGGCCAGATGCTCTGGGAGTGCCTGCGGCGGGACCTGCAGACGCTTTTCTGGCGTTCCCGCGTCACCAACCCCATCAATCCCTGGTAGGTCCCGCCCCCCGCCCCGCCCAGCTCTCCACAGCCACGCCCCCCGAAGGCCGGGCTTCCCCCAAGGAAAACGCTCCACTCCGTGTGACCCCACATTCCTCAAGGAGCAGACCACACACGGAATCTGAGATTTCCCCAGAAGCAGAGCACACTTAAACACTCTCTGTCCCACTGCAGTGGATTCCTTGAAGACACTCCCTGACTCTCCAGAGTCCTCAGAAGAGTCCTGACCCTCCAGGCTCTATTCCAGGCCTAGTGGCCAAGCCCTGACCTCAGGCCCACTGCATCTCCAGCATAACGGTCTCTCCTTTCTCTTTCCTTCTGCAACTATCCCCTCACCCAGCTGTGTGGAGACCGAGAGGTGGACAAGAACCCCTCCCCTGGAGGCACAGAGCAAAGGACATCCTGTCTAATCTTCCTAGCTTTGGGACTCTGGCAGGTCAACTAGGTTCTCCCCGCCTTAGCTACTTCTCTGTGAAAAGAGCATACCACACCACCAGGCTCTTGGCGGCTGCTGTAAGGATGACACCAGTTAACAGCAGGGTGCCTAGCATGTAGATGGCATGCCTAAAAGCTTGCCCTAAAAGCTGCCTCCTTCCCCCCACCAGGTACTTCAAACACAGTGATGGCAGCTTCTCCAACAAGCAGTGGATCTTCTTCTGGTTTGGCCTGGCCGATATCCGGGACTCTTATGAGCTGGTCAACCATGCCAAGGGGCTGCCGGACTCCTTCTGCAAGCCAGCTTCTGACCCAGGCAGCTGACCCTCGCTGCCCGCCCTGCAGGCCCTAGGACAACCAGGGTGAACCAAAGTCATGCCTGCTAGAGATGATCCCAGGCAGCCGCAGGCTAGACCAGGCTTGATGGCTAAGTGATCTGCAGAGAAGGAACCAGCTCCTACTCTACTCTGCCCAGAGGGGGGCGCCCAAGAGAGGACAAGCCCAGGAAGAAGGGTGTGTCCAAGACAACCCCCTACCCTCACCAGTGGCTCCATAACTATAACCAGATGGCCTTCAATTTTCAGTGTAGAGATTTGGGAAGCTAGGGTCGGGGCCTGCCGGTTTGCCTTCCAGAGCTCTCCTCAGGGCTAACCTTAAAGGTGGGCCAGTCTCTGTGGCCTCTGTGCTGTTTTGAGGCTCCCTTATCTGAAATATCACCCCCGTTTGCTTGATATTCCACCACTTACTTTAATTCCTTTGGGTCTTACAACTTTTCAGGAGGCCTTGATTAAAACACAAATACTTGTCTGAGAGTCAGCTCACACTTGAAAGGAAATGAGCAGCGACCCTCTGGGAGCAAGATCTTGAGGGCTGGAGAACCAGGGGGCTCCCGGAGGGAAGAGAGGAGCTAAATGAGATGGAGTGCCTCCAAGATGAATGCTGTCACCGTCTCCCTCACCTGGATGTCAGCAGCCCCCAGTGGGGCTCCCCTCCATCCCACAGACCAGACCAACAGCCCCCCCAGCTCTTTCCAAGCAAGGCCCAGACTTGGATGTTTTCTCCTAGGCCCCACTGGAGGCTGTCTCCATCTGCTGAGAACACCTCAGCCAGCAGGAGTCCAAAGCCAGAGGTCTCATTCTGCATTTTTGACCCCCACGATGTGCCAGGCCCCCATGCTGGTCGCCAGGCTACTTTCAATCAGGAGGTGCATGGACAAGCAGGGAGAGGACCATCGTGGCACAGCAGGGCCATGACAGAACCAAACCGCAGGAGCAGCTTCTGACTTCCCTCAGAAGAGGGGTGACGGAGGGCACAGCCGTGTGTGGGCATTAAGACAGGCCCGACCTGGAATCCAGCTGTGGCTGCATTCGCTCTGTGGCTTGAGGGAAGCTGCTCGTCTTCTCTGAGCTTCCATTTCCCCCATCTGTAAGATGTAAAATCCTCAGAGTGGACACTTAACGCTAGCCCTCTGCCCCCCCCCCGCCAGCTGCCCTCCCCAAAGATTTCTTCAAAAGAAACCAGGAGGATAAAGGGGGAGGCAAAGACAAGCTACGACACAGGGACCGAGGCGATGGATCAAAGGCAGAATACAGGGAGGATCTGGACTAGACGGCCAAAGGCCTGTGGGAACCCTCAGAACAGGGCAGAGATCACGGGGGAACCAAAGTGGGGCTTTACCAGATGCAGTCTCTCAAGAAACCCAAGATCAATCCCAGCCAATGGCAACGTGCCCTGCGGGGAGAACAGAGAAGCAAAGCCAAATGTCTATATAAAATGTTTATTTTTGGAGGACTGTGTGGTCTGGTCTTTGGGAGGGCACTCACCCCAACCAGGCCAACCATAGAGTTGGAAACAGCAGGCAGGAGGCAGGAAGCTGGCCGCTGCCTGCCCTACCCCCGCACACCCCGGACAGGGGCCTGCTCTGCTTTCAAGGTGGGGCAACAGCTAGTGCTGTTTCGGCCCCCAGCACGCCCTGAGAACTCACGTGACTTCGGCGGCACCTGGCCCCTGGCTCCTCCCAGTCCCGACCACGTGTCAACACACACACTCAGTCTCAGGCTCCAGAAAGCACTGTAGAGCCTAGCTGCACTTGGCCAGGTTCAAAAAGGAATTTTTCACATTTGCTCACTTCTGGTTCATGGTCTTCCTTCCTCTGTCTTCCATTCCCAGTACCCCCACCCAAGCCCTGCCTTACTCCCTTTTCTGAGACAGGACACCCAGGGAGCAGGTGGCCTCAGGTCTCCCACTACCAAACAGGAAAAAGCCCTGTAAGGCATCGTGAGCAGGACCCCCACCCACCCAGGGCTGAGCCCAGGTACCAGGGAAGAGACCTGCCTCTTACCAACACATACACACACAGCAAAGAACCAAACCAACAGAGTGGAAAGCAGAAAGAAACAACTGGGCCGGCAAGTAGGAAGGCAGGGTGGCCCTCGGCGGCTTGCTGCGCCCATCTCGGCCTCTCGCTGTGCCACTCAGCCGTCGGTGGCCAGGATGACGGCAGCCCCAAAGATGCCCACACTCTCGCCAAGGAGCTTCATCTGGTTCCAGAACTCAACACGCCGTGTGTTGTGCCAATAGGCGACATTGCCATCAATGAGCAGCATGACTGGGGGCAGCAGAATGGCCAGGATCTGGGCAGCCAGGGTCACGTAGTAGCCCGACAGGAAGGCCAGGGCCAGGACGCCGTACAGCACGAAGAAGAGCTGGATCATCAGCTCCCCTCCCGGGAGATGGTTCAGATAGGCCAGCCGGTCCTCCTTGCTGTGCTGCAGCGAGTAGGCCTAAAGACACACCATCCTCTAAGTCTCTCCTGCAGGCTGAGGAGCCTGTCTGGGGACGGCTGGCCCTGAGATGCCACCTGCAAGCCAGTCTCTACCAGGGGGGCCCCTGACTCCCGGCTCAGACCTGGGGCTCTCTAAAAGGAAGGCCTGCATTTCCCCCCACACAGGCTAGGGAGCTCCTGAGGTTAGGGCCTGTCTTTCCTCACCTTCGGGGCTCAGGAGGGCAGAAGCGTGTCTCTGCTGCCAGACTGGGGCTCTCACCTCTGAGTACAGAGCTCTGCACATGGGATATGGTGCCCAGGAACCAAGACGAAGCCAAGTGACCTGGAGCCTGTCCAGGTCCCCAGCCACACTGGCTCCCCCTAGGTCGTCCACTAGGGAGTACCATAACTCACTACCCCAGGCAACCCCCACTGACTCTAAGCAACATAGCCCCATCTGGGGTCTGAACCCCACCAAACCTCTCCTTTCCCCCTCTCCCAGTCCTCTGTGGGCTAAAGCCACGAGAGGACCAGTCCACCTTGTTCTCCTCACTCTCAGGCTTGGGACTGGACAGTCAATCCAACCTCTTCTCTCCCTGGTGGCAATAATGCTGGAAGAAGGGACTCTCAGCCAGGTCTCAGGCACTTGAATGGTCCCTGGGCCCAACAGCTGGCTGGGGCAGTGCCCAGGAGGCAGACCATCAGGAACTATATATGCAAGGCCTTATTCTGCCCACCTCCCTGGGTTCTGCCTCACTTCCAGGCAAGCACTTCCAGCCAACCTACCAGCAAGCCCCCAACCTACCACGCAGATGAGGTAGATGCCCAGGAACACCTGGCCGGTGGACTGGAGGGAGCGGCTGCGGGGCTTCCGGCGGTACAGCTCCCCAGCGCCGCTGGCCAACACAAGAAAGCCGCCGATGATAGCAACTGTGCGCGAGTACATCCGGACCTGGACCGAGGCGAGGGGACCCCAGTCAGGAACTGCAGCCACCACCTTTCTCCTGGCTGTCTAGAGCACAGAACTGCCCATCTCTATACATCCCCTTCCGTCCGATGAACACTCTTACCGTTTCCAAGTGTGGTGGGTAGGTGCAGCAGAGATAGAACTCTTTTTATCAGAAGTGGAAACTGAGGCCCAGGGGATTACTAAAATTGTCCAAGGTCCTACAGAAAGTGTCCAGATACCAAGAGTTGCCCCCTCTTCGAGTACAGACTCGAATGCTAATGTTCTTTCTGCTATAGAGTATAGTCTATCCCATTAAAAAACAGGGATCCCACTGTCCCGCAGTTGTTCACACATCGGCCACCCCCACTGGACTGACAGTCCCTGCCTTTGTCCAGGATTATCGACACCCCTGCAGCGCCTGGTATAGGTTCTGGCACTTCAGATTTACATGCCGCCCTAAATTAATTAGATTTCATGACATCAGATGGCTGGAACCAGTACTCTCCAAGGTCCCTTTTGCCCTATACTCTGACATTACTGACTAATGGCATAAAGGGTTCTGGTCTCACCTGCAATGCTAACTGTGGTGTAACTTTGGCAAAGTCTGTTTCTCATCTTTGCACCTTAGTTTTCATGCCCTGAAAGGCAGTCTCCTGTTGTATCTGAGGGTCTTTCATCCTTGCAGTCTGTAACAATCTCCACAAGCCTAGGGGTTCTGCCTTCCCAGGCTTCACACTATGCACCTGGCTAGCACCATGCATTACCCAGCTGCCCCGGGGGTCACTGGGCACTGGCCTCGGGCTCCCCAGCCCCCTAGCGAAGTGCCGCCTTGGGCCGAGGTGCTCACCTTCAGCCAGTCCCCGTAGTGGACGTAGCCCCCGATGTAGGCGGCGTAGGTGCTAATGGCCAGCTGGAGGGCGGCCCCCAGCGCGAACCAGCGCCGCTTCACTCCAAAGGACATGAAGCTGGCACACAGCACGGCCGCCCCCAAGTCGAAGTACAAGTAGGGCACTGGGATGTCGGGCTTCCTGCGAGCCGGAGAGGGGAAGAAGCAACGAGGACAGAATGAAGCGGGAGAAGAGCCTTACGACCCCCTGAGTTCCCACAAGCTCCCCTGCGCCCCTGAACTGGAGGCCCTTCTCACCGCCAGGACCCCTGCACTACGCTCGATGCCCACCTTGACCCAGACCAGGGCCCCTAACATGCCCGAGATCCCAATTCTTCCCCAGCCCAAGGGTCCCAACTTCTTCCCCACCTAACTGCACCCCCGTTCTTGGGACGGGCCGTACCGCCACCCCACCGCGCTCGGCTGCCGCGTGGGTCCGCTCACCGGCGCGCCTCGGCCCTCTCAGCGTACAGCATGAGCTGGCTGAAGCACCCCCAGAATGGGCAGCGTGTGAGCAACACCGAACCCAGCTGCATAATCAGCTGCAGCATCCACCGTCGCGAACCCATCTTCGACGCCATCTTGGGGAAGGGCAGTCCGCTGCGGCGTCAACCCCGACGGGGAGGCCGGTGCCGGGATGCGACACGCAACTTCCGGGATCTCGCGAGGCGGCGGGGGCGGGGGGGTGAGGGCAGCATTTTCCCCCTTCCGACGGGAAATAATGCTCTCGTTCTCTAGTTCCGGACAGAAGGATATCTTCCAGCTGCGGAGTTTAGCCTTTCTCCCTGCTCTGAGGCTTAAAGACCCCTCCTCGTGGCTGCAAAATTGAAAACTAGACTAGAGGAAGGAACAGTGGGTTCAGGATATCAGCGCCGTGGGCTAACTGGTCTTTGCTGCTAAACCTGGGCTCCAATCCTAACTCCAACCCTAACGGACTTGGGGCATATCGCCTGCACTTTTTTTTTTTTTTTCAAGATTTTATTTATTGGGGCGCCTGGGTGGCTCAGTGGGTTGAGCCGCTGCCTTCGGCTCAGGTCATGATCTCGGGGTCCTGCGATCAAGTCCCGCATCGGGCTCTCTGCTCAGCAGGGAGCCTGCTTCCCTCTCTCTCTCTCTGCCTGCCTCTCTACTTGTGATCTCTCTCTGTCAAATAAATAAATAAAAATCTTTTTAAAATAATTTTAAAAAGATTTTATTTATTTGACAGAGAGAGATCATAAATAGGCAGAGAGGCGGGCAAAGAGAGAGGAGGAAGCAGGCTCCCTGCAGAGCAGAGAGCCGGATGTGGGACTCGATCGCAGGACCCTGAGATCATGACCTGAGCGGAAGGCAGCGGCTTAAACCACTGAGCCACCTAGGCGCCCCTTGCCTGCACTTTCTAAGACCCATCTGTAAAATGGGGAGGACATCCACCTCACAGTGTTGTTAAGCGCTTTCAGTGTGGCAGTGTTGGTACTAGCTCATAGTAGGGGGTAGGTAGATGGTGTAAACACACAAAATCCCTCTTCTTCTATTTAATTTAAGAGTAAGGTGTTCCCGGGGCACCTGGGTGGCTCAGTGGATTAAGCCGCTGCCTTCGGCTCAGGTCATGATCTCAGGGTCCTGGGATCGAGCCCCGCATCGGGCTCTCTGCTCCGCAGGGAGCCTGCTTCCTCCTCTCTCTCTGCCTGCTCTCTGTCTACTTGTGATCTCTCTCTCTGTCAAATAAATAAATAAAATCTTTAAAAAAAAAGAGTAAGGTGTTCCCTTGGCTAAGTCACTCGTAGAGAAGTTTGGCCTCTGTCTGTCTTCCCTCTATCCCCTGAGAAAAAAGCAAGATCCGATGTGGACACGGGACATCTCAAATCAGTCTATTCTCTCCAGCTCCAATGCTCCCGCTGACTACCATCTTTTATTGGTTTAACGGCAGCAGGCTTCCAACTGGCCTCCCCAGCTTCTCCTTTGACCTCCTTGTTAATTCTTAGCCCCCTGTTTTTATATTTTCCTAACATCAGTTACCCTTCCTTTGAATCCCTCAGCGCAATGGCAATTATATATTTTAGATTCTTTGTTAATGACCAGATTAACCCTAGATTGTGAGCTTCATGGGGGCAAAGACAGTCTCAGATTCCTGTTTACTATGTCCTCGCAGCCTAGTAGATGAGATGCATTCAGGAAATACATGTTAAATAGATAAATGAACGAAAGATGTGGCCACTAGATCTCATTCATGGTAGGTAGTAAGTAATTCGTTCAGTAAGTGGGCGAAAGTTCTGGGCACTCCAGGATTGCCACCACAAAGCCACCCCCACCCATCTTCCTGCACCCCCTACCACCCAAATTCATCTTCCAGTATGGAAGTTAAGACTCTACAAGCACTCCCACCAGGCTGTTTAATTCGGGTCTGTTTGCTTCCAGTTCCCTGAGGTGGGGAGAGGAGCCTCGTGCAAATTAAAAATTCCCACTCAGCTAGTAAAGCGACATACAACACCTCTCACATCTTATTTTTTAGTCACTGAAATGAATGAAGTCTGGGCATAACAGAAACATGAGGGAAAGACAGATATATCCAAGTAACATCTAGGAAATGGGATTACTGTGTACCTATACGCTGGGGTGGGGGTGGGAAAGAGGAATGTCCAGATGAAGGAAATGAGAAAAAACATGGATTAAAGGCCATTTTGTTTACCTCCCTCCACGCGCCAGTGACAACCACGTGAGGTAAATTTTCCACAAGTACATAGTACAGAATCAAATTTTCCCTTGGTTTTATTTTTCCGTCTCTTCACCCATTCCCAATTCAAGATTTATTTATTTGACAGATAGAAATTACAAGTAGGCAGAGAGGCAGGCAGAGAGAGAGGAGGAAGCAGGCTCCCAGCTAAGCAAAGAGCCCGATGCGGGGCTCGATCCCAGCACCCCGGGATCATGACCTGAGCTGAAGGCAGAGGCTTTAACCCGCTGAGCCACCCAGGCGCCCCCCCAATTCAAATGTAACAAGAATGCAGAGCCTTCAGGAGGAAGCTAAGGTGTTGAGGAAGACCAGAACTGGGACAGTGTACGCCCATAAAATAGTTGTAGGAGCCTGACTGGGTTGTCCCCACAGGAACAATACCCCTACCCCATCCCACCACTCTCAAGACTTTAGCAACAGCAGTGGCCAGGGACATGTGTGGGGAGGGGCAGGAGACTGGGATTCATGAAGCTTCCCTGGGTACCCCTCCCACCTTAATTCCCTCCGGTTTCCAGTCTCTGCCTTCTACTGCCCTACTCCCTAGAAGGTTGTTGAGAAGTACTAAGGGCCAAATCCCTTTCTAGGGTTGGGAAAGATGCTGGCATTGTACTAAGGCAGAGACTAGGTGAGTGGGAGGGTCAGATGCCCTGCGAGAGGAACACAGCCATTTGTCCCCCCCCCCCCCCCCCCACCGCCGCTGGCCCCACCACCACCACCATTCTTCCCACTCCTGTCCAGGATGACAATTCAGTTGGAAAGACTTCTGAAGAACAGGCTTTTTTGTCATCTACATCTCTACCTGCCGTCCACCTCTCTATCTACTCTCCCTCCTCCTGTTGCCTCCAATTCCCTCTGCAGCAGCCCCTCCCTCTCCAGAGGGCTCTCCCACTCCCCAGCTCCTATGGAGCGCCGCCTGGCCTTGTGCACTGCCACGCCCAGAGCCACAGTGACCAGCATGGTGCCCAGGATATCCAGCACAATAGCTGTCTCAGACAGGCAGAGCCGGGCCTCCGCACTGCTCAGCACCACCCCCAACTGGTGAGGGCCGGGACAAGTCAGGTTGCCCAGGTTGACCACCCACAAGTGCCACAGGTGGTCCAGGTTTCCCAAAGACCCACTGCAGGTCAGTCTTGCACCCAGGGGTTACTAGCCAGCAGCAGCCACATGCCCGCCATCTAGGTGTCTGCAATCACCTTGAAACTTAAGTGTGGCAATCAGTTGTCTACTAGAGAGAGGCTGCCCCCCCAACGAGGCTGCCGAGACCTCAGCCTCCAGCACACTGATGTCACTCATAGCTACAGGGGACCTCCAGGCCTGGCATGGTGGCCAGACCACACATAGCAGTTTCCAGCCAGCTTCTGTAGACAGAAGAGGCCCCCAAGCCTGGCTCTGCCCAGCTCAGTCAGCCAGCTGAGACTCAGCTCGAACTGCTCCAGGTTCCCCAGGCCTCACGGGCTGCAGGGGTCCAGGATGATAAACAGGTTGTGAGAGAGAGCCAGGAGGAGCAGAGAGCCTGGGGTGGTGAAGACGTCCAGGGGCAGGTGGGCCAGCTGGTTGTGGCTGAGGTGCAACCACTCCGGGAGGCCCAGGCCCCCCAGGGCTCCACAGCCAGATTCCACAGCAACACCCAAAGTCCCCACTCAGGTTATCGTGGCTCAGCTCCAAGAGCCGCTCTGCCAGAGAGCCTGAGAAGGAGGCTGAGTCAGGGGAGAACCCCCCACACCCCGCACTTCCTGTGGCTGGACAGGTGCACGGTGCTGGGCTCACTGCTGCCAGATTCCTGAGTAAGGCCATGGCCACTGTGTGGAAGGAGTAGCCACACCTCCCCCATCCTTGTCCCATGAGGGGCTGGGAGGATGATGGCCTCAGGCCTGCATCAGGCTCATGGATACACAGACCTTGGTGCCTCACTCCCCCACCCAGGACTCTGGGGAGTGTGGGCGTGCTAGGGAGAGGAAAAACAGATACTTTTCAGGGGTCTCACCATTTGCCATGTCCCCCAACATGGTCTTATGGACACCTCCCCCATCTCCCATAATTTAACCTGACACCAAGGTTCTGGCAAGCGCCATTGCAGCCTGAGACTCCAGCATTCTGATCCCCTACCCCCGCCACCTCTCATTCCCTTATGCCTACTAGGATGAAAAGCAATCAGGGAAGATGGCCTTTTTAAACCCCGGCACCTCTTCTTTCCTCTCACTCCATATCCACCCCCACTTATTTCCCCCAGCCCAGGAGCAACTCTGCCTTTTCCTGGCCCTAAACACTCCCTGCGTCACTCAACCAGCAAACACTTGCAGAGTCCCTGTTCTGCAAGAGGACACAGCCTTGACCAGATCCTGGCTTAATCTGGCCACTGAGGTCAGAAGTTCAACGCACTCCCTGTATTCCTGGCACCACCTGCCAAGTGCAGCCCCAGCCCAGGAATAGCAGTGAAAAGAATCTCAGCTCTAGTTACCTGCCCTCCTGGCCTCCCGCCAGAACCCCAGCACCAAGCAGCAGAGATCCTATCTTAGGGAAGCCACAGCGTTGAGGGTGGGGATGGGGCGGGGGGCAGGTTGAGGACATCTCCAAGGCCTTGTGGCCTTATAACCAGGGGAGTAGGATCCTGCCCTGTCTAAGAACACCACCCCTCACTCCCCACACCATGGCCCTCTCCTTTTGAGCCCCACACCCTGGTCTATCACTTGTCAGGATGGCAGCCTGAGGCCCCTAGGAGGTCTCAACTCACCACATCTCACATCCACAAGTCAAAAAGGGGTCAGGCATCTTCTCTTTCATTCTATACTGCCTGCCTAAGAAATCTGCTGTCATCTGTAATTCATATATATATAGGTATCTATCTATCTATCTATCTATCTATATATATTTGCCCATCTATAATCCATCTTCTCTGGACACAAAGGAAAGAAATACTCACTCTTCTTCTCACTCGGCCAAAGGTCAAAATACTCTGTTCTGGCCTTTGAAGAGTGTCCAGCATTGCTTTCAGAAACAGACTGGTCTGGGGACAGGGTGTCTGTACCCAGAACTTCTGCCTTGCCCTAGGAGGCCAACCAAACAAGTTTCTTTCTGGGTTCCCTCGTGTGCTCACCAGCCCCACGCAGCAGGTCTTAAGAGAATCCTAATGGCCGTATGGAAGACATGGTTACCAAGGGCCAGGCATCTCATTAAAGGCTTGATTTAATCCTCAAGTGAGACACTCATTTTACAGAGGAAACTAACACTCGGCAAAGATACACAGGCTGCCAAGTCACACTGCTGATCAGCGGCTGCGGTGAGATCTGACATAACCTAGACCTGTCTGAATCCGGCCATGCGCCTAACCACCAAACCACAGTGATCAAGACTGGGCCACTGTCTCACTCGGCAAACACCCCTCAAAAAGTTAAGGTCTATGAGTGAATAACACAGATTATCACCAGAATGGGAAAAGCAGCTGAACCACCATCAACCTAGAATATAAATCTGAGCCTTTGGTTGATCAGATTTGAGCCCCTTTGAATTAGTTCAAGGGATCTGGTTCAAGGAAATTATAGTGAAATTTTTGAAAAATCACTGTGAATAATCTTTAAGGGGGACCTGGCAAGCTGTTGCTAAAATGTGTGACTCATGATTGTGGAGTTGCTGAGTTCAAGCCCCACCTTGGGTGTTGAGATTATGTAAAAAATAGAATCTCTTTTAAAAATTATAAAAATCTTTAATGGATGCTTGGGTGGCTCAGTGGGTTAAGCATCTGCCTTCAGCTCAGGTCATGATCCCAGGATTCTGGGATCAAGCCCCACATCGGGCTCCTTGCTCAGCAGAGAGTCTGCTTCTCCCTCTCCCACTGCCCCCTGCTCATGAGCTAGCTCTCTCTCAAATAATAAATAAATAAGATCTTTTAAAAATCTTTTCAAAATTAAAAATTATAATATCTGAGAAAATATTACAAACTGAAGGTTACCAGAGACTTGAGCTCACTCATCAAAAGTTCCAACTTTCATTAAGTCAGACAAGTGTAACAACAGTTAACAAAATTCAGAAAGCTTCATTGAGCATGCTGTGTGAGCAGTTACCTAGGACACAGTGACCACCAGGTGCCCGCATGAGGGCACCAAAAGTAAGTTATACTCAAACAACTTCAATTCTTTTTTTGATAGGCTAACTAGATGACTATCACAGACAAACATCTGGATCTTATTAAAGTCTCTCATCACATTCCTTGCGATAATGAAAACACAGAAGACAGTTTATACAAATTGGAATTAATACAACATTGGGATGGATAACTGCTATATTATAGAATCAAGATTTTTTAAAAGCTCTTAACAGGCTGGAATAGTTGGCTGAAAAAAGCCATTTCACTGGAGAAGACAAGACGGCTCCCAGTCACATCTGTGTGCCCCTCACCGGGTGCTGCGAGAAAATGAAACATCCTGAAGAGCAAGGCCTAGCTTGCTGGACACCTGTGCTCTAGCCACAGGACAAAGGGCACAGTACCACCTGTTTCACAAAGCAGTGAGCTCCCCATCAATGAAAGAGGTCAAGTAGAGACAGTCTATTGAGGATGCGGGAGAGAGGATATTTTAACTGGAAGACGGGGCGCCTGGGTGGCTCAGTCGGTTAAGCATCTGCCTTCAGCTCAGGTGATGATTCCGGGGTCCTGGGATTGGAGCCCTGTATTGGGCCCCCTGCTCAACAGGGAGTCTGCTTCCCCCTCTGCCCCTCCTCCTCCCATGCTCTCTCTGTCTCACTCACTCTCTCTCTCAAATAGATAAAATCTTTTTTTTTTTTTTTTTAAGATTTTATTTATTTGGGGTGCCTGGGTGGCTCAGTGGGTTAAAGTCTCTGCCTTCAGCTCAGGTCATGATCCCAGGGTCCTGGGACCGAGCCCCACATCGGGCTCCCTGCTCTGCAGGGAGCCTGCTTCCACCCCTCTCTCTCTGCCTGCCTCTCTACCTACTTGTGATTTCTGTCTGTCAAATAAACAAATAAAATCTTTTTTAAAAATTTTTCATTTATTTGACAGAGAGAGAGCAAGAGAGAGCACAAGCAGAGGGAGCGGCAGGCAAGAGGGAGGGAGAAACAGGCTCCCCACTGAGCAGAGAGCCTGATGTGGGACTTGATCCCAGGACCCTGGGATCATGACCTGAGCCGAAGGCAGATGCTCAACCAACTGAGCAACCCAGGTGCCCCTCAAACAGATAAATCTTAAAATCTTAAAAAATATATATATATGTGTATATATATATATATGTATATGTGTACATATATACTATATATATATATATGAATGAGCCTGGGTGGCTCAGTCATTAAGTGTCTACCTTCAGCTCAGGTCATGATCCCAGGGTCCTGGGATGGAGCCCCCCATCGGGCTCTCTACTCAGCGGGAAGCCTGCTTCTCCCTCTCCCACTCTCCCTGCTTCTGTTCCCTCTCTCGCTGTCTTTCCCTCTCTTTCAAATAAATAAATAAAATCTTTTTTAAAAAAATTATAAACTGGAAGGCTGGACTATTCCCTATGAGCTGCAAAACCCCCGGCATCTCTAAGTCAGGATATCTGTGCTGAGCTTCTTATACCACCTGGGCCATCCCTGGCCGCAGAAGCCTCCTGTCTGCACACTGTTCACATACTGACTTCTGGCTTCTCCTTCCCATAGCCAGGACACAAGGATGACAGCAGGACACTTTCAGAAAGAGTAATCTGAACAAAAGCCAAAGTGTATCTGAGGTCAGCCTCCATCTGCAGGGGTGAAGGGTCCATTACTGGATTGCCCCCTTGCAGATATCCGCAGCCAAACTGCCCCTCCCCCCACAGCGCCCACCTGATGAACACCCCTGGGTGTGCCCAGCTCTCCACCTTCTGTGTCTGCACCTCAGCCACTTGACGGGACTACTTCAAGGTCACACAATGGGCATCCGATTACACCCTAAATGCATGAGTTCGGACCCCAGCAACCATGCCATTTCTCCCGTGTTTCTGAACCAGTGGACATGCCCTCCTTCCCCCTCACCTCCCCGTCAAATTTACAAACACCAGCAACTGTACGGTCTTCTCCTTCCTTCCTCTTTATAGTGGAAGAAGGGCCCCCTCCCATCAGTGGCCAAAACGTCTGTGGCTGTGGGTCTCGTCTACGACCTCCTGGAGTTCACGATGAGGTAACGACTCTGAAACACCCCAACTGCAGCCCAGTCCTCCCTGCTGAATGCCAGGCTTGTCACCCACCTGCCCGGCTGCCATCTGCTCTTCAGGGTTTCACGGGTAAGACAAATACGGCAGAACAAGACTCTTGATTTTGCCACAAACCTCTTCCTCTCTCCTTGTTTACCATCCACCCGGTAGCGGCTCTCAGTTCCTCTCCGCCCGCCACCTCAGCCTCAGACCTTCTTCCTCAGCAAGCCCTGTTCCTCTGTCACCACCATGTCGTGCCTGGACGACCGGAATGCAGTGATGTGATTCCACCTTTGCCCCTTGACAGGACTAAAGCCCTCGACAGCTTCCAACCCTCGAACAGCTCCCCACTGTGCCAAGAACAGATTCCAGTCCCTACGATGGCAACGAGGCCCTGCGGGATCCGGCTCTTGTTCATGGGGCTTCAGCCACCTGTCTTCTAGTAGTTCCTAAACACCCCAAGTTCCTAGCACCCTCACTTAGCACCTGCTGCTGCCCCTATCCAAGCACTCTTGGCTGGCACCTCGTTCAGATTTTGGCTTACATGACATCTCAACATCCCAGAATGTTGTCCTCAGAGCAGTACCTTTATCTCCCCACAGTGACCACGAGCAGCTACCTGAAACTAGGACAGAGCCCAGAGCAAACGGGGCTGGATCCGAAAAGAAGCCACCACTGAGGAGTCCCTCCACTAAAACTAACTTCAGAGTCAGCATCAGAAGGATTGATCGGACAGGTTATTTGAGAAGTCACTGGAAATATGCCTCACCCTCACCTCACTTAACCAGTCAGGAATTGAGTTAGTTCCCCGTTAGACTTTTCAACAAAATTGAAAATGACAGGAAAATGGGATGGGGAGGTCACAGCCCGCCCAGGGTTGGTCCCCGCCACCGAAGTATGCGCTCAAGAAACCTGAGGGAGAGCCCCGCTGCTCCGAGCTTGCCCTTCATCTCCCATGTCCTTTACTGATCCCTTGTCCTCTTTTCAAGCTTGACCTCAAGCTTTCCTCAAATCCCACTCCATCCTGGATGGCTTTACATCTCGACTCAGACAACTCATCTAGTTATTAAACTGGTAACTTTTGAACTTCTACCTTCAATTATACTCAACAGCTGGGTGCTAGGGAATAATACAAAAATGAGTATGTCATTATCCTTGCCCCGGAGCCTCAAAATTCCCCATCAGACCACGCAAGGAAAACCTAAACAAGTAACTTATAATGCAAATCATATATGCCACATGACGTGAGTGATACAAAAAATTCTAGGAATCGCTTTCCGCTTTAATCGTCGAGGATGGCTTCACAGGTGGCTCTGAAGCAAGGCACGGTAGGATAAGACAGATAAAATAAGACAGGCTGGGAGTCATCGGAGAGATCATCTATCCCTGTCTCTCTTCTATCGTAACAAGTCTAAGATGCTAAGATTAGCAAGCCCTTCATCAGCTGGGGATGAGGCAAGCACAGCCGGCAAGTTTCATCCGACATGAAGTACACTGCATTGTCAGAAGTGCAAGGGATAGGGATAAAGAAATGTTTTAGAATCTAGAAGTTATGCAAGACGTTAGCAATCAAGGGTGGGAGCAGGAAAACGTTTGCCTTATTTTCTAGCTTTCTCTAATGAGCCATGTAAGGCTTTTAGAATAAAACAGAACAAGCTTGTTTTGAAACTTTATCAGCAGTAGTCTATGAGCAGTGGATAGCAGCCAAACAGCATCCTTTCCTCCCCTGTAAGGTCCCCGCGCTCTTATGTCGAACCCCTTAAGTTTAGGCTATACATGCTGCAGATTTTTTTTTAAGATTTTATTTATTTGACAGACGGAAATCACAAGTAAGCAGAGAGGCAGGCAGAGAGAGAGGAGGAAGCAGGCTCCTTGCTGAGCAGAGAGCCCGACGCGGGGCTCAATCCCAGGACCCTGGATCATGACCTGAGCCAAAAGCAGAGGCTTTAACCCACTGAGCCACCCAAGCACCCCCATGCTGATGATTCTTAAAGGAGAAATCTCTGGCATGAGCAGCCTCCTCCAGCAGTGATGAGAAAGTAAACCCACCATGTAAACAATGACCATCCTCCAATCCCAATTCCCAGACCAGACCTGCCCCTGCCTCTCTCCCCACCGCTGCTCACCCTGCACGCTGCAGGTCCTAGCCTCATACGTTCTCACCACCGTGTCCCTCCTGTCAAGAAGACAGGTGATTCTATCCCTGTGTAGGACTAAAAGATCTCTGTATCTTCCTTTACTCACTAGTAGGTCTTGTGGAAGAACAGATTGCAACACACACACATTCTTAACTTCAAAAATGTCAAGGAGCCTTTATCCTTCATCACGAGCTCCAGGCTGGAGCCCCTGACCTAAAACCACAGTGCCTGAGCAGTTTTCAAAGCAGCAAGAAACTGCTCGGGCTCTTCACAGCACAGACTCCGCATCAGCTCCCTGTGCGCATGCTACCTATCCCCTCCAGACTGCAGCTTTGGCACAGCAGTAAACCCAAAGACATGCGGCCACAGGGAAGGAAGTCATCGGGCACTGGGGTAGAGAGGACTGTTTGTCCTGCGGAGCTACCTGCACACGGGTCATCAGAGACATGAGCCCTCCGCATCGTACTCCTCAACAGTTCAGTGCTCTTCCAATCTAGCGGGCCATTTCTGCCACTCTGCCCCATCTGTGTCCCATCCTACACCTGGCAAACAAGTGAGCAGGGGACATGCCATCAGTTTGGAAAGTCACAGAGTAGCAGCAGGAGCCCACATGTGGATGTAAGCCTGAGGTTTTGTTCCGGCTCTGTCAGCACAGGTAGCAGTGGTTCTCAGGACAAGTCACTCAGCCCCGTGGAACCCACTCTCCTTCTGTAAAAGGAGTGCTTTTCATATTATAATCAAAGGAATTCCCCTGGACTGCAGGGCAGAGGTAGAGGTGAGATCGGTTAGACAGAAGGCAGGACTGAGACAACCCCCACCCTTGCCCAACTGCTTTACTTTATCAACCTCATTTAAAATGCCACACAGGGGCGCCTGGGAGGCTCAGTTGGTTAAGCCACTGCCTTCAGCTCAGGTCATGATCCTGGAGTCCTGGTATCAAGTCCTACATCGGGCTTCCCCTGCTCTGCAAGGAACCCGCTTCTCCCTCTCCCTCTGCCTGTTAATCCCCCTGCTTGTGCTCTCTGTGAAATAAAATCTTTTAAAATAAATAAAATGTCACATAAAGGGGCGCCTGGGTGGCTCAGTCGTTAAGCATCTGCCTTCAGATTAGGTCATGATTCCAGGGTTCTGGGATTGACCCCCACATTGGGCTCCCTGCTCAGCAGGAAGCCTGCTTCTCCCTCTCCCACTCCCCCTGCCTATGTTCCCTCTCTTGCTGTGTCTCTGTCAAATAAATAAAATCTTAAAATGATCTCGGGGTCCTGGGATGGAGCCCCGCGTCGGGCTCTCTGCTCCGCAGGGAGCCTGCTTCCTCCTCTCTCTCTGCCTGCCTCTCTGCCTACTTGTGATCTCTCTCTCTCTCTGTCAAATAAATAAATAAATCTTTAAAAAATAAAAATAAAAAATAAAATAAAATAAAATGCCATATAAAGCCTCTGACGATCATTTAATCCAATCTCATCCTCCAACTCAACCGTCCCAGGACCCAGCTAACATTTACGGAGCACCTTCCAGTAGCAAGCATTTTAAAGATCTTTAGTCTTCCACACTGACAGTAGGGGACAGGTATGAGTTCCATGTTGACAGTGGGGAAGCAAAGGCTCAGACTGGTGAAATGATTTATCCACAATCTCAAAGTGAGGAAAGGGAGAGTGGGGATTCCAGCCCAACTAGTTATGCCTCCAAAGTCCTTGTTCTTTCTTCTTTATCTCACTGCCTTTCACACTGTCCTAACTCCACCTCTTGAAGTGCTTCAGGTTCCCCATCATTGCATAAACTAAAACTGAAGAGTCAAAAAAGTACTCCCTACCAGAAATAGTTGGTACCTACAGTCTTTCATTCACACCTGAAGACTAATGGGGAAGAAGTTACGGTGTGGATACATGACACAGACCTTCCTCCCAGGCTTCTATTTTCCATTACTCACATTCCCTCCTTTAATGGCATCTCTTACAGTTTCTAGAGCTTACAAGGCTTCCCTTCTGCCTCCCTCTTTCACCTTTTCCAGAAGCTTACACTTCCATGCATACTAAATTGAAGGTCTGGTACTTTAAATCTAACTCTGGCCAATGGCAGATGAAAGGACCCTTCTCAGTCTTCTTGTTTTTCTTCCAAACAGCCCATAACAAATGGCCTCATGTATGTGTCCACTCACACACACCTCCCAACCCTGGATCCCCTACTCAAATTATACACTTTACTGTATCTCTGGGTGAGCTCCAGTGGGTGGAAGGAGACAGGGTAGAGAGTAGGAAGCAGAGAATCTAAAGGGAAAGATGACCAAACACCGCCCCCCCATACCCCCACCCTCTGGGGTCTCTAAAGCACGTACAAACCTGAGACATGAGTGATGGTTAAAAAAATTTGGGTTTTATTGTTTTTGCTAAACAATACTAAAAAAAAAATTTCATTTTGAAGGCAGGGCTTGAATTATTTAATTTTGATCCATTTATTTAATTAAAAAAAAAAAAGGAAGGGGAAAGAGATCATGGCCAAAAAGATAGTAGTTAACCCCCACCCCACCCCCAAAGCTCTAGCCAGTCACATGAGCATCACCCACTTCCCACTAGGTGCCTGATATTCAGCTGGTGGCACACTCGGCCCCACTGGACTGCCCTGAAGGCACAGGGGCACTGCGTGCCAGTTTTCACGCTCAGCAGGTTAGTCAAACCAGACAAACTGGTGGGCTAAAGTCCAGAAGTTCTCTCCAGGTTTTCTGCCCATCGGCTGAGCACATACAAACTATCATAGCTTGTAAAATTTAAGGGGGGTGGGGAAGGGTATAAAAGCAGGAGGTTGGTGGGAGAAGAGAAACTACAGGTCACCCAAGCTTTCTCCTGGGCTAGTGGCTCTGGATACAGACTTCGAGAGACCGGGAGAGGTGGGCTCCAGGTTTCTTATGGAAGAAAATCATCCTTCGAGGAGGAGCTGAGACGTGCCATGCAAAAGTTTTCTTCCTGCAGAGGGCACAGGAGACAGGGCAGCGGACTCTCCCATCTAGGAGACGGGAGAGTGGTGAGGAAGTTCTTCTAGTACCATGAAGTAAGACAAAAGGCAGAGGGAGAATCCTGAGGTTCTGGCCCAATGTGAGACTGGTACACACACACGGTTAAAGACTAAAAAGCCATCAGGAACCCTCACAGCTGAATCCCACCTGCAAACACTGGCTCTAGAAAGTGCTGCAGAAGATTCTTGCTGTGAACCAAGTCAAGTTAGTTGCCTGGCTATAGTGGTGGGGAGGGTAATACGTTTTTATTTTCGAAGGGATGAGGTGGGAAGAGCGGCCATGATCTAGTAAAAAGAGACCTGCAAGAAGCAGAAAATATTTAGAGAACATTTTAATATATATTTTCATATATATATTTAAAGTTAAGAAAAATAAAACTAATTCAAGCCATGCCCTGTGCAAAAAAAGGGAAAAAAAAAAAGAAAGAAAAAAAAAAGACAAATTTAAAGTGAGACCTCTGTCTGCTGCTCTAGTCTCAACTTAAGTATCACAGTCAGCTTGTTACTTTTATTTTGGAAGAAGAGAAGATGTAAAAGTTTCTTTCGATCACTCAGAAGGCAAGTGTAGCCACTTATAAAAAACAGAATGGCAGGGACAGACTAGGAAAGTCAGAGGTGAAAGGGCAGAGCAGGAAAGGAATTTTCAAAAATAAAATTAACAAGGTGACTGTTCCAGAAGGGGGCTTTGAAAAGGACATGGTGGACCGAAGTCTGTTAGTCAAGTAATGATTCAACTTTTAAATTATTCTCTTGTTCTTTTTTGTTGGGTGTTGTGTTTGTTCAAGTCTAAGATTTGGAAATGCCGACCCTTTGTTAACAAGAGCCAACAGGAAATAAAGGATCCCTTCCCTCCCCCGGCCTGCCTCCGCCGAAGCCACCACCATCGCCTCGTCGGCTGGATGCTGGAAGAGTCCTCCGTGTGTGCGGACTCAGGATGACAGGGCAGCCTCCTTCTGTGGTTGCTGGGCTTGTGAACGCTGCAGTATCTTTTGGCTTTCCACGTCTCTAAAATGTTTTTCAACCTGAAAGAGACCAGTTCAGCCTAGGTCAGAACAGGAGATGGGCACCATGGCCTCCCAAACAGTTCATGCCAGGCCTCCACAGCCTGTCCTGGCTGTCCAGCTCAGGGACCATTCAGGCCCCTCCGCCCTCGCTATCCGCGGGCCTTCGCGGCCAGGGAGAGGCGGCAGCCTCTTTGTTTCAGCCGCCTGTGCTGCACCTTCAGCTCAGACTGTCTAAAGGAAAGTGAACCGATAAGCTCAAACGCAGTACGAGAAGAGATTATTTTGACCCCAACTCCCTCTCCCCTCTTCATGTAAGTGCAGAAAAGCTGACGGGGAATTAACAGTATTAGACTTTTTACACCCACAGCGTTGGTCTCTCGATGCTCAGAGTGTTTTTACAAATGCTGCAACTCAATCAAGACAGTCACATGACATATGCAGGGTCACAGACGCCAAAAGCAACTGATTGATACCAACCAGCCCATCCTGAGAAGAATCCAGCCTGGGATGAGAGGAACTGCTCAGGCGCAGTCCCATGGAATGGTCTGGCTAATTCTGAAAAGCCACACTGCCGAGGACATGGGGCTGAGCGCTCACTTTATCGCACTGCCCAGTGGGTTCCATCCCCACACAAGTGGCCCAGCCAGAGCAGCGGAGCACTGCAGCGCAGAGGGCAGGGGACTAGGCAGGGCTGCTCTCAGGCTGGCATGTCGGAGCAGGCACAGACTGCAGCACAAGGGCCTGCCCTGAGGCTGGAGGGGTGAAGGCCAAGGAATCATCCTCTCTCTAAAGGTTCACGGCTCCTTTACTTACTATTTTGCGTACATGGCTCAGTGCACTCCCCTCTTTGCCTTTACAGTTTTCCACTTGATATGGGGGTGTAATAACAACTTCTTCCATGACTACGATGTTTTTTTCTTGCCATTTACAGTCTTTAATGCTGGAAGGAGAAGAAAGCAGGTGAAAGTTGCCTCTTGGAGGCATCCCACACCTCCTGCCTGATGAATAAGTAACTCGAGAAAACTGACCCCAACTTCTCAGCTCACAGCTCAGACAGTAACCAGATGCCAGCAGCCCATAGGGTGCAGTAGCCAAGAAACAGCCCCTGGCATCACTGGCTAGGAAAAGCAATGACATGATGCACATTCATCCCAAGGAGAGCCCAGAAGAATTACTCGGAAGCACTGGGGACCTAGAAAAGCAGAGAAACCTTGGTGGCAGCCTCAGAAGTCTAATCCAAATTGAATTCAAATGAACAGCGAGGCTCAGGCCCCTAGATTCAACTAAAGCAGCAGCCTAGGGCAGGGGCTGGCAACCTTTTTCCATAGAGTCAGACAGTAAGTATTTGAGGCTGTGAGCGCCATCCAATTTCTGTCCCAACCACTGAATTCTGCTGCTGTGCCTACTACAAAAGCAGCCACAGATGATACATAAAGAAATGAGTTGATCTGCCTGGAGTTTGCCAACCTTTGACCTAGGGGAAAATAGCACCTTTAGAAAGACAGGAAAAGAAATTCCCCCAACTTGCTATGATCTGCACGCTGTCCCCTACCTCCCGAAATGGAAACCGCTCCTCAAACCAGCCCCTCTCAATTATCAGACAGCTGGGCACTTGCCAGACTGGGAAAACCCATTCCAGTTCACACTTGGGGAAACGCAGGGCAGCTGATATTCCTCAGAGTTCCCTCACATACCTGTAAATGTTCAGACACTCATACCACGGCCTCAGACAGCTCTGATGCCAGCTGCCATCTGTGCACCAGACCCAGGTGGTTAAATAGGGTAACAGAAGGCAGCAGGGGGGAGGGGGAGTGTCAAATGTTTCAGTTTTTCAGCAGCTAGGGAAGCTAGTGGAGAGTCAAATGACTTCTGCTGTGACAAAATGTCTTTTAGGAGGTGGTAATAAGGTGGCCTTCTGCTTTTCCTAACTCCCTATATACACCCCGATGTACAATTAATTAGAAAGAGACAGACACGTAACTCTCCCTTAGTAAAACTGCATCAGCTTCTGGAGAAAGTTACAAGATCAAAATAATAAAGAGAAAGAAGCCACGAGTTCTAAATTATTGAATACTAGTTCTGAAGAGGATCTTCAGGAAAATCTAATCCCAAACCAAGTTTTGCCCATGAAGGCACTGAAGGCCAGGGAAGACAACCTGCCCGCGATTCCACCATTCTGCTGTACGGGAAAACCCACATCCCTGGACACCAAGGTGCTGCCAACACACTACCCAGCACCTCTGCTGACCTCCAGGAACACAACTACCACACAGCGCGGCCAGGCAGCATCGCCCCCGGGGACAAGGGACCCCTATGCTCCCCCGACTCACGTCTTGTGTATGGTCTGGAAGAGCTGCTGGCCCTCTAGGGAAACACCAGCGCTGATTGCATAGGCCTGGCTCAGCTTCTCCTCCTTCTCTGTCCGTGCTTTGCTGGCAAGCTAGGGTGGGGGAGAGGAAAGAGACTCAGAAAAGCATTCACCTTCATTCTTCCCAACAGTCAGGACCTGTTGAGGAAAGGAGGCTAGGAAAGACTGGTTTGGTAGCTTCAGTTTTCTCAGAGTCCAGAAGTGAAACAAACACACCCCAAGATGCCTGAGTAGTTACCGCTATGGTGGCAAACATTCCTTCCATCCACTTACTGAGCGCCCACCAGGTACCCATGCACCGCGCTAGGCTAGAGATACAGCACGGAGGCGGGGACTGGACAGAGACCATGAACAAAAACAGAGTAACTTCAGATGGTGCTAAAAGGAGTTAGGCAGAAAATAAAGCACAGCAATGTTACACAGGTGGACTGGGACATGACAGTCGGAAAAAAAGGTAACGCATACATATCTATGAAAGGGGAAAATTAAGAATTTTTATCAGCCACTGCTAGAGTCTCAGGTTCAGAAATTAATGTCTACGACACCTGCAGAGACCAGAATTTTAGGTTCTAAAGACGACCTTTCTGGTACCACTATCTGTGCTCACATGAGGAGCCAAAACTCAAGTAAACCTAACCCATGGATACCGCTGACCTTCAACTTAAGCTACAGATATCCTACTCTTTAGAATATGGAATGGTGTGCATTCTACCTTATGTTTGTTCCTTATCTGCCCTCTAGTGGAACGCTCACAAACTGATCAAAAGAAATTCTAACAAACTCTAGTACAGTAGTTCTCCGCCCCTCCCCCCCCTTATCCAGGGTCAACCTTGGTCTGGAAACAGCTGACGCTCCTCCTGGGCATATCATCAGGTCAGGTCAACAGTAACTTAATGCTACATCACAGTGCCTACATCATTCACCTCATTTCATCACATCACCGAGGCATCTTATCACCTCCCATCAGGACAAGAAAGGTAGTAAAAACAATACAATGAGGTTATTTTGAGATAGAGAGAGACCATATTCACGTAACTGTTATTACAGCATATTGTTATACTTTTTTCTGTTATTAATCGTTATTGTTGTTAGTCTTTACTGTGACTAATTATAAGTTAAACTTTATCATAGTTATGTGTGTACAGGAAGGGAAAAAAACAACTAATACATATAGGGCTCAGTACTATTCATGATTTCAGGCATCCTCCAGGGTCTTGGACTACAAACCCTGCAGATAAGGGGAGACTACTGTAGTCTACTAAAATCTAGTAAATCCCTCCCAACAGGGGTTGGTTGCCCTGTCAACCCCTACTGTCCCTCTAATACACTTCTAGTCCCCACCCTACTGTACTGGTTGCTAGAGACTCCAGAATTACAAATTCATTCTAGTGTAAAGCAAAACAAATGTGCTGGACAAGATGGTTAAAATGAAAGGCAGAAAATGCACCTGGAAGTCAGACAAATGATTTGGAGATTTTTCCGGCCCATGAACATGAGCACCTTAGTATACCGATGCTGCAGCTAGTACACTAGACATACGCACAGACACACACATGAGAACACACAGTTTGTCCCCGAATACCAGCTCCTTAAAATAGAGAGTCATACCTCATACACATCCCCAAAGTACCTGGATATTTGGAATTCCTAAACATTTCTATTCCATTTTAACAGTGACCCCTCAAACCATAGACCAAATATCGTTTTAGAGGCAAAGTGTCTAATTGTTAGCAAAATGAAGCACTTTATTAAGTTGTGGGTTTGACTATGAAGAGAAAAGGAGAACTTTGGGTTACGGGGAGCCCTACCTCTGAGTTTCAAAAATCATCTGAGGGGTGAGGGGTGTGAACACAGAAGAGAGATGTCATGCATGCTGTCATCTCAGTGTCCCCAGGAAAAAGAGGAAAGAAAGGCCAGAACTCTGCAGTGATCTGAAGCCTGAGCTCCCTTTTCACATAGTCCCCAGCACGTGGAGAGAGACAAGTACAGCAGCACTAAATAATCTTTCAAGTCTGGTCCTGCCATTCTGGCCCTACCGGGCTAGAACTCCACAGAGAAAGAAATGCACAGGGCTGACAGTATTCCCCAGAGCCTCAGCAATCCCAACTGCAGCAAGAAAGCTCTCAGTCTCTATGGAAAAAGAACCACTGATGGTGTATTTTAAGCAGCAAAAAGCAAAACTTAGTCACCCAGAAAACCTTGATAACAAGGAGTTTCTTTGAGTCTCACTTGCCAAACCACCCTGTAGAAAATCTGAAGTCTCCAAGGAAAGAAGGGAAAACCAGGGGACAACAGAGCTCCCCTGGATTAACCACTGCTCTTGCAGGGCTCCTGTGGAGCGCAAATGATCCGGCAGCTATTTACCTTCCCCCCTCCAGGTCTTTTAAAAAATGTTTATCCCTGGGGCACCTGGGTGGCTCAGTCGGTTAAGCATCTGCCTTCAGCTCAAGTCAGGATCTCAGGATTCTTGGATCAAGTCCCACATCAGGCTCCCTGTTCTGCAGAGAGTCTGCTTCTCCCTCTCCCTCTGTTGCTCCCCCCATTCGTGTTCACTCTCTCCCTCACTCTGTCAAAATAAATAAATAAAATATTTAAAAATGTTTATCCCTGGATGCCTGGGTGGCTCAGTGGTTAAGCGGCTGCCTTCAGCTAAGGTCATGATCTCAGGGTCTTGGGATCGAGCCTCACATCAGGCTCTTTGTTCAGCAGGGAGCCTGCTTCCCCCCACCCCCCGAAGTAGGCCTCTCTGCCTACTTGTGATCTCTCTCTCTGCCAAATAAATAAATAAAATCTTTTTTAAAAACGTGGGTGCCTGGGTGGCTCAGTTGGTTAAGCAACTGCCTTTGGCTCAGGTCATGATCCTGGAGTCCCAGGATCTGAGTCTCGCGCTCCCTGCTTAGCGGGGAGTCTGCTTCTCCCTCTGACCCTTCCCCCCTCTCATGCTCACTCTCTCTCTCAGATAAATAAAATCTTTAAAAAAAATAAAGTTTATCCCTGAAAACCAAAATCATCTCCTTGTGTTGGATCAGACAAAGCTGCTTCTATAAAGCTTTTGTTGACTAGATAAGAGAGGATACCCCCAGCAAAATATCCTTGTCACCGACATAGCAGATTAAAAACTAACCTCACCCATTCAGTAAGAGAGGAAATGGCTCAGGGAAACCAGGCACCTATGCTGAATGTTTAAGAACAGAACTGACAAACTTAAGCAAGAAGGAGGAGGAAAAAGGCTGGGAAAGGAGTCACTTTTGAATTCTTGCCAGAGGCAGAATAAAATGTATATAAATCTTGGGGCGCCTGGGTGGCTCAGTGGGTTAAGCCGCTGCCTTCGGCTCGGGTCATGATCTCAGGGTCCTGGGATCGAGTCCCGCATCGGGCTCTCTGCTTGGCAGGGAGCCTGCTTCCCTCTCTCTCTCTCTGCCTGCCTCTCTGTCTACTTGTGATCTCTATCAAATAAATAAATAAAATCTTTTAAAAAAAAAATGTATATAAATCTCAGCCAGAAGTGATTCCTTTGGACCGTCTGAGTAATAGCAACAGTTAGAAAACAAGGATTTCAAAATACGCTTCTAGCCCCCCAAAATACCAGGTGTATAATCTCCTCTAAAGGCTCTGAAAGCAAAGGAGAATAGACTAGATGATTCTCTATTTCAACTCATAGTGCAAACAGGTCCCAAATGCTAAATGATAAAGTGCCCCTAGAGGGGCACCTGTGTGGCTCAGCTGGTTAAGTGTCCGACTCTTGTTTCAGCTTAGATTGTGATCTCAGGATCGTGAGATCGATCCCTGCAGCAGGCTCCGCACTCAGTGCGAAGTCAGGTTGTCCCTCTCCCTGCCCCTCATCGCCCTCTCTTGCTCTCCAATAAATAAAATCTTTACAAAAAAAAAAAAAAAAAATAGCCTTGGAAAAGTCAACAGAGGGGCACCTGGGTGGCTCAGTGAGTTAAGCCTCTGCCTTCGGCTCAGGTCATGGTCTCAGTGTCCTGGGATCGAGCCCTGAGTTGGGCTCTCTGCTCAGCAGGAAGCCTGCTTCCCCCTCTCTCTGCCTGCCTCTCTGCCTCTCTCTCTCTAATAAATAAATAAATCTTTTAAAAAAAGAAAGAAAAGTCAACAGAAATCAGAGTAAACTGACTGTATTTCAATTTGCCCCAATATCCTCAATTACTCTGCTTGTACCTGCAATTGTGCTCTGGGGGATCTGGATGCAATGCAAACTCTGAAACCTCCAGCTGTCTGTTTATGAATTGTATTTTCATGGCAATCTGAAAAATGTTTTTATCTGATTCAGCTACACAGATCTGCTTTCACCCGAACTTAGGCTCCCTCAGAGGAGCCTAACAAACAGGAACAAGGATGGTCATCCTCACAAAAGGAATCCAGAAGTCTTCTCTCAAAACTGGGGATGAGATTACCTTGCTCTTTTTAGGCATGTTCCTGAAAACTCATGAAAACCGTAGATAAGCCTTCTTTTGTAAAGCAAATGACTATCACTCTACCCTCAAGTTAGCAGTTACTTAGGCTTGAAACCCCCCACATCACTCATGCATATGTATAAATGGTCCAGTTACTTCAAGATAGTAAGTTTACAGTTACTGTCAAACCACTACAGGGAACCAATAAAAGCTGCCCTCAGTAGAGGTGTAGGGTATACCTTTTAAACTTGGGAAGATTGGGGCGCCTGGGTGGCTCAGTGGGTTAAGCCTCTGCCTTTGGCTCAGGTCATGATCTCAGTGTCCTGGGATCGAGCCTCGCATCGGGCTCTCTGCTTATCAGGGAGCCTGTTTCCCCCCACCCCCGCCCCCGCCTGTCTGTCTGCCTACTTGTGATCTCTGTCAAATAAATAAATAAAATCTTAATAAATAAATAAACTTGGAAAGATAACCAGAATTGCAATTTTTAAAAATTCAATGACTACCACCATACTGCATCTATTTTCAGTGAAACATGCTAGCTGCTGGCCTCTCTTCCAATCAAAACTGAAGTACTAAATGTTGAGAATCTCCAAGACTATTAGAGGCAGCACTTTACAAACTGAGTTCAGGCAAAGTGAGAAGCACAAACCTACCAGTACTTGTTACTAATGTGCATGTGGCTTAACTGAAATGACTGCACAAGACAACGTGCTTACCTGCCTCTCCTTTTATTTTGTATGAAACCCAGTGAAAACAGCTATTCCTGGTCTACTAACCAGTGCTTCCTCCCGTGGCCATTCTGGATACAGCAACTTGATGTGGGCAACGGAGAAAAAGTACGTGAACTTGATACCAAAGCACATCAATATTGAAAGGCATCTAGTTATGCGTGCTGTGGGGTAACCCTT
The DNA here is from genome assembly GCF_922984935.1 of Meles meles. NCBI lineage: Eukaryota > Metazoa > Chordata > Mammalia > Carnivora > Mustelidae > Meles > Meles meles. Next base: position 45,593,886 of record NC_060083.1, read on the forward strand.
GAATGAGTGAATTAATGCACACACCTCTCCTCCTACACTCAGTGACATGGAGAAAAGGAAGGAGCCACAACGACAAAATCCAAGCGATACGCACTTCATCTTGCTACTGAGTCACCAGCTGGGCCAGCTTAGCCCCACACACCCAGACCGGGGAAGCACAGGCGCTGTGGGGAACCCAGACGGGTTCCTACCGCAAATATTTAACAGGCTGCGACAGCTGAGACAACAAGGGAAGCAGAGTCCAAAGAGGAACACACTGGATGTGACCTACTGACTTCAATGAGCCACTCTGAGTTTGTCTCATGTGTGCACGCAGGCCATCCAGCCAGCTGCCCTCACACGGAGGCGAGGAAGCACTGCAGCTGCCGCCCGGGACCTGCCGGCACTGGCCATGACGCCTGTGGGAGGCGGACGGATGACAGACCACGGCGGCTGAGAACTGCAGCGGCCAAGAACCACCAGCATCCTAGGGCCCGTGCTTGCCTCTGCTGTCTCCTTCCTGGGGTGCGCCCTCAGAAAGCACTCCTTCCTAGCTAGCAACAAGCAGGCTCTCAAAAATATTTGTTCCAGCCTCCAATCAGTATCCCCAAGTCTTCCTGTTCCTAGCTGAAAGCTCCTGTCTGACAGTTTCAGTAAAATACTGTGCTTTATAACTTTGGATAGTTGGGAACTCCAAAAATAGAGTACCCCACTTCTCTTTGTATCTTAGAATATATAATAATGTATCAAAACACTGAATCAAACAGGAACCGTAGAGCCGAAGAGGCATGAAAGTTAACATTAAAATTCTAAGAGCCAACCTGCTGAGTGAAAGCCTACTCCATCCTAGGCACCAATCTACACACCTCATGTGTATTAAAACGTTTAATCTGTACAACGGGGTGCTGAGTGGCTCAGTCAGTTAAGCATCTACCTTCGGCTCAGGTCATGATCTTGGGGTCCTGGGGTTGAGCCCCATGTTGGGCTCCCTGTGGGGAGTCTGCTTGTCCCTCTCCCCCTGCCCCTTCCCTTTCCCCCTTGTGCTCCCTCTCCCTCAAACAAATAAAATCTTAAAAAAAAAAAAAATCTGTACAAGCCTATAGAATAGGGACTAAAATTCCTCCTACTTAATGGAGAAACTTAGTGACTTGCCCACATTTACCAAGCCACAAGTGGGAATCTGAATTTCAACCCAGTCTGACTCCAGAGCTTACATTCTTAATCCTGTGCTACAAACAGCTTCACCTAAGTAAGTCTAAATTATTGTTGAAAATATAAATTTCAATTCCAGAAAGGAAAAACATTTTATTATTTTTTAAAAATATTTTATTTATTTGACAGAGAGAAATCACAAGTAGGCAGAGAGGCAGGCAGAGAGAGAGGAGGAAGCAGGCTCCCTGCAGAGCAGAGAGCCCGATGTGGGGCTCCATCCCAGGACCCTGGGATCACAACCTGAGCCGAAGGCAGAGGCTTTAACCCACTGAGCCACCCAGGCGCCCCAGGAAAAACATTTTAAAACTCAGCTGCCACCTTCTCTTTTTGTCAACGCATTCTGGCATTTCCACCAATGTCCCCAGTTCAGAACACAGCTGCCTGCCTTCTAGAGAAGGACTGCTCTTATCTGAAAAGGGCCCCAGTCTCACCCTGAACGTCAAGAACTTATTTTTTTTTTTTTGGTTTTGTTTTGTTTTGTTTTAAAGATTTTGCTTATTTATTTGACAGAGATCACTAGTAGGCAGAGAGCCAGGCGGAGTGGCGGCGTGGCGGGGTGGCGGGGAGGGAAGCAGGCTCCCCGCCGAGCAGAGGGCCAGCCCTATGCGATGTGTGGCTTGATCCCAGGACCCTGGGATCATGACCTGAGCCGAAGGCAGAGACTTTAACCTACTGAGACATGTAGGCGCCCCTTTATTTCTTTTGTTAAAGGTAAATCACAGGACTGTTTTTCAGAAAACACATCTTGTGTGAGAAAGAATTTCAGGCCAATAATTCTAAGTACTCCCTGGACCCTCATTTTCTTTTTTTTTTTTTTAATATTTATCTAGGGGCACCTGGGTGGGGGGAGTGGGGTTGAGTATTCTCTCCGTCTGCCCCTCCCCTGGCTCATGCTACCACTTTGAAATAAATCTTAAAAAAAAAAAAAAAAAAAAAAAGAGGGGCGCCTGGGTGGCTCAGTGGATTAAGCCGCTGCCTTCGGCTCAGGTCATGATCTCAGGGTCCTGGGATCGAGCCCCGCATCGGGCTCTCTCTCCGCAGGGAGCCTGCTTCCTCCTCTCTCTCTGCCTGCCTCTCTGCCTACTTGTGATCTCTCTCTCTGTCAAATAAATAAATAAAATCTTTAAAAAAAAAGAAAGAAAGAAAGAAAGTGGGACGCCTGGGTAGCTCAGGGGGTTGAGCCTCTGCCTTCGGCTCGGGTCATGATCTCAGAGTCCTGGGATCAAGCCCCGCATTGGGCTCTCTGCTCAACAGGGAGCCAGCTTCACCCCTTCTGTCTGCCTCTCTGCCTACTTGTGATCTCTATGTCAAATAAATAAATAAAATCTTTAAAAATAAAGTTACATTGAGTGCTTTGAGCTAAGATGAAAAACACCCTGCAAATCCAGAAGGCCATAGGGACACGACACTTGTTAAACCACCATACTGCTATTGTACAGTATCGACCAGCCTCAAGTCACAGCTGGTCCACAAACGCTAAGGTTTCTCTCTCATCTGGCTTAAAACGAAAACTGTTTTAAGTCAGTGGTTTGTTAGCTATTTGTAATTATGTCACCAAATACAATTCATAACTCTAACAGAAAACTAAATTTCCAGGACACTAAATTAATAATTTCCTACTCCAGAGACCCTGAAAGCAGTACTGCTGTGGAACCTCCACGTGGCCCTTCTAGAGAGAAAACTGGCTGAGAAAGAAGCTAAAATCTGACCTCAACAATCAGAGTATCCACTCAAATTAGCCAGCTCACACGTGGCTGTGAGGATTAAGGGAGACAGCCCAGGTGAAAGCCGTAAGGGAGCTGTAAAGCACTGTATAAATATTAGCTGTTAACACTGTTATTATAATATCATTATTGTTAGCACAGAGGTGGCTTGTGGGTCATTTCAGAAAAATCCATACAACCCAACCTTCTTTTAGCCAATGAGCTCAGTGCTCTCTCCTTTCTGGTTTCTGTAAGAGCTGCTAGACAAGTTATAAGTCCTAAACAGAACATCTTCCAAAATATAACTAGAATAGTAAGTTGGAAATGTCTTTAACTTTATGTGCCCAAATGGGGGCACTACCTATGGAATAAAGAGCTGGGGCGCCTCAATCATTAAGCGTCTACCTTCAGCTCAGGTCATGATCCCAGGATCCTGGGATAGAGCCCCACCTCGAGCTCCCTGCTCAGCAGGAAACCTGCTTCTCTCTCCCACTCCCCCTGCTTGTGTTCCCTCTCCCCCTGTGTATCTATCAAATAAATAAAATCTTTAAAAATAAAAATAAATAAAGAGTTGATTTTGGGGTACGTGGGTGGCTCAGGCGATTGAGCGTCCAACTCTTGATTTTGGCTCAGGTCAGGATCTCAGGGTGGAGAGTGAGCCTGTGTCAGGCTCCTCCATGGCAATGAAGCCTGCTTAAGATTCTCTCTCCCTCCCTCTGTCCCTCCCCCACTCTTACTTTCCCTCCCCTGCTAGGGAGCAAGTGCGCTGCTCTGTTTCTATTAAAAAAAAAACAACAACAAAAAAAAACAGCTGATTTTATTCAGTGGTAGTGAAATTAGCCATGCCCTGTTGTTTCCTGGGCTCTGAAAAGAGAGAAAACAAAATAAAATAGAAGAGCCACACCCCCTTACTACCTCAAAGAGAGATTCTGGCTTAAACTCTTGCCTACCACACACTAGCTGTGGGAACCTGAGCACGATGCACAACCTCTCCAGAGCCTCAGTCCATTCACCTGGGGCCCACCCTAAAGGGTTATTGTTGGAATTCAGCGAGCATGTACAGCACACAGCACCTAACACCAATCCCAGCACATAACGAGTCCATTCCCTCCCTCTGAGAACTAATAACCTCCAGGTTAGCTTCCCGACAAAAGGGCAAAAGCTTCTAAACTGTAGATGGAACACTGAGCACCTTCCAAATTAGCTTGATTCCATTTAAGTTCCTTCCTTTTATTATTTATTCTTCAAGACCCTACTCCACTATTACAACAGAAAAGCCTTCCCTAAAATGTTTACCACTCTACGCCAAGGGTTGGCAAACCAGAGCCTGTGGGCCAAATTCAGCCAACCACCTGTTTTAGTTATGCCATATTGGAAAGACCACACCCATCTGTTTCTGTATCATCTATGGCTGCTTTTGCTACAAACAAAGTTGAGTAGTTGTGACAGAGAATGGATATCCCACAAACCTAAAATATTTACTACCTGGCCCTTCACAGAGAAAGTTCGCTGGCCCCTGCTCTGCGCCCACAACACCTTGCTCACACCTCTCGTAACACGGACCCTGCCATACTGTCAGCACCAGCTAAATGCTGCTCTCCCTTGCCACCACCTACAAACATGGGATTCTTGAGGGCAAAGGTGGTCTTAATCATCTTAACATTCCCAGTGCCTGGAAGGGAAGGGGAGTGAGAGGAAAGGAGGATAAAAGGAAAAGAAACCTCAACTATCAGAATTTCACAGAACAGTTCCCAGTTTCAGTAAGTGACTAACACACGGTCACACAATTCAGTAAAAGCCCAGCCGTTAGAAGAACCCAGCTCTTCAAACTCCCCACATTCTACCACACACACAGTTGGCTTTTGACACAGTGTACAGATCCTTTCATTTTCCACTTCAGGTACAATTTGCTGGACTCTCCAGGGTAGTTTCTGATATTTACCTAAGTTAGTCTCAAAATTCCAGGGCTAGAACTTGACTGCATCACCCTTTTCCCCACAAGCCTGTTCTGCAGCTGTAGGACCAGACAGTTAGGATGCCCCTTAACAGCAGAAGCGATACCCCCACTGACCCAGCAGCAAAGCCCTCAGTGTAAACCACCTACACGTCAGAGTGCAGAGGTGGCTTCAGTAACACACAGATGGCGCACCTCTGCCAGTAACTCGGGCACAGCAACTGTCTCCACACCCCACGATGTCAAGAAAGCCCCCTTTGGAACTAAACCCTTAACCTAATGAAGGCTCACAGGATCGGCTGGCTGCCATGCACTACAGCTAACTGAGCCACGAGCCCCAGCCCGGAGCACTGCACCCCCCACTATGGCTCTGTCAGTTGGACGTGAAAGTTTGAATGCCACTGAATGTGACATGCTCCAGAAGGCTAGTGATTGTTTAGGCAGGCTCCCCGCTGACTGCGGACCCCACTGCAGGGTTTGAACTCAAGACACTGAGATCAAGACCTAAGCCAAGGGGCACCTGGGTGGCTCAGTTGCTCAAGCATCTGCCTTTGGCTCAGGTCATGAACCCGGGGTCCTGGGATCGAGCCCTTTGTCAGGCTTCCCACTCAGGGGGAGTCTGCTTGAGATTCTCTCTCCCTCTCCTTCTGCTCCCCCCACCATGTGCTCTCCCTCTTTCTAAAATAAATCTAAAATAAAATAAAATAAAACGACAGTCATTCTACCTTGCTAACTTCATCTGATATCACTCACTACTTAACATGTCCCGTCACACAGCAATAATGGGCTCTTCCTTTTCAACCCCAACCTAAACCATGACACTTTCGTAAGGAAACAGCTGTGTCTGCTCACAGCCACGTGCAAAACACTGGTGGACTCTCACCTGGTACTGGGGCCCTGACATTACACTCTAATCAAGTGAGCCAAGAGGTTATATACAGCTTCTAAAAGCTAGAAAATTTTTATCTGAGAAAAAAGACTTGCTTTCTCTAGAAACATATAATTGTTTCCCTTCCCGCATTTACACATAATATGAACTCCTACCAACATACACATAACCTAAACACAGTGTGGCCAGGCCATCTGATTCTTCTTGGTGCTAACTCCGTATCTCCACACATTAGGGTCATGTTATGGTCAAGGGCCTACCTGACAAGACAGATCCATGAACAAAGGCCGTAAGGCAGCAGCTATTAACCACTCCAGGATTGTACTTGTACTTGAGAATTAACCCTCAAACCACTGGAAAGTCTATGGCTATGCTAAACCTTAGCTTTTTTTTTTTAATTTTATGTATTTATTTGACAGAGAGAGACAGAGCAAGAGAAGGAACACAAGAAGGGGGAGTGGGAGAGGGAGAAGCAAGCTTCCTGACAAGCAGGGAGCCCAATGCAGGGCTTGACCTGGGATCATGACCTGAACTCAAGGCAGATGCTTAACGACTGAGCCACCCAGGTGCCCCTAACCTAAACCTTAGCTTTGAAATTGGGAGAACTCAAAACAAAAAGTCAGCTCTTCCCTGAATGTGACAACCTACCTAAAGGCAAACAATTTTTTTTTTTTAAGTGAACTCTGTGACTCTTTTGTTTTCTCAGCCGTTCCAGAACTACCCTCCACCACCGCACCCAATCTCCAAATACCCTTTTTTATCCAAAGGCACACAATTCCTTCTTCATTACCAGGGGCTAATGACAAGCTTTTTGAATCTCTTCTTCCTGGGTGCACCTGGTAACTCACTGCTTCTTAGCAAGATCTAAATGGGTAATAAATGGATAAAAGAGACTGACAAATTAGTCAGTGGTTTGGTAAGGGAGGTGGATGCCTTATCTGCGGATTTCAATTTCTATGCTTTCTCAGTTTTCCTGCCTCCCCCCAAAACTCACAAGTATCTCTTCAAGAAAGTCTTCTCCGACTCAGCAAAGTGAGAAGACGACTTACATCTCATTCAATGCACTGGATGCATTTATCTTAATAAATACATACACTTGCCTTGGCTATGTCCATGAGTTCTTTCCTAAGGGTCTCAGAGGTTGAAAGCACAGCCTCCTAGGTTCTGTGACTACTTACTCTAAACTCCAGTACCCAGCCAAGTGTTAACTTAACTACACCACCTGGTAACACTGCTCTCGAAGTTCAAGTTAATTCTGGTCACCAAGAAGAGATCTCTTCAAAATATTTAACCCTATTACATATTAATGGCATTTAATACAATTTTGATTTTGCCCAATCTTGGGTTGGCAAGTTCGGATAACTGAACAAATGTCGATCCAAAGCCAGGAAAGACTGACAGAGTAATAGCATTCATGTTCTTGGCTGCCTTCCCTCAGTCACAATGCCCCCATCCTCCCATCTTGCCCCTATGCCTATTCAAGGAACATCAGTTGGCTACAAATAGCTAAGCAGAAGAACAGAACTAACGTCTGCCAATTCTAGTCAATTGATCTAATCCCCGCAGCAACTATGTGAGATAGGTACTAACATTATCCCATTTTTACAGTGAGGAAACTCTTGCTTAGTAAGGTTAAGAGGCAGAGAAGTAACTTTAAAGACTTACCTGCTTGGTTCCTGCTTTTTCTACTAGACCACAATGCTCCTGACCACACACACAGGTTTCTCTATGTAGAAACATTACTAACATGGGACTTGGCAGGCAAAACATCAGAACTGAGTTCAAATTCCAGCTCTGTTACTTAGTAGCTGGGTGATCTTGAGCTAGTGACTCATTCTCTCTGAGCCTCAGTTTACTCTCTTATGAGATGCTGATGGTACCCACACCATAAGAACTGTTAGAATTAAATGAGATGTCTACTACAGTCTACTACAGACTCTAGTACAGTCTACAGTTGCTAGCTTAGAGTGGCATATAAAAACATTAGTTTCTATGCTACCAGCCACGTAACCTAGAACAAGTCACTTAAACTAATAAGCCTGTCTTCTCATCTGTTAAATGAAAAGAATACACTCTAAAGATCACACGATCTGACTGCGAGAATGGAATGAGAGGTGTCCAAGTTCTTTGTAAATTGTAAAGCATGAGACAAATGTAAAATGTGGTCCCCAGCAGAGCTTACCACAATGCCTTACACAAAACAGATTTCAGGAAACGTTTTATAATGCTACACAAGAGCAACCTTGTTAATGCTGACATGTCCCAAATGGTCTCCTGAGAACACTACTAACCCACGGGTAATCTCCATCCCCAGAGAGCCAGAAGCAGAGTCAGTTCAAAGGAACTTGTTTAGAAACACCATACTTCATCCTGCCACGTGGACACTACAGTTCTTCTTGTCCTAAAGCAACATTTAAACCTTCCCCATGACAGAATAAACTAATAAGCCACAGGATGAGTAATCTGAACCTCACTTATGACTGGCTTTGATGTGCTTTCGTACTTTTATTGAAATGCCTCTGTCTTAGAGTCAGGAAATTCAGAACACTTTAACAGGGTACCATGGTACTATGGAGAAGATCAAATGATACCTGTAACTTCCACCTTCAGCAACCCCACTGTCTCTCACATCCCACATCTGTGGACAGACACAGGACTTCTTAGCCAGCAGTGAACTGTCAATGGAAAGCAAAACAGACTCATCTCTAAAAACTGCTAGTTCGTACCTTCTCTAGTTGGGCTGGAATTAAGTATTTTCTTTAAAAGTCCTTCTCTTCCATTTCCTGCTGGGTCAGAGTAAACAAATATCCAATTTATATCAACGGGATTGATTAAACAGAGAACTTACTAGATCAGCAACACGAGCCAACATGTGATGGTATCTTCCTACTGGAAGCGGAGCACATAAGTGGTGCTCCCTAAGACTGTGAGAGCAACAGCTTTCTTCCAGGGTTCTCTGAACACTTTAGTTCCCTCCTAACATGCTTAAACAACTCTCCATCTTAAAAAAACCCCAAGTCCATGTTCTTCAATGGGATGAACTTCTCAGGTCATTTAAGCAATACGTAAACAGCTGCCCAGATTTAAGTTTTCAGTAACAGTACAGCAGGCTCTTCTAAGTCTAATCGAATCCAGGGAATCACAAGCCTCCTCAAACGATAGTTTCAAGGGAAAGCCAATATAGCTGACTCCTCAACACGTCTGCGAAGGGAAGAGTGAATAAATGAAGTCCGAAGATAGCCCTCCAACCTAATTTTAGTTTTTAGTTTCTGACTCCTCTTTCCAGCAAACCTTTTTCAAGACCTGGCAAGCAGGCCACAAAAGAAAATTAAGAACTTCTGGTCTTCCCTAACCTATTGATTCCTGCCACCTTCTGGAAAGAGTGGGTAAACAACTAGTTTACAACAATACTAATAATCTAACACTGACCAGCAGAAAGCAAAACCCTAAAGACAAATTCGATAACCCAAGAACTATTCATATTTGAGGTCAAGCATAAGAAAATTACCTCTTAACAGCTCCCACTTAACAGTCTCCCCCATAATACTCCAAGTCCTCTCAGCTAAATGGGGGCACATACTGGTCCCAAGAACAGAAACTGAGTCCTCTACATTTGAGAAAATCATTCCCCTTTCAGATAATCTTTCCTCTACTATTCACTAAACATCCAGTTATTTAGTAACAAACTTCTCATACCCTATAAACACCAAAAGTAACTACTTTCTCTTCAATATACTAGGAATAAACAACTTCACTTGAATCTTTAAAAATCTGATCTTCAGTCAAAAAAAAGACAACCACTTAAGGAGCTCCTACATTCTAGTAGGAGGTACCTAAGGCAGGGTTTTAAAAAATCTATAGATTTCTAAGAATGGGACATTCTGTATGCAACAGCCTTTAACATGAAACCCAAAACCCTTCCGAATCTGTCTTCAGCCATAACTAAAAAACAAGTGGCATTTCCCTGGAATCTGAAAAAAAGGGAACTCCAGATCGCAGGTAACTATATTCCGCCAGCCTCAGTTACCCTCTATTGTTTCAGCTGCCTGAGTGTTTCCTTGCTTTGCTGAATTGTAGCCAACACACCACATTCCCGAGAGAGAAGCAAGAGAATATACGTTATTACAAGACTCCTCCAGAGGGAAAAACTTCCACCACACTAACTCAAGAGACTTAAAGAAAGGCAGCTGCTACTAAAATCAAAGATCTAATATTCATTCAAAAATATTAAGCACTTATTCTATGCAAGGCTCTGTATATTCAGCCATAAACAAAACAGGGATGGTTCCCAACCTCCGAACAAAGTTTGGTGAGATAGAAAAGCAAAGAAACAATACACAATTATACTTATAAAAAGGCTACAAATAGGGTAATCTTAAATTCCAATTTGCCCAGGACACACTGGTCTATACTTGCCCCAGTGTACCAGCATAAAACAAAAGCACTAACGCTTTACTCTCAAAAATGTCCCAAGTTGGACTATAAATGCTGCCCCCTTAACTCTAAACGATAACGTACCATAAGAGAGAACAATGGGGGCAAGTTACTTTAGCCTGCGTGATCAGAGACTTCTTGGAAGAGGCGCTGAAGGATGCGGCTCCAAATTCCCGAAGAAAGAGTGTTCCAAGTACAGGACAGCAAAGACTACGGGGCATGGGGTTGTATTATTACTAATATTATTATACATGAACTTTCGCTCATAGAACTGGAGAGTCAAAGTGATTTGGGAGTTCCCACATTATCAACATATCCATCCAAGATTAAAATATCCTAAGCCTCTAATTCTGTCAGACCTCAAAATACAAATAAAGACAAAAAGGAAGCTCTAAGGCAGTAGTTTTCAAATTTTTGTAGGTCATGAATCAGAGATCTGCAAAATACTCCATATGTTCACCGAAATCACATATATTCATGTGTGCACACAGACAATTTCAGGAGGTTCACAGGCCACATCCCTACCCCACCCCACCAACACCAGAAGTTCACACATGGACTCCAGGTTTAAAAAAAAAAAAAAAAAGTCCTTTTTCACAAAGGACAAAAGCAAACTCTCAACTTTCTCTATTTGGGCATTAAAAGGTTTCTTAAGTCTTCTGAAGATACCCAGGAATAAAGAGAACACCTAAACTGACAGGTTTTTCAAAAAGGTATCAGAACAATTTTAAGTCAATGAAAAAATGAAAAACAATGGACAATGTATGTATGACCAAAAGTCAATGAATCTCAAATCTCCCCACCATTCTGGAGAGCCAGAACTGCCCTCAAGTCCTTACCTTACTAACATTGAGTGAAGCTAGGGGAGGAGGGGTTTCTGTTCGGTCATTAATTATTTCCACTTCTGAAACATACTGTAAGTTTATGAGCAAGATGTCTGCATGGTTGGGCTTTCCACTGGAAGAGGGACATTCTGGTGAGAAAATAAAGTTAAGGAAAACAGGGGCAAACAGAGCACTGACACATCCCAAAAGGGGCATGGAAAACACAATTCACACAAGGCTGGTGTAACAGGTGTGCCGCGAGCAAGAGGGGGAGAGCCTCACAAGAATCACAGCTCTCCTCAGGGAATCTCTGCCCGCCACCACTCAAAACCCAGAACCCAAAGACCTCAAGCTTTTCAAAGCCAAATACCATCCAAAATTGGAAACCTCAGATAAGGCTTCTATCACCTCTCTGGTTGTAGGGAGGCATAATGCTGTGTTAATGCCGTATATATAGTTTGTCTAGGACCTAAGGAACCACACAAGAGAGGCAGTACTTTCTGTTCTTGGTATAATACTCCTTTCATCTATATACTGCTCTTTTCACTTTTTTAGATTTCAGATTTCCCGTTCTGCAGAGGAAAAAACTACAGCACTGGAAAGGAGGCTCACTCAAGGTGAACTCAGCTAGACAAACCATTCATTTATATATTCATTCATTCATTCATTCATTCATTCACCCGTCCTCCCAACTATTTATCAAGAGCATATTATACGCCAATTAAAAGTAAAGGAATTCCTCATGCCAAAACCCTTCCAACTAAACCACTATCATAAAAGGTCTGTTTGGTCCAGATCTGAGTTTTTATATTTAAAAAAAAAAGGCATGGCTCTTGCTGTAGTTTCAGAGGATGTCTTCCTAAGCTAGAAATCTACAACTAAGTGGTTAAATAATTTAAAATACTTGCCACTCAAACGCAGCACTCGGTAGGAAACTTCCTTTTGAAAGATACCATAAAGGATTACTCCTCCAAAAAAAAAAAAAAAAAAAAAATCCAAATAAACCCACCTGTGGCTCAGAAAGGGGAAGGGGTGGCATATTTAGTACAATCAGGAAGTATTATAATTCCAAGATTGAGTTTCCTGGAGTAATTCAAAAATCATTTCCACCCCAAAGATATAGGCCTTTTCCATTCTGTTTAACACCGCCACTTCCAAAAGGGGAGGCAACTACTATGGAAAAGTCAGGACTCCATGTGCTGGGCTGAGCAGGAGAAGATAACTTACTCTTACACCTGTATCCCACACAACCCTACAGGAGCCCCTAAAAAACGTGGTCTTCTGTCTGGACCAGGCTTCCTATGCAAACATTCTCAAAAGAGCAATTTTCAAATGACTGAGAAAGCTAATTCAATACTCCCCGCCCCCAAAAGCACCATGCACACTCACCAGCAAAACAAGCCCCTATCCCCATTTCAGATACAAACTCTGTCCCGCAGTTACTCTCCCCCAAAGCAAGCAAAGCCCATTTGGTCACCACCCCACCGCCCTTCCTTGGACCGAATCCCACCAGAAGACACCCCCTCTTAAACTCCATACTCTTGAGCTACTAGCAGTTCCTTAATCTGCACACCCCCTCCCCACATGATTCTACCCGCCCCCCCTTCCATCCGGGCTCCAATCCACCAGCCCCCTCCCACGACCACCCTCTCTCCGGATCACCGTGTTCCCTCTCATAGCGTTCCCCTGAAAAGGCATCCTCGTGTCAAGCCCCCCTCCACCCACTGACCCTCGCTCGGGGCCCAGCTCCCACAAGGGGTGGGAGACAGGGTCCCCAAAGCGGACCGAGGGACACGCGAAGAGGGGGAGGGGAGCTCAGGCCCGTGCGCATGCGCTCCGGGCGCCGCGGTAGCCGGTCGCCCCTAGGCCCGGAGAGGGCCCCAGCCGCCGCCGCCGTCCCCCACCCCCCCACCACCGCACATACACGCCGGCCCGGCCTCGGGCTCCGCGCAGCGAAGGATACTTAAAGCCAGCATTTTGGACTGGTAGTCGAAGGCTACCACCTCGCCCTGCAGCCGCTGCTCCTGGCACGTCCGGCACGACACCTGGCTCCCAACGCTGAAGTACTCGCCCGGAGGAGCCGCCATCTTGGGAGAGCAGCCGCGGCCGGCGGCGGCGGCGGCAGCAGCGGGCGAAAGCCGGGCCCCCAGTGAGCGCCGCGACGCGACGCGACGCACGAGGCGCACTGACGTCACACGCTAGGGCGTGGCCTGGCGCTGGGTGGGGCGGGAGCTTAGGTGGAAAAGGGAAGAAGAGGAAATAAAGGGGAGTCTGAATAAGTGTGTTTGTGCAACTGGGCCCACTTGGTAAAGTCCTTGCAGAGTCCGTTTCGGAAGTTAAAGATAAATGACCTACATGGAGTGAAAAAGGGAAGGAGGAGGGAGCTGCTGTCTACGTATTTGCGCACCTTGACACAAGAGTTTAATGAATGAACTCTGTATTTTATATATGAGGAATGTGAGGCCCAGAGGACTTAAGGAAACTTGCCCCAAATGATTATACCCAGTTATAAAGTGGTAGTGGGAAGAACATTGCTTATAGGATTAGCTAAACTGGGATCGGGATCCCAGGTCTGCCACTTGCTAAGTTCTATGAACTTGAGCAAATTACTAAACCTGATCCTGAATCTTTATTTCTTCCCTATTATTACTTACTGAAAACCCAACAATCTTTTGGGCTAAGAATCAACACCTTCATTTTACAGAGGAAGAAACCAAAGTCTTAGACTGAACTTGCTGGGGTCACACAGTCAGAAAGGATTTGTTCTACCTGACAAATGCTATTTACACAGACGGTGCTACTTACCGCTCTGCTGTATTAAATAATACCGTCTAGAGTATTTTTTAGTGAGATGATGTGTACAAATGAGTGGTATGTAGTAGGTCTTTAATAAATTGTAATTCCTCCATGATCACCCATCATCCTTGGAACTTGAAATGTTTCCCCATCTCCCATCTTGCCCTCTCTAGAAACCCAGGCAAAGGGCAGGAATGAGAAGCAGTAGTGACAAAGGTGGCCTTGGGGCAGGAGTTTTGGCCCTCCCCCATTAGTCTCCATCTGATATATGAAAGTTGAAACATGCAAGATGCAATTTTCAAGCCCTGTCATCACCAATTTCTATCCCTAATCCACCTACCTGCCCCTCCCTCCATGGAAACTCTGGAGCCTCATATCTGACTAACAATAGGCTGAACTTTCTCTAGTCCAGACAGAGGCAAAGGGCCAGCCCTGGTCCTACTTAACCTGAACACAGTTCAAAAGTGTTTCCTTGCCCTGCAAGAGACATCAACTTCCCAATATTGGGAGTATATTAGTACAATCATTGTAATAGGAATAAATATACTGCTCCCTCTTAGTTGTGTTTTTTCAGAGAACTTTCAAGCCTGACCCTCACAAGTCACATGTAACTGCTGTTCCACTTTTTATATGGCATCGTGATTATAGGTTTTCATACATATGACTGTCAGGTACTGTTAGGAAAAGCTTCCTGGAAGAAGTGAAAAAATCTGAGACCTAAAAGACAAGCATGATCTCTAAAAGGAGAGAGAGCCTGGTGATTTCAAGGAACATAAAGTAGTTCAGAGATATGATGAAATGGAGTTGTGGGGGTAGGCTGGTTAAGGTTGTCTTGGTAGAGCCTGAGCAAACTTTTAAAGACCTAGAAAATGTAAGCTTTCTCCTTGGGGCAATTGAAAAACATTTAGCAAGGAAGTTAAATGACATTTGTATCCAGCTTCCCTTCCCCACACCTTTTTAATTAGTGAAATTAATCTCTTTCCAAGAACCATATTTACATTCTCAATTTCATCCACCCATCAGAAAACTCTCCAAGAAAAAAGTTGCTTGAGGTAGGAAGGAACTGGGGAGCCACTCAACAGTCTCCTCCCACCCCAGCTCTGCCTCTAGGCAGAAACTCGCCTAGAATAGCTGAGGTTTCTATTTTGTGTGTGTGTGTTCCTCAAGAAGGAACCAACTTTTGTCGTGGGTGTGTGCCCCTCCTCTTCCCATACCAACCCAGCTACTACCTCACGGTTTTACCTGCCCATCGGGGTTTTGGAAGGCAAAGAAATGGAAGGAGGGAGGTAAAGCAAGCTTAGAAGTGGGAGGAAGTGTGACTTAGGCTGCTACGTGTAAGAACTCGCAAGTGTTTAGGGAAGACACCTCAAAATTAAGAGGCTCATCTGTCAGCTTCCAAATCAATAACGAATGAATTTGGGCGGAAGATTCTTGGGCTGGGGGAGAAGAGCATGGTCTGATTAGAGGTGCACGTAAATTTAAGGTCCCGCTTCATCGCTGACCGGCGATGCCTGGCTCCTCCAATGAAGCAGTGCCCGTAGCCTTCTCTTCATGAAATCTCAGAACATCTCTGGAGGAGTACAGGAGAAAAGAGGTCTGGTATGGAAGGAATCCTAATGTCGGCGATAACACATCCATCTCGCAGCGGCAAAGCAAGAACCCCGGGCGCGTCGCCGACCCGTAAGTCAGTCCTTCCTTTGACCCGGAACAGCAGCGGGAGCCGCCTCTGCGCCCAGTGCCCACGTGCCGGCAACAGCGGCCACGTGGGGCTCTGAGGAAACGCCTTCGCAAAGATTTGTCCCCTGCGCTGCCCAGTAGAAAGGAAGGCCCGGGAAGAGCACTGGAGGAAACGGTACCGGCTAAAGGCCCCGCTCGCGCGAGTCTGGGACAGCCGAGGGGCGGGGCAGGAGGCGGGGCTCTGCGCCTGCCGCGGGCAGGGGGCGGAGCCGGGGGCTCAGAGAGGTGGGCTTTGGACCGCAGTGGGGAGCCGCTTCCTTGTCTCCGAGACTCCTCGGCTTCCGCCTTAGAGCATAAACCCGCCCGGCCGGCCCCTGGGTCGTCATGGAGTCCACGCTGGGCGCGGGCATCGCGATGGCCGAGGCACTGCAAAACCAACTGCCTTGGTTGGAGAACGTGTGGCTCTGGGTCACCTTTCTGGGCGATCCCAAGAGCCTTTTTCTGTTCTACTTCCCCGCGGCCTACTACGCTTCCCGCCGCGTGGGCATCGCAGTGCTCTGGATCAGCCTCATCACCGAGTGGCTCAACCTCGTCTTCAAGTGGTGAGACAGCGAAGCCCTCGGCGCCGGGGTCCCCCACCCCCAAGGGCCCTGAGTCCTGAGCAAGCCCTGATCTCTCTAAGCAGGTGCCTTAAAGGCTCGGACCTCCCCCGCCAGCCCGCCCCACTGAACCCATAGCCTTAAGACCTCCTCTCCCCTACCCCGTATCCCCTGACTTTTTACCTTTGAGCATCACTGTGCATCTTGGTCTCGGACCTCAGAGTCCTCATGTTACTCATTAAACCCGTATTTCTCAAACAGGCCTGATCAGAGAAATCACCTAAGGGGCGCCTTTAGAATGCAGTACCTCATCCCACCTCAGACATACAGATTTAGAAATTTCAGGGAAAGGGTTGGGAAGCTGTATTTTAAGAAGAGGCTAGGGCGGCTTAAGTAGCAAAAAGTCCTGCTTCTCAGCTCACGCTTTCATTCATCTAGTCATTCATTTATTTGACATAGTTGCTAAGAATCATGCTTTGTGCCAGGCTTCGCAATAGCTGCTAAGGTGCTGGAAAATTTAAGGTGCATTTCCTGGACCCGGACCAGCAGCTTAGGAAGCCCTTCAAACTTGCTAGAAATGCAAGATCTCAAGCCCCAGGCCAGAGCTACTGAATCAGAATCTGCATTTTATCAAAGACTTCAGATGACTGGAGTGCCTAGTAAGGCTTGAAAAGCACTGCCTCCCAGGGAACATTTTCTCCTCCGTTTACTAGTGGGCTCCTCACACAGACTTAGAAGCCGGGAATTCCAGGCAAGTGTGTGGGGCCCCCAGGGCTTATCTCTTGGTGCCACCTGTTCTCTCTGGGGTGAAGAAGGGAGCTATGCCTCCCGCTGGGCGTGAGCTGCTCCTCCCCATTCACCTCATCCCCTGTTGCCTGATGCCTTGCCTGGGGGAGGGAAGGGAGTTCAGAGGAGACATTTGAACAGGCTGGAATGACTTGCTGAAAAACAAAATAGGAGTTACCCTCCCCTCCACTCTTCTCTGCAAGAGTTTCATCCCTCCTGAAAAGGGAAAAGCAACGGTCTCACCATTTCCTTTTTGCCTAATTGCCCTTTGCTTTGTGCTCTCTCTCTGCCCAGAGTCTGTGTGAGCTGTGTTGGGTAGACGCTCTCAGTGCCCCTCCCCCACGTGACAAAGCCCTTGTTCATTTCCTAAGTGTGTTTGGAGCACCTGGTGTGTGAACCTGGTGGCAAGGAGAGGCGGCTCCCTTTTGTGTCCCTCCCCAGCAGCATCTTTTCTGCTCTCCCACCTTTTCTCGTTCTGGCCCCAGCAGCCTAGCCTCTTCTGTGTGCCGTTTCCCAGGGTCCAGCGAAGCACCTGCCAGGCCAGGGGACCTTGAACTTTTGGTCCTCCTTGTTCTTTCTCAGTTTCCGCTGTCCATTTCCCCTTCCCGGTTTCAAACACCGGAGACCCACCTAAGGAGTTCACATGTAGGTAATTGAGGCTGGAATTCGGGGAATAGGAAGAGGGAGAAGCAAAGCATGAGTAGGGGTCTGGGAGCCAAAGAGGCAGGTCCCGGGCTCACTAGGAGTGAGAAGAGTAGGGCTGGCCCTGCAGTGGGATAAGAGTGGGACTAATGCACATTTCTGAGTGTGCACTTGCACACATGTGCACACACATGGTCTCTTGTCTCCTCATCACTTCTTTAAAAATAGCGTGCATTCTCTTCCAAAGTTAAAAAAAAAAAAAAATCTCTGCGATGTAATCCACAGAATTGGACTCCCCTGCAGACTCCACCATGCAGGCCCTCCAGAAACATCCTTCTGCTCCCCGCCTGTTCCCCTGCCTGCATGTGCGTGTCGTGTCATCTTGCATCTGTTCTATTCCAGGTTTCTGTTTGGAGACAGGCCCTTTTGGTGGGTCCATGAGTCTGGGTACTACAGCCAGGCCCCAGCCCAGGTTCACCAGTTCCCCTCTTCTTGTGAAACTGGTCCAGGTGGGAAGCCCCAAACCTCCCTGTCCTGGTGTGGTTAGGGTTTGGTGAGTGTTTCAGAGTGCTTTTCAGCCGGGGTGGCCTAACCAGACACCCAGCCCCTCCGTTACTGACCCAGAGAACAAAGAGAGCCCGGGAAGACTGAATTGAATTCTGGGAGGAGAGCGCCCAGGCCAGAGTGCAGCTAACCACCTTGTTTTGAGTAGAGCCAAGAGACACAGGGCAAAGCAGAAGCCTGAGAGCAGTGGGCTCAGGCGGGGGTGAAGTAGGCTGCAGGGCAGAGGGAGCCTGGACAAGGGTGGGGCAGGGGCGGGGGCAGCGGTGGGGGTGATGGGGAGGTGTGCAATGGCAACTGCATTCAGCTATCACCAGGGGCTCCTGAGTTCCACGCTCATGCTCTCACCTCAAGCTTCTGGATCCCCTGGCAGGCAGCCCTTCTGGACACTGCATGATCACAGGAGCCGCCCTCTGGCCCATCATGACGGCCATCTCTTCCCAGCTGGCCACTCGGACCCACAGGTATGCCTCGGCATTGCCTACCATCCCCCCAACCCCTGGATCCAAAAGACCCAACAGCAGGGCAGCCTGGGAGCTGGAGCTCTGGGGGCCCTGGGGCATTTGGTCAAACCATGACGTGCTTGAGTGCTGGGGGAAGCCGAGCTGTATATGGACACCCCCTGAACTGTTTGTTTTTCTTTGTAGCCACTGGGTAAGGATGATACCCAGCCTGGCTTACTGCACCTTCCTACTGGCGGTCGGCCTGTCCCGGATCTTCCTCTTAGCACATTTCCCTCACCAGGTGTTGGGTGGCCTAATAACTGGTGAGCAGCTGGGGCCCCAGGGTGGGCCTGGGGGTCCCCTGGCAGTGGGAGGCCGGTATAGGATCTTCCCTTCGTACAGTGGACCCCAAGGTGCCCTTACAGCTCAGACTATTTTGCCAAGCTGCCCTACAGCTCAGGAGGCTCATATCCCCAAACCAGTTGAAGCTGCTGTTACCCCACTTTTCTAGGTGCTGTCCTGGGCTGGCTCATGACCCCCCGCGTGCCCATGGAGCGGGAGCTAAGCTTCTACGGATTGACCTCACTGGCCCTCTTGCTGGGTGCCAGCCTCATCTATTGGACCCTCTTTACACTGGGCCTGGATCTTTCTTGGTAAGTCCTGCTTTAAAGCTTGGGCAGGCTGGGGCCTGTCTTGCTTCGCCTGTACCTAGCCTTGGTGGGTCCCTGGTTTGCTGTAGCTAAAAAGGGACATGTTAGTTTTCACAAACACAGACTCTCCGGGGGTCACAGCAGAACATGGGGGTAGACCCCAAAGGAACTAAAAGCCATTGGCCCTCTTGCTTCGAGGGGAATGTCTTTCCTGGCAAAGACCCTCCTCCCCATAGGTCCATCAGCCTGGCCTCCAAGTGGTGTGAGCGGCCTGAGTGGGTGCACGTGGATAGCCGGCCCTTTGCCTCCCTGAGCCGTGACTCGGGGGCCGCCCTGGGTCTGGGCATCGCCCTGCACTCTCCCTGCTATGCCCAGGTACGGCGGGCATACTTGGGACACGGCCAGAAGATAGCCTGCCTTGTGCTGGCCATGGGGCTGCTGGGCCCCCTGGACTGGCTGGGCCACCCCCCTCAGATCAGCCTTTTCTACATCTTCAATTTCCTCAAGTACACCCTGTGGCCATGCCTGGTCCTGGCCCTCGTGCCCTGGGTGGTGTACACGTTCAGTGCCCACGAAACACCACCTGTCCGCTCTTCCTGACTTCAAGTGCTCCTGTTCCCATTTGCATCCCCCACCCCAAAAAGCCAACACTCCGTGATCTCCATTCTCCGGAAGGCAGCCCCCCCTTCCCCTTCCAGCTCCCAGCAGGCCCTGCTCATCCTCAGTCTCCCACTGCTCTGTCATCTGGTCTTAGCCCCAGAGAAGGGCCTTCTCTCTTCCCAGAAAGGCTGGTCGTCCTGCCTTCCCCGCTGAGCTCCCAGGGAGCTAAGGCAACATCAAGACCGTGGGCTCCTGTAACACTGTGAGGGGCTCAGAACAGCCCCAATAAAGCCCTTGAACACTTCCGGATTCTTTTCTTGCCTATGCGCACATTTCCACTGAACTTGCCTGTGTGTGTCCAAGCGAGACCCTTGCCAGGCCACCTGTTCCGCACCCCCCACACCCGTTTCCACGGAGACCTTCCGCCTGGGCCCTCTACCCAGCATCACCACCGAGGCCACAAGAGAGGTCCCATGAGATGCTATGGCTAGGTTTGGTGAAACCTTGTCTCTAACCTCTGAGGACAGAGACACCGTTCCCTCCCCACCCCAGCCTCTTGTTTCCTAAATTGGCTACTCCAGGGACTGGAGAAAAACAGAGCAGTTTTTTGGGCCAGGATGGGCAATGAGAACCTCTATTCCATTTGGAAGCCCAGAGAAGAGAGACAACAGCCCCAGAAGGCACTGCCAGAAACAAGTTTATTTACATAAGGACACACAGTGTAACAGATTACAAAATACTTAACTGAAATCCATATCCAAGGAGACAAAGCAAGGAGTGGGTTTACATGAGAACCAGACCAGCCATGGGGAGAGGGAGGGTTAAGGGCCCGGAGCTGGGGCTCAGCGAGGGGAGGCTTGCTACACTGGGCCTAGCCCCATCCGCATCCCCCAGGAGGATCTAGAACACACTAACAATACACAAGACGCAGCACACCATCAACCCATGGTGGTGGGACTCCTGGCCCTCTCCTAGCTCCCTCAATCCTACTCAGGCCCCCATTAGGATAATAAATATGTAAACAGACAGGTGAGGCCCACAGGATGGGGTGGAAAGAAGTATGTGTGGTGTTAGGAGGAAGAGGGAGGAAGACTCAGCCCCCTGGGAACCGCTTCCCATCTTTGGTTTTCTACAGGCTAGACCGAATTCCCTAGAAGACTTATGAGCTCCCGAACCCCAGAAACAGGAATAGCCTGGGCTCCTGGGAAAGAGAAAGGGTGCTGTTCAGTCCCTCCTGGTCTTAGCTCCCTTGGGCTAGTGACCAGCAGAGGAAGCCCAGGAGGAAGGGAAGCTATAGCTGAGGGCAGACTCCTGGGTTCCTGGGTTCTGGCCCTGCCCCTTCTAGAACCCTACCCTCACCATCCCTGGGCTTCAGGGTCAAAAGCCCCAGGAGGGAGGTGGGCCACTGACCCTTCTCATGACCTGCTGGATGGCTGGGGTAATGTGGTCCTGAAAAGCAGTGGGGCTCTCACCAGCCTGGAGTCCCCCTGCAGGGATCACCTCCTCCTCCCCAGGCTGTGCCAGCAGAGGGCCAGGGAAGCCAAAAGAGTAAGGCAGAGAGCAGGCCTGGTTCTGCAGCTCCCCGGTCCCTCAGAACCTAGGAGTCCAACCCCGTCCCTCCCCACACACTCTGACCCTCTCCAGCCCCTGGGAACAGAACACAGGCCAGGAGAAGTGTGAAGCAAGATTGCCTGGCCCACAGACCACAGGCCCACCTCCTGGGGCAGAAGCCCTCCCCTCAGTGCTAAGGCCAGGAGAAAGGAGGGAAAGGGGGTCTATGCAGAGATGGTGAGGACGACGAAGAGGGAAAACGGTGGGGAACAGCAGGATGGGAGACCACGTCCCCTCCACTCTGTATCTTACACTGTAAAGCAACCTTCCCGATCTTCCCCTGATGTTGGAGAGGGAAGGAGGGTGAAATTAAGGCATTTCCCTCCAAGTCAGCTGAAGCCAAGGCACCAAACTTACTGTTGCCTATTCAGTCAGGGAGACCCCAAAACCAGACGGTACTCTCTGGGCCCCCATGCCCACCTTAAACTGGCCCAGGCTCCAAGGGGGAAAAGGACAGACTGCAGGGAAGTGGGCATGGGACACAACATGGATGAGGGGCTGAAAAGGGCACCCCCCCCCCGCAACGCCTTACAGGGGAAGCAAACTTCTAGAATGGAGACGTGGGCCATGCTGTGGGAAGTTGGGGGTGAGGCCCAAGAGAGCTTGGAGGAGCAGGGGGGCAAGGCTGAGAGACCCACACGGCACACGTTGTTGAATGTGTGACTTTTTGTTTTTAATAGAAAAAATAAACAAAATCACAATGATGAAGCCCAGAGGAATGGGGGCCAGGGTGTCACAGGGCAGGCTCCTGCTCCATGGGCTCCTCTGGCGGCCTGGAGGAACAAGCACAGGGTGATTGGGGGCGGGGGGTGGGCACAGAGGTAGGGACACCAGCTTGGGCAAGGCCAGAAGTCAGAAAGGAAGCTTACCTGGGGCTGTGCTCCCGGGCTGCAGCAGCCTGGGCCTGCTCAGCCCCCACCGACAGCAAGGCCATGGCGCTCACAGTCTCCGCCTCCTCCGTCTCACCTGCCTGGGCCTCCCGCAGGGAACGGCCTAGACCAGCGGCGAACCTCTGGACGCAGCTCCAGTGTTTGCCTGTGGACAAGGGGCAGGCAGGGGTCAGGGAGGACAGAAAGCCCCATACTACATCCCCAGCCCTGGCAGGCCCGTAAGCTTCTGCCCCCTTGGCCGGCTGAGGTCTGAGCCTCTCCTCACGCACTCTGGATCTCGATGACTTTCTCTAGCGTGGCCACTGCGTTGATGTTGGGCTTTTGTTGCAAGACTGCCTCGTCCAAGGGCTGCAGCTGGAAGGGGAAAGAACAGAAGGCTCATGGTGGGGAGTGAGCCAGGGTGGGTCCTGGTCCCATAAACACCCCATATTCGGCCCCAGACATCTCCCATGACAGGGGCGAACCTAGCTTTCTGGAGGAACCCTGGGCCAGAAAGCCCTCCCTGGCCAGCAGCTGTCTTTAGGACCCAGGAAAACCTTCCCACCTTCTTGACCAGTGTTGCTTGATCAAGAAAGGGGCCCTCCCTTACTAGCCTCTCCCTGGCCCCTCACCCCCTCTGTCTCCCTGTACCCCTTACCTCTACACTGAGCAGAGCTGAGACACAGGCCTCAGAGGCATCACAGATGGCGGTCAAGTCGTGGCCTCCCTCCAGGGCCAGCACCACCCGGCCCCCTGCCAGAGTCATCAGCTGCCTGGTCAAGTGGCCAAAGCCTTTAGAGATGGGTGAAGGGAGGAAGAAGAAAGAAAAAAAAAAAGGAGGAGGTAAGGAAGAAGAGAAAAATAAACACAAGAGGTGGAACAAATAGCACAAGATGGTAGATTTAAGCCCCAATACATCTCCATAATATAGTAAAATTGAATGTCAATGGACTAAATGCTCCATTAAAGATAAAACAACAGATGAGATTTTTAAAAATTTCAATTATATGTCCCAAGTAGCACCACTGAAACACAAGGGATCAACAAGCTCTATCCCTACGGGGCGCCTGGGTGGCTCAGTGGGTTAGAGCCTCTGCCTTCGGCTCAGGTCATGATTCCAGGGTCCTGGGATCGAGCCCCACATCGGGCTCTCTGCTCGGCAGGGAGCCTGCTTCCTCCTCTCTCTCTCTCTCTCTCTGCCTGCCTCTCTGCCTACTTGTGATCTCTGTCTGTCAAATAAATAAAATCTTTAAAAAACAAAAACAAGCTCTATCCCTATGACTCTGGGAGGAGATGTACCCTCTGCTTGCCCCCAAGTCCAAGGTAAGCAGAGGGAGAGCAGGAGGGGAGGCTCCTGCCAAGATGATTCCAAGTCTTAGACCTGCCCCACCACCCTGCTTCCATCCTCCAGCCTCTGCAATACCAGTCTCTGCTCTGTGTCCCCACTCAACCCCGTACTCACTGCTCCGCAGCCTCCCTCCATCCCCCAGCACTCACATCTGGCGGTGACAGAGTAGCCACCCAGTGGAGACAGGTGTCCCTCAACAGCATCGAACCCGGCAGAGACCAGGACCACATCAGGTGAGAACTCGTGGGCAATGGGCATCACCACTGTCCTGCAAAAGGAGAGGCCCAAGTTGACCCGGGCGGGTGGCTAGGCCAGGCCTCACCTTGCTCTGTTCCCCACCCAGAGACAACCCCCTCCACCCGCACCAAACTGAGTGCCTTCTGCCCCTCCCATGGCAGGGCCCAGGGGGCTCCCACCCCGCCCTTGGCCCTTCTCAGTCCCCACCTGAAGGCCGTTAGGTACTCCACGTCTCCGATGGGGGGATCCACACCTCCCGTCCATGCCACGTTCACATTGTACCCCACGCCCGGCCCTCCGCCAACCTGGCAGCGCGGTGGGGGAGGGGTTATTCTCACTGCCTGGGGATCCCAGACATCGCCCCCACCCTCAGCCCTGATTCCAGCCCTTGCTCCACTCACCGCTGCTCTGCATGGAGGGGCAACTGGCCTGTGTGGTCCTCCCACTAGGTGCCCAGACTCCCCAGGGACCCAGCACCACCACAGGCCTCCGGGGCTCCCTGCTGGGTCCTGTTCTGCCACCTCCCCAAGGGGCCCCACATTTGAGCCCAGGAACCATACCTCTTCAGGGGCCCCCGAGCCTGGAAAGAAGTTCCCGTTGTCATAGCGATGCAGGGAGATGTAGAGCACAGAGGGGTCATTGTAAAACGCTTGCTGGGTGCCATTGCCGTGGTGAATGTCCTAGTGGGGAGGGGTGGGAGATTCAGAAAAAAAAATCCCAGGCTCTGGCCCCAAAGGTCAAAATTCCACTTGCCCCCCCACCTCCACTCTATGGTGAACTTGGGGGGTGTAGCCCATCACTGGCTACAGGGCATCGTGTTCCGTTCACCACAGTATCATCCCGTGCTTCTCTACCCGGGGTCCATGGGTCACTGTGCAGAGACACAAAGCCACGGGATACATATGGTGGACCTCCCCACAAGCCCATCCCACTCAACAATTGGGAGGAAACGTCAGAGCTAGTAAGGAACTGAAAGCAGATACATTCGGATGAACCCAACATTTAAATGAACTTCTAAGCCAGAGCTGGGCTTCAGAGAGATGTCATCTTTGCTGCTGCCTGCTCCTGGTACTTTCCAGTCACCGGGAGTGGTGGGTGCCTTTCCCGCTGCCCTAAGAGGTGGGGTTTGAGAAGCGGTGCCCAGCAGCAGGAACGCAAGTGTCAGGCCCAACACCCCAAACTATGTGACTTTGTGGCTGCGTCACCCAACAGCTCGGGGTCTCCATTTACAGAAATGCACATCTGAACTTGTTTGTACTACTCGATGTGGCCAGGAGCAGTACTGTGTGTCCTGGCAGAGTCCACCGCCCCCCACAACCCGCTGCATCAAGAGGGGTTCCAGGGATGCCTGGGTGGCGCAGCCCGTTAAGTGTCCAAACTCTTAGTTTCAGCTCAGGTCATGATCTCAGGGTCGTGAGATAAAGCCCCACATGGAGCTTCGTGCTCAGCACAGAGTCCACTTGGGTTTCTCTCTCCCTCTCCCTCCACCCGCCCTTCCCACCAGGCATGCACGCTCACTCTCTGTAAAACAAATAAATAAATCTTAAAAAAAAAAAAAGAGTGGTTCTAGCAATGCTGGTAACGGTCTATACTATTCGAGGTAGAAAATCTCGGTTGCTTGAGGCTACAAGGTCGGGGCCAAGATGGACCAGGGCTAAAACCACTTTCGAATCTCTTCGTGAGGAGGGAGCCCCACGGGAATGGGAGGGCTGGGCGAATGCTCCAGCAGGAAGAGCTGTGGTAAGGCCTCAGGCCCAGCAGTGGTGCGGGCTCCTGAGGAAGAAGGGGCAGTGTCGGGGTGAGGCCCTCCTGAAGGCGGACCCCGACCCCAGCAGCCCACTGCCTACCCAGTCCACGATGAGAACCTTGCCCACGTTCAGCTTCTGCTGCAGGAGTTTGGTTGTGATGGCTACAGAGTTGAAGAAGCAGAAACCCCTGGTGGCCGGGTGGGGAGAGAAAACGGTTGGGGAGGTCAGCTGTAGCAGATGTTTGCTCCCGGAGCAAAACAGACACATCAGCTCAGCTAGGAGGGAAAAGGGAAGGCGGGGAGGGCAGTGGGTCTGGAGCGGGGGCACTCACATGGCTGTCGACTCCTCCGCGTGGTGTCCCGGGGGCCGGATGATGGCAAATCCATTCTGAAGAGGTGCAGACGGAGGGTCAGAGACACCAAACAGACAGGCAGGCAAGGTGGCCACAAAGAGGGTGGATACAGGAGGAGAAATAAACCAGGCAGGGAAGAGAACCCTCATGCTAGGAACACGGCCGCAGGCCACGTGCACCAGCAGGCACCATCTCTGACCTCGAGATACCCCTGAGAGCATCAGATGCCCGTGCCTCCTTCCCAGACCCCTCTTGACCCCTCGCCTCCCTAGCTGGTCCAGGAGCTAGCACCTCCCCCCACCACCCGACTCCCTGCTAAGGGAGTTAAGGCGCCCAGGGACAGTGCCTTGCTCTAGGGAAAGGCAAGGTTGTCCCTGTCCTCCACCCCTGAGGACGCAGGACCAAGCCAAGGGGGGCTGCGGCCTTGGGCACACACTCACCTTGAGCTCTCCTGAGGCCACCTTGAAAGCCAGCTCCACCAGGCAGCCCACTGCCATGCGCACAGCACTGGAGGAGTGCATTTCATTCCACACAGTGTCACTGTCCACCTGCGGGGGCAGGAGAGCAGGCTTCAGCGTGCCCCCTGCAGGGGGAGGGCAAGAATGGGGGTGGGCACCTGGACAGTGGGCCCAGCAGCCATGGTGGGCAGGAAAGGCGGGGCAAGAGCTGGGAGAGCCACCCACCCACCCACCCTATTAGCAGGTACCCTACTCACCCCAATGCCCCCGCAAGGCAGCACAGCGTACATCTTCTGGCTGATGGGGCCTGCAAAGAAGAGGGACAGAGCTACTTGGGAAGCTGGGGCCCGCAGAGGGTGGCGAGCTCCATGCCTGAAAAAGGCGGCCAGACCCAAGCAAAGGATAGGCCTCTGTGGCCCGCACCGGCTGGAAGAGGTCTGTGCCCTATTCTGGAGAGGGGACACCTTACTTCTGGGGCAGATGGCAAGAAGAAAAAGGGGACGATCAGCGAGAAGAGCAGAGCCCTCCCCATCACTGACCTGCCCCTTCTACAAGCCGCAGTGCACCCCACCCGTGCGATAGTCTATGTGGACTAGAGACGCGCACCCTGGAGATGGACAGTGCAGCAAGGAGACGGCCTGTGCCCTAGGGGACCCACCTCCCTACCCTGATAGTTCCCTAGCCCCGCAGGGCGGTGGACATAGCCCGGACCCCGCCTGCCGGCTCACCGAGCAGCTTCTTGCTGTCCAGCTTCTGTCGGTTGAGGGGGCTGGTCCCATAGAGCAGGGTGTGGTACTCGGAGTGCACCGTTTGGATCTCGTCCAGTGTGGCTTTGCGACCCCGGATCCGCTGCGCGGGGAGAGCAGAGGAGGCCGTTGAGGGGACGCACCGAAGGCCCAGCTCTCCCTGAGGCCCACACCCTCTCTCAGCCCCACAGCCTGGGATGCATGGAGCCACTTTCTGGCCTTCAGAGAATCCAATAGTTTTTGTTTGTTTGTTTTTTTTAAGATTTTTATTTATTTTTTTTTTTATTTTATTTTATTTTTTTATTTTTATTTTTTATTTTTATTTTATTTTATTTTATTTTATTTATTTTTATTTTATTTATTTTATTTTTTTATTTTTAAGATTTTTATTTATTTATTTGACAGACAGGGATCACAAATAGGCAGAGAGGCAGGAAGGGAGGGAGAGGAGGAAGCAGGCTCCCCGCTTGAACAGAGAGCCCAATGCGGGGCTCGATCCCAAGACCCTGAGACCATGACCTCAGCCGAAGGCAGAGGCTTTAACCCATTGAGCCACCCAGGCGCCCCGAGAATCCAGTAGTTTTTGTGGATGTGCGCCCTGACCCCCAGGAGCCCCGGTCCAGGACCGCCCCAAGTCAGCAAAGCGGGCTGCAAGGGAAGGAACAGAGACGTGGCTGAGAGGACTGACCCTGAGGTCAGGGGTTGAACGAAGAATGAAGATGACACAGAGAGCAGCTTCGTGGACGGGGAGACACAAGGGCTTTGGCTGGGTCTGGGCTGGGGGATGGAAGAAGGAAGGGCTCCCTTACCTCACACTTGCTAAGCAGGCCCGTCTCCTGCAGCCGTGACCAGATGCTCTGGATCCGGCCGGCGTGCTCGGGGTGCACGTGTGTGTTCCCACACATGCACTGGTGCTTCAGCATGAACGTGTCGTAGACCACACCTGGGCCGCACACGCACCTGTCAGCCCAGCCAGCCACGGCCACCCTCGGCAGGGCTCCCTGGGCTCCCCCCAGCCCGCCCTGTCCCAGGGACCTCCTCACACCCTGCCCCCCAGCCCCCCTGCCCCTCTTATCTCCGCCTGTGGTCCCCTTCGCCTGTTACTGCCAGTCAAAAGCCTCCCCGCTCCTCAAGCCGCAGCCAAAACCCCCACTGGTTTTGATTTCTGCCCACCATGCTCTCAGCACTGCACCCACTCTGGGGCATGGCCTCCCTTTCCCACTTCTGTCACAGCCCCTGTGTGCCATGTCCCTAACTCCCGACACCCCACTGGTGGGGTCAGACCATCCCCGGGCATCTGTGCCCCCCGCCAGAGTCCAGTCCATTTGGGGATGGACTGAGGCCTCACTTTTGACCTCACAGAGAGGACAGGGCCCAGAGAAGGCCGGGGCCTAACTGAGACAGTAGGTTCTCTGCACCCAGGGACCCAGGGCTTATGTGACGATGGCACAAAAATCCCGTGGTCCCTCAGCCGGTCACACAAGGCCAGGTAGCATGCACAGGCTCCTGGCACATGCGGGGAGGACCACTGGCCGTGGCAGGGCTCACCTGTGGTGAAGAGGTGCTTGGCGGGCTGGTCTGGGGGGCTTTTCAGGCCGCCGGGGGCAGCAGGTGAGGACTGGGTGCGGCCCAGGGCCTGGTGGGGCACAGTGGCCAGGCTGAGGGGCGCCTGGAACACCTGAAGTGGTTGCAGCTGCTGGGCGTCGGGGAATACCTGCACAGGAGGAGAGCGGGCAGGAGATGAAAGTGAGGACAAGTGTCCTGGGGCCTCCCGGGGGGTCCCCTGTTCCAGCCCCTCTCCTCCAAACCCGCTCCTTTCCCCATCTCCTCCCACCAGGGACAGGAGGCACTGCAGCCTTCACCACCGCCCCCTCCCAGGAGATGGGGGGGGACGGGGGGACGTGATGAGTCAGCCAGAGTAGCACTGAGGTAAGAGGCGGGAGGGACGGGGGCGTGGGAGGGGGCAGGATGACTCAGGCCCGGGAGGGCTCAGCGCTGTCCGCAATGAATGGAGTGCTGCTAGGCGCGGGGCAGGCGGGAGTAACAGCGGGGGCGTGTGTGTACACACACACGTGTGCACATACAGACCGACGCACGACTGGCCCAAAGCAGGCGGAAACACAGGTGCTCTCAAGTACACACACGTGCGTGCGCACACACACACGCAGCTCAGTGTGGGGCAGTCACAGTGGCAGCCAGGAAGGGCTGGCGGACTGGGCCGAGGAGGCTCTCCTGAGACCAGCATAAGCAGCGCCCCCTTCCACCACTCCCTGCCCCCTCCTCCTCCCGTCTGCTCTCTACACAAAGCTACCCCAGCACAGCCTGGGCCATGCAGAGCGGGGAGAGGGAAAGGCAAAGATGGACCGGGATGCGGGGGACAGAGCGGCGGTGATCAAGGGCCGGGGTGGAGGGGTCACCTTTTTGTAACCAGCACTGGACTCATCCAAGTCGGGCCCCTCCTCAGGGCCACTCTCGCCCTCCTCATCCTTGACCTGGATGCAGTCCTCCTCCCCCTCTTCCTCCTCCTCTTCCTCCTCTTCCTCCTCCTCCTCCTCCAGGTCTTCCTGCGTGCTCTCGCTCTCCGTGGAGCCTTCCCGGGGGATGGTCAGGGCTCCCTCCCCAAGCAAGGCCTCCTGCTGCTCGGTCAGCTCCTCCTCCGTCTCCTCGGGGTGGGTGGTGGGCTGCCGTGACAGCTCCCCAGTCTTGGTGAGGATCTGTAGGAGCAGAGCGAGGGGGGACATCCGCTGGGAGGGGGCGCAGCCATGCAGCTGTGGCCCAGGTTGGTCTGTCCCTCCCTGGCCTCCCCTGGCAGCTGGCCAGCCGTACGGAGCCTCTCCAAGAGGCCAGGTGATATGTCGGAGCAGATGGAGCCTGGGGGATGGCCCAGGGCATTAGCCCCCCCGCTCCTTCGCCGCCAGACCGGTGCCCTGCTCTGCCCGGCCCCCAGCACCGCCCTGGCCCTTGGCCGCCCCCAGCTCACCTTGCCCAGCTGCAGCTGCTGTTGCTTCTGCTTCTCCAGGAACTGCTGGTGCTGCTGCTGCATGACGAGCTGCTGCAGGGCCTGGGGGCTCTGGGGCAGCGGGGACGACTGCGTGCGGCTCAAGGGCCGGTGCCGCGGAAGCTTGCCCACTGTCCGCATGCTGGTGGCCATACGTTCACCTGTCACCAGCGGGGACTGCCCGTGGAGTGGCACTGTGCAGTGGGAGAAGGGGACAAACCATCACTGCCAGGGTGCCGGGCACTCCCATCCTACCCCAGCTCTCTCCCCCTCCTAGACCACCACCACCTACGTAATCAGGAAAAACCCTGGAGGGGCCTGGGGGCACCTGGCTCCCCAACCTGAGCCCCATTCTTCCTCCTCCCCACATTGGAACAGTCCTGTAAGCTCAGAGTCACTGCCTCCAGCAAGCCCTCCTGGATTCACCACTCTCTCCCTTTGATTCCCTTATGATTGCACATGTAGTCTTCTACCCTCAGTGTAGGTAAATAATAATTAGTTTCCTCCAACTGCAACAAGACTGCTCTGATCGTAGATATGGATGCCATCGGGTGGAGAAGCCTGGGGTCAGGATCGTATGTCTTTCTCTCTCTTTTTTTTTTTTTAAAGATTTTTATTTATTTTTTTGACAGACAGAGATCACAAGTAGGCAGAAAGGTAGGCAGAGAGAGGAGGAAGCAGGCTCCCCGCTGAGCAGAGAGCCCGATGCGGGGCTCAATCCCAGGACCCTGGGATCATGACCTGAGTCGAAGGCAGAGGCTTTAACCCACTGAGCCACCCAGGCACCCCAGGATCGTATGTCTTTTAAGCAGAACCTCTTCTGATGCCACTAGCTGCTTAAGGTCTGACTGCCCAAAGCTATGTTGTCCAGTTCTGGGATGGCAGCCACTTGTAACTACTGAGCACTTGAAATGCAGCCCCTCTAAATTGAGATGGGGACGTCTGAGAGGTTCAGTCGGTTGAACGTCTGATTTTGGTTCAAGTCAGGATCTCGGGGTCGTGAGATCAAGCCCCACACTGGGCTCCCTGCTCAGCACATAGTGTGTCTGTCCCTCTCCCTCTCCTGCATACATTCTCTCTCCCTCTCTGAAATGAATAAATAAGGAACCCTGGCGGGCTCAGTCAGTTGAGCATATGCCTTGGGCTCAGGTCACGATCCCAGGGTCCTGGGATCGAGTCCCCCATCAGGGTCCTTGCTCAGCAGGGGCTGAGCCATTCCCCCTGCTTGTGCACATGCTCTCTCTGACAAATAAATAAAATCTTTAAAAATAAATAAACAAAATACAATCTAAAAATAAATACATAAATAAGGGGCACCTGGTGGCTCAGTCGGTTAAGCATCTGCCTTTGGCTCAGGTCAGGATCCTGGGGTCCCAGGATCGAGTCCCGCATCAGGCCCCCTGCTTGGTGGGAAGTCTGCTTCTCCCTGTGACCCTCCACCCATCTCATGCTTGTCCTCTCACAAATAAATAAAATCTTTTAAAAATGACAGTATTTCAGACTTACTGAGTTAAGTATATTATTAAAGTTAATTTTACTAGTTTCTTTTCACTTTTTTTTCCTGAAGATTTTATTTTTAAGTAACTGCTACACCCAACATGGGACTCGAATTCACAACCGTGACCGAGATCAAGAGTCATGTGCTCTCCCAGCCGAGCCAGCCAGGTGCCCCATTTTACATATTACCACGTGGCTCTAGAAAATTTGAAGTTGGGGCGCCTGGGTGGCTCAGTGGGTTAAAGCCTCTGCCTTCGGCTCAGGTCATGATCCCGGGGTGCTGGGATCGAGCTCCACATCGGGCTCTCTGCTCGGCAGGGAGCCTGCTTCCTTCCTCTCTCTCTGCCAGCCTCTCTGCCTACTTGTGATCTGTGTCTGTCAAATAAATAAATAAAACCTTTAAAAAAAAAAAAAACCACTTGAAGTTACAAGCGTGGCTCGTGCTATAGGTCTATTGGACAGCGCGGCTCGGGGACGTGAGCCCGTGGCAGCCGTGGATGACCTCGAGAACAGCGCCTGATGGGCTGTACATATTCAGTCATGTCTGGAGGACACGGGAGAAGTCACCGATGCCCTGGAGGGGAGCTGGGACAGAGCTGGAGAGCGACCCTGGCTACTCCCTTAGGGCGGCCCTGCGGGGCCTCTGCAGCAGCCTGACACCCGGCTGCCCCCCTACCCCCCACACAGCCACCCACCCCCCGCCCGCTCACCAGCGATGAGGGTGCTCTGCTGCCGAGCCTGCTCCAGCAGCAGCACGTGCTGCAGTAGGGAGGCGTGACCGTGCGGGCTGCTGTCGCCCTCCAGCGCCACGCCCAGCAGGCAGCCAGGGATGGAGGATGTGCTCATGAACTTGCCCGTCAGTGTGCCACCCTGCCGCAGGGACTGGAGGGCCTGCCTCTCGGCCTCCTGCTGCGTTGACAGCTTCGGGGAGGCCTGCGGTGGGGAAGGGAAGTGGAGATGAGGGAGGGGCTTATATGATCCCGGGCCAACCGGGATCAGCATCCCTCACCCACCCTCTGCCAACCCCCCAGCTCAGAGGAAGGCCATCTGCTCTTACTCGGGGCCTTGTGTGGACCAAAGCCCCAGCTGGAGGCATCCAGGACAGCAGACCTCAACACCAGAGGGAGGAGGAGGCATGCGCCCCATACTTACGGTGAGGTGTGAGTTGGTGACAGTGACTGTGGCCTGCAGCCCTAGGGAGATGTTGGGCAGAGAGGGAGACGTGTAGAGGCTGAACTGGTTGGGGGAGCTGTCCAGAGGGAGGGCCCGGTGCTGGGGGAGCATCTAGGGAACAGTTGGGAGAGACAGGCATGAGAGCCAGCAAAGGAGGGCTTTCCGGGGCCAGAGGCTCTGAATGGTGCCTCACTCTCCCTGCTCCCCACACCAAGCCCCACCTGGGGGTACTGAGAAATCACAGTCCTCCAGAGGCCCATGGGACAAGCCCACTTAAAAGCAACAGGTCCCTCGAGCCTGTCCACATGGGCAGGGAGGTCCCTGCTGGATACTCTCAGCGAGACAGACAGGAAGGAGCTGCCTTCCTTCTTCCAAGGGAAATGGAGCAGGCTGGCCCACCCGCCCAGCCCTCAGCAGGCCTGTACCTCGGTGGGGATGTTGGGGACTGAGCCAGTAAAACCATTCTCAGCAATGGTGCTGTGGGAGCTGTTGGGAGAGCTGGGGCCGGAGCCTGGCGCGCTGTTACACACGGACGACACTACGGGAGAACTGGCTGTCACCGGGACATGCTCAGAGTCACCCTTCGCCCCCCACTTCCAGGACCTCAGAACAGGAACGAGACAGAAGCCCTTACCCCCAGGCCCAGCGCCGGTGATCTCAACAGCTCTCTTCTTAAAGGTACTAATGACTGTTCCGTCCTTGCGTCGCAAGAGGGGACTACTTCTCCGCTCAGCCACCTTCTGCTTTAGCCTCGAACGCACTTTCAAGTTGGGTTCAGAGGCTGGGGAGAAGGGAGCCAGGGCTCAGATGCACCCACACGAATAGGCACACACCCACCTGTAGCCCGGCCCCACCACGTTCCCCACCCACCTCCAAGGAGCCATATTCTAGAAAGCCAGGTTGGCCACTACAC
This sequence comes from Meles meles, assembly GCF_922984935.1. Classification (NCBI taxonomy): domain Eukaryota; kingdom Metazoa; phylum Chordata; class Mammalia; order Carnivora; family Mustelidae; genus Meles; species Meles meles. The sequence goes on from NC_060083.1 coordinate 45,627,585, forward strand.
ACCTGTTTTGCGGAGGGGGAAGTCATCGCGGCTGTCATAGGGCCCAAGCAAAGGCAGTTTGTAGGAGGGAGGCGTCCCAGGGGGGCCACTCTGGGGAGGGGAACTCTGGTCCAAAGAAGCATGGTGGGCTCCCCTGGGGGATGTGGGGTGGGGATGGAAGCAGACCTAGGTTACTATCCAGCCATTGGGGCCTCCCACCTAGCAAGCACCGTTAGGAAATGCCCAGTGCATCAAGGGATAAGAAATGGATCCTGGGGAGGGAAGAAAGGAAAAAAGCCAGGGGTGGGAGTTTTATCCCCTAAGAAGAGACTGCAGCGCCCGACTGTGGGTTCTGGCCAGGAGACCCCCTGCCATCCTGCAGCCAGGCAAGCCCTCAAGCAGGGCAGCTCTGTGTCCCATGCCTGCCAAGGGCCATTACCAGCATTTGGGATGCTGTGGGAGGGAATGGTTGAGGCCGCCCGGCGTGGGTTCCTTTGACTTCGACAGGAGGAATTCCTGGAGCCTCAGCTTCACCTCAGTGCTGGCAATGGCACCTGCAAGACAGGGCACGGCTGACCCGGGTGCTCGGCACCCAGACCCGTGGGCTGGGGACCGTGCAGGAGGGCCCAGGCCTTACTCTCTTTGCTCTTCTCCTTGTTTCGCAGGATGAGCAGCTGCTGCTCCAGCCGCTGCTTCTCCAGCTCTTCCTGCCGCTGCTGCTCCCGCTGCCGCTGCTGCTCCAGCTCCTGCTGCCTCTTGGCCGCCAGCATCTCCTGCTGCTGCTGCAGGGGTGCAGTGGGGGGAGGGGGGAGGGAAGGACCCAGGGTGAGCCAGGTCCGGGCGGGGGTCGGAGGTCTGGGCAGCCCCCCCGCGCCCCCCTCGCTCACCTTGAGGTGCTTCTGCAGCTGGACCTCATGCTGCCGTGTCAGGTGGTCATGCTGCTTCTGGAACTCGGCGAACAGGAGCTGCTTCTGCAGCTGCTGCTGCTGCTTGAGCGCCAGGAGCTCCTGCTGCAGCTGCTGCTCCCTCAGTGCGGGGTCCACAGGGCCTGCCAGAGCCCCCCGCAGCTCCGCGGGGCTGGGGCTGCCTCCTCCCCCACCCCCCATGGAGCTGGGCATGGCTCCGGGCAGCACCGGCTTCACCTCCACTGTGGGGACAAGAGATGGGCGTCAGGGAGCCCAATGGCAACACCGCGACACCCGGGCAGCCATGATGGGGCCCCAGAAAGCCACCAGCCAGGACTGCCAGACCCAGGAGGGTAAGCTCTGGGAGGGGGACAGTAAAATCCCTCTGCTCCGCAGAACCACGTTCTGTCTTAACTGAAGTCAAAGACATGAACTTCAAAAAGAAAACATGCACAAGGGGCGCTTGGGTGGCTCAGTGGGTTAAGCCTCTGCAGTCGGCTCAGGTCATGATCTCAGGGTCCTGGGCTCTCAGCAGAGAGCCTGCTTCCCTCTCTCTCTGCCTGCCTCTCTGCCTACTTGTGATCTCTATCTGTCAAATAAATAAATAAAATCTTAAGAAAAGAAAAGAAAACATGCATAAGCCGGGACACCAGGGTGGCTCAGTCGGTTAGGCATCCACCTCTTGGTTTTGGCTCAAGTCAGGATCTCAGGATCCTGAAATTGAGCCCCACAACGGGCTCTGCACTCGGGGTGGGGGTGGGGGGAGTCTGCTTCTCCCTCTCTCCCTCTCCCACTTCAAGTTCACTTTCTCTCTAAAATAAACCATTCAGGGGCACCTGGGTGGCTCACTGGGTTAAAGCCTCTGCCTTCAGCTCAGGCATGATCTCAGGGTCCTAGGATCGAGCCCCAAGTCAGGCTCTCTGCTCAGTGGGGAGCCTGCTTCCCTTCCTCTCTCTTTGCCTGCTTCTCTGCCTACTTGTGATCTGTCTGTCAAATAAATAAATAAATGTAATCCTTAAAAAAATAAAATAAACCATTCAATCTTTGAAACAAAAAGAAAAAAAAAACAGAAAATATGCTTAAGCATGAAGCACAGTCTCTGGAAGACTGAGTGCGATACTGTCATTGATGGTTAACGCCACAGGGCATTTTACAGGAATTCCTTTACGGAGGAGGAAACTGAGCTTTAGGAAGGTTGAAGTACATGACCAAAGACATAGGGCCAGGTGACCGATGAACTGAATGTGAATCCAAACCCTATGCTTGCACCCGCTGTCCTTCCCAGGCCTCCTCCCCACCTTTCAACGTCACACATTCCCTGCCGAGAAGCCTATATACTGGAAGAGAAACTGAAGCAGAGGATGGTTCTAGAATCAGGGAGCTGGTAGCCAGGGCCCGTAGTAAACCCAGGATAGACCTGTGGGGACCCTCTGGACAACCCTACCCTTGCGTCTCCCCTTCTCTCTGTCCCACACCCAGCTGGGGCAGATGGGGCCCAAAGGAAAGGCTGTGAGACTGGGTGTGGGGGGTGGGAGCTGAAGGCCTCAGGGAAAGGGGGTGCAGGGCTGCACCAAACCGGGGACAGGAGGGGGCTGGGAGTCAGACTCTGCTTCCTTTGCTGGATTATCTCCTTTCAACAGTTTTATTGTAATTACCCTGAAAATGCCGCTATATATAGAGTGAGCCAAACAGCAGCTGTGCCTGGGGGGAGGGGGAATGAGAGAATGGGCGGGCAGTGCAGGGAGGAGGTGGGAGGAGGAGACAGGAAAGGAAAGGGAATCAGACAGGAAGAAGGGTAACAGCATGGGGTGGGGTTGGGTGGGGGACAGAGGCTGGAGCTCAGGCAGAGATCTCAGAACTCCAGTCTCAGGGAGAACCAGCTGGGAAGGGAAAGGGGTAGAGGGGCCAGTTGGGTCCCAAGACCTTAGGTCCAGGCCCCCATGTGGACAATGGGCTCAGGGGCCCCAGGGAGAGGCAAATGTTCCAAGGGGCTCATGGGAAGCATGGGTCTCAACTTCTTGAACCTCGTACACTGTCCTCTGGTCACTGAATGTCACTCCCCACCACTGCCCTGCGGTTGCCAGGGCAACTGGGCAAACACCACACCAGCAAGGAGCCCTCAGCCCAGCCCCAACTCCACAGGAAGGGGAAGACAGGCTACCCACTGCCTGGGAAGGAGGAAGTTGAGAGAGGCAGGGCCAACCCACCTTGTTTCTCTTCCATTTCTTTCTCCAAAGAAAGCCCTCACTTTTCTCACTCCAGCCCAGAGAGGCCACAGGGAGCTGGGAAGACCTTCCTGTGGCAAGGCAGCCCACTCCAGCCTGGGCCTGGAGAAGGAAGGACCCCAACATGCTGGTGGCTACCAGTGTGTCTCCTGCCTTCGTGAGCAGACCTCTCTGCCCAGGCTCCCATCCCTGACCTTCACTGGGAGTGGAGAGGGAGCTGGGAGGGGACAAAGGGCTGAGCTAAGAGAGGCTTCCACACCCTGCACAGTCCGTGGGTCTGGATCTCTCCAGTGACACTGAATGAGTATCATCCAGGCAGGGGCCAGGCCTGCTGAACGTTGGGGCCCTGCTACGACCCTCATGCCTGAACACGGCCTCTGGGACCCACTGGGGGAAGGTAAAGCCTGAGCAGAATAGCTCGGTCTCCGCCCAGCACTGCTAGGCACGTTCCTCTGTGGTTTGCCCGCCAGCCACACTGACGACTCTGTGGCCACGAGGCCAGAGCCACATCTGCAGGAGTGGCCAGATGTGGCCAGGAGGGCAGGGCTACATACAAAGACACACACTCACTCACTCACTTTCCCTCCCAGCCCACGTCCTCCCCCGGCACCAGGAGGAAGGGCGCTTGGAAAGGCCCTGCAACGGGGCTTTTCTGGAGGTGGCCGACCCCATCCAGGGTGCAAAGCAGGGTGACAGCAAGGACCCAGCAGCCAGCCTCAGGTCTCCCCAGCCCTGGAAATGCTCAGCAAAGCCCCAAGCTGGCTGGATAGTTATCTATTCCTCGGCATGGCTTGGCCCGTGGCACTCGGACCGCTCAGCCAAGAGAAGGACAGGCTTCAACCTGCTGCTCCCAGCAGGGCTGGGGCTGCAGGAGCTGGATGCCCGCCAGCCTGCCCGCCTGGGGAAGGGCAGGGGTCCAAGCGCTCCTGGCTCCCAGCAGATAACCCGGCTGGGGATGCAACTGCCGCCAGCAGGGCTGGCTTCCCTTGCAGGAGCCCCGCAGAGAGGGCATGGGCCCGGGCTCGGGGACCCTCCCCCAGGGGTGGCAGGGAGGCTAGGCCCCAGCTGTAGTGGGAGCCACAGCCCCATGGCTCTGCAGATGGCAGGACAGGCCATGGGCTCTACCACACCAGCCTCGTTCCCATGCAAGTAGGAAGCACAGCCGACGAGGGAATACGAGTCCACAGGCACTGTGCGGGCCCAGACAGAACACAGCAGCCCAAGGCCCACCGGCTCACAGCCCAGCTCTGAGACGGAAGGGATGACGGCTGAGCGGCTGGAGTCCAGGAAAGGGTGTGGGTGAGGCACAGAGCCTCCTGAATGAAGGCTGCTGGACACAAAACCTGCAGCCTGGCTGGCCTCGCACCCCCGGAGGATCTGTGCCTTCTGCCAGCTGGGCGTGAGCCGAGCAGGTGGCCGTGGTTACCATTAGAACCAATCACCTGGAAGGTGAAATGGGTGTGTCAAGACAGGAGGAGGCTCTCGACCGCCTCCTGGTGGACCAAGACAGTGAAAGGACTTCTGACAACGAAGAAAGCAGACTGAGGGGCACTGCTCCCTAAGAGGAAAAACCAGGAACTCCCGCTAGCAAAGAGATCCCTGAAAGGCCAGGAGAGGGGTCGGTAAGAGGGCAAGGCCCCAGGGCCCCCATGCCTCCCTCCGACAGAGAGCTGTAGAGAATACAGAGGAAGTCAGATGGCCAACACAGTCACCTCCCAGAGAGGGGAAGATGCAACAAGGGTCCAAGTCTACCCTCCTCCAGACTCTGCTCCCGCAGGACTCTGACCCTTCCTCCTGGGAGCAGCAGCCTTAGGAGAACGTGCCAATATCATCCCATCCTCCGGCCTTCTGCAAGACTGACTCACGCTGCCTCCACCGAGAAGCCCTAGCCGAGGTAGGTGAGTGGGCAGGGCGGTGTATTTCTGGAGTGGCCTCACGCATACCAGGCTCTGCCCGTGAGGGGCTGCCCTACCCAGCCTCGTGGGCCCACCTGGGAGGTGCCAAAACCTTAGTGAGGATGCTTGCCCCCCCCCAACCTCTCCATGAGCCCCACCAGCCCAGGGGGGCTCCCGCCGCAGAGTCTTTGGGGCAGCACACCCAGGGATAGATAGGCTGGCTCCTAGGTGGAGAGAAGGCAGGTGCTGGCGAGACAACCTCTGGGATGCCCACCAGCACAGCCTTAGACTAAAAAGACTGTCCAGACAAAGGGACGCAGCCTCCAAGCAGGCAGGAGCTCTGGAATGTGAGCAGCAGGTTTTAGCAACAGCTTTAGGAATAAGAGTTCAAAATAAAAAACACATCTGGCTGCCGGAGGACAAGGCCAAGCCTTGCCCCTGCTCGGAACACACCCGTAAGCCATGCCCCAGCTCTGAGCCCTCGAGTGCAGAAATCCCCAGTTCCAGAATCCCTGTGACCCAAACCCTGGCAACAGGGAGACTGGTGCCTTCTGACCCACTCCTGGAGAAGCCCGAGATGAAAGGGCCAGCCAGTGTGTAGACCTGCCCCACAGGCCAAAACAGCTTAACGCTTGGCTCTTAAAAGACCCTGCTCCCTGGAGCCACCAGCCACAGAGGGCCAGGGCAGAAGGAAGGGACCCAGGGTACGCAGAGTAAGAGCCAGGGGTACACTGAGCTATTTGGAAAGTCTACAAAGGGGAAAAAAAAAAACAAAAAACAAAAACGAGGCCTCTGCAGATAAGACCTCGGTCAAAGGAACTACCCTGCTGAAGAGGGGAGAGGATGAAAAAGGCCTTTGCGATCACCTGCCTTGGGACCCTCTGTGCACAGACGAAGAAACCAAACCTCTTGGGCCACTGTGCAGAAGATCCCGGCTATGCAGTGGGGACTCACGCCCTCTTAACACTTAGCTAAGCAGCCTGACTCCACCGCAGGGCAACCCAGGCCCTCTGCACCAGACAGCCCATGGAACCAGGCCCTCTAGAGAGCAGCACGCTGCCAGCCCACCCGGAAGGCAGTGCCTTCCCCTGGCACCTGAGCCCCGAGGAGCTCCCTCGGCAGGCTGGGCGGTCCCCAGCTTCCTTCAATGTCCAACGCCCTCGTTCTGTCCCTCTGGAGAATGGGAAAAGGAACTTGTCCCTTCCTTGGCCTTGAGGATCTTGGAAGGAGGCAGGGAACAGCATCTCTCACTCCTCCCCGTGACGCTGATGACCCCTCCCCACCAAGGACGGTTTCCCATGATCTATTTCTGGGCTCTTACGTGACTAGGGAGCCCAATTTAGGCTCAACAGGTTCTACCACAATTCAGACAGTATTTCCCCATGCGCGAGCTGGGGAGGACTCTCACCTAGCAATTTTCGCAGTTCCTCACGTAACGCAAGCTCACACACACCACGTGATGGTTAAGAGCCATGGCCCTGGAGTAAGAGAACGCCCAGGTACAGGTCAGGCTGCGCCACTTCCTAGCGCAAGGCCCTGAGCCCCTCTCTGCGCTCTGGGCGGGCATCTGTGAAACGGGAGTGAGACCAGCACCTTCCTCCCAGAGCTCTTAGGCTCAGGAAAGGACTCCCAGGGGAGCCTGGCCCCAGGCCCAGGAAGATCTCAGGGGTAGCTGGTCAGGGCGATTACTAATGGTTCCTGCTATCTGTGTGTGTCCCAGACCCTGCTGGCAGTCTGGACCACTTCTCAGAATGTTTCTCAAGTTCGGGAGAGAAAATACTTAGAACTCAGGGCACCTGGGGGCACCTTCGGCTCGGGTCGTGACCTCCGGCTCCTGGGATAGAGCCCCCACATCGGGCTCCCTGCTCAGCAGCGAGTTTGCTTGACCCTTTCCCACTCCCTCTGCCCCTCCTCCCACTTGTATGCCCCCCCGAAATAAATAAAATCTTAAAAAAAAAAATACTTAGAACTACTCCAAGCCAGAGGGAGGCCTTAGCTCTCTGGTTTCAGATCGCTCCAAGGTCGCTCTGTGGTCCTGATGAAAGCCCGGCCCGCGCGCCCCACACAACACACCCTGGGGTGGCCCACAGCTAGATCCCTGCGCTCGAGCAGGGATCTCTGGGAACAGCCTGCCCCTGACCACAGCACATCCAGGCTGTCTGTCCTGCCTCGCTACCTCCCAGAAGGGCTGCCCCGTCCTCTGCGGCACAGCCCACAGGCCAAGGCCTCCCTCCGGTCCCTCAGAAGCATTATTTAGCACAGATGCGCACAAGTGTGGCTCCCTTGAGCCCCAACCCCAAGCGGTCAGAAAGTCTTCTCTGGTCTTCAGCCTCCCTGTGCCAGCTCTCTCTCCAGCACCATCCCACATCTTCCTGGGCCCCTCTTCCTGAAAGGCAGAAGCGAAGTGCAATTAACTTCAGAGTCTCTTAGAACGTCTGTGCGGGAAGGGCCTGCTGATCAGCAACTCGGCTTCCCAAACCAACAGAGGCCAGGGGGGCCACAATGAAAGAGGTTTGTCCCTGCGGCGCCTGGGTGGTTCAGTGGGTTAAAGCCTCTGCCTTCCATTCAGGTCATGATCTCAGGGTCCTGGGATCAGCAGGGAGCCTGCTTCCCCTTCTCTCTCTGCCTACCTCTCTGCCTACTTTTGATCTCTCTCTCTCTGTCAAATAAATAAATAAAATCTTAAAAAAAAAGAAAGAAAGAAAGAAGAGGTTTGTCCCACATCATCTGGAAAGGAGGCAGAGGACCCAGGGCTTCCACAGGGTCTTCTCTCTAACAGCCTTCAAATAAAAAAAATAAAACAAACAAACAAAAAACAAAAAACAAAAAAACCACCAGGAGAAACCATGATGGCTGCTCCCACATTTAATGAGAGCTGAAGAGAGGAGCCAAACCCTGCATTAAGGATGCAGGGATCTAGAGAGGGCATCCATTAGGCCCCCAGCACACGGGGCCCAGGAGCACAGGGGAAAAGGGGGCTGGGTGGTTCGAACCCCCGGAAACCTTGAGGCAGATGATGTGTCTGAAGGACCTCAAGCCGGTGGGTGCGGAGGCCTGCTGGAAGGCACGAAGTGTCTTGCTGAGGAAGAGAGAGTTACTCACTGACCTCGGCTGCTATCTGGAGGAGAAATGGACTCACTTCTCCCAGCCCAGACATTTCCGGCGAACACTGGGGTGCCCGGCTAGAGGCAGCTAAAAGGCACACTACCCATTCAAAGGCGGCAGATGTTGGTGGGACTGTTCACTCCACACCTGAGTGGACAGTAGGGGCCCTAGGCCAGGGGTTCTGCTTCCACTCCCCAAGTGCAACTCAGCCCTGAGCCTCCAGCAGGGCACCCTGCCCACCTGGTCACCTGGCCACTTGCCATAATCCGCCCCCCAGCTGGGGTTTAGACACCTACTGCCCAGCGTCTCAAGACACCCTCCCTCTGCAGGCCGCCAGGCTGCTGGTGGCTGGGTGTGCCTCTGACTGGGGCAACAGCCTTCCTCCCTCTGCAGTCCACCCCGCTCCAAGGAGCCACAGAGCCTGCCCAGGCCTTCCAGGGCTGCTGGTGACATGCACTGGCAGGTTCTGAGGTCCCAAGACCGTGTCCGCCCGACTTCTGTCCACACAGCCCTTACCCCTAGCATGGTCTGAGTCTACTCACAGCAGAGTCACTGAACATATGTCCAAAATGCTGGTTCCTGGGCTGCCCTACGGAATCCGAACCCTTCAAGAGATGGGGGGGCCAGGCTTGGAGCTCTGCACTTTAATATATAAATTCAGTATATGTAAAATCAGTAATTCTGATGCAACTGAAAGTTTGAGAACTTTCTTTCTCATGGTGTCCCCAGGCGGGCAGGCTGCACTCACTTCTGCTGCCAACCTGACAGCTGTTACAGCTGTGTGTGTGGACACAGTTAATCTGATTTCCTGTCTGGCAGCTGTACAGCAGGGAAGGGACAGCTGAGGGTCTCAAACATAAGAAAAGGGGATGGGGGCAGGGGAGCTGGTCTGATCAGGATGGAGTGTTCAACTTCGCGTCCGAGGCCCCTTCTCCCCTGAAATCCCTGCAAGGAGGGACAGCGCTGACCAAGGGGTCCCCCTTGTTCACAGAAAACAAAGTCTCCTCTCTGAGAGCTCAGGAGGCCCCCACCCCCTCACACAGAGCCACACTGGTCTCTATTCCAGAGATGCTCACACTCAGGCGGCACAAAGACAGGTCATGCAGACTGTGTACTACAAAGGGCACCCAACCCAAGGGGCCAGTCAGGACTGAAATCGAGCCCATGCCCCAAGGGCAAAGCCACGTGCTCCAGCATGAAGATGTATCCCCTCCCCAGAAGAAGGGCCACCTCTCAAAAACATACACAAAGGAACAATTGTGTGGACCTGAATCCGAATCCCAGCTGTCACTTACCCTGTGACCTTGGGCAAGTTCCTTAACCTCTCTGATCCTTCTCAGTTGTACAACATGGCTAATAAAACCTTCCTAAAAGAGACAAGGTAAGGAAAGCCCCTGATACGCTCGTGGCTTAGGACATTATTAGTTCCCTTCCCACCTGAGTCTCACCCTTCCTACTTTCCCCACACCCCTCCACCTACACGCCCACACACCCAGCCAAGCTTGGAATGGCCCCAAGAACATGAGCAAGAGTATCCAAGGGAAAACCCAATACCGAACCCAAAAGCCATGGCACTTCCCAGCATTCACAGCCTCCTTTCCTGGCACAAGCAGGACTCACACCCTCCCTCACTGGGGCAAGGAGACTCCTCTTCCATGTCTGTTCCTAAATTCTTGCACGATGCCTGAATCAGCGCTGCCCAATCCGGTCCACAGGGGAGTCCAGGGCCCACAGGAAACACGGGCTCCCCCACCACTGTGTCCTGGGGAATCCCACACAGGAGCTCGAGTCCCGAGGCTCCCCAAGCCACAACGAGGCCTGAATGATGGGGGTGCCTGCTGCATGGTGGGCTGTTGCAGAAAAGCCCGGCAGAGATCCCATCCGTCAAGGAAGATCCCTATGGGGCTAGAAGAAAGCGGCACCTGGTTCCCCTCATCAAGCAGGGATGGCACAGAGCGCCCTGTAGCCCCCGTGGGCTACCCCCCTGCCAAGGCTCTGGCTCACCCACTGGGGCAACTCAGCATATCTGTCTGCTCACCCAGATGGCCAAGCCCCAGAGTAGAACCCAGGAATCCTGACCTCAGCCCTGGACACCAGCCCCTTCAAAGCAACCTTCATTTCTCCATGCACCAGGCACTGCTACACGACGGCCGTTGCACAGACAGCAACAGACAGCTCAGGGAGCAAAGGATGGCCCCAAAACAGAGTTCCAAAGACGTGCTGGTGGAGCAGACAGCCACTCTGGAAAGCCCCATTCCCCAGCCTCTCCGGCCAGGGAGGCCGGGCGACACATACTGCCCAAGAAGCCTTCCTGTACACCTGCTTTTCTAGCCATAGGCTTCGGCCTCCTGTTTGGAGACTGATCAAGAGATGAGGAGAGGAGGCGGGCGGGAGCAGGGGGGCGGGGGGGGGGGAACACCGGGCTGCCTGGGCCCTCATGGCCGTGTTTATCCGGGGTGGATTTTTTTTTTTAACCCAAAGGTTAAAGCGTTTCTATTTGAAACATCTATTTACATTCCAGAGTCCAAAAAAAAAAAAAAAAAAAAAAAAAACACACAGGGCAACCGAGCTCCAGGCCTATATCTGTCCCCAGCCGCGTCACAAACACAGCATCAGAGCTGCGCAGGGGAAACATTCTTAGCCCTCTCCCCGAGCCGCTGAGGTGACTCACACCTCCCTCCTGCCGGCATGGACCACACCACCGATCAGAAAGCTATGCAGTGCGTGCGTGTGCGTGTGTGTGGCGGGAGGACACGGGATCTGGAGAGAGGGCTGGCCCAGAGGAGGTCTATGCAAGGACAGGCAGCCTTAGGGAAGGGACAAGAACAGCAGGGCTCCAGCCTGTGAGGGTTTGGGGGTCTAATTTGAAAGAAGGTAAGAGAACATGCTGAGGAGGCAACTTCAGACCAACTGCCAGCCGCTGCTGGGAGGCAAGGGACAGCAGGGGAAAAGGGCAGGAGGTGTGGACCGAAATGTGCATGATGGGGGAGAGCTGCCCGTCAAGTCCTCTGCCCTCCGGGGGACCAGCTCTCAGAGGCTTCCAGGCAGGGGTCCACAGGCACTGAGAGCTGCTGACTCCACCAGACCAGGGCTAGAGCTCTGGGTTTACATTTCCTCCCAGGGGACGGTGTCGGTCCCCCGCATGGCCGGCCCCCAAGGTTAGGCCCCCATCCCAGGGGCCTGTGTGGGCACCCTGCAGGGCTGGCTCCTAAGGTTAGGCCCCTACCCTAGGAGACTCTATGGTCATCACTGCCCAGGCAGAGGGCAGGCCTTATTCCAAGGATTTTCCAAAACTTCCCAAAACATCTGTCCTCTGACGTATCTTAGTCCAGCTGCAACATTATCCCTGGACAGCTTAGAGCCAATCATAGGCACCTGCAGAGACACACGGTTCCCACCTCCCAATTCAAAGCTTGGGACCCACACCCACGTATCCGGAGGCCAAGACAGGCGCACAGTACACAGGCACACAGACACCCACACCCAAGTGCCAAGCCACTGCCAGGAGGGGCCAAGCGGGCAAGGGTCCAGCAGGCCCCTCCCTAAAAGAAGCATCTCGCGGTGCCGGCCCGGTAGGAAGGCTGTGCCAGAACGGCCTGATGCTACCAACAGGTTCCTGGGAGGGAGGGAGGGAGTGGCCCAGCTCTGGGGACCCCACCCCCAGCCAAGAGCCAAGAGTCCCTGTTGAGAAGGTGGCAGGACCAAGGGGTCCTCAAGCCCAAATGAACCAGAGTAACACTCCTTTGCCGTCACGAGATGGGATGAAACCAAGCCCTGAGGGACAGAGCGATAAGGAAGCTAAGGGAGCCAGGACCCCCAACATGCCAGCTGCCAGCCTCTACCTAACCCCACCACATAGCCTCTACCTAACCCTACCGAACCCTACCTAACACCCTGCATCACATCTGATTCCCCAGGAACTCCTGACTGGGGGACTTGCAGAAGCCACATGCTCCCCCAAGAACCCAGCCAGAGAAGCTGGGGTCACTTTAGTCTTGTGGACCCTCAGTTACGGCTTATTCCCTTGCCCGGACCTGGGGAGCGGGCCCCTGGGAGGCAGGTCACTGACCCACTTCCTCCCCTCCGACCACAGTGCCAACTAGGCCAGGATCCTCCAGTGATCCACGGCCCCCAGCAGCTTATGCCGACCCTGCCGGAGACCAGAGAGACTCGCGAATGCAGCACAGTGCGGCTGGAGGGCACGGCGGGAAGGTAGGGTCGGGCCGGGGAGAGCCGCGGAGCCCACCTCAGGAAGTCCAACTCCCCCGACCGCCCATCTTCTCCGCAAAACCCTCCACAAAGATCCAGGCAGGACCCCAGCTGGGCGATGCTTAGAGCCAGACGCTTGGCCCCCGGGACAAGGATGCATGACGGCAGAGGGCAGGCGGGGACACCGAGGCACTCACCTGCCACAGGGATGCCGTGTAGAGGGGTCCGAGGCAGGATTTCCAAGGCTGGTTCCCGGCCTGACATCCCATCTGCTGAGAAACAGGATTCTGTCTCATAGATGGTCTGCAGCATCTCCACGAGCCCCTGAGCCTTGGGCACCAGCAGCATGCCAGGGAAGGGGCCGCCGGAGGCGGGAGGGGGCCGCTGGAGGCGCGAGTTGGCCAAAAGGAAAGGTGGTCGGGCGGGGCCCTCGCTGCTCAGGGGCTCCCCCAGGCCACTGCCGCTGGGACCCGGGCAATGGGGAGGCGCCTCATCCGGCCTGGGCACTCTGGGCAGCAGGAGGAGCCAAGAGGTCCCAGAGCTACAGGCCCGGCTCTCCGCTAGAGGGGCATCAGACCATGGGCCTTGCCCAGCTCCCAGGAGCCAGGCTATATGGCTGAGCACTCAGGGGACAGGAAGGGGAGCTCAGCAGGCAGGCGGGCTCTCTGTGTTCCCTCCCAGCCCTGGGTGACAGCTCTGGGCCTGGCTCCCTGCTCCTCCTTCCCGAATGAGCCGCCGGCAGCTGGCAGGAGACTGAAATAGCAGTTGGGGGAGGGCCCTGTCTATAAATAGGTGGAGCATGCTCAGGGAGCCGCCGGCCGGCTGCCAGGAGCCCAGGAGCCCGGGCTGGCGGAGGCCCCAGTGGGGGGGAGGCGCGTTCCACCCCAGGAGGAAGCGCCAGGCAGGGGGATGGGGGCCAGGGGAGGGCCCGCACTCAGGGCCAAGGCCACAGAGCCGGGTGGCCGGAGGCTGGGCCGGGGAAGGGCACAGGCCAGAGTACCCATGTGTCTGGGACCGGCTCGGGCACTATTCTTGGCAGGTGAGGGGCCGGAGACCCAAACGCCAGATTCGATTTCCACATTCCCTCTCGCCATCAGAGCAGGTAAAGAAACCAGAAGGGTCTGGGAGAGCGTGGCAGACGGGGCCACTTGCCCTACCCTCACATCTTCCCTGGAGCCCTCCTACCAGCAGGATGGGAGTTGATTTGACTTCCGTCTTCCCTCAGAGCTGGAGGGTGCCTACCCACCCCCTCAGCCAGAAGGGAGACCCCTGGGCAGCAGCTGAATGGCAGCTCCCTCTACCCCTACCCCCTGGAAGGGTGTCACTTCCAGGGGCTGCTCAGCTGCCATCCAGGGAGCAGAGGCAGTCTTCCCGGATAGGCCTTGGCCCTCACTATGGAAGGGGACCGGGGAGCACCTGCCCACTGTGGGAGCACACACAGCTCCTCCCTGGCAACGTACCAGGGGCGACGCTAGCAACAGCACATACATCACCTCATTTACTCTGCACGATGACCTCAGGAGATAGGTGCAGGTGGGGAAACTGAGGCAGAGAGATGCAGTCACTCACTCTAGGTCATACAGCTGCTTAAATGGTATGGCTGAGATGTCTGAGGCTCCAGTCTGAGTGCTAACCACCATAGCCCACTGCCTCCTACACAAAGGAACACATGAAGCTGCCCCAGGGTTTCCATGAACAGGTACGATGACCCCCAGCACCCCAGGAGACACAGGCATGAGGCTGGAGCCCCTCTAAGAACTCAGGAAGCTGATAAGAGCCAGCCCTTCCCTCCCAGCTCCAGGCCTGGCACAGCAGCCCATGCTCCTAGGGCCCTGATGGGACCTTGGGCTAGGGCCCCACGAGGACCGGTGATGCCCGCCTACCCTGCCCACTGCTGGCTCGTCCCTCCTCCTCAGGTTGTGCCTCCCACTGGTACAGAGATCCCACTTGGCCCCCTGACCTCACTGGAGCCTTTTAATAGCCTGGTTATTCCTGGGTCTGGGTCCCCCTCCCCCCTTCCTGATGTCACGGTTGCTATTTTAGAGCCCCCTCCTGGCCCCTCCTTGCCCCCGACTCTAGGCATGGAGCCAGGGACACCTGTCCTCTCCCTGGACTGGATGACCTCACCCTCCTGTCGGGAGCCCTGGAGGAGCTGGCCAACCAAGGACACAGTAGCCATGGCGCCCGCGGCCCATCTTCCCAGCCGGCTCCAGCCAGGCAGAGAGGACAGCAAAGGGGCAGGTGATGGGAGCACGGGGACAGGGGAGGTGACGGAAGTGGCCTTTCCCAGGCCCTGGACTAGCCGATATTCTATGATAAGATGTACATTGAGGTGGGGGATGGGAAACAGAATCTGAACAAAGATCCAAAGCCTCAGCTTCTCTGCCACAGTAGACTCTAGAAAAATGGTGATGGAGCAGTGCTCCCTGTGGGGTTTGGAGTTGAGAGACATCCCAGGGGTAGGCCTGGGACCTCATTCACGACCTCCCGCTCCATCCTCATCCTGGCCGACCAGACTCTCTGAAGAGGAAGAGAAGGGAAGACCAAGGTCCCCCCAGCGGGGTGATGGGCAGCAGACTCAAGACGGCCCCAGAAAGCCGGAGGCAGCAGCCCCTCCCAGCTCAGGACTCCACCCACCCACGCTGGGAGCAACCAGAAGGGCTGGCTAGCCCTGTCCCGGCTCTCTCTGCCTGCCCCAGGCACATAAGAGTATGGTAGGGGAGCCCTGTTCTGGAGGAGAAGTCATCAGCTACAGTAACTCCAAAGCAGGGCCCCCCAAACCCGGAGCAGCCAAAAACCCAAGGAAAAAGAACTCCCTGCTAAGGGAAGACAGGAGCACCCAGGGAATTGAGCACCCAGAGGTGGTCAGAGCCTGGGGCTCAGGGCAGGTCCCAGCACTGTCAGGACTTCCGGTAATAGCACGAGGTGGGAAGCAAAGTGCCAGACAGCCAGATAATCCTCTATGCACTTCCCAGAATCCTCCAGGGGAATTAGAGACAAGACCTGGGGTGGGGACAAATGTCTTCTTTT
Organism: Meles meles; assembly: GCF_922984935.1. Lineage (NCBI taxonomy): Eukaryota > Metazoa > Chordata > Mammalia > Carnivora > Mustelidae > Meles > Meles meles. The sequence continues at coordinate 45,642,933 of NC_060083.1, forward strand.
CCTTTGAGATTCAAGTGATACAAGGTCCTCTTAATGTCTAACCTCAATCCTCCCTGCTTTATAGACTCTCTCTGCGGTTCATTTGTCTTCTCCGTCCCAATCCATCCAGCTCTCCCAAGGGTCATCCCACAAATCTTCCAGAGCACCCACGAAGCACAGGGTGCGTGGGCTCCACTGGGAGCGAGCACCACCCCCTCCAAGCCACAATGACCTCATTCCCTTCCTAGAGGCTGGCCTCGGGCCTCTTAACCCTCTAAAGATAGAGGAGGCGAAGAGCCCAAAGCTGGCTTCTTGAGCTCTTCTAGGCTCCCATTTCCTGGGTACAAAAGGTTGGGGGAAGGCCCTGACCTAATAGAAGAAAGCAAGTCTTCTTCGTGCCCATTACAAATCCAAGGGCTGGCTCAGGAGCACCCTGGATAGAGCAGGGGGTGCCGGCTGTCCCAGGGCCCCCGAGCCATCAGGCCTGCCTGCCCTCCAGTTTTCTCCTGCCTTTGGAGGCCCATCATGCTGGAGCCCGTTGGCACCGCCCGGGAGCCGCCAGGTGCCAGGTTCTGTGCCAGGTGTTGGCTGAACCCTGTCATCTGAAACCCAGTCCTGGAAAAACGTGAACACCTACTTTGGCCTCTTTCACATCCCCTCAGGGCTGACCCTGCCTCTGACTATCCCATCTGAGCCTTCAATGGGACTTTCGACTGATGAAGCGGGAAGAGGAGGGCGGAGCAGATCCCAGTCTCCAGGGAGCACAGGTGCACCAGGGGGCACCTAAGCGGAGACGGGATGCCAGGAGTCCACTTCCCAGACCCCCCGGCCCACGCCCGCACTGACCCACTTTCTCCTCCTCAGGGCTGGCTGCCTGCCGTCCCCGGGGGCTCGGAGGCAGAGCCTGAGCCCGAGGCTGGGAGGCAGGACGCCGAGGTTCCTGGCTCCACCCCACACCCATGCCCCAGTTTCTCTGGTCACCCAAAGGGGGCAGCCGCTTTCTCTCCCTCCTTCCTGGGAAAGGGAAGGAGAGAAAGTATGGAGCGTGCTGGGAGGTGCTGGGCAGGCCGGTGTTGTCATGAAGCTTGTCTTCCCTCCCACGCTGGGGCTAAGGAACCTGGCCGCCGCCTCCTGGGGCTTTGTCGCCGGCCGAACTGGCCCTTGCTCTTGCCCTCCCTCCTGGGCAATGGCACAGAGGACAGGGCAGAGATCAGAGCAGGCCTAGCTCCCAGGGCCCGGGGCCCACGCCAGCTCCTCCAGCCTGGCCAGTCCGAGCCCCGACAGGGGGCAGGTTCTGTCTGTCCTTCAATCCCATGGAGGGGAGCAGAAATGACCAGTTCCAGAAAAAGAAAGAAAGCTCCCTCCTTGAGCCCCCTTTGGCATGAGGAGAAGCCAGACAGCGGGCAGCAGCCTCCTCAGGGAAGCAGAGGCAGCCCCATCAGTGGCCTCCGCCTGTACTCCCAAGACTGCAAAAGAGGCAAATCAGGTCAAATGCTGGTGTGCAGCCCAGCCCAGAGGTCAGTCAGTCAGCTCCCACTCCCTGGGGAGGAGGGGGGAGCCCCAGAAGTACACTTCTCTCCCCGCCTGCCGCCCCTCACCCGAGACCTGCTCTCTCACTGACGCGTTTGCTAGGCGGGCAGGGATGGACCATCTTCTATTTTTCTTCTGTTTCCCCACAGGCTGAGCTCCGGGCTGGGCGTGTTGGAGATACTCAGGCACTTGCCAGCCGGAAAGCTCCCACACTGAGAGAGCTGGAGGGAGCCAGGGAAGGGCGCTGTTCCGTGGCCTGAGGACAGGGGAGCCAGTCTCAGGGATGCAGGAGAGGGTGCGACGTGCTCCGGGCCAAGGGCGGCCAGGTCCTGGGGATGACCCACTCTCATCACTCCCAGCCCCCCCAACCCCAGCCCCAGGGCCCCACGCTCTTCCCAGGGCTCCCGTCAGGGTATCCATAGCGAAGTCAAAACCCATCTGCCCGGCTACGGTTTCATCTTCCTTCTGTGGTGTCCAAAGGCACGTGGACCGCGGGCTGGTGCCAGGCGCCGGGCACCGGCAGCCCCAGCCCAGATGCCACTCTGAGCTCTGGGAACAGCAGGTGTTGGGCCCCTCAAAAAGGAGAGCTGTGTGGAAGCCGGCCTTCTCCCTGGCCCAGAGCAGCTCATCCTCCACGAGGAGAGGAAGCCCCAGAGCCCCAGGAAAACTGGGTGGGAAGAGCCTCTGGGGTTTGCCCCCAAGCAAGGATCCCAGCCCCCAGGCCTCTCTGCAGGCCTAAAATGCAGTTCCCAGTATCTGGCCCCCTCCTCCTCGCCCTCCTTCCCAAACACGAGAAGACAGCATCTCCCCCTGCTGGGGGGAGCTGGAAAGCCAGGCAGGAGATGAGACCAGCTCTGTCTACAAGCCTCACTCCCGGGGGGGGGGGGGATGGGGGGGGATGGGGGGGGACGGGGGGGGGGACGGGGGGGGGGGGGACGGGGGGGGCGCCCTCCTGGCCTGGCTCCCCAGCCGCGGGTGGACCGCCCCCCCAACCCCCCGCCGCTTCCATCTACCACCATACTCTCACCAGCCCTGGCCGAAGTGGCTGCAAGAGGAACTTGGAGCACCAGCATCTGGAAAGGCAACCTAGTGGCCTCATCTAGCCAAGGTGGATTGTTGTAGCCTTTCACTATTCAGGGATTAAAATCCCAAAGCTGGGAAATGTCCTTCCCAAGTCATCATTAGATGCCTCTGGGCAGTTTTTGTTCCCTTGGCCCACAGTCTGACCCAGGCTCAGTGTGACTGTAGGTGGCCCTAGATAGATCAGCACAGTAGCTCAGAGGAAACAAGCCATTGGCATGACGGCCAGTGTCCAGGAGGGGCGGGGGCGAGGGACTGGGGAGAACCCACCAGGCCTCTTCCTTCCCTTGGCCAGCCCAGCCTCAGAGGAGGAAGGAGGAGGTCAGAGCTTGACCGCCCGTCCCCCCAAGCCCTGGAGTCCCCCAGCACCTCTCCTTGTCTAACTCCTAGCCACAGCCCCTCCAGGTTGAATGAAGACAAGGACAGAGGCGGGGGAGGGGGGATGTACACACTGCAGGAGGGGGTTCCCTGGGCAAAGCTGACCTGGGGAGTGTTGAGGGCCCAGCCCTCACCAGCTGACACCCTACGCTGCCTGCAGCCGTGCCCTGAGGATGTCCTGCGGGAGAGACAAAGGGGAGGGGGCATAACCTTGACCAAACAAACAATCCCACCAACTCCCAGCTTCCCTGAGTCTACTGGAACTTCCAGGAGCCTTGTCAGGACCTCTGCCACACCGGGTCCCCCCAAGGGAGAGCATCAGGTGCAGGAAACTGCTGAGAAGCAATGAGATGGGAGGCAGCCTGGCTTCACACCCCCCACCCCCGCCGATGCCACTTCCATCCTGCAAATGGGTTTTCATCTCCAGGTCCTAGTTCTCTTATCCCTAAAAGAAGGGGAAATATCCCTCTACCCCTCCAGAAAGAGACGTGGGGGCTTAGGCTGGGCCGTGGGGGGTTTAAGCGGAACAAGATAGACTCTGGCCCTCTAAGACTGTGCACAAGAAGACAGCCAGGGAGAGAAGGCAGTTATTACTCTGACCACACTGACCCATGACCCTCCTGGGAAACTCCTGAGGGTCCGGCTCAGGCCACTTGGACACATCCTCACGGGCATACACCCAGACCCACCCATACATAAAGCCGCCTGGAGTCCCACCCATGGACTATTTCTGGCAGCACGAGGCAGCCTCCTAGGAACAGAGGGGAACAGGACATCACAGAGTCAAAGTCCCCAGATCCAAGCCTGGGGACCCCAGTCCAGTGCCCAAGGAGAGAAGGAGCAGTCCACCCAGATTCAAAGGAGAGAGCCAAGACTCCTCCATCAACGTGACATCGCACCCTCCATCCCAGTACCACACACCCCAGCAAAGGCCGAGGCCAAAGGCCCTGCAAACCCTCCCCTAAGAAAAAAGCATGGAACGGAGACAAACTCCACCGGGATGAGAAGCACCACAAAAAGGAAGCTGCATTCAGCTATTGTAGGAAACCTTCCAACATCATCCCCGGCTGGCCCAGAGACATTCAGGGACACATATCCCCTCTCAGGCCTGCCTGTAGTGGCAAACGGGGCAGGGCAGCACCAGGACAGCAGGCCGCCAAGACAAGACAGCAGGCATGGGGACCAAGTCGGACCCGTGTCCTCCTAGGGCCAGGCTGGACTGTCAGACCACGTTTCCAGCTCTACCCCTCAGGTCAGTCACTTCAGGTTTGCCTCGTTCCTTTTCTGGAAATGCTTCTCCAGTCCTGACCCCCTCGTTCCCGTACAGCTCAGACCCCGATGATCAGCTGGCCTGGGCTAGAAACTCACCCAGCCCCCTGAAGCCAAAACCACCCCAGGGTGCCCTTCTCTGGCCTCCCAGCTCTTACCCGACTCGGTGGGAGAGTTCATGCCGGCTCTGGGCCCACAGGAAGCTGGCGTTGGGGGCTGGGATGGGAAGGGGTGGAGCTGCGGTGATGTCAAGAGAGACAGACGGTAACAGACAGACGGACGGGACAGGAGCCCGGGGCTGCTGGCCTCTACTGCCCATCAGAGGCCATCCTTCAGGGTGAGGCAGTCAGGCACTCAGAACGGCATCCCTAGGGAGAGATGGAGCAGGGTTAGAGGCCCCCAGCTCGGGAATCTGAGAGAGTAGAAGGAAACCTCGGGGCTTTTTGGGTTACACTTGGGGAAGAGAAGAGGGACACCTGTCCCAGGCTGGGGGAGGGGGGGCGTGGGGGGCAGCAGAAAGCAGCAGCACTAGCCAGACCCTGGCTTCTTCTCTAACTGTGAGGCTACCGGCACTCAAGGAAAGGGAAACAGCTACAGGAGCCACACCCAAACTCCCTTTCAGGTGACAGTGTCCACTGCCAGGTGGGAAGGCCTTCCAGACCGGCTTGGGTGCCTGACATGGGACGTGGGTGTCCACGAAAGGAGAAAAGCACAGGGAGATTTGAACTCTTGTCTGGGGCTGTGGAAGATGCGGGGCTGGAGTCCCGGGAAGATGCGGGGCTGGAGTCCGGGGCAGAAGGTAAGGGAGACACTGCTCTCCCAGCCCCAGCTGCCTGGGTGGGGACCCTCAGGCGGAGTGCCACTTTCTCCCTCCTCCCTAAGTCCTGCTGGGAACTGTGATAGGCTTCTGTCTTGGTTTCCCCCATTCAACATCGAGTCCAGGGAAGAAGGTAACCGCCTCTCTTCTATCCACAACCCATGCTGTTTCCAGGAATTTGGAAAGGCAGAGACATGCACCCCACATCCAGCACTCCCCGGACTGGGGTCCAGGGCCCAAGCCCATGGCTTTGCGGGTGTCGGACAGATAGTGCCCTGTGCAAGGAGGTCTGAACACCAGCCTTGGCTTTGCCTGCCAAGCCATGGGTCATCCAGGCTGAGACCACCCAGAATAAAGGACACCTTTTCCCAGTTTGTACAAAGGTGTCAACGGTGTGTCTGCCCAGACCAGTACAGTAGTGGGGGATATCCCAGTATTACAGGACCGTGAGTTTGCCAACCTGTCCCACTCCTCCAGCTCCTCGCCTCCCTCTGGCCCCATGGTTAGCCTTCCAGCCTCAGACGCTACGCCTGAACCCACCTGGGCCCATCCCTAAACAGCCCGTGATCCACCCCAGACATGACCTCATTCATTCTCTTCTAGATGAAGGCAGGCCCTCCAAAACCCAGTGATAAAGTGAGGTAGCAGGAGTGATCAGGTGAGGCCAAAAGGAGTGAGATGTGTAAGCCCTCTGCCCCCCCAGCTGGGGAGGGGCAATCAGCTCTCTCCCCAACCCCCAAAAGCCCCACTTCCTGGCAGGATTCACTATTGTTATGCCTTGCATTCTCATCAAGGATTCCCAGGAGTGCTGTCCATTTGGAGCCAGTACCTAGGGAGTCAGGCATGGCTGGGACACAGGAACACGAACACACACACACACACACACACACACGTGTGCATGCACGGAAGACCTCAAGCCTTCCTAGGCCTGCTGCCCCCTGCTTTCACCCACAAGGTTGGGCCTCTGTGGCAGAGAAAGGTGCACTCAGATGGGGAGTTAGGAGGAGGCAGAGAGAAGGGGCTGAATTGCTCCTGGCAGGCACAGGTATGGGGCAAGGACAAAAGAGGCTGCGCAGGCCAAGCTCAGGAATGTGGCAGGTGGGGCTGTCGGTGCCCTGGCAGGGCCTGCGTGGGCAGGCGGCTCAGCCCGTGCCCACCCCAGGGCTGGCGCCCAGTCCTGCTCACACCCTTTCCCGTGGGCTGGGGAACACAGGTTCAGAAATTCCCACGATTCCCAGCAGCCTGAGTGGCCCAGCCCATCTTAGTGAAAGGCGCCTCCACAGCAGGGCACTGAGAAGGGGCAGAGCCTCAATGGTACAAAAATGGAAGTTAAGATCAACTCTGACGCCCCCTCCATCATCTTCACCACCCCCCACAGAGAAGAGGAAGGGAGGGGCTCCTAGAACTCTATTTGGCTTGGGATTCAATTAGGCCACTGCTCCTCCTCGCTCTGTAGGACACAGCAGGACCCCTGGGCCCCCCATTTGCCCCACAGCACAGGGTGTCTGCCAACACCTCTATCAGGCCTCCTGAATGAACAGGGGCCTCTCTGGGAGACAAAGCAGAGTTCGCTGCCTGATCAGGACAGGCACAGATTCTTGTCTGGGGTGGGGCATGAAGGGGGGAAAAGGACAGGGTTAAACCTGGTTATCTGGTGCCTACTCTGCTGCAAAAACTCCGCTGTTGCCTACAGTTATAGGAGGGTCTCCGTGGGCATTCAGGGGCCAAGGGCCATGTCACTGCTGGATGAGAGCAACGTAGATGCCAAACCAGTGAGCAGCCTGGCTTCCATGACTCCTAAGCAGGCAGACCCCCCAGAGCCCAGTCCCCATCCCATTGGCTCTCGTGGTCAGACCTCCAGCCACGATGGCATGGAATGTAGGAAACTGGGTACATCTCCCCCTACAAGCTCACGGCTAGACACGGGGTGGGGGCAGGGCAAACCCCCCCCACCCCATTTGTGAGTAATAAAAACTCTGGCAGACAGTGGGAGGAGAAGGGCAGACAAGTAAGGGAGACATGCAGCAGCGTAAGGACCCAAAGGCCACAAGTTCACAGTGCTGCCCCGCAGGTATCTGTCCCTGAAAAACTCCCTCAGCATTCCTGGGGAGTCAGGTGTCCCTCCGAGGTCCTCTCTGGAACCTGGACTCCAGCACCACCAGGCAGCTTTCTCCCCAGCCCTGAGCACTGCAGCCTGGGGTCCCCTCCCCAGGTCACAGATGGCCTGGGGAGCCATCTGAACCAAACCCTGGGAACTGAGATTGCCCAGAATCGGAGATCTGTTACAAAGACCTCATTAGAGAGCTGCAAACCCACATATCCCATCCCAAGGCACAAAAGACCTCTCATCTCAACCCCTCCTGCCTGGGATCAGAGCAGATCACTTTCCCAGCCCAAGAGCTTCCACTACCTGGTACCCCTCCCAGGCGGGGCCACCAGTAGCCTAGGACTATCAGAGCCAGGAGGGGGTGCTGACTTGGATGTCCAGGCCCCAAACTAAGGGAACAGGGAGAGAACAGGAAAGGAAAAAAGGCACCAGGCTGACAAATTCATTTTTGCAATCGGCCCATTTCTGTTTGTCTGCTCAGACGCAGCTCCAGGCATCTGCACAAGCCAGATGGAGGAGGCTGCTATTTCTAGAAAAAAAAGGGGGGGGGGGAGTGAAAGGGGAGGGAGGGAGGAGGTGGAGGCAGAGGGCAAAGACCGGGTCTGTTTGCCCTAAAACCTCAGGCAGACCCATACCCCCTCTCCAGTACTACCAGACAGGGTCCCCATTCAAAAAAGGGCTGGGGCGGGGGCTGGGGTGAGGTGGGGTAGGGGAGAAGAAAGGCAGAGAAAGTTTAATTAGCCAAAGTCGACTACAATAGGCCCCCTCATGGGCTGCATCAGGTTTTCATTCATGAGCAAGCGACAGTGCTCCAAAAATGCCAAGAACCGCCCCCCCTCGCAGTCTCCCCCCCCCCCCCTCCAGGAGTGCGTCCTCTAGCAGGCTGGCTGAGCCTGATGCTGTCTTCCAGACATCCCTCCTCAAAGGGATGTGAGTAGGAAGAATTAATTATTAAAGAGCAGCTGGTACTTCGGCACCGACTGCACTCCCCCCAAGCTCCGAAAGCTGATCCCCCTCCCCCTTATGGAGAGACACAAACTACACCCCCCACCCCCATCCCCAGGCCACATTTCCAAACACTGGGCTAGGATGCCACCCCTAGGGAAGGAAAAGCAAACCTTTGTTTCTGCAGCTACTTGGAGTGGGTGGGGCATGTGATACCCCCCCCCACCCCCATTACTCCGCGGCCCAGCTACTCCGGAGGATATACTGGGGAGGAAGGGAAGGCTGGCACAGGGAAAACATGTCCTCCAGCCTTGCCCCCAAGTAACTTGCACCTGGTACGTGTCTCTCTGATCCCGGACACGCATACCGGACAGAGTGGGGATACTGGGGGCCCACCCCTCTAACTCAGAGAGACCCCTACCTGCCCTGTCAAAACAGGTCAGATTTAACTCCAAGGGGAGACACAGCAAAGAGAAGATTCAAAAGAGGCAGGGGCAAACTACGATTGTCCAAGCTTTGTGTTTAGGAGGGAGAGGAAGGAAAGAAGACTGGAATGAAGAAGGGAGAAGCCCCCAACATGGCTCACCCACCAGCCCAGCCCAGCCCAGCCTCTCAACTTACCCCCCTCATCTCAGGGACCCTGGTGCCTGGAACTCGGATCAAGGACCCTCTCTACCTCTGTCCTCTGAACCCAAATCAGCCCAGGCCAGGACCCACCACCCCAGCCCCCCCCCCCCCCCCCCCCGGGGCTCCACTCCTGCAGGGCAGTCCAGTCAGGAGCACCTCTGGCCAAGACTCCTGGATCTCCCAACCTCTGCCTCCTTTTGTTCCTCCCATCTGGCACGTTCCTCCCCTCCCAGGTGACCCCAATCATCACCATCATCACCCCCAAACACCAAAACGAATTCCAGGTCCCAGAAGCACAGTGGTCACCGTCAGGAGTGGTGGGTCTCTTGAGCACCCCCTCAAAAGTAACTGCAGCTGCTACCCTTCCTCTTGGGGACACAGGTCGTTTCAGAAGGCCAACAGTGGGGGCATCAGGTGGTCACCTCTTCCCCCAAATGGGGCACACCCACCTTCCCCACTTCTCCCTCTCCCCTCAACAACCAGACTCCCAAATTAATTACTTATCGCCCAGCCTGCGTTCATCACCCCCTTCTCCCCCCCACCCCCCACAGAGAAGGGCGAGGTAGGGAAACAGCCTCCCTCAAGTTGAAAGGCACAAGCAGTGTCCCTGCCTTTATGAGACAGGGACCCAGGATTAAAAATGGGGGGCATCCACCCCAGATAGGAAGGAGGGGAGCTTTCACCTCTCCCTGGCTCCAGGGTGTCAGACGGAGAAGAGGGCGGGAGCAAACGCAGTAACGCCTCACCGGGGAAGGGGTAAGAATAATGGGAAAAAGAAGTAAGGTGGGCCCGCAGGCCCCCTCCTCACGCACATAAGTCAAGGACACAAAATCGAGGATGCGTTCTTAGGTCCGGGTGGAAGCGCTGTGGGGTGGGCAGCGCCCCTCACCTCAGAGTACCAAGAAAGGAGTGTCCAGCGAAGAGGGGTCTGTACAGAATCCGGGTGCAGGGCTCAGATCGCGCTGCAACGCAACACGCGCGGCCCGGGAAGGGGCAAATCAGGCAGCCCCCGCCGGGCTCCTGGCCGTTTGTGGGTGCGGGTCAGGGGAAGGCGGGCCCCTCCCTCACCTGCAGGGAACGCGCCCCTGCACCGGAGGGGCGTGGAGGGGCGCGCGCAATACCCCGAGGCCCGGCTCCCGGGCTGGCGATGCTCTCGGGGGGCGCCGGCTGGTACCGAGCTCCCGGAGGAAGCAAGGGGGGCGCGGGAGCGCGCGCGCGGGGAGCCCGCGGGCAGCGACGGCAGGAGGAGGCGGCGCCGCCTCGCGTCGCGGGGACCGGGGGAAGATGGGATCTGGGCTGGTGCGGCGCGCTCACCCCCTGCGGCTCGAGCTCCGGCTTCGCGGGCGGCGGCGGCAGCAGCGGCGGCGGCAGCAGCGGCAGCGCCTCCTCGACGGCTCCTCCATCTTTGCGGCGGCTCCTCCGGCTCCGCTCGCCGCCGCCACCAACAACAACATTCGGAGACGTCATTCCCGTCACGTGACCCGACCCGGAGCTAAAAATAGAACCAGACCCCCCCCCCCCTTCCCCGCCCGCCCTAGCTTCAGCCACCACCAACTCCTCCCCTCCCTCTCGGCCCTCCCCGCCGGGCGGGGCCAGCAGCGCCGCCGTGACAGCTTCTTAAAGGGCCGGCACTCGTCGAAGGGCCGGGCTGGGGAGGGGGTGAAAGGCCAGAGGTCCGAGCCGCGCGAGGAGTGGTGGAAGGAGCGCTTCGGGGGACCTGGTCCGGCTGCTGGGCCCTGGCCTTTGGGACGCTCGACTTTCCTCCCTGCGTTTCCTCGACTTCCTTTCAAACCGTGGATGGTGCAATCGTTGCCTGCCTAAGCTTCTCCCTAACACGTCCTCTCGCGATGGGGGAGGGCAACTAGGGATGGATTCCTAGGGACTGGGAGGGCCGCGGAAGGCCCCACCTAGGGGGCCGGACTGGGGTCGGATGGCTGGGGCTGGTCCTGAAGCCACCAGATGCCACCGCACACACTGCATCCATGCCAGGGAAAGAAAAGACTGGAAAGGCCGGAGTATGGCTGTAACAGCTCAGGGCCTTCCAAAGGAAGACTTCCGGTTCCTGACTGATGCCATCCTCCTCTACAACTCCCCTTAGAGCCAGTATGAACATATATATGGGATTAAACCTAGACAGTTTGTCAATGACCCAGTCATTTCACTAACAAAAATTGATCCTAAGGAAATAAGCATTGTGTTCAAAGATAAGTGTAGACGGAAAGAGGTTGTTTATAACGATGTTGGAAAAGTTGGAAACAACGTGAATAGTCATCAGGAGGAGATTGGCAAATAAACTAGTGTACGCCCACTCAGCAGGATACCATCCAGACCATATATACGTCTGTATGGACCTGAAAGATGTTCATGATCCATTGTTTTCTTGAAAATCGGGTATTACAGAATTGTTCCATTATTGTAAACAACAAATTAGATTCAAATGTCTGAATACATACGTATATTTAAAAGCCTAAAAGAATATATACCAAAATATTTACCTTTTACTTTCTTCATCTTTGTGTATATCTGAAATTTTGCAATGATCAGAAAAAGCAAATGAAATAAATATTTCTGTAATGAATTTTTTTTAAAGATTTTATTTATTTATTTGACAGAGAGAGATCACAAGTAAACAGAGAGGCAGGCAGAGAGAGAGAGAGGGGGAAGCAGGCTCGCTGCCGAGCAGAGAGCACGATGCGGGACTTGATCTCAGGACCCCGAGATCATGACCTGAGCCAAAGGCAGCGGCCCAACCCACTGAGCCACCCAGGCGCCCTTCTGTAATGAATTTTAAAGGTTGTTCCTACGAAATATCTCATGAATCAGTCCACTCCACTCCCCCCACCACTCCTCAACCCAACTTGGTCGAAACCAAATCATCCCTGGCCTGAGACACTAGCTGCTTCTGTGACAGGTCCATTCCTGCCTCCATCCCAGGGCCCTTCCAAAGCCAGAGTGACCCTTTTGGAACACAAATCTAATAGGAGGAGGGCTTCAAACTTTTCCAGTTAGTCACTGAAATCTGTATCTGACCCGGAAAAGTGGCTTCCCAACTTTAGGATACTTACAAATACCTTTTTCAGTGGGGATGGGGCCCACAAATATTCATTTTTAATAAGTACCCCAGGGGATTTGCTGCAGCCGGTCCTTCCTTCATACTTGGGAAAAAAGCAAATAAACAACCTAGAAGCTTCTATGTACATAATCTGGTCCCTGACCACCTCACCTCTCTTCTTCTAGCTGCCTTTCCCTTATGGCCTTGAACTGTGTGCCCTTTGCTCCTCAGGGCCTTTGCACAGGCTGGGCTTTGTTTTGGTTTGTTTTTTTGTTTTGTTTTGTTTTTTTTTTCTGGAATGCTCCCCTCCCTCCTTCTCTTTGTCTAGCTAGCTCTTACTCATCCATAGAACTCAATTAAATATCACTTTCTGAAAATGCCCTTCCTTGGTTCTTTAGCTAAATTGATTCCCCTTGTTATATACGTTTTAACTGACCCTGATAACGACTTGGAAATATGCACCTATTTGTGGCATTATAGGGTCAGTGTCCATTTCTTCCTCTAAACTGCAAGCTTCTTGAGTGCAGAAACCGCACATCTCCTCCCAGCAGAGTACCTGGAACAACAACGAAAAGACTTAATGAGTATTTGTTGGGTGAAATGAATGAGTATTAAAAGATTAGATCAGAGCAAGCACTTTGTGATTAGACAATGGACTCTGAGCAGAAAGACCACCTCCACAGTCACCCCAAGACAGAGATCCTCTTGCCTCCACCCCCCCCTTGCTGTCACTCTTGATCAACCTTATATTGTCTCTAGGGCAGTTGGATTGGGCTGGGATTTGGCTTTCTCAAGGCTTACGTTTCGCCTCCCCAGAGTATGGGCCACTTGAGAAAAAAGGTAAGATCATATTTCTTTTTGCCTTTCCAGCACCTAGCACATCACCTTCTAAGTAGCAGGTACTAAGTCAAGGCCTCAGGATCCTGAAGAGCTGGAATTTCTTCTCTCAAGACCTCAGAACATGGGGAACATCCCCCGTGGGATGATAGAGGTCCATAACCGTCACGGAGCACCCTGGCTAAGCACTTCCTACTCTATAGAGGAGGGGACTGAGGCTCAGAGAAGCCAAATAACTTGCCCAAAGTCACAGAGTTCATGCAAGCAAGTACTGGGATTCAGACTCAGGTCTTGGGGCGCCTGGGTGGCTCAGTCAGTTAGGCCTCTGCCTTCCACTCTGGTCATGATCCCCGGATCCTAGGAGCCTGCTTCTCCTTCTGCCTGCTGCTCCCCTTACTTGTGCTCTCTCTCTCTCTCTCTGTGTGTGTCAAATAAATACAGTCTTTTTTTTTTTTAAGATTTTATTTAGTTATTTGACAGAGATCACAAGTAGGCACAGAGGCAAGCAGAGAGGGAGGGGGAAGCAGGTTCCCTGCTAAGCAGACCCAGGGATCCTGATCTGAGCCAAAGGCAGAGGCTTAACCCACTGAGCCACCCAGGTGCCCCAACAAATAAAGTCTTAAAACAATAAAATAAAATAAAAACAACAGGTGTCTCTGTCTCCCAAACACAAAGGATAGGACTTGAGGGAGCTGGTTTCCAGTGCTCTAGTCCTCTCTTCTGGAGGTCCCTGAGATGATCACCTCAGTTCTCCAAGAGCCAAATGCCCCAGAAGTTATAAGAATTTACCATATGGGACACTGATGAGTCTTCAGATTTCCCCCTCTCAGGTAAGTGGGAGTTAAATAATCCTGTACTCCCTGTGTTTTTGAGTACCTGTGGTAAGTGTTGGAGATCTAGAAATGAACCTGCCTTTAAGGAACTTAGAGTTCCTCACAGAGAATAAAACTGCATTTTGCTATGACTTATGAGTCTTTGCTAGGACCATTCACCATGGAAACGAGGGTCATGAGGCTGTCTCATTAAACACTGCCTCAGTTTCCCAATGTAGAGTGAGACTGCAGATAGAATCCAGTAGCCAGGTAGGGAACTTCCACCCCAGGGATCCAATAGTGAATTTGGCCTCTCGGTAGAAAGAAAAGAAATCAAAGTTTTGGAGGAAAGCTGAGCCTTTAACCCAAAGCCGGACAGGTTGTTAGCACTAATAGACTTTAAGAAGAATGCATCAGGGGAGAAGACTGGGGATGCTGAACAACACTGCTAGGGGCCTTGGGAGTAGCAAGCCCTATCTGAAATCATGAGAAATGTCCCAGCCAGTACCTCGAGCAAGAGAGAGAATGAGCTTCCTCGGTGCTCAGCAGATGCTGTTGAACTGATAACACTCATTGCCAGCACAACCCCTCTTGCTCACCCAGACCTAGGCCCTCTAAAGTTAGCCTTGCCTGGGGGAGCCTGGCTGGCTCAGTGGGTAAAGCATGTGACTCCTGATCTTGAGGTTGTGAGTTCGAGCCCCACGTTGGGTGTAGGGATTACTTAAAAATAAAGGCTTTTGGGGCGCCTGGGTGGCTCAGTGGGTTAAGCCTCTGCCTTTGGCTCAGTCATGATCTCAGGGTCCTGGAATCAAGACCTGCATCGGGATCTCTGCTCCTCAGGGTCCTGGAATCAAGCCCCCGCATCAGGATATTTGCTCAGTGGGGAGCAGGCTCCCCTCCCGCTCACCTGCCTCTCTGCCTACTTGTGATCTCTGTCTGTCAAATGAATAAATAAATAAATAAATCTTTAAAAAAATATAAAGTCTTTTAAAAAATTAAAAACGAGAAAGATAAAGTTAGCATTGTCTGCGGCACAGACAGGGCACCCAGTTCAAATGTGGCCCCACTTCCACACTCTGACCTAGAATTTTGTATGCAGTGGAAATCCTCAGATCCATGCACAGCTTTCCAAAGGGTCTGGCCAGAGTGGTCTAGCCCACCGTTCCAGCCTTGGGTAGGGCAATACTTATGTGGTCCTGCTGGCCTCCAAAGAGTGCCTGGGGTGGAAATAGTCTAGTTGTGCCTAGATATAGCCTTAAGCAGAAAATAATATGGAACAAGGGAAAACTGAGTTAATAAGCCCAAGCAATAGGCATTTATCAAAGGAAATACGCATTCTTTAAATCTATCAGTTAATAAGGCTGATTTGTACATAGGCATCTTGTTTCTAGTTCATCCAGCAAGAAATTACTGAGCATGTTGAAAAGTTATGAGACCAGCACTGTGCAAGGTACTGTGGGGACTGCAAAAAAAAAAAAAAAAAAAAAAAATTAAATTAAATTAAAATTAAAATTTAAAAAATAATAAATAATATAAATAAATAAGAAAACAGGACAGGAAGTGAGACAATCTGGGTCCTCCGATCAGCTCTATCCCGGTGTGTTTTTGGATGAGTCATTTTCCCTCTGGACCTTGGTGTCCTTATCTGGGAAACAGGACTTGGACTTCTGTTCTCTGAGGTCTCTTTCAGTTCTGACATTCTGTGAATTCCAAATTAGATGTGATGGCAGATGTGACCACATCCAGCATAGCTCCAGAGTTCAAAGTTTGGGCTGGACCTTCATTCCTTGCCATGCTTTAAGGTCCTGTCCTGCCCTTGGGCTGTTTACAATATGTTCAAGGAGCCAGAAGAGAATTTATTTCAGGACAGACAATTCATATGCCCCGAGGCACAAAGCAAAGGCAGTCACTGAGGACTGAATCATGCAGAGTATAATGCAATGTCCTCCCCCCCCCCACCTCCCTCCAGGATGCCTGAGTTAGGCTCAGGTCTCCCTGTGTGACCTGAACAAAGGCCCTTCTCTCTGGGCCTCTGTTTCTTTACCTGTAGGATGAGAGGGTTGGACTGGATTTCCTCCCTTCCAGCTAGAGACTTTTCTGGATGGTCCAACAAGGTAAAGTTGAGAAGGAAGGATGGAAAAGGAGTTCCTCCTTCCCTTCCTTTCTCCCTTCCCTCCAGGGTCTTCTTCTCTGAACTTAGTGCTGAAAGGAACTGGTTTCAGGCCAGCATCCAACAAGAGTCATCTTGACTGAGATGGTTGGGGACGAGGGACAGATAGGTACCTGGCAAGCTGCCATTCCTCTGCTGGTTTCCTCATCCATAAAATCGTATGTTTGGATGGATAACTTCTTCTTTTTTTTTTAAGCTTTATTATTATTATTTTTAGATTTTTATTTATTTATTTATTTTAGAGAGAGAGAGACCACATGAGCCGGAGGAGCAGAGAGAGAAGGAGAAAGAATCCCAAACGGACTCCTAGCTGAGTGCAGAGCCCAACACCAGGCTCAGTCCCACGATCCCCAGATCATGACCTGAGCTGAAACCAAGAATCAGACACCCAACCGAATGAGCCATCCAAGTGCCCCTGGATGGATAGCTTCTGAGGTTTTCTCCCTAGCCCTGCAAGCCAACAATTCTAGAGTTACAGCTCAAAAAACCAAAACCAAAACCAAGAAGCCCTAGCTGGAGGCAAGGGCTTCAGTCATTCACTTGAAAGTGTTACCTGGCCCTCAACACCTCTGTCCCTTCCTAAGCTTCCCAGCTCCTGCCTTCCTGGACTAGAGATTGGAAGCAGGTCCCTGTCTCTACACTCAGCAATCACCAAGCCTGGAGAAAGCCAGAATCATGGCTCATAGACTAAGCTATGAATTTGTTTTAAAATGGACTGTTCGGGGCACCTGGGTGGCTCAGACCATTAGTTGTCTGCCTTTGGCTCAGGTCCTGCTCTCCAGGTCCTCATCTCCAGGTCCTGGGATCAAGTCCCAGGCCCTCTGGCTCCCTGCTCAGCAGGAGCCTGCACTCCCTCTCCCTCTGCCTCTTCCCCTGCCTGTGTTCTCTCTGTCTCAAATGAATAAATAAAATCTTAAAAAATAAAATAAAATAAAATAAAAATAGACTGTCCTGGGTGCAGCTACCATCATTTGTCACAGTGCATTAAACACACACACACACACACACACACACACACACACACACACTTACAGAGAAAGAGCAGAGAAAAGCTGCCAGTCCTGTGGTCTGTAGGTCCCAGGTTCCTCATGCAGCCTCCCATAGCAGCAAGGTACTTGCTAAAGGACAGCAGGTGACCAGAAGGTCTAGGATGGACTTCAATACTTCTTAGCCCAGAACCCCGCAGGAGCCTGGAGTGGTTCACATAGGACCCTCTTACCCCTTCAGCAATAAAGAGAGAGCAGGAGGTCCAGGCGAATGAGTGATAAGGAAGCTTATCCTCTCCCCCACATCCTGGCAGGATGCTAGGACCTGGAAGTGAGGCCCACAATTTCCAGGAGGGCACAGGGTTCCTCCCTGCCTGCTCAAGAGTCAAGGCCATGTGGACACAAGAGCACAAGGAACAGCCATGGCCAGTCCCATCCCATGTGTCTGCAGGTTCCTCCAGAGTGTCCTCTCGGGGCAGAGCATGCATGTTGGGGAGGGAACAGAAGATGCAAGTATGCCTGCCCTCTCAGAATTTATGATCCTTTGGAAACCACGGAACCCCCAAAAGCAAGATGGGACAGTGGGTATGGAGGGAGTCTGGGACACACAGGCCTAGAGTAGCTCAGGCAAATCATCTGCCCTCTCTGAGCCTCAGTTTCCCCTCTGTGACTGGAGGGTTGGGTTCTCGAACTCTGGAAGGCCCTCTTGGCCCTAAGGTTGTGAAACAATAGAGAACAAGACACAGCGGACCTACACGCTACATGGAGGGGCATGGACCACAGCCACTGAAAAACCGGCCTAATTGCCTTCCCTCCAGCAAGCAGACTTCAGGTGACTTACGCTTTGTCCTCTTTCTTGTTTTGTGGGGGTTTTTTAAAAGATTTTATTTATTTATTTGATAGAGAGAGAGCTCACAAGCAGGCAGGCAGAGAGAGACAGAAGCAGACTCCCTGCCAACCAGAGAGCCCCATGCAGGGCTTGATCCCAGGACCCTGGGATCATGACCCAAGCCGAAGGCAGATGCCACCCAGGTGCCCCTGTCCCCTTTTTGTACACATTTATTGAGCAACTTCCTTTCAAAAGGCCTTGTCTCCTATATTATCATTCTCACAACTCTATAAGGTAGATATGATGCCTTCCCCCTTTTGGATAAGAAGAGTGAGCCCAGGGAAGTTAAGTAAGTGGCTGGGCCAGGCCACAACCCAGGCTCTCTGGGTACAGCACCAGGGGAGGTCTCCCTGGCTCTTCCCCCAACAGGCAGAGACAGCTATTTCCTCTTTCTCCACAGAACTCCTTGAGGACCCAGGACCTCCATGGGAAGTCCTTTTTTTTTTTGGTAAAGATTTTATTTATTTATTTGACAGAGAGAGATCACAAGTAGGCAGAGAGGCAGGCAGAGAGAGAGTAGGGGGGAAGCAGCCTCTCTGCCGAGCAGAGAGCCTGATAAGGGGCTCGATCCCAGGACCCTGAGATCATGACCTGAGCCGAAGGCAGAGGCTTAACCCACTGAGCCACCCAGGCGCCCCTCCATGGGAAGGCCTTGATTCATGTGTCTGGAAGGCACATTCCATCATCCTTGAGCAGCAGGGTCTTTGGCATATCCATCCTGGCCAGTAGACAGCTCAGATGACAAACTTGACCTGTACCGTTTCATTTCATCCTCCAGCCCACAAGGTGGGCATTATTATTATCTCACTTTTAAGACGAGGTTCAGGAGACTTTGTGCCCAAAGCCACAAACCCTGTAAGCGAGGATGCCTTCCTGACCCAGACATCAGGAGCAGGCCCCTGTCTCTATATTCAGCAAGGGCCGGGCCTAGGGGAAGCCGACGTCATGGCTCCTACAATAAGCTATGAATTTGTTTAAAAATAAAGACTGGGGGTGCCTGGGTGGCTCAAGTTGGCAAAGCATCTGCCGTTGGCTCAGGTCATGATCCCAGGGTCCTGGAATCAAGCCCCACTTTGGGCTCTCTCAGCAAGAGCCTGCTTCTCCCTTTCTCAGCAGCTCCCCCTGCTTGTACTCTGTCTCTCTGCGTATCAAATAGATACAATCTTAAATAAATAAAAACAAAGACTCTTCTGGATGCAGCTATAGCCCAGGTGAGCAGGGCACAGAGCCCGCTTGGTTTAACCACTGGATTCCACCCTCCATGAGACGGTAAAAACCCAATTAGGACTAAAGCTCTGCCATTTCCTAGCCGTGAACTTGACATTTTACTTAAGGGGCACTTGGGTGGCTCAGCTGGTTAAGTGACTGCCTTTGGCTCAGGTCATGATCCTGGAATTCCTGGATGGAACCAGCGTTGGGCTCCTTGCGAAGTAGGGAGTCCGCTTCTCCCTCTGACCCACCCAGCTCCCATGCGTGCTCTCTCTCTCTCAAATAAGTAAATAAAATCTTTAAAAAAAGAAGAAGTTTTTTTTTTAAGTTTTTTTAAGTTTTACTTAAACTCAAATAAGTAAATAAAATCTTTAAAAAAAGAAGAAGTTTTTTTTTTTTAAGTTTTTTTAAGTTTTACTTAAACTCTTCAAATCGATTTCCTCACCTTTAAAACATCCTCTTCCGTGGGTAGCTAGCTAGGACTGGCAGGAGCACTTGTGTGAAAGCCCAAGGGGCAGGGGTGGTCAGCCACAGAGTAAACCCCACCCGCTCCCCTCCCCAGCCTCTGTGTTACACCCCCAGGGTTCTGTGGTGGTTGACAGGCTACTTACTGGCCACACCCACTCCTTGTGCGAGGTGCTCACCTTCCACACCTGAAATGACTCCTGCCCCCGCCTGCTCTCACCTTGCTGTTTCCATCTGAGCTCACCATCCCACTCTCCCTGGCTTTGTAGAATTGCCCTAGGGATGGTGGGGATACAAGCTAATACAGCCACCCCCAAGTCTGTTTCCCTGCTCCAGGAATCCTGCAGGAGCAAGGACTCCAGGCTGGGGGCAGCGAGAATTAGCAAATAAAAATACATACAGGAGGGACGCCTGGGTGGCTCAGTTGGTTAAGCGACTGCCTTCAGCTCAGGTCATGATCCTGGTGTCCCAGAATCGAGTCCTGCATCGGGCTCCCTGCATGGCAGGGAGTCTGCTTTTCCCGCTGACCTCTCTCCTCTCATGCTTTCTCTCCCTCTCTAATAAATAAATAAAATCTTAAAAAAAAAATACATAAAAGGGGGCGTCTGGATGACTCAGTGGGCTAAAGCCTCTGCCTTCAGCTCAGGTCATGATCCCAGGGTCCTGGGATCAAGCCCCACATGGGGCTCTCTACTCAGCGGGGAGCCTGCTTCCTCCTCTCTCTCTCTGCCTGCCTCTCTGCCTACTTGAGATCTCTGTCAAATAAATAAATAAATCTTTAAAAAAAATACATAAAGGATGCACAGTTAAATCTGAATTTCAGATACACGAGGATTAGTTTTGTATACTTATTAAGAGTTCATGACTTTTTAAAACTTGTTTATTTTTATACTTACATTAAAAGATTATTCCTTATCTGAAATTCAAATTTAAGCGGGTGTCCTGTATTTTATCTGGCATCCATACCCCGACTCCTTGGAAAACTAACCTTCATGGCAGATAGCCCTGCAAATGGCTTTTATTAAGAGTTTTTAAACAATTTTAAGTATCTTTTTACATAATATAAAATGTACCCATTTTAAGTATACAAGTCAATGTTTTTTAGATTTACCAAATTGTACAACCATCACAAAATCCAGGGGTTTTGTTTGTTTGTTTGTTTGTTTGTTTTAAAGATTTTATTCATTCATTTGACAGACAGAGATCACAAGTAGGCAGAGAGGCAGGCAGAGAGAGGGGGGAAGCAGGCTCCCTGTTGAGCAGAGAGCCCGATGTGGGGCTCGATCACCGGACCCCGGGATCATGACCTGAGCCGAAGGCAGAGGCTTTAACCCACTGAGCTACCCAGGCACCCCACAAAATCCAGTTTTAAAACATTTTCATCACCCCAATAGATATCCACTTACAGTTAATTCCCATTACTGCCTCCTACAAATTGTTTTTTTTTTAAACATTTCATAAATTAATTGTTACTTCTGCTATAAAAAGTCACAAACTCTTATGGAAGAAATTCTGGGGGAAATAAATCAGAGAAAGACAGAAAAGAAAGTAAAATTACTTCTAAGCCTCTGGTCTCATGAGGACAATTGTTAATAATTGTTTCTAATTTTTTTTTCCATGTTCATATTTTTTTAAGAAAAATGATATCAGGAGCATTTGGGTGGCTCAGTTAGTTAAGCCACTGCCTTTGGCTCAGGTCATGATACCAGGGTCCTGGGATCCAGTCCCACATGGGGTTCCTTGCTCAGCAGGGAGCCTGCTTCTCTCTCTGCCTCTGCCTGCCACTCTGTGTGCTTGTGCTCTCTCTCTCTCTCTATCTGACAAATAAATAAATAAATAAAATCTTTTTTAAAAAAAAGAAAAATGATATCACACTGTATATAATATCTTACAATCTAATTTTTTAGGTAATATGTCATGAAAATACTCCCATGCAATCAAATCTTCTTCCACAATATCATTTTCAGTGGTTCCACAGTATTCTGTTATGAGTTTACCACTCTCTTTATTTGATCCCCTTTTATTTTGTTTTTGGGTTTTTTTTTTAAGATTTTATTTATTTGTTTATTTGACAGACAGAGATCACAAGTAGGTGGAGAGGCAGGCAGAGAGAGAGAGAGAGAGAGAGAGGGAAGCGGGCTCCCTGTTGAGCAGAGAGCCCGATGCGGGACTCAATCCCAGGACTCTGAGATCATGACCAGAGCCAAAGGCAGAGGCTTTAGCCCACTGAGCCACCCAGGTGCCCCGATCCCCTTTTGATGGACATCTAGTTTGTGTCCCATCTTTTCAACATTTTTTTTTAAAGATTTTATTTATTTATTTGACGGAGATCGCTAGTAGGTAGAG
The DNA here is from genome assembly GCF_922984935.1 of Meles meles. Taxonomy (NCBI): domain Eukaryota; kingdom Metazoa; phylum Chordata; class Mammalia; order Carnivora; family Mustelidae; genus Meles; species Meles meles. The sequence continues at coordinate 45,664,431 of NC_060083.1, forward strand.
AGGCAGGCAGAGAGAGAGAGAGAGAGGAGGAAGTAGGCTCCCTACTGAGCAGAGAGCCCGATGCGGGGCTCCATCCCAGGACCCTGAGATCATGACCTGAGCCAAAGGCAAAGGCTTTAACCCACTGAGCCACCCAGGCGCCCCTCTTTTCCCCATTTTTTTTTTTAAAGATTTTATTTATTTATTTGACAGACACAGATCACAAGTAGGGAGAGAGGCAGGCATAGAGAGAGAGAGGAGGAAGCAGGCTCCCCGCCAAGCAGAGAGCCCCATGCAGGGCTCGATCCCAGGACCCCGGGACCACGACCGGAGCTGAAGGCAGAGGCTTTAACCCACTGAGCCACCCAGGCGCCCCTTCCCCATTTTAAATAATGCTGCGGTGCATGTTTTTATAGCTAAATCTTTGTACACATCAATTATTACTTAAGATAAATTCTTAGAAGTGGAGTTGTTTTGTCAAAGTGTCCACACATTTTCAAGGCTTTCGATGATATTTTCTAACTCAGTAAGGGGTGCCACCGTGGGACCAGCTGTCCAAGTCAGAAGACTCAGAAACGGTTCAGTCCAAGAGAAGAAAGCTGACTGACGGGAGGAGTGAAACTGGGGAGACCACTATGGGGGACTTCTCTGGAAATCAGAAGAATACTCCTATCCCCTCCAGGTCCCCTCTTCACCAGCAGCCACAGCGCTCCTGGCAGCACCCTTCAGGAACTCCTTCCCCGCCACCCCCTGGTCTTCTTTGTGCTCCTGCAAGAAGGCTGGATGTCACCTCCCTGAGGTCCAGCCAGCTACAGCCTGCCCTGAGCCCGCCCCACCCCCACAGCCTTGAGTGGGTCAGCCTGGCTTCCAAAGGCAGACCCTGGCACCTCACCAAGGGTCCAGCCTCCCTGCCGATCCCCTCCCCCATCACCACCCCAGCCTTGGAGGAAGACCAATTGCGAGAGGTCGGAGCAGGTGGGGGCTGGATTGGGGGCATAGATCTTGAGATGACTCAAACGCCAGCCACCCGAGGGGAGAAAGGGGCTGGGGGATGAATGGATTGCAAACCAGAAGGAGGGGCTGAGGAGATGAGCTTTGGTGCCTTGATTCCCCCGCGTCAGTTTCTTCAACATCTGCAGTGCGTGGGGTTGAGCGATCCCACTGGGGGGTTGTAGGGGGTAGGGCTGGGAGGCTGGCTGACGTTTGCTTCCCGCCTGCTGGGTCGGGCCAAGCAGTTCATGAATGACTCACCTCATTGTCAGGCTGATTCACTGCTCTCCTGGGGACTGGGGGGAGGGGAGGGTAGGCTGCAGCAGCCCCCTCAGTACGACTCATACTGTCGCACACGCGCACACGCCCGCACCGCGCACACACGCGTGCGGGCGGGGCTCCGGCGGGTCCACTCACCTGCTGGGGTCAGGACCCCATAAAAGGGTTTCCGGGGTGAGAAGGAGGGGGATGTACACCACTTGGTCTGTGGAGAACAAGTTTGAGGTTTCTATCTAGTCTACACATGGCTATTTACATTTAAATTAATTAAAATTAAATACAATTAAAACTTCAGTTCCTTAGTCTGATTAGCCACATTTCAAGGGCTCAGTAGGCACATGTGGCTAATGAGTGCTCTGGGGGGCAGAGTGGGTAGAAAATACCTCCATCGGGGTGGCTGGGTGGCTCAGTCCATTAAGCTTCTGTTTTCTAAGCATCTGTCTTTTAAGGGTCTGTCTTGGGCTCAGGTCATGATCCCAGCCAGAGTCCTGGGATGGAGCCCCACTTTGGGCTCCCTGCTCAAGGAGGAATCTGCTTCTCCCTCTTCCTCTGGCACTCCCCCTGCTTCTGCTCTCTCTCTCTCTCTCAAATAAATAAAATCTTATTTAAAAAAAAAAAAAAGGAAAAGAGAACACCTCCATCAACACAGAATGGTCTATGGGTAGCGCTGGTCTACACAACCTTTGCATACACAAAGCTGAACAAACAGACCAGCCCTCCCCCAGTCCCAGACACTCAGCACCCCCACCTTCTATGCAGCACACAACAGACATTTAACTCCACTCACTCACCCAACACCCACCCACCAACACAGCCCGGCAAGAGTCTCAATGTGTATACACATCTGTGGTGTACGCCACTGTCCGTACCAAGGCAAAGGTAAATACAAACACATAAACAAACATCATCATCACTGATTCACATACAAGGGCTCATACAATAAAAACACAAATTAGGGCAAAGTGCACTTGCAAATATGCTGAAATAGATACAAACTCAAACCATGTGGTTCTCATAACAAATCTCAGCTCATGTTCGCAAACTCAAATCGGGGGGTGGGGAGGGAACCCACATTGCTGAGCCCCTGCCAACGTGCCAGGCATGGAGTTAGCCATGTCGATGCAGTAATTCATTTAATCTCACGGCAGCCTTGCAAAGATGAGACAGCGAAGTTTCAGAGAGGCAAAGGAACGTCGTCAAGTGACAGGGTCAAATATAAACCAAGATTTGTCTGACTTCATAGCCAATGCAGCACGCTGTCTGCAAACACACGCGCATAGGTGTGCATGTGCACGCGTACTCACGCACTCAAGGTGTGCCCTCCTTTGTACCTAAGAAGATGAGTCTTGTCCAGCAACAGCAGGGATTTGGGGAAATAAGCATGGAGTTGCCCAGATTCATCAACATTCCCTCCTGTGAAATGGCATTAAGTCATTCAACAAACCCTTGGCTGAGCGTCTTCCATGGGTCAAGTCCTATGCTAAATACTGCTCACAAAGGAAATGCCACAGCTGTGGCCCTGAAGGAGTTCAAAGTCCAGTGGGAGGTGTGAGGGAAACCTATAGACAATACAGGGCACACAAGAGACCCAAGCTATAGTGAAAGTAGGCCCCAAATGGAGGGAACCAAAGAGAAGGTTAATTTCGGCCTCCTGGGGTAGTAAGGAAGGCTTCTTTGAGGAGGTATCCTTAAGGGGGAGGGGGTGAAGAAGAAGTGTGACGGAGATGGATTGGTATTGATTGAGAGATTGAGAGATTAGCTAGGGCAGGGAGGAGAATGCCAGGGCAATGCATGCCCTGGGGATTTTATATGTCATCCCCCAGTAACTGGGGGAATTAAAAAATTTTTGCGGTGGGAAATAGTATCCCATTTGCGTGTTAGAAAGAATGGACAGAAGGAAGGACAGCTTGGACTAGGGAGAACACTCAGGAAGCTACCACCATAGCTCAGGCGGGAGTTGGTAAGGCCTGGCGTATAATGGAAGGCCTCTGGACAAGGTGAGGGATAGACAGGGATGGGGGAGTTGGGGTCTATCCTGGTCCTGAGAAAGAGCAAGGCAATGAAAATGTAATGAAAGCCTGGATTCTCTCTCAGAACAAGGCATTTATGCATAGGCAAACTATCTTTTGCACATAATTATAGGGGACTTACAGTCCCTGAAGCCCCAGGTTAAGAACCCAGTTCCTTGGAATTCTAACAGGCCAAACAACATGGTGGTTAAGCCTGTGGAGGCTAGAATCAGACAGCCGGCTTCATCATCTCAGCACCACCACCTATTACCTGTATGAACTGGGAGAGGGCCTTGACTCTTTCCTCTTCAGTGAAGCAGAAGTGATCCTAACACCTATATGGAGGCTTGTTACAATGATTAAGTGAGCCAATACATGGAAAGTTCCAGAACCTTGTCTGGAACAGAAAGTGCTCAGGAAGTACTGGCTGCTATTATTACAAGTTAAATCAGAGTGCTTTGAGACCTCCCCCCCCCACCCCCGCATGGGGCACCTGGGTGGCTGCATTGCATTAAGTATCTGACTTTGGCTCAGGTCGTGATCTTGGGGTCCTGGGACTGAGGCCCGTGTTGGGTGTTGGGCTCCCTGCTCAGTGGGGAGTCTGCTTCTACCTCTCCCTCTACCCCTCCCTCCCACTTGTGCATGCTCTCTCTCTGTCTCAAAAAAATAAATGAAATCTTAAAAAAAAAAAAAAAAAAAAGGCCCCCTCGCTACACTTATTCTCCTTTTACCCCACTTCATAGCTGGGGATCTGGTGTCGTCTAGTGTGGCCCTCCAGCCTGAGTCCTGGCACCCATTTTGCCCTTTTCCAGAACGCACCCCTTCCTTTCTGGCTTGAGTCTCCATTATCCTCAAGCCTGGTTCTTAGAGTTTAACATTAACCTCTCTTCTAAGAGGAGGATGGGAGCCTGCGTGGTTCAGTTAGTTAAGTGTGGGCTCAGGTCATGATCAGGCTCAGGTCATGTTCTCAGGGTCCTGGGATCAAAACCCTTGGCAGGCTCCCTGCTTAGCAGGGAGTCTGCTTCTCCTTCTCCCTCTGCCCCTCCCCTCTGCTTGTGTGCGCGCGCTCTCTCTCTTTCTCTCTCTCTCCCTAATAAATGAATAAAATCTTTTTTTTTTTAAGATTTTATTTATTTATTTGACAGACAGATCAGAAGTAGGCAGAGAGGCAGGCAGAGAGGGGAGGGGGAGAAGCAGGCTCCCTGCGGAGCAGAGAGCCCGATGCTGGACTCGATCCCAGGACCCCGGGATCATGATCTGAGCCGAAGGCAGTGGCTTAACCCACTGAGCCACCCAGGCGCCCCAAATGAATAAAATCTTAAAAAAAAAAAAAAAAAAAAGAGGAGGGAGAAGAGGACATAGGCACCATCATCATGGAGACCCAGTTCTTGCCCTGACCATAAGATGCCTGCGCTGGGGAGAAGACGTTTGATTTGGGGGAAGGGGGACCCTTCAGCATGGGGGTCCTTCCCAGCTCTAAAATCACAGACCACTCCTCGCTATGTCCTGCCAGCTCCTCTCTAAAATGTCTCAGATCCACATTTTCCATTAGCTCTGACCACCTCCCCCACCCCCTATCCAAGTTCTAACAGGAGGTGGGGGCCATAGATGTCAAATTCATTGAACTTAGAAAAGTGATGGAGGAGAAAACAGGATTTCCCATCAGAAGATCCACCACGAGGGACTGTTTGACCCTGATGGGCTCTCTTACCTCCTGGGCCTCAGTTTCCTAATCTGTAAAATAATACCAGCCCCCCCCGCCATTCTTCATGGGATCTTTGTGAAGACAAAATCAGCTAGTGGTTAAAATTGGAAGCTGCAAACTTCAGGGTGGGTAGGAGTTGCTCTTAGCCCTCTTGGTCTTTGGGGCTCTGTGATCTCCCTTCAGCTGGAGCTGGCAGAGCCCAGATGCCCTGGGTCTCCAGGACTATCCATAGCTGAGCAGAATGAGCTCCACTTAGGAAGAGGAGGTCTGTAAGTGGGAGACTTGGGATTTTGAACCCCAGCTCAGAAGAAGCACAGAGGCTGTGAGGGAATTTCTAACTTGGGTCAGAGTTAGCAGGGATCCAGCTTCCATCTCCCATCACCATTCTGGCTTCCATTCTGACGTGGGACAGGTAAACTTGTCCACAAGAAGCTATGATGCTTTTCCAGAGGAGAGGCCAGGCCAGGTCACCCTGGGGAAAATCCAAGGCTGGCTCAGATCAGATCATTAAGAACTTGAGTCAGCTACCTTCCTCCTGTCTTTTGAGTCCTCAAAGCTATGCAGCCCTAGGCTCTCTCCAACTAGTCTTATAGTGACAAGCAAGAAGAAAAACAGAGGGAGGACTGAGGGCTGGCTCACAGCATCCCTGCCCATCTCTCTGCACAACTAGCCTAGACTACCTTTTGACCTGTCTCCCTAAGTTGTGAACCTGAGGGCACAAGGAGTATTACATTTCTCGATCCTCAGTGTTGTGTACTATGCCAGATACACGGCAGTCATTGTACAATTCCTCCAATAATTCTATTGAGCATTGTCCTAAGTGCTGGGGACACAAAGTTGAACAAGCCAGACAAAGTCCCTGCCCTCATGGAGCTCATTTTTGTTTGTTTGTTTTGTGCTGAACCCCAGGAGCTCATATTTTAGGGAGGAGGACACACAATAAAGATGTAAACCATGACAGTTATAAATTATGGAAAGCGCTGAGAAGGGAACAGAGTGTTGGATGGGGGAAGGGATCTAAGTTGAAATATCAAGGGTTAAAAAGAACAAGACCAAGAACATCTTTGCTTAATATACGTGTTGCAAGTATGGATGGATAGATGAACAAACAGCCAGTGGGGCGGATTCTAATGTGAATGAGAGTTATGCTCCAGGACCCAGTCCCCAGTGTGCTTAACTTGGGGACCCAAGATTCCCAACCTGCGGTCCCAGAACTCCTGTTGAACCAATCAATCTGGCCCCAGCGGCCGCTGGGGGGCGACCGAGAGCCCACTCGTTTCCCTTTAAGGCCGAGGCGGAAGACAGAGGAGGAAGAGTCTTTGCGTCGGCGGGATAGAAATAGGCCCGCCCCTTTAAGAGGGCGGAGACGCCGGAGTGGCGGCCACTTCGAAAGCAGCCACGGGCTTCGGCCCCCGGCTTTCCGGCGACCCCCTCTCGGCCCCCGCCCGAGTCGCAGAGTCGTGCCTTTCCGACCTCGCACCAGAGACCCCGCAAGTCCGGACTCCGACTGTCCCGCCCGGGACAAGTCCGAGGCCCCGGCGACCCCTCGAGGGGGGGGCCTGCCCGGCTAAACACCCTCCCCCACCCGGGGCCAGAGGCCGCCCGCCGTCGGCCGTCGCCATGGTAATGCCGCGCCCCAGGCTGTGGAACTGCCGCACAACCGGGTTAGGGTTTGGGTCAGAGCTTGGTGGCCTCGGGACACCTGGGCTGTAGTCAGGGCTTGCCCGGAGACCTTGGGAAGGTTCTCTCCACGCACCTCCCTCTGGGCCTGCTTCCCTCCTGCTGCTCTTACCTCTCTTGGAGAACTGCTCGTGGTTCTCGGTGTGCCCGAACGTCACGCCTCCAGAGCCGACCCCATCCCTCCCGCCCCGTACCCCCTGATCCTTGGGCACTGGGTTGCGCGGGTGTGTCTCACTATAGCTCTTGCTGCTCCGGCAATGGGGGCGGGGGTAGGCACAGCCCACCGCGCTGGGCTTGACACATGTCAAAGAACTGCCCACAGCGGCCCTGCTGCCTAGAAAGATGGAACTCTGGGCCGGGGCATCCAACCCACCCGGGACGCTGGCTTTGGCGCATGGGATTAGATAGAAGGAAACCACTTGCTTCAGAAACGAGGCCACTGTACTGGGCATGCTTGGATTTATGGTAACCTCTCTGACGTTTCACATAGGTTCCCCAGGCCAACTCTTTGGGATGTTGCAAAATCCTTCAGCCCTTGTGCCCAGTGCTGAGGCTAAAGAATGACCCATGCGCCCTTTTAACCCTTCCCATTGCCTCTTCCTCCCTCTTTCAAGGTTAACACAGATGGACCCGAGTGGATTATTTTGCAAGAAAGGATTCTGAATCCTCTAAATCTTTTTTTTTTTTTTTTTTTTTTTTAGATTTTATTTATTTGACAGAGATCACAAGTAGGCAGAGAGGCAGGCAGAGAGAAGGGGGAAGCAGGCTCCCTGCTGAGCAGAGAGCTCAACGCAGGGCTCCATCCCAGGACCCTGAGATCAAGACCTGAGCTGAAAGGCAGAGGCTTAACCCACTGAGACACCCCCCCCCCCAAAATCTTTATTTTGTTTGTTTGTTTTTGAATTCTCTAAATCTTTAAGTAAATCCCATCTCTTCCCTCCTCATCCCTTATTCCTCCCTCAACACTAGGGGGAAAAAACAAAAACAAAAACAAAAAACAGTACACCCAATGGTCTTGTTAGAATTGGAAAGAAGCGTAGTGAGGACAGAATGTACTTGCAAGCGGTATCTCTCCTCCAACCTCAATTGCTTTGTTTTCCTTTCAGGCATGCAGTTTGCAGAAGCTGTTTACTGTGGAAGAGGAGTTTGAAGATGAGGTAAGGAAGTGTTGGTGATCAGAGATAGCAGAGGACGTCTTGAGTTGTCAACACCCAGACCCAGAACATTTTGAAGCAGTCTTCCCCAGCCTCCTTTTACATGACATGTATAGCTTTTTTGTCTGTGAGAGGCTGAGAGAAGATGAGACATGTAAACAACCTACTTAACTGTTTTAGAGACAGAAAAACAGAGATGTGAGCTGCCTAATGGACATACCTTTAAATTACTAGGGCCCTTGCCTGGAAGCTGTGTCATGTGGATGATTCAGTTCACCTTTATGATGACACGCTTGAGGGGGGAAGAAAGTTTATGGAGAGCCACGGACAACACAGTTAGTGGATGGCAGGAGGCTTGGGGTCACCAAGTCACTACGTGAGCCAGGGCAGATTACTTCATCCTCTGGCCTTCTGTTTTCTCTTCTATAATAGGAGGGATGTTCTTCTGCCTCAAATACACTTCCCTCTTGCTCAGAAGATGAGGGATTAGACTATATCAGAAGCCGACACGTCAGAATCACCACTGTTGAGGCCTTTCCACACACCAATTAAATCGGAATTTTTGGGGATGGGTCCAGGCAGGGCTGTTTCTAATCTAGGGTTATAGTCAGAGATCACTGAACTAGCTAACACTCCCTGCAGCTCTCTTCCCGCTCAGATCCAAAGGATATAGTTTGGTCTGGGAGGCCCAAAATCGCTACCTGAAACCCCTTTCAGAAAGAGGCAGGATTTAAGCAGGCAAAATGCAAAAGAGGTAAATTAACCTGTTTAAGAACACAACACCAGGGGCGCCTGGGTGGCTCAGTGGGTTAAAGCCTCTGCCTTTCGCTCAGGTCATGATCCCAGGGTCCTGGGATCGAGCCCCGCATCGGGCTCTCTGCTTGGCAGGGAGCCTGCTTCCTCCTCTCTCTCTCTCTGTCTGCCTCTCTCCCTACTTGTGATCTCTATCTGTCAAATAAATAAAAAATCTTTAAAAAAAACAAAAAAACACAACACCAACAACCACGGTGAGGTCTTGGCCTCCTGATTCCAGGCTAACATACATAGATACTAAACTATATTTATAGAGTACAATTGCTTTCTTTTATCAATGACAAGCCTTTCAAACTTACTTTTTGTCTCTCAGCACTGTGCTTTAAAAATCGAATTTAGAATTTGTCAAGATGCCCCATTTGTACCTAGTCCGGTGATGAATGCTGCACCGGGGACCCTTCTGGCAGCCCAGGCCCCACACTCCCCTTCCTTTGAGGCCGTTGGAACCTAAGGTTGGAAAGCGAAGACAGACCTTCCTCAGACCTCTTAAAAACCGGTCTCTGGCTTGTCTCATTCATTGAGGCCCTAAGACGTAGTGACAGGGCACATATGGGTTCTAGTCCTGGTTCTGTAAAGTTATTTAACTTCTGAGTCTCCATTTCTGCATCCATAAAACGGGAATCATAATAACACCTATTAGGACCACCGTGAAAATTTATTGAGAGAATCGCAGTAAAATGTGTATGTGGTCCCTGGCACCCAGTGCCATTTCAAATTGTAAGATGTTTTTGTGATCACTTTGGGGACTTGAATTTTGTTTTTACAAAAAATTCAAAATTGCTAGCTTTGTTGAGGAGATGTGTCCCTGTCTTTGTCTTTCAGCTTTGGAGATGTGTAATTACAGGCTGAAAAAGTGACTGCTAAGTGTCCCTTTTGGGTCTTACCAGGTGATGGGAGGACTGCGGGGCCGGCAATGGGATTAAGAGTGAAGGTCTCTGGGGTACCTGGCTGGCTCAGTGGAGCATGTCGCTCTTGATCCCGGGGTCTGGAGTTCGAGCCCCATGTTAGGCATAGAGATTACTTGGAAAATAAAAAAAAGGAAAAAAAGGAGTGAAGAACTCTGACAGTTCAAGTTTCTTTTTTTTTTTTTAAGATTTTTTTTTTAAAGATTATTTATTTATTTATTTATTTGATGGAGAGAGAGCGAGAGATCACAAGTAGGCAGAGAGGCAGGCAGAGAGAGGGGGGAAGCAAGCTCCCTGCTGAGCAGAGAGCCCAGTTCGGGGCTCGATCCCAGGACCCTGGGATCATGACCCGAGCCCAAGGCAGAGGCTTAACCCACTGAACCACCCAGGTGCCCCATGACAATTCAAGTTTCTCTTCTAAGACTAGCCCCTTTCCTCCTTCCCCAGGCAGATGACATCATGTCTAAGAGTGAGCTCTTTAGGAGAAAAGGATTGTCAGGATTTCATTGCTGCTGTAATTCTAATATTGTTATTGCTAAACCCCATGGTAGTCCCACTGGGATATGCCATTCTCCTGACAATACACAAAGCAGGGAAAAACCCTTCTCTGGCCCAGACAATCCAATGCAGCACCAAAGGATGGGGGTGGAGGGGACCTTCCTGTCAGTTAAATCAGCAGTTCTGACTCAAAAACACCCTCAGAACAGGTCTCTTGCTCTCAAAGGTGTCAATCTCACCTTGCTTCCCAACTGGAATCCATACTTAATTTAACCTGCCTGAAAAACTATATTTAACTTCTGCCTATTTTGCTGGATCCAAGGCCTCTCTGGCTTACTGAAGGTTGTGTGTGTGTGGTGGGGCAGGGGGAGAGGAGTGGGCTGAGGACAGGCAGCGTGACCAGCTGGAGAGATCCCTGTTGCACAGGCTGGACACCAGAAAACTTATTTCCTTGAGATGGGTGTGTAATCTTGGGTGATTCGATTCCTTGGTGCCCTGGTATGTTTGCTTCTGCCTGATCCCCTGACTGCCACTGCTCCCCCACCCCCCGAGAGAAGCTACCTATAGACTTAGCCTTAGAATGTTTCTTTTTTTTTTAAGACTTTTTTCTTCAAAAATTTAATTTATTAATTAGTTTATTTATTTTTAGAGAGGGGAGGGGCAGAGAGAGAGAGAAGGAATCTCAAGCAGACTCCGTGCTGAGCGTGGAGCCTGATGCAAGGCTCGATCTCACAACCCTGAGATCATGACCTGAGCCAAAATCAAGAGTCAGACGCTTAACTGACTGAGCCACCCAGGCGCCCCTCTTCATATTTTTATTTAAGTTCTAGTTAGTGGGGCGCCTGGGTGGCTCAGTTGGTTAGGCATCTGCCCTCAGCTCGGGTTATGATTCTGGAGTCCTGGGATCCAGCCTCACATTGGTCTCCTGGCTCAGCAGGGAGTCTGCATCTCCCTCTACCCACCCTTGCCCCAGCTCGTGCTCTCTGTCTCTCAAATAAATGAATGGAATCTTTAAAAAATAAATAAAATAAATTCCAGTTAGTTAACGTACAGTGCTAAAGATTTTATTTTTAAGTAATCTCTACATGCAACGTGGGACTTGAACTCATGACCCCGAGATCAGGAGTCGCATGCTTCATCCACTGAGCCAGCCAGGCGCCCCTGGATGGTTCTGGTAGAAGTCTGGGGGTGGTGGGGCGCCTGGCTGGCTCATTCCGTGGAGCATGCGACTCTCGATCTTGGGATCATAAGTTTGAGTCCCACAATGCATGTAGATACTATCTTAAAAAATAATAGTAAAATCTTTTTAAAAAGTCTGGAAGTGGGGCTCCTGGGTGGCTCAGTGGGTTAAAGCCTCTACCTTCGGCTCAGGTCATGATCCCAGGGTCCTGGGATCGAGCCCCACATCAGGCTCTCTGCTTAGCAGGGAGCCTGCTTCCTTCCTCCTCTCTCTCTCTCTCTCTCTCTGCCTGCCTCTCTGCCTAATTGTGATCTCTGTGTGTTAAATAAATAAATAAAATCTTTAAAAAAAGTCTGGAAGTGGGCTCATGGGCAAGGTCAAAGGTGGTGAAAGACCCCACCACGGCCTTTCATGCCTTGGTTTCCTGCTTCCATGTATCTGCTTCCATGTACCTACTGCATACCTGGACCAGTAAAAGCAGAGTGTTTCTTGATGTCTGGATGCCAAGACCCACCGTCTTTACTTCTTTGTAGGACTTCTTGTCTGCCGTGGAGGATGCAGAGAATCGGCTTGCTGGCTCGCGAGCTGTGAAGGCTGCGTGCCTGAGACCCGCCTCTTCCAGCCCACGGGACTCCGGGCAGGCACAGTCTTCCGGGCAGCTGCCGTCCGGCCGCGCTGCTCCTTCAGAGGCTTTGGGCCCATCAGCCCTGGGACTCCGCCTTTCTACCTCCAGCATGCCCGCGGCCATCAGGGGTCCACCTTCTGTAGGAACAGCCTCCCTAAGGCCTATCCCGACTTCTAGCAGCTGGACTGGCCATCAAAGACGAGTGGCACTGGCGGAAGTGCTCCAAGTGCCACCCAGACGCCAGACCTCCGCCTCCCGCCCCCTGCTTGGGTTGGAGAGCCCGCAGCCGGTGACTGGGGGCTTCGAGGGACCTGAACAAGATGAATTTGATAAGGTCCTGGCAAGCATGGACCTGGACCTTGGAGGCAGCCGTGAGGCCCCAGGAATCTTGGCCACCTGCCATCAGGAGGACTCAGCGGTGGCTAAAAAGGCCCGGATCACTGAGCTGAGCGGGTCTTGCCTGAAAGGGCCCGTGCCTTCCCCCGACATGACTAGTGTCCCATCAGCCTATGGACAGCCTCCAGAGCATGTTGTCCACTGCAGGACTTCAGAGCCCCATGCGAGATCGGCTGCCACTGGTGACCTTCCCATTCCTGTTCAGCAGCCCCGCTGGGAAGCCTGTCGGAGGGGCCCCCTTCTTCAGGCACCACAGCCTCCCCAAGCGGCTGGCAGGCCTGTTCAGAGCTGCCCTCAAAACCGTTTTCCTGGTCACTCATTCCAGTGTCCAGACGTCTCCGTACCTGGCAAATCTCATTTTCCCGGAGCACGGACTCCCAGCTCCATGTGCTCTGCTCCCTCAAGGACCATCTCCGGATCGTTTCCTCAGAGCCCCTTACGACCCAGAGCACCCGTGTCTTCTGTCAGGTGTCCTCTCAGCACCCCAAAGAACTCCCATTCCTCCCCTGTTCCCCAGGCAGCTCTGCAGACGCCCATCGTCACCAACCACCTGGTGCGGCTGGTCACTGCCGCCCACCGGACACCCCAGCAGCCCGCCAGCCCCAAAACACGGCGCTTCCCTGGCCCGGCCGGGGTCCTGCCTCACCAGGTGAAGGACAGTTGTCCCAGACATGCGGGGTAGGGGGTGGGGGATGGGGGGGGGAAGGAAGTGCAGAGAGAGGGTTTCCAAAGCTTCAGAAGAAGTTCAAAGAAGTGGGAAGGAAGAACTGAACACCGCAGGTGAGAGAGGCGCTCCGAGCTCTGAGAACCTCACGCCTTTCCTTTGTTGAGCACCTACTGTTTGCTAGTACTGGGGCAAGAAGAGCCATTCACTTACATTTGCTAATCTGGAGCTGAGAATGCAGAGGTTAAGATGGGCATGGCCGTCCACGTTGTCCACAGCACAGCAGAAGCAGCAGATGCAAACTAGCGGTGATACGTAAAATACAGAGTGTCCCTGGGTGCTGCGGAGACTCTGGGCTTCTTGGGGTGACTGAGTGGGCTTTGGAGGGGCAGGTAGGAGGTGGATGGACAGGTGCATGTAGGAAAGCTGTGCTCTGGGAGACATCTCAGCAGTGGGAAGACAGGGAAGAGCATGTGCAAGGGCCCAGAGGCAGAAGGGCAGGATGCTGTCAGAGGTACACGGAACGGGCCGCTGTGGCGGGCGCATGGGGTCAGCAGGGAGAAGCTGTGCTATGCCGACCGTTTGGAGTCAGCGGTGGTAGAGGGACAGTTTCCGTCAAACTATCTTGGGTCAGATCCCAGATAACGGGACCCTGAGTGTCTGGTCTGGTTGTGATTGGTGCACTCCTTTCTTCTCATTTTAAGGCCGGTTCAAATCATCTCTGCCTGTTTGTTGCCCTTTGCTGGCACTCTAAGGGAAATCCAAGGAGGCCATCCACATTCCTCCTGGGGTGGATCCCTGCGGGAAAGGGTTAGGTCCCTGAGAAGGGACTTGGGGAAAGCTGCCTCTGTGCCTATCCCAGGCCTCCCTATCCGGGTCATTGGCTCCTTCAGGAAGCCCTGGGTTTTGCTCCTGGGCCAGCTCCAGCTTCCTCACATTCCCCAAACAATCCCCAAAGCATCTTTTTTGAGCTGCCAGCAAGGCTCCTGAGACTTCGTTAGGAGAGCTGTGATATGTGTTAATTGTCCCCGATAGTTTCCTGAACTCATTATGTAACCCAGACAAGACGCTGTACTTGTAAGTAACAGCTGCCCCGCGTGCTCTCGCCTTCCCCTTCTCTCTCCCCTTGTAGTTCAGCGGGAAGCATCTCGAGGAGATCATGGTTTCCACACCCCAGACTCCGACTCATGGTGCTCTGGCTAAATTCCGGACAGAGGTAACTAGTTCCACACATATGCTGACTTTCTGGGTGTCGTTTAAGGGTGAGGGACACCCCTGTGGGTTTCAGGAGTTGAGAAGCGGAGTCTGGGGTACTAGGCCTTTTCCGGGGCTCCCGCACCAGAGGCACATGGGGAAGGCCGTTTGGGGATGTGGTGGTTTTACTGGCGGAGGATGAAGCCTGTCCTGACGCCCACCGATGTCACACGTCCAGTCTTCTTTCTCACCTAAGAAAGAAAGGCCCAGCTAACTCCCATCTTCCCTCAGGGGAGGGCAGTGTCACAAGTATTAGGAAATTGTGTCTCAGGAACCCCTCGCAGGTTTCTGGGAATTGAGCTGGGAAGGATCTGCCCTCGTCTGGCCTCCAGTGGGTTCCCTTTGGGTCGGTGAGACCCATCTTCCCTCCTCACCAGGGTTCTGGTCGACCTGCTCTACCCTCAGACCCACTTTTCCTTTTAATTCTCTGTGCTGCCCAACCACAGATCCATCTGGTCACAAAGCGTTTTCTTTTTTAAAGATTTTTTATTTATTCATTTGAGGGAGGGCAGAGGCAGAGGGACTAGCAGACTCTTCACTGACTGCGGAGCCCAGCGCTGGGCTCAGTCCCACGACCCGAGCAGAAACCAAGAGTCAGACGCTCAACCGACGGAGCCACCCAGGTGCCCCAAAGCATTTTTTAATGCAAGAAGGTTAATAGTTAAGCATCCCAGGTAAAATGTGACTGGTTTCAAAATGGCTAAGGCAGCCTGGAAACCTGTCCGTGTGGGGGCAGGGGCTCCCCGGCCCCAGTACTTCTCGCGTCTGTTGCACAAGTGACTTAGACTTTTGCTTCAGTGCAACTGATTTACGACCCGGGGTAAAATAAATAAACCGTTGGCTTTGCTGCTCAGTGAAAGGCATGCTATGCAGCAAAATCCCTCCTGCCATTTTGTGACGTGGGAGAGGAAGAGACAGGTTACCATGCTACAGGGAATTCGCCCTTCCCTCCCAGCCCCCCCTCCTGTCTCAGTCAAGGTCAGAAGTGAGTGGATCCACTCACACAGGCCCCCTCTGCTCTGTGGTACCAGATTGTTACCAGTTCCCAGGCATCGGCCGAGGAGGACTTTGGGCGAGGGCCGTGGCTGGCCATGAAGTCTGCTCTGGGCCTAGACGAGGGAGACCCCACCTGCTTCCTCCGCGCCTGCAGCATTGTCATGGTGCTGCGGAAGGTAAGGGCACCGGGTGCTGAGCTGTGCAAGAAAGATCATTTCTTTTCCTTCCTTTTTTCTTTAAGATTTTATGTATGTATTTGACAGTGAAAGAGAGACAGCAAGAGCAGGGGGAGCAGGAGAGGGAAAGCAGGCTTCCTGGCGAGCAGGGAGCCCAATTCAGGACCTAATCCCAGGACCCTGGGATCATGACCTGAGCCCAAGGCAGATGCTTAACGAATGAGCCACCCAGGCGCCCCAAGAAAGACCATTTCTACCCTTTCTGCCAACCTGCTGTCCTCTTCCACCTTAGGAAAGGGGGCTGTCCTTTTGCTCCCTCTCACCCCAGGCCTATCTCCAAGCAGCTGCATGGAGTCGCCTTGGTTGCATCTTCTCCTCACCCAGCATTTCACTGCTGCTGGGCACAGGTGGAAGGCGAAAGTGGGGTATGGGTATGTCTCTGCGTGTCCAGGCCCTGGCTGAGATGGGGTGGGCACACAGCTACCCTTCAAGCTCCCGAGAGGTCCTGGCTCATGTGAGGACACATGCCCACCGCCCGCGGGGATGGAGCTCTGTATAAATACACATATGCAGGAGAAAGGAAGCGGGGGGTGGTGATAAATGAAGGCCCTGCCAGCCTCAGGTCTGCTAGAAAGAGACAGGATGAGGCCTTCAGACCGCCCTTTTGCCCTCCACAGAAGGAAGATCTTCACCATGTCTGTCCTCAGCCCCCCACCCAGCCCCCCTGTTGCCCTGGCCCACTTGGGAACCTCACAGGTGGGATGCCGTTTGCTCAGCAAATGCCTCTCCTCGTAACCAGGCAGCCCTGAAGCAGCTTCCCAGGAACAAGGTCCCCCACATGGCCGTGATGATCAAGTCCCTGAGGCGGAGCGTGATGGACGCCAGCGTGGTTTTCAAGGACCCCACGGGTGAGCAATCAGGCCCTGAGTGGGTCTGATGAGTGGCCTTCGCTGAGTTCAGGAGATGAGGAAGAGTCATCCTCTCCATCCGCAGACGGGAAAATTGAGGCAGTGAGCGGCCCACTTCCCAGCCAGGGCCCAAAGCAGTCCCTCTGCTGCCCTTGAGCCAGCCTGATGGGCCACGTGGTATTTGCAGGAGAGATGCGGGGCACAGTGCACAGGCTGCTCCTCGAGACCCGCCAGAGTGAGCTGAAACCTGGCTCGGTGCTGCTGCTAAAGCAGGTGAGGGGCGCCCCAAACGGGGACCTGCTCTCCAACCCTCCCGCCTTGGAGAAGGTCCCTGAGGGGTTGGCCTGGCTCCCATCCTTCGGAGGTGGGTGGGGATGAGGGGTGGTGCTGTGAGGGGCAGAGGGTGTGGTACATGGTTCTGCTCTGGTCCCAGGGCTGGGGCGAAGCCATCTGTGTGACCCCGGTGCCGAGGCCAGCGAGAGAGATGCAGGCGGGGACCGGGTGGCATCTGACAGTGTCTAGGGCTCCATGAGGACACTGACCTTCCCCCGTCCCCGGCTCCAGGTTGGAGTGTTCTCTCCTTCGCTCCGGAATCACTACCTCAATGTGACGCCCAACAACCTGGTCCATGTTTACAGCCCAGATTCCGGGGATGGGAACTTCCTCAAGCCGTCTCAGCCCTTCCCCAAGGTAAGAGGAGCAGGATGGAATGGGGACTGACAGGGGCCTCTCTCTGACTGGATCTTCTGGTACCTTGCGCTCCTTCACCCTGGGGAGCAGAGACGTGAAGGGGGCAGTTGCCCGGAGGTGAAGAGATGCCTCTGGAGACGGGGCCACATCCTCCTGTTCCCAGTGCCCCCGCCTGCCAGACGGCGCAGTAACAGGACCTAGAGCAGCTGGCTACTTGGTGATCTGATGGCAGGCTTGAGCACCGGGGAGGATGGAGTCACCTGAGAACTAAGGAGGCTGTGGGTTTCCCTGGTGGGGGGTGGTGTGGCCCTCAGTAAGCAACTCAGGGTCAGATCTGCTTCCGGCAGCCAGGCAGAGAACAGGGAGCTGCGTATGGCCTGTCATGTGAGCCAGCCCTTGCTCTGCATCTGCCCTCCTGGCCTCCACCTCCACTGGGGGGGGGGGGGGGCACCTGCACAGAACTCAGGAGGGGACACCCCCCTTTGGGAACTAAGGGAGACTGGGGTTCCAGGCAGCTCCACTCCAGGTTAAGAGTGCAGAGCTGGCGTGGTGTCCTCTCTGCGGCCACCTCCCCCCTTCCTGGGGTCCTGGGTTGTTGGGCCTGGCCTGGGGGTGGGGAGACCTCCTGTCTCCACTCTGTTGGTAATTTGTAACTTGACCTTGCACAGGTCCTGTCCCCACCCCTGCTGTTGCTTCATCTAAAAAGCGAATGCTTTAGACTTGATGACTTCTACTCAAGTTACACCTTTCACTGGGTGGGGCTACTTCCCATTTCCCTCATCTTTCCCCTTAACCTTCCACATTTTCTCAAAATCACCGCACTCCCAAACCTCATCCTTCTTTTTCTTTTAAATGTTAAGTTATCCATACACATTGACAAAAATTGAAATGGTACAGAATAAAGCAAAACAAAATTTACTCTTCTCCTTTCTCATTCCCTACAGCGAATGATGGTCAATAGCTTAATTACTGGGGCGCCTGGGTGGTTCACAGTGGGTTAAGCCTCTGCCTTCCGCTCAGGTCATGATCTTAGCGTGAGCCCCCGCATCCCTGCATCAGGCTCTCTGCTCAGCGGGGAGCCTGCTTTCCCCTCTCTCTCTGCCTACTTCTCTGCCTACTTGTGATCTCTCTCTGTCAAATAAAAATTAATTAATTAATTAAATTTTAAAAATAATAAAAAGCTTATATTCTTTAAAAAAACAGCTTAATTACTAATTTCCGTTACTTGCCTGTATATTAGCTAGTGTGCAGATTCTTAAAAGGTTTTTTTGCTGTTTGTTGTTGTTGTTGTTTTAGTTTAGTGAGGGAAAGAGAGAAAGAGAGACTCTTAAGCAGGTTCCACACCCAGTGCATGAGCGTGACATGGGGCTCAATCTCCCAATCCCTAAAAGCTCGTCTTTTTTTTTTTTTTTTTAAGATTTTACTTGTTTATTTGACAGAGGGACAGTGAGGGCAGGAACACAGCAGGGCGAATGGGAAAGGGAAAGCAGGCTCCCTGCTGAGCAAGAAGCCCAATGCGGGGCTCCATCCCAGGACCCTGGGACCATGACCCAAGCCAAAGGCAGACACTTAAATGACTGAGCCACCCAGGCACGCCCTAAAAGCTCGTTTTTAACCCCAGGCTAAATCCTCAACATATTTCTGAACGGCCTCTTCACTCTGTTTCCTATATGTACAGATTTCCTAAAACACCAGATACCTACAGAATTGGGAAAGAAAATCACCCAAAAAAGTTTTTTGTGTCTTTAATTACCTGCTCTTTGGGGTGTTTGGTATTTCAGCTCCCTCCCCTGGGTGACTGGCCCCTTCCATACTCCTCTGTTGTGTCTTTCCTGAATCCCTACCTATTCTTTTGAGGTTGTCTGGGTGGCCTGGAACTGTCCAGAGGGATGTCGGGGGCACGGACATTAGTAACCAGGCCCTCTGTCCCCAGAACCCAGGAAGCTTCCCTGGCAGCCCCCATCATGAGACTGCAAAGTCTGGAAAAGGCTTCAGAACAGCACCGAACACAGGGGCAGGGGCATCCCCCGAGGAAGAGCTCCCAGAAGCAGGTAAGGCAGTCAGCCCACCCAGGAGCAAAAGCAGTTCTCCTTCTGTTTCCTCTTGGATAGCACAGCCAGGAGAATCCGGCTGCATCTTTTCCCTCCTTCTGTGAATCTTTGGGTCTTACAGAATCTTCCAGAAATCAGATGTGGTATCTTTTGGCAAGGCTGTAGGCCACAAACTAACTATAGCAGTGTGATTGGGGCTACATAAAGCAAATACAGTGGGATCCACGGGTCTCCCCTTTTCCAGGCCATGTGGTTACCCACAAGGAGGGGATAGACGGGCACCACCCCTGTGTGACACCTCCAGTCTTCTGGGGGCTGATTTCCCCATTCTGACTAAGTTCAGAGATCCTGCAGGCAGGATGGGGTTAGGGTGGCACCAAGATACAGACCTGAGAAGCCCAAACACAGATCTGTCAGGGTAAGACCAGCTTGTTCCTTGGGAGGGAGCATCACCCAGGCAGAGCGTGCATGGTCCAAGTCTGAGCCTTAGCTTTTTGATTCCATAAATTCAACCCTGTCCAGCCCCAAAATTCATGGGATTATGGGTAAGCCTCTCACATTAATCAAATTCACATTGGACCAATGGATAAACCACATAAGCCAATTTACTTATAGTCTACGAAAAGGTTATCTACCCCTTATGCTAGAATCTTCCTTGAGATGTTGCACTCGTTCCTTATAAGTAAGCTGGCTGACAAGCCAAACCATCATCAGGAGATTACTGGAGCTCATGGAATAAGTGAGGAGAGTCATCTTAGAATATTGTGGCTGGTATCACATCGCCATTGTAGGGACAGACTTGCCACTGCCTGCTTGGCAAGCCGTGGCTGGACTGGGCTGGGAGACACCAACCCTAGTTCTTACCCTGATTCCCAGTTTCCCAGGCCCAGAGTCTGCTCATTGCCCTTCATTTAACATCGAGTTTCCCTGAACAGTCATAGTGTAATGAGTAAGGGACACCTTTTTTTATTCTTATTTTTTAAGATGTATTTATTCATTTGAGGTGGGGGAGGAGCAAAGGGAGTGGAAGAGAGAGAATCGCAAGCAGAGTCCCCACTGAGCGTGGGGCCAAATGCGTGGCTCAACCCCAGGACCCCAAGATCATGACCGGAGTGAGGATCAAGAGTCGGCCGCCCAACCGACCCAGCCCCCCCAGGCGTCCCATCACCTTTTGTTGTCACAATCAAGTTGTCCCATCACCTTTTGTTGTTACAAATCAAGTTCCCGTCTCACTTCCCCAAGTATAGTGCCAGGCACCTTAATTAAATTTTGAATGCCGGCAAGTGGACTTCTTCCAGCGTGGTTGTCAGGAGCTCCGTGCCAGGCCGGAAGCTAGCCTCTGCAGGGGTGGTGTCCAGTTCTGACCCCGTGGGCTGCCTGGGCCCGTCCATCACACCGGAGCTGCCTGGTTGGAAGCCGTGTGCCTCTGGCCTCAGACGGAGCTTGAGGACACTCACCACCAGTTGCCCTGACCTCTTTAAACTCCATTCTCTCAGACAAAGCGGGGATGGTAAAGAGGAACCACGCCCTCCGAAGGGCATTGTGAGTTCGGAAAGGGATGAGTACAGGAGCGTTGGCTCAGTGAGCAGTAGCTGCTGTTAACCGGGATAGTTCCTGCAGGGATGACTGAGATCGGCGGCTTCCGAGTTCTCAGACCCAAGCTCACAGCTGCGAACTGCAGTCAGGGACAGTTGCTTTCATTCCGCACGCCCAGGAAGGCCCACAGGGGAAGGGGCCCATGTCTCACGCTCTTCAGGTGAGAAACGGGATTCCTGAATGCCATGATTCTGAATGCATCTCATGGCTTTTTCTGGCCTTTTGCCTTCCTCCATCTGATGAGCGGGTTGCACTGGCAGACCTCTGAAGCCTCTCTGGTCAAAAACTGTGCTTCTGGATGGAAAGAGGGCCATCCCCAAGGCCAAGGGGAGCGTCTTTCTTGACAGAAAGGCCCAGGCGTTTTGTCCTTGTCTCTTGTGATGTGTGCGTGTGTGGGAAGCAGAGGGAAGCCAGGAGTCAGGCCAGCCTCAGGCCCAGTCACCACTGCCCAGGGGGAGGGACCTCCCCAACTGTGCAGCCGGGTCCAGGCCCCCCTGAGAGGCAGGCAGGAGCTTGGGACCCGAGTCCCGTGGAACCCTAACGTCGTCACTAAGTCCGTCTACCCTCTCCGTGTCCCCCTGCAGATGACCTGGATGGACTCCTCAGTGAGCTCCCTGAGGACTTTTTCTGTGGGACCAGCAGTGGGGACTGCCCCAAGGCAGCATCCCCGCCATGAGCAGGCAGCCTCTTGGCGCCCAGGCGAGCCTCTGCTTGTGTCTGACTGGGTCCCGGGAGAGAGCAAGCCCAGCATGATGGGACAGCCAACAAAGCTCAGGACTGTGGTTGCCCCCATCCTGGACGCCTTCCCAGGAACACCCTCGTCCCCCAGACTCTGCACTGCTGTCACTTTGGGTCTTCCTTTAGCATTCTAGAACCCAGCCCCAGGATGGCGCTTCTGCTCTACTGTCTTCCAAGCCCTTGGATGCCACCGTTCCTTCTCCTGCCAGCAGGGAAGGTGTGTCCCCCTCCTGCTTCACCTTGACTTTCGAGGACCCTGATCCCTTTACTCCCTATTCCCTGGACAGCTGAGGAGTCACACCACAGTCGTGGCGACCCATCCCTCTGGTTAGAGGAGGAACACACTCAGAGCTCCCTCCACTTTGTCTCTCCAGGCCTGCAGCTGCCCTGCTCACCTGTGCTCAGGGTTCCCAGGTGCGGGGGTGGGACAGGGCTGTGGCGTCTTGTTCGGAAATAAAGCGGCTGCCTGCTTCACTCGCCTCCCCCCTCCTTTCCACCCCCGCTGCTCCCTGTCGCACCCGGCCTAAGGCGGTGCCTGGCCGGGACAGAGCCAAGCTGCTCGTTTTCCTTCCCTCTCTCACTCTCTTTTCATAAACTTTCCTTTAAGACAGTTTTAGATTGACAGAATTATTGCAAAAATAAGCTGGGGAGTTCCTATATACCCCACACGCAGTGTCCTCTATCATTAGCCTCTTACACTAGGATGCACACGGCTTACAACCCACCAGCCGCTGTTGGGACACTACTCTGAACCGACCTTCATGCCTCATTCAGATGTACGCGGCTCCCCCGTTGTCCTTTTTCTGCTCCAGGATCCCACGTTCCATTTACTCTCCAGGCCTCTTTAGGCTCCTCCTGGCTCTGGCAGCTCCTCAGGCTTTCCCGGTTTCTCCTGGCTCTGACAGCTGCGGAGAGTACGGGGACGACGGTCAGGCACAGTCTCGGATGCCCTCTGTTGGAATTGGTCTCCTTGAAGAAAGATGACACTGGGATTATGTGTTTTGCCGAGGAAGGCCACAGAGGAAGGCATATTCTCATCACACATCAAGGATGGATATTGACCTTGATGACCTGGCTGAAGTATCGTTTGCCAGATTTCTCCACCGTGCACTTGCTGCTTCTCCCTCTTCATACTGTCCTCTTTGGAAGGAAGTCACTGGGTGCAGCCCACACTTAAGGAACAAGGAGTTATGTCCCACCCTCTCTAAGGACAGATTATAGATAAATTCTATTATTAACTAATAATCTGTACAGATTATTTGGAATTCTCCCGCATTTCTTAGTCCTACATTCCTATCCGTCTGGACCCATGGTATTGTTTTATGCGCCGGGTTATAATCCAATGCTGCTTTCCTGTGTGGCCCAGCAACTCCTTGTCACCGTAGCTTTGCTCTGCCACCTTTCAGACCGGAGCTGGACGAGGGGCACCTGTGCAGTGTAAAAGGCCTAATTACACCAAGTCGCCAACCTTGTTTTCCTTTCTGGGATGAACGGAAGAAAGCACTCATCCCCCAGCCCGTGGTGGAGGGAGTGTGGGTTAAAGACCCTAGTCTGACCGCCGGCCTCCCCTGCCTCAGCCCCTGCCTTCCCTAAGGGGCTGCAAGTCTGAGGCCTCCTGTGGGCTCCGTACTACTTCGTACTACTCTGCCAAAGAAAGGCTGATCCCCCGGATCCCAGTCTCAAAGCTGAAGTGAGCGAGTGCTGGAAGAATTCCATGTTCAGCTGGCTGCTGGTTGCAATGGGGCCCTGTTCTAGAAGGCTTTTGTGTTCCAAGCCCAGGAGCAAGAAGGGGCTAATTCATCAGCAGCCTTCCTACCTGAACAGATCGTGCACTTCTAGCTCTCCTGCCCAGTGCTAATCCCCCAGCTCTCCCGATGCCACTCAGACCTGGGCCAGAGGCCACCTGTACTGTATAGCCTTCCCGCACCTAAATCACTCCATACCCCTGGCCCACACTACCGTGCCCCACTCAACTGCCTTGAGCCCTGATCTCTAGGGCTCACGGTCCCGACCAGGGTTCTGGCTTCTGGGTGCTTCATCACCCTACAGGCTCAGCTCCCAGAAGGCTGGGTGGGGATCCAATTCCCTAGCACTGAACTGGGCTCCCTGTGGTTTCGTGTGTGGGTTGGAGTCAAAGCCACCTTTTTCTGCCCTCAGGAAGCTAAGGACAAGAGAACACAGGACATCTCTGGACTGGGCTACAGTCAGAGTAGCCTCAGGCTTGTATGACACAGACAAGAAGGCTGCGGAGAGGCCGAGGAGGTCAACACAGCCTTGCACCCCGCACGTCATGGCTACTGTATGCCTCAGAAGGAAGGGGACGCCTACCCCACCTTGGCCCCTCTTGGCCCCACCCGGCCCTGTCAGCTCCCAGCCCTGGGAACCCAGCTGTGGGTGCTCAGCCAGGCCGTTGGCGGGGCAATTAAAACAGCGAATGGGTTCCAGCAGGGTTAATCACAGCAGCCTTTATAGAGGCGCCTTTCTCTGAGGATCTCCAAGACCTCGCGGGGCATGATCTCATTCCTCCCTCTGGGATCTGGGAACCCCCCACCCTGGAACACCGCCAAGAAGCTGGGCCTGGAGTGGGTGAAGAGCAGGGTAAGGGCAGTGCCGAAATCCACTAGGGCAGGCAGATGAGTGCTCTGGCCGGGAACAAGGGGCCTCAGTCAATGCCCTGCACATAAGGGGCCAACCAGTCTGCAACGAGCCAAGCTCTCCCGAACCCTGCATTGAGACCTACTGTGCGCCAGACCTGGGCTGGGTTGCAGAGACCCAGCTGAATAAATTCAGGTCCTGCTCTGGAACCCCCATCCAGCATGGCAGACTTCCGTCCACAGCAGGTTGGCACAGGCCCTTGACGAAGTCCGCGTACGGTCCTCCTGGAGCAGGGATCAGGGAATGGCCTGGAAGGCCGAGGGGCCCCCATGAGGCTCTGAGCCCAGACACTGGGCTTGCCTGGAGAGGGCTGAGGTTGCAAGCCCGCAGAAGTTTTCAAACTAGGAAATGAACCATTTTAGACAGATCCTTCTCCCTGGGCGGCAGAGCAGAGAGGCTGTGGCCAAAGAGGAACACCAGGAGGCTGGGCTGGTCCCGGTGAGGGGCAGTGAGAGGGTGACTGACCGCATGAGAATGGGAGCTGGAGGTTGTTTTGCGTGCGGGACTGGGAGAGGAAGAAGTTCGAGGTCTCTGAGCAGGGGTGGCTACAGAGCCAGGGAGGGGAGGAAGTGCGGTGGGCAGGGGAGCCGGGAGAGTCCTCTGGGGAGACAGGCCAGGGCGCCCCGGATCAGGGCGACCCCGCGGGGCTGAGGGGCTCCCCGCCAGCACACTGGGTGAAGTGGGGGTGGGTTAGGAGAGCTTCCGAGGGGAGATTGGGGCTAGCACCCTTTCCGCCCTCCCCTCTCCTTCCCTTCCCAGACTCTTGATAGAGCATCAGCGAGCGCTATTTCATGGCCTCATTCCTCCCCCTAGAGGCTTCTGGAAGCAAAGCTGCTTTCTCCTGAGGGTGAATGGATTTGTGGCTTGAAGGTTTCTTTGGTCAGAGTCCCCAGAGTTGCCTGGGTTAACCCCTTGGCCTTCCTCAGGCAGGCAGGTGAGCTGTTTTAGGAGCTGGGGACTGGAGGGACACAAGATATGTGGCGGGTGGTTTCTAGAGATCGTGCTGTTGTGCTCGGAGTGTGGGGAGAGGCTCCCATCACTGTCCATCCTCAGGTGGCCACAGCAGCAGGAGCCGAAGTGCCCCATCTATGCCGTCTGGCCAGGTGGGGTCCTAGCCCTAGTCCTAGTCCTCCACCGCTCACCAACTGTGACCCTGAGCGAGAAATTTTACCCTGTTAAGCCTTCAGTTCCTCATGGATAAAATTGACATAAAGCACCCATTTCAGAGGTGTTCCACTGTGATCCTTAGCCCGATTGCATAATTCATTGTCAAAACCAAGTTTGTTTTTTTTTTTTGTTTTTTTTTTTTTTTTTAAGATTTTATTTATTTATTTGACAGAGAGAGATCACAAGTAGGCAGAGAGGCAGGCAGAGAGAGAGGAGGAAGCAGGCTCCCCGCAGAGCAGAGAGCCCGATGCGGGACTCGATCCCAGAACCCTGAGATCATGACCTGAGCCGAAGGCAGCGGCTTAATCCACTGAGCCACCCAGGCGCCCCAAAACCAAGTTTTTTTTACCTCCGTGAGCCAGGAATTGTGGCCCCCGGAGTAAAGATGGATGTGAACGTGATGTCATTATCGTAAACCCCGTGCACATGCGCGCAGTTACCGGGACCACTGCAGGCCCTGGAAGGCTGTTTGGACTCATCTCCACCGGCCCTTACTTCCCAGGCTGGGGTCTGCCCTCCAGCCCACATCTGAGAGGCTGGGGCCTCGGGCTCCCCCTCCCTGTCCTGACCATCTCCCAGATGGGCTGTTTCACTCCCCTGGGACCTTGCCAACCCAAGACGCTCACTCCAGAAATTTGGGATGATGCTGATCCTGGGGCTCCTGCTGCCCCCGCCAGAGGGTATCAACAGGGGCAGGGCTTGGCCCTGGCCCTGGGCTGGGGGTTGGCCCAGTACCTTCTCTCACCAGGATCATGACTCTGGGCAAGTGGTGTTTACCAGCCCAGGGAAGGACCTATTTATAGCCTCAGCTGCTCCTCTGGCCCGGTCACGAGTGAGGGGCAGGGCGGCTCCTCTGAACGAGGGTGGTAGTCGGGCTGAGGGGAACCCGGCTGTGCCCAGCTGCCACCGCCCAGACCCCCCAGGCCCCTCCCCAATGGCCGAGGAGACCTTCCCCTTCACCTCGTCCACGCTGCGGGCTCTCCGCCTGCAGCGGGAGTGGCTGGAGTGGGAGGACCGGCGGCGGGCTGCGGCCCAGCAGTGCCGGAGCCAAAGGTGTCCGCCCAGTGTCCGGGCCCGACTCACCAGGCCGCGCCGCTGCTGCCGAGACCCAGCCGTGCACAACGCTCTGTTCTCCGGTGACCTACGACAGGTCCAAGCCCTGTTCCAAGAGGAAGACGCTGCCAACATGATTGTGGAGACTGTGAGCAACCAGCTGGCCTGGTCAGCTGAACAGGGTAGGGAGCACCCAGCGGGGCCGAAGAGGACGGAGGAGAAGAGGGAGGGGACAGCGACGGGGAAAGGCTTGGCCCCATCCTCCTTCCAGAACACAGACTAGACCTTTGCTTTTCACTTAGCTCTCTCCTAAGCAGAGATGAGGCAGAGTTAGTGGTTTGTATGTCTTTTCAGGATTAAAATTATATTGCCATGTGAATTACATAGGAACACAGTTATATTCTAATGCAATCTTTTCTCTGAATATGTGTGGATGTATATATATGTATATTATCATTTATATATATATATAAATATATATAATTACATATATACATAATTTAAAGATTTTATTTTTAAGGGGCACCTGGCTGGCACAGTTGGGAAAGCATGAGACTCTTAATCTCAGGGTGGAAAGTTCAAGCCCTCAGTGGGTGTGGAGCCTACTTAAAGAAATATTTTTTTAAAGATTTTATTTATTTGACAGAGATCACAAGCAGGCAGAGAGGCAGACACAGAGAGAGGGGGAAGCAGGCTCCCTGCTGAGCAGAGAGCCTGATGCGGGGCTTGATCCCAGGACCCTGATATCATGACCTGAGCCGAAGGCAGAGGTCCAACCCACTGAGCCACCCAGGCTCTCCTACTTAAAATTTAAAAAATTTTGAAAAATAAGTAAGATTTTTAAAATTTTTTTATTTTTTATTTTATTTTTTAAAGATTTTATTTATTTATTTATTTGACAGAGATCACAAGTAGGCAGAGAGGCAGGCAGAGAGAGAGAGAGAAGAAGGGTCCCCGCTGAGCAGAGAGCCCGATGCGGGGCTCCATCCCAGGACCCCAGAATCATGACCTGAGCAAAAGGCAGAGGCTTTAACCCACTGAGCCACCCAGGCGCCCCTGTAAGATTTTATCTTTAAGTAATTTCTGAGATCAAGGGGCACATGCTCCACCAACAGAGCCAGCCAGGCCTCCCCACAGAATATATAGTTTTTTTTAATTTGAAAGAGATTGCCCAGGTGGTGGAGAGGGTGAGAGGGGAGGAGAGAGAAACTCTCCAGAAGACTCCTCACTGAGTGTGGGGCCCACTGTGGGACTCATCTCAGGACCCCAAGATCGTGACCCGACAAAATCCAGAGTAGGAAATCTAACTGACTGAGCCACCCAGGGACCCCTGTCCCCACATAATATTTTAAATAGTTGCATAATTCATATTGTATGAGGGTCCCATGATTTATATAACTAGCTCCCAAATAGACTGGGTAGATTTGGGGTCCCAAGATGAGCCTCTCAGCCCACTCTTCTTTCCCCGCCCCCATCTCTTATTCTGCCCCTCTACTCCTCCCCCACTTCCACCCTTCTCTCCCCCATCTGCCCCAGGAATACCCTAGAACTCCAGACTAGGCTCCTTGGTCACTCCCAAGCTCAGCTCCAGGCCCTTCTATGTATAGCTCAGACCCACCCCCAACCCCACAGCCGGAACACCCTAGTGAACCACCTGGAACCAAGGAATCCATCAGGAGCTCAAAGATCCAGAGATTTCCTTAACAGGATTAACTCTTCTTCCGTTGCCCTTGTGATTTTAAAGAACAATTACCTTTTTTTTTCTATGACACTCGCACTATGTTTTGTTACAGATTGACAAACCATTCTGAAAGGCGGTTCCAATACACACTTCCAGTTGAGGGCTTGAATGAGCCCCTCTCGATAGCTACAGCCTGGGGCAGGATACATGCTGGGTCAAGGGTACAGAGGGACGGCCACGGTCAGGGCCTGCCCTGTGAGTCTCACGCACCTCTCCCCAACCCTGCCTGCTCTCCCCAGGGTTCTGGGTGCTGACCCCCAAGACAAAGCAGACAGCGCCCCTCACCATCGCTGCCAGCCGAGGCTACACTGACTGTGCCCGCCACCTGATCCGGCAGGGAGCCGAGCTGGATGCCCGGGTTGGGGGGCGGGCAGCCTTGCATGAGGCCTGCGCCCGGGCCCAGTCTGACTGTGTGCAGCTGCTGCTGACCTTCGGTGCCAAGGCCAATGTGTTGTCCGAGGAGGGCACGACCCCCTTGCACCTCTGTACAGTGCCTGAGTCCTTGCAGTAGGTACCTGGGGGAGGGGTGTGTGTGTGTGTGTGTGTGTGTGTGTGTGTGTGTGTGCGCGTGTGCACGCACATACCCACATCCTCACAACAGTCTGGGAGACAGATCTCAGTGAGAAAACTGAGGCTCAGAAAGGTTTAGGGACTTGTCCAAGTTCACATGTGCTAAGCCCAGGAGGCAGAAGCCTTGTTGCCTTTTTGGAAAACCCTGTTCCAACTATAGTCCCCTATCCCCTTTGAGTCCTCTGTAGCCGAATTCCTACCTATTTTAAGATGAACATCAAGAAAGATGTTTCCCAACCTTAGTGCAAGGCCTCCCCCCCAAATTCCCTCCTCCCACATTTTTAAGATCAACAGGTTTTTTGGAGAGGGGGCGTGGAAGGTTGGGCAAAATGGGTGAGAGGGAGTGGGAGATACAGGTTTCCGATTATGGAATGAGTAAGGGTTTGGAATAAAAGGCTCAGCATAAGTCAGTGATACTGTAATAGCACTGTAACAGGACAGATGGTAGTTACACTTGGGAACAGAGCATAATGTATAAACGTGTCAAGTCACTAAGTTATACACTTGAAACTAATGTAACACTGAGTGTCAACTATACTTAAAAAAAAACCCCAAAACGGGCTTTTTGACCTCCTACATGATGGTATTTGTACTTTCACAAATGAGGTCCACAGCCAGGGCTGGCCATGGTGGACAACCCACAGCCCCCATGCTGGGGACTTCTCCCTAGCCAGATCCAGATCAGTGATGGACCCAGAAGTGATTTCAATTTTCCAGCCCTTTCTTGAAAAACTTTTATTTTTAAATAAAGATTATTTCTTTATTTGACACAGAGAGAAAGAGATCACAAGAAGGCAGGCAGAGAGAGAGCAGAGCTCTCTCAGCTCCCTGCTGAGCTGAGAGCCTGATGTGGGGCTCGATCCCAGGACCCTGGGATCAGGACCTGAGCCAAAGGCAGAGGATTAACCCACTGAGCCACTCAGGCGCCCCTGAAGAACTTTTTTTAAAGATTTATTTGAGAGAGAGAAAGAGAGAAAGAGAGCACAGGCATGAGAGGGGGAGGGTCAAAGGGGGAAGCAGACTCCCTGCTGAGCAGGGAGCCTGATGCGGTGGGGGACTGATCCCGGGACTCCAGGATCATGACCTGAGCCCAAGGCAGTCGCTCAACCAACTGAGACACCCAGGCGCCCCCTTTCTTGAATTCTTATGAGTGCACAGTGTGCTTTCCAACAGACTTTATCCTTCTAAGTGAAACTTACCGAAACCCTACTGAATGAGATTTTCAGTGTTATTTACATGTAGTATTTAGAAACAAAACCTAGCCCATGACTAGAACTGACTGAGGAAATAAATTCAGCAGTTTTATAGATGGCTGGCGGCTCCTGCGTTTTTGCCCCCTGAGCCAAGTACCTACTGAATTCGGGCCATTTGAGGGGGAGGGACCCTGGCTCATCAGGGTTTCATTAGGGTTGCTGTGTCTGCTCCTGGGTTTCCAGTGGCTGCCATTCTGGCTTTTTAATTATAAATTACTGTTATTTTAATGGCATCATTTTTTTTTAAGATTTTATTTATTTATTTGACAGACAGAGATCACAAGCAGGCAGAGAGGCAGGCAGAGAGAGAGAGAGAAGAGCAGGCTCCCTGCTGAGCAGAGAGCGCAATGCGGGACTCGATCCCAGGACCCTGGGATCATGACCTGAACCGAAGGCAGAGGCTTTAACCCACTGAGCCATCCAGGCGCCCTAATGGCATCATTTTTTAAAAAGATTTTATTTATTATTTGACAGAGAGACACAGCGAGATAGGGAACACAAGCAGGGAGAGTGGGAGGGGGAGAAGCAGGCTTCCTGCTAAGCAGGGAGCCTGATGTGGGGCTTGACCCCAGGACCCTGGGATCATGACCTGAGCCAAAGGCAGACGCTTAACAACTGAGCCACCCAGGCACCCCATGCTCTGGCCTATAGTTTTTCCAGGAACTGGGAAACCATGAAACATATGCTCCCTAAAATCTGGTGGGGAAAAGGGAAAGTGGAACAGGTCGATCCCCAAATGCCTTCCTTTGCTTGAGTGGGTGTCACTGGTCTGGAAGGGCGCTCTTCAAGTTTGGCGGCAGGAAGAAAATATTAGGACTTCTATTCCTTTTTCTATCCAGCTCATACCCTTTTTCTTTTCTTTAATTTTCTTTTCTTTTTTTCCCCCGATTATTTATTTATTTGACAGAGAGAGAGAGATCACAAGTAAGCAGAGAAGCAGGCAGAGAAAGAGAGGGGGAAGCAGGCTCCCCGCTGAGCAGAGAGCCTGATGTGAGGGTCGATCCCAGAATCCCGGGATCACGACCTGAGCCGAAGGCAGAGGCTCAACCCACTGAGCCTCCGAAGCGCCCCATCCCTTTAATTTTCTATGTGTAACATTCATAGTGGACACCGTAGTGGGTTTTCAAAACTTTTTATGCTATCAAAATGTTAGGAGACCACTGGCACGTGATTCAGAACCAGGTCTTGGGGTCCCAATCCGCTCCAGGAGTCAGGTTTTGGAACTAAAGATTAGTCCATGATTGGAATTTACCGAGGAAATAAACAGATTCTGGGAGGGACCATCTGAGGCAGTGAGTAGCATTCTGGCACAGCCTCTACCCTGCTGTGTGTCCTTGGCTGTACCGCCGCCTTCCTCGGCTGAGTTTTCCATTTGAAGACAGAAGATGCTCCTGGTGACATTGTGGACCACGCAGCTCTGCTGTCGGTCATGGGGCTTCCGTGAGTCTGAGGTGGACACCAAGGCTCGCCTTGTGGGCATGCAGGGTGGGAAGGATGGGGGAAGGGGATGACAGCAGACCAGGTCTTGGTCCCTCAGGATTTGTCTCTGGGTCTTGTGCCTTGTCCCCAGGTGCGCCAAGCTGCTGCTGGAGGCAGGAGCGACGGTGAACGTGGCAGCGCAGGACAGCGACGTGACCCCCCTGCACGTGGCAGCAGCTCGTGGCCTGGAGGAGCACGTGGCTCTCTACCTGGAGCACGGAGCCAACGTGCACCTGCGCACCAGCCAGGGCGAGACGGCCCTGAACGCCGCGTGCGCAGGGGCCGAGGGCCCGGGCAGCGGCCGGCAGCACCATGTGGCGGCGCACCGGCTCCTAGCGGCCGGAGCTGATCCCCGCGCTGCTGGCCGCAAGCGCCACACGCCGCTGCACAACGCCTGTGCCAATGGCTGCGGGGCCTTGGCCGAGCTGCTGCTGCGCAACGGCGCCTGCGCTGGAGTGCCCAACGCAGCGGGCCACACGCCCATGGACTGCGCCCTGCAGGCCGTCCAGGACGCCCCCAACTGGGAGCCCGAGGTCCTCTTCGCTGCGCTGTTGGACTACGGGGCCCAGCCTGTGCGTCCGGAGGTGCGTGGGGGAGAGCCTGTGAAAGGAGGCCCCAGTTGAGTGAGGAGCCTGTGACTGGAATTCCCCTACCACTAGGGAAGGGGGTGGCAAGAGACTGAGAGCCAGGTCCTGTAGGCAAAGGTCTGTCCTCACCTTGAGAAGGACCGCTGAGGACTACTGGGGAGCGTGTGGAAGAACAGCTCCCAAGGAAACTGGCGGGGGCCAAGAGGTTGCAGCCCCCAGAAGGTGGGGTAAACTGAGGCAGGGGAAAGCCTGAAGAGAGACTCCGACCTTAGCCTCCCAAATTTGCATGTGAGTGAGGCTTTGGCTTAGGCTCACCTTGGTTCTGCCCTAGGCTGGGAGAGCCATGGTGACCCTAAGACCCTCTTTTGATTCCTAGATGCTGAAACACTGTGCCAACTTCCCTCGGGCCCTGGAAGTCCTGCTCAATGCCTACCCTTGTGTCCCCTCCTGTGATACCTGGATGGATGCAGTCCTCCCAGAGCTGTGGCAGGTATGTCCCCCCGATGGGCACAGCTCCTTCCGGGGCACTGGGGAGATAGAGAGGAAGGATGAGCCCTAGGCCTCATCCCTCCAGGATGGGCTTCCGAGGGTCTCCTGTGCACCCCCCCACCAAGCAGCTCAGAACAAGCTCTAATCCCACACATCTCCCCAGCCTCTCTCACCCAACGTGGGCATCAGTCAGGTAGCTCTGACTCAGAGGGCACTGTGCCAGCATCTGTGGAGTGGTGGGTGCAGACATGGCCGAGCCCCCACCCTACAGAGTGGTCCCATCTTCCATGATCCCTGCAGGGCTTCTGGGCTCTGAACCCAAGTCTTTCAAGAGGCACCAAACCCCCCCCGTGGGTATTGCAAATTCCCCAGCCCCCCCCCCCCCCGGGTGCTAGGTCATCCCCAGATGGAAGGGCAGGGTCAAGGGTGCTGGGCCATCTGATCATGTTCCACTCCTGGCTTAGGAGCATGAAGCCTTCTACACCTCAGCCCTGAGCATGGTGAACCAGCCGAGGCGGCTGCAGCACCTGGCCCGGCTGGCTGTGCGTGCTCAGCTGGGCAGCCGCTGCCGAGAAGCCGCCGCCCGCCTCCCCCTGCCCCCTGTCCTCAGGGACTACCTGCTGCTGCGTATTGAGGGGCGTATCCAGTGAGCCCCAGTCCAGGGTGCTCCCGGAGCTCATACTGCCCCCTCCATCCGTCGTCTCCCTACAACCCCGGAGGACCAACCCCTGGCTCTCTTGTCTACATGCCCCGTGCCCTCCCCGGCCAGCTCCCCCATTCACTGGCTTCTAGAGCTACTTGCTGACCTCCCGCCCGACCTGAGCTTCAGCTTCCAACGGGACGGTCTGCAGACTCAGCCTTCATCCGCCTCTGTCTCTTTTGCTTAAGCGGATGGCCCCTCCAGCCCAAGCCAGTTGGGGGTGATCCTTATTGCCCCCCACCCGTGTACCTGTTTGGCCTCCTAAAGAGTGAGCTCCTCTGCTGTGCCCTCACTGCCTCAGCCCAAACTGCCTTTGTTGCTTGAGGGGAGGCCCTCCCTGCTTGGTCTTGAAACCCACGCGGCGCAAGGATGCGGGAGTTTCTTTTGGGAATCACAATTCTGATCGTGCCCTTCGGTGGCTCCTCACCACGGTCAGGCTAAAATCTAAATTCAGTAAGGGAGACCCATCTTCCTCCCCTGCCACCGCCAAGCTCTCTGGCCTTCGGATCGCCCTTCCCCCTCTGAGGTTCCTGTAATCCAGCCTCACCCAACCAGGAGCCTCACGGATTGCTGGCTATGACCTGCGCTGATTGGCCTCTAGGCATTCTGCATGTGCTGTTCCCTCTGCCTGGTACACATCCTTCCTGCATTTTTTGGTCTGGGTCAAAGCTGATTTGACTCAGCCCAATAGCACCCTCTCCTCAGAGCCTTCCTTGGACTGCCACTTACTTAATTCAGGGCCTGTGCCTGCCTCAGCTTGGCTGGGACTGGAACTGTATCCCTTGAAAAGGCATTTCAGCAAATGGTTGTTGAGGAAGGAAGAAATGCATGATCCCTGGGACCCTTTTATGGTCGAGTTTCCACCCTCCCCACCAGGGATGCACGATGTCTTAAACAATGATCACTACACGTGTGGTCTCTAAGGGCCTGTGACAGACAAGCCACTAGCTGTCCCTTCACTCTCTCATATCCAGAGTCAAAAGTACCATCCTTCATCTTTAAGAGGAATCTTTGAAGCCAAGCTAGTGTTTGTGAATGCAAATAAACAATGTGTGCCCAGAACCCAAGCGTGGATGTGTTAGGTCACCCGTGCCTGAGGTGCCCCTCACTCCATGTTTATCGCCCCACCACGGAGCAACTGTTGCTCTCGTGATAGGAAAAGGGGTATAAAAACAACAGAAGGCCCTTGCCAGACCCCAAGCCTGTAGCACCCACCACAGGAGGATCCTTTGGCTCAGGGATCCTGGGCTGTCCACTGCCATTACCATTTGGAGTCACGCAGTAGAGACGGGACAGGAGTCCCGGGGTCCGCCTCCCGCAGCTGTCACCAGCCTCCTCGCCTCTGTGGAGAGTTGTTCCTGCGGAGATTCCTTCCCTTTCTCCAACGCAAAGACAATTTTGTACCTGCTTATGTAGAGCAGCAAACTCTCCTTTCTTGAAGAAATGTTGGCTTTCATTTCGCGGAGCCAAAAGGCTGGACGGAAGAGAAAGAAATGCTCTGTGGTCCTGGGCCTAGGCTGGCAGCCTGGCTCTAAGGTTGTGGGGATGGTGGGGGGGAAGAAGATGCTGAGCCTCCTGCCAGGAGGCAGACCCCAGCGAGCTCAGCCTTTTCTGTTGTATTTACAACTATGACAAAAGACCCACTTGAAAAAAAACTGAGAGGGGCGCCTGGGTGGCTCCGTGGGTTAAAGCCGCTGCCTTTGGCTCAGGTCATGATCTCAGGGTCCTGGGATCCAGCCCCGCATCTGGCTCTCTGCGCAGCAGGGAGCCTGCTTCCTCCTCTCTCTCTGCCTGCCTCTCTGCCTAGTTGTGATCTCTGTCCATCAAAAAAATAAATAAAAATCTTAAAAAAAAAAAAAACCCTGAACATGAGATTATGAGTATTATTTGGGGTAGGAGATTTTCCTGGGTGAAAGCATAAAAGAAAAGATTAAAGGATCTGGATGCAGAAACAATTTAAATTTGATTATAAAAGCACCAAATCGTGAACACAAGTGAAAGACAAAATACTAGGGGAAGAAATCTGCAACTAAAAGATTTCATTTCCTTCACCTGGGAGGACGGGAACGGCATCTGTTTTATTCGCCCCTGGTGAGCTGGTGGCTGTGCAGGGCTTTGCAGAGACTGGACACTCCGCTCTTTGTCCAATCAACGAATAGACCTCACCAGCCAGGAGGGAAATGCAAATTAAAGCAATCAGAAGATATTGCTCCCCCACTAGATAGAGGGAAATGGTGAAGGTCAATAACAGGGAGCGCCCATGAAGATCTAAAGATGTAAATTCTTGCTCATCCTGTTGGTGGGAAAGGAAATTGCTTTTTTTGGTAGGCAATCTAGCAGCACCCTGGCGCTTAAACACCACTCCCCATTACTGAAAAGGCTGGTATGCATGGAACATTCCCCCCAGCACTGCCAGCAACAACGCGACATGTGGGAGTGGTACACAAATCCTTCCTCTGGAATACAATGCAGCCCTTACAAAGGGT
Organism: Meles meles; assembly: GCF_922984935.1. Lineage (NCBI taxonomy): Eukaryota > Metazoa > Chordata > Mammalia > Carnivora > Mustelidae > Meles > Meles meles. The sequence goes on from NC_060083.1 coordinate 45,699,897, forward strand.
AGTCCCCGCTGCGGGAAGGAACCAGGGAGGGATGCCAAGTGACTGTCATAGGCATGGCCTTGAAGAGATCGCCAAGACTGCTGTTAAAGAGAGGAAACAGGTCGGGAAACGACATGTACAGCCAACAAAGCCAAACCCCGTGATTGTAGATGGAAGAGAAAAAGGTCCAGAGGCAGGTGCCCAAGAATGCTCCTCCGGGGAGGGAAGAAGACGGTGCTAGTGGGGCATTTTATGGTCTGGGTTTGAAATTTTTTAAAAAATTTCAATCCCACTATTTTTTTAAAAAGATTTTCTTTATTTATTTGACAGAGAGAGAGAGCACAAGCAAGGGGGGCGGCAGGCAGTGGGAAAGGGAGAAGCAGGCTCCCTGGAGCCCGATGCGGGGCTTGATCCCAGCACCCTGAGATCATGACCTGAGCTGAAGGCAGAGGCTTAACCCACTGAGCCACCCAGGCACTGCTTATTTATTTATTTTTTTAAGATTTTACTTATTTATTTGATAGAAAGCACAGTGAGAGAGGGAACACAAGCAGGGGGAGTGGGAGAGGGACAAGTGGCTTCCTCCTGAACAGGGAGCCCAATGCAGGGCTCGATCCCAGGACCCTGGGATCATGACCTGACCGGAGGGCAGACGCTCAATGACTGAGCCACCCAGGCGCCCCCCTGAAGTAAGTTTAATCACCACCCTCAGACAGATACAATAGGAGTCTAAATAGGAAGGTACTCCTAGGAGCAGCCTGGGTAAAATTTTTTTAAAGGAAGAAAACACAAAAGACCCAACAATTAATTTACAAAGTGGCTGATGAAACATGAAAAACTGAAAACCTCACTAGTGACCCAATGAATGAAATCAAAGGAACAGACACGCTTTTGTCTGTGAGATTGGCAAACATGGCATGAATGACAGAGAGTGGCTAGGGAAAGAGCAGTTTTAGTAAAACAGATTTATTATACACACTGGCTTGCCTAAGGCGGCATTCCAGGACTCACAGATCTATTCACATTCAATAGCCATCTTAACTGCACACAAAAGTGTAAAAACGCCTAAATTCCATAGTGTAAGAAAAGCAAACATCTCAAGAACTCTATCATGAAAGATGTCCAAGGTGCTCAGATCCATTAAAATACACTGTTATGGGGCACCTGGGTGGCTCAGTCAGGGGTCCGGCTGGGTTTTGGCTCAGGTCGTGCTCTCCCATCATAAAATCAAGCTCCACGTCGGACTCTGCACTCAGTGGGGAGTCTGCTTTGGAGTCTCTCCCCCTCTGCCCCTCCCCATGCCCCTTTAAATAAATAAATCTTTAAAAACAAAGCAAAACAAACACCACAACGCTGTTTGCTAAGTGTTCTGGCAGAAGTCAGTCCATGCAGCTTGGGAAACACAGACTATAGGTACCAAACCCCAAACGGATACCTGGTACCTGGAGCCGTGAAAAAGCCAGATGTGCTGGCCCCTGAACAGGGCAGGCCTGGCCATGGGCTCTGCCCTCCTGGGCTTCAGAGGTCACTGGTCAGTCATTGATTCCCTTCTCAGATTTCACTTCCCTCCCTTTCCTCCACTCTTTCCTCCTTATAACGTCTTATAAACGTCTTCAGTGTTGTCGCGTCTCTCAGAACCTCCACCCATTTATTCCCTGCTCTCTCTCACTTCCATCCTGTTTTGGGGGAAGAGAAACAGTAGTAGGCATGACTCACACTGCCGTGGAAATGGAAATAGGTGCACCAGGTGTATCAAAACCCGGACAATGTGAACACCCTTTGATCCAGCGATCCCATCTTCAGGAATTTATCCTAGGGAAAAACATCATGGATGTGGACAAAAATCTGTCATCAAAGATGCGTAAAGAGGTTTATGAAAACATTGTTTAAAAGCAAAGTACTGAGAACCATCTAAATGTCCATGCAAATGAGATAATTAGGGGCGCCTGGGTGGCTCAGTGGGTTAAGCCTCTGCCTTTGGCTCAGGTCATGATCTCAGGGTCCTGGGATCGTGTCCCGCATCGGGCTCTCTGCTCAGCAGGGGGCCTGCTTCCCTCTCTCTCTCTGCCTGCCTCTCTACCTACTTGTGATCTCTTTCTGTCAAGTAAATAAATAAAATCTTTGGGAAAAAAAAAGGGGGGGGCGCCTGGGTGGCTCAGTGGGTTAAGCCGCTGCCTTCGGCTCAGGTCATGGTCTCAGGGTCCTGGGATGGAGCCCCGCATCGGGCTCTCTGCTCCGCAGGGAACCTGCTTCCCCCTCTCTCTCTGTCTGCTGCTCTACTTGTGATCTCTCTCTCTCTCTGTGTCAAATAAATAAATAAAATATTTTAAAAAAAGCAAATGAGATAATTAGCTAAAAAGTTAGGGAACAATATGGAAAATGGGCTGTTGAGCAGCTATTTAAAGCTATGCTATGATGCTATAAAAATATTCAATGACCCAGGAAAAGTTTTATGATATATAGTTGAGTGAAAAAAGGAGGGGGCTAAATATTGGCAATAAGATCGTATATATATAGAGAGAGAATGAAAGAGTGAGCTCGAAGGGTGCCTGAGTGGCTCAGTGGTTAAGCCTCTGCCTTCGGCTCAGGTCATGATCTCAGAGTCCTGGGATCAAGCCCCACGTCGGGCTCTCTGCTTGGCGGGGAGCCTGCTTGCCCCCCACCCCCCGCCTGCCTCTCTGCCTACTTGTAATCCCCCCCTGTGTTAAATAAATAAATAAAAATCTTTATAAAAAAAAAGGAGTGAGCTCGAGCACTAGATGACTTTAGCTATGGCACTAATGGCATAATTTGGATATTATGTGAGCCTCAGTTTCCAAACCTATAAAATGGGTATAATAAGAGCTACTTGTCAGGGCTCCATAAGATAAGGTATATGAAGTACTTAGCATAGTACCTGGCATATAATGAACTCTCAAAAGCATTAATGGAGGTTCAGCTCATTGGCTTATTCATTCCCTCAAGCATTTATTGAGAGCCCTTGAACTTGCTACTCTGTCTGGAACTTTGCTTGGTAACCTTATTCATTCTTCAGAATTCTGTTTAACTGTACTGTGATGCCCTACCCCTCTTGCATTCTTCAAAATAAAAACATGCTTTGGCTCAGGTCATGATCTGGGGGTCCTGGGATTGAGCCCTGCATCTGGCTCCCTGCTTGGCGGGAAGCCTGCTGTCCCTCTCCCACTCCCCCTGATTGTGTTCGCTCTCTCACTGTGTGTCTCTCTCTGTCAAATAAATAAAACCTTAAAAAAAAAGGGTTAAAACAGTAAATTTATGTGTATTTCACAATAAGGCTTGGAAAAAAGAATAAGAATCCAGACAGCTTGATTTCCATTTATACAAGGTATGAAAACAGAGGAAACTAATCCATGGTAACAAAAGTTATTACTCATTGTAAGGTAGTGGCTGGAAGAGGACATGAAGGGGGACTTTGGGGTCATTTTCTATTTCTTTATCTCAGTGCTGGTTCCACTGAGTGCAGTTCCAATCAGTGCAGTTGGTGAAAACTACTGAACTCTTCACTTGTCTGTTTGCCCCCTCTGCCATTTTTATACTTCAACCAAAAGTTCACCAGAAAACGACAAAAATCCTGACATGTCTTTTGAATGTTTTTAAAGATTTGTTGACGGGGGCGCCTGGGTGGCTCAGTGGGTTAAAGCCTCTGCCTTCGGCTCAGGTCATGATCCCAGGGTCCTGGGATCGAGCCCCGCATCGGGCTCTCTGCTTAGCAGGGAGCCTGCTTCCTCCTCTCTCTCTGCCTGCTTCTCTGCCTAGTTGTGATTTCTCTGTCAAATAAATAAAATATTAAAAAAAAAAAAAAAGATTTGTTGACGTATTTTAGTGAGAGGAGGGGAGAGCGTGAAGGGGGTAGAGGCAGAAGGAGAGGGAGAGTACCAAGCGGACTCCTTGCTAAGCATGGAGCCCCTGGGAAGGGGGACCTCAATCTCATGACCCTGAGATCAGGACCTGAGCTGAAATCAAGAGTCTGATGCTTGGGGCTCCTGGGTGGCTCAGGTCATGATCCCAGGGTCCTGGGATGGAGCCCCGAATCAGGGTCTCTGCTTAGCCAGGAGCCTGCATCCTCCTCTCTCTCTCTCTCTCTGCCTACTTGTGATCCCTGTCTGTCAAATAACTAAATAAAATCTTAAAAAAAAAAAAAAAAAGTCTGACGCTTAACAGACTGAGCCACACAGGTTCCCCCCAAATTTTTAAGTAATCCCTAGGACCAGCTTGGGGCTCGAACTCACAATCCGTCTGTGCTACTAGCCAGGGCCCCCTAAAGAATTTTAAGTGCAAAAATCTAAGTTCTGAGGAGCTGAATCTTTTTCTCCTGTTTTCTTCTGGGCTCCTTTTCTTGTGCCTTAAGCCTGCGCTGAATTCGTGCCTTCTTTGAAAGGCTTTCTGGCCTTTTTTAACCAAGGTCCCACAATACCTGGAGCCAAGCCAGATGGTAACTAAACTACCTCCGGCCTCCCGACTAGCCCTGAATTGAACTTTTGGAGGTCAGAGAGACCAGTCCCTACTGATCTCGCTAACCAGGAGCTCAATGTGTGCTACAGAGCAGTAATAAATCCAATCAGCCCTGGAGGCTGGGAGCAAGGCCAAAAGAACATGCCGGGACAGTGGAAGAGCCGCTCACGATCCGCCGGGCTATGCCAGCACGCCGGTCCTCCAGACATGAAACCACGCCTTCTCCCAAGCACCACCCCCAACTCTATGTGGTCCCGCCCCTCACCCGTGGGCTCTTTAGGCTCCGCCCAGTGAGCGTGGCCCCGCCCTGGGAGGGCGACGATCCCGCCAACAATAACTCCGCCCCTCCCTCCGCTAAGAAACCGGTCCTTTTTAAAGAATACGTTTACGTCAGCCCGCCTTACGTTAACTTACGTCATCAGTGCAGAGCGCGGAGGCGGGATTTCCTGTCTCTGATTCAAACAGCTTCCGGGAGAAGCCGGAAGAGACGGGACTCTGGACAGAATCGGGGATAGCCAGCCCCTCCCCCGGCCCCTACGGAAAGGTGAGTCCATGGGCCGTCCTGGCGAAGTCAAAACATTTAGTCTGGCCGTTTCAGGTGAGGACCTCTTTCCCTATCCAGGCACAGTACCGGCTCAATCCCTCTTTAATTTCCCATGACTCCCCGCGCACTCAAGCCCCGCCCCCAGGCCCCCAGCCCCGCCCCAAAGTTTGAGGGGTGTGGATGGTTTGTGACCCCCTCGCCGGACCCTGTCCCTTATGGGCTGGGAGAATTGAGCTTGGCGGCCAGGAACCAGGTAGCCTTTCGCCTCGGGTGGGCCCACCGACTCCTCTCCAGCGCCGCGAGAATAGGGCCGCCCCACGCGGAGCCTTCGCCTCAGAAAAGGCAGGGTCGGGACCCCTCCTCACCGCGCGGTCAGGGTCGCCTACAGACTGAGGAGACCCCAAAGGCCTCTGACGCGGGAGACGTGGGGTCCTCCCCAGCCCACGAAAGTGCCTTGTGTTTGTGCCAGTCGTTTTCGCTTCTGTTCGCCGCAGTTTCCTTTTCTGTAAATCAGAATTGGTGACATTAACCATCTTACCGTTAGGGGCTAGTTGTGGGAGCGATAAGTAATTGCTGCCATTTATTTATTGAACCATTGCAATGTGCCAGACACTGTGCTAAGTATTTTGCTTCGATGATTTCCCGTCACCGTCAAAACAACCTTATGAGGTAGGTACTATTTTTAACCCCATTTTACTGATGAGAAAGCTGAGGCTTTGAGAAAGTTGTCCGAGATTCGAGAGCTAGTAAGAGGCAAGGCCAGGATTATAATTAGGTTTTTTGTTTTTTTGTTTTTTTACTCCAGAACCCATGTTCTAAATAAGGATGTGGGAGCCATTCAGATGTTGCTATGTCCTACAGATATTCTTTGAGCGGCTACTATGGTATTATGCTGGGCTCTAGGGTACATAGAAAAATACATGTGATCCTGTCTTTCAGAAGTCTAGTAGAGAAAGATGGACTGGCAGAGGAGTATAATGAAGTTTTATAGGTATTGTCAGAATACTCTGTTGATGCTAATCATCAGATTGGATTTGCCTGGGGCCAGTTGTGAAAGCCCCACATTCTGTGAGGGAAAGAGTAGGTACTCTGAAGGAGCAAGCCACCATCCTTCTGCCTTTCTGAGAAATCGCCAGGGGAGAAACTACACCGTGCACGAAGAGAGATAGGAATATGGATTGTGAGAGCTATTTTGGAATCTTTTCCAAATCCTTTCCATTTAGTGGTTTTGTAGTTTTGAGCCTCTGGTGGTGTTTCTGGTGTCTGTCCTCCTTCGCTTCCTAGGACTTGTCAGAAGAATTTCAGAGGTGGCAGACACGGTGCCTGCTGCATGATGTCTGCTGATGGCTCCTGCAGATGTGTCCCCTTTGGGGTGGTCTGACCATGCTTCTGATGAAAAATTAATTTTTTGGTTCTTGACATCTGAACCTGAATACGTGACCATGAATGAGGTAGGGTTCAAATGGAAAAATCTGGCAAGAGTGGCTGCACTATGCCTCCAGAAGACCCTAAAATAAAATATTTCAGGCTTTTTGGTCTCTCAGAAGCCATCTTGGAGGCTTCTCAGGGGGCATAGTTGCTAGACCAAGTGATAGAAATCCTAGAGAAACTCAGGGCATAAAGAAGCAAACGTTTTTTCCCCCACTTACCAAAAAAGCAACAGCCAGTGACAGCAGCAGTCACCACAACAAAGCCATGAAATGTTCCTGATGATCCATGCTCATTGGGAGCTCGAAATGTGAGAGAGGAAAGATGTGGAACCTGAAAGCTAGTGTTTCACAACAGAGGCAGAGGGTAAGTCCTTAGCTTTAGGTTGGGGATCCAAGGGTAGGAAGGTTTGTTCCCCCTTCTGTAGGACACTGAACTCCATTTTCTTTCAGGGCTGAGTCAGTTAGGACCTGAAGGAACTAGGAACCTGGTTGCAACCCCACATACCTTGCTGATGCTATCCCCCTTTGTTCCTGCAGTGTCGACCCAGTCAGCAGCCAGGCCATGGAGTTCTCTGATGTCACCCTCATTGAGGGTGTGGGTAATGAGGTGACTGTGGTGGCAGGTGTGGTGGTGCTGATTCTAGCCTTGGTCCTAGCTTGGCTCTCTACCTACGTAGCAGACAGCGGTAGCAACCAGCTCCTGGGCACCATTGTGTCAGCTGGAGACACGTCCGTCCTCCACCTGGGGCATGTGGACCATCTAGTGGCAGGCCAAGGCACCCCAGAGCCAACCGAACTCCCCCATCCATCAGAGGGTAATGATGAGAAGGCTGAAGAGGCTGGCGAAAGTGGGGGAGACTCCACGGGGGAGCCTGAAGCTGGGGGCGGTGTTGAGCCAAGCCTCGAGCATCTGCTTGACATCCAAGGCCTTCCCAAAAGACACGCGGGCCCGGAAAGCAGCAGTCCAGAGGCCCCTCTGAGATCTGAGGATAGCGGCTGCCTCCCTCCCAGCCCCAGCCTCATCAGTGTGCGGCTCAAATTCCTCAATGACACCGAGGAGCTGGCGGTGGCCAGGCCGGAGGATACTGTGGGTGCCCTGAAGAGGTGAGTGGACCGGAAAGTGGGCAGCTGCTCATACCCCCCGCCCACAGCCCTTGGTCGCTTGAGAGGAGCCCGGTATCCACCTGGGAGTAGCGGGGAGGTATCGGGTCCGGCCCCCACCAAGGCTGGGTGGGATACCTCTTAGAAACTTACCCTTCAGCTCTTCCCTCATTGCCCTGTTTTTCTGGCCCAGGCCTGTCAGCCTTCTCATTCCTCGCCTTCTGTCTTGCCTTCTATCTCTTCCGTCCTTGCAGTAAATACTTCCCTGGACAGGAGAGCCAGATGAAACTCATCTACCAGGGGCGTCTGCTGCAGGACCCAGCTCGCACACTGCGTTCCCTGAACATTACCGACAACTGTGTGATTCACTGCCACCGCTCACCCCCAGGGTCAGCTGTTCCAGGCCCTTCAGCCTCCCTGGCCCCCTCCTCGGCCACTGAACCCCCCAGCCTTGGCGTCAGTGTGGGCAGCCTCATGGTGCCTGTGTTTGTGGTGCTGTTGGGTGTGGTCTGGTACTTCCGTATCAATTACCGCCAGTTCTTCACAGCACCTGCCACTGTCTCCCTGGTGGGGGTCACTGTCTTCTTCAGCTTCCTAGTATTTGGGATGTATGGACGATAAGGACATAGGGAGAAAATGAAAGGCATGGTCTTCCTCCTTTATGGCCTCCCCCCTTTCCTGGCCAGAGCTGGGCCCAAGGGCTTGGGAGGGAGGGGTGGAAAGGATGTGGCAGGTCCTCCTCCATAGGACATAGGCAAGTACGGGGCCTCCCCTTCACGTCCACAAGGGTACAGACATCCCATCTCTGTGCAAGCACAACTCAGGTAGAAACAAGGATGTCATTTTCCTTCACTTGTAGGGTCCACAAGTTCAGAACTGAGCTGATGGCCCAGCTCAGTGGGGAGCCTGGGCTCTGAGGATTCCCTCCCAGCTGTGGCCCTCGCTCTTCCCATTGTCCTGCATGTCTGCTCCTCAGTACCCAGGGCCGCCTGCCAGGGCAGCTCAGCATGGCCCCAGCATACTTCTGTAGGGAGCCTGGAGTATTTTTCTGTTTCTTAAGGGAATATCCGTCTTTTGAGACTGAAGTCACACAGCAGGAATGAAGTCCACTTCCCTTTCAGGCACCTAGCTGCCTCTTACCTTCTCCATCCGCCCCTGTAGCAGGAATAGGGTGTTCTCTGTGTTCTGGATAGTTTCCAGTGTTCTCCCCTTTTTTTCAAAGCACTTTGCTTGTATTTTTTTTTTTTTTAAACAGTCCTTTATAGAGCTCAGTCAGAAAGGGGATTGGGGCACAAAGCCAAGCCCCCAGCATTGGGAGAGGCCAAGCCACAGCTGCTGCTACCCTAGGCCTAAGGCTGTAAGCAAGAGACAGCTCTGGCCCTCAGCCAGTGTCCACCCTGCCCAGCTCCAAGGACGAGCTCTGGGTATGGAGCCCTGGGCCCCAGGCCCTTGCCTCTGGGCTTCTCAGATGGAGGGTCAGTGTCTGTGACTAAATAAAGTTCCATTTTGTGGCTGTGGAGCCTCCTTCTGTGACATTAAGAGAATGGCTTTGCTCTGCCCCCATTGACATGGTAAGGAGGGTGGGTAGGCCGGGCTACCAACGGGAGATGCAGTTTATTTACACCAGCAGCCATGGGGGCAGGGGAAATACACAGCGTTTACAAAGTTAGCTACCTGTACAGGATGGATTACATATGCAAAAATAAAAATCTCAAGACCACAGGACAGCGTGAGCCCCACCCCCCTCCCCCAATGACCCCAGCATGCGGTAATGCCAGGCGGGTGGCCCCTGGGCATGCGGGGGGGAGTGATGCATGGAAGGAAAAGCCACCGGCCATGGAAATTAGTACAGAACCCCCCCACACACACTCAGACACATGATAGGATACAGGTGGACGACACCTAGCTGGGGTGGGAAGGATGGGAATTGAGACCCACACAGCCTGCTGTTAGAGGGAGGGGAATGGAGAGCTCCTAGCCCCTGTTCAACTACATGGTAGGGGGGCACACTCTCCCCAGAAGGAAAGGGGTTTGCTCCCTCAGGGTCCCTGCTGGACCAAGCCCATCTCTTACCCAGCTTGGGCAGGGGGCTGTGCCCTGAGGGCGGGCCAAGGAACAATGGGGAAGTGGATGTGGACAAACCAGTTCCCAAACTACTTCCCACTTCTCCCTCCTCCAACCAGAGGGGGGAAAGGGAGAGGCCAGAGGGGAAAGGGTATGGTAGGGCCTGAGCTGCAGCTGCCTCTCAGAAGGGAGAATGGCCTGAGCCGTCGTCCTCCCTTCACCTTCAGCCCACTCCCAAGACATCATTTGGAAGCAGGCTGGAGGCTGGCTGAAATCCTCCTTTCCCTCTGGCTTCCCCTTAGAGGGAGAAGACTATGGAGGGTCAAGAACAGAGGAGCCCAGGCCCCAGGATTTATTCTAACTCCTGCCAAAATTTGTTTGGCTTTTTAAAAAATAATCACAATTCTTGGGTTAAAAACCAATTTGTAACCAAGCATCAGCCACAATCAGAACCACCCCAGGGGGGGGACTGGGGTTCCAGACAGGGTACTGCAGCCCTATCTCTTGTTGTTCCCTTAACCCTCTAGGGTCCCTAACCCAAAATCAGTCCAACCAGTCCTGGGTACTAGCTACCCAAATGTGGGATGGCTCCTCCTGGGAAGAGGGCAGGGTTCACATCCAGCAAATGCCAGAGAACATGGCTCAGGGTCAACTCCATCCCTGTGTCAGCTCTGCTCCCGGCCCAGACTGTAGTCCTCCAGCTCGGTTTCTGGGAGCGATGGTGCCCACGTGGAGGTGGGACGGTACATCTCTTCAGGATGTAGACCAGGCAGGTGGGCACATTGGCATGACAGTCCCACAGAGGGGCAATGCTGAGGCACGACAGCCCTCCACTGACAACCCAGAGCACGGAGACTAGCCTCTGCCCACCCCAACTCCTAGCAAAAGGGGAGAGGTAAAAGATCAGGATTTTCCTCAGAGCCCCAAACCACGAGTACAGAATAAATAACTTAAAAGCGGCTAAGGAAGGGGAAACAGGGCAGGCTTTGGAGGCAGGAGCATCGAGAGAGGAACTGAAGCTGGTCAAGGTGAAGGAGGGGGGTAAGCAAGCAGCAGTTGGGAACTTGGACTGCCCTGCTAGGGCAGCGGGGCAGGGGAGGCGGGAGGAACATGGGGCCACCCCAGGAGGGTGAGGCTGGGCCCCTTCCTGGGGCAGGGAATGAGGTAAGAAAACATTTCAAATAAAGCAGCACCGTTCCCTCTCACCTTGGGGCCCCACTCCTCACCAGCCCTGGGTCAGGGAGGAAAGGTAGGGGGGGGGGAGTCATTCTGATACACAGCTCCCTCTTCCTACCCTCCCCTTGCCTCTTCCGTGAAGCTGTAGAGGCTGGAGGCCCTTTCCTGGCACCCAACAACAAAAGGACAGCTCCTGCTGCCAAGGAGGCCCATGGGGACTGAGGGGAAAGGGCTGCCCCTGAGGGGCAGGGAAGGCGGTGGCAGTTCTGGACGCCCACCTCAGCAGACAGCTTGCTGGGCCTGCCTACCCCTGGGATTGGGGGCATCTGATAGGATTCTGCACACAGACAGGACACACCCAGCCCTGCCCCTCAGCTCCAAGCACCGGACCCATTCACATTGCTGAGGGCGGCTGGGGGAGGCCCCCTCCAGGCTCAGCTTCCAACCCACAGCCTCCCCGGTAGCCACAATGCTTCTCGGCAGGGCTTAGTCCAGTTCCTGGGGTGGGGGGGCAGGCAGTGCCCTGGCACAGTGCCCAGGTCAGGCCCCTGGCCTAGCTGGACATCCAGTAACTCACAGAATAAATAGGAAAACCGCCTCCCCACCAAACTTATGTCCAAGGCATAATATGTCCAGGTCTGAGTCCTGCATGCCAAGGGGTCGTGCTCCGTCGCAGAGGACCCTGACACCCCCCAGGGGCGCATAACTGGATCCTCTGCCTGCCTGGCCCCACCAAGCTTCCCAAGCCCAAACCCCCAGCAGCCGTCCATTCGCCAGGCTTTGCCACCTGGGTGGGGGTTGGGAGAGAGGGCTCTGCTCAGCCAAAGGCTAACCCTTGCACTCAAGTCAGTTGATGTCATCGTAGATGCTGGGCGTCGGGGGTGCCGGTGGCTTTGGCTTCTTCTTCTTGTTGGAGCCCAGGCTGGAGGCAGTCCCTACCAGGCTCAGATGGGATTTCTTTTTCTTGGTTTTCCGTGACTCAGAGCTGTTGGTACCTGAAGAGAGAGAGGCACCATGGATGCAGGCTGGGCTGTGTCCGGAGAACACGGGTGTCCCCATAGCCCTGGCCTTGGGCAGAGAGCCCGTGGGGCCCAGATGCATCACCTACCTAGACCCCATCCCTGATTCTCACTCGTCTTGGAGGAGCCTGAATCGGAGGGCGAGAGATCAGAGGAGCCGTCCCACTGAAGCCGGCTGATCAGGGCCTGGCTGTCAGTCATGTCAAAGCTGTCATTATCCAGGGAACTCTCGACCTCTGGAAGGACGCTGGAAAGAGGAGGGGTCAAAGAAGGGCTTCAGGGATACCAGTCATCATCCTAATCTTCCACAACCCACCACCTCCCCGGAGGCTCCCTTACGCTGAGGGTCCGAGGAAATAAATGCGCACGGCTCGCCGCTGCTCATCTGTGTGCTGGGGGCAGCGCACGGACCTGGTGGGGAGAGAACTCATCAGACCCTGACAAGGCAGGAAGAGTCTGAGGACCTCAGGTGAAGCCCCTTTCCCCTAGCAGAGGTGGGAGGACGGACACAGACAGGGAAGGGATAAACAGAGTGCCCCCAGATTGTGGCCTACGGCCTGACCATTAGAGGAGGGAGGGGAAGGGTGGGAGCCCCACTGCTCAAGTCCCAGCATACTCTCGACCCATGCCCAGGGTGAGTGTGCGGGAGGGCCCCCGGCTCCCTTTTCTAGGTTCTGAGCTCACCTTGTGCACATCTTCTTGGTGTGTTCAGAAATCACCCCACATTGCTGGAAGAGGAATATAAGCTGAAAGGAGGGACAGAGGGGAACCCACTCTAGATACTAGGTATTCTCTTCTGTACAGACGCTAGGAGGCACAGGCAGAATCGGCCCCAAGGTATCCAGAACAGACAGTCCCAGACTACCACAGGCCGGGAAACCTAATTCCAGAGAGAGTGAGCTAGGTGGCCCTGACTGCTGTCACCAGCCTCTTCCAGGGACAGGACCACTGCCTATGGCTCCAGCCCACTCCCAAGGGCCTCCCCCTCGCCAGTCTCTCACCGTGGTGAGCAGGTTACGCAGCTCGTCCGGCCCCAGGGTTTCGTAGCTGATCCCAGTTGAGTTGTTATACTAGGGGAGAAGCAAAGATACAGGTCAGAGAAGAGGCAGCTCTGGGGGGTTGGGGGGGAAGGGACAGATGGGGTTGGGGAACCAGTCTCTCTGGTCTGTCTCTATGGGGGGAGGGCCCTGAGCCAACAGCACTTTCCCAGGGATACTCTTCCCATCCCACCTGCGCGCCGGGGAGCGGCTGGAACCCAGCAAGAACAGAAATATGCAAGACCGAAATACCCCATCTAGTGCTTCTGGCCTCAGCATTCTGATCCCCACCTGTCCAAATCCCACCCAACCCACAACTGGGAAAATGACAGAGAACCTGAGAGGGGTGGCACCCACTCACCTTAAAAGGATCCGAATTGCTAAGTTCCCCTGAAGAAGAAAAAAGAAGGGGAAGGGTGTTTGATGCAGAGGTACAGACAGAGAACCCTGAAAATAACCAGAGAGGAAGTGGGGGTGACAGAAGGATCACAGGCCCTCCCTCGATACCCCAGTTCCCCTATGCCCCCCACCCCCACCCTCCAGCAATGAGTCCCAGCAGACGTACCTAGAATCACCCCCATCGTTCAAGCCCCACTTACCATTTTTGTGTTTTAAAGACTTGGATCTTCGAGGGGAATTGGGGTTCTGGAATGGGAGATACCACAGCTTTGGGGAAAGGGTAACGATAAGGGGGAGCCGAGAACCCAGGGAAGGAAAAAAGATTTGACAAAGAAACATCCTCAAATTCCTACTCTTCCTCCCCAGTAAGAGGCCCACCTACCCATATTCCCTCCTCCCCTACTCCCCCAAGGCCTCCACTGCCCTCCTGCCCACCACAGATACCCTCATCCCGAAACCCAGTGAGGAACCCCATGACCTCAGACTTGAGTCAAGACACCCGAAGACTCCCTGCCCAAAGGGGAGGGTATCTGTCCTTCGCCCAAATTTCCCTCATGCTTGCCCCGGCTCTCACCTTGTCTGATTTTCTCTTCTTGGCTGTGTCAGACAAAAACAAAAGGTCAGGGTCACTCAACCTAAGTTCTCAAGCTAGAACCCCTACGGAAACACACCAGGCCACATTCTCCCCTCCTCACTCAACCTAACAACTTGTGACCCTTACCTACCCAACTCCTGCTTGCCCACCTCAGCCCGATGCCCGCCCCCCACCCCAGCTTCCCCAGAGTCCCCAAACACCTTTCTTCTCTGAGCCATAGGACCAGTCGTTGTCGTTGATGTCATCATTATCCTCTTGGTCACTCTCCGACTTGTTCATATTGTTACTATTGGCAATCCTGCCAACGGAACAGAAGAGAAAGGGTCAAGGCGGCCACCTCTCTCTGCCACTGGCCGCAGAGGCCAAGCACGTGCCACCCCTGAGCCCTACCAAGGCCCCGGGGGGAGGGGTGACTACGCCTCGGAACATGGCACGAGAGAGACGAGTCTCGCAACTTTGGGTCCTCACCGGCGGTTGGCGATGCGGCTGCTGTTCCGGCCCATCCCCAGGCACTTCTCCAGATGGGGAGCGAAGCGGGAGGCAGCGATACTGCGACTGCAGTTGGGGCAGACACACTCCTTGCTCTTCCACTGGTTGAAAACCTGTCCAAAGATGTCCAACCCCGGCTGGTCCACGATCTCTGGGGACAGGAGAGGCGTGGCGATCAGGGCAGGCGGGGGACCTCTTGTTTCCCGCCCGTGGCCCCGTGGCCTCTTGAACCCACCCCCACCCCCTCCACCGCGGAGGCTCGCAGCAACTCTAGGGGCTACATCTGGTCCAGCTGCCAGAGGAGGGACTTCCAAGGATCCCTGGGGGGCTGGACTGGACAGCTCTCCTTCAACCCTGAAGCTCACCAAAATCCTTCATGCTATCAGGGTCCGTGTCGTCCAGGAAGAAGTAGCCACACTTGACAGCCCGGTGCACCTCGAAGCAGAATCCCAAACAAGAATCCTCAACCAGGTCCGCGTATATCTCCTGAGCGATGGCCTGGGCCCAGGGGAGAACGTCTGTGGTCAGGAAGAGTCACAGTCCCCTGGACTGAGAGCAACTCTCACTAACCACATCTGCCCATTCGCCCTGGCCCCAAATCATGCTTTCTTCGGCCATTTTCCCCATCTTGACTTCACGTCCTTTCTTCTTCTGGATCCTTGGGCCTTCTCAGCTGGCTATTCCCTTTAAGGAACCAGGCTGACTACCCCAATTCCTCTTTGGTGTGAATGCCAGATACAGCGGCGTAGAGACGCCCAGAGAAAGAACTAGAGGCACGCGTGGGGCAGCCCTCACCTCTAGTTTGCTGTTATCCAGGCCAGACAAAGACATTTCCTCCATTTTCATTTGTAAACTCTTGTGGAGACGGCGCTCTGACTGCTCATAGCACAGCGGGCGGCAACACGGCTGCACACACGGGGGTGAGGGGTTCTGGTGTGAGGCCAAGGCACCTCTGAAGACCGCCACCTCCCCTCTGCACCTCGCTGCCCAGAGCCTAATCCTGGCATCAGGATCTACCCCTCCCCAAGGCCCAGGCTCACTAAGTCTGGATGGTCCTTCAGGGCCTGAAACCCAAAGGCGGCCTAGTCCTTCCCAGGACTGAACTCGGGCCTTGGACTCTGCTATCAGACAAAGTCTGGGTCTATGGGAGGCAGCAGCTCACCCCAGGTCCCCCAAACTCAAACCCCTCTTCCATACCCATGGTGCAATGCAGCAGGGGGAGGAGAAGGAACTCTAAGGCCTCAAAGCAAACCCACAGGGTGTGGCAAAGAACTGCACAGACTCCTAAATGCACCCCCCCCCCTTCCCTAGGCTCTCCTCAGAGTCACCTCTGCTTTCAGCCAGGATGTCCACTTGGGGGGGTACTGCTACCAGAAGTAGGAATGGCCCTAGAACCCTACAACCTTCACCCCACTCTCTCTTCCCTTGAAATAAGCCTGTGACTACAGCAGGGGAACAGAGCCCACAGAAACCGAGAGCTGAAGGAGCCTTTCCAGCCACCATGATCAAGAAGAGGGGTAGAGCCCGCTTGGGATGGCATGCCGGGAGTGGGCACTCCCCTTACCTGTTCTTCTTTTAGATAACCACCCTCCCTCCCTCAGGACCAGCCCGGAAGTCTCTCCAAGAGCCCCAAAGTCCAGGAATCCCCACCAAAGGATTCAGAAACAGCGCCCACAGTCCGGGGCCCCTCTGAACGGTGGGTACGAGTTTAAGGAGCTGCCGGCCTAGAGTGGGGTGGGGACTGACAAATGAGCCAGGGGCACTGGGGAGGGTAGGAGGCCGGGCCTCGGCTCTTCCCCCGTCCCTGCGGCACTGCTGCTGCATCATACCGACTGGGGGGAGGAGAGCCGAGCCGCCCGAGGCCGGCGCCGGTCCGGGACAGTCCGACCCCTAGAGAGTGGGCAGAGTGGGACGCGTCCCGGCCCCTCTCCTTCCCCGCCCGCCGACAGCCCCAGCCGGCCGGGGAGAGGAGTCCGGGAGGGTGTCTCTATTGTCCCGGGGGCTGGGGCCTGGCTCCCTAACAAAGGCCCCGCGCCCCCTCCCCGGCCGGCCCTGCCCCGCCCAGGGGGGACCCAGACAGGGGGAGAGCTGGGGGCCCCGGCCGGGCCGGGAAGCCGGGGGAAGCCGGGCGTTTCCGCGTCGGCCCGGGGGGAGGGGAAGGGGCGCTGACCCAGACCTGGGGGGAGGGGGCCCAAGCCCCGCCTCGGGCCCCGCCCCCCGCCCCCCACAGGCCCCTCCCCCGTCCCCGTCTCCGTCCCGTACTCACCCCGCCCGGGGGGCCGCGCCGGGGCCCGGCGGCCTCTCAGGGCCGCGTCCTCCGGCGGCGGCGGCGGCGGCGGCTGCTCCGGAGCCCCATGTCCGTCGGTCCGTCCTCGCCTCTCCCCGGGGCCCGGGGCCCGGGGCCGGGGGGTCGGGCCGCCCCCCCGCCTC
Source organism: Meles meles (assembly GCF_922984935.1). Taxonomy (NCBI): domain Eukaryota; kingdom Metazoa; phylum Chordata; class Mammalia; order Carnivora; family Mustelidae; genus Meles; species Meles meles. The sequence goes on from NC_060083.1 coordinate 45,716,630, forward strand.
GCCGCCTCACCGGGCGGCCATGGCCCCTTCCCCTCCCTTCTCGTCCCGTCGCCGCCTCCTCCTCCTCACCTCACCCCGCCCGCGCGCAGTCCGCGCGCCGTCCGCGCGCCCCTCCCCCCGCCCCCCACTCCAGCCCGCCTCTCCCGGGCGGGGGGTGCGGCGCGAGCCCGGAGCGCGCGCGCGTGCCGCGACCGGAGGATGGATGGATGGAGCGAGCGAGAACGCGAGCGTGCGCGCGCGCGCCCCTCTCCCCCTCCCTCCGCGCGGGCGCGAGGCCAAGCGCGAGCGCGCTCCAACCTCCTCCTCTTCCTCCTCCCGCCCCTCTTCAACACCCCGCCCCCGCCCTCCCTTCCTCTTCCTTCTTTCGCTTTCGCGCGCCCAGCGACTGCTCGCGCCTGCTAGAAGGGCCCGAGCGCGTGCATCTGCCCCGCGGCCGCAGCTCGGCAGCATTTGCTCCAGGGGGCGGGGACCGGGCGGGGAGGAGGGGCGCCACGCCGCCGTCCAAAGTACCGGCGGACGGGGACGGGGGCGGGGAGATGGGCGGGGCTTTCGGGAGCCACCTCGGCCAATCGCCGTCTCGCCTCGGTCCGGCCGGCCCAATAGGATAGCGGTGGGTGGAGCGACGTTCAAGGTGAGGTGCGCGGTGCGCTGGGGGCGGAGACGTTGTGCCGTCCCGGCCGGCTCCGGGGCGGGGGCAGCGGGTGGCGTCGAAAGAGAGCGCCGGCTCCCAGCCGAGCCTGGGACGCCTTCCGGCCCAGGATCCCCCGCCCTTCCCTCGGGGCTCCCGGCTCTTCTCCCCCACCCCCCAACTCCGCCCCCGCCCCCGGCGCCCCCACTCCGGCATTTACCCCGTAGCCTGCAGCCACTTCTCTGAAGAGGCCGGAGTTGAAGTGGGGATCTGTTAGCACCTCAGGGCAGAAAACCTATGGAGCCAAAGGGGCTCGTCTGAGCCTCCGTTCCCCTGTTTCTGGGCGGGTCTCAGCCCACTCCAGGCCTGCGAGCCAACGAACGCCCGAGATGAGGGTCCTGTGCTGGGGGCGGAGGCCGAGCTGTGCCCTTCTGAGACGAGCGCCCTCCCGGCGCTCAGCCTAATTTAGATCCCACACCTGCTCGGCTTTCCTGCTTCCGGAACCCACGCTGGACCCCCCACCTCTCGGACAGCCTGCCTGGCTCTGGCCAGACCCTTCCCCCGACTCCGCGCCACCCCCCTGGGTGTGCCCATATCCGCGCGCTCTCACGGTCCCTCTTTACCTTCTGGAGGAAAAGGCCTTTCCTAGCCGCAACCGATGCCCAGACTGGCCCTTCTATCTCGGTTATTCTCTGGGTCTGGAGTGTTGGAATGGGGGTCTGACAGCCCTCTTGCCCTAGAAGAGGGGGTTAAACGAGGGAAGTGTTAAATATTACACTTGGGGATTACACTTAGCTGTTTGGTCTCAAGCAAACATATATTGTGGCAATGGTCCTAAGTGGTTAAGACCAGGAGTCAAATTTAAATATGCGGACCTGGCAAATAAACTTGGGCAAGTGAGCTCTCTGTTGCCTCAGTTTACTCTGTTGTCACCGGGTATAATGATAGTACCTATCTCATTAGGTTGTTGTGAGGACTGACAAGTCAGTGCATGTGAAACTCTTAGCTCAGTGTAAGTGGTTTATAAATTTTAGCTGTTATTCGTAAGTGCTCTAAGAATTCTTACAGTGCCCTGTGCTGGGATGCAAAGATGAAATAAGACAGTTGTGCTTCCTCAAGAAGTTCACAAATTTGTCAGACAGACAGAACTGAGGGAAAATAATTGCCAAACACTGTGATAAAAATGAGAGAGAGGGGGGCGCCTGAGTGGCTCAGTTGGTTAAAGCCTCTGCCTTTGGCTCGGGTCATGATCCCAGGGTCCTGGGATCGAGTCCCACATCGGGCTCTCTGCTCAGTGGGGAGCCTGCTTCCCTTTCTCTTTCTCTGCCTGCCTATTTGCCTACATGTGATCTCTGTCAAATAAAAAATAAATTAATTAATTAAAAAACCTTTAAAAAAAAATAGAGAGGGCACCTGGGTGGCTCAGTCAGTTAAGCATCTGACTTAGGCTCAGGTCATGATCCTGGGGTCCCAGGATTGAGCCCTGTCCGCCTCCCTGCTCAGTGGGGAGTCTGCTTCTCCCTCTGCCCCCCCCCCCCCCCCGCTTGCTTGCTCTCTCAAATAAATAAGCAAAATCTTAAAAAACAAAAACAAAAAACACAAGAGAGATGCACAGGGGGTGGGGTGGCCAGGACAACAGATAAAATGTTGTAAGAGAGTTGGTCAGTAACAGCTTCTTGTAGTGGGAGATGAACCAGTTCAAGGCAGACCAGGAAGGTGCTACAATCCCAGACAGCAAACTTCAGGAGTATGGTTCAGTTTGGGACCCCGGCTGGAACATAGGAATGGGTGGGGAAGCAGCAGGTGAGCAGGTCAGACCATACAGGACTAAAGGTGTGCTGAGTAATAAGGGCTTTAGACCTAGAGGCCATGAGGAGTCCTCAAGGGGAACCATTTGATCAGACTTGAATTTTAAGTAGATCATTCTGGCATGCTGAGTCTATAGATTTCATTCATTCATTCATTCATTCATTTGAGGTCGGGGTTGGGGGTGGGGAGAGTACAAGTAGGGGGAGTGACAGAGGGAGAGGGAGAAGCAGGTTCCTGCTGAGCGGGGAGCCTGATGCAGGGCTTGATCCCAGGACCCTGGCATCATGACCTGAGCTGAAGGTAGGCGCTTAACCAACTGAGCCACCCAGGCACCCCGAGTCTGTAGATTTTTGTTATCAATCAACGCTTGTGAGGTAAAGGACAAAGAAGCTCTGAAAATACCTTTAACCAAGATGGGGACCTCAGAGGAGGAGATATGAGGATATACGAAGGACAGGTTCAGTTTGGTGTATTTGTAGGTACTGTGGGACCAGCTGGTGGAGACTTTCTGAAGGTCACTGGAGAGGCCAGGCCTTCAGGAAACTCAAATATGTGAATCAGGAATTCTCAACTCTGACGATGCTGCTCTGTTTCTCAGTCTTTAAATACAGCCAGTATATCTGCCCTGAGGGATTGACACATGCACAGGAAGCCTTCCTGTCTCCTCTGTTTACCTAAATTCTTCCTCACTTTCCTACCCGTGGCCATCCTCACATCAAACTCCTTTACAAGTGGATTGTTCTATTCATCCGGCCTTTGGCCTGGGCTGCTTCTGTGGTGGTGGACTCTTTGGGAACCTGCCCAGTGTCCACAGTTAGCATCAGTCAGTCAATAAACACTAAGGACTGTGCTGGTCTGGGCTCTGGGCGAGGCCCTGGGGTTTCAGCAGTGAGCCAGAGAGACACACAGACCTTGTCCTACTGGAGTTTACATCCCAGCAAAGCCTGATGTGGATGAAACAAGACCAACTGTGAAGGCATCTGGGCTGCTGAAGAAACAAATAGCATGATCTTTTTGTCAAGAGGTCAGAGAAGACCACCACCCTACCCCACCCCACAAGAAGTGATCTTTTCAAGGGAGCCCTGAATTAACTAGGCAGTGAGGTGAAAAGGAACATTTGAGGCAGAGGGAATGGTTATGTGTATAGGCAGAACGAGGCCCTGGAAAAGACTGCAGTGTGTTCTGAGACATGGATAGCTAGTAGAGCTGGGTTGGTGCAGAGGCCAGCAGGGGCAACGGATGCCCCAGGACCTGTAAGCCATACTTACTCACTCATTCAACAAATGTTTCTTTTTTTTTTTTTTAAAGATTTTATTCATTTATTTGAAAGACAGAAATTACAAGTAGGCAGAGAGAGAGAGGAGGAAGCAGGCTCCCCGCTGAGCAGAGAGCCCGATGTGGGGCTCGATCCCAGGACTCTGGGATCATGACCTGAGCCAAAGGCAGAGGCTTTAACCCACTGAGCCACCCAGGCGCCCCTCAACAAATGTTTCTTGAGTGTCAAATGTATACCAGGCAATTTAGGTGCTGGGATTACTGTAGTAGACAGATAAGGTGTCTCTCCTCGAGGAGGTAGACAACAAACAAGTAAAAAAATACAGAAACAAAGATGTAGGAGGAGTCCTCATTAGAAAGAGTTGATAGGGAAGGCCTGTCCGTGAGGGGACATTTGAGCTGAAACCTGAAGGATGAGAAAACCAGCTGTGTGTAGGCTTGAAGGATTAGCATTTGGAGCAGATAGAACAAGTACAAAGGCCCTGTGGTCGGCATGTTTGAAGAACAAAAGAGATCCCTTGGCTGGATCGCTGTGAGTGAGTAGGAAGAGCAAGATGAGAGAAGGTGGGAGATGGAAAGCAGGGGCCAGGCCTCGTAGAGTCATGAAAGTTGTTAGTACAGAAGTAATCAGATTTCTTTTCATTTTGATTATTTAAAAAATTTTTTAATTCATTAACTAAGCTCTACACTCAACGTGGGGCTCAAACTCCTGACCCCGAGATTCAGAGTCACACACTCTTCCAACTGAGCCAGGTGGGTGCCCCCAGATTGCTTTTTATTTTTTTATTTTTATTTTTTTTAAAAGATTTTATTTATTTATTTGACAGACAGAGATCACAAGTAGGGAGAGAGGCAGGCAGAGAGAGAGAGAGAGGAGGAAGCAGGCTCCCTGCTGCGCAGAGAGCCCGATGCGGGGCTCGATCCCAGGACCCTGGGATCATGACCTGAGCGAATTGCAGAGGCTTTAACCCACTGAGCCACCCAGGTACCCCCCCAGATTGCTTTTTAAAAGATAACTTTGGTTGCTGTGTTGCTGTGCGCAGAATGGAACTGTAGGGGGCGAGAGTGCAAGCAGGAAGACCAGTTTTAGGAAGTCTCGGCAAAAGTTGAGCAAGGATGGTGGCCTTGAATGGGATGCGGATGCCGGCAATGGGAAGGGTACACAGAGTCGGGGGAGGTACAGGAAGTGGAACGAACAGGTCTAGGTAAGCAAATACGTGTGGAGTTTTAAAAGGGAGAGAGAAGTCAAGGCCGATACCCTAGTTTCTAGTTTGAATAGCTGGAGGCTGACGAACGCTTTGGGCCTTGAGGGATGAGGTACCTGCAACATATCCCAGAGGATATCACAGAAATTTACACAGGTTTGCGGTTTGGAAGAGCAGCCTCTGTAGAGAACCCCTTTTGGATTGGTTACCTATGGGTGATACCTGGAGGTTCCTAAGGTGACGAACACCTTGGATAGAATGAGGAGGAGCCAATGCCAGCAGAATAGACCAAGGTATCAAGAGATGGGCAGGTGGCCACTGGATAGAATGATGCACGTGCTGGTGAATTTGGAGTCACCCCAGGAGAGTGGTGAGTAGGAGGTGAGGAAATGGGAGACCATGAAGGGCAGTGAGCTTTCTAGCAACTTGGCCAAGAACACCAGGGTGTGGGGCCAAGGGAGAGCTCTTGGATGGGGCCTAGGTCTCCGGCCCCGGTGGTTCCAGGAACCCGGCCAAGACCTGTGCAGGGCAGGCTATCTTCCTTTACCTCAGAGGGCGAGTCATCTTGGCCCAGCCCACTTCCCATAAGGGCCCTGGGTGGGGTAGGGAAAGTCATCTCTAACCCAGGGTGAGGCTGAGGGCTCAAGACGGGAGGGCCCAGCGAGAAGTCCTTATACCACCAGGGCGAGCCCCTGACCCTAATAGTTCATTGCCCCCAATTTCCCAAAGCAGTGCACTCAGGAAGAAAAGAAGTTATCTGTTCCCCAAATTCTGTCTTTGGTGGTCTGACAACCGAACGTGAACGAACAGAACCGGAACTGCAGTAAAAGCACAGAGCGATGTGCAGGTGGGGCTGCCTTTGGAATCTTTAGGAAGAGAAGGTTCTAGAGAGAAGGAGCAGACAAGCTGGCATCAAGTCTTTCCCCACAGGCACCTGGATGGCTCTGTGGGTTAAGCATCTGCCTTTGGCTCAGGCCATGACCCCAGGGTTCTGGGATAGACAAGCCCCACATCCCACATGGGGCTCTCTGCTCAGCGGGAGGCCTGCTTCTCCCTCTCCCACTCCCTCTGCCTGTGTTCCCTCTCTCGCTGTCTGTCAAATAAAGTCTTTCCCTGTTGAACCTGGTGCATCCCTCCTGCACCCCGCCCTTCATTGATTCCAGTGACCAGACAGCAGTCAAACCTTTGTTTTTCACTTTATTGTACAAAAAGAGGGGAAACAAAACTTCTACAGTTGGCCTTAAGCTTAGGTAGACACCTCTAAGACACTCCCTCCCACCTCCCATGATACAAATTCAAGTTGTGGTTGTTGTTGAAACCTACAAAAACACTCCTTAAATATTAGAAAAAAAGGGGAGAGAGTGGGGCGGGGTCCTCCCACTCCAACCATCTCATCCCAGTGCCAAAATGCACTCAGAGTGACCTCTTACAGCACCAACATCCCCATCCCCACAGCCCTGTTTGTACTGTAAGAATTTTCAATTTTTAAAACGGGGGGGGGGGGGGGGAAGGGGCCCCATTCAAAGTTGTTTTTAAATGAAAACATATTCCACTAAAACACAACAGTGTAGGGGCATTCAAACAGGAAAATGGGGTTCTTTGCAGGGGCTCTTGGGAAGAAATAGAACCTCCGAACCCCTGTATGAGGGTCAGGACAAAGGAAGGGGAGTGGGAGTGGGGAGTATTTTCCCCTAATGCCCCCACCCCCAGCACCACGTCCAAGGCAAAGCAGACGGCTTTCCTTTGGGAGTGGGACTCATCTTTCTCATCCCACCTCCCCGGTGGAATTCCCACTCTTCCCCCACACCTTGGCTTTCATTCAGAGGGGAAGGCGGAAAAGCACAAAGCCCCAACTAAATAGGTCATTGACATGATTGTAAGAAAAAAAAAAATGTAATCAAAAATTAAAAATTTCAATCCACAGAGATAAGGTGGCTTGGCTTATTAAGGGTCTAAGGAATCAGGGTACCAGAAATTTTGAGATGGCCAGGAAGGGTTAGAGGGACTACTGCAAAAACAGCCTTTGCAGACCCCTTCCCCAGCTGGGTGTTTGGAGGGGCGGGGAGGGGAGCAGACCTGAGAAATCAAAGGAATGGGGGTTGGTGGGGGAGCTGGAGAATATAGGGAAAAGGGGTATATGTTAAGAGCTTTCAATATACTTCTTGAAGCCCAGTTACTGAGCCTAAGGGGGCCAGGCAACCTCTCAAATGAACTGGGAAGGCCTTTTCCCACTACATAAAAGGCTCTTAGGATCACCCAGTCTGTCCCCCTCCCAATGCCCCGCCGGAGCCCAGCGGGGGCTCAGTCACGTGGCCCTGGCAGAGGGAAGCAGCTATAGGAAGCAGGAGAGTGGCTTCGGTACCCGCCCCCAGCCCCCACCCCCCAATCGAATCAGAGATTAGGCAAAGCAGAGAATGTGGAGAGAGGGGCTGCCCTAGCCTGTTCCCGCCAGGATCAGTGTCTCCCTGGCCCTCACCAGCCCACTCACCGGATTCACAGACTGAGGTGGACTCCCCCTTCTCTTACACACATGCATACACACGCACGCACACACACACGCCTTTGCACACATCCACAGGTGCACCCATGCTATGTACAGGCGACACACACGCACACACGCTTTTCCATTCGTGTCAAGACCGTTTTAAAAAAAGTCCCAAACCTACCCCCTAAGCCCTCCCTCTCCCAGAAATGACAACAGAGACGGCAGCCGAGATCGGTAGGAAACGTCTCGTTGACAGCTCAGAGCTTAAAAAAAAAAATATATACACATATATAAAAAACACTTCTGCCCCCTCCCCCCACGAGTGGGTATGGGCAGCTCCTTCCTGCAGAGGGCAGGGGAGAGGGCTAGGGGGCGGCGCCCGTTTTCTGAGGCTCCTGCCCTCCTCTCCCCACCGTTCCCTGCCTCCAGTTCCAACGCAGGGGTCCAGTCGGCAAGCCCCTCTGGGAAGGGAGGGGTCTTCCCCGAGCTTCCACCCTCCCATGGGTTGGGCTGCAGGTGTGGAGGGCCTCACTGGACTCTTTGGGACCCCCCCCACCCCACTCCCAGGTCCATTGTCCATGACGGAACCGCAAGTGCAGAAGAGGGGTGGGCCGGGCCGGTCCAGTGGTGGCTCAGTCTGATGGTTGCGCTCCCTGGAGGGCCCCCCCACCAGGGCCGATGTCTCTGAGGCTGCAGAGTCCTGGCCTGGGCTCCTCCAGCCCCTCCCCCACCAAATTTAAAAAAAAAAAAAAGAAAGAAAGTAAAAGAAAAAGAAAGTGGGGGAGGCCAGGGGGCAGGGGACAGAACATGGGGGAGAAACAAAGGTGGTCAGTTGGGGAGGGGAGCCCTGGGTGGGACCAGGCCTCAGTTGGAGTCAGAGTCCGAGGAGTCCCCCGAGGAGGAAGAGCTGGAGCTGCTGCCCTCAGACTCATTGTCCTCGTCCTCATCGTCATCCTCGTCGTCGTCCTCGTCGTCATCCTCCTCATTCTGGGGGGCAAGGAATGCGGTGACCACAGGCCAGGCCTGGCAAGCCCCCCCTCCCCCCTCATGCCCCCCCGCCTGACCTCATCTCCGTCCTCGCTCTCATCCTCACTGCTCGACTCTGAGGAGTCCCCCCCGTCCTCTGAGGAGTCCCCGTTCTCGTCGTCCTCCTCCTCTTCATCCTCGTCCTCGTCCTCCTCATCCTCTTCATCATCCTCCTCAGACTCCTGGGAGGGGCAGAGGCACATCAGGGGTGGTCCCTGCTACACCCCTCTGGGCATCAGGGACACCGCCCCACCCAGTCTGGGAGGAGCTCCTTACCGACTTGGACTGCAAGGCAGTCCGGCTGGACTTGGGGTTCGGGCCTCGCAGCTTGGTCATGCTCTTACGTTTCTGTAGGCAAGGACGGCGATGTAGACAAAGCAGCAGCCGTGAGTGCCAGACAACAGCCCCCCCCCCCCCCAACCCTCCCTGTCCCCAGCACCGCCCTGCTCCCAGACTCACATTGGAGATGTACTCTTTATAGGCCGCACGGTCCTGGGGAGACAGGCTCTGCAGGAGACAGAGAAGCAGGTGAAGGTTGGCATGCCACCCGCACTGACTGAGTATGCGGGCTGAGCGCCAGGCAGGGGGCTAAGCCCTCACATACCGTTACCCTGTTCTACCCCTGCCGCTCTCCCCATACACACAGCCCTCCCCCCGCCCCCGGGTCCGAGCACACAGCTCCAGTGCTACTGCTGGAGATGCCCCGAGTCCTTCTCAAAGCCACCCCGTCCCAGGACTATCGGTTTTCATGTCCCTTCTACTGTTGTACCCAAGCGGAGCTTCCGTAGTCAGTCCTTCCTCAGCTCAGAGTAGCCCCCACAACGACCACCACAGCCTCGCATCATCACTCCTGCTTCCGGGAGGGCTCCAGAGCCTGGAGCCCCAGAGGGGATCCGGGGCTCCCCAAATCTCTGCACACTTAAACCCCAGGATCTCCCAGGGTTCCTGGCTGACCCGACTGGATAGCTGGGGGCAGACACAGGTGACTCTCCCCTTGTTACAGATCTGACTGCTCAACCAAGGTGCAGAAGGGGAGCAGCGCAGAGGCTTGGGGCCAAACCAGAGCCTGGGAGAGGTCCTCTGGTCCCAGCTGGAGGGAGGAAAAGGCAACCTGATTTGGATTATTCTCACTTAACTAGCAGTGTGACCTTGGATAAGTTACTTAACCTCTCTGAACCTTGGTTTCTTCCCCCAATAGCAGTCACTGCCCTACAGGACGGCTGGGAGGCTGAACGAAATCATGAATGTAGACCAGCCAGACACCGCTGCCTTCTTCCAAGGGTCCCCAGCCCTCTCACCTTGACCCAGAGGTCCAGGTGTACTTTGTACTGCTTCTGCTGCTCCTCCGCCAACTTCTTGTAGTGCTCCTTCTGGCTCTGGGAGATGCGCTGCCAGCGGCTGCCGATCTCCACCATACGTTCTTTCAGTGGCAGGTGGTTCAGCTCCCCGTTGGACAGCAGCTCCTGGGAGAACTTCTGGTAACCATTCCTAGGAGGTGGGGCGGTGCAGGGAGGGTTAGAACGCCAAGACGGCTAGCCGCTAGCCGAGACCCTCCCCGCCGCCAGCGTGGGTTGCGGCCCTCTGACTCACATGGGAGGCTTCTTCGGTTCTCCTTGGAACTTCATCTTCTTGGAGGAGTTCGCAGCGGCAGGGGGTGCCCGCATCTCACTCAGCTCTCTCTGCAGGGACACCCGGAAGGGTCACGCGCACTCCACCCCACACCCGGAAATATTTCTACCTCCCGCCCCATGCCATCAGTGCCTGCGAAACGGAGGCACGGCTAGGGAGCAACGTCCTCACAGCTCGCACCTGGGTCAGGCGCCGCTGCTCGAAAGTGCTTGTCACAACCACGCTCGTGTGACCGGTATCACCGCCCCCCTGTACTGACACGTGACTGAGGTTCAAAGAAGGAAGGTGGGAGGTTTGCTCAGGATCACACAACCAAGACTGGGGCTCCTGGCTCCACGGCCCCAGCTCTGCTGGGGCAAGGGTGCTCCGACCCCCAAAGCGGAGGGAGGTGGCCCAGGGTCCACTGAGCTCACCATGCCCCCTTACCCCTGCCCTGCGCTGACCAGCTGAACCCTTCTTCCCACCTCGTATCGCTTTTGGTCTTCGGCTGCCTTCTTAATCCACATCAGTTTCTCCTTCTTCTCCATGTTGTTCCAGGTCATCTCCATGGCTTTCAAGGCCTTCACCCGGTCATTCTGGAGACAAACAGGGGTGTCAGCTATGGGAGGGGTCACCTGGGGCTGGGGGCAGCAGCGGTAGGCAGGGAGGGAACCACCCCTTTCAGGCTCCCTGCCACCTTGAAGCGGGCCAGGTAGTCCCCAATGACGCTCTGTTGCCAGATCTCCTCGGCTCTCTTGGGCGACTCCGGCAGCTTGCCCCGTTCCTCGCGGTCCCCACCCGGCTTCCTCTCAGACTGGGCCTTCAGCGCCGCCTCCCGGGCCTTGTACTTGGCCTGCAGAGGGAGAGCAGGGGAGTTAGCCTTCCTGCCGCCCCCAGGGGGCGCGCGTTCCCCGTCCAGCTCTGGAAGGCTCTTCCCCCCGGGCCAGGGCAGGGTCGGAGGCTCCTTGGAGGCAGCATGGGCTGGTGCAGAAGTCGCCAGCCTGGCCCGCCAACCAGCTCTGCTCCCGGAGGGAGCCGAGGCCCTCCTCAGAGAGCTTCCCGCCTTCCGGCCTGCCGAGCTCCCAGCCCTGGCGTCCTAGCCCAGGCACAACTGGGGCCCACACAGGCCAAGCCTGAGGCAGTGCAGCTAGACCCTGGGAGACAAGCGGGCAGGACCCCGACCTTCTTCTTCTCCGACAAGTCGTTCCACATGCGAGCCAGAAGGCGGGTCAGCTCGCTCTCCGAGAGCTCAGGCCGCTCTTCTTGAAGCTGCCGCCGCTTCTCTTCAGAGAAGATGAACATGGCTGACACCGGCCGCTTAGGCTTCTCCGAGCCGCCCTGGAGGTGGACAAAGGAGGTCGGGGGCCATGGGGGTGATGGCGGGTAGCCCCACTTTCCCCTGCCTACCCCCCAGTCAGTCGTGCCCACTGTGTACCTTGCCCCCTTCCTGCGAGGGCTTCTTGGAGGCTGGGCTGGTGGCCTGCTTCTTGTTGATGCTCAGCATCTTCTCCTCCCCCAGGACCCGCTGCTGTTCCTCCTCAGGCAGGCTCTGGTGCGAAGACAAGATGTGGCTTGGGGCTGCGCACCTGGCTGCCAGCTGGCTCCCGGGGGGGATGGGGGGGTGGGGGGGGTGGTCCAAAGGGCCTTAAACCCCAAGGCCTCCGTCTGCCCGATGCCCCGCCTACAGGAACACTCACCTCTAGGAAACGGAGCAGTTCCACCTCGTAATCCTTCTTTTTCTGGGAACAGAAGGGGAGTTGGGGTCAGTCTGGGAACGAACCCGCTGATTCTCAAGGCACCATAACCCTCTACAAAACGTCCAGAGCCCGGATGGGGCCTCATCTCCCTCCACAGCCCAGATGCCAAACCTCGCACAGCACTGAGTCTGGAGCGGGGGACCCGAGATCCGCCCGCCCGACCACTGACGGACCCCTCGCCGGGGTCAGATTTCCAGCTTCAAAGTCCCAAGGCCAGGCCTAAGCGTCTCTGGCAGTTGCCCTCCACGCGGCTCACCTGGTCACACTTCTTGTGGTAGGCGTCCTTCTCCTTCTGGGACAGCAGCTTCCACTGCTGGCTGCAGAGCACCATGCGTTCCGTGCTGGGCACATCCTTCATGTTGGCCATCAGCTCGGCGCAGTACAGCGAGTAGCTGTTCCTGTCAGAACCGGCGGGAAAGAAGACGCGATCTCCCCTGAGCCTCCTCCCTGAGGGACCAGGGCTTCCTCAACTCCGGAGCCTGGCCGAGGTCTTCTGCTGTCTGGACTCCCTCGATGCCCAGTGGCCCACTCATCCCCCCAACCCCGACCCGAGGCGGTGGCGCTTACGGAGGTGGCTTGGTGGGTCGCCCATCAAACTTGTCCTTGAGCTGGCGTTCGGCCTTGGTGAGGGTGGACTTGGTGATGCCCTCCTCACTGATGTTCAGCTCAGGGTGCTTCTGGATATAGTCACGCATAATCTCCTGCAGAGTGAGGTGGGGGGACGGAGGGCAACGGCGGGGTGGGGTTAGCAGGGGGGGCCGGGGCGGGGAGAGCCGCTGGGGAGGGGAGGCAGGGAGCAAAAGCTGGGGGGTGGCCGTGTGTCTGCTCCGTCACACGAGACATGGCGCCCTGCCCTGCCCTAGCCTGAGATCTCATGGTGGGGAGGGGGGCAGGGAAGGTAGGGGCAGAGGCAAGGGGCCCAGAAGGCCCCTCCCTCAACAGAGGGGCAGGGAAAGACTGCCTCCCGCAGAGTGCGGAGGCCGCAGAGTCAGAGGGCAGAGGCTCTTGAAGAGCCGGACGGGGAGGAGCGCAGCGGAAGCCTAACCTCGTACTCCTTCCGCTGCTCCAGGGCCTTATGAATCCATTTCAGCCTCTTTTTGTCCGAGAGCTGAGACCACTGCTTCCCCAGGGAGTCCTTCACCTCCTTCGTAGTGGCCTGCAAACCAAAAGCCGTCAGACACACACAGGCAGCCGGGGGAAGGGGAAGGGGAGGGGGGAGGGGGGCACAGAGGCCCCCGCCCCCTCAGGCCACAGGAGGTCACATGAGTGTCCCCCACAGGCCAGGAGGGGAAAGTGGAGAGGCGGGGGTCCCGCCTAGGTGCAAGGGGACAGGCTCACACACGCACGCACACACACACTCGCACGCCAGCTGGCCCAGGCCCTGTCCATGCAGCCCACCCCTGGGGAGGGGCCTCCTCTCCTGCTCCCCTGCACCATGCCCAGCCGACCTGGCGCGGCTCCCCCCTTGCCACCACCGTGCGCCCTCCATCCCTGCCCCCGGGCCGGACACTCACATCTGGCCGCACTTTGAGATACACCTTCTTCTCGTGGGTGTACCACAGCTGCTGGGGGGTTTTGGGCTTCTCGGGGATGTCCGACTTCTTGGCATTCTGGATTAGATCAGGGTGATCCTCCCTAGCCAGGGCGTGGGGAGCAACAGTCAGTGGATACGGGAGACCCTGCCAGGGAGATCCTGGCTAGCTGCCCCACCCACCAAGGCTCCACGGCCTATCCATTGGGGCCTAGTGGGACAGTGGCTACCTGCTTATCCCTGCCCTTGAGTATGACCCATTAGGGTCAACATGTGACCCGTCCATCTTCCACGCCTCAGAGGGCAAGATTAAGGCCCTGGTCGGGGTTACCCTATCCTGCCACACCCAGTGCCCTGTGGCCCTCCTCTGGGATCCACTGCCTTACCTGAACCGGGCCAGGTTTCGCTCGAACTCCTGTTTCTCTCTCTGGAAGTCCTGAATATATTTCATCTGGGGGAGGAGGGGACAGGGTCATCCACGACCCAAAGCCTGAGCTATAAAAGCCACTGAGCGCTCCTTGCTAGCTATTTTGCCTCCCAGTAGTGACGTGGACAGACACAGGGTGGCGTGAGCTGGCAGGGGATGGTGGCCTGCCTTCCAGTGGGTTGGGGAGACTCAACCATAGCCCAGACTGTCGGCTTAGAACCAGGCAGCGGGAGCTACAGGGGTCTCCCAGGACACATTCTATGTCCTGGTCTCTCCTGCTAAGAGAGGGAGAGTCCCAGAAGCAGGACGAGGCCTCGCCCAGTCACACTGAGCAGTGACAGGGCTGGGACTCCCCCTGACCCTACCTCCCCCTCCCCCAACACCGCAAACTCCCCACGATGAGTCAGGAGGTGTGGGCCTTGTCCCTATTCTTCCTTCCTCCCGTGTCTGTGGCAGCTGGTATTGGTCTGCTGCCTCCAAGGCGGCCCACGGGGCCAGGGACAGGCCGAGTCCTGCTTCCAAGGCCTGAGGGGAGACGGTGTTGAAGGCACCCAGAGCGAACTCTTACAACATAAATGATATTCTAACAGATCGGTCCCCTGAATTTGGATTTCCTTCCAGATTTGCTGAGTGGTACCCTGTATAGTACCTCAGGTCCCCCGGCTACTATCCTTCACATGCCTTCCCCATTCTGAACCCCCTCCCATCACCTTCTCCCTGGCTCCTGGCTGGCAGACTCCTCCAGCCCTCCCTTCCCCACCCCACTGGCTCTCCTCTGCCTTGGCTTCTCTTCCTTCTCCTCCACCGCTTTCCCGCCATCACGCGACTACCCTCCCTGTCTTGTTCCTGCCTCTCCATTCCTCACTCTTCCTTCCTTTCCCACCTCTTTCCTTTCCCTACCTACCTCCTGTCCTGACTACCACTCAATGTCCAGCTCTCCTTTCTCCCTTTTTCCCTGAGTCACAAGAGTCAGCCTTGGGAGGGTCCAGAGGCTCACAGCAACTGAACCCCAACCCCCGCCTCTCCCGGAAGAGGTACCAGGCACAGGGACAGTCTCACTTTCCCCTGTGGTTCCTGTAGAACACAGGGAGCAGAGCCCAGCCCACTCTGCCCCAGTCTCAGCCCTCCTCACACAGAACAGTGGCTCTCGGAACAAGAAGTCACTCATGCACAGGGCTGGGCTTACCCTCCGCACCTGAGACAAAGACCAGGTCCAGAGAAACAAAGGAACTTACCGCAGGTCATGCACAGAACAACTCAGGGGTAGTCAGATCATCAGGCCCAAGTCTCGGGTCCCCCAGGCCAGCGCCCTGTCCGCTCTACCACATCATGTCTTAGCCCTCCCCAGTCCTGGGACCCTGGGCATCTGCCTCCCATGCCCGGAGTGTCTGGGCGTCATGTGCGCAGTC
The DNA here is from genome assembly GCF_922984935.1 of Meles meles. Taxonomy (NCBI): domain Eukaryota; kingdom Metazoa; phylum Chordata; class Mammalia; order Carnivora; family Mustelidae; genus Meles; species Meles meles. Next base: position 45,731,790 of record NC_060083.1, read on the forward strand.
TGCTCCATGACCTCCCCATCAGAGGGGCCAAGGAGAACTCTGCCACTTCCTACCCCCACTGGGCCTGGGCAGCAGTGGTAGACAGCTGGTTGCACCCTGCCAAGCTGGCTCCTTTTTGGGTACAGAATCGGGGGGGGGGGGTGAGCGCACAGCCACAGGGCACAAAGAGAGAAGGTGAGAGGCTACACGCTGGCTGTGTGTATCTTGATCTCTTCTTCCTGCAGATGTGCCCGCCTCTCCCTCCCCCTGCCCCTCCCCCACACCTTTGCAGCACCCTTGCTGTTCATTCTCCCCACCCCACCCTGGCCCCATCGGCCCCATCTCGCTCAGGGCCCAGCAGCAGGCCCCTCCATGGCCTGGCTGCCAGCCGCAGGGAGGGTCCACTCAACTTCAAAGTGCGGGACAGGGTCCAACCCTGCCAGGGAGACCGGGGCAACCTCTGCTTAAGATCAACGATCTCCAAAAGCCCGGGACAGTGGGAGGCCACGAGGGATGCTGGTGCATCCTTGGGCAAACACGCGCATAGAGGAAGGAAGCCCACTTCACGTGTGCGCGGGGCAGTGAGAAGTGCGCCTGATCCCTGTTCTGCTGTCACTGGCTGCGGGACTGGGGACCCGAGTCCCTCCGGAGCCTCAGCTCCGTGCCCACACAACTGGCATAACCCCTTCTCCAGGGGTTCCCCGTATGGGGATACTGACTGCATGCATCAGATGAGACCAAGGTTGGTTGGGGGGAGGGGATTGTCAGAGGGTGAACCGCTGGGCTGGCCGGACCCGACCGTGAGAACGCGAGCCCAGAAGCTGAGCTGTATGAGAGAACACTGCAGACTGTCTAGGGTGGGGAAGGGTGGTCTGAGAGCCTGCTACAGTCCGGGTTATTATGCCTTCCACGGTCTGAGAGCCTGCTACAGTCCGGGTTATTATGCCTTCCACAGTGCCTGTGCCTGACCGTGCAGGGAACCCGGCGGAGGAGGTCGAGTGTGGCTGCCCGAGGCCCTACACTCTGCTCTGTGACCCACCCCACCCAATGTTGAAGCCCTCTGTCTAAGCCTCCCCGTCATGGCTGACCCACAATGCACCAGCTGCTCCCTGCCTCGCCCCCCTCCCTGCCTCGCCCCCCTCCCCCCACCTTCTTCTTCTCCGGCAGCTCCTTGTATTTCTTGGACAGAATCTTGGTCAGGTCCAAGTTGCTCATCTCAGGGTGGAGCTTCGCGTACTTGGCCCGCTTCTCCATGAAGAAGCGGAAATAAGGGGTCAGGGGCTTCTTTGGGAAGTCCGGGTGTTTCTGGAAGGAGGGTCAAGGACACGGTGAAGGTCAGACAGGATCCCTTCTCTGGCCCATTCCTCTCCTGCAGGTCACGCTCCGCCTCCTGGAAACTCACCTTGAGTTTTTTGCCTTTGTAAGGATTTTTAACGTGTTCCTGAGCGTCAAGGATCAATTCTGTCAACGTTCGGAACTTCCTCACCTGGAGGAAGAAGGGCAGTGAGTGCGAGGGGAAGTTCAAAAAGGGACACCACCCCAGAGCGTACCCCCCCTTTGCCAGTGGGTCTCCTCTAATTTCCACTAGACTGAATTTATCGAAGGGGGAGGGGCAGAGGGCAAAAGCCACAGCTCAGCCCCTGACACCCAGACGCTGGCCCATGCCTCCGACAGAGGACCAGGCAGTCCGTACACACCAAAGGACAGCAACAAGGTGACCCCCTGACCTCGATGTGTTGTCCATGCCAGCACCTCATTCATTCCCCAGAACAGCTCAGGCGACAGAAGCTCCAAAACGGTAAGTATTCAAGGCCACACAGCTAGAAAGTGGCAGAACTGAGAACTCTAGGCCAGTGCTGTCAACCGTGCCACCTCCCAAATGCGCAAGGGCGACCACATGAGCACCTCGCCTGGTCTCTTTCCTTCCTGTTTATAGACTTCTGTTTCCTCTCCCCCACCAGGAAGGTTGAGGCAGGGGTTCACACAGATGTGTCAGGAAAGCGGGGTGTGTGTGTGGGTGTGGGTGTCAGTTACCTCATTAGAAATCTCCACCCATTTGAGCTTGCACATGTCTCCAGAAAAGTCTTTAAAGGCTACTTTTTCCCAGTCCATATGTGACTCGGTGGTTTTGAACTTGGAGCTGTCATTGGATGGAAGGTTGTTCTTCATGCATTCCAGCAAAGTCAGCATGTCTTCCTGAGACCAGCGGTCTGGGGAGGGGTAAGAAAGGTAATCCCGCCCAGCTCATGCTTTCCCCTCGTCTGTTCCCCAGCCCTTAAGGGCTCAACCCTTCTTTCCCAGAGCATCCCAAATCCCTGTTTACCTCCAATCTGAAGGTAAAGACAAGACATGACCTAGTCATAAGGGAAAACTGCGACCCTATGGATTAAAACAGGAAGTCCAGTCCAGACAGTATCATACCTAGAAAGCCAGACCTGAAGTCAAGTCTGGCTTCCTTCAAAACTATGATCACATGCCAGGCTACCACAGGCTACTATTTATTGTAGCGAAGAGAAAAGAATGAAGTTACAGCGTTTTGGGGCTTGGTGGGCAAACAGCTAACTTACTGGGAGAGGGGAGAGAAGCAGGGAGGCGCAACACATCTAAATGTGATGCCAAGTTTAAGTTCTAGGGGGATCCCACAGATGTTCAAGGACTGAGGATGGAGTGTGGGCACGAAAGAGAACCCATGCAGACATTTCTCTCCAACACAGCTGGAAGCTAACATTAGAGACACGAATAATTTGGGGGCAAGTAAGGAAAATGGAATGGAAATGGAAAAACCATACAGGGCTGGCAGGTGGGCAAGGCTCTCAGGAGAAGAGAACCCCCAGAATTCTGGGTTGTCTTCTGGGTCCAACTCCCCATGGAGGCAAAAAAAAAAGGGGGGGGGGGTTCTGAACCAGCTATTTCCAGCCATTGAAAACACACCTCTAGTAGGCCTCTCTGGAAGGTAGGCTGGAAGAACAGATAGCCAAGGGCTAGGAGTCAAAAGGGCTCTTCATTTGCATTCGCATCTGGGAACCTGGGTCAGGGTTTCCACTGGGTGGGTCACATGGGACAATAATCCTCTCTCCTCTCTGTGTCCCACAGTCAGGGCCAGATGCTCAGCTTTGTCCTACCCCTTGCCCCCATGCACAAGGAGTCCCCAAGGAGGGGTAGGGTCTAGTTATGGACCTCCTATGGCTGGGAGCCTCAGACCACCAAAATACCCACTCCCTCCACCTGCCTCACCAAAAACTTTGTCCTCTGAATAACAATAAAACACCTAGAAAGCCTTCCCAATCCTTTTCTTCTCCCCCTTCCCCCACATTCCTCATCCTTCCTCCCATTCCAGGACACAGGGTGAGGAAAGGACACACTCTGGCCTGCACAGGCCTCTCTAAGCAGAAGAATGGAGTGTGAAAAATAACATTTTATAGCCTCGATGCCAAATAATTTGGGGTTGGCCAAACTGGACTCCCGAAACTGAATATACCTTCCTCATCTCAATTCAGAGAATGCAGACTGTCTAACCCCTTTCCAAGGGGAGTAGGCCCTGCAGACAACCATGTGGGAGAAGAGGACGTTAAGTTAAAGAGCTCCTACCTTGGCCTTTGGGGGCGGCCATTTCCAGGTCTGTGGGGCAGTCAGCTTCTCCGTTCATTCTTTAGCCGTCCAGCCACCTCCTCCAGCCACCTCGTTGGGTCGTGCTGGCCGGGCAACCCGCGGTCAAAACCACCTCACCCTTTAGGAGAGATACCAGTCCCCACTCAGGCGGGGATGCGAGGTGAGAGACTTTCTATTCCTCCCTCCCCCAAAGGGGAGGGGGGGCACAAATCCACACTCTCGCGGAGACCCTGCCAAGACCCTAGCAGACCTAATGGGTCGGTGGGTGTAGGAGTGCGCCCCCCACCCCGCGCGCCCCTGCAGTCCGGCTCCACCGCGTGCGCCCTCCCCTGCCCACGCGAGAGACTGCTCCCAGCTCCCGCGTGCAGCTAGCGCCCGCCCTCCGCCCTCCTTCCCCCACCCGGGCCAAAAAAAAAAAAAAAAAAAAAATCTCCTCCTCCTCTGTGCGCCCGCCCCGGGGAGGCCCCAGGCTGGAGGGCGGGGGAGGAGGAAGGGCGGGTAAAGGGCGCGCGCGGCCGAGGAAGCGGGCACGCGCCGCAGTCTCCTCCTCCCGCCTCCCCCCGGCCGGTTCCCCCCGCCTCCGCAACCCGGCGGGGACCCGGACGCAGCGCAGCCGCCGCCGGGCCCGGAGCGCAGCGGCCGCACCGCCCCCGGGGACCGGATCCGGATTCCCGTCGCCCCCCCTTCTCGGGCTCCCGACGCCGTCCCCGCCCGCCCAGGCGGGCGAGCAGCCGGAGAGAAGCGGCCCAGCCTGCCCCCCGCCCCCGAGCCACCCACCCCAGCCAGAGGCGCCGCCACCGCCCAGCCACCCCGACGCGCACGGAGGAGCCCGGCGCAGAGGCGCGACCACGGCGGGAACCGCCGCCTCCTCCCCCGAGCTTGCGGCCCAGCCCCGCCGGCGCCCCCGCCCCGGCCTCCGGGGAGCCGAGCCAAGGAGAGGGCGGGAGGACGGCGGCCGGGAGGCGGGGGCGCAGCGCTCACCGGCCCCGCCGCCCCCTCCGGCGGCCGGCGAGAACTGCGCCTGCCGGCTCGGAGAAGCGCGGGCTCCTCTGCCCGCGGCCAGGGCTCGGCTCGGGCCTCGCTTCCTGCCCTCCCCTCCCCCGGTTCTCGGCGTCCTCTCCAGTGCCCTGATCCTCTTTCGTCCAGCCCCCTGCCTGGAGAGCGCCCCGGGTGCCCCCAGGTGTCTACAGCACCCGCGGTTCGCTCCCCGCCGCCCGGCCCCGGCCCCGACCCCGGCGCGCGTCTTCAGCCACCTCGGTTACCCGGCGCAGCGCGGCCTCCGGGCTTCCCGCTCCGGCGGCTCCCTCCCCGGCTCTGAGCGGCGGCGCCCTCCCCCGCTCGGCCGGGCACAGCCGCAGCTCCCTCCCGCGGCGGCAGCGGCTCCTCCTCCGGGCGCGGCGGCGGCGGCGGCGCTGGGGCGGCGGCTGCTGCTGTGGCGGCGGCGGCTGTGGCTGCTGCTGCCTGCTGCTCCTCGCGGCGAAAAGCACAAAGCACAGCGCCCTCCGCCTGCAGGCAGCCCGCCCGCCGCCCGCCCGCCGGCCCCGGCCTCAGCTCGCACACCCCCCGCCGCCGCCGCAGCCTCCGCCGCCGGAGCGGGGAGGAGGAGGGAGAAGGGAGGAGGAGGAGCGGGAGGGGGGGCGGGAGAAGCGGGGCAGCGAGCGCGTCCTTCCCCGTAGAGCGCACACCGACCCCCGGGGAGCGAGCGCCAGCCCGCCCGCCTCGCCGGCTCCGCTCCCTCCCACAGCCTGCCCGGGCGGGCTCCGCGGGGGGCAGCTGGGAGGAGGGGCGGGAGCTGGGGGGACCCGGGCGGCCGAGGCGGAGGGAAGGAAGGAGGGGAGGGGGGTGGTGGTGGTGGCGGCGGCGGCGGCTGCTGCTGCTGCTGCTGCCGCCGCCGCCGCCGGGGAGGGCGGGGGGGCCGGGGCAGGGAGACACGCAGCCGCCCGGATGGCGGCGGGGCTCGGAGCCCAGGCGGGCGGGCGGGCGCCGAGAGCGACCTCGCCAGACCCGCGGGGGAACTAGCAGACTCGGCCCGCGCTGGAGGGAGGGCGCGAGGCGCGGCCGCAGAGAGGGTGCCCGGAGGGCCCCCCGGCGGCCGGGGAGACTGAGGGGTGCCCGCAGCCCTGCTTCGGAGCTCTCCCCCAAGTCCTCCCAGCTCAGATTCGGGCTTCCACGGCAGTCCTCACTCGCTCCCCTCTCCCGCCTCCTGGAGCGGGCGCTCCGCGCCCACCCTCTTCCCCGGAGCGTGGCCACCGGCTTGGGGCGCACGCACGCCCATCGCGGCGCCAAGCTTCGGCGCCTACCTCGCGGTTCCCTGCTGCCGAACAGCACACACACGAAACTTAAAAAAAAAAAAATTTTTTTTTTACCCGCACAAAATGCCCTCCCTGCAAATTTTAAGAAAAAAAATAGTAATCCCCTTTGCTCCTTACACCCCGGAAACAGCAAGGGGACGATGGGCTTCGGCAGGGGAGCCGCGCTGGGAGCCGGTTCAATCCAGCCCGGCATGGCTCCCCAGGCCTGCCCGGGCGCATGGAGATCGGCGGCGCCGCCACTCGCACAACCCCTCTCCCCCGAAATCCGCGGAACCCGGGCTCACTTACCGAGCGTGTGAATGGGAGCGCGGGCCAGGAGCACCTAGGGGTGCGGCGGGCCGAAGAGCGGAGCCGCAGCTCCGCCGCAGCCGACGCCGGGGCCGCGAGTCGCCAGACAAAGCCCGAGATGGCGAAGCGGAGCGACGGCTAATGGCGAGCCCCACGCGCCGCGCTCCGCCCGCCCCGCTCCGCCCGCCCGCCCGCCCGCCTCGGCGCAGCGCAGCGCCGCTCCGAGCGCTCGCCCGTCAGAGCCGCCTCGGCGCCGCCGCCTCCCGGGCCACCCAGCCTCGCCTGGCCCCTCCGCCTCCTCCGGGCCACTCAGCCTCACCCCCTTCCCTCCCACCAGCGATGGGGGCTGCACGAGAATAAAAAAAGAAAAAGAAAAAAATGCTTTTCTTTCCTTTTTTTTTTTTTTTTTGGTGTGGGGGGGCAGGGCGGGCGTGTTGAGACTTTTGGGGTTTTTTGCCCCCAGCTCGCACTCACCTGCGGAGCCGCCGGGAGGGCTGGGGGTGGGGGCGCGCGGGGCTGGAGCCGGCGAGCGCGGGTTGAAAGCTAGCCAAGCTCTGCAGCGCCCGACCCGGGCGTATACGCCGCCGCCAGTCCCCGCAGAGAAATCGTCCTCCTACCCCCGCCTCCATCGCTCTGCGTTTCTCTTCCAATCAGCCGGTCGCTTGGCGGCTCCTCCATTCTCCGGCCAAGCCCGCTGCCTAGAGCGAGCTCCACTCCTCCATCTGCTAGCCCGGCTTCTTGCTCCCCTGCCGGGGCCGGCGAAGCGACGTGGGGCCGGAGGGGGATTTGCGAGGGAACCTGCCTGCTTCCCGCTCCCATTGCTCCCTCCCCGCTGCCTCCTGCCTCCTGCTTCTCTCCTGCGTCTTTCCAACTCTCCCCTGTCGCCACTGGTGTGTGTCTGAGTGTGTGCGCGGGGTTTTTTTTTTTTTTTTTTTTTTTATTGCTCTTTGCTTTTGCAACCCTGAAGCCAAAGCGAGGGGGGTGGGGGGATAAAAGGGGGGGGGGTGTTACAAAAAAAAAAAAGGCAAGAAAGAAGCTCTTAGATTTGCAACACACTGAAAAACCCGAGGAGCACCCCGCCTCGCCGGATCTCGGCTCCCCGCGAGGGCCTTCCGGGTTTTAGAGCGAGCCTCTCGTCGTTCTCAAAGCCCTCACCTCCGCCGGGTTTAGGATCCGAGGTGTCCGAGCAAAAAGTTCTCCCCCTGGGCCGCAGCAAGGGGTGTCAGGGTGGGAATTAGGGGGATTTCTCAAGAAGCAGCAGCCATCCCCACCCCCACCCGGGTTTCGGTAGTTCGGCCGGGGCTGGGTTGGAGAGCCTGATGCCGGTGGGTCTGCGCTAAGGGGCTTCTGGGGCGAAGTGGGAGACGGGAAACCGCGCCTCGCGCATCTCCCCCTCGGTCTCTGCCTCCTGTCCCCAGCCAGCTCCCCCTTTAATTCCCCCCCCCCTCTCCTTTAATCTAATTTCTTCCAACTCCACCTTTGTTGTTACCGGCGTCACGCCCGGACCAGCCAATCCCCGCCATGCAATCAGCTTGTCAAAAAGGCTTGGCCAGCCCTGGGAAAGCAGGCCGCGGGCGCTGCTCCCCCCGCTTCTCCCCCCTGCGGCGGCGGGGAGCCGCGAGGGGAGCCTGGCACCCGGTCTCGCCGCCCGAGCCGCCGCGGGGCAGCCTTCGCGTAGGCCTCCGGCACTCCACCGTGCTGCGGGCCGGGGATCGAAAGGGCCTGGGCGGGGACCACCATCCACCCTTCCACTGCTGTCGGCCGGGGTCGTCCGCCTCTGCCTCCGCTGCTCGGAGGAAGGGTTGTCGGGAACGCAGGGAGCCAGGAGACTGGAGAGCGGCGGCTTCCCACCGGCTCGCCCGCAGTCTGGGCCGTCGCTCCCCCGGTAGCCCCACGGCTCCAGGCTCCGGGGGTTCCCCGGCGGCCAGTCTCCCACGCCGACACTGCTGACTGCCCACATCGCGGCCAGCTGGGTCACCAGTCCCTCTGGACTCTCCCCTGGTACGCAACCTTTTCCATCCTCACTCAGCGGCCTCCCCGCCGCTGTAATTCCTCCTGTCTCCTGGGAGGAATGAGATTCCTTTCCCAGGGCTTCCCACAGCCCACATCTGCCACGTTTTACAAACAGAGAGGAAACCCCTGTTAAGATCTGGTGTGACCGGATTTTTGAGTGGGCAGGGCGCGTAGGAGACGCCGATTTACCTTGTTGCTAATGAATCTGGAGCTAATGGCCCCTCATCTGTGGGACCTGTGCAATGCCCCATTCTTAATTTTATTTCATCGTTTGGTATGATTTTTGTTAAAGACCCCCGTCCACTGTACAAGTTAAGTCTCCACAAATCCAGGTCTGCCCTTGGAACATACCCAGGGCGTTTTGTGTAGGCTCAATCCTTCTCAGACTGTACTTGGAGAAGGCAGGAATTGCCTTTCTTATTTTGACTGGTAAAGAGTAAAGGATTTGGAGTCAGAAGTCTCAGCTCCCACCTGAGCTTCCCCACCTTAAACAGTGCGTGTTTGATTAAGTCTTTTAACCTCATCTGATCCTGTTTCCTTGTCTATAAAAGTAGAATAGCAATCCTGCGTTCTCTGCTTTCCTTCCCAGGGTTGGAGGGTCAACTGAGAGGATAAGTACACAAACTGTAGAATTCTCCACAATGTCACATGCCACAATTGAGAATCTTAGATCCCAAGAAAGGCCCAAGTCTTCCACATAGAGATCTAGAGTCCAGGTGTCCTGGCTCCTGGCCCTAAGCTTCTTGGCTGGGCCAAGGGGCCTTTCGGTAAAGTGTTCTGGAATGAAACAGGATGACCATGAATCACAAAAATGATTATTATTGATTTTTCATTCCTTGGGCTGCAAAAATCATGGCTGGCACTCTTCCCACTTGGAAACCAACTGCCTTGTTTTACATCTATTGTGTCTCTGGTGAGGTCAGGAGTCTAGAACTTGGGCTATGGGCCAGAGCATGAGGGAATCTGCCCTTGGTCCTTTTTCTTTGCACCCTCTCCCAGTTTACCCTCCGTCCCTTCCAGTTTTCTGCCCTGTACCTTGAAGCAGAGCCTCAGCATTCCACAAGCCCAGCCCAGGCTGGTAACAAGGCATAATCCTAGCTACACCCGCTCCACTTGGCCCCAGCCCTTCCCCAGGTTGCCAATATCCCTGCCCCAGCTCGCATCAAACCCCTAGTGTGCCTGGAATACGTTAACCAAAGTGTGGTGCTTGAATTCCTGGGGAACATGGAGTGATTTTACTTATTTATTTATTTGATGGTACACAGATGAACATTATTTTCAAAGTAATGTATTTTAATAGATATTGGAAATGTTCTGTTTTTTAATGTTTATTTAAGATGATGACATAAAGACTCCCCCCCCCTTTTTTTTCCCTAAGCTGCTGTCCCTTATTACTTTTTTCTTTTTCTCTTAAAGATTTTATTTATTTAGGGGCGCCTGGGTGGCTCAGCGGTTAAAGCCTCTGCCTTCAGCTCAGGTCATGATCCCAGAGTCCTGGGATCGAGCCCCACATCCGGCTCCCTGCTTGGCTCTCTGCTGGGCTCTCTGCTTGGCAGGGAGCCTGCTTCCTCCTCCCTCTCTGCCTGCCTCTCTGCCTACTTGTGATCTCTGTCTGTCAAATAAATAAATAAAATCTTAAAAAAAAAAAAAGATTTTTTTATTTATTTGCCAGAAGCAAGAGAGAGGGGGTGGGTCTCCTGCACTAACAAGGGGGAGGGGCATAGGGAGAGGGAAAAGCAGACTCCCCACTGTGCAGGGAGCCTCACCAGGGGCTTGATCTGAGGACCTCAGGACCCAGGGATCATGACCTGAGCCAAAGACAGATACTTAACCAACTGAGCCACCCAGGTGCCCCTGTTTTTCTTTTCTTTCTTTCTTTTTTTTTTTTTTTTTAAGTCTTTGGGTGTTCCTTTTATTTATTGCTTTTAAAGATTGTTTTTATTTATTTGACAGACACAGCTAGAGAGAGAACACAAGTAGGGGGACGGGTTGTGGGAGAGGGAGAAGCAGGCCTCCTGCTCAGCAGGCGGCGGGATGTGGGGCTCATCCCTGACCTGAAGGAAGGCAGCAGCCTAATGACTGAGCTACCCAGATGCTCCTGTTTTTTCCTTTTTATGGGTAAAAAAAAATTACAATTGATAAATTTTTTCCTTTTTTTTTTTACAGATAACAAAGTAGCCACATTTTAAGTTTACTGTTTGCTTTTTATACATGTGTACATATATATAATGTAACTGCCACCCAGATCAAGGTATGGAGTGTTTCTACTATCTTGGAAGCTTCCTTGGAGTCAATATTCCCCTCCAGATGTCACCAGTTCTGAGCCCCATTGCCATAGAGTCTGTTTCTGGAGTTCATATATGAAGAATCATACCGATGTAAGTCCCTTACACGCAACCTGTTTCACTCAACGTTATGTCTGAGATTAATTTGTGATGTTGAATGTAGGCATGGTTCCTTAGTTTTCGTTGCTGTGCAGTATTCCATCGTATGAATACATCACACTTTATCCTTTCTGCCTTCAGTTGTCATTTGGGTTGTATCTAGTTTTTGATTATTAAGAATAAAGTTGGTTTGGGGCACCTGGGTGGCTCAGTGGGTTAAGCATCTGCCTTCAGCTCAGGTCATGATCTCAGGGTCCTGGGATCAGCCCTGCATTGGGTGCTCTGCTCAGCAGGGAGCCTGCTTCACCCCACGTCTCTGCCTACTTGTGATCTCTCTCTCTGTCAAATAAATAAATTAAATCGTAAAAAAAAAAAAAAGAATAAAGCAGCTTCAAACATTTTTGTGTATATCTTTTTGTGGATATATGGATTCATTCCTCCTGGGTATATTTCCAGGAGTGGAATTCCTGTATCATAGAATATAAATATATTGGACATATAATATTGCCAAATGGTGTTGTCAATGTTTTTGGATTTTAGCCATTCTAATAGATGTGTAGTGATATCTCATTATTTTAATTTGCAATTCCTTAATGGCAATATGATATCAAATATCTTCATATGCTTAGTTGTCCTCCGCAGATCTTTTTTGGTGAGATCTCTGTTCAGACCTTTTGCCCATTTTTTCATCAGGTTGTTCATTTTCTTCTTGTCGACTTTTAAGTCTTCTTTGTATATTTTCAATAATAGTCTGATATCAGACATATCTTTGCAAGTCTTTTCTCCCAGTCTGTGGCTTGTCTTCTCATTCTCTTGACACTGTCTTTTGTAGAGCAGAACATTTTTCTTATTTTAATAAAATCCAGTTTATCCATTTGTCTTTCATGCCTTTGGTGTTGTGTCTAAAAAGTGATCACCATATCCAAGGTCATCTACGTTTTCTCCTATGTTATCTTGGAGTTTTATAGGTTTGTAATTTTTTTTTAAGATTTTATTTATTTGACAGACAGAAATCACAAGTAGGCAGAGAGGCAGGCGTCGGGGGTGCAGGTAGGGGCAGGCTCCCTGTCGAGTAGAGAGCCTGATGCGGGGCTTCATCCCAGGACCCCGCGGATCATGATCTGAGCAGAAGGCAGAGGCTTTAACCCACTGAGCCACCCAGGCGCCCCTATAGGTTTGTAATTTATATTTAAGGCTATGATCCATTTTGCATTAATTTTTTGGTGACAGATATAAGGTCTACTTAGATTAAATTTTTTTGCATGTGGATGTCTAGCACCATTTGTTGAAGACTACTTCCCTCTGTTGTATTGCTTTTCCTCTTTTGTCAGACGGTTGACTATATTTACGTGGGTCTATTTCTGGGCTCTCTATTATGTTCCATTGATCTGTCTATTCTTTGGCCAATACCACACTGTCTTGATTACTGTAGCTTTATGGTATGTCTTGAAGTCAAGTAGTGTCAGTTCTCCAATTTTGTCCTTCTCCTTCAATATTGTATTGGCTATTCTAGGTCTTTTCCTCTCCATATAAACCTTAGAACCAGTTGGTCAATAGCCACAAAATAACTTGATGGGAGTTTGATTGGGACTGCTTTGAAACTATAGATCAAAATGGCAAGAATGACATCTTTTTTTTTTTAAGATTTTATTTATTCATTCATGAGAGACAGAGAGAGAGAGAGAGAGGCAGAGGGAGAAGCAGGCTCCCCACCAAGTAGGGAGCTCCATGCAGGACTTGATTCCAAGACCCAGGGATCATGACCTGAGCCAAAGGCAGATGCCCAAACATCTGAGCCACCCAGGCGCCTGGCAAGAATGCCATCTTAACTATATTGAGCTTTCTGGGGTGCCTGCGTGGCTCTGTGAGTTAAATATTTGACTTGAGCTCAAGTCGTGATGTTAGGGTCCTAAGATTGGGCTTTGTGTTGGGTTCCTCAGTCAGTGGGGAGTCTGCTTGTCTGTCCCTCTTCTTCTGTCCCTTCCCCCACTCATGCTCGGTCTCTCTGCTTCTCTCTCAAATAAATAAATAAATAAAATATCTTTTTTAAAACCCCAAAACAATATTGAGGTTTCCTATCCATGGACATGGAAATCTCTCCATTTAGGTATTTCTTTGATATCTTTTCTCAGAGTTTTGTAGTTTTCCTCATATAGTTCTTATACATATTTTGTTATATTTATATTTCAGTATTTCACTTTCAGTGTTAACATAAATGATAATACATTTTTAATTTCTTTTTTTAAAGATTTTGTTTATTTGACAGAAATAGATGCAGTGAGAGAGGGGAACACAAGCAGGGGGGAGTAGGAGAGGGAGAAGCAGGCTTCTCATCCAGCAGGGAGCCCGATGTGGGGCTCAATCCCAGGATCCTGGGATCATGACCTGAACTGAAGGCAGATGCTTAACGACTGAGCCACCCAGGTGCCCACGTTTTTCATTTCTAATTCCTCTTGTTTGTTGCTGGTATATAGGACAGTGATTGACTTTTGTATATATTTTTTAAAAATTTTATTTATTTATTTGACAGACAGAGATCACAAGTAGGCAGAGAGGCAGGCAGAGAGAGAGAAAGGGAAGCAGGCTCCCCACTGAGCAGAGAGCCCGATGCGATGCGGGCCTCCATCCCAGGACCCTGGGATCATGACCTGAGCTGAAGGCAGAGGCTTTAACCTACTGAGCCACCCAGGTGCCCCTGACTTTTGTATATTAACCTTGGTACTACAACCTTGTTAGAATCATTTATTAGTTCCAGGAAGTTTTTTGTTGTTGTTATTGTTAGTTCTTTCAGATTTTCTATATGGATGATTGTGTCATCTGTAAATAAAGATGTTTATTTCTTCCTTCCCAATTTGTGTAGCTTTTCCTTTGTTTCTCTTCTCGTCTTACTGTTTTAGCTAGGATTTCCAGTATGACGTTGAAAAGCAGTGGCAGTGCCTCTCTGCCTACTTGTGATCTCTCTCTCTGTCAAATGAACAAATAAAATCTTAAAAAAAAAAAAAAAAAAAGCAGTGGCAGGGCACCTGGGTGGCCCAGTCAGTTGAGCATCTGACTCTCGATTCCAGCTCAGGTCATGATCTCAGGGTCCTGAGATTGAGCCCTGCGTCAGTGCCAGGCTCAGCGGGGAATCTGCTTGAGACTCTCTCCCTCTGCCCCTCCCCTTGCTTGCTCTCCCTCTCAAATAAATAAATGAAGCAGAAAGGAAGAGAGGAAGGAAGGAAGGAAGAGGGAGGGAGGGAGGAAGGAAGGAAAGAGGGAAGAAAGAAGGAAAGAAACACAGTGACAAGAGGGTACATCCTGCCTTATTCTGGATCTTAGTGGGAAAGTGAGTTTCTCATCATTTTTTAAAAAGATTTTATTTATTTGTTTGTTTATTTATTTATTGAGAGAGCCTGTGTATATGAGGGTGGGCAGAGGGAGAAGGGAAGAAAGAATCCCAGACAGGCTCCCCACTGAGCACAGAGCCCAATGACAAGGGCTCAATCTCACAATGCTGAGATCACAACCTGAGCCTAAACCATGAGTTGGTCGCTGAACCAACTGAGCCACCTGCGTCCCCAAGTTTCTCACCATGAAGTATGATGTTGGCTGTATATTTTTTGTAGATGGTCTTTATCAAACAGGGAATTCCTCTCTATTCCTAATATGCTGAGAGTTTTTATCATGAACGAGTATTAAATTTTGTCAAGTGATTTTTCTGATCCATCCCATTAATATGATTGTATAACTTTTCTTCTTTGGCTTAATGATGTGATGGATTATAGTAATTGATTTTTTAATGTTGAACCAGCCTTACATGCCTGAAATAAATCCTACTTGGTTGTGGTGTCTAATTCTTGTTATATGTTGTGAAATTCAATTAGTTAGTAGTTTGTTGACGATTTTTGCTCTTATATTTATGAGAGATATTGATCTATGGTTTTCTTATAATTTTTGATTTGGGTATTAGGGTGAGGCATTACAGAATGCTTTAGGAAGTATCCCCTCTGTTTCTATCTTCTGGAAGAAATTGTAGATAATTGGTACAATTTCTTCCTTAAATGTGTGGTAGAAATTGCCAGTGAACACATCTGGGCCTGGCACTTCTTGTTTTAAAAGGTTATTAATTATTGATTCAAATTTTTTAATGGAGATAGGCTTATTCAGGTTGTCCATTTCTTCTTGTGTGAATTTTGACAGATGGTATCTTTTCAAGGAATTGGTTCATTTCATCCATTTGTCAAATTTGTGGAGTTGTTTATAATATTCCTGCATATTCTTTCAATCCCCGTGAGATCTGTAGTGATGTCCTTTCTTTGACTTCTGATATTAGCAATCTGTGTCTTCTCTCTTTTTTTTTTTTTTTTTTTAGTTGGCCTACCTAGAAATGTACTGACAAACAAACACAGCTTTTGGTTTTGTTGATTTTTTCTATTGATTCCTTATTTTCAATTTCATTGATTCCAGCTCTGATTTTTATTCTTTCTTATTTATTTATTTACTTTAGAGGTGGGAGAGGGGCAGAGGAAGAAAGAGAATCTCAAGCAGACTAGCCCCTGAGCCCGAGGTGGGACTTGACCTCAGGACTTGGAGACCATGACCTGAGCTGAAACCAAGAGTCAGTCACTCAACTGACCACCCAGGCACCACTCAGCTCTGATTTTTTAAAAAAGATTTTTATTTATTGATTTATTTGAAAGAGAGAGAATGAGAGAGAGAGAGAGAGAGCATGAGAAAGGGAGACTCAAAAGGAGAAGAAGACTCCCTACTGAGTACGGAGACCTTGATCTGGGGACTCCAGGATCATGACTGGAGCTGAAGGCAATTGCTTAACCAGCTGAGCCGCCCAGGTATCCCCTCCTCAGCTCTGATTTTTATAAGTTATTTTCTTCTGCTTGATTTGGATACAAATGGCTCTTCTCTTTCTTGTTTACTAAGGTGGAAGCTTTGATTATGATTTTAGAGCTTTCTTCTTCTTCTTCTCCTTTTTTTTTTAAGGTTTTATTTATTTATTTATTTATCTATTTGACAGAGAGAGAGAGAGATCACAAGCAGGCAGAGAAGCAGGGGGAGGCAGGCTCCCTGCTGAGCAGAGAACCCGATGCGGGGCTCAATCCCAGGACCCTGAGATCATGACCTGAGCCAGAGGCAGAGGCTTAACCCACTGAACCACTCAGGCACCCCCTTCTTCTTCTTTTTTAAGTAGGCTTCATGCCCAGCATGGGGCTTGCACTTATCACCCTGAGGTCAAAAGTCCGATGTTTAACCGACGGAGATACACAGCTGCCACAGACATTTCTTCTTTACAAATATTTGAATTTGATACTATAAATTTTTCTCTAAGCAGTGCTTTTGCTGCATTCTATAAATAGTTGAAAATCTCTCTTGAGATTTCTTCTTTGACCCATGTGTTATTTAAAAGTATGCTGGTGGGGCACCTAGGTGGCTCTGCCTTCAGCTCAGGTCATGGTCTCAGGGTCCTGGGATCGAGCCCCTATCGGGCTCTCTGCTCAGCGGGGAGCCTGCTTCCCCCTCTCTCTCTCTCTGCCTGCCTCTCTGACTACTTGGGATCTTTCTCTCTCTCTCTGTCAAATAAATAAGTAAAATCTTAAAAAAATAAAATAAAATAAAAGTACACTGCTTCGTCTTGAAAACCTTCCCCTACCCACCCCCAGCTATTTTTCCGTTGATTTCTAGTTCAGTTTCATCATGGTCTGAGAGTAGACACTGCAACGATTTCTCTTCTTTTAAATTTGCTAAAGTGTAGTTTATGGCCCAGAGTATGAGATACCTTGGTGAATATTGGTGAATATTCTACATGAGTTTGAGAAGAATGTGTTACCTGCTGTTGTTGGATGAGTAATGTATGGATGTCAATTACATACAGTTTATTCCTTGTGTTGTTAAGTTCAATTATGTCCTTACCGATGTTCTGCCTGCTGGACCTATTTCAGATAGAAGGATGTTAAAGTCTCCAAATATCATACTAGACTCCTTCTCTTTGCAGATCTATTTATCTTTGCCTCATGTATTTTGATGCTCTCTTGTCAAGCTCGTATTGTTCTGTTTTCTTGTCCTTCTCCATCCTTGACAGCTTTCCTTGTTTCTGAAGTCAGCTCTGTCTGAAGTCCATTTCTCATAGATAACGTAGAGTTGGATCTTGTTTTTTGATCCACTCTGACAATCTCTGGTGTTCAGTTGGTATTTTTAGACCATTCACATTTAAGGTGACCACTGATATACTTGGATTAATATCTACCATATTTTTACCGTTTTCTATCTGTTCCTATTTTCTCTCCCACAATTTTTCTGCCTTTTGCGATTTTAACTGAGTATTTTATATGACTCCATTTTGCTCCTTTTTTTTTAAGATTTTATTTGTTTATTTGACAGAGATCACAAGTAGGCAGAGAGGCAGGCAGAGAGAGAGAGAGGGAAGCAGGCTCCCCGCTGAGCAGAGCCCGATGCAGGACTCGATTCCAGGACCCTGAGATCATGACCTGAGCCAAAGGCAGAGGCTTTAACCCACTGAGTCACCCAGGCGTCCCCAAGTCTACTTTCAAATAACACTCTACCACTTCATGGGTACTACAAATACCTTATTTTTATTAAAAGATTTTATTTATTTTTTTGATAGAGACACAGTGAGAGAGGGAACACAGCAGAGGGAGAAGCTGGCTCTCTGCAAAACAGGGAGCCCGATGTGGGGCTCAATCCCAGGACCCTGGAATCATGACCTGAGCTGAAGGCAGATGTTTAACAACTAAGCCACCCAGGCGTCCCTGCAAATATCTGGCATCCCTGCAAATATAATAACAAAATATTCCTAATTCTTCCCTCCTATCCCTTGTATCACTGCTGCCGTCCATTTCATTTATACATAGACATACCATCAGGGAACTTCACCATGCTTCTTGCTTTTTTTCTCCCCTTAGGTGGGACAGGATGGCTACAAGGGGCTGGAGTTGGATATTACCCTTCTCAGTTAGGTTATGCTCTGATGAAAGCCCAACAGGTCAGGCTTTGGTAAAATGGTTTCTCCTGAGGGCAAACCTAGTAAAGAAGAGCAAAATGCTCTGTCATATTTCAAAAGGGCTTCTTTTCCTCTCTCCCTGCAGGAGGGGATTTTTCTCTGATATTCACTGTGAGGACTGGCAGAGTCCATGGAGATAATTCACAGAGGCTTGGTGTCCCTATATGACTGGGTCCCCTGGAGTTTTTAACCTCTCCGATATGTCTACATGAAGCCTCCAGAAATTTGTCGATTATAGTTCAGATTTTCCTACCTGCTTCCTGTGGAAGTTTCTGGTCAGGTAAATTGTGATTCTCTGCATCTGTCCGTTTGTATTTCCAATTTGGGCAGGGACAGTTTGCCCTGTGACCTCCCTTCTCTGACAGATCTAAGAAGAATTGTTGATCTTTCAGTTTGTTTAGCTTTTTATTTGCTGTTAGGGTAGATTGAAGATCTCCAGGCTTCTTATATGCTGGGTCAGAAATCAGAAGTCTTTATCGCTTTTTTGTTGTTGTTCCTTTTGTTTTGTTTCTGGTTTTTTCCCCCCTGGCTATACCTACTTAAATTAATGTATTATTTTTCCTGTTTTTAAAAATTGTGGTAGGGGCGCCTGGGTGGCTCAGCGGGTTAAAGCCTCTGCCTTCAGCTCAGGTCATGATCCCGGGGTGCTGGGATCGAGCCCCGCATCGGGCTCTTTGCTTAGCTGGGAGCCTGCTTCCTCCTCTCTCTCTGCCTGCCTCTCTGCCTACTTGTAATCTCTATCTGTCAAATAAATAAATCTTTAAAAAAAAAAAATTGTGGTAAAATAAAAGCGCCTAGGTGGCTCAGTTGTTAAGCCTCTGCCTTCGGCTCAGGTCATGATCTCAGGGTCCTGGGATCAAGTCCCAAGTCCGGCAGCAGGGCTTCTCCACCAGCTCATGCTCTCTCTCTCACACTCTCTATCTTAAATAAATAAATAAATAAAATCTTTTAAAAATTGTGGTAAAATACATTTAACATAAAAGTTACCATCTTTAGGGGCGCCTGGGTGGCTCAGTGGGTTAAGCCGCTGCCTTCAGCTCAGGCCATGATCCCGGGGTCCTGGGATCAAGCCCCGCATCGGGCTCTCTGCTCCGCGGGGAGCCTGCTTCCTCCTCTCTCTCTGCTTGCCTCTCTGCCTAGTTGTGATTTCTCTCTGTCAAATAAATAAAATATTAAAAAAAAAAAATTACCATCTTTAGTATTTTTTAAAAAGATTTTATTTATTTATTTGTCAGAGAGAGAGATCACAAGTAGCAGAGAGGCAGGCAGAAAGAGAGGGGGAAGCAGGCTCCCTGATGAGCAGAGAGCCAGACACGGGGCTCTATCCCTTGACCCTGAGATCATGACCTGAGCCGAAGGCAGAGGCTTAACCCAAGTGCTTCCCATCTTTAGTATTTTTAAGTCTACAGTGCAATGGTATGAATGAAGTACCTTCATAACATTGGCAACCATCACCACCAACCATCTCCAGAACTCCTTTTATCTTGTAAAACTGAAACTCTGTCCCCATTAAACAATAACTTCCCATGCCCCCTCCCCAGCCCCTAGCAATCACTGTTCCACTTTCTGTCTTTACGATTTTTGACTACTTTAAGTAACTCCTAGAAGTGGAATCATGCATTGTCTTTTTTTTTTTTTTTTTTTTTTTTTTTTTTTTTTTTTTTTAAAGATTTTATTTATTTATTTGACAGATAGAAATCACAAGTAGGGAGAGAGGCAGGCAGAGACAGAGAGGAGGAAGCAGGCTCCCTGCCAAGCAGAGAGCCCGATGCGGGGCTCGATCCCAGGACCCTGGGATCATGACCTGAGCGAAAGGCAGAGGCTTTAACCCACTGAGCCACCCAGGCGCCCCATGCATTGTCTTTTTGTGAGTGGTTGGTTTCACTTAGTGTAATGCCCTTAAGGTTCATTCACATAGTAGCATGTGTCGCAATTTCCTTTCTTTTTAAAGCTAAATAATATTCTATTATATGTATAGACGACATTTTGCTTATCCATTTGTTCATCAAATGGATGTTTTATTTTATTATTATTATTTTTTAAAGATTTTATTTATTTACTTGACAGACAGAGATCACAAGTAGGCAGAGAGGCAGGAAGAGAAAGAGGAGGAAGCAGGCTCCCTGTTGAGCAGAGAGCCCAATGCTGGGCTTGATCCCAGGACCCTGAGATCATGACCTGAGCCGAAGGCAGCGGCTTTAACCCACTGAGCCACCCAGGTGCCCCAAATGGATAAGTTTTAGATAAGCTTCTGAGTTTTAGCTATTATGAATGATGCTGCAATGAACATAGGTACATAAATATCCCTTTGAGACCCTGCTTTCAATTCTTTGGGGTATATACCCGGAAGTGGAATTGCAGGATTATATGATAATCCTGTTTTTAATTTTTTGAGGAAGCACCAAACTGTTTTCCACAGGAGCAGTACCCTATTTTCCATTCTTACCAACAGTGCACAGGGGGTTCAATTTCTCTACATCCTTGCCAACACTTGTCACTTTGTTTCATCTTCATTTCTTCCTTTTTTCCTTCCTCCCTCCCTTCTTCCTTCCTTCCTTCCTTCTGCCATCCTAATGGGTATGAGGTGGTATCTCATTGTAGTTTTGATGTGTATTTCCCTAATGAATAGTGATCTTGATCATGTTTTCACATGTTTATTGGCCATTTGTAGATCTTTTCTGGAGAAATGTCTATTCTTTACTTATTTATATAATAAGTTCTTTACTTATTTTTGCATGGGGTTGTTTTGTTGTTATTGTTATCTCTATTTCTTTTTGAATGAGCTTTGACAGTGCATTTTTTTCAAAGAATTTGTTAATTTCATCTAAGTTGTGAAAGTTATGGATATTTATGTTTGTAATATTCTTTGCTATTTTTTAAAATGTCTTAGGGTCTGTAGTGATGTCCTCTAATTTCTGTTATTTAAAATTTACAGTTCTCCTTTTTTCTTGGTCGGTATGGCTAGAAGTTTATCAGATTTATTGATTTTTTTCCCCAAAAAAACTAATTTTGGTTTCACTGATTTTCTCTATTGTTTGTTCTCAATTTCATTGATTTCTGGTCAATCTTGATTATTTCTCTCTTTCTGCTTACCTTGGTTCTAATTTGCTCTCCTTTTCTAGTTCTGTTTTTGTTTTTGTTTTAAGTAAACTTTGTGCCTAACGTGGGGCTCAAACTCACAACCCTGAGGTCAAGAGTCGCATGCTCTCCTGACTGAACCAGCGGGACACCCTTCTCCAGTTTTTAAAGTGAGAAGCTTAAATTACTGAGTTGAATCATTCTTATCTTCTGACTTAAGCATTTAATACTGTTTCCCTCTAGACACTGCTTAATTGCATCCCACAAATTTTTATCTGTTTTCATCTGTGTTCACTTTAAAATATTTTCTAATTTCCCTTAAGACTTCATCTTTGACCCATAGGTTATTTACAAGTGACTTGCTGGGTTTTCAAATATTTAGAGTTTTGTTGTTTTTTTTCCCAGGTATCTTTCTGTTATTGATTTCTAATTTAATTCTGTTATGGGCATTGATCATACTTCCTATGGTTTCAGTTCTTTTACATTTGTTAAGGTTTTTAAAAAATGGGGCTGAATGGGTGAGCAGCATTGAAAACTGCTGAGATTTTGAGAGAGTGTGTATGTATTGGGGGGTTTGAGTGAAGCAAAAGGACAGCTCTTAGAGGAAATGCGGGGAGGGGGCGGAGAGAGTGGGTCCCCGCATCTTTTGAGGTGGGGGCAGGAAATGCAAGGGGAGGAAGGCCTCAGGACAGGCAGGAAGTCAATTGGATTGATTTCTGCAGCCTTCACACTTCCCTAATGCCTTCCTGGCTCAAGATGGCCAGTGGGGTTCTGGCAAGCCCCGAGGACAGGCCAACTGCTGTGGGGACATGAAGTTGCTGGGCACAGGAGTGGACAGCCAGGACTGCTCTCCTTGGGGCCGAGGTGGCTCTCTGGCCCTTGGGCAGCTGCCCTGGGCAGCCCAGGAGGCGTCAGCTGGGGATAGGCAGCAAGTAAATATAGATGCAGGGAAGGAAGCCAGACAGCCCAGCGTGGCACTGACCTCTTGCTGGAAGGCTCAGAAAGGTGGGGAGGGGTTCTGTTTTGGCAGCCTCCCCTTCAGGGGAGAGTGACTCTTGGTTCAGCAGCCCTTAGAATGGCTGGAAGCAGCTGGTCCTCCATGGGGACACGAGTGAGGGCTGGTGGAAAGGCTGGTCGAGAGACGCCATTCCTGTGTAACTGAGGGCAAACCGCATTCCTTCCCTGGGAGTCCCCCTCAGAGGTGTTGCCCCACGCGATGAGGTGATGAGCATAGGCCAAGGCTCTGCCTGGCCCAAAGGGACGTGGGGCCCACAGGACAGGGGTCTTGCTTGTCCTGAAGAAGGATGTCCAGAGTGTCCATGTGCCTTCCCTCAGCTCTCCCACCCTCTCACTGGTGGCTGGCCCTCTCCACCGCAGGACTCTGGCCACCAGCTCTGTCCCAGCCCCAGCACCGTTGCCAACCCCCCAGCCTGGCTCTCCCTGCCCCCACCCAAGGTTACAACCCTGGCACCAGCTCCCCACCAAGCATGCCCTGCCCACCTGGTCCAACCAAGAGAAGACCCCTTGGCCCCCCCACCGAATCTGGGAGGGAAAGGCCAGCAAGGCAGTCACTCCACCACAGACGCGTTTATTGGCAAAACCTATAACCAAGCATCAAGGGGAAGGGTGCGAGCCGAGTGGGTGACTTTCTTTTCGCTTTCCTTAGGGGTGTTCAAGGAGCAGGAGGGAGGGGGCGGGGCCATCCCAGTGAGCATCACCACACCCACACCGGCAGGGCAGCTAAAGTCTATGCGCTTCCTCTGAGGCCTGAGATCAGGCTATGCTAAGCATATGCACTTTACTATCTCATTTAATCCTTATGACAATCCTACAAGGTAGGTACCATTATCGTCCCCATTTTCCTGATGAGGAATCCGAGGCATAGCACAGGGAAGTGGTGAGAGGCGGCTGCCAGCCTTCGGGGCTGCCCTCCCCCCCACCAAAAGCCTCCCAGTAGCTGCCCCCAGCTCCTGACTCTCCATTTCAACCATTTCTCACCACTTCCAGCTCTCTTTATATTTTTGTTTTGTAAAAAAAATAGATTATGCCCATATTCTGCAGAGCCTACTGGCCCTTCCCCCAGCTGATCAAATCTGGGTTCTCCCCCAAGATGCAGCTGGAGTAAGATCGTGGACACTGCATCTCAAACTAGAGGCCTGGGTGTTTGGGGGAAGCCAGAGTACAATGAGAGTTCTTAGAAAATACAATCAATAAATTACAAACCTCCCTCCCTTCCCCCCCATTTCCTCCCACCACCCCATCCAAATCCAGAACAGATTTGTGCTTTGCCCCCCCAACACTCCCTCCCACCCCACTGCAGGGTCTCGTCTCAGTTGCCTCTGTGTCTGCGGGGGTCCGGGGCCTTCCATAAATGTTTGTGGAATGAATGGATGTTTGAATGAGTGTGAGAATGGGAGGAGGGAGTGAGCCTTTGGAGTTCTGAGTCCCAGACCTGACTGTATCCTTACCGCCACCTTGCCCTCACCAGGACACCTCCCTCTGCCGCAGAGAAGAGGGTCCCCAGGATGGGGCTGGGAACAGAGTAGGAGAGGTGGGGAGTCAGCTGGGGCATCTCTAAGCATGGGAAGGTAGATGACTGAGGTAGAACACAGGGCTCTGGCCTGAGAGTCAGGAGACCTGGTTCAAATCCCAGCTATTCGACTCAGGAGCTGTGTGACCTTGGGCCGGCCTAGAGAAGAATGATAACTACCATATGCTAGTCCTTTCAGAGTTGACAAGAACCCTTTTCCACATTTGTCTTTGGTCCTCAGAAACCATCCTGTAACGTGGGTATTATTCTAAATATACCCATTTTACAGAAGAGGAAGCAGAGGCTGGAGAAGTCAAGGGACTTGCCCAAGGTCGCACAGCATGCAGGAACCTGAACCCCACCCCCTCTACCTCCCTTGCTACTGCCTCTGTCTGTGCTATGAAGAGGCTGGCTCAGATCTAAGCCCTCCAGCTTAGGAGCCCCACATGGCAGCGAGGCAGCAGGAGAGACCGCACAGCAAAATCCCCAGTGTGGACTCTACTGACCATCTCTAGACATAGAAGCTGGTTTACCCCTCATGGAAAGGTTTCTAGACACCCCTCCCATCCCCCACCCACAACCCTGGGGCTCCAGTAGCTGCCCCAGGAGGGATACGAGGGTCCATGAGATACCCATGAACTTCTGCTTTTCCTGGGAGAGTGGGGAAGTGGGAGGGTGGAGGGAGCTTGGAAGCCCATGTCTTCCCCTCACACGGGCATGGTCACCTCGTTGTACTCATCCCGACCCTCCTCTTCATCGAAGGTTGGCTTGGCATCATCAGCATCCAGCTGGAGGGGAGAGTAGGAAGGACCGAGGGTGAGCTTCCGGGAGCGGCTGAGGCAGAGGAGCCCTCCCCCCAGCGCCGAGGGCACTTCTAGAGCATGGGGAGGGACTGGCTCTCTCTGGACCTGGACAAGTCATATCCTGCCCTCTCAGCCCCTAGCTTTGGTCTGGATGAGTTTTTTCCAAGGGGTGAGGGACCCCTGGGGATGGGGTGCCCCAGCAGGGGAGGGCCTACAGAGGGCCTTCATCAAGGCAGCCCTATGGCGACTGTCAGGTTGTGGGAGAATTCTATCGGAGGAGCAACTCTGTCCAAAATGACTGGGAGGACCCCAGGACAAGGGCTCCAGGGTAGGACAGCTCACGTGGAGCACACCCACTCCCTGCCCCCCCAGCTCTGGGGTCCTGGCCTCCAGCCTCTGCCCTCTATTCACACCCCCCACCCTGTCCTAGGCCCACAGGGTAGGGGCGGGGAGCAGCCACGCACACACTGGAGCTCCAGCTTCCTGAAGATGAGCGGCAGCAGGAGGCGGCGCAGAGGCACCGTGAGGATGAGGACGAAGGGCAAGGCCAGCGAGGTGGCGGGAAAGGTTTTCACCGTCCACAGCCCTGCCAGGCAGATGATCTGGATGACCGTGAACAGGTGCATGCGCCAGGTCTTCACCTGCAGGGGGAGGCGGTGGTTACTGCCTGCCCCACCCTGGGGCCTGGCAACCCCCACCCCACTCTGGGCTGGGCAGCCAGGAGGGCTCTGTACCCGCTTGACGTAGGGCACATCAGGGTGGTACTTGGGCGGCTTCAATAGGAGCAAGACGCGGTCGAAGAGCTGGATGCCGCTGAGGGACGTGACCCCCATGTAGAGGAAGATGCCAAACAGCACAGCCAGGGGGATCCGGGACAGGATGGGCCCCATGAGGATGGACACACCTGCCGGGAGAACAATGCACTCCTAGTCCCGGGGGCCTGCAGAGGGCCGACAGCATTGGGGACTGGAGAATGAAGCCATAGGGACCATATGAAGCCCTTTCTATGGATCCTCTTAATAGGTAGTACCCGATTTTACAGATGGGGAAACAGAGAGGGGAAGCGATTTGCCTAAGGCCACACAGCTACAAGTGGCAGATCAGGGAGTCAAACTCCTGCCTGCAGGACATCAAAGCCTATTCCTTTGGCCTCAGGGGTTCACAGAGGCCAGAGAAGCCCAACTTTTCCATCACCCCAGCACAGAATGCCTCCATCCCCCGCCACCTATCCAAACCCTTAACCCTCCTCCAGCAAATACTAACTTCGCCTCCTTTAAGAAACTTCCCTGGGACTCCATCAGTAATCGTGGCGAAGCCCACACTGACCCCAGGTGGACTCTCACCTGCTCCAGAACTTAGATAAACCCCAGTAATCTTCTGTTTTCTCCTCTCCCACCCCAGATGATGCTCGGAGCCCTGACTTGCCATCAGTCATAGAGCAGCCAAGCTAGAGAGAGGGCTGCAGAAGGCTCTGGATGCTGAGAGGCAGAGGCTGGGGGCTGGAAGCAAGGCCAGAGTGTGGCAGAGAGTGTGGCCAACCCTTACTCACCCACGAGCACAGCGACCAGGAGCCCACTGATCCGCTGCTCCTTGACCTCCTGAATCTGGGCTGCAGCCCCTGGGGAGCTGGCCTTGCCCATGACCGTGAGTGCGTTGGCGTGGGTAACGGAACGAACAGTGGTGGCACTGAGCCAGGGCATCCCAAAGAGGGCAGCCACACCGCCCATGCCGATGACCAGCAGCAGGTCCAGGTGGAAGCCTGAGCCCTTGACCATCTTGCGCTCTGGTTTGCTGATAATCAGCCTGGGGAGTGTGGGAGGTCAGGGGTAAGCAGCGTTCTCCCCCACCCCCACCCTCTTTGCCCCCTCTCTCCTCCATGCTTGGGTCTCTCTGAACCTTAGTTTATCCTGTTGTGCTCCTCTCCCTTGGAGTTCCTTTCTCCCCTCCCTCCCACCCCTCTTGATAATCCAGACTCTAAGAGTGGAAGGATCTCAAGACAGCCCCTAGAATGCCTACAGGCAGATTTACGTTGAAGCTGATGAGGCTGATCTGGTAAAGGTCCATTCTGAAGTGTGCCACTTCATTTTGTAGTTCTCATTTTGTTTTCTTTTTCTTAAAAAGGCCTCCCCAAATTACACCATGTCAGGTCCCACAAAACCTGCCCCTGTCCCTGCCCGTGGGGCAGGGACACTCCTCTTCATCGGGGGCTGGGGGGTGGGGGCTGGGATTGACTAAGACTAGCTCTCAGTCCGTGCTGTCACACCTGCCTGGAGCCTGTCCCTTTCCCTGCCTCAGACCCTCCCAGGCCCAGCCCTGCCCCTGGTTCTTACGTGGTGATCTGGGACTCAAGGAAGATGAGGATGAAGACCAGCAGGGCCGGCAGGGCGGAGGCGAACATCATCCAGATGGGGAAAGGTGAGTACAAGCCCAATGGGTGGATAACCCAGCCCCGGACTGAGGGGTCGGACACGGAGAGGCCTTCAGGCACACTGAGTTTCTGTGGGAGGGGGATGCTGGTGAGAACACCAGGCAGGAGAATGGGGGAAAGGAGGCAAGGGGAGCCAGCATCTTGGGCACTTGGGAACTTATATTGAGTACTGCTTTGTACCCAGTCACTGCTTTAAGGTCTTTATATACATCTTCTCATTCCCCACTTTGTAGATGAGGAAACAGGATCAGAGAGGTTGTGTAGTTTGCCTTGCATCACACAGCTCTTTGGTGGCAGACCTGAGATACATACTCAGATGGGCCTGGCTGCAGAGCAGATTCTTTCCTATTGTCCTGGGTTAAGGAGCAAAAAGGCCATCTGACCCCGACCTTTGCTTCAACCAGAGGAGTCCTATAGGGCTGTGGGACGAACCTGGGGCTCTCAGGGGAGGCTGGGATGAGTAGAGGGAGTTCTAGCTGGCTTCAGGTTTGGGAAAGTTGTTCTTGGGAGGGGGCATACTGGCAGAATAAGCTGACAATAGGAGGAGAGTGTCACCTGGGTGTAAGTGTCCTCAATGAAGAAATCCACAATGACCATGATCAGAATGGAGATGGGGACCCCAAAGTCCCCAATGATCCGTCGCAGCTGAGAGAAGGTGGAAAAAATCCAGTCAGTGCTCAGTTGTTTCCCCACCTCCTGCCCCCCCCTCTTGCCCCCACTCCTGCCCCCTCTTCATGCAGGGTCCTTGCCCTTCCCAGGGGATCCACCAACATCTAATGCCCTGTCCTGCACCTCAATGTATCGGCCTTCTTTCTTCTTTCCCAGGCTCAGCGCCACCGCTGGCCCCACAGCTTCCCCACCCCTTTGTAAGAACTGTCCCTGGCTCCCTGCTGGGTTCCTAGCCTCAACAGGCTGAGAAAGGGAGATGGGCTTGCCTGAAGAGTGAAAGCCTAAATGAGGTGGGGGCCAGGGGGCCAGGAAGGCTTGGAATAGGGAATGGGAATCTAGGGTAAGAAGGAGAGTTAATGGCATTGAGGAACTTGGAGGGGTGCTTTGGACTGGGACAGGGCAGCGTAGGCAAGAGCGGGGCTGGGGGGGGGGGGGGTTGGGTACTGACCATGCCAGGGAAATAGGAGCTGTTCTTGAACTTGCGCAGCATCATGGCGAGAAAGAAGGTGCCAGCCATGAGTACAAGGGAGAGGAGGGCTGTGTTGGGCAGGGGAGCCTGAGGTTTGGGCACCATTGTCACATTGTGGTCATAATGCTTCTGCAGCGGGTGGTCCTGGAAGATCTGGAGCAGAAAACCAAGGCATCCTATTTTTCTCATCCATCTATCCATCATCCATCTATCAATCTGCCCATCATCTATCCATCTATCTGTCCATCTGCCCATCATCTGTCTTTCCATCCATCCATCCACTTTTCTTCTTCCTCAACCGACAGGGTAACAGAGGGACAATGGGATTCTATAGCTTGGTTTTCAGGAATGAAGACCAGTCTCAGCTTGGGTGGGGCAGGTCATGGCGGCAATGAGTGTAGGTGTGCATGGGAGGCTGCAGGTCTCAGAGATATAAAGCCGGTGGGCAGGAAAGAAGTGCCAGGGAGGCCCCTAAAAAGGGCTTCAAAGACTTGGAAACAGAAAGCCCCACCAAGCAACAGAATCAGAGGTGGATACGCAGTGTCCACCTTTGTCTCCGTAGACAATGCAGATGTACAGGTAACACAGTCGAAGGTGCGGGAGCTGAGGAGACAGGCTGCTCCCTGCAGGCCCCGTGGTTCTTGACGGTGAGCGCCTGAGGGGACGTGGGGGACAGCAGAGCGTCTGGAACCCGGGCTGCCCCGCCATTAACTCAGTTTTCCCAGTCCAGGCTCACGTACACGCAGGCCCGTTAGCCACTCTGGGTGTGGTTACGAGCCGCACATGCGCACACAGGGCGCCCCCTCAGGCGCAGGCGCTCTGCGGTCACGGCCGGACTACCGGCCCAGAGGCAGCAGGTGTCAGCGTGAGTGTGGTCACAGCCTGGCACGATGAAGGCACAGCGACACGCGGGCCACAAGGACACGTGCACATTGACACACATGGCCACATAGTTGTGCACAGAGTCGCACACGCACACACACACGTGCGTCCACACTGCCACGTCCCCCACCTTGATCAGCTTGACGAAGGTCTCGTAGATGAAGATGAGGGAGATCAGGAAGGAGAAGATCTCTTGGGTGTAGCGGGAGATGAAGCGGACCAGGAAACTGCCCTCGAAGGCCACTATGAGCACCACAAACAGGACAAGCCAGAAGCCGATCCACACGCGGCCCACGATGTACTCCAGGTTGTTTTTCGTGCAGAACTGCAAAGGTGTCGGGGAGGACTGGGTCAGGCAGGTGGGCCCAGGCACCCCGTGGTCAGGCAGGCGGGGGCCAGGAGTCTACAGGGTCCGGGTGGGGCCAGAGCTACCGAGAAAAAGGCTTCTTCAAACACCAGCAGGGGTCCCGAGAAGCCAACCACAAGGAGGGGTTGAGCCCCGAGCAGGGAGAACAGAATGCCTTGCACCGCCGTGGAGATGAGCAGCTCCGACACCCCCATCAGGTTCTGGGTCTTTTCTCCTGTGGGTAGAAGTTAGTGTGGTCAAGGTCAAGAGGTCATTTCTAGGGTCCAGTAGAGCATTTCACAGGCAGGCTGTAGTAGGGGTCCAGATTGTCTGATTGGGTCAAAAGGCAGGGCCAACACAGAGGCCAAAGGGTCAGAGGTGAAGGTTAGGGGATCATGCAGAGGCACTGACCCAGGAGGCCACCGAAGGTGATGGCAGGTGACAAGGCAGCAAAGTAGATGAAGATGACAGCGGCCAGGACCTGGGGGCTGAACGCGTCTGTGATGTCACTCAGGTAGTAGGGGTAGCGGCGCCGGATGTCACGCACCAGGCCCCCAAAAAGCAGGCCTGTCCTCTGCAGAGGGTCATCTGGCCCACCAGGGGCCCCTGGAGCCCCATACAAATCTGTAGTCAAGGACAGGGCCATGGTCACAGGGGGTCATGGCGGGAGGTGTTGGGGGAGAGGAATCGTGGGGAGAGTCTTCCAGCTGGAACAGGTGACCAAGTTGGCAGGGAGGCATGAGGACAGAGAGAGGGGACACCAGGGTACTGGATGGGAGGAGGGGAGGCAGGGGCTTGCAGGGTTGCACTGGGGACCCTGAGGGTCTGTGGGAGCCACAGGGCAGGTACCTAGGCCCTTGTAGAAGTGGGTCTCGGGTTTGGCGGGACTTTGTGAGTAGCGTCTCCGCAGCAGCTCCTTCTGCACCGGCACCAGACTGAGCAGTGCCTGCTCAGAGGGGGCCTCGCAGGGAGGCAGCACCAGGCTGCAGTCCAGGAAGCCCTCCAGGTTGCAGACCAGTTCCGCCTTGCTCTGGGCCATGTAGGCATCCACGCGGAACACCTGGGGGCCAGAGAGAGGGTCGGGGCTGCGGGGACTCGCTAGATGAAAGGACTCAAGAGTCCACATCCGTGGCCTCCAGGAACCAGAGCCCTCTCTCCCAGCTCCTTCTTGCTAGGAATAGCTTGCCCTGCCCCCCTCTAGCTCCCCCTTCCTTTCCCACCACAGAAGAGTTTGGGGGAGCCAGGCAGGGGAAAGGAGAACGCACTAAAGCAAATGGGGTAGCTTAGCGCAGACCAGCCGGAACTACAGTAAGCCCAGGCCAGGCAAGACCTAACTGGGTGGAACCAGGTCCTGTCGGGCAGGGCTGGGCCAGACCACCTGCCCCTGGCCAGACAGGGTAGAAGCAGCAGGGGGGAGACCGACTAACAAAATTCAAGTGACCCAGGCCCGTCCAGTGAGTGACCTCAGCTGCCCCCCAGCCCTCGGGCTCCCCCAGCCCTCCCCAAGCCTGCCTTACCCTCTCGGACATGAGGGTGGCAGCAGCCCGACCAAGTTGGGTATAATCGGTGTTGGGGGCCTCAGGTCCCAGCAACACGAAGAGGAAGCGCACAGGCACCGGGAGCTGCACAGCCTCCAGCTCCGTGGCCACCTTCAGCCGCACGAAGCCCAGCACCGGCCGCTCCAGGAATTCCGCTCGGCCTGCCGGGGAGGAGGTGATGGGAGGAGGTCAGGTCAGGCTGAGGGGGGTGGCGGCTGGGTCCATACTTCGGAAGAGGGAGGCTGGGCAGGGACAGAAAACATCGCCTTGGGGGTGTGGGGACATTGGGGGTGCAGACCCTAGCTGCTTACCCACGAGCACCAGAGTGGCCTCCGAATCTGGGGGAATCTTCTCCAGAATTCCAGATGGCGAATGCCCTTCTGTGCCCTCCTGTCCCTGTTGCGTGGAGGGTGGTGAGGGAAGTCCTCTGGCCACATTGATCATCCAGCCCCTCCTCCCCTAACCACTCTCATTTCTAACCCTGTTCACGTGGGTCGCTTCTTGGCTCTCCCCACAGCCTCACCTGTTGGCAGAAGAGCTGTGTCTCTAAAGAGGGGTGCTGCGGGAGCAGAGGCTCGGAGGGGTCCCCACTACGCGTCAGAACCGTGGGCTTCACACCGCCCAGGGCCTCCAGGTCTCCGGCGTGACTGTGGGACACACAGGGGACATGGGCTGAGTAAACTATTTGGGCTGGGTTGTTAATAACATCTAGACCGAGACCGAGACCGGTGGTCAGAGAAATTAAGCAGTGTTTCCCAGTGACCAGACAAGAGGGACCCTGGGGCAAAAGGACAGTCAGCCTCCTTTGGGAGGATATTGTGGATGCAAGCAGCCGGTCTCCGTCTGGAATGACCAGGTGGGGCCAGGATGGCTGGAGGGAGGGGCCGTGAGAGCCTGCCCTCCTGAGGACCAGTAGCCCCCACATCTGAACACAGAGATACGGCCGCCCCTCAAGAAGCCAGAGGTAGGGGGCGCCTCAGTGGCTCAGAGGGTTAAAGCCTCTGCCTTCAGCTCAGATCATAATCCCAGGGTCCTGGGATGGAGTCCCACATGGCTCTTTGCTCGGCAGGGAGCCTGCTTCCTCCTCTCTCTCTGCCTGCCTCTCTGCCTACTTATGATCTCTGTCAAATAAATAAATAAAATCTTAAAAAAAAAAAGAAGTCAGAGGTAGGAGCTGTCATGGAAGAAATGTGGGCCCTGGTCTGGTGGGGAAGGGGCCCCCTGGGCCGCCAGGGAGAGCTCTGGGCCAGTGGGCCGTGGAGGTAGGCCCTTGGGCTTCGGAGTCTGGGTCCTGGTGGGCAGGGGCACCTGTGTTGGAGCAGCAGGACCCGGAGCAGCTGGTCTCGGGCCTCAGGCCGGATCTGCTCCTCGTAGATAAACCCATCCAGCAGCTGGTTGGCCACTCCTGCCAGGGAGGTCTCCGGCAGATCCAGGAGGACGGTACCTGCAAGGGATGGAGGGGTGAGCCAGATGGCTGGACGGTGGCCCTCCGGCCCGCCATGGCGCCGCACGCACATGCAGGTCTCGGGGAGGGACCCTGTGGGGACTCACCCTTGGCAAAGGCTTTCTGCAGTTCCAGGAGGCTCCAGAAGGTGAGGTAGGACAGGTGTGGGCGGCTCCAGACCCCGTCCTCCCCGAGGTTCTCCTCCAGCCGCACCCAGTGTGCCGCCTCCATCCACCGCAACTCCTGGTTCTTCTCATCCATCACCAGTTCCTGAAGCTCCACGTACGCCTGCGGCCCCACAAGCCTGAGTCAGTGCCCGGGCCCGGGACAGCACCCTGGGGAGACTGGCAGTCCAGGGCATGGTGGGCGCTCAGCAGGCTCTGAGAGGTGTTTGGAGGAGGCCCAGAGTCCTGGAGCACTCAGGGCAGACCCTGAGCTCAGAATGGATGGGCAGGAGCAGCAGCCTGGATGTGTTGAGTGAGATAAGAAGCGCACGTGCACGTGTGTGTGTGTGTGTGTGTGTGTGTGTGGCAGCGGGGTGGGGTGGGGATATAGCCCTCCGCTCCGGCCCTATTCCCTAACTCCCTGACCAGGCCCTTACCCCATTTCAGAGGCATTTGGAGAACCTCTGGACCAAAAGGGTGATAGAGCAGACCCTTGGGAGGAAAACAAAAAAGGAAGCCTTTGGGGTCATCGGGGGTGGGGGAGGGCTCCTGTCTCCAAGACTGTTGAGTGGGCTCAGCATGCCCTTGGGTTTTCTTGGAGCCAGCTGGTCACTCCCAGGGGCCTTGCTGAGGGCAGATGCAGTTTCCTAACCAGCTAGACAGTCTGATGTCCAAGCAGGGGCCCAGCGGGCCTGGGCAGAGGGGCACGTATTCAATTCTGTGCTTCCCCAAGGAGCACCTGCCGGCCCAGCCCAGGAGCACAGACCTTTGGCAGTCACTTTATCTCAGCCCAGGGAGCTCCCCGCTCAGTGGGAGAGGGATCTATGTCTCCCCCCCGTCCCAGCAGGGGTGTCCTCCTCTCTTCTACCTATTTCCTGCAATGCTCACTCCTCTGCCTGTGTGCGGGGCTCCCCCCTGCTGAAGCTGTGCCCATCCCTCTTCACCTCCCTTCTCCTAGTGGAAGGGTCAGTGTCCCAGGCGATCAGGTGATGCCGGGTGTCCTCACCTCGTGGGGGCCTGCCTGCGATGTGGCGTCTGGGTCTGTGGCCGTTTCGTAGTCTGTGGCTGTTGGCTCAGCGTGGTCAGCTGAAAACCGGAGGTGGGTTAGTGTTGCCCCTCGATAATCCTGCCCTTAGGGTCCTCCTGCATGCCCCACAGTGAGCCTCTGAGACAGTCACGCCTCCCTTACTCCATCCGTGGCTGCTGGCTGGGACCCAGTGCCCGCCCCCCACCCATGCACTGCTGCTCAAGGGTCTGTGGCGCCCTGTGCTCATTCTTGGCCCAGCCTGGCTCTTTCACGCCCCATCCGAGCCTTGTGGAAGACCCTGGGAGTCATCTTCAGTGGTGACAGAGAGGGTCACCTCCAAAGTGGAGAGTTCCAAATGGCAATTCCCGGGATTCTCCTAGGATCTCCTTCCTCTCCTGACACTTTCTGGGACCAGCTTCCCTTCCTTCTTCCCCCCCTGCCTCAGCAATCCCACCAGCCCAGCCCTTCTCCCTGTCTCCAAGTGGAGCTCTGGGAGCCCGGGTGGGGTCTGCTTTATATTGTCCCCCACTCCACACCCCACTCCCAGCCCTCATTTCCCAGAGGGGCCTCTTATCTTCAATACCAATGGCCAGCACTTAAGACCTATTGACAGTAAACAGGTCCCCACCTGGGGCTCCCCAACTGAGACCTTGGCAGGGCCAGGAAGGTTTTCTGCTGCCTCTCTACCCTGGGGGTCCCTGTGGCCCCTGACTCCTCAGGACCTCTAGACCCCCCCAAACAGAATGATGTTCCCAGAACAGGCCTGGTGCCTGGCCTAGAAGTCGGCATGGGATGGACACAGATGGCATGTGGGCTCATGCCCTTGTCCCCGAGGGGCCTGGCTGCCCTGTCCCAAACTGAGGGCCTGGCCATGGGTGACTAGTCCTGCCCCCCCACCCCCCAGTCCCCTCCTGTGATCATTTCAAACAAAACTCTGTTTATCCTTCAATCAGCCAGGATTGCGGGGAGAACTGGCCCTGGGGCTGGTGGCGGAGGGGAGGGGGTGTGGAGAAGGGAGAGGACAAGTTCCTTTACTGTCTCTGTTCGGGGCTCAGCAGCTCATCCCAGCAAGAGAGAGAGTTGGGGCTCACCTGTTGGCTCCTCCACTTGAACCACAGGGACATCTGGGTCTTCATACTCCTCCTGTTCTAGAACGTCCTCCAGCCCCTCTTCATGATCCTCCTATAGGAAGTGGCCGTCAGGGCTGGGCTGGGAAGGGCTTCTTAAGCCACCGTGAAGGTAGGAGTCTGGGGAGTCCCAGAGGCCCCAGATTGGAGCCCTGCAGACACTACGAAAGACTTACCTGCCAGTCCCCCATGGCGCTGTCTCACTTGTCCACTTATCCACAGCGATCTAAGCCCCCAGCATAACCCGTACCACGGGTCCCTGCAGGGGGGAAGCATAGGCTGAGTGAGGCCCAGGCATCCTCCCCCAGAGGAGGCTACATTAGAGTCAAGGGGGACCCCAGGTGTTGAGAGGCAGTGGGGTCAGGGGCAGGAAGCTGGGGGGGGGGGGAGGAGCTAGATTTGTAGGTGTGAGGACAGGTGTACAGGAGGAGCTGGGAGAGCTAGGGCAGGAAGAGGAAACTTGGCTGGCATCAGTCAAAGGCAGTTTGAGAGAATGGGCTGTCCTTCAAATTCACCTCCCTCTTTCATCCACCAGTCCTCATCCTGGCTTCTTTTCCTGTCCATTCCCTGGACTTAGCCAACTCCAGGGGCATCATGACCTGTTCCTTCTTCAAGGAACTTTGTTCCCCTGGGAGTCTTCACAACGTACCCTCTTCTCCCAGAAACAGTTATTTTCTGCTAGGCATGGGGCTGTAGCATCCTTGGGAATGGCTCGCAGGTGTTGAATGAAGTGTCACTGTTTCTCTCCTTCACCCCCTTGTGAACTCCCTTTCTCTTGCTCGCTTCCCATCTGTCTCATTGGCCTTACCAAGCCCTTTCCTGCCCCAGGGCCTTTGCATACACAATTGTCTACATCCTCAGTGCCCCTCTGCCCCTCATCCCTTCTCACATCTCAGCTCTTCAGATTCCCTTTCTGACCACCCTAACATTCACTAGCCCACTCTGTCATTTTCTGGTTTCTTGAGTCATTTGTGTATCTGTTGTTTGAAGATGCTGCTAGAAGGGACGCCACCTGCGTGCTAAGATCCATGTCTCGGTCCCCACTGAATCCCTTACTCCTAGCAGAACAGGTGCCGCAGAGTAGGTGCTCAGTAAGTACATGCTGAGTGGAGGGAAATGTGGCTGTCCCTTGCAGTCTTGGGTCTCTGGGACTGAGGAGTCAGCATGAGTGGGACCCTGTGTCTCAGTTTGCTCAGTGTGCCTCGGGCAGATAGGAAGGTATGCTCACCCCCAGGAAGGTGAGGCCCAGCCCGAGGGGAGCACAGAAGTTCCCTGGGGACTGGATGTGCAGCGGCTCTCTTTCACTCTCACTCAGCAACAGGGATTGGGGTCGGGTGACAAACATGCTCGCCCTGTGCCCACAGGGCACCGAGCAGTGGGAGCTGAGATGAACAAGACACTGTCCCTTCTCACGAGAAGCCCCCACCTGGACTGGGGAGGCAGCCGGGAAGGCGGAAGAGGCCAAGGGCTTCGGGAGACAATATGTGCCTCAGACCAATGAGAAATGAACCGAAGGGGTTGGGTGCAAGGGACCATGTGGCAGGTTGAAAGGTAGGGCGGACTGGTGGGGTTGGG
Source organism: Meles meles (assembly GCF_922984935.1). Classification (NCBI taxonomy): domain Eukaryota; kingdom Metazoa; phylum Chordata; class Mammalia; order Carnivora; family Mustelidae; genus Meles; species Meles meles. The sequence continues at coordinate 45,767,467 of NC_060083.1, forward strand.
GTCGGGTGTCTCTGAGGGGTGACCCCGGGGCTGGGCCGAGAAGCTCTGACGGGATCTGAAGGGCTGGCAGGTGGGGAAGAGTGGCCCGGGTGTGGGCACTAGCGGGCAGAGGGAGGCGCGTGCCAGGCGAGGCTGGCTGCTGTGTGAGGGAACAGGGCGAGGAGGACGTACAGACAGAATGGTCCAGAGACATTTCTTTCTGAGGGCTGGGGGGTGTTGCTGTCCCAAGAGATAGAGAGAAGGAGAGGGCATGGCAGAGCCCCACCAAACTGACAGGGGCAGGGGTCCCTGTCTTGGTAGGGGAAGTGATGACCGGGGGATGGTCCCAAGGACCGAGGACAGGGCCGTCCCTGCACTGGCTTTTGCCCATGAAGACCCTAGACAGGCACCCTTCTCTCTCCCCCTTTTGCCCCCCTCTTTCCTTTTCTCCCACTTCTAATTTTTCTTTCTTCCTTCTCTGGCCATGCCCTCTGCTCTGCCTGGGCCTCAGATCCTGAGAAGTCTCAAGCCTTAGGTGCTAAAGGTCCCACCTGGGAGACTGGGACTCTCCATTTCCTGTCTGAGAGGTGGACTGGGCAGAGGGGTCCTCCAGCTGGAGAATGCTGCATGTCCGCCACTGTCTGGTTGAATAGCCTCTGATGGCCCCCAGCCTCTCTCTAGGCCTCCGTCATCCCATCTGTACAATGGGAGGGCCTTCCCACCAGGGTTCTGAGACCTCAGTGAGAGACAGAAGAAGGGAGACTGGAGGTGCCTGGAGCTCAGCTGGGGCCTTAAAGTGTGCCCCCGTGACCCAGATTGCAGCCCCCATCGGGCCTGGCCCCTGCCGCCCAGCTGCAGGCCATGCTCCGGCACTGATAAGAGCTTGGAACTGGATCGCCTCCCCGAGTCTGGAAGCTCATCAAACACCTGGCCATCCAGCCCGCCCGGGCTAGGCCAGATAAGGGTGAGCAGGGCATCTGGAGCCCCGGAGGTGGAGCACAGCTGGCAGAGGCGGGGCGGGGGGGGGGGCTACCAGATGATGGGGAGAGCTCCCTGGTGGCAGAGCACTGCCTTTGTGCGATCACCGCCCCCACTGCACAGAGCCATCCTGCCTTATCTCTTAGAACCCTCGAGGCACTGTGTGAAGTGGGTAATGTCACTAGCCCCGTTTTACAGATGAGAAAGCTGAGGTTCGGAGAGGTTCACTTGGCAGGTAGGTATCAGAGGCAGGACAAAGGAGGCCAGCCTGCCTGACTCCCACTACCTCTCTCTCCATCGCGCTGAGTTGCCTCCCAGAAGAGAAGACAGCTCTAAGTTGGTCGAGTGCTCGTGGGTTGAAAGCATGGGCTCTCCAGTCGGCCTGCCTGGGTTCGGATCCCAGCCCTGTGACTTACTGTGTGACCGCGCAAGTGACTCAACCTCCCTGTGTCTCGGTTTTCTCATCTGCAAAGTGGGGTAACAGTAATGAACCCTACCTTATGGGGCTGTTGAAGCGCTAAGTTGGTCTATGTAAAGGCCTTAGAACACTGATTGACACGAAGGAGCTCCGGGTCATGTTGGTCATCATTATCACTGTGACTAGGGGCCAAGGTCAGACTTGCTATCTTCCTCTCTCTCTGATCTTGCTGCTTTGTTCCCATGGAATTAGCCTAAGTGCTTTGAAATCCTTGGGTGATGGGGGACTCCTCCTTTCTCTTCAAACACCCCCTAGGCTGGGGACAGGGCTGGGTCTGCCCAGTTGAGTCCCTGAAAGTGTCCCAAATGGAAAACAGGATCAGTGAACAACTGTCCTCACAGAGGGGGGATAGGATGGCCTCTGGGTCCCCATGCATGGCTGGGGGCAAGACCTGGGTCTGTGGGATCCAAGGGGCTCGTAAATAGGAGCCTGACCGGCACCCACACCTGGAGGGGGATCTGACTCGCCCCCTCCAACACCAGCCACACAGACCTCTGCTGCCACGTGCCCGTGTCTTTCTCCCAACACTGCACCCCCGCGCTCCCCAGCCGGAGGTGCCAACGGGCCTGTGCCCTTAGGGGTAACAACACACGTCCTACCGTTCTCATCCCACCCACCAGCACCCCCTTGGAGGTCGGGTGCCTTGGGCCCCCGGGCACGGATTCAGGCTGGGCACTGCAGAAACCTTCAAGACAGGTGCCGCAGGACCACCCACCCCCCCGCCTCCCCAGCCCTGCTTACCTGCTCACGAGCCTCGGGGTCCCTCGGCGAGCTCCTGCAGCTTCGGGTGTCCTCTGCCACCAGCTGAGCTCACACCCGCTCTGACAGCACCTGAGTCCTGGCTCCCAAACCCCGGGGGCAGCTCCCAAACCCCTGACTCATGCCCCCGCCTCCTAATCTGCCCGCCCCACCGTCCCGGGGAGCCCCTTCCCACCCCCCGCCCTGCTCCTTCTGGGTGCCCAGTAAACAGACTTATCTCTCACACACATCTGGACAGCTGTGCGTCTAGCCCACCCCACCCCAGCCGGCCAACCCCCAAGGCCTCCTGCTGCCCTCCTGGCTCCCAGGGATTCTCCCGGGTCTTCCTTCGCCAACTAAGATGTGATGGCTGGGTTCTCGAGCTCTCAGCCTCCTGGCAGGTCTGCTCCAGCTCCTGGGGGTTCCCGTCCTGCCTCTGTCTGTCCTCACTCTGGCCAGGCTCCTCTGCTCTGGCCCCGAGAGACACAGGTGCCTTCTCTCTTCTCTCTCGGTGTCTTCCCTGAACTTACTCTTGCTCTACACCTCGCCCACGGGGACCTGCTCAGTGCATACAAGCTCCAGGCGGCCTCTTCCCCTTCTTGCCCCAGACTAGGGCTCCCTAGCCACCTTCTCCCCAAGACCCTGGATGGCTCCAAAGAGCCGGTCCCAGGGTGCTAAGACGCAGCCACTCAGTCAACCTGAAACAATGTCAGGTCAACAAAAACAACCTTCCCCACACAGAGCTCAGAGCTCACAAAGCAGCAATGTTTGGGCACACTGGCTTCTCTGTCGGCAGCCCGGCCCAGGCCCCCAGGCCAGAGCAGCCCGCATTCTCGGCCCCCGCCGTGCCCCTGCCCACACCCCCAAGCAGGGCAGCTTCTGCTCCTGGGGATGCTAGGCCAGTCACCTGTCCCTGGGCTCCGGTTGCTAGAGAAGCAGACACTGAAAGATGAGTTCAGATGGGCCAGAATGAAGAAAGGCTTGAAAGCAGACAGAGGAGGGGGTTTGTGGATACGGCTCCAGGCACCGAGAGGGAAAACCATCCTAGGCCAGCATCAAAACTCACTGGCTGTGGGACTCTGGGCCAGTGCCTGCCCTCTCTGGGCTTTAGTGTCCTTACTACAAAGTGAGAGCCCCCGGTTCTGTGGCTTCCAGCTTGGGGAAGCTTCCAACTCAGACAGACAGGGTCAGATTAATGGCATATCCAGCAATTTCCCCACCGTTTCCTGGGTCTCGACCATAAATTCATACTGGTCCGAGCCCGATAGAGAGGAAAAGAGGCCACCGCTTCCTCCTGTGTCCAGACACTGGGCTGAGGGCTTCACCTACTCCTTGCTGTCTCCGCAGTTCCCACAAAAGGCAACTGGAGGGACAGAGGAGTCCAGTGGCCTCCCAGTGAAGAGAGGAACCGATGGCCTGATGCAGGCTCTATGCAGGCCCTGGGCCCAGCCCTTCAGATGCGCTACCCCTCTGCGCTCTCTGAGCCCCTCTGAGGAAAGCTCGGCTCCTTGTTGTTCTTCTCTGGACAGTTGAGGAAGCCAGGGCAGGGAGGTACGCTACCGGCCCCAGGCCTCTTGGCTGGGGGAACGGGAGCTGGGCCTTAGGCCCACTCCCTGCCTGATGCTAAGCCCTGTGCTCCCTCCTGCTGCCCTTGGCCCGTCATGCTAGTCGCTAACAGAGGCCCCGGCTGAAGGCAGCTGGGGGATGCCTCCTCCTGCTCCAGGACTGGAGCTCACACTGGACTGGAAGGGTCTGTCTCAAGCCCTGGCCAGCCTGGGGTGCGACAGTGGAGGCAGCAGATGCCAGATGAAGCCCCTGCCCTCACACCCCAACCCAGAGGCCCCGGGCACCTTACCCTTCCGCCCAGCCCAGGAGTGAGAGGCAGCGGGAGGCAGGCGGCAGCATGGGAGCCCCCCTCCCTGGCTCGGAAAGGACAGGCAGCTATGGGGTGGCGGTGGGCACATTTGGCTTAGGAGGACGGTTGGCCCAGCTGTTGGGCTGTTCTGCAGATACCATCCCCTAACAGCGCACCAGATACCCAAGCAGCAGCAGAGCAGATTGGCTTCTGGTTCTTTCTACTCATACCACCTGTTCTGGATCATTCTTACTGCCCTGACTGAATGCCGATGTTTCCCCAAATCTGCCCAACATCGCATTTTGATTGTTTATGCTTTTCCAGGAAGAAAGGATGGCTCTTATTACTCATTTAGTCCAACTTGGACTTCAGTTCATCTGAAGGCTCCACGAGCCTAGCACTGGGTGAGGCGCTGGGCAAATAAGAGAGGGGCTGACCTCCCTTTAGCCATGACCCTGGGCCGGACAGAGATGGTCGGAAATTCTGGCAAGTGGGGGAGTGAAGCAGGGCCCCGGGTGCCTTGGGTGCGTATCTTGATTCCTTCTTCCCATGGAGTCCTTCTTGCCACCTCTTCCTGTCTCCTCACCCCGTTCCCATTTCCTAGTTCTAAGGGAAGAGCCTACCAGGTTCCCCTCCCCCAGGTTCACGGGTGTCATTGTCCAAGTCTGTGCCCATGGAAGTTTGGGAGTTAAGGCCAAGTGTCTTCAGGAACAAGGGAAGCTAAGGGTGAACCCCCGGGCTGAGTCTGCAGAGCCCCACCCTGAACAGTGACTTGGTGCCCTCCCTGTATGGTGTTATTGCAGACCACACAGCCCAGACCACGGACCAGGATAGGTTGCCCCAGAGGGAGAACTTCTCCAGAGGGAGAACTCCCAGAGGGAGTTCAGTTCTCCTGAAGGGATGAGACTTTTTCATTTTCCATCGTCCCAGGATGTAGTCAGTCCTCAGTGAGAGGCGAGGACTTGACAGTGGGCCTTGGAAAGGAGGTTGCCTTCTCTCTCTTGGCCTGAAGGTGGAGAGGCTGAGATTCCACGTGAGGAAGTGGGGCGGGGGGGTTCCATGGCAATTCTCTGAGCTTTCCCTTGCAATGGACTTGGCAATGAGGTGTTAGGTGGAGCAGCTTGGGCCAGTGATCACTGAAGGCAGACATGGCTCATAATCTCACAGCTGCTCTTGGGTACACATTGGATGAGTTTGGCATCTCCCTGCAAGCCCCCAGCAAAACCTTGCTGGACAATTCCCCGGCAAGCCCTGGAGGGACGATCTGGGCCCATGATCACGACAAAGAGGGCTGTGGTTTGCAGTGCCCGCTAAGGGAAGGGAATGTCCAGATGGCATGGCATAACCCACTGAAGGGAGCCAGGAGGTGGCCAGATAGGAGAGGGTCTGGCCAGGTGACCTGGAGGGGCCCATGGGTATTTCCTGGTTAAGATATGACTTCCTCTGCCCTCATGGACTGGGGACTCAAACAGTGAGAAAATGTCCCATGGCTAGAATGTCTGGGTTGCATGGAACTGCTGGGGCAGAAGGCTTTGTGACCTAGATGGATATGTGACTTTGAGCTGGACATATCCCCTCTCCACTCTTGGGTTTCCTCTCTGGGCTGTCGTGAAGGCCAGACGACATGAAGATGGGAACTAGCTTGACAATGTCACCTGCTCCAGACACATGTAAAGTACCCTAGGAGCTATGGGTACCGAATCACAGCATCTGTCCTCAAGAGGTTTATGTCCAGCGTGGAGAGCAGCACATAATCGCAGAGTGCAACGTCAGGGGTATGAACAAAGGAAGGGCGGGCCTGAGGGACAAGCAATTTGGGAAGTGTAGATGTCCCTCTCCCTCTGCCTGCCTCTCTGCCTACTTGTCATCTCTCTGTCAAATAAATAAATAAATAAATAAAATTTTAAAAAAAGAAAGAACAGGGAGTCTTCTTCTTCTTTTTTTTTTTTTTTTAGATTTTATTTGTTTATTTGACAGAGAGAGATCACAAGTAGGCAGAGAGGCAGGCAGAGAGAGAGGGAAGCAGGCTCCCTGCTGAGCAGAGAGCCTGATGCGGGACTCGATCCCAGGACCCTGAGATCATGACCTGAGCCGAAGGCAGCGGCTTAACCCACTGAGCCACCCAGGCGCCCCGAACAGGGAGTCTTCTGAGCTGAGTCTCAGAAAAGTGCCTCAGAAGAGGGAGCAGGGCTTCCCACGTGGAAGGACCGGAGGTGTAAGGTACAGCGTGAGCAGGAGCCGGCCAGGGGTTAATGGAAGTGGGGTAGTAATCCCTGCACATTATGAAGGGACCAGTCATCATTAGGGCAGATGAGGGGAGTGGGGGGAGGAGAACAGGGGAGGCGGGGCATGGGAGTGGAGTTGGAAAGATGCTTAAGGATGAACCAGCCCAGCCTTCCTACCTGGGAGTCCTGTATCCCACCATCTCACTTCTCAGCCACCCCCAGGAGCCTCCCAACTTCACCGGGGCCCCCTAGGAGCCCTCTGACACTCAGAGTGACCTTTTATGTCTATTATTTATTTATTTATATTTTTTTAAAGATTTGTTTATCGAGAGTGTGGGGAGGAGGGGCAGGGAGAGAGGGAGAGAGAATCTCAAGCAGATTCCGTGCTAAGCATGGAGCTGATGCAGGGCTCGATCCCACAACCCTGAGATGGGGACCTGAGCTGGAACCAAGAGTCAGATGATTTGACTGCACCACTTAGGCGCCCTGCAGAGTGATCTTTTAGAAACAGGTCAAAAGGGGTGCCTGCGTGGTTCAGTGGGTTAAAGCCTCTTGCCTTCGGCTCAGGTCATGATCTCAGGGTCCTGGGATCGAGCCCCGCATCAGGCTCTCTGCTCAGCAGGAAGCCTGCTTCTCCCTCTCCCTCTGCCTGCCTCTCTGCCTACTTGTGATCTCTCTCTCTGTCAAATAGATAAATAAATAAATAATCTTTTAAAAAGAAAGAAAGAAAGAAACAGGTCAAAAGACCTCACTCTCCTGTGTAAAATCCTTCATGACTCCCCGCCATGTGGGGTGACACCCACTCCCCACAGCAGGCTGCTCCTCCCCTTTGTCCATCCCCCTGCTCCTCCTCCATTAAGGCGCCTGCATCATTCTTTTCCTTTATAAGATTTTATTTATTTATTTGACACACAGAGAGAGAACATAAGCAGGGGGAGGGGCAGGCAGAGGCAGAGAGAGAAGCAGGCTCTTCACTGAGCAGAGAGCCCAAGGCATGTCTCCACCCCAGGACCCTGGGCTTATGACCTGGGCCAAAAGCAGATGCTTAACGGACTGAGCCATCCAGACCCCCTAGGCACCTGCATCATTCCTGCCTGTCTCTCCCCTCCCTGCCTGGATACTTTCCCTAGTCCCTCCCTGGCAGCTCCTTCTCACCAGGCTTCAGATCAATGTCACCCCTGCAAAAAACCTTCTCCAACCAACCATTTAGAGATAACCCCCCACCACTCCATCACTGTGTCAAGGAAAATCAGGGTGCACTGTGTGTGGGAGAAAACCCAAAATCTTAGTGGTTTAAGCCAAACAGAAGTTTATTTCTCTGTAAAGTAAAATCTGGAGGAAGGAGGTCCCTGGTGGCCGGGTGCTCTGCAGTGTCAGGAACTTCACCCAGGTACTTTCTATTTTTGTGGTATCTTTGGCAAGTGGCTTTCTCTTCGTGGTCCAGTATGGCTGCTTGAGCTTCAGCCATCACTTCTGCATTCCAAGCAAAAGGAAGGAGGAAATGGTCAAGGAAGAGCTGCCATTTCCTAGAGGGTGTTTCTGCTTACATCTCATTAGTCAGAACTTAATCATGTGGCAACAGTCAGCTTCAAGGGAGCCTGGGAAATGTAGTCTTTATTTTGGGAAGTCTTGTGTCCAGAGTTCTAGTACATGGGAAGAAAAGGAGAATGAAAATTAGAGGACGCCTTGTCATCTCTGCCAGAATCATATCACCTGCTAAATCCTCTTCTTTTTCCTACTAGCTGATAGTTTCCTGCTGAATTATATCTCTCCAGTAGCACATAAATTCCACAAGGGCAAGTTTTTTTGCTAGACTCGTCCATCACTGTATCTCCAGAGCCTAGCACAGTGTCTGGCAGAGGTAGGCTCTGAATTTTTCCTGAATGAATGAATGACTCCCCACAATAACTATTTAATAATAAGTATTGTCATTCCCATCTTACAGATGGGGAAAATGAGGCTCAGAGAGATCAAGTAACTTGTCTCTGCTGCCACAGTGTTGTCGTTTCAAGTTTTTCTACCTATCGTGCGGCTCCTCTGATCACTCAGCTCCCCCCCGGATCAAGGTAGAAGCCAAGAAGCAATCACATAGAGTCTATTAGTGCTGTGTCCCTGGGAAATTCCACTTCGAGTTCTCACCACGGCCTGCCCTTAGCTTCTATTGGGATCAGCACAAGAGCTGATTGTTTGGACAGGTTTCTGTAACTGCTGCAAATCACTGGGTGAGAGGACGTTACATAGAAGCCAAGAGTTAGTTCGTCCTGGAGAGATAGGTTTCTTTGTTTCACTTTGTTTCAGTGGAAGGAGAACTACCTACCCATCTTATAAAATCTTCCTACCCCCCAGCCCCCTGGCTGCTACGAAATTTGCAGTTTAAATTATGGGCCTAGAGGCAAACTCACCCTCCAGAGAAAGGCTGGAGAGGGCAGATGGTGTGTGACTTGGAACCAGGGGGCCACGACTTGGGTCTCCACTGATGCTCGGTGAGCAAGACATTCACACTTCCCTGAATCTTAGGCCTGAGGTTGTAAACATATCATCCTTCCCTCCCAGGGCCCTTGGGAGGATTAAATGAGCTACTACAGGGATGCCTGGGTAGCTCAGTTGGTTGGGCAACTGCCTTCGGCTCTGGTCTTGATTTCCGGGTCCTGGGATCAAGTCCTACATCAGGCTCCCTGCTCAGTGGGGAACCTGCTTCTCCCTTTTCCGTTCTCTCTGCTTGTGCTCTCTCGCTCGCTCGCTCGCTCTCTGTCAATTAAATAAATGAAATGTTGGGGCACCTGGGTGGCTCAGTGAGTTAAAGCCTCTGCCTTCGGCTCAGGTCATGATCTCAGGGTCCTGGGATTGAGTCCCGCATCGAGCTCTCTGCTCAGCAGGGAGCCTGCTTCCTCCTCTCTCTCTGCCTGCCTCTCTGTCTACTTGTGATCTCTGTCTGTCAAATAAATAAATAAAATCTTTAAAAGAAAATAAATGAAATGTTTTTGTTTTTGTTTTAAATGAGCTAATACATAGGAAAGCTCTCTAGAAATGCCTCAGTGATGCATAGATGGTTGGCCCTTATCGCATGCAGTGACTGGGCACCCTGCTCACCAAGGCAGAGCTGCAACTGCTCAGGCCCCAGGAATTCTGTGATAAGATCTCCAAGTGGTCAGAGAAAGCTTCAAGGAGGAGGTTTCTTTCCAGACAAGTGGGACTGTCTGGTGCAGAACCTTGACAGTGCAGTCTCTCTCCCCTGTAGCGCTAGCCCCTTCCATTTCCCAACCCAGCACGTCCTGGTCCAAATCATCCTTTTTCGTTCTTTCTCATCCAACACTGACCCCATGGTCGAGCCTCTGTCCCCAGGGGTAGCACAGCTCATGGACAGCACGCAAATCCCATAGACGAAGGGCTCTGGAATGAGGAAGAGTTTAGACTTGGGACAAACTTTTTCCCATTAACCAGCAACCTCTGACCCTCTGCTTCCTCAGCCATACAGAAAGACTTGGTTACAGGGGCACCTGAGTGGCTCAGTCGTTAAGCGTCTGCCTTTGGCTCAGGTCATGGTCTCGGGGTGCTGGGATGGAGTCCCCGCATCAGGCTCCCTGCTCAGCGGGGAGCCTGCTTCCCTCCCCCCCATTCCCTCTCCCACTGTGTCTCTCTCTGTCAACTAAATAAATAAAATCTTAAAAAAAAAAAAGGAAAAACGACTTGATTACAGGGCACAAAGACCCCCTTCAAAAAGGTGAGCTGTCTTACAGGCTGTTCTTTGTTAATCCTCCCAATTTTTGAATGAAGTGGGCCACAGAGAGGTCAAGTCGCTTCCCAGAGGTCACCCTGCTCATAAGCGTGGAAGTGGACCGGGATTCCCACGTAGGCAGCCACGGATGGCGACGAGGAGGGAAAACCCTTAGGGAAACAGCTCTTTTCAGTCAGTGAGAGTTCCAGGGCTGCCACAGGGAGCCAGGGAGCCCTGCAGGACCCTCAGGCTCAGGTGGGGACAGTAGCCTCACTAGGCTTACAAGCTTAGGCCTGGAGGGTGGGCTGGACAGACGGGCCAGCCCCTTCCTTACCCCTTTCTTTGGGCTGAACCCACATTGGGGCCTGAATTCTGCCACACCCCCCCCCCCCACCTAGGACCCAGACAGTGGTGGGGGTGGGGGAGGACAGGATGCAGGCTTGTTTGTGGGGGGAGCTCCACACCTTGGGGGAGGGGCAGAGAACCCACAGGTGAGTGGGCTGGAGAGAGGCCTCACACCTGGGCACCCCATGCGTGCCACGCACGCATGGGCATGGGCGGAGGAAGCGAGGAGAGCGGCCCCCTCTTCCTCCCTTTGGGGCTAGGGGACTAAGGCACACAGGGACCCACGCACAGGCTCCAGGGACCGCCTGACCCTGGCCTCCCTCCCTACTCCACTCCCAGCCGCTCCTGGCGACCTCAGGATAAAGTCCAAATTCTTCCTTCTGACCCGGTTTCTGTTGACCTCCTGGCCTGGCCTCTTGGCTGTGAACTTGCTTTTGATTTCCAGGTCCTGCCCGACTAGTCTGGTCTCTGCACTCTCCTTTCCCCTGGCTAAGTGTTTAAAATTGAGCTCCAGTCCCTCTGGCCACCTCCCCTTTGGTTGACTTGCCACTGTGCCCCGCTTTGTGGCTGCTCTTCTCTGTGTCTTCTTGAGGGGACCTCCATGGTGCTCTTCCTCCCCTTCCCGAGGGCCCCCTTTGTGACTCAGTCCCCCTCTGCTTACAGGGCAGGCCCGCACCCCGTAGGAGCTCGGAACTAGGTGGGGTGGAGGCCGCCTACGCCTTATCCGGGCTATTGAGGATCATTAATCTCCACTGGGAAGCTGCCTGCCCTCCCCCCTCCTTTCCAGGCCTACTCGGAAGTATGGAGGAGCCTCCTTCGCTGCGGGGGCGGGGGGCGGGGGTGGGGGTGGGGAGAGTAGGGGGTCAGCTCGAGGCTGATATATCCTTCTGGACCCGGAGGATCCTTGATGCCAGGAGCCAAGGTAAGCAGGGTGCCACGGGTAGACGGCCAAAAACTGCTGTGTGAGAGGAACCCCAGCATTAAGGCGGGGACTCCCCCAGTCACCTTCTCCGTGCCTTTTATTTTAAAGGAAAGTGCTGATAGAATGCATAAGGCTGCAGTTGTGACTCCACAAGAGACCACAGTAAGCGATGGCCGCAGCTCCACACCTGCTGGGCGGGGGCTGGAGGAGCGGGGGAGGGGGGAGAGAGAGGGGGGCGGGGGGTGGGGTGGGGGAGAGAGGCAAGAGGGGGGAGAGGGGAGGAGGCGCAGGAATTCGTTCCTATTCAGTCGCCGGTCTGGGAAGACAGCCGCTGGCACACCGAAGCAGGAGAAGGACTGGGGGGCCCTCCTCTTCCATCTTCCCTCCATCTTTCCTGTCTTGCCCTGACTTGTCTCTTATGTGAGTCCCCTGGGGTCTCTCTGTGTGGCTGCCCCACGTCTGGGCAGGTAGGCCTCCCTGTCTGGGCCTCCCCTTCCAGCAGGGGGAGGGGGGGTTTCTCTCACCATCTCTCCTGGAGGAGACGGATGGCTCCTCCAGCCAAGGGCCAGGCCTGACGTAAGAGACAGCTCCTCCCTCCTCCAACAGTTCCATCCCTTCTCTGTTCCTCCTATCTGCTCAGCCAGATGTTTGGCGCCTCTGGCTGACAGCTGATGGCAGGGTCTGTCAGGTCTGGGCCTATGGGTGTGTTCCTGTGTGTGTGTGTGTGTGTGTGTGTGTGTGTGTGTGTGTGTGTTTTGCAGGGGAGTTGTGGTTAAGCCAATGGCTTTGGAGTCAAACCAACTGCATCTGGGCTCTTACTAGCTACGTGCCCTTGAGTAAGTTCCCAGATATTATTAAAGTCTCAGATCCTTCATCCATAACATCCAGCCTCCCAGAGAGGTTATGAGATAGTATGAGATTTTGTACAGGAAGCCCTGTAGAAAACTCCAGGCTCACAGTCGTGTTTGATAATTAGTTGCTATTAGTCCGGTTAGGAGAAAACCCTAAGTCAGCACAGGGGTCTCTTGAGGGAGGCCTCCAGATGCTGGGCCCTGAGGGGGTGATATTCCCAGCGGGTGGAGGTAGATGCCCAAAGCCTGGGCTGGTGGGGAAGGAGAAATACAAGGTCTCTGGGTTCAAAAACCCCAGACCCTAGCTTCTCCTCCTTTGCCAACTCTCTACATCAGGGGACATTGAGCTGCCCATCCCCAGTCCCAACAGGAAGACTGAGCTCTGGGGACAGTTTGTGGGGGAACCTTCAGAAACCTCTATTCCTCCATGTGCCTCTGTGTCCCTGGGTGGGGAGGCCACCATGTTCCAACAGACTCATTTCAATAGCGGCTCTTCCTACAGCCTGGAGGAGGGCAGGGAGCCGGGAAATCCAAGCTCATCAACACCGACACCCACCCCGCTTCCTTATTTCTTTTTGAATATGCGATGGAACAACCAATCAGGACCCAGAGCCTCAGCCCTGCCCCCCCCCCCCCACTGGTTAATTTCAACTTGGGCCTGACCCATGGGGCAGAAGGGGCCCTGGGTGGGGCAGGATAGGGTGGGGTTGGGTGGGGAGTAGGGAGTAGTGTCTGCAGGGCCCAGGCCCCTATCTCAGAAGCCAGCGCTGTCAGCTGGGAGACTTCAGAGGGGACATTAATTCATCTTGCCTTGGAGAAAAAATACTGGGTCTGATAGGGGTGGGAAGTGGAGGATGGGGGAAGTGTTTCCAGTCCGTGCCTCAGTTTGTCTTCCAGAGAGCTGGAAGACAGCAGGTTTGCTAAGCCTCGACTCTGACAAGGCGGGGACTTAGTTCATTTATTCACACAGGGAATAGGTCTGTAACATTTATTTTACCCTATAATGTGTCAGGCACCATGCTAGGTGTTTGGAGATACAAAAGCTTCAAACCCATGCTGTGGGGCCTGGGGCCTCAAGTCTGGGAGAGTAAACCCCACGGTCCTGGGGCTGTGCAGGGAACGGCAGCAGCCAAGAGGCCGTGGGAGCCTGCCAGGCATCCTGGGCCTATAAACCTCAGGATGAGCAGGAATTCTCGTGCCATCCCCCGCCCCCCCCCCCAACTGTGATGTAGCAGAGAGGTATACAGATGAGCTCAAAGCCTTTAGGTGTTGCATAGGACCCACCAATCTCAAATGCCAGGATGGTCAGCCCCCTCCTCCATCGGCCTCCTCTGCCCAGCAGCCCCCGAAACCTTGCACGATCCCACCACAGGGGTGTCCTCTCACATCCAGGACTCTGCTGCTGGAGGTCCTCACTCAGACCACATGTAGCCCAACACCCAGGCTGCTCTCTCTAAGCTCCCTCTCCTCATTTTGTACTTTAAAGGCAGAGTTTAGATCCCTGGAAAATACCCATTACTTGGGGTGCCTGGGTGGCTTAGTGGGTTAAGCCTCTGCCTTCAGCTCAGGTCATGATCTCAGGGTCCTGGGATCGAGCCTCATATCGGGCTCTCTGCTCAGCAGAGAGTCTGCTTTCCCCTCTCTCTCTGCCTGCTTCTCTGTCTACTTGTGATCTCTCTCTGTCAAATAAATAATAAAATCTTAAAAAAAAAAAAAGACAGAAGAAGAAAGAAAGAAAGAAAGAAAGAAAATACCCATTACAAAGAAGCTTCAGTTGGCCTGGTAACCAGACATATTATGTTTGGAAATAACTTTATTTGTGTATGTTTTGCTGATTCGTCAAGGTGTGTAAAGTGTCCCCCCACATCAGCCATGTTTTCTTTACGGTGCCTCACTGTGTAGAGTCACGATGGCCCAGGTGACTTAGCTCATATTCCAGCTCTAGCATTTTCCAGCTGTGTGACCTTGGGCAATTTACTTCACTTCTCTGGGCTTTAGTCCGCTCAGATGCCAGAATGGAAGCAGGTGATGTCTAGAACCTTCTTCCTGGGGTTGTAAGGATCCATGGAATACAGCATATAATGCAGGTCAGACAGTGCCTGGCACATAGTAAACGCAGTAGTCAGCGTTCCCTAGTTTCATTGTCATTGCCAAAAGACAATTCGTGCTTCTGTTTAGAGAAAGAAAATATTGAGAGAAATTTAATTTGTCAAATTCCTGATTTGGGTGAATTTGTTGTGTGAGTATCAGAGAGATGTTGATTGCTTAAAGCACTAGCAATTCCTCAGTAGATTCAGAAGGTTAATAAACAGGACATGAAACCAAGTTTGCTACTAGTGAGGATTTCTCTCCACTAGTAAAGGCCCTTGAACTTTAATGAATTTAATAAATAACCTCTTCCACCCCCAAGTCCTGTAAACTTATCTGTAGTGACACTGCCTGCCCTCCAGGGGGCTCAGGCTGTTCCTTGGGACTCCCTACCCCTCCTGAGCACACCGCCACACACCCCCCACCACTTCTGGGCTTCCTCAATGTCATCCCTCCCCCACACACCGTCTTGTCTACAGCCCTAAATGAACTTAAGCCTATCCCATTAAAATAACCGACCTTCTCTTGACTCTACAATGATTGCCCTGTTGCTCTCCCGTTCACAGCTCAACTCCTCTTCCTCACCTCTCATTCCCTCCTCTGCCCAAGACTGTCCAGTGTCTTCCCATCTCCCCTTTCCACTAATAACCAATTAGTTGCTAAATCTAATGGACACTGCCCAGCTCCCCAGCTGGATTTCTCTGTAGCATTTGACAGGTGCAGCCTTTCCCTTTTTGGAAATATGTGCTTTTAGTTCCCCTCCTATCTCTTTGATGGTTTCTTCTCTATCTTCTAAGCTGACTCATCTTCCTCCTATCACCTCCCCCCATGTCAGTGCTCCCCAAAGTTTGTCTTTCCTGAGCTATCTTTTCCTTACACTCTGCACACTTTTGTAACTTGGTCTTCTTCCAAGTTGCCCTATCTCAGCCAATGACATTCCCATCCACCCATTGCTTAACCCAGAAACCCGGGAGTAATCTGGCCAATCATCAAAGAGCTATCCATTGGCTTCCCTATAACTGATGACCTTTTTACAACCCAAATCAGAGCCTGTCATTCCTTGCTAATGTTCAAATCTCATAGCTCTAACTTCCAGTTTCCTTCTTCCTCTCCATTCCCTGCATTTAAGCGGTAAACTACATGAAGATCGTGGATGATTATCACAGGGCATGGCACACATTAGATGCTCAATAAATGTTTGTTGAATGTGCCTGCCGATGCCGAAAGGTATAGCGAAGAAGATGTGAAAATACATACCATGTAGTTCCCAGTGGTCCAACCTAGAACAATTTGAGGAAAAAAGTAAAGTAGCATTGGATTATAACCCAAAGTATAAAATAAATATCTATGAGTCTATATTGATATATTTAAATGGTTGAGTAAATTAATAAATGGAGGGGAAGAGATAAATCTCCCAAGCAGAAGAATTCTAGATAATATATATTGATACTTGGGGCGCCTGGGTGGCTCAGTGGGTTAAAGCCTCTGCCTTCAGCTCCGGTCGTGATCCCAGGGTCCTGGGATCGAGCCCCGCATCGGGCTCTCTGCTCAGTGGGGAGCCTGCTCCCCCCCCCTACCTGCCTCTCTGCCTACTTGTGATCTCTGTCAAATAAATAAATAAAATCTTAAAAAATATAGATAGATAGATAGATAGATAGATACTCCATTCTTCAGGTGTAGGCAGTGAAGGGACTCCCTTCAAAAAGACCACAGTTTGGGAAGTGTGGGGGGGGTGGGAGGGGAGGCACATAACTTTACAGGGGAGTAACCTGAGAGATGCTACCTCAGCTGTGAGGTAGGTCAACATCACCAGCCATTAATTATGTTGATAGTATGTATACTTGATGTGATGGGATGAATATGGGACTCCATGATCTTCCTTCCTAAAACTCATAACCTCTCATCATGAGAGAAGCATTAGACCTGTTCCAACCGAGCAGCAGCGTCATGGGTTCGTTCTACATGTCAACTTGACTAGTCTCGAGTACTCCATCATTCAGTCAAACCCTAATCTGGGTGTTGCTGTGAAGGTAGTTTGTATATGGGATTAACACCTATAATCTGTTGACTTTAAGTAAAGCATAATATGGATGGTCCTCTCCGATCAGTTGGAAGGTCTTAAGAACAGAAGTAAGGGCTCCCTGATGGACAAGAACTTCTGCCTGGGGAACTTCTGCAGTGTCAGCCCCTGCCCTTAAGACTGTGGACTTGGGGCGCCTGGGTGGCTCAGTGGGTTAAGCCTCTGCCATCAGCTCAGGTCATGGTCTCAGGGTGCTGGGATCGAGCCCCGCATCGGGCTCTCTGCTCAGCAGGGAGTCTGCTTTCCCATCTCTCTCTGCCTGCCTCTCTGCCTGCTTGTGATCTTTCTCTCTGTTAAATAAATCTTAAAAAAAAAAAAAAAAAGACTGTGGACTTGCCTAACCAGCCCCCAACTGAGTAAGTGAATTTCTTCATGATAAAGCAGTAAATCAAATGTACCAAATATAAATATTTATATGTATTTATATCTAAATATCTATATGTATTTATTAATATATAAAAATCTATCTATAAATGTCTAACATATATTTATAAATATATAAACATATATATACATATATATGTTCACAGAAAGAGGAGACATGGTTATATATCTCTGTCTGTACATCTCCATCTGTCTGTCCTACTGGTTCCCATGGGTTAAAGAAGAAACCAAAATGGAAATTATAAAATGTTTTGAACTGAACGAAAAAGTATTTGTGGAATATGGCTAAAGCAATACTCAAAAATTATGGCCTTAAATGTACATGTTGGAAAATAAGTTTATAATAAACAACTTAAGTACAGTTTCTATAATTTACCAGGAGAACAAGATGAGTCCCTTAAAAGTAGAAAAAAATAACTAAGAGTAAAAATACATAAAACCCAAAATAAAATATCATAGACAGAATCAGTAACAACAAAGTTAGTTCTCTTCAAAGGTCAATAGAGGGGCGCTAGTGTGCCTCATTCGTTGGGCATCTGCCTTCGGCTCCTGTCACTGTCCCAGGGTTCTGGGATAGAGCCACGCATACGCATCCGGCTCCCTGCTCCGCAGGAAGCCTGCTTCTCCCTCTCTCTCTCCCCTGGCTTGTATTCCCTCTCTCACTCTGTCAAATAAATAAAATCTTTAAAAATAAATAAAATAAAAGATCAATAAGATTTAAAAATTTCCAGTGCAATTTATCATGAAAACAAAGATCTCATATTGCAAATATCAGAAATGAAAAGGTGATGGGGTGTCTGGCTGGCTCTTTTGGAAGAACATTCAACTCTTGATCTTGGGGTTGTAATTTCAAGCTCCACGTAGGGGATAGATATTACTCAAAATAAATAAATAAATAAAATTTTAAAAGATTTTATTTATTCATTTGACAGAGATCACAAGTAGGCAGAGAAGAAGGGAAGCAGGCTCCCTGCTGAGCAGAGAGCCCGACCCCACCGGGGCTCCATCCCAGGACCCCGAGATTATGACCTGAGCCTAAGGCAGAGGCTTTAATCCACTGAGCCACCCAGGTGCCCCAATAAATAAACATTTCAAGAAAAGAAATGAAAAGGTAAACTTCACTACCAAATTTAAGGACATTAAAAACAAGAGGATATTATGAATAAATTTATGCCAAAATTTTTAAATTTTCAATAAAATGGACAAAGTCTTAGAAAATTATGATTTAAAGAAAAGAAAATTGGGGCACGTGGGTGGCTCAGTGAGTTGAGCCTCTGCCTTCGGCTCGGGTCATAATCTCAGGGTCCTGGGATCGAGCCATGGGTCTGGCTCTCTGCTTGGGAGGTGCCTGCTTTTCCCCCACCCCCTGCCTACTTGTCATCTTTGTCAAATAAATAAATGGAATCTTAAAAAATATATAAAAATAAAGAAAAAAAATTATGACTTCAACCAACTCAAGAATAAAAAAGGGAATTCTACCTCATCCAGATGAAGTTAGAAGGATTAGGCTCACTGTCTTGGTGTAAACAACTAGAAAACTAGAAAAGATATATGAGACAACAGTTTTAGAGACTGATGATAGGCAGTGCAGGGCCGAGAGCTCTAGAAGAAGGGGGGAAAACAAATGAGCCCTATGATTGTCCCAGTTTCTGCCTAGGGGCACTGTCAAGACCACAGTGCTGGGACATTGTCCTGAAGTTGAGATGAGAGATCAGAGCTTGGGGAAGCTGTAGCAACTGGAATTTGCTAAATGGAATACTAAAGAAAAAGGAGTTATGCATTGAAAGAGCTCCAGAAATATGCATCAGATTATCCTAGAGACTGCTGTTGAATACTAAGCCATGAATATGAGGGTAAAATTCCTTACATCTGAGATAGTGAGCTCAGAGATTAAGACTTCAGAGATTACAGAAGACTAGGATATAGTTAAGTTCTGGCCACCCAGAGTGGAGAATACTTGTTAAAACACTCAAGACACTCAGTAGAAACTCCAGAAAGGTAACAAACACTTTAGCAGTAGGGTCATTTTAACCTTAGAGTAAAGGCAAATTTAGACCTTCCCTAACATCTTAAAAATACGCTTCAAAAGAATTAAGTTTATCATGAATAAGTTAACTAATTGCCTGTTAGAACCAAGTCCAGCATTTTGGAAAACAACAAAATCCAGCACCTTGAGAAACGCAATAAATCGTGGTTTGAGAGAAAATGTTTGCCACATAGGTATCTGACAAAAGGCTTGTATCTAGGCTATGTAAAGAGCTCCTGCAACTCAATAATGAAAAAGGCAAACAACTCAATAAAAAACACTGGCAAAAGACTTGAACAGACACATCACACATGTATAGAAATAAATGGTTAATAAGCTCATGAAAAAGCTCAACATCATTAGTCATCAGAGAAATGCAAATTAAGTACACAATGAGATATCACTACATACTTACTTAAGTGGCTAAAACGCAAAGAGATCAACAGCACCAAGTGTTGGAAAGGAGGTGGAGTATTGGAAATCTTACACTTTTATACATTGTACAAACTGTACAACCACTCTGGAAAAACAGTTTGGCAGTTTCTTTAAAAGTTAATCATATACTTATCTTATGATTCATTTATTCACTCCTAGATATTTATCCAAGAAGATACGAAATATACGTTCACAAAAACCTTGAATGAGAACATTCATCAAAGATTCGTTCATAACAACCAAAAAACTAGAAACAGTTCAAACGTCTATCAATAGGAGAATGACTAGACAAACTGTGGTATACTTCTCATCAATAAAAATAAACAATTACTTACCCATGCTTCGACATCAGTGAGTTTCAAAAGCATCACACTGAATGAAAACAGCCAGTGCCAAAGAGTATTTATTTATTGTATGATTCCATTTATATAAGGTTCTAGAATAGGCAGAATTAATCTATGGTTCTAGAAATCAGTAGTTGCTTCTGTGGTAGTGGGGAGTAACTGGGACAAAGCACAGGAGAATGTTCTTGGGGTTATGGAACTGTTCTGGGTTCTTTTTTTTTTTTAAGATTTTATTTATTTATTTGACAGACAGAGATCACAAGTAGACAGAGAGGTAGGCAGAGAGAGAGAAAGGGAAGAAAGCTCCCTGCTGAGCAGAAAGCCCGATGTGGGGCTTGATCCCAGGACCCTGGGATCATGACCTGAGCCGAAGGCAGAGGCTTTAACCCATTGAGCCACCCAGGCACTCCTGTTCTGGGTTCTTAACTGGTATGATGTGGGATACTTGACTGCATCTACCTATTAAATTAGTGAATGGCATGCTCAAAATGTAAACATTTTGCTATCTATAAATTACACCTCAATAAAGAAGAGCCATGGTGGGGTACCACCGCCCACTTACCATATTGGCTAAAATGAAAAAGAATATAAATACTAAATCTTGGCAACTATATGAAGCAAGTGGACCTCTCACACATTGATGATGGGGATGTAAAAAATGGTACAATCACTTCAGAAATTTCTTATAAAGTTAAGCACATACTTCCCCCATGATCTAGCAATTCCATTCCTAGGTTATACCCAAGAGAAACAAAAAATTTAATTACAAGTATTGAAAATGTATACAATACTATTTGTAGTAGTGTTAGCCAAAATAGTAAAAAAGAATCAAAATAATCCCAATGTCCCAATCCCAAGTGAGTGGACAAATAAATTGTGTTACAGCCATACAGTGGAATAATACACATTACCCACTGTATTTATCCACGGATCTCCACCAGCAATAATGAGGGCTGAATTAATGATACTTGCAACAACATGAATGAATTTCCAAAATGTTACACTAAGTGAGAGAAGCTAGACACAAAATCGTATCTCCTATATGATTCCATTTAAGTGAAATTCTTTTAAAAATCAAAACCAAAAACTAGTCTACAGTGACAGAAAGTAGATAAATGACTGCCTGAGGCGAGGTGTGATGCAGAGGATTGACAGGGAAGAGGCACAAAGAAATCTTTTTGGTAAAAAAAAAAATCTTTCTGGTGATGGAAATATTCCATATTTTTGCTGTAGGTTATATATTGGTCAAAACTCACCAACTTGTAAAATTAACATGGGCACATTTATTGTGTGTAAATTATTCTTTGATGATGTTGATTTTTAAAAATGGAGAAACCAAGTGACAAAGTCAAAATAAAACACTAAGAATAAAAAGAATAGACAGAGTATCCAAATAATCCACAACTATTAAAGAAATTGGATCAGCAGTCAAAGACAGTTCCATGACCGGATAGCTTCATCACCAAATTCAGCAACATATTCAAGAAGCAAATATTTCCAAAGATTCACAAATTATTCCACAAAGCATAAAAAATAAGGGGGTATGTCTTAACTCATTTAACAGCATAATTTTAATACCCAAACCTGGCATGGATAGCACAAGGAAGGAAAATAACAGGTCAATCTTACACATTATCATAAATTTTTATGGAATATATATTATACATATGTAATGTATAAAATAAATATATAAAAGATAATACACCATGACCAAATTGGCTTATCCTACAAATGGAATTTATAACATTAGAAAAATCAGTTAAGGGGCGCTTGGGTGGCTCAGTGGGTTAAAGCCTCTGCCTTCAGCTCAGGTCATGATCCCAGGGTCCTGGGATCGAGCCCCACATCGGGCTCTCTGCTCAGCAGGTAGCCTGCTTCCTCCTCTCTCTCTGCCTGCCTCTCTGCCTACTTGTGATCTCTGCCTGTCAAATAAATAAATAAAATCTTAAAAAAAGAAAAAGAAAAGAAAAATCAGTTAATGTAAATTGCCACATGAATATGAAAGTGTAAAAAACATATATTCATCTCAGAAACAAAATGAATTTGATAAAATTTGCCATCCATTAATGATTAACACTTTGAGCAAACTAAGAATAGAAGGGAACTTCTGTAACCTGATAAGGAATATCTATAAAAAACCTACAGCAGGGACGCCTGGGTGGCTCTGTTGGTTGAGCGACTGCCTTCAGGTCAGGTCATGAACCTGGAGTCCTGGGATCAAGTCCCACATCGGGCTCCCTGCTCAGCAAGGAGTCTGCTTCTCCCTCTGACCTTCTCCCCTCTCATGCTCTCTCTCTCTTTCTCAAATAAATAAATAAAATCTTAAAAAAAAAACCTATAGCAAACATTACACTTAATAACGAAATCTTTCCTTCTGAGGTCAGAAACAGGGCAAGGATGCTTGTTACGTGGTGAGGAAAAAACAAACCTGTTTTTGCAAGTGACCTAATTGTATCCAGACAATCCAAATGAAGCTACAGGTCAATTATTTCAGCTTATAGAATTTTTTAGTAAATTAGCAGCATCAGCTTAAAAATGAATTGCAC
Organism: Meles meles; assembly: GCF_922984935.1. Classification (NCBI taxonomy): domain Eukaryota; kingdom Metazoa; phylum Chordata; class Mammalia; order Carnivora; family Mustelidae; genus Meles; species Meles meles. The sequence continues at coordinate 45,789,456 of NC_060083.1, forward strand.
AAAGACAACTCAATTAAAAAATTGTCAAAGGACTTGAATAGTGAAGATCTACAAATGACCAATAAACATATGAAAAAATATTCAACATCATTAGTCATTAGGAAAATGCAAATCAGAGCCACTATGAGATACCACTTCATACCTGCTAGGATGACTATTATAAAAAAATGGAAAGTAGCAAGTGCCCGTGGAGAAATTGGAACCCTCATATATGACTGATGGGGATATAAAATGGTTCAGCCACTGCAGAAATGGTTTGGCTGTTCTCAAAAAGTTAAACATAGAATAACCATATGACACAGCAATGCAAAAGAATTGAAAATAGGGACTCAAAATAGATCCCAGATGGCCATTTTGGTCTTTCTGTCCATTACAGTAATTATGTCCACCTTGACTCTAGTGGTTAAGGGCCATCACTTGGCCTCTGTTCTGGGCTCCTGTCGTAACTGCTGACTCTCGGAAGCCCACTCTACAGTATTTTCCACTACCATCAACTTTCGCGTGGAGAGCAGAGCCACTACTGAGCTACATATGGTGCCAGTGCCCCCCAACAACTAGCCCATTTCTTATCACTCTACTGAGGGAAGTGTCTCTGAACCTTCATGAGGAGCACAGGAGGCTGGAGGGTTCTCTGGTCACATACAATAATAATTTCATTCCGGTGTGCCCACCTCTCTGCCTTTGAACCCCTTCCCCGGTACTCTGCCAAGGAAGTTCCGGCATTTCCTCCTCATTTGCTGTAATGCATAGATTTCCTAAACTTTGAAGATCTATGCCAGTAGCATATTCCAACTGGCTTTGGATGTCTTTGCCAAGCCTTTAAAACGTTGAAGTCTCAGTCATGGTAGTATATCCCAGATCAATAAACTCTCCATTATCCAGACTTATTTATATTCCACCCCCTGGCCCCAGTCCAGCACCCTCAAGATCCATTCCCAAGCGTGTTCTCTCAATTTCTGCTGCTACAGGTTAGCCAGATCCTATAGTCTTTTGATGAATAATCCCTTTCTTCCCATTGCTGGGACAATACTTCCCCAACTTGGTTCATGGAGACGTGTGACCACAGTTATTGGTTTAGAATCACAGAGGGGGTCGGGGTCCGATCTTGAAGAGGGCATGTATCATCTTGCGAGGCATTTGCCTCAGGGGAGAACTTTGCATGGTATCCAAGCAAGAAGAGGCTGCTCTCTTCCACCAATGAGAAGAGGCTACTTCTGTTGGCCCAAAGGGTTCAGGAAAATCTGGGTCTTCCTAGACAGATGATCCCATACCAGGTCTGAGGGTCCTACTCCTTCTCTACTAGGGTCATGTCTTGCTGCATCTTTAAACATATCATTCTGCTGTTCTCACATTCAGATTATGGGATTGATTCTCAGCCCATCTGCCCAGCACAAGCTGCAGATGAAAGTTCCCTTAAATGCTGCCATAAAGGCTCTTACACCCTGAGTTGATAGTTGGCTGAAGTGAGTCTCTCATTGTTGTCTTTTAGCACTTTGATGGCATTTAACAAATGCATTAACTGGCCAACTCCACAATCCTTGTAATCATCATTTCCCTCTTATATCCCAAATCCTAGTAGTGCATCCCCACATTCACCATGGCGGGAGTGATGATGATGTGTGGCACTTTAGTGGATGTCAGGGCTCCACGTACCTCAGCAATGGAATCCTTATTGCCATCTGGAAGGTGAGTGGTCCAATTCCAGAATCCTATTCTGGAGATCTGCTTCCTGGGACCACCTCAGACACCAGCTGTATTTTGGGGGGTTGCCCTAGAAGTAGAACCTAAGTCAAGGATTCAAAAGCAAGTATTTGAGAAATGATGTTAAGAACCACCAGGAAGCAGGTGGGAAAGTAACACCGGGGAGAGGAGGCCAATAAAGGGTATACTGTCAAGCAAGGTAAGCATGTGAACCACGAGAGTTTAAAATCCTGTTGGGAAACTCAAGGAATCAGGAATCATTGAGCCTCAGGACCATCCCACGTGAAGGCTGAGGGAGGTGAGGTATTTATTCACCGATCCCCAACCAGTGTTCCCTGAAGTTTGCTCTGGATGGGAGTACCATTCCCCAGGACTTTCAGACTGCCCAGTGTTAATAAGGCAGGCTTCAGTGGCCAGAGAAAAGCCCTCAGGGAAAGAACTGCAGTTTTTCTGGCAGTTGGAGTTTCTTCCAGTGTACCCAAGGGCCTGGGGAATGGGGGAGGAGCGTGGAGAACACTGACTACACCAAGGGAAGAATCCTTTTAAGAGCTGCAACAATGGTTCCACTCAGCTGGAGATTAAGGCTTGCTTGGGGCTCAGGGCACAGAAGGAGGTTACCTTCTGGAGTGACTATCCCAAATACCAAGGGTTATTGAGTTGCCGCTACACAATGACGATAGGGAGGACTATGTCTAGAACTCATGTGATTCTCTAGCATGGCTCTTTCTAACTTCCAATACTGAAAGTTAAAGAAAACAACAACAACAAAGGAACTCAATTCTGAGGACTTAGATTCATGAAGAAGGAAGGTTTGGTCACCTGACCTGGTTAAAAAACAGTAATAACAAATTGAGGTTTTGGCTAAGGGCAAAGTGAAAATGAAATGAGTCATGAGAGAAGAGAAGAGTTATAAAGATCAACGTATGACAAGTTACGGAAATAAGGATTGTAGAAGCTACTGGTATTTTCTTTTTCCTTTTAAGATTTATTTGAGAGGAGCACCTGGGTGGCTCAGTCGGTTAAGCATCTGTCTTTGGCTCAGGTTATGATCTCACGGTCCTGGGATCAAGTCCCCCCCATCAAGCTCCCTGCTCAGCGGGGAGTCTGCCTGTCTCCCTCTCCCTCCGCTTGCTCTGTCTCTCTCAAATAATCTTTTTTAAATAGGAGACACTAGAGAGAGATGGAACGTAGGAAGAAGGGAGAAGAAACTATCTCCCCATTCTTCTGGTTTTGTCCAAAGTTGCTCTCTTGTTGGAAGTAGGCTCCAGCCCTCGGCTTCTTCCTGCATGCCAAGAATCAGCTTTGTAGATGGCTCCTTTGAGGACTAAGCAGCAGACCACTGATGACTCTGCCTGAGTAGAGTCCTACCTGTGGGCTTTTTGGGTGTAGTAATCCCACCTCTTCTTTTGTTCCCTCAGCCCTTGTTACTTCATCTATTACTAGTTCCATGGTGTCTCAGTGTTCTCTTTCTCTTTTTGCTTTTAGTCTTCCAACTCCTGTATAACCGATTCCTTGTATTAAATCTCCTCTATCTGAAATGCATGATACAGTTTCTATTTTTCTTACTAGGCTCCAGCTGATACACAAAGTTACCCTCAATGGTAGAATAGATAAACTGTAGTATTGACATGCATTGGAATAGTATACAAGGAAAATAATATGGAAAGAATAGAAAGAATAAAAAGAGAAATTTCTTTTAATAAAAGGACATTAAACTATATTTTTATTGATGGACACATAGGTGATAGCACTATTAAGAAAAGCAAGGAAACGATTATCACAAAGGTAAGGGTCATGGTTATCTCTTGGGAGTACGGATGAAGACAAGATCTGGGAGAAGTACATGGGAAATCCTGAGTTCTTCACAACTTTCTATTTCTTGATTTTTAAGATGATGACCCAGATGTTTGTTATGTAAATTTAAACTTTAAATTTTTAAATCTTTAAACTGAACCTATGTATTTTATGTGCTCTTACATGCATATAACATATCCTACAATTGAAAAACAAAAGACCATCAAAATTGGCATTGGCTCTGTATCTGGAGGCAGGAAGATGATAAGAGGGACTTCTAGAAGTGAAGTAAGAGGGGAAAGGCAAAGGGGGAATGGAAAAGACCAAGTCTAAGGTCCCAGAAGCCAAGAATTGAGGCTGAGGTTGAGTGGGCATGAGATTTGTGCTGGAAGCCAGGACTTTTTGCCCTGCTCCCAGGGAGTCAGACCAGGGTTATGAACTCGTACAGGCCTTTTATCTCTTCCTCCTCTGATCGTGCCAACAGAGGGTCCCTGCCTGCTGATCATATTCAGATGTTGGTGCACATCTGGATCAATGTGGAGACATAAGACAATACACTAGGAAAGTGGAGTAAATCTAGCATATGGCTAGAGTTGGTGATTAGGTATCAGCTGAGCCCCAGGATGGACATTCCTAAAGCCAGGTGGGGAAATTGGGTAGACCCCCTCTTAAACAACACAGAAAGATTTCTGTAGGAGCTGGGGATTTCAGTGTATGAAAGAGAACAGGTTGAGTAGAGGAATGGAGCTGGTGAGAGCAGGGAAGAGAGAGCAACGGGGGGACAAGAAAGTCAGGCATCTATCTCCTTCACCTTCTCTTGAAAGATGCAATCAGCTTTGGGGGCCCTCCTAGCCTTGCAGAGATTCGATGGCACCATGCAGCAATGCTGGCAGCCATGGGTTAAACCTCAAGCCGGCTGCCATGGGGTGATGTGAGGGGGTAGGACTCCGAGAGAAAGCAGTGCCTTGGCACCACTATGGGTACCAGCCCTACTGCAGGGAACCGCCACAGAGCCCAGGTCCGTGGCTGCCAGTCTACTCTCATTGTCCTGAGTGGTTCCAGGCCCTGGGCTCCTACAGCTTGTTCTGGATTCCCATCCCCCACCCCAGGAGCAGTTGAATCCATCCGTTGGTGCTGGCAAGTCAAACACCAGATACGCAGTCTCTCCGACTACCCCTTGGCCTCCTAGGTTAGCGCACAGGGGCCACCTGCGCTCTCTGGACATAGACCTGGCCCCGGCCTCGCTGAGATACACATACTGAACGGTTGGAGAGGCAGGGCGGGGATGAAGGTGAGGAACTCTTCTCCGGCCGTAGGAGGAAAACTGAGACACCACCAATCACAGGTCAGAAACAAGAGAGTTTCGGTCGTCGGAACTCAGAGACGCGAGGCGAGGGGTCCCCCGCCCTAAGTGTGGGAGTGGAGAACAGGCCAGATGCCCCCTCTTTCTCCTTCCAATCGCTGCCTCTTCCGGGGACCCCCTCCGCCTTCCCTCGGGCCCCAGCCCCCACCCCCAAATTCTGCATCCTCTGCGGATTGGTGCCCGGCCTGCCAGGGGCGGGGCCCGAGGGCCCTGACGTCACCGGCCGAGGGGGGGCGGGCAGTTAAGGGAGGGGGTGACGGGCCCCGGCTCAGCACCTCGGAGAGCTCCCTCCCCGGCCTTGTTTTGCTCTGGAATCGCCGCCGGGGGAGGGTGCCAGGGGGCCGGGCAGCGGGAGCAGCGGCAGGGGGATGGCCGTGCAGGGATCGAGGGGCCCCGGCGGGCAGAGGGCCCAGCTGTGATCCAGCGGGGGAGGGGGCCGGGGCGCCAGGCGGGGTGGGGGGGGGCAGCTGGTGGCGGCAGCAGTGGCCACACATCTGGATGGAAGCGAGCTTTGTCCAGACCACCATGGCTCTGGGGCTGTCCTCCAAGAAAGCGTCTTCCCGCAATGTGGCCGTGGAACGTAGGAACCTGATCACCGTGTGCAGGTGGGCGCCGCTGGCGGGGGGTGGTCAGGGAGAGGAGTCGGGGCGGGCTGCGGAGATACCGACTGAGCCTGCCGCTGGGAGGACTCACGGCAGCCGCGGATAAAAGGGAGGAAGCACAGAGTTAAGATAAGCGCGTCCACTGCCCCTCAGGCCCAGACCAGGAGGGGCTTTGGAGGTCTGGTCCCTACCCTTCTAGGCCAAGTCAGGCCTATGCCCAGCCCGCGGCCTGGGGGGTGAGGGGTGTTTAATTGGCACTGCAGCTTCCTGTGAAAACCAGGAAGTGACATTGTGTGTGAGGGGGAGGGGTGGGATGGCTGGCTCCCTTGTTGGGGGCGGGGGCGGGGTGGGCAGGGAAGCACTCCGGAGCAGCGTGAACGCCCTTGCCCTCCAAGCGTACCCTGACTCCCATCCCTGTCAGACTGGCCTCTCTGGGGTGGTGCTTCCTGAGAGATTTTCCCATGCTCCAATCCGGGAGCAGAGATCGGTGCCCTCCTCCATCTCTGGGCAGCTGCAGCCTGTGGCAGGGTCAACTGGGGATGTGGGCAAAGCCCCCGAATCCACCCAGTGAGGGCCTGCCATGGGAAGGACTGAGGGTCTGACTGCAGAAGCCTGGGTCTCCTGGGTTCAAGGGAGGAGACTGGGAGGGCAGGGCCATTGGTCCCTGAGGGTGGGGCTGTCGCAGTGTTGGGAAAGATTCATCTGCTTTGGGGGCCCAGGAAGTGGACCTTCACACCTCAGCCCTGCAGTGACTCACCTTCACTGCCCTGCCCTTAGCCAGCTGCTCAGTCCCTGTCCCTTGGCTTCACCTCCCCTCCTCTCTCCCTCTAGGACCACTCCCCCCACCCCATCCCCCCACCAGCTGCCTTCTCTATCTGCAACCTCTCCACCCCCTGACATGCCACCTCTGAGGGCAGGGTGCTCCAAGTGCAGGGCTCAGCTGTCCTGCTTTGCCACCCCACCTGCCTACACACAGGCCTGGGCCCAGCTCCTTCCCTCAGGAATCATGGCTCACCTGATGCCCTGGCTCCTGCCTCCCATAGCTCCTTCCCAGGTTCCTGAGCACACGCCCAGCCATCCTGCCTCTGTCTCACACCATTATATCCTAGTCCCTAGAGTGGTGCTAAGCACATCAGACCTCTATAAAAATGCCTGGAATGTTATAGAAGGAATGAGTGCAGCAATGGCCCACCCAGGCCAAAGTACAGGCCAACGCTACCATCCTTACCCCTCAAATCCTGCCAGTGTGGCATAAAACAAAGCTTTCTGCCTTTGGGGCCAGAGGATCCTAAGGTCAAGCTCTTATTTCATCCGTTATTAGCTGTGCAACCATGGCGAAGTTTCCTAACCACTCTGGGCCTTGGGTGCCTCATCTTCCCCACAGTAGAAGTAACAACCATGCCAAGGAATTACAGTAACGGCATAATTCCGGTAGGAGCCTAGCCCAGTGCCTGGCATATGGAAGTAGCCCGGCCCTGATGATGTCCTTCCTGTGTCTGAGAAGAAGATACTTCTTTCTCTCGCCTGCCTTCCCCAGTGTCGGGGAAGTGGGGATCTCCCTTCTGCCTACCCCAGAGCAGCAGGGGTTCTGGTGGATTGGAAGTGGGCTTAGAGCTGGGGTGGGAGGGATAGTTTAGGAGGTGACTGGGGCATGGTAAAGGCTCAGAAACCCCTTGGGCCTCTGCCACCTCATCGCCATCACGTGGTTTGCCTCCAGCTCCCAGAACAGTTCCCTTTAGCAGGCCAAGGGCTCCCCTGGGCCCTGGCCTCCCTGTCTCCATGGTAACCTGCAGCAGCCGCTGCACCTCCTAACAGGGAACACACCATGGGGCTCCCAGGGGCGACGGCCAGTTCTACAGCACCCCCGATGAGGGATGGCAGATGGCCGCCGTGCTGCAACCAGCCCCAGGCCCCCACTGAGGGCTGACCCAGATGACCAGAGAACACCACAATAGGGGGGTGGTGTGTGCTACACAATGAGGCCCAGCTAATGTCCCAAACACAGCCTCCTTCTGGCGGGGCCAACCTTCCCATTAATAGCCCTGCTCCTCGACACCCCTGTCCAATGGGCTATACACACGCTCCTTCTCCCAGTCCTTCCTGGAGTCTGGGGCAGGTACTATTATTCCCGTTTGGGCCTCGGAGATTAAATGACTTGTCCAAGGCTGAAAGGGTATCACGAGGGAACAGGATCTGAGCCCAGCAGTCCGCCTCCCCCTACTACAACCCCACACTTGACCTGGCTCTGATTTCAGGCTAGACCAGCTCTAAGCCCAAAGAGAAGGGAGGGAGGTCCATTGCCTCATGTCTGCCATTGGCCTAAGAGCCTCAGAGGCCAGTGCTAAGGGCTGGAGCCTGCAGAGTGGAAGGCAGAGGAGGCAAGGGCTTCTCCCAGACCTCGGTGATTGTGACAGCCAGCAGGAGGCCCCAGGATGTAGTGGAAGGACCAAGGGCTTTGGGGTCAGACATCCATACTTGACTCCTCACAAGCCCTGTGACTGAACAGATCAGTCAACCTCTTGAACCCTCGGTCACCTTATCTGTAACATGGGGAGGATGCTAAGAGGACCTACCCCAGAGCTGTTGTAAGGCTGGATGAGGAGTACATGCTGTGCTTGGCACGTTACAGGGCTTGATAAGCTTCCGGGGGAAAGGGCAGTTCCAAGCAGCCCCCGTACCCTGGGTACCCCACTCCTGCTCTGCCGCCCACAATAGGGCAATAATGGGAGGTTGGGAGCTGCGTCCTCATTCCAGCCCCACCCACTGCAGGGATGGCAGGTGGAGATCGCAGAGGGAGGGACTGCAGAGGTAGCTGAGGCTCCAAACAGGACTGCAGAGAGGGATAAGGGGTGCTGGTCTCCATTGCCTTCCTTTGTTTTCCTCCTCTCTGGGAAGCCAGGTGTCTGGGCCCCTAAAACCCCTCCCAGAGATTTGCTGCCAATGCCCCCTCCCACCCAGTGTGTGTGTCAGACCTACACCCTGCGCACACACACATGCACACACACACCCCGCCCCAGCCCGGCTCTGCACCGCCTGGTTCTGGGCAGCTGGTGTGTGGGCGACCAAGCTGGGAAGGAGAAGGGGGAAGGGGGGGCATCCATGTGCTAAGAGCCCACCTGGCCACCCCTGCAGGCCCACGATCCATGTGCTCAGCTTCAACTCACATGCCCTGGCCCAAGTGACCACCCCCCCTCCCCGAGGAGGGACGGAAATTTGTCGCAGCAATAGCAGAAGATAGCTCTGGGCAGGAGTTCAAGCCCACTGTCTAACTCCCAGCTGACCCCCAACAGACACCCATCAAAAACGCAACTCCTAAGCAAGGGCAGGAAGGAAGGGGCTCTGGGACAGTCCCCTGACTCTAAGGGCCTCCTCTGCTTACCTACTGTTCTGTCCCTTCTTGTACCTTATTCCTGAAGCTTCCTTTCTCGGCTGTCAACTCTCCTGTCACCTGCATGTCCATCGGTCTCCCGCCTGCCACTCTATCACTCCCATGTCATAGCACCTCTGTGGTTACTGTGTACCTCCCCTGCCTCTCACCTCCTTTTCCTGTGCCTCCCCACATGACCTCCCTCTTCAGGACCTCTCCTCTGCCCTTCTCTCCCTCTCTTTGCCTAACACCCCTCCTCTAAAAATCCATTACTCTGTCTTCTCACTGGGCACGCCGCTGTCCCCTTTCCCGACCTCCTGCCAGGTTCTCTGTGAAAACGCTGCTGGAGAAATACACAGCGGAGCCCATCGATGACTCATCCGAGGAGTTTGTGAATTTTGCAGCCATCTTAGAGCAGATCCTCAGCCACCGTTTCAAAGGTGGGCCCAGCTCCCCGTCTCCCGTTGTCCAGCCCTCCCATCTCCCAGGCTTTAGCTTCCAGACACCCACTCTGATCTTTCTCGTGGCTTTCTGAACCCCATCATTGATCCTGGCCCCAGTTCTGGCTGGGCCTTGCACACAGCTGGGAAGAGGGGAGGGGTCTTCTGGCCACATAGGTGGGTGCACACAAACCCCATCAGTGGGCGTGCTGGTACATGCTAGCGTGCCTTCCGTGTACAGGTATGTGGGTGCACGTGTTTGGGATAGGAGCTTTGTGCAGGTGGGGCTGTTTATACTTATGCATGGGTGTACCCCATTACACGGACCCTCTACAAACTCCCTGGTTTTGCTGAGCCCCCTCCCTGCCCTGGCTCAGCCTGTGCCCCAGCAGGTCCGGTGAGCTGGTTCAGCTCAGACGGGCAGCGGGGCTTCTGGGACTATATCCGACTGGCCTGCAGCAAAGTGCCCAACAATTGTGTAAGCAGCATCGAGAACATGGAGAACATCAGCACAGCCCGAGCCAAGGTGAGGGGCCTTGATGGGCGGGGCCGGGCCAGCTGTTGCTTGCAGGGGATACAGGTGGGAATTGCCTGCTCCTCGTTCCTCAACTCTGCCTATGGTCACCAGGTGGAAGAGCCACAGGAGGTCTAGACCCAGTGGTGCACTGCTGGGTCCCTTCAGGGCAACAAGTAAAGTTCAATGTGCTTTCCAGGGCCGGGCATGGATCCGGGTGGCATTGATGGAGAAGCGAATGTCAGAATATATCACCACAGCTCTGCGGGACACCCGGACCACCAGGTCAGACCCTCTCCTTCAGCTCAGACCACAGGTCCCCGTGTGCATGCTCGCGGTCTAAACATACTTGATCCTTAAGTTTCTGGAGCAAACTTCAGTCCCTGAACTACAACTCCCAGCATGCCCTGCAAACTTCCCTCTCCCAGACTATCCTCTGGCTATGGAGCTTGCAGTCCCAGACAGCCTTTAGCATCACCACCATTTCTTCCAAGTCACATTCATTCTTCTCTATCACTCCGCCGTACTGATCTCATGCATAGCTCTAACCTCGACATGCCTCTGAACAAGCCTCAACTATGCATCATTTTATCTGTTGGCCTCATTCCACGACCTGTGACACAGAGCCCTACCTACTTCCCAAACAGTGGCAGCAGTCTGTACTCGCCACCTGTGGACTAAAGTCCTGGTGTGCAGAGCCTGAGTCCCTGCACTGTGGGTTTGCAGAGAGACTGGGTCTCAGGGGCAGGGGTCACAGCCAGGATGGGTGTTTGCAACCGAGTACAGTGGGCAGTTTGTGTCTCCCCGCCCCGCCCCCGCAACCCAGTGGTCACGTGTGACTGATGGTTTTACTTCGTTCTATCTCTAGTCTGACCTTACATTTCAGAGTTCACATCAACACGTTTTTGAGCACCTTCTGTAGGTCAAGCACTAACGATGAGAACTTGTTTCCTGACTGTATGGATCTGAATGGTCCCATAATTGGTGGGAAAGGGGTAGTTCAGAGGATGGAGGAGAGTATTCTCGGGGAACACACGTTCTAGTACACAGGAGACACAGTGGGCACCACTCTGAGGGAGAGCCAAGATCCACACTGAAGGGTGAGCAGGAGAGACGTACCCCCTTCCTCTAGGAAAGGTTTGTAGCTAGCCAACAGGAGAAGTCCTGAGGGCTGGGGCCTCCCTGGGCGGATGAGGCTGCGGCACGGTCAGTCCCTCGATACCCAGCCTCCCCCCACCTCCAACCCTCTACCCCCCCGCAGACGTTTCTATGACTCGGGAGCCATCATGCTGCGGGAGGAAGCCACCGTCCTCACCGGGATGCTCATCGGACTGAGCGCCATAGACTTCAGGTGGGTCTCTGGGGCGGGGGCGGAGGGAGTGGAGCCGAGGATGTCTACACTTGCATCCCGTCATGCCCGCCCCCCACCCTGTGGTTCTCCCGCCCCCAGCTTCTGTCTCAAGGGCGAAGTGCTGGACGGGAAGACCCCCGTGGTGATCGATTACACACCCTACCTAAAGTTCACCCAGAGGTGAGCCGCGCGTGGGTGCGGGGCTGGCGGAGGGCGGGCAGGGGCAGGCAGGGCGGGCCGTGCCCACTGCGCCTTCCCCACAAGCTACGACTACCTGACGGACGAGGAGGAGCGGCACAGCGCCGAGAGCAGTACGAGCGAGGACAACTCGCCGGAGCACCCGTACCTGCCGCTCGTCACCGACGAGGACAGCTGGTACAGCAAATGGCACAAGATGGAACAGAAGTTCCGCATCGTCTACGCGCAGAAGGTGCGTGCCGCGCGCCAGGGCAGCGGGGTGGGGGGGGAGGGGCGGAGCCGGCGGGCGGCCCGGCGGCGTCCGCGGGGACACCCGCGTCCCGCCGCCGGCGCTGAACCCGCGTCCCGCAGGGTTACCTGGAGGAGCTGGTGCGCCTGCGCGAGTCGCAACTGAAGGACCTGGAGGCGGAGAACCGGCGGCTGCAGCTGCAGCTGGAGGAAGCGGCGGCGCAGAACCAGCGCGAGAAGCGGGAGCTGGAAGGCGTGATCCTGGAGCTGCAGGAGCAGCTGTGAGCGCCGCCGCCGCCCAACCCCTGTCCTCCCCGCCCGCCCCCCACCCCCAAAACTCGCCGCGTGCCGGCCACCCCGACCACAGCAGCCAGCGCCCCCCTCCGCCAGCATCAAACCACTGATCCCCTCACCTCCACCCCAAGACCCCCTCCCCGGTGAACTAAATTGACCTCAAGATAAGATCCAGCGACCCGACCCCCCAAAACCGGCTCCCCACTTCCTCCATCAGCTAGCATGGCTACAGAACGTCACTCAGAAAAACCTGGTTTGTTACTCAGAAACTGTGGACATGATCGCATTCCCTCTGTTCAGCACCCCTCTGATCTGTAACCATTATCCTCCCCACAGTGCCCCCCCCCCCCCCCGGGCTTCACTGTTACTCATGCTTCTGATGGCTTCTGCCTGAAACTTTTCATCACCGTGTGACCTCCCAGCATGATCCCCAGAGATGCTCCATTACCTTTCAGGATTCCCACTCTATTTTCAACCCACTCCATCACCCTAACTTGAGTCCCACAGCACCCCATCATTCCCTCCAGCTCCCATCATAAGCATGAGCGCACCAGATCCCCATCTCCTCCCTGACCTCAGTACCCTCCACTGACTCCCAGGAGCTGCCCTACTGGTCTGCAACATTCTGTCCCCATTTCCGCTGCCCAGATTCCATTCATAACCACTCCCCCCCCACCCCCGTTGAATCCCCCTTTCCCCACTTCTGCGCCCTCTCCTAGTCAGGCCTGACCCCTCCTCCCCATCCCAGGACAGGTCTGATCCCCGGTGACCACGTTCCCCTGGCCCAGGGTTCCAAAGACCTCACCACGCCCCTGGTCAACCAATGGCCATCCCTGGGAACGCTCAGTGGGGCAGAGGGCACCAACAACCCCAAGCTGTACCGGAGGTAAGCCTCAGCAGGGCTCAGCTTGGGCCTCAGTGCTGGTCCTTACTGGGGAAGTGGGGCTGGTATGGGGGCTGGGCTGCAGGCCTCTGCCTGCACATCAGCCCTCTGCTCTGCTCCAGACACAGTTTCATGAGCACGGAGCCACTGTCAGCTGAAGCCAGCCTGAGCTCGGACTCCCAGCGCCTGGGAGAGGGTAAACGGGACGAGCCCTGGGGCCCCATCGGTGAGCGCCCCAATCCAGCACCCAACATTCTTCCAAGAAGGGCTGAGGCCAGGCTTGGGGCCTGCGGTGACCCTGGCCGAGTCCCTCCTTCACTGAGCCCTTTCAGGGAGCTTAGCGTCGCATTTAAGAGCTTGCTTTGGGGTGTCGGGCAGACACTGCAGCAAACCCCAGGCAGCGCCTCTTCCAGTCGTTCGAGCTTGGTCCCTGGTCTGGCCCTTCACCTTGCTGAGCCCTGCTCATCAGTAACATGGGGGGGCTGGTTAATGCCCAGTGTAGCATTGTGGGGGCTCCATGGCTCACAGGTTCTCGGGGAATTCTTTGCCTAACTAATTTGCTCTTATCTCACGTGCTCTGTGAACCGCTTGCCTGACCCTTGTTTCCCCCTTTTCTTTGGCTGCCAGGAAGCTCAGAGCCAAATTAGTGGCTCTCTTCAAGCGAATGTCCGGGACTTCAACGCATGCATTTTGTGTTGCCCTCCCCTGGCTTCACCTTGGTTCCCTACCCTAGTTTTCCTGGGGCCTGGACTCCTGCCTTTTCTTTCCCAACACCACACTGTTCTGGATGACTTTAGATCTTCTTTGAGACGAGGCAGGCTGTGGACGTGGAACCCCACCACACTGTGTTTGTGATTGTCTGTGTGTCTGTCTCCCCCACCAGACTGTGAGCTCCGTGAGGGCAGGGACTGTGTCTCGTCCGTTCTCTGTATCCCCAGTGCTTGGAACGGAACAAGTGCTCACCGTGTGTTTAATAAACAGACAGAGAGGATGAACCTCAGGGGGAGACAGAGACATAAACTGACGATTACAATACAGTGTCCCAGCACTGGGCATGGCATGGCCAGCTGCTTACCCCGGTTTACTCGAAAATGGCAAATGCTCCAGAAATGAGGAAAATCTCCAGGGGGAGTCGGGGGTTGCTGACCTGAGGGGTACCCTTCCCTCACCTTCGCCTGCACCCCCCTTCCCCAGCTCACACACAGGCAGACCGGTTGGCTCGGCCTCACCCGCCCTCTCTCCTCAGGGAAGGACCCCACGCCCTCCATGCTGGGCCTCTGCGGCTCCCTGGCCTCCATCCCCAGCTGCAAGTCCCTGGCGAGCTTCAAATCCAACGAGTGCCTGGTGAGCGACAGTCCAGAGGGCAGCCCGGCACTGAGCCCCAGCTGAGGAGCGGCGTGGGCAGTGCTGGCCCCACCTGCCAGGGGCACAGGCACAGAGTCCCCCAATCCAGGCCACCTTTCCAGAGAACTCTGGCCACCCAGCCATGCGTCTCTTGCCAAAGGCACCCTTTGCTTCTTGCCCGTTTTAACTTTCTGCCCAAGGGAGCAGGAGCTGCAAAGGGAAGCTGCCCGGGCCGGGACACAGGGGCACCACAAGCCACGGGCTGCCCTGGGGAAAGCTTGTACCATTCTTCTGGTGACCCTGGCACCTGGCTGGCTTCCTACCGGACTCTTCTTCGCTCATCCCCACCGCCCTTCTCAGGAGCTGACGGCCCAGCCTCAGCACCGCACCCCTCTGCCTCTCCAGCCCGACCCTGTGTATGCCCCAGAGTCACTCAGTCCTCGGCCCCCGGGCAGGGGCTCTGAGGGGATCCAGCAAATAAAAACCAGAAGACTGAGGGCAACTTTGTCTGTGGGGGGCTGGGACTGGGAGCTGTCCTAGGTGGCACAATTCAGTAGAGCCCATGCTGGGTCCGTAACGGGGGTGACGCTAGACCAGACACCACGGTGTGCGTGCCCCACGGGAGCAAACTGGTCAGAACGATTAAGGAATTGGGGTGCTTTTGTCCTGTCTGTCCACGGAAAGACCACGACGTGTTGGTGCCCCATTCAACCTGACACTTTTAGTAACTTGATTAGACCCCAGCAGTGAAGACATTGAACAGCCCAAGGGCAGGACAGAGGAGGCCAGCCCTGGCAGGGCCCTGTTCTCTGAGACTTTCCTCATCCTGAGGGATTCAGCTTTGGCCCAAAGTTGCACCGCCAGTGAATCATCCTCCCTCTGTCGTCACTTGGAGGGTATCCGTGGGGAGAGGTCTTGCCACCCTCCCCCGTGGCTCTAACACTACCCGTCACCCCCTCAACTCTGGGTCCTCACCCTGACCCAGCTCTAAGTTAGCGGGGTGTCCTCTCTATGGATACCGCCTGGGTCGTCAGAGCCAACCTCCGGGTCCCTTCCAGGCCTCCTCTGTGCAAGCCACTCACCAAGTCCTCCTCCCCTCCCCACCCCTCCCTGCCCCACAGTCACAGGCGCTAGAGAGAGGTTCATCGTCTTTAGATTCAAGGAATTCACAGGAACGGGGGCAGACGACACCAGGCCCAGGGTTTGGTGGCTCCCAGGAGCAGACCCAGCTACAGCAAACACACAGGGAAATGGTGGCTAGGGAGGGGACAGATAGCAGATTTGGTCTTGAACTTGGGAGTAGGGGTGGTGGTGGTGGAAAAGTGATTATCCTTGGGGCTTGGGAATGAGAAACAGCAGGAAGAAAGCTGTTTCGGGGAAGGGGCCTGGGCAGGCCTCGCGGGGCAAGCCCCTACCCCTAGGACTCGTAGTTGAGGGGGACGGGAAATGAGGCCCCTCCCCTCAGTGCTGAGGACAAGGCACTTGGCTCAGTCTCCTTCGGCACTCCCCCGCCCCCCGCCATGGAAGAGATGGGGTCCTTTTCCCCTGGTTCCTTCTAAGAGCCCAGAGGCTGTTCTCTGTTGAGCCTCTGAAAGAAGCCTTTGCCGAACTCGTAGGTGCTGATCATGATGGCACAGGAGGGAGCGGCCTTGATGATCCTTGGGAGAAAGCCTGCAATGGGAGTGGGGGTTAGGGTCAGAGGTCAGGACCCCAGGGGGCCCCAATCCTTCCTGAGCTTGGACACATACACACACACATTCACCTGCAAAGAGGCCCCTGGTGCCCGACTCAGCCCGGATCCTCCGCAGCAGCAGCCACGTGGAGTCAGCACGTGGGGGCGTCACTGCAAACATGAGGCATGGCCAGGTCAGGACCCCGCCTGGGCCCCCACCCGCGCGACCCTGCACCAGCCAGAACCTTCACCTCTCACAGCCTCCACTGCTCCCAGCGCGACCTGGCGCTGAGTCTTCACCACGTCGAAGGGTAGAGTCAGGATGGCCGCCACCTGGTGGGGTGGGGAGAGAGCTGGTCTCCGGTCCCAGGACCCCCTCCCGCGTGTCCAGCGGAGCTCTGCCAGCCTTAGCTAGGGCTTCACTAGGCAGGGCGAGCTTGCTCCTCGACAGGGAGCTACCCGAGCCCGTCTCCCTGGAGCACCTCCCACAACCCTCCGGCCTCCCAAGGCCACACGCACTGGCCTCATCCAAGCCCAATCAACTCACCGTCCCTGAGATGCCGCCAGCCACAAAGCTGATGCCCACGGATGGCTGGTCTTTTGGTCTCAGCCCACTCAACCAGCTCTTCACCAATTCATAGTTGAACCAGTACAGAGCTTGGGGATGTAGGGGAACGCTCATTAGAGCCAGGAAGGGCAGCAGGGTGGCCTCAAACCTCCCATTTTCCACCCCCGCACCATGCAACGACCCCTTCCTCTGGACAATGAAGACTGTCTGTGGCGGGCCGGTTTCTGTGACAGATCCTCCGTGAGAATTTTCTCCTGGAAACCTGGATGACTACCCCACCCGCTGAACCCATTTTACAGATGAGATATCCAAGGTCCAGAAAAACAACTTCAAAGTCACTGCACTGTAAACCTCCTGTATGTCATGCGGAGGCTCCCTTCCCCCACCTCCTGGCACCTGACTCCTACCTGAAAAGGGCACATCCCGAAGGGCAGTGGGGCCCCAGCCCAGCCACAGTGAGCGCCAGCCGCCCTGGGCCATGGCAGCTCGGACACAGGATCCCAGCTCCCGGTAGGACACGTGCTGAGCCTGCAGCTTTGTCCGCACCAGCTCCAAGGGGCTGATCACAGTCACAGTGCCCACTGCGGGGGAACAGTAGGGAGGGGTCAGCTCACAGTACCCAATAGACACCGCCGCTCCCGGGATCTAGGGGCCCAAGAGATCCCTCCACCCCTAAGCTGCCAGACACGAGAGTTGGAAGCCAGGACCAGGCTCCAGCAGAGCTGGGGGTCAGAGAGAGATCAAGGGCTCCGGGCTGTCCTCACAGCGGGCTAGTGCGCCAGCCACCATGGGGGCGTAGAGATCAGAAGTCAGGGCTCGACCACAAAGGAAAGTCTTGAGTTGGTCATACGCGGTGAAGTAGATGGCAGTGGCCGGCACAGTCATAACCCTGGGAGCATGAACAGACGTTAGCTGGGACTCCCAAAGGCTCCCAACCTCCCAGGCGTCCCCGCCCCAGCCACCATGACAGGAGAGTAAAGGATCGGAGCAGGAAAGCAGGGAAAAGCAATGTGCGGGACTCGGAGACTCACAAGGTGGCTGGGAGGCCGCTCCACAGGGTCCTGGTGCCCTCGTGTCTCACGATCTTCACAAAGGCGTCCTGGCCACACAGACACCAGCCCACAAGGAGGGAGGAGGAATGTGAATGAGCCCTGTGATGGGGCCCACCTGGACTCGGCCCTCCCTCCACCCGCAGCCCTGGGTCCTGCTGGGAGGCAAGAGCCCCTCAGGCCAGCACACGTGCAATCGCCCGTTTAGCTCCCAACAGACTCCTGCTCACCCTTCAAACCGCACAGAGGCACCACCTCCGCCAGAGAGCCCTTCCCAAGCCGCCCCGGCTGCTGCTACTTGCTTTTCACCACCCACTCCTCCTTGGGTCTCCCACCGACCGATGTGAATCCCTCCCGAGCACCCAGATTCCAGGTGGGGGACCAGCCGCTCCTCACCACGGTGCCAGTGAAGCGGGTGGGGTCCTGAAACCAGGTGGCACAGCGGGCGCCGTTCGGGCACAGGTAGAGGGGCTCCAAGACCCCGTTGCAGTATAGGAGACACTTCCCTGTGGATTGGAGAGAGGAGGGCACTGGGGAAGGGAAGAGGGTATTAGGAGGACACTGCCCTGGAACCCTGCAGGGAGGGGGGTGAGTCCCACCCCTTGGAGGCCAGCACCGGCCATGGTCCCCGGGTGGACATTCTTGTTCAGGACAAAGGGTTCGCTGGTAGGACCTGGAAGTGTGTGGTAGGGCTGTGGGCACTCAGGTCCCCTGGGGAGACTGGGCTACTCTATCCCCTGGACCTTCACAAGCTCCCTGTGGTTCGGGGAACTCACATTTCACGTAGGGGAGGCTCCAGAGTCTGGAAGGAGGCATCAGCTCTAAAACACAAGGCAGTCCCTTAAGTCAGGAGGGCACCCCCCTCCGACCTGTCCCGGGGACCCCATCTCTGGAAGATCTTGGTTTTGCCCAGGCCCGTTCTGGGCTCCATGGCTAGGCACTCACCGCTGGCCGTCGAGGGGCGCTGAGACTGCAGGCGGACTTTCACCACGTCCAGGGGCGTCACTGGAGGAGGAGGGCAGGTCTGAAGGCTCCTTTCAGGACCCCTCCCCTTAACCCCTATCCTAGGACCAAGTCGCCTCCAATCTCTGGCCTGCCCCAGTCCCCAGCTGCCCCCTCCCCAACTCCCCAGATCTTACTGAAAAGGGAGGTGACCACAGCCCCAGTGCCAGAGGCCACCATTTGTTGGAGGGGGCTAATGCCCCCAGGGTCCTGGTCAGCCATCTTGTAGCTTCAATTCTGAAAAACAAACAAGTCCACTGGAACCTCCACTCACAAAACAAAAACCACTGAGAAGAGGAGACAAGAGGCAGGGGCACTTTGGGATCTGACTCAGCCCTTTACCTGAATTCACCCACTAAATATGAACTCAGACAATCCTCACAATTACCTTTTATTTTTATTTTTGAAGACTTTATTTATTTGAGAGAAAGCAACAGCACCAGCCGGGAGGAAAGTGAGAACCAGGATCAGGGAGCCCAATCAGGGTGGGATCCCAGGACCCTGGAATCATGACCTGAGTCGAAGGCAGAAGTTTAGCAGACTTAGCCACCCAGGCCCCCTCACAACTACCTTTTAAAGCAATTTAGTCAGCTCTACTCTGCAGGTGGAGAACTGGAGGTTCAGAGAGGTGAAATGACCTGAACAAAGTCACTTCTGGGAGCAGATAGGAAGAAAGCTTGGGTAGTTATTCATTGGTTAAGAAACAACAACGGTCCGCTGTCATTCCCCCTTGTGGGCAACACGGAATTACTGTTCCCCCTCATTGGGGAAAGCGCCCCGTCTGGGGAAAGCGCCCCGTCTGGCCCTGAGAACCCAAAGATCGATCAAACGGCTGAGCCATCCCTCTAAGGCCCCCACTCCCGAGGCGGGCACTTCTGTGCCCCGTCACCGGGAGTGGAAGGTGGGGCCCAGCGATGGGTGAAACGTGTAAACAAATCTGATGGCCGCGAAAAGACCGTCCGCTCTCGGAACTGAAGGCTGGGTTCTCGGCCCTCCCTCCCGCACCCTCCGGAGGCCGGAAGGGTCAGTCCCTCAGGCCTGGATGGGAAGGGCAATCTCTTTCTGCTGTCTCTGCCCAAGACAGAGGCCGGAGGTTCGGCCAAGAGAGCGGGAACTAGGTGTGCGAAGACAGGATTTCCCCTTGCTCCTCGGAGCAACCCCGGCCCCGCGCGCAGCAGACGCCCGATGGGACGACCAGGTCTGCCTGACGTCTCGAGAGTCCGGGACCCCAGCCCAACCCCGGGTCAGGTTCCCCGGGACCTCCGGAGGCCCATCTCCGCCCCCGCCCCCTGCCAGGCCCTCAACCCCGGTCCAGCTCCGCCCACCTGATTCCAGGCCGGTGCTCGCGCTGCGCGACGCCCGGGACCCAGCGGGCCCATGGCGGCTCCGCGGCCGGCTTGTGGTCCGCGCGCGCTCGCCCCGCACCAAGGCCGTCTCTGAAAGCACCCAAGCCTGCCCCGCCCCCCGGACCGCGCCGCGGGGCTCCGCCCTCCGCCGGCCGACCAGCTACATGCCCGGAGTTCCATCGACCCCGCCCACCAGCCGCAGCTCCTGAACCCGCCGCGCCCCACCTCCCCACGCTGCCGCTGCGCCGCTGGTCCCCGGCCGGGCCAGCGCTCCAACCAAGGTCGTGGGTCTCCACTTTGCGCGTGACCGACGGTAGCACCGCAGTTAACTGTGTATTCTCACAAACTCCATCCCACCAGTGCCCTGGCCGAGCGTTGCCCTCGGAGTCCCGGCGCTCCCCTTTTCTGGCCGGGCCAGCGTGGGTAACGCGCTCCCCGCCTCTTCCTCAGTGTCCTCATCTGCGAGGAGGCAGGGATTTGAATCAGTTCTTCCAAGGCCACGGGGATATCAGATAGTGATGACAAATATTTACCCGCCGGACTCCCAGCTGAGGCTTTACAACATAATGGCGACCTACCAAACAGGAATTAGCATTATCCCTATTTTACAGGTGATCCACTGAGGCGCAGCTCCAAAACCAGTCGGCAGACCGCTGCGTCCCGTGCGCCCGTGGGCGCTGGGATTAGTCGAGCTGCGACTCGGGCCATCCAGGCTGGGACAGGGAAAAGGTTGGCCAGGAAGCCAGGAAGCCCGGGGTCAGCCGGACTCAACTTAGTCTTAGTCCCACCACCTTGTGACCTTGGGCAAATGACACCACCACTTTGGGCCTCGGGTTCCTCCTTCGCACAGTGAGAAGACTGAGTACGGAAGAAGGGGTCTGACATTTTGTCCGTTGGTTACTCTCACAACATTACTTCTAAGCCCCCAAACTTTTAGAAGTATATTATTATTCGGTTCCTTTTTACAAAAGATGAAACTGAGGCTTGAAGTTTAAGTGCCTGGAGTTCGAACCTTCCGGGTACTTGACCCTGCACCAAGCTGCCTCCCTGGGCGACGGGTGGGCTTAAAGCCTGCGCTGACGTCTCTGATCGCGCTTCTCAGGGAGACAAATCTGTCTCCCATGCAAGCCCCGCATCTGAAAGCCCGCCACCTGCCTCGCCTTTAAAACTTTTGTGCGATCCTAATTATTTGTCCGAACACAGAAAAACGAACACGGGGTGCGAGCCTGCGCCTTTAAGAAGGGCAGACCGTGACTTTGACGTCACCAGGCTCTCGGGCTTAAGCCGCCCAGCCATTCAGCGCCCGCGAGGTTTGCACGTGGATTCTAAGGGGCCAACCATCAGCTTGCCCCGAAACTGGCTTTCCGGCTCCGAGAGGCTTGGCAGCCCAAGTTAAGTTCGGGGGGCGGGAGAGTGCAAACCGCAACCGGTGAAGGGGCCGCTGGTCGAAAGGGCAGGACAGAAGGTGCCCTTTGCATTCCCTTTCCCCCATCCAGTGGAGGTACGAAATTACACAAAATCATTTTATCAACTGCATGTTAAGGCCATAACCCAGTTTCCATTTGGGTCTTTCACAGCCTCAAAGTTATGGCTTACCTGAACAGTTCCCAGTCTACAGCCACTCTCCCCATTTTACAGAGGAGGAAACAGGGTCACGGGCATAGTGATTCCTAGTGTATAACGGAACCAAGACTTCTCCTGCGCAATCTCCGTTTTACCAATGAGAAAATGGAGGCCTAAGAGATCAATCGCCCCAAGGTCACTGAAATGAAAGAGCCAGAATTCAAACCCAGAATTGCCCGAGTCCAGAGGAGCTGCCAGCCACTCCACGCTCAGCAGGGGTTCTCTGCTCCCTGCGGGGACCTGCAGCCTGTGAAGGTTTTATCTAATCGGGCCTCAGGCTTCAAAAACTCCAAGAATACAGCCCATAGGGTAACAGCCCTTGTCTGCCTCAAGGTCAGAGCAGCTGGAAGGCAGGAACCTGGCTGTTTCCTGCAGGAGCTGAGCGACCTTTAGCAAATGTCTTACCACCTTGAAGCCTGAGTTTCCCCCTTTAAAAAATGAGCTGATGGGGATAATAATGCACCCACCTCACAGGAATTGTTTGAGAATTCAATTAGTTAGTAGCTGTAATGTGTTTGGACCCTTGTCTATCATGTGGCAAACACTCAGTGACTATTATTATTGTCATCATCATTATTATTGATTCCCCCCAACACCAACACCAACACCACCGCTCGACCTGTATCACAGAAAGTTCTGGAAAGGCCCTTTAGAGAACCAGGTTCTCGTCCTACCTCCGACTCCAAAGCAGGCGCAGAGTAATAATTCCCTTTACCCCTTCCTGCCCTGTAAAGTAGTGGTCAGGAACCAGGTCTGGTGACCTTTGAGCCTCAGTTTACCCCCCACAGCAGAATAAGGGGCTTGCATTCCACTTCTGGTTTTCTTCTTGCGATAGGATGCCTTTGAGATTTGTTGCTACACCTCAGTTTCCTTACCTGCAAATAAGGATGATGTCACTCATCCAGCCTAACTTACAAACTCCTAACTAAACTCTGGTCTGTGAAAGCCCCATGAAGAGTCGACAAATGGTTCTGTGGCCCCGTCAGGACCCCAGAGATGATCAGATCACAGTCCCTGCCTTCTGCCACAGAGGAATGCCTTGAGGCATCACGGGTGTGACCAAAGCCCAGTTCCGTGGCAGCCATCTGGGCAGGTGGGAGAGGTGATCTGTGGGCAATGAGGCGCCGCTGGAGCCGATGACTGTCTCTCCTAAGGATGGTCATGGTGACTGCAGGTGGGAACAGGAGCCTTGAGACGCCCAAGCCTGGAGACCTGAGAAGGAAGCAGCCACTGTCTTGGCTCACTTGGCCATGGTTCACACTGACCACGTGCCCAGTGGTCCTTCCAGAGGCAGCATGTGGCCCTCTGTGGCCATCACTGGCCTCCTCATTAGATGGAAAAACAGAAACGCCTTTCAATCGTTAAAGGGGAGAAAACAGTACCAGCCCCAGGAGCTGTTGTGGGGACGGATGGACAAGTCCTTGCCTGACACTGAAGGAGGGACAGAAACGGAAGGTAATTTATTGTGAGACTGAATTCTTCCCCAGCAAGCCCAGCGGCAGGACAGTGTCCTCCCCAACCCCACTCCCAGCTTGCACCCCCAGGGCCTAGAAAGACATGTGTGGGGTTCGAGTAGGGCTTAGGTTCCTCTCGTGGACCCCGCCTGCACCTGTGAGTTCACCGCCAGCACTGTTCCCACCTGGAGCTGCCTTCCTGGAGGCCGGCCCCACAGCAGCAGGCCCACCGAGCTGCAGAGGAGAAATCCAAACTCCCGGCCTAGTGCTAAATGCCAAGTCAGATGGTTTTTTTTTTTTAGATATTTATTTATTTGTCAGAGAGAGAGAGAACGCACAAGGAGGCAGAGTGGCAGGCAGAGGCAGAGAGAGAAGAAGGCTCCCTGCGGAGCAAGGAGCCCAATACAGGACTTATCCCAGGACCTTGGGATCATGACCTCAGCAGAAGGCAGCGGCTTAACCGACTGAGCCACCCAGGCCTCCCTCAAGTCAGATTTTTTATGGGACCTTGAGGGCAGGGAGGTGCGGGTGAGTTACAGAAAACTTTATTGGGCCAACTGGAGAAAACGGAATAAGGCCTGCACAGTAGATCTTACGTCATCAAGGTTAAATTTCTTGAGTGTGATAACAAGACTGTGGTTTTGCCAGAAAATGTCCTTGTTCTTAGGAAATGCACACTAAGGTGTTTAGGGCTGAGTGGCTGCAACTTCGTCTCAAAGGGTTCGGCAAAACAGAGAGAGATAAAGCCGGTGTAGCAAAATGTGAACAATGCGTGAATCAAGGTGAAGGGTATATGGGTGCTCATTATACCACTCTTGCAATTTGTCTGAAGTTTTTAGTTTTCAAAACAAAAAGTTGTGGAAAAAAAAAAAAGTTGGTGGGGAAAGAAATTTCTCCCTCTGAAATACTTAAAGAATCAGAAAGCAACAAAGCTGTCCTTTTTTTTTTTTTTTTTTTTTTTTTTTTTTTTTAAGGGTTAAAAAGATACCCATAATAGCTAGGATCAAACTGCTTGGGAAAGGACATCTCTACTCACCTACCCTCCCTCTCACCACCCAGGCCTGAGAGGTGGGTTGGGGAGTTTCTGAACAGCGAAGGCTTCATTGAGGGGCCCCTGGATGTGGTCTGAGGAGGCGGCCCCCAGAGAGGAAGGGTCCTGACTAAGACCTTCCAGAATTGTCTCCCTCCACGTTCACCCCCAGCCTGACTCCCAGAGCTCTGGGCCGGGCTCGTTCCTGCTCTGCTCGGGGAATGTAGATTCGTCTACTTCCGCGGAAGGCAGATTTGGCTGTAACTGTGAAAATTCCACATGCCCAATCCCTGTGAGCCAGCCAGGCCACTTCTAAGAATTCCTCTGCTGACGGGCTTCCACAGGTGTGAAACGACACCCCAGCTCTGCAGTCCTTGTAGCCTTGTTTGTAACAGCGGTATGCCATCCAGAGGGACCTGAGTGACAGTACCTCTACACGACAATCACCACCCAGTCTGGAAAGAGACGCAGAGTTCCACAGTATGATACAAAACAGTCTCAAAGACAGAGTTAAATTAAAAAGCAGGGAGCCGGTGCCCGCTCGTTGTTTTCGACTGGAGCGCTACCGCCCCCTAGAGGACGTCTTGTAAATGTAGGAGGCCAGTCTGTAGTTGTCACGAGACCGACCGGGGGCCCCTGGCGTTTGACAGATGGCAGGCCAGGGATGCTAAATGTCCTTTAAAGTATAGGACACCCTGACACAACAAATAACTGTCCCGCACGCCACTCAGTTTTCCTTTGTCTTTCTAGCCAGCCACATACATTAGAAACACGTTCATAATTATCTGACCGGGAGGCTAGCTCTCTATCCCACCCACAGCTTTTAAAAAAAAATTGTTTTAAAATATGTTGAATTTCTCAGAAATAAAACTACCCTGCAATCCTAGAGAAGATTTGACTTTGTCTCCATTCGAACTTCATCAGAGATAATTCACCGTTTTGGAAAATCTTTTCTCAGTGGCCTCCTGGCCCATGTGAGCTGAGTCGCTAACAGGACACTCCAGCACCGAGGGGAGATTGGGGACCTTCACGGTTCTCTGTGCCGGTGAGTCGTGGGCACTTGCAAGCTCCTGTTCTCTCGTGGGGTCAAGCCTGAGCTTTCACATACAGAAAGCATATTATTTTATTTTATTTTTTTAAAAGATTTTATTTATTTACTTGACAGAGAGAGATCACAAGTAGGCGAGAGGCAGGCAGAGAGAGTGAGAGGGAAGCAGGCTCCCTGCCGAGCAGAGAGCCCCATGTGGGACTCGATCCCAGGACCCTGAGATCATGACCTGAGCCGAAGGCAGCGGCTTAAACCACTGAGCCACCCAGGCGCCCCAAATATTATTTTATTATAAATTCCTTTCTTTTTACTTTTCCTCTATAGCCCACTCTGAATTGTCTATAAATGTCTAAAAACACTGTGCATAGGAAAATTATATTATCTTTGAATTTCTTTTCTGAAGATTTGTTAGAATACAACACATAGGTGACCAAAAGCAGACTTTGGATCAGATTCGACTCCGAACCTCAGAAAGGACCGTGAGCTCACCAGGCACGGTCCAGTCCCTTGTAGTAACATGGCTTTCTGGGGGGCTTCTGCTTCTCAGAGCCCCCAGTGCTATCTGGAGAATGTTGGCCACGGGACCAGCGAGGCCCCGTCAGAGCTGAGCGCCAGTCACTGGGGGCCAAAAGGAGGAGGAGCTGGTCCAGCGAGGCCTGGACCAAAGGGCTGGCTGGTGCACATCTCCCTTTTTTTTTTTAATTTACTGAGTCTTTCTCTCTCTCTTTTTTTCTTTTTAGCAATTTTTGAGTGTTTTGTGCCAAATAGTGTTGTAGGCACTAGGAGACGGCAGAGAATGAGTCACATAAGGTCCCTGCTGCAAGAGGCACAAACAAATGAGTACATAAGACAGTGGCGGACAGGGAGAACATCCCTGCGAGCAAGACAACAGATCACGTGACAGAGGGGGCCTGAACTTGGCCCAGAGACCAACCAGGAGAACTAGGGGGTCAGGAGCACCCATGGGGAGGAGCTGAGGGAGGCTGGAGCGGGTTGGGATGAAAGGAAGTGCCCAGATGAGGGCCGGGGATGTCCTAGTAGCTTCCAGGGGAAGAATATTGTGATGGGCACAAACACAGGCTCTGGGTCCGACTGGATTCAATTTCTGGCTTCACCCCTTCCCAGCTACATGGCCTTAGATATTTGCTGAACCTCTCTGGGTCTGTCTTCCTTCACTGTAAGGCAGGGATCATAACTGTAGCTACCTGGGGTGGTTACGTTAAAGATTGAAGGGGAACCTCGTACAAAACCTGGCACAATGGAACCTTTGAGAAAAATTAGCAGGACCCAGTTTTTAATTTTTTAAAGATTTTACCTATTTATTTGAGGGGTGCCTGGGTGGCTCAGTGGGTTCAGCCTCTGCCTTTGGCTCAGGTCATGATCTCAGGGTCCTGGGATTGAGTCCCGCATCGGGCTCTCTGCTCAACGGGGAGCCTGCTTCCCCCCTCTCTCTGCCTGCCTCTCTGCCTACTTGTGGTCTCTCTCTCTGTCAAATAAATAAATTAAAAATCTTTAAAAAAAAAAACCCAAGATTTTATCTATTTACTTGAGAGAGAGAGCGAGAGCAAGCAAGTGCACAGCCAGAGGAAGGGGTGAAGGGAGATGGAGAAGCCAACTCTCCTCTAACCCAGGACCTGAGATCAAGACCTAAACTGAAGGCAGACGCTTAACCAACTCAGCCACCCTGGCACCCCAGGACCCACCTCTTTAAAACACTGAAACGAAGTACACCACCAACCATCCTGGCATTAAAGATTAAGTCAAAGTCTCCAGAAGCGCGCATGCATACAGATTTCTCTCCTAACTTGTTGGAGGACTTTGTCTCCTTTCTGAGCCTCTGTTCCTTCTTCTTTATGGTAGAATAACATTCCTGGTCCTGCTTCCCTCTTGGGACTCCTGAGCAGTTAAGACACATGAGAGGTGTGAAAGGGACTTAGGACCCGGAAAGGGTGATGTGGGGGGGGGGGGAGCAGTTCCCTCCGCCCCTCCCACCTCCCCTGCCACTGCCTCACTCTGCTCCCCCTCAGCTCCTGGAGGAGGTGACTGTGACTTCACCTCTCTGAGCTGTCTGGGGAGAGTCATTTTCTCACCTAGGCCCTGGCCTGGCGCTTCAGGGATAGATCATCAGATGAACAAGAGGAACCCCTTTGATGTCCTAAAAAGGCTTCCTCTCAGTTCTCCTGTGCTAGTTTACAAGGCCTCTTGGCACCCATCATTCCGTTTGAACCTCGCATACCTGTGGAGAGGGCACACGGAGGTTGCTGTGTACCCATTTTACAGATGAGGAAACTGAGTCTTGGAGGAGTCAAGTGACCTGTCCCAGCACCTTGAAGTGGATATTTCTTGGCCCCTGTGGGGTCTGCCTGGAGAAGGGACAGGGGCGCTCAGTAGGCTGGAAGAGCTGGGGAGGGCAGACCGAGCTGAGCTGGTGTCAGCTTCTAGTGGAGCCTGGTGCTTTGGGCAAAAGCTCTGGGATCTGAATGACTTGGACTCAGCCCTGACTCCCCTGTTTTGGAGCTGAGCAGTCCTGGAAAAGGCCTCATAACTACCACTACCCTGCAGTGTAGCTCCAAGAACTCAGTGAGCTGGCACAGGGTAGGCATTCAAAATACTGTCGTAATTCTTCTTGTCTCCATTCTGCTCCCAGGTCTCTAAGCTCATTATCCTCCCAGCTCTAATGGTCGATGAGTCAACAACCCAAGCTGTCCTCCCCTTTCCACCACCCAACCTGGCTACTTGCTGCCCTTGACAAGAGCTGGGCTCCAACCCCTGAACTCTCCATCAGCCATGCACCAGCCACTCGGCATGGCTGTCCCTGGGGGGTGTCTCAAGTTCAGAAGAAGGCACAGGGTGGGAAGGGTACTCCACGTACCTACAGCGAGGCAGGACAATGGCCAGACCACTGGCAGGGCCCAGCTCTTCTCACACCTCCCAGCTCAGGGACCTCTGCCTCCCAGGGCTGGAGCAGGGTGTCCTTAGCTGTGGGCCCCGGACCTGCCCCCTAGAGGAGCTTGGGAAGGGTCTGGAGGACCTGAGCTCCTGTCTTGGTTTGGCTGGATTCCTTTTTTTCCCCCTCCTGCAAGGCCACATTTTGTATCGTGGATTTTGTAAATTAGAACAGGAAAATGAATTCCTTGGTCCTGAATCAATGCAGTTTGGTTGTAAAAATTCTTTTTAAAAACATCTTATTTATATATTTATTTGCGAGAAAGAGAGAACATGAGGGGTTGTGTATGTGGAGGGAACCCAAGGGAGAGGGAGAGCAGACTCCCTGCTGAGCTGGTGGGAGCCCAGTGAGGGGCTGGATCCCAGGACGCCAAGATCACCATCTGAGCTGAAGGCAGCCGCTTAACCAACTGAGCCACCCAGGTGCCCCAAACTTCTTTCAAACATAGGTGTGATGGAGAAGGAAGCGAGGGTTTATTAAGGAACGACTGTGTGTGTGTGTGTGTGTGTGTGTGTGACTTTCCACAGGGCTGTCAGCACATTCGGTCCTCCCCAAATCCTCAGGAGGTGATTACGGTCGCTCTATCACATTCAGGGTCAAAGAAATAAGCCCAAGTCACCCAGCAGGTGGGAGGCAGAGCTGGAGTTGAAGGTCAGCAGGCAATGACAAGGTCCCGTGGCTGCTCAGATCCCAGCCCCTTGTCTAGGTTTCCAGGAAAGACCTGACTCCTCTACCCTGCCACCTGCCACCTGCCAGCCCCAAAGGCTGCTCTGGCTTCCTGGAGACTTGCTGGCATCAGTCCTTGCCCTCACCTGGAAGTTCATCTCCAGATCACCCCACCGGTCTCAGAATGGGAGAAGCTGTTACTTTAACCCAGGAGGGTGTCCCCTTCTCCTGCAGGAGGCAGAAGGCCTGGATGGGAGGAGTGAATCAGCACAAGGATCAGGACCTGCTGTGTGTGGCCCCAGGGGGACAGAGCTCTGGCAGGCGGACCAGCAGGATGGGATGGGGGGCAGCCCCAGCGAGGATCCAGAGGTTTCTGGGAGGAGACCGTGAGGTGGGCTTGAGGGGCTGGGGGGACAGTCTCCCAAGCTATAGTTGAGGGCTGCATTGGAAGGGCCCGAAGATAAGAATTACCACAATGAGGCAGCTCCCTGGGTTGGGCTCTGTGCCCAGGGCCCTAAAGGCATTCATTCCCTCCGTGGGGGGAACTGCCTCAATCTCAAAGTCCATAATGTACCGACAGACCAGGCTGCTGCGGCATCGGGTCACGCAGCCCAGCTTCTAAGAGGAAGACGAACTGGAAAATAGTTTCCTCCCTGAGAACCAGGTTCCTCATTCCATACAAGGAGGCTTGAGCAAGGTGAGGGGTTCTCAGACCTCAGCACTTTGGGGCTGCAAAAGCTCCCCAGGTGATTTCAACGAATAGCTGGGAATGGAAGCATGGGCTTGCGATCCCCGAAGACCCCTCCAGCCATAGCCTGGGCAGAGCGAAGGAATCCGCTTCCTCCACCTGCCTTCCCTTCCCCCATTCGTCAGTCTCCTCCCATCCTCTTCCCTCCATCCTGCAGGCACCACACCACACAGCTGGTTTTTAGGGTACTATCCAGCCTCCCTCTCCCCAGCATGCGGGGGGGGGGGGGGTCACCGCTGCTCAGTGTAGACTCAGAATTTCCCAGCAGACAGGGAGCAGGGCAGCGCTCACTCACTGCTCAGGTGGACACACCCAGCCCAGAGGCAAAGCGAGAATTCCCAAACCCACACTGATGTAGAAATGCAAGTTTCACAGAAGTTTAGAAATGTAAGTTTCACAGAAGAAACTTACAGGGTTTGAAAGTGGATCTGGAGGGTAGGAAAACAGGACTCAGAGAAAAGAGTGCTGCTTTGTGTTATAATTTGAATAGCATTTACTTGTTACTTTTGGTTAAAAATAATGATGGATTTGGAGCTCCTGATTGGCTAAGTCAGGCGGAGCATGAGACTCTGCACCTCAGGATTGTGAGTTCGAGCCCCACATTGGGCATAGAGATTACTTGGGGGGACAAAAGCAATAATTGATTAAAACACAATAACAAGGAAAGTGGGGTGCCCTCCGGCACTGGGCAAGTTCGCAGCCTGTGGTGGGACAGGAACCGAGGTCTCTCCTGATTTCATCCAGTACTTCTGT
Organism: Meles meles; assembly: GCF_922984935.1. NCBI lineage: Eukaryota > Metazoa > Chordata > Mammalia > Carnivora > Mustelidae > Meles > Meles meles. The sequence continues at coordinate 45,819,441 of NC_060083.1, forward strand.
GGCCAAATATCCTCCCACAGCCTCTGGCCAGGTCACTGGCCCAGTCCCAAATCCCTTCCCCCACACCACCCAGACAGCTTGGAGACCTAGCAGAGCCCTGCAGGCTCACCAGTCAGGTGCCCGATGATGAGGGCAGGCGCTAACAATTGCTCACCCAAGGTGACTCAGGCAGGAAGGGGAAGGAGTAGGTGTGAGCCAGGAGAGACTGTTTCTGTGCCCTCACTCCAACCTCAGTCTTTAGGGCTGCCAGATTTAGCAAATAAAAATGCAAAGTGCTCAGTTAAATGTGAATTTCAGATACATAATGAATGCTTTTTACGTGTATGTATGTCTCGCATAATGCACGAGACATACTTACACTAAAAAAATTCATTTCCAGTCTGAAATTCAAATTTAACTGGACATCCCGTGTTTTGTCTGGCAACTCAGGATCTTGGGAGGAAAGGCCCTAGCCCTGGGGTCCCTGTGACTCTTCCATATGGGGGCAGAATAGTAACTCTGAATGAAGAAAACCCTGAAGGACAATTGGAAGAATCAAGGAGAGGCTAGGAGAAGTGGGAGGAAGGAGAGAGAAGGAAGCTGCCTAACCTTCAGCCAGACCACCACCTCGGAAAGTAGCCTTGGGACTAACCTGGAGGAACCCCTTGGCCAGGGAGACACATCCAGGGACTTCTCCATGCCAGGTTTCTCAGTGAAACCTCCTGTTATTTCTTCTGGTGCCACTGAGGTCATGCAGCTGGGGGTGTAAGAGGAATAGAAACAGACCACATTGGGGCACCCGGGTGGCTCAGTCAGTTAAGTGTCTGCCTTCTGCTCAGGTCATGATCTGGGGGTTCTGGGATGGAGCCTTGAGTCGGGCTCCCTGCTCAGTGGGGGGGGGGGGTGTGCTGCTTCTCCTTCTCCCTCTACCCCTTCTCCTCACCTTGTTCTCTGTCTCTCTCTTTCAAATAAATAAATGAAATATTTCTTAAAAAAAGAAACAGACCTTATTTATAGCAGAACATATTTATAACTTTTTTTTTAAAGATTTTGTTTATTTATTTGACAGACAGGGATCACAAGTAGGCAGAGAGGCAGGCAGAGAGAGAGGGGGAAGCAGGCTCCCCGCTGAGCAGAGAGCCCCACATGGGACTTGATCCCAGGACCCTGGAATCATGACCTGAGCCGAAGGCAGAGGCTTTAACCCACTGACCCACCCAGATGCCCCTATTTATAATTTCTTAAGCAAGAGGAGGGGAAAGGCAGAAACCATAAAGGAAAAGATTGATTACTAGATTTCAGATGGCACAACAACGACACAACTTCTGACCACAAAAGAAACTGTAAACAATGCTGAAAGACAAAATGACCCATGGGGAGAAAATATTTGCAATATAGATAATATCCAGAATATACAAAGAGTTCCCACAGTTCAACAAGAAAAAGACAAACACTTAAGAAAAATAGCCAGAATAATGTAATGGTTAGTTTTATGTGTCAACTTGGTGGATGTTTTTGGGTGAGATTAACATTGGAATGGAGAATTTTGGCCAAAACAAATTGCCCTCCATAATGTGGCTGAGCCTCATCCAGTCCACGGAAGACCTGAATAGGACACAAAAAACCTGGCCCTTCCAAACAAGGAGACATTCTCCAGTGACTGCCTTTGGGCTTCCTCTACACCTTAGGCTCTTCTGAGTCTCCAGCCTGCTGGCCCACATTTCAGCTGTTGGACTTGTCAGCTTCCATAATCACATGAGTCAATTACTTTCAATAAATGTCTTTCTACATACACAGCCATTGGTTCTGTCTCTCTGGAGAACCCCAATACAAACAAGAACAGGCAATTCACAGAAGAAACACACATGCAGAATAAGCATCTGAAAAAATGCTCAGCTTCCTTAGAATCAAGGAAATACACATAAAACAACCACAGACTATCTTTTGTCATTAGATTGGCAAAATCTCTTTTGTTATTTATTTATTTACTTAAAGTTTATTTAGTTAAATAATCTCTACATCCAACGTGGGGCTCAAACTCACCACCCTGAAATCAAGAGCTGCACGCATTCTTCTGACTAAGCCAGCCAGGTGGCCCTGGTAAGACATCTTTTGAACTGGCGCATTCAGAATGCATGAGTGGCTCTGTCGATTAGGCATCTAACTGCTGATTTTGGCTCATGATCTCAGGGTCATGAGATCGAACCCCACGTCAGGCTCCGCCCTCAGTGAAGAGTCTGCTTGAGATTCTCTCTCCCTCTCCCTCTGCCCCTCCCCCTGCTTGAGCACTCTTGGTGTCTCTTTTAAATAAATAAATATCTTAAAAAATAAACTGGCTTATTCAATGTTGATGCGTGTATGGGAAATAAGTTCCTTCAAATACTGTGGCTGGGAGTGTAAATTGGAAAGATTTTAAAGCAGTTTGGCATTAGTATTTCAAAATACATTTATTTTTATTTATTTATTTGACACAGAGAGAGAGAGATCACAAGTAGGCAGAGAGGCAGGCAGAGAGAAAAGGAGAAGCAGGCTCCCTGCCAAGCAAAAAGCCCAATGCAGGGCTTGATCCCAGGACCCCGAGACCATGACCTGAACCAAAGGCAGAGGCTTAACCCACTGAGCCTCCCAGGTGCCCCTTGGCATTAGCATTTCAAATGTGCATACTCTTCACCCAACAACATTACTTTTAGGGGTTTAGCCCCCACATGTGCACTCAGAGACATGTTCACACATATTTATTGCATAATTACTTGTAATTATTTTGTAAATTATAATTTATTGCATAATTACTGCAAAGAAAATGGAAACACACAAAAATCCATTAAATGAGACTGGTTAAGTAAACTATGTAACATCTATAGCATGGAATACTTGGCAAATGTCAAACTAATAAATAAATGTAAAGACATCCCATGTTCATGGATGGGAAGATTTAAACTGTCATGCTTGGCAACACACCTCAAATTGACCTGTAGATTCAGTGCATTCCCTACCAAAATTTCAGTTGTCCCCTTTGGAGAAACTGATCCTAAAATTCATATAGAAATTTGAGGGACCCAAAATACCAAAACAATTTTGGAAAAAGAAATTGAAGGACCCCTCTTCTTCCTGTTTCAAAACTTTCTACAAAACTATAGTAATCAAGACCATGTCATACTGGCATAAGGACAGACATACGGATCAATGGAATAGAACTGAGAGTCCAGAAATAAACCCTCACATTTACAGTCAATTGATTTCATCAAAATTTAAAAACACAAGGCCTGGCCAAAGGGGGCTGGGAGGGCTCGGGGAATGGGCCAAATGGGGATGGGGATGGACCCTTTGATGTCATATTTCTTTGTGACTCTGAAGTTTGCTTTTTTTTTTTTTAAAGATTTTATTTATTTATTTGTCAGAGAGAGAGAGAGAGAGAGAACACAGGCAGACAGAGTGGCAGGCAGAGGAAGAGGGAGAAGCAGGCTCCCTGCCCAGCAAGGAATCCGATGTGGGACTCGATCCCAGGACACCGGGATCATGACCTGAGCCGAAGGCAGCAGCCTAACCAACTGAGCCACCCAAGCGTCCCAAGTTTGCTTCTTTTTAGTCCTATTTTTAAAAATTATGCAAACTCCTTAAAAGCAAAAAGCAGAAGGAGAGAGATTCCTAAATTGGAGAGTTGGAGGACACTGGAGTGTTTCTTGAGGAATGTGAGAGAGATTCTGCAGTCCTTGGGGAACTGTGCCCTCTCCACTAAAGTGGAATTTCACTGCATCCATTTGACAAGGAAATGCATTTGGCTTAATAAATACATTTAATATTTCTTTGCCATAGTAATCAGAGTAACTGCATATGATTCAGATTTTTCTAAAGCTTGGGCTCACACCTAGATTGTTACCTTGTCCCTTGAGAGTGAAGCCTACAAGGCCCATGGATTCATCCAGGACTTTTGCCCCTATCCTGTGTCCTCAGGATATTGCACTTCTAGGTCCTTCAGTCTGCCTTTTGCATTTTTTTCCTGTTAAATTCTTTTAATCCTTGCTAAACTCAAAGCGACTGCTTCTAGAAACTTCAATGCACACATCCCCTGATCTTTCTTTAACCTATTGCTGCTTGGAAATCAGATAACATTAATTAAAATTAGCTGAAATATGTGAGGCCCCTGGCTGGCTCAGTTGGTTGAGCACACAACTCTTGATCTCAGGGTTGTGAGTTCAAGCCCCATGTTGGGTGTAGAGTTCTGTATATATATATGAAATAATAGAAAAGAAGCCGTGTGAAGGAAACGTTGAGCTCTTTCACAGAGACAGTTTATGATTCTTTAGAGAGGGTTTCTCAACCTCAGGACAAGTCATATTTTGTCGTGGGGGCGCCTTTGCATTGTGGGATGTAGCAGCCTCCCTGGCCTGTGCCCACTGGAGGCCGGTAGCACCCCGCCCTAGTTGTGACAACCCAGGCTATCTCTGCTCACTGCTGAAATGTCCCTGGTGGGCAAATCACTCCTTTAAGGATACTTTCCGTGATACTTGTTTTAGTCACTCCAGTTTTATCTCCTGCATTTGTTTTATTTATTTATTATTTGGTTCTGTGTAGTTGTGATGAATAGACTTATTTGCTGATTACCCTAACATTTCATGATAAGTGTGTGTGCACATGCTCTGGTAACGGAGGCATAGGCTGGACCCCCTTGTGTCAGGATGCACAGGAGGGAAACTGCACAAATGTCCCCCAGCAGGAGCCTCACGCATTCTCCATACCCTCTCTAGCCTGAGGCTGAGCACTGCTGCCAAACACAGAGTGCCGTCACCCCTGAATTAAGCTGTTTGTCCCCTCCCCCAGGTTCCCCCTCAGCTCCAGTTCTTTGTTGAGCCCGCGATACTCTCCAGCCACTCAGTATAACCAAACACTGTCTGTCCTCCCAGGCCTGGCACTGGGCTTTCTCTGGGGCTCTCCTCCCTCCTGGTGCATCTATCATTTTGGCCAGAGCCAGGCCCTTTGGCACCGAGCAGCCTGGCTCTTGTTCCTGGCCAATCTGGTCTGTGCCCCCACGTTTCTCTCCTCACGGGTCATGTCTATTCCTGGAAGGTAGGGCTGACTCAAAGGAGGAAGCCACTTCCACTATACGACTACCCCCCAGCACAGCCTTGTGTCAGGCACCCAACAGCTCCTTAAGCCCTCTATGTTGAACATGGCATCTAATCCCTGCCCAAGGCTGCTCTTCCCATCTGGTTTCCGAATATTATTCCCAACACCCTCTGTCTGGGCATTTCTCCAACCCTTCTCCACCTGCCAGTTAATATCCTCCCAGATTCAGCTCAAAAAGGTGACCCTAAGGTGCGCCTGGGTGGCTCAGTCGGTTGAGCATCTGCCTTTGGCTCAGGTCATGGTCTCGGGGTCCTGGGATCAAGCCCCGAGTGGGGCTCCCTGCTCAGAGGGGAGTCTGCTTCTCCCTCTGCCTCTCCCCTCCTGCCGCTCATGCTCCTTCTCAAATAAATAAATAAAATCTTGAAGAAAAAAGGTGCCCTTAAGGTGGAATTAAATATTTTCCTCCCTGCCCAGAGCCAACCTATCACTTCTGACCTACACACTCACGTCCGTAACAGCTGGCACACGACCTTGCACCTTAAATTAGATTTAACGTGAGCCTGTCTCATCTCTCCACCCACTCACACCCCGCTATGAGCACCCTGAGGAACGCGCCCGAGAGCTATCCTTGCCCTCACAACCCTCCTTCAACCCCCACGGGGCCTGGCTGCACAGCCTGTATTCTGAGTTTGTTGAACAGAGTAGAAACAGGACGCACGAATGTCCCTAATCCAGACGCAGACATCCCGTGAACGCCCTGGAACGCGTCCTGTAAGGGGCAGCTGCCTCGTCCGTCACGGTCCTTGGACAAGGCGATGTCCCATCTCGGGCAAACTACCCGGCGCCCGCAGCCCAGCTGAGCCGGGCCAGGACGTCACATGATTCTCCCATCACATGATCCCGTAAAAAAAAGAGGGGGGAGGGTGGGAAGAGAGACGAAGGCAGGGAGGAAAGAGAATTGAGTAAGAAAAAAAAGCTCAGCTTTCCAGGCTGGCCCCGCCTCTACGTCGACCAGTAGCCAGTAGGAGCGCGACATCCCGGACACCTGGCCAATGGAAACTGAGGTGGGCGGGCCATCGCGCTGCCAGGCCCTAGTCTGTGAGCTTCCCCGGCCGCGGCTACCCAGCGAGCGCGGAGCGGGTCGCAGGTAAGGAGGGCGGCGGCGCAGACCTCTCGCTTCCTCCAGGGGTCTGGCAGGGCGGACGTGAGGGCTTGAGGTTCTTCCGGAGTTTCAGCCGGGAGGCAAGAGAAGGCTGGCTTAGAGAAGCTCCTTTGGGGGTTTCCGATGGCACTGGAGGCAGTTTTACGGGGTGGGGTGGGGGGAGTAAGCAGTGATTGCAGTGACCCCCAGTATAAGGCGGCTGTCTCCCTCTCCAGCGTCCCCGGAAGCTGCAACCCCTTCCCCCAAAGCAGGGACCACTCCATTCTCGAGCCGGCTTCGCGCCGGCCCAGGTGCTGCTGCGGGTGGTGGTGGTGGGTGGTCCCCGGGATGCCTGGGAGCGAGAGAGGCGCCCGCCCTGGTCCCGGAGCTCAGACGGCAGCGAGTGCGCTGGAGACCCTGCCCTCCTCCAAGGCAGCAGGGGCTTGGGAGTAGTGACCGAACGCCTGGGTTGTGTCTGGCTCTCCCTTACTTCCTCTCGTGGGGGGTGGGACCAGCCAACTTCCGCCTCTCCCTGCCACTTTTCCTGCTCACTCGCAGTTGAGTTTGTTCACCTTTTGGGAATCTCTCTCCCAACTCTGATGCTCGGAGTTGGGGGCTGCCACCCAGTGGGAGATGGCAGAGCTGGGGGCTTGAAGAGGCTTCTGTCCCTCTCTCTACGGTGGCAGCGTGGGGTGAGAGTGAGAGAGGCCGCCGCTCAGAACCCTACTGAGAGGAATTGGGTCCCTTCTTCCTTGGTCCCACGTGGGTGTGCGTCTGTACTTCGCTGTTCACTAGAAGCACACGCTATGCTCCGTAACCTTATGACACCAATGATAGGAAAGTATGCATAAATGTCACTAGGGTGCCCTGTGGACCCAGATTTGTGCAGATGGGCACCCCTTCTGGGCCAACCCAGGACAGTCTCTGGAGGGTTGAGGTTTGACTCCCAAGAAGCAGGTGGGACCAACCTTGCCTGGGAGCTGTGGGTGTAGAGGGGAGGGTGAAAGGGGCTAAGGTCCAGGACCAGGCAGTCGGGGGCCTCCTGGTAATGGTCTTTGAGCTGAGAATGGGGCACTGAAGAGAGCCAGGAGAGGGAGAGAAGGATGCTAGTGACTGGGTGGGTGTAAGTCCTCACCACACCTCGTGTCAGTGTCCACACAGAGACTCATGGGGGAACTGAGCCCCAGAGACAGCAATTTCTGAGGCTCTCACCATCAGTGGTGGTGATTTGAGGACTAGCACCCGAGTGCAGTATCCCGGCAGCCCCCAAGCTTCTCCTTTCTGTCCTCCCTTGTCCACCTGCTCAGAAAACGCTTCTGTCTCCCACCTCTGCTTGGACTCCAGGCCTCTACTCTCTCCAGGGTCTGGGGTCCATTCCCGGGCACTGTCCATGGTGCCACTTGAACATGAACATGCCACTGTCACATGAACCCAGGTCCAGTGTGCTTTGGAGCCCTCAAAGCCTGTCATCTCCATGACTGGGTATATGACATGCGGTGTTACTTCTCTGAGCCTCAGTTTCCTTCTTTGAAAAGTAAATGTATTACAACTACTTTGGATGATTGTTGCAAGGAAGGAAGAAGATAGCATTGTAGTTGGGCCAGGAGAAGCTCCACAAACATTACTAGGCAGGGTAACATCTCCTGGGCCCTTCGCATTGAACTAGTAAGTCTGTGTGAGTTGGGGAAGAGTCATTTAAGAAGTGAGAGACTACTCCCCACAAAGCCTCATAATCGGTTCCTTCTGCTGGTGCGGCGGGGTGGGCTTATATGGTCCTCTCCACGTACTGCTGAGTTTTGGCTTCCAGGTAGGGGGAGAGGCAGAGGTTGGGCAGGGGTTGGGGTGGTATGTCTGGGGAATCTGAAAGAGTCTGGTGCTATTGGGGGGCCCTGAGAACACAAGTGTCTCAAAGGCTGTCCCAGCCTGTGCACCCCTTCCCTGGGTGGTTTGGGGACGGTTGGGGGGCAGGTGTGGCTGGCCTCTGGGGATGGCAGCCCAGATTCCACTGGCTACCACACTTCCCTTTTCACAACTTTCTCAACCCCATGATTTCCCATGTCATCATGTGACACCCCTTCCCCCCAACAGGCCTTGGCAGGTGTGAACACAGCATCATCTGGGGAGGGAAGTGCAACCCTGTGTTTTCTTCAAGGGGGACTCCCCCTTTGCTCCCCACCCCAGTCCTGCCATGGCTCCTGAGGCTTCACCCACCCCCTGGAGGTGACCCATATCCCTACAGACCAGACCCACAAAACCCACAAATTCTCCTTTCACACACCTGCATCTTTACACACTCACCCGCAGAGACTGAGGCATTTGGCCACATTTTGGGGACGCGAACTGACACCCGTCCTTGTGTCTGTGCTCATCACTGCCCACGTGTGGGTGCACAAATGAACACACACAGAGGAAACTGAATCTCGGGCCCCACATCTCTTCCTGCCTGGATCAGGAGGCTCGGGTGGTATCCGCACCTGGGGGAGTGACTGGCCCCCGGATCCGGGATCGCATGGGCTTCAGCTCATCGCCAAATGCCTCTTGGTATTTTGCAGGCAGACCATGTGGACCGTGGTGAGCTGGGTGGCCTTAGTGGCAGGGCTGGTGGCTGGAACACAGTGCCCGGATGGTCAGTTCTGCCCTGGGGCCTGCTGCCTGGACCCAGGAGGAGCGAGCTACAGTTGCTGCCATCCTGTTCCGGTGAGCGCCCTGCAGTCCAGGCAAGAGCTGGCTGGGATCTCCCGAAGGGGCATCTTGGTGCGGCCAGAGGAGGGGGTCAGGCTTGGGTCCTTCATTTTGTCATCTCTCACTTTCCAGGGCCAGTGGCCCGCAGTGCTGAGCGGGCAGCTGGGGAGCCCCTGCCGGGTAGATGCCCACTGCTCTCCTGGCTACTCCTGCCTCCTCACCGTCTCTGGGACCTCCAGCTGCTGCCCGTTCCCAGAGGTGAGGGTGCCATGGGCTCAACGGAGGGGCTCAGGTCTGGGTTTGGATTCTCCCCCGACTCACCCCAGGTAAAAGCTGAGCCAGCGTGGGTGTCTCTGTGTCCCACAGGCCGTGTCATGTGCTGATGGCCACCGCTGCTGCCCTCGGGGCTACCACTGCAGCGCCGATGGGCGGTCCTGCTTCCAGAGATCAGGTGTAGTAGGGGTGGAGGTGGAGGGCAGGCAGATGGGCTGCTGGTGGAGGCTGGTCAGCCCAGGAATCCAGCCAGCTGGGTGACCTGGTTCCTGCCCTTGTGCCCTCATTCCTGTGGCATCTGTACTAAGCAACCCCTTTGCTCGGGACAGAGGAAGACCATGAGGCTAGGAAGGAGGAGGAGAGAGAATGCCAGACTCCAGGCCCCAGGCCAAGCTTTGGGAGGGTGGAGAGAGGCCAAGCTGGGCTGGTTCAAGGGCAGCCTAGTCGGTGGAGGCCCCTGCCTTGTGCCATACTGCTGAGGTACTGAGAGTGGGTTAGGGGGGCCTGGCAGAACGCCGAGCCCTAGTGCTGGACCACCAGCCGCCCGCCCCCTCCCCCGTCAGCTGGGCCTGCAGGCCGTGGTGTCAGCAGGTAATGGGGGCGATGGCCTTCGCTAACTGGGTTGACGGAATCCTGGGTCTTCCTGTCCACAGATACCAGCCCCTTGGGTGCCATCCAGTGCCCTGACAGCCGGTTCGAATGCCCCAACTCCTCCACGTGCTGCACTATGCGAGATGGCTCCTGGGGGTGCTGCCCCATGCCCCAGGTACCGGTCTGGGAAGATAGGGGGTGGGGGGAGCAGTCGGGGCAGAGCAGCAGGCTGGAGGGGGCAAAGACAGAGTCGGAAGCTTCTCTCGGCAGGCTTCTTGCTGCGAAGACAAGGTGCACTGCTGTCCCCATGGGACCTCCTGCGACCTGGCTCATGCCCGCTGCCTCACGGCCACAGGCTCCCACCCCCTAGCAAAGAAGATCCCCGCACAGAGGAGTAACAGGGCAGGTAAGGAGGTGGGAGAGCGTCTAGGGTGCAGGTTGGAAAGGAGGTAAGGCCTCTTGCGGCTCCCAGCCTGGGGAAGAGTTCCTCACCGCCCACCTCTCTTCCCTTGCAGTGATCTTATGCCCGGATGGGCAGTCCCAGTGTCCTGATAGTTCTACCTGCTGCCAGCTGCCTAATGGGAAGTATGGCTGCTGCCCGATGCCTAATGTGAGTGAGGGGCTGCGTGGCCACAGCCACCTTGCGGGGACACCTACCTCCAAAGGACTCCCCAGGGTGGGGCGGGCTGGCAGGCGGGTTAGAGCCTGGCTGCTGAGGACTCATGCCGCCCCCTAGTGGGGGATTGGGGCAGTGTCCACTGTCACCGGGCTGCTCAGAGCTCTAAGGAGACTGGAAGTTCTGGAGACCCTCCCCCATGGCCCTCCCTCCCCGCAGGCCATCTGTTGCTCGGACCACCTGCACTGTTGCCCCCAGGACACTGTGTGCGACCTAGTCCAGAGTAAGTGCCTCTCCAAGGAGAATGCTACGGACCTCCTCACCAAGCTGCCCGCAAATGCAGGTACCAGACGCAGGCTGCTGACCCCATCCCAGCGGCTCCGTGTGCAGGAACTCTCCACCGAATAGTTCCAGGAACACAGGCGGGGGTGGGGGACTGAGGGCCGCATGGAGGGGACAGGGCATGTACAACCCCTTTTCCTCCACACTCGTCATTGCTTTCGCGTCACTGCTTGTTGGGGGTGGGGTAGTGCTCAGTATACCGTCCGTCTTTGGCATTGGTTCTGGCTCTGGGGTGGGGTTTCTCAGGGCTCCCCGTGCCACTGCTGACCTGTCCCCTGTGCCTTTCTCACAGTGCAGGAGGTGAAATGTGACATGGAGGTGAGCTGCCCAGACGGCTACACCTGCTGCCGCCTGCAGTCGGGGGCCTGGGGCTGCTGCCCTTTCGCCCAGGTACGCAGGAGTGCTGGGTGGGCTGGGCTGAACAGGAATCTGCAGCCAGCAAGGACCCCGTGCCCACTGTCCCCTGTGCACCCACCCTAGGCTGTGTGCTGTGAAGACCACGTACACTGCTGCCCGGCTGGGTTTAAATGTGACACAGCGAAGGGCACCTGTGAACAGAAGGCCATTCAGATGCCCTGGGTGGTGCGGACCCCAGCCCGCCTTCGCCTGCCAATCCCCCAGGCCGTGGAGAACGATGTCCCCTGTGATAACATCACCAGCTGTTCCTCCTCCAGTACCTGCTGCCGACTGGCATCTGGGGAGTGGGGCTGCTGTCCTGCCCCAGAGGTGTGTGGGAGGGGGGATAGTATGGAGCGGGGTGGGGGGTGGGGGGGAACGACGGTGTCTTGGTCTGGGCAGGTGGTCAGACTCCTGTTGCTTTGCTCTTCAGTCCTCTGCCTGGCCTGCAGCTGGCCCACCGGCTCGGTCAGGTTCATTCCCAGCTGGAGGAGCTGTGAGCAGGAAAGGGCGTCGGGGTAGGCAAGGGCTCAGCTTCTGTCCCACAAAGCAGCTTCCCAGGCCATCGTGTGCTGTCCCCCGCCCCCCCAGGCTGTCTGCTGCTCAGACCACAAGCATTGCTGCCCCCATGGCTACACGTGCTTGGCCGAGGGCCGGTGTCAGAAGGGAAGCAAGACGGTGACTGGGTTGGAGAAGACGCCTGCCCGCCAGGCCTCCCTGTCTCACCACAGAGACATGGGCTGTGACCAGCACACCAGCTGCCCGGTGGGGCAGACCTGCTGCCCCAGCCTGAGTGGGGGCTGGGCCTGCTGCCAGTTGCCTCACGTAAGTGCCCACCCTGCCTCCTCTGGACAGGGGAACCGAGTCCTCTGTGGGGGCTGGGAGGTGGGTTGGGGAGGAGAGACGTGAAGGCCACCCTGTCCCTCGCAGGCCGTGTGCTGTGAGGACCGCCAGCACTGCTGCCCGGCTGGGTACACGTGCAACGTGAAGGCCCGATCCTGCGAGAAGGAGGCGGACTCGGCCCACCTGGCTGCCCGCCTGGCCCGTGGCCCTGGCGTGGCTGTGGGAAACGTGGAGTGTGGGGCAGGGCACTTTTGCCACGATAACCAGACCTGCTGCCGAGACAGCCGAGGGGGCTGGGCCTGCTGTCCCTATCGCCAGGTGAGTGCCCTCCTCCGGCCAGGGACTGGCTGTCTGTGGAAGCCAGGGTCATCCGTGGGAGCCAGGTCCCACCATATCCGACTCTGACTCCCTGCCCTCCCCCTGGCCGTCAGGGTGTCTGCTGTGCAGATCAGCGTCACTGCTGCCCGGCGGGCTTCCGTTGTGGGGTCAAGGGCACCAAGTGTCTTCGGAGGGAGAGCCTGCGCTGGGACATGCCGCTGAGGGACCCAGCCCCGAGACAGCTGCTGTGAGGCGACACTAAGGACTGAAGACAGTCTGCAGCCCTCGGGACCCTGCTCAGAGGGTCCCCACTGCTCAGGCCTCCCCAGCACCTCTCCCCCACCAAATTCTCCTGGAGTCCCCCTTTCTGATGCCCCACCCCCATCATGGGAGGCGGGGCCTCAATCTAAGGCCTTCCCTGTCTCAAGGGGGGCTATGGCGAAAGCCATGTAACAAGCTGCCATCCCCTCCCCCAATTTCCGTGGACCCTGTGGCCAGGTGCTCTTCCCTGTCCACAGGCGTGCGTGTGTGTATGTGCTGCAGTAAAGTTTGTACACTTTCTTAACAGTGTCTGATTTGACCACCCTGCCCGCCCCAATCCGAGCAAGTGGCCCCCAGCCCCACAGAAAGATACACACGCAGTTCATCTCACCAGTTTTATATTTGCTGTTACCCACAGCAATCCCATCACATCCCCTAATCCCCAGAGCCGCCCCAGCCACCAGCCCTGTGACATCCTAGCCCAAAGGTGGGCTAGTCAGCAGGCAGCACCCCCTCCCCTCCCGGAGGGTCCCCAGAGAAGGCCCCTTCCCAGCCCTCACACGAGCAGCTGAGGCCCGGTCGCCCCTCCTGCTTTCCCACAATAGATCTTTGTATGTACAGCCACGTTTATACAGGCACTGCTTCCCGCCCCCCCAGCCCTCCTTCCCCAGCAACTCCCAGTGGGGGTCTGGACCCCTCCCACCTCCCTCTCGGAGGCCAACATGGGTCCCTCCCGAGACATTACCCAGCACATACCACTGGACAGCTCCGCAGCCCCTGGGCCCCTCTCCAGACGGGGGGAGGGGTGGTCTGGGGGGCTAAGAGCGAGGGCCCCCGCCGCTCCCCTGGGCTCGTACCCTGGGGGCGGGCCCGAGCGGAGGGGGTGGGGGCAGACGTGGGGGAGGCGGTGCCAGGCCGGGCTGGGGCGCTACTTGACGTTGAACACCATGAGCGGCCGCTCCTCCCGCCGCTGCCACGGGCTCTTCTTGTCGCCCGCCTCGTCGCCCACCTCCGCCCCCAGCTCGTCCTCCGGGCTGGTGAGCGAGTCGCGCCGCAGCTCGCTCGCGCTGCTGCGGGAACTGTCCCCGCGACTGCGGCCCCGACCTCGGGGTACCGTGGCCGCCCGGCCTTCGGGCGCCGCCACTTCGTCCAGCAGCGGCGTCAGCGAGTTGTCCTCGGGCGAGCAGAGGCCCGTGCGGCTCTCGCTGCTGCTCGGCTCCGTGTCCTCGCTGAGCGCCAGGCGCGGGGGCGCGGGCGGCGGGGGCGGGGCGGCCGGGGGCGCGCGCTCCCGCTCCTCGCGCAGGGGCCGCCGGCGCGCGGGCCGCGCCTCGTGCACGTCGACGCCCGAGTCCAGGCTGGCGTCGGTGCTGCGGCCGCCCCCGCCCGCCTGCAGGTCGATGTAGGAGTGGCGCACCTGCGAGTTGGAGCGCCCGTCCAGGGACACGAACCAGGCGCGCGGGTGAGGCTTCACGCCCAGTTCGAGCAGCTTCTTCTCGGTCAGCGCCTGCAGCTCCCCGTTGAGCTGCGCCATGGTGGACTCGTTGAACAGCACCGGGATGGTGACCGAGCCGCTGACCGGCGCCGAGCGCCCGCCCCCCCAGCCCTCGCCGCCGCCGCCGCCACCGCTGCCACCACCACCGCCGCCGCCCTCACCACCCGCGCCCGAGTGGCCCTGCAGCAGCGGGCGCTGGGGGTCGGCCGGGGGGAAAGGGCGCGCGGGGCCGGGGCCCGTGCCCTCCGGCGGGGCTGGCTCGTCGCCTGGCCCCGCGGCGCCCGCCTCGCCGCCGAGGCGCACGTAGTGCGCGGGGATCACCAGGGTGGGCATGACGTTGCGGTAGACACTGTCCTTGAGATGGTCGATGGAGCCGCAGAAGATGAGCTGCCCGGCCTGGCTGAGCGACGGCGGCCGCGCCAGCTGGTCCACCGACTGCGACAGCAGGAAGTCGGGGGGCTTGCTCTCGGCCGCCCCCTTGTGGCCCAGGTAGTGCTCGAAGGGCGGCGGCGGCGAGGGAGGCTCCTGCAGGAAGGCCGGGGTCGCCGAGGCTCCCCGCCGGTACTCCTCCAGGCCCGGCTCCAGCCCGCCGGGACCCTCGACGGAGCGGGCGCCCTTGAGCCCCGCGCCCTCGCCCCCGCGGGAGCCCCCAGGCTCGGCTGCCGGACGGCTGGCAGAGCGCGGCTTGGCGCGGAAGAAGTCGTCCCTGGAGGCGGCCAAGTCTCGGGAGCTGGAGAAGGCGGAGTGCAGGGGCCCTGGGGGCGGGGCTTCAGGGTCCCCCGACGGGGCGGGCTCCAGGGGTCCCCCACATATGAGGTGGAGCTGGGACATCGAGGTGGCCTGGTCTCGTTTGTTACCGTCAGAGGGCCCGGACAGCTGCAGCTTGCGGTGCTGTTGCCTCGGCTTCAGGCAGCGCCTCCTGGAAGGTGTTGGGGGTGGGGGGGAGCGACCCAGGACCTCAGGAAAGGGTAAGGAGGCCTGAGCAGCTCCCTAACTCCACAGTGGCAAGATAAGGGATGGACAGTGTTGGAGGGATGGGAAGAATGGCTGGGACTCAGGAATGTTGGGGCACCTGGATGGGCCTTGGGAGAGGTTTGTGGAAAGAGCCTTGAGTGTCTGTGGGAGGGTCAGTCCCCCTGAAGGGAGCTGCACTCCTTCGCATGCAGGAGGTGCTGGGAGAGCCTGGGAGGAGCACGTCCAGCCAGGGGTCCCCTGGAGGGGCCTGGCCTGTAGGTCCTGCCTCCTCTCCCCCTACTTCAGCCTCAGTCTCTCGGGTGCCTTGTCAGTGCCTTGAAGACTGGAATTGTACTTTATGCCTCTTTGGGCCTAGCACCCAGCCCCACCCCAGGCCGAGTGTAGGCCTCAGTGTGCAGGGGATGAGCAGAGGCTGGGGGAGGGGTGGGGGGGGCAGGCAGGGGTGAGGCACTCACCGGCAGTAGTAGATGAGCAGACACAGCAGAATGAGCACCAGCAGGGCCAGGGCTGCCAGGATGGTGAGCAGGAAGATGGTGTGGTATGTGCCAATATCCTGGATGCCCGATGTGATGGTGACCAGTCCTGTGCCAGGCAAGGGGTTAGCTCTCTGGGGGTGGCTGCCCTTCCTTCAGGAATCCACACTCCCAGCCTCCCCTTCCCCCACGGCTCCTGGTCCCATCGTCCCCCTGTCTCTCACCAGCAGTGGGGGAAGCCATGGCAGCTGCCCAGTACCCCAGCTGGGGGGCGACGAAGGTCCAGTAGAGCTGCCGGCCTTCCTTCCGAATCACACCAGTGCCGTTGCGTACCCACAGCCCTGGGAGAGGCAGGAGTTTCATGAAACCCAATGTCTCCCGCCCCCATCTAAGTCCCACTTGGTTTCCCCAAACTCCAGCAGCCGCAGCCCCTTGAGGCACTCACCACTCTTGGGGTCAAACCTCCAGGCTGGAATGCTGGTGCCCGCAGTCAGGGCGCGAGGCTCGGAGGGCACAGGCAGGGACAGGTGAATGGGGCCCGAGAGCGGCACTTCTGTTCCATTGCCCGTCAGCAGATGCACGCTCACAGCAGCCAGGGGCATCAGCTCTAGCCAGGAGCCATTGCCTGGGGGAAAGGAGACACAGGGGCTGAGGGCTAAATCCTGGGGGTGGGACGGGGGGGCGGGGCAGGGAAACGTCCCTTCCGTGCTGGACACCCAGCCTACCTGAACTGGAGGCTTCAGTGCCCAGGAAGGTTGGGAAAGCGCGCATTTCCTGCTGGGTGCTGGCAGGTGTGAGGGAGGCCCAGAGCTGGCTGTAGGTGCTGCTGACGGGCAGGCGGGCAGCCCGGCGCTGGAACTGCACCCAGGGCTGGGAGCGTGCACCTGGACGGAAAAGGGGACTGCTGTGGCTTGCCCAGGGACCAGAGCAGAAAGCAAGTATTTGAGGAGAAGGGGGTCACTGGGTCAGGCCACTTGGGAAGGTCAGGGAGCTTGGTGACTTGGGGAGAGGACTGCATTCATAGAATGTTAACATGGAAAAAGGACTTGGACCTGAAATCTAGTGCTGGCCTTCTGACCCTGAGCAAGTTACTTGCTCTCTCTGAAACACCATTTTCTCAATAATCTATAAAATGATGAGGTTCTGGTGCTCAATGACTATTGCCAGCTGTGTGGCGAGCACTGTGTTAGGGGCTGGAGATACAAAGGTGAATAAGACATAGTCCTCAGTTCCCTGCCTTCAAGTTCACAGTCTTGTGCAGGGCTGTCCCTTCTAGTACCCAGCGGAACTTTCTGCTGTGTTGCATGGAAATGTTCTCTCTCTGTGCTGCCCGTTACAGTACCCACTAGACACCCATGGCTGTTAAGCACTTGAAAGGTGGCTAGTGTGACTCAGACACTGGATTTATTTTTAATTTTCCAAAATTTAATGAATTTGGGGGTGCCTGGGGGGCTCAGTCATTAAGCCTCTGCCTTCGACTCAGGTCATGATCCCAGGGTCCTGGGATCGAGCCCCATGTCAGGTTCCTGGTTCAGCAGGAAGCCTGCTTCTCCCTCCGTCACTCCTCCTGCTCGTCTCTCTCTCGCTCTGTCAAATAAATAAAATCTTTAAAAAAATTAATGTAACTTTTAATTTATTTAAAAGTCACGTGTTGCTAGCGGCTGTTGTATTACACAGCTTAGGGTGTGTGTGTGTGTGTGTGTGTGTGTGTGTGTGTGTGTCTTGGGGTGGAGGGGGCGTATAAACAGAATTCTAATACAACATGGTCGTAGCCAACATGTATTAAGCTTTAAGAAACGCCGGACACCATCTAAGTCTTCCTGTGTTATCCCTTGTAATTAGTACAAAGGCCCTGAAGTAGGTGCTCTCATTATCGACCTTATTGTATACACGAAGAAATGGAGGCCAGAGTTGAGCGACTTGCCCAAGGTCACAGTCTGGAGCCCGACCGGAACCCAGGAAGTGCGGTGCTGGCCCATCTTCTCAGCACCTTTCCATCCTACCTTGCTCTTAAAATGGTGGGGCGCCAAGCGTGCGTGGCCCACCCAGCTGGGGAAGGCCCAATGGAGTCTTTTTTTTTTTTTTTTTTAAGATTACTTATTTGACAGAGAGATCACAAGGAGGCAGAGAGGTAGGCAGAGAGAGGAAGGGAAGCAGGCTCCCTGCTGAGCAGAAAGCCCGATGCAGGGCTCAATCCCAGGACCCTGGCATCACGACCTGAGCCAAAGGCAGAGGCTTTAACCCACTGAGCCACCCAGACGCCCCCCAATGGGGTCTTGCAGGATGAGGCTGAGTAAGACTCCCGCAGGAAGGAAGGTGCAAAGGGACCTCCAAGAGAACGGAGAGAAAGGCCCAAAGACACCGGGCAGCGGGCTGGTCCACGGACACGGGTGACTGAGTAGCACACAGACCCCACAGGGTGCGGTCAGCTTTGTGAAGGACTCGAGGCTTTACTCTGAAAGCCGTGGGCGCCATGGGACGGTCGTAAGCCAGGGGCCACAAAAGGATCATTTGGCCTTTTATTATTTATTTACTATTACTTTTGAAAGTAGGTTCCATGCCCCAAAGTGGGGCTTGAACTCACGAGATCAAGAGTTGCACACGCTACTGACTGAGCCAGCCCCGCACTCCTCACTTGGCATTGTAGAAACCTCCAAAGACTGTTTGAAAGCCTCTGGTTCAGGACCAGGGAGATGAAAATAGGCAAACGAGCACCTTGGAGACAACAGCTCAAGCTAAGAATATAAATTGGGGAGGCAGGTTCTCTCTCTCCCAAGCCCACCATGACTCCCTAGTACTAGCCAGATCAACCAGTCTGCACCAGGCACCCCTCCTGCAGGGCCAGTCAGGCGCCCCCCTGCACCCTGGCTGTCCCCTTATCCCCCTGCATCTTGATTTCTCTCCAGTGAAGCTGTCTGTGCCCCCCTTTAATTCTTGAGCCCACAAGTTCCCAGAGCTCCCTTCCCCAAATTCTCTTGCCCTGCTACACTCACAGGTCAGGCTTGTCTCAGTGCTGAAGCCCGCTGCCCTCTACTCCACTGTTCCGCCTGCCATGTAATTAGTTCAGGGTTGGTAACGATGTGTTTGTCTGTCTTCCTACTTGTCCGTGAAGCACACAAGACAGGGAGTGGGTCTGTTCTTCCTTCCCATTGTTCCCCAGCACCAGACACAATGCCTGGTGTGGTTAAGGATTGGTTTGGTGAGACTGAAGCCGTGAGCAGATACTGTGGTGTTGGTCCAGGCCTTGCACTTGAGAATTGCTCAGTTCCTATGGAATGACCCTCCCGTGGCCGCCTAACATTGCCAGGCACCCAGTAGGTGCACAAGTAGTATGTGTAGATTCACTGAGGAAACAGGTGGCAGGGAACAGGAATGCTAATGGTAGGAGTAGAGGGAGAATAGAAACCACGAGAAGCCCCAATAACAAAAACATTTATTGACCACCTTCCGTGCTGTTTTTTCATACTTGATATTTAATCCTTACTTCAATTTGATGATATAGCTCCAATTGATGAGATTATAGATAATATCTGTATCTTACAGATGAACAAACTAAGGCTCAGAGAGGTTAGGTGACTTGCTCAAGGGCACCCAGCACTAATACGTAGAAGAATGGAGCTCTCTGTACCCAGGCCAGAGGGAAGGAAGAGGAATGGGCATGAGTTGGGGGGGGGAAAGAGGAGCCTTACCAGGAGAGCCCAAAAGGATGTGCACCAGGTCCTCATACAGGATGAGGGTGGCCGGCCGCTCGGGGAGCAGGTAGAGGCTGACTGATGCATACACTGTGGGAGGGGTGGCCCATCAACTCCCGAAAAAGCCCTCCCACCCACCCCCTCAACCCCAGGGCCGGGCACTCCCTCCATCTGAATCCCAGTGACTTCATCCTCCTTCAGTCCCCTCTGCGTACCCCAGCCCAGGCAGCAGCTGCTGGAAAGCCTGCCCCCTCCACCCCCAAGGACTATTTTGGGAAGGGGCTGATCGGGTCAGCTGCTGCCCGCCCCCCTCCGCCTACCCCTGCACTCACAGGGCAGCTTGTCAACACGCCAGGGCACAGAGTTGGTGAGGAAGCCAGGGCGGGCGGCAGTGACCAGCACCCAGGTGCCCAAGCGGTAACTGAGGGGCAGTATGGCCACGCCCTCCGAGTCCGTGGTGCCAGCGGCCAGCAGCATCCGGTTCCCAAACACATCCACGGAGGCCCGGGCCAAGGGGAGCAGCTCGCCGCTCACATATACCTGCACCTTGATCAGGATCTCTGTGGACAAGATGGGGTGAGGAGAGTGAGGAGGGAGGGGGGGTGGGGAAGAGAACTGCGGGGCGACCCGAGATCGGAGGAGGAGGCTGTGGGTTGGGAGTGGCTTTGGGGCCCAGGCTAGACAAGGCTCTGGAAGAGTCAGCATTGCTAGCGCCCTCTTCTCAACCCCACATCAGCCTATGAGACAGGTGGTGCTACTACCATATTTCAAGTCTCACTCACGCACTTTCCCACATTTTTACATTTCTGAACTCAGAATATGCTTCTCACTGAGGATATCATCATCAGGATTAGCAGTATTTTTTTTTTTTTCTTTTCTTCCTGGGACATGAAATAATGGTGCGTCTTACAGTCCATGATGCATTAGACCCCATAAAATAAGTTCTGAAGCCCATTTTGCAGATAAAGCAGCTGAGGCTCAGAGTTTAGGTACCCGCACTGCCGCTGGGGGAGGAGAGCTGGGATCCAGACCTGGGAGTCTGCCTCTAGACCCAAATTATTACTATTTTTTTAAGATTTTATTTATTTGGCAGAGAGAGAGAGAGAGAGCGTGTGCGCGCACTTGCATAAGCAGTGGAAACCACAGGCAGAGAGAGAGAGGGAAGCAGGCTCCCCACCGAGTAGGGAGCCCGATGCGGGGCTCGATCCCAGGACCCCAGGATCATGACCTGAGCCGAAGGCAGATGCCCAACCAACTGAGCCACCCAGGTGCCCCTAGGCCCAAATTCTTAACCACCGGACGCCATGGGGCTGGTGGCAGGGAGGGGAGAGGAAAGAGGGCTGAGAAAGGAGGAATAAGCGGAGGACCAAGGGTCTACAGATGGAGAGGAGAGAGGTCAGAATTCAGCCAATGAGAAGGGTTGCAAGGGCCGCTGGGTCAGAGTTTTGGTTCTGAAGAAAAAGCTGAGAAGGGGACACTAGGGAGCTGGTCTTTCCCCTTATTCATCCTCTTCCCAGAATCCTTTGCACAAGCCTGTTTCCTTTCAGATTTAGGGACTCACCCCAACCCCTAAGCCCAACAAGTACCTCCTGACCCCTCCCCCTCACAGGGACTGCCTGCCCCCTCCCAGCTGGTCAGCTACAAGTCAGTCACCATGGCAACGCCCTCATTCCTCCCAGGAGATGGGCAGAGAGCTGGGGCCCCGGCAAGGGGAAGGAGATCTGGGGGGGCCGACCCAGGCCCAAGAGAAACTGGCGTGGAGAGGCCTGGAAAGGGAAGTCCAGCTGTCTCTGCTCCCGGCCCCAGGAGAGCTTGGCCAGGATGGGCGTGCAGGTGTCCTGAGCTCAGATGGGGTGACCAGGCAGGGACCAGGCCTAGAGTTGTTCTCATGGGTTTCCCCAGGCAGCCTCTCTGATCCACAGCACCATCTACTTCTTCCCACTCAGCATGGCCCCTCCCTCAAGAACCTGCCTCACCCCTACCTTGCTGCTAATGATGAGAGTAGGTGTCCATGCCTAGAAAGGTACAGAGGCCTCAGTGCAGGGCCCGGAGGCAGGTGGGGACGCAAACCTGGGGGAGTCCAGGTACAGAAAGAAGAGCCTGGGGCAGCAGGGCATGGGGTGGTCACGGCGTGGGGCGGGGGGCCTCATGTGTGGAGCCTGACACTCAAAGGAGACAGGTGTCTCATCTCAAGCTTCCAACCCCAAGGCCAGCGCCACGCCTGGCCCTGGCATCCCATCCAGCTGTTCGCCTGAACCCACCTCCCTCACCCCTCCCAGGCCAAAGCCCAACTTGGCAGGGTGGGTGCACACACTTGATTCTTTCCTACTCTCTGGTTTTCCCAGGAGCTGGCAATCTTCCTGTCCCTCCTCCCCCACTACCCAGGAGGAATTCTGAGAAGCTAGAGAGGCCTGGCTACTCCCCACCCCTACCCTGGCAAGGAGCAGCTGGATGGAGCAGCTGGAAAGAGGGGACCCAGGAGTCTGGAATACGGTCATTTGAAGGAATGCTTGGGGTTCAAGGGCCAGAGCCTCAAAAGAGGGGAGGGGGCCCAAGGACCAACACAGGGAGGGCAGGTAGGCCCGAAGGACATGTCCGTGGGAAGGGGTAGGCAGGTGCCCAGCAGATTCTTTTCCCTTTCCCTCGACCTGGGCTCTCAGCCAGCGGCCTGGGAGAGCCCTGTCTCCTGGCTCCATTTCAGCTAATTCTCTGGACCCCCTCCCCTGGAGAACAGGACTTGAAGGAAAAGCTTTTTGAGAAACCAGGGCCTTTTTCTACCCATCAAAGCCTCCTCTCCTCCTGCAGAGAGCAGGGAAGACTGAGGCGGGAGGTGAGCCTTCCCCATTTCTCAAGCCTGACATTCCATACTGTATCCGCCTCTCCAGGCTTCAGCTCTGCCTCATTCCAGGAGGAAATCCGACCCCCTCCCTTCATCCGGACCCCACTTCCCTCAACCAGACACCCCCCCACACCCTGCTTTTCCTGTCAGCTCCTTGGTGGAGAGGAGTGGAGAGCACGGCTTCAGGCAGGGATGGGGCCCAGAGGCGACAGAGGGAACGGTAGCTGGGGTGGTGGGCGCAGGGCTGGAGTGGGCGGAGGCCCCCGCGAGAACCCAGGAGTCAGAGTCTACCTCTCCCACCCTCTCCCGCTGCAAGAGCCTCCCCCGCCCCCCCCTCACACACCCACCTGGGCCCGTGAGGCGCCGGGAGGCTCTGCTTCACGGCTACCGAAAGGTTAGATGAGGAGGGGGTGACCGGGGTTTGGGCTGGGGATAGGAGCGGCCGGAGGTCTGCTGGACGGGGACCCAGGCACCTGCCCTCCCAGCCGGCACAGCCCACAGCCAGCTAGCCAGCTCAGCATGGCTCCGCCACCACAGCCCTGCCATGCGCTTTGGCTGGGAATCACCACGTACCCCTTTTTCCAGAGCCCCCCAAACTGCAGCCCCTCCCCCCTCAAGGGCCGACAGCATTTCTTCGGTACACCCCCAATTCTGAACCCGGGGGGAGGCGGCCGGGGGCTGTCAGGCTCCAGGGCGAAGAACCCCATTCGAGCAGTCAATCCGCCCACCGCCTCACCCACTCCCCCTCCCCCCCTTCCCCCTTCCAGCCCAGCACAAGGCGCCCAGCCCCCGTCCGGGTCCAAAGTGGCAGCCGGTGCTGGCGCCCCCACCCAGTCCGGGTCGGGAGCGAGGAACCCGCAGGGGGCTGCGGAGCGGGCGCCCGCCCCAGCCCGCCCCTGGGCGGGTGTCTTCGGTAGACAATGGCTCAGGCAGCAGCGCCTCGCGGACCCGGAGAGAGAAAAACAAGGCGAGAGGGGGCGGCGGCGCGGAGCCCGGGGACCCCCGCTCTCCCCATTGTGTCTCCCCAAGACCCCCGCCCCGGCAGTCGCCCTCTCCCTCCCTCCTCTCCCCCGTAAGCGCCGACCCGAAGTCGCCGGGCTCCCCCCACCCAAACCCAGGGAACAGAGTACCCCCAATTCACGAGCGCCGCGAAGAGGGGGCTGGAGGGCGGGGGCCCGATCGAGGGGGCGCAGGCCCGCGATCGCTGCCCCTCCTGGCCGAGACTCACCCTGCGGGCTGGGGGGCTCTGGCGGCGACTTGCCGGGAGCCCGGGAGGCGCCGCCGAGCAGCAGCCCCAGCAGCGGCAGCAGCCGCGCGAGGACGCTGGGGCCACTCGGCGGCGGCATCGCGGGGCTCGGCCGGGCCCTAGCGGCCCATGGCTCCCGCCCGGCCCCGCTTGGCCGGCCCCGCTCAGCCCCAGCTCTGCGCCGCGCCGCGCCGCTCGGGCTCCCGCTCTGGCTGCGGCGGCAGCTCGGCGCGATTGTCTCCGCCCGGAGCCGCCGCCAGCGCCCCCTGCAGGCGGCGCCCCACCCCGCGGACCTCGGGGCGCCGCCCCCTCACAGCCCTGCTCCGCGCTCCGCGAGCCGGCCCTGCTGGCCCTCCGCCCACCCTGCAGACCCCACCCCGCGCGTCCAGACCCGAGCTGCAAGAGAGTGCAACGGGCTGGGTCTAGTCACCCGGGTTCTTGGAGGTCTGGAGTCCTCGAAATTTGGTGGAAAACTTGGGAGGGAGGAGAGGCTGCTTCTTACAACACACTCAAAGAGGTAGTACGGTCAGGAGCGTCTCCAAAAAGTGTAGGAACTGCCCGGTTCTATCCGCACAAACACCTACGCAGTGGGAATCTGTCAGTCCCAGTTTAGCTTCTGCCTCTTGAGCCGTGAGCAAGTTACTTCGCCTTCTGGTCATCGGCCTTCCTTTCAAGTGAGAACTGTAATAATCTCTACCTCGTGGGGCTGTTGTAACAACGGTTAAATGTGATGATGATATAAAGGATTTGTCATATGCCTGACAGGAGCAGGGACGCCATCAATGGTGTTCCTGTCCGCCCAGGTTGACATGGAGGCTCACCTCTGCTCAGGTAATGAGATCATTGTTGGACGGTCATACTGTTTGGGAATTTCTTCTAGAGATGCAAGTGGCCTTTTCCTTTCCCCGAGAATCAACCGTCGGTCCCACTGGTTCTGGTTCATGAGCGACAGTCTTTTCCTTCTTCCTCCGCCACTGAACCCCACATTTTGAACCCCACATTTGAAGCCTGACCTAGGCCCAGCCAAGCTCACTTGCTTTCCAGTTTCTGGTTGTCATCCTCATTCAGCTTCTGGGCTGCCAAATCCTCATCTAATTTGATATTACGCTCTTGCTTTTCCCTGGCTTTCACCTGCTTCTCACAATGTGCCCCAAAGAGGACTGGATACCTAGAGCAAGGACCTTGTCCCCCAGAAGACAGCAGGCTTCTCTCTTGGTTGGGTCCCCTGGTTGGCTCTTCTGACTTAAGGGGACCTTGTTGTAAGTTTGTGATACCAGATTCTTTTTCTCTTCCTCTCCCTTTTTCCTTTCCTCCTTCCCTTCCTTTCTACTTTCCTTCCCTCCTCCCTCCCTCTCTTTCTTGTCTTTCCCTCTCCCCTTCCCTCCCTCTTTCTCTCTTTCTTTCTCATAAATTTCCATCTAACCAGATTTCCCAGCCCTCTTCTTATGTAACCAAATTTTCACAATCGCAGCACAGGATTTAGCACTCATCCCTGGTGAATTTCATCTTGTTGGTTTCAACCCAACTTCACAATCTGTCCAGGCTGCCTTGAATCGGCTGCAGTCACCCATTGTGTTGGAGTTCCCTCACAGCCAACAGCCATCTGTAGGGTGGGAGAGAGGCTTCCCTGCCTCCATGGAGGGGACTCAGGACAATGCTAGGCAGCTCAGGGCTGGGATAGAGCTTTGGAACAACCTCATAGGGATCTCCTTCAGCTTTATCAAAATTGTTCAGTTTTAAATCCAGCTCATGTTTCTGTTTTGTCTATAAGGGCAAATGCCAAATGCTTTGCTGGATCAAGATCGACTGTCTGGCGCTATCCAGTCGCGATGGTGGGGTGGAGAGGGAGTCTGGCTGGCATGTAAGGATCACAGCAGCTTAATCTTTTCCTAGGAAAAGTCACCCAACTAAAAACCTGTTCTGGAACTTGCCGTGCATGGATGTCAAATTGTTTTCTTTCAAAATTTACCTTTTATCCCTTTGGGTAAAATCAAATACCAGCCGTGCTTGTGAGATAAGTCTGTTCTTCAATGGCCTCCCCCAACACCTGGCATCTAGTCCCAAGTCCTACCCATGGCCAAAAGCTGCTGCCCTTCTGCCCCCACCCCTGACCTCTTCTGGACCGTGCCAGCCTCCAGTCCATGGGTCTCTTCGTTTTCACTTCAACACCTCAAGCCTGCTCCCACCTCAGCGCCTTGTCAGCTATTGCTCTTTCCATCCAGATCACGCTCTTATTCTTGAGCAGCCACGAGGCTCATTCATCCCTCTCTTTGCTCCACTCATCAGAGAGGCCTTCCCTGACTGCTCTCTATCTAAAATGGCAGCCCTCTCCCACGTAGTTCCACCAAAATCTCCTTCCCTTGACTCTTACTCCCAGTACTGACCACCACTGACCACACATTTACGTGCTCATTTATTCTTTTTTTTTAAAAGGTTTTATTTATTTATTTGACAGATAGAAATCACAAGTAGGCAGAGAGGCAGGCAGAGAGAGAGAGGAGGAAGCAGACTCCCTGCAGAGCAGAGAACCCAACGTGGGGCTCAATCCCAGGACCCTGGGATCATGACCCGAGCCAAAGGCAGAGGCTTTAACCCGCTGAGCCACCCAGGCACCCCCATGCTCATTTATTCTTTACCTCTGGTTGAATGTAAGTCTCACAAGGGGCCAGAACTTGGCTCTCTTCACTGTTCTATCTCAGCGCTGGGAGAGTCCCGGGCACATGGGAGGGGCTCAATCAATATTTACTGAACGCATCAATCAACACATTTCTCAGGACTCCAGGTGGACCCCCCTTCCCGTCTATCCTGGGACTCCAGTCTTGGCGGGCAGAGGAGGGAAAGTTGTATTCTGCTCCTAGCACCCCTGCCTGGGGCCCTCTTTCCTAACCGAACAGCCTTCTCCTTGATGGGGAGGAAGGGTAGCTGGACAGCAAAGCCTGCCCTCCTCTTCCTTCCTCAGGCTGAGGGCTTAGTCAGCTTCCCTCTGGCCCCTCCTCACTCTGAAGCTGGCTTTAAAGGCGTTTTGTTTGTTGTTGTTGTTGTTTTAAGATTTTATTTATTTTTTTGACAGACAGAGATCACAACTAGGCAGAGAGGCAGGCAGAGAGAGAGGGAGGAAGTGGGGGCTCGATCCCAGGACCCTGAGATCATGACCTGAGCCGAAGGCAGAGGCGTAACCCACTGAGCCACCCAGGTGCCCCTGTTTGTTTGTTTTTTTAATGGGAGTGGGGAGTGCAGGTTATGTTCCCAAATCCCAGGTCCACTTGAGAATTATCTCTCCAACATCATGAAAAAAAAAAAATACTGTTTAAAGCTGTCCACCAGAGAAATAAATAAATAAACAAACAAACAAATGAAGCTGTCCACCAGGGACCAGCCTGCCTTCTCTGATGCTCCCAGCCTCCGCTGCACCCAGCCACCCTCGGACGCCCCACCCCCCTCCAGTCTCTCTTGGAGGCTCTGCCACCCTTTCTCCTCTGTTCTGCCCCGACTTTTTCCTCCCAGAAACTCCCAAAGGCAGCAATGGACAACTTTTGTCTGTAATGGGCAACTCTCTGCTCACACTTCTGCCAGCCCCAACCCCTCTCTCCAAGTATCACCTGTCCCCGGTCCCCTTCTCTTCACTGACCCAAGAGAAGACAGCATGCTGGGGACTGGGGCTCTTTATTTGGCAGCAGGGAAAGGAGTGGCCAGCTCTCACCAGAGGGGGAGAATACCAGGAGGCCTCCATGAGACAGCTCCAAGCCACGGGTGAGCAGAGCTGGGGGAGGGGGGCGCGGTACACCTTGAAGAAGGGGCAGAGCAGACACAGCTCCCAGCCTTCTTCATAGGACAGGGCATGGGCCGCCCCCTCACTCGTCCTCCTCATCTTCTTCTAGTGGCGGCCGGTTGCGCTTGAAGAAGCCAACCTGGGGGTGGACAGGAGCCGGGGACAGGACGTAAAGATCATCAGTGGGCCCCCGAGCAGAAGCTGTAGAAGCAGGCTAGAAAGCAGCCAGTCACAAGGTCCTCTCCCCGGACCAGCACACTCAGATCCCCCTGCGTGCACAAATGGAGGCCTTCCCCATTCAGAGATAACACATGTCACAAGTTACTTGTTTTTAATTTTTCCCCCCTGAACTTTTTTAAAAGATTACTTATTCGAGAGAGAGAGAGAGAAAGCATGAGCAGGGAGGAAGGGCAGAGGGAGAGGGAGAAGCAGACTCCCTGCTGAGCAGGGAGCCCCATGCAGGGGTCAATGCTAGGACCCCAAGATCATGACCTGAGCTGAAGGCAGACGCTTACCCAACTGAGCCACCCAGGCGCCCTTCCCCTGAATTTTTCTTAAATATTGGCCGTTAGGTCTCTATGTGACTCAAGCTCAGAGTGACATGTATTTGATGACTGTAAGTCTAATGCATGATTTTCCCTAAAAGCACCACGACTTCCCAGGGCATGAGCACTTAAGCGAGTTTGAGAACAGCCCTCTTGGCACAGAGGAGGGAGTGACCCCGCTGGGCCTCCCCAGAGGGTCTGCATCAGATTTAAGGAAGGAGTCTGGAGGTGAGCCCTGTCCTCCTCAGCAACCAGGGAATTCCTGAAGGCAGGGCTCCCTTCCTGGGACTCTTCCTGTCAGTGGGAAACAGGCCGCAAGGCCTTAGGGATTTTAGGTGCCCCTCTCCCAGGGGTCTGTGGCCTGGAAGAGGTTCTCTGGAGAATGGCATTTACTAGCAGAGATGTGGACAGACCCTGGGTCACCATCTCTCTGCCTCCCTGTGAGGTTGGGCAGGGTCAAGCCTGTGCCCACCCAGGGACCCCAAAGTCCTTTCATGCCTCACCTTCCACATGGCCAGGACCAGGAGCGTGAGCAACACCAGGCCGCCGAGCACCCCTACCAGCACCCACCAGATGGGGATGTCCCGCTCCAAGGCGCGAAGCAGGTTCGTCTGCACCTGAGGGCAAACCCACATGTCTTCTCAGTCACCTTGACACCTGCCTCTCCCAAAGACTCAGACTTGCGGGCTGAGGACCCCCAACCGAGCCACCCACCTGTGCCACCCCTCAGACGCGGGGATGCCCCGCCCCCACCCTGTGGGGCACGGACGCTTGGGAAGACAGTGGGTCCCACAGGCTTGTACTCACCAGAGCTTCCCCACTGGGCAGGCTGAGGGCGGGCACAGGGTAAGGAAGGGAGGAGACATTGAACCAAGCTTGCGACTGCAGCACGAACTGATCCAGGGGCCTCTGAACGGGGTGCGGTGAAAGCCATTTACCTGGGCCTGTTGGTCGCAGGAGTCCTGGCCCTGGCCTAATCCCGTCCCCTCAAAAGTAAGCCTTGCGCTCACTCCCTCTTCGCCCCTTGCGTGCCCATCTCGCCCAGAGCAGGCATGGTCCCTGCCCCCATAAAGCCCCGCCCCGGCCCACCCCCATAAAGCCCCGCCCCTGGCATTCTCTCCGCCCCCCCCCGCCCCACCCCCACCTGCTGGAGGCCGGACAGCTGCAGGAAGGCCAGCACCCTGACCATGGCCCGCTGGCCTCGTGCCATCTCCCGCAGCTCACACAGCACCACTGTATGCGGCCCCGAGTCGCAGCTCTAAGAGGATGCGTCATTAGTTCCCAGCCCTTTGCACCCCTCAGCCCTCACCACCCCAAAGACCCAATTGTAGAAAGGGGCAGGGAGGACAGGGAGCTCGGGCCACCCTCCCAGGAAGGGCTTCAGAATCAAGCTTCTGCCGTTATCTCTAAACAGGGCTGCTCACAGGGTTCCAGAGATGCAGGGAAAGGGCGGGAAGAATCATACAGCATTCAACACCCAGAGTTTTTGTAACTCTGCTTTGGCATGTCTTCATTTTTTTTTAACGTACTGGGAATCTTTAAAGATTCAAGGACCCCCCCCCCCCAAGCCGGCCCCAGACACAAGCCCAGTCCCACCCTTCATATTCACCCGCAGTCCACCCTAGGCCTGCCTCACACCGTGGGCCCCTCGCCCTGCCTCCCAGAGCCTCTGCCCCTGTGCCCCAGGGAGGCCCCAGCTGGAGACCACGGAGCCTGCTCACCAGGAGAACTGGATCCTGAGGCCTGGCGGGCTGGTCGGACCCTGGGAGGGACGCGTGTCTGCGCTCCCGCTTGTGACGCCCGGGGGAGGTGGGGGAAGGACTGGGGGTAGGCAACCTCCAGTTCAGCTGGGGAGGCAAGAAGCAGTTGGTCTGAGCTCCACTCACCCCGCCCCCCCAACTCCCAGAGGGGCTCTGGTTGATGGGCTGAGGCCCCACTCACAAGTCTTTCTTTCACCCAGGCTCTCACCTTGGAGGGGTTAGGAGTGGGCTGGGGGGAGCACTGAAGCCCCCCCTGGGGCTGTATGTCCAGGATGTAGAGCAGGTCAGAAGGCTGGGACTGGCCAGGGAGGCAGAGGCTGAGCTGGAGGCCACTCACAGTGCCAGGGCCATTGTTGTGGAGCTGGCGGGTGGTGGTGGTTGGATGTCAGGTGGCGCAGCAGCCACGGCGCAGCTCCTGGGCCCCTCCCCACCCCAGCCTGGGTCCCGGAAGGCTCTTCAGACCTCGTAGGTGTGCTCCACTTTGGGGCCCCAGATGTTGGAGCTGTTCTCCCTATTGTCTTCTTCGGCTATGACCACCAGGGAGGCTGGAAAGGAGTTCCTGCGGGCCCACATCCCTCCGGGTGAGCTTGATCAGCTGAGTCACCTGTAGGGGTTCCCCCAAGGCCCTCTGAAATGAGGGTTCTGCCCACCATCTCCCTGGTCTGTCCCTGGTCTCACCCTCGCAGCTCTACGTGGGCCTCTGCCCGGACCGGGACATCCAGCAGCACAGCCTCGCTATTCGGATTCTGGCTGTTCTTGCTGGAGGGAAAGGGATAAGGAGAAGCAGGTCAGGGACACCAGCCCAGTGGACGTCACAACTCTCTGGGGCGGGGCCAGAATTTCAGGCATTTCGGGAAGCGCTAACTGCACAATCAGCACGCCACACTGAAGTTAGACCTGAGGAAGACCTTCTAGGGCTCCAAGACTCAGAAACAAGTCTCTGGGGAAGAAAGGGAATGGGGAAGTCTGCAGAGCGGAAGTTCCAGAAGATCCTTCTGGAAGGAGCACCTCTGAGTGTCTGCATCAGGATCAACCAGGGGAAGGGTGGTAGGTAGGAATGTTCCCCAGTCCAGTACCTTCTGATCTGCAGCCAGAATGACACATGCTCGCCGGCCTCTTCCAGGTTCTCCACACTCACCAACATTGTGATTCCTATCTGAGAGACGGGGAGGGCCAAAGTCATGGCCCAGATGCCCACTCTGGGCAGCCTTGTCCCATTATCGCAGAAACCCACTGAGAGAGGGAAAGCCAGTAGGCCAAGAACACAGGGAGTGAGAGGACCGGGATTCCCGGTCCTATAGCTCTGGGCGGGATTTCTGCCCAGAGCTACAGGACTCCAAGCCCAGCCCCTAAAACTCGGCTGTGTCTGAGCCCCTGGTGGCGCGGACCCAGCACCCATGCCTTGGGGCCTCACCCGGGCATTCCTCTTCATGGGGTTGCCCAGCTCACACAACACCATCTTGGTCTCATTCTCCTTCTTCTGGTTACAGATGAGTCTCTCAAAGCCCTTCAGGGAGGGAGTTTCAAGAAAGAAGATGGTCGGGATATCATGTATCTGTAAGTGCTCTCAGAAAGCCTAGAGGGGACTTGTGTGCCGGGATGGAGAGGTGCTAACACCTAGTTCCTGAGCCATTTTCGGTTTGGGTTTTAGAACAGCCCTTGGATTTTATGCTATTAACAAATACTCCTTTTCCCAATTAAAAAAAAAAAAAAACCAGGGGCGCCTGGGTGGCTCAGTGGATTAAGCCGCTGCCTTCGGCTCAGGTCATGATCTCAGGGTCCTGGGATCGAGCCCCGCATCAGGCTCTCTGCTCCGCGGGGAGCCTGCTTCCTCCTCTCTCTCTGCCTGCCTCTCTGCCTACTTGTGACCTCTCACTCTGTCAAATAAATAAATAAAAAAAATCTTAAAAAAAAAAAAAACAAAGAAAACCAAAAACAGTTTTTCCAACCATGCCTAAGAGAAGTGGGGGCTCTCAGCTGCGAAAGGAGAGGCAAGGCTCTTGCACCACGCAGGTCCTTGGGAATGCCCCCAAGGTTGGGCCTCACCTTGATGTCGCTGATGGCCCGCATGTAGTGGGCACCTGTGGGCAGGTGCACAGCCAGCTGGGCTTCGTAGGCCCCCTCGCCCTCATTGGCTGCAACCATCCGCAGCTCCAGCACGTTATTGGCTCCGATGAGGAGTGGGGACCCCATCCTATGGGGAGAAAGGAGTAAAGCAGAGGAGGCCTGGCCCGCGGCCCAGGGTCTGGGTCGGGGGACGGGGAGGGGGCGACCCCAGGTGGAGAAGGGGAATCATGGGGCCCACGGCCTCCTCACACGCTGGCAGAGAGCTGGAGCTGGGGCACACACACATCATCTTCCCCACAGTCCAGGATGATGCGGGTCTAAAAGAGGCACAGCGAGGGGTGCGGGTGAGTTGGGGACGTGACTTTGGGGGTCACATCAGGGCCAAGGGAATTAGAAGGTCCGAGCATGAAAAGGAGTTTGGAGCTGACACCACGGCTTCAGGATCTACATCAGGGTTTGGGACAATGTCAGGACAGTGACATCGGGGTTTACGGGTTTGGCGGAGTTGACAGGTGATGTCAACCACACGTGGGGCTTGGAACAGGGTTTAAGGAATTTTGAGACTTGGGGGTTTTCATTAAGGTTTAGAGAAGACATTGGAGATGAATGGTCACATCAAGGTTTTGGGGATCCCGTTAGGAATTGGACACTAACCCTAACCCTGACTTTCTGGAAGAGGTCCTGCCCCTCCACTGCCCGTCCCCCCCTGCCCCGACCTGCTCCTGGACATGGGTGTCTCCATGAAGCACGACAGCAGGGGCTACTCCATCCTTCCTGGGCTGCAAGGACACATTGAAGCTGAGCACGATGGGGCTCAGCTTGTCCCGGAAGTCGGCCTCGTCCTAGGGAGGGGACAAGAGTCAGAGCAGGCACCCTGCCAGACATGTCCCATTAACCACCCCCGTACCCCTAGCCCCAGGCCCACAACCCAGGGCTGGAGGAACAGGCTTGCACACCCAGCCCTTCCCATCCCCCGCCTGGGTGTACTCGGAGGAAGGCCATGGTGGTGTGACAGATGGGGCTCTGTCTCCCGCCCAGGTCCAGACGCAGCATGGTGTCCACCAGTAGAGAATTCAGCAGAAGTACCCGCCGGCCCTGGCGGGGCTTCTGACGGTCCAGCTGCAGCTCAGCGTTTATGGCTGGCAAGGCGAGAGAGGAGGGTCAGGGTCTCCCAGGCCAGCCTCCAGCGGAGCCCAGACACCCCTCCCTTCTGTTCCCATGACGACACTCACGCAGCTGCTGAGGAATATTGTGCCCAGTGGCTCCTACACACATCTGTATGTTAAAGCTGCAAAGATAGGATTTGGGCTCAGGAGCTAGGGCCCCTTAAGGTCCCAGACCTCACCCGGCCCGTCCATGCCTTCTGCCTCCTACCAGGTAACGCGCTTCTGGGTCTGGGGCAGGACACAATTCTTCACAGCAGGATTCAGTGAATCTTGTACCAACAGCTGGACACTGGCCTTCACCACTGGCTGAGCTCTGGCAGAACGGGGGGAGGCTCGCTATTGTGGACCCTCCTGGCCCAGGAGACTTTGATGGTGTGGACCCTCCCCCACGGCCCCCCTGGAGCCAGCACTCACCTGTACACAACCACCTTGTTGGCCCCATAAGCTCCCACCAGTAGGTCTACAGATGGTGGAGGGATCAGAATCACCAGTTAGAGGAGGCTCGGGGTCCTCGGGGGTTCCCACACCATTTCCCCCACTGGAGTTTTCACCTGACTCCCACCCCCAGCCTCCCAGCCTCCCAGCCGGGTCAGAACACTCAGTGAGGCCTAGGCCCCTGACTGTGTCTTTCAGCATCTCCGGCTAATACCCTTCTGAGCTCTTCTGGGCTAGCTGGAGGCACTCCAGGGGCACCTGGGTATCCATTGTCATCGATGTCTGTGGCACCTCGCAGGGAGAAGCCGAAGCCAGAGCCTGCTGGGAAGGGGCTGTCCAGGATCTGGGAGGGGCGTGAGCTCAGCCCCTCACTCCCACCCAGGAACACCAGCACTTGGCCCTGACCACTGGGACCTCCGTAGGGGGCGGCCACTGCAACATCTGGAAGGAGCAACAGAAGGGCAATGGTTGTTTGCTACCATTTTCTGTTTTGTTATCCAGGTGGCCCCAAGCTCCCTCTCCCACAGACTCCAGGAGACCAGCAGAGGGATGCAAAATTCAATGCCAAGGAGGCAGCTGCCCTTCCCTCCAGGAGTTTGCAACTCAGTACAAAAGAGACCCACCAAGTAGGATGATTATAAAAACAGTAGCAGGGCGCCTGGGTGGCTCAGTGGGTTAAGCCGCTGCCTTCGGCTCAGGTCATGATCTCAGGGTCCTGGGATCGAGTCCTGCATCGGGCTCTCTGCTCGGCAGGGAGCCTGCTTCCCTCTCTCTCTCTCTCTCTCTCTGCCTGCCTCTCTACCAACTTGTGATCTCTCTCTGCCAAATAAATAAATAAAATCTTTAAAAAAAAAAAACAAACAGTAGCAGCCCTTGGTATCTATTGAGGAAAACATATTGACATGATTTCATTTAATCTTGAAAATTGGGCACTATTATTCCCAATTTAGATGAAAAAACTGAGTCCCAGAAGATTAAATAACCAAGACCTATTAAGTAGTGGCCCCCTTTTCCCCTAGGGAACTTCATCCATTTCTTTCTCTCCCTCCCTCTCTTCCATTCTTCTTTCCTTCCTTCCTTCTTTCCAGACTTTATTTATTTAGAGAGAGAGAGAATGTGTGTGTGCTAGCAGGAGGGGTAGAGGGAGAGAGAGAATCCCAAGCAGGCTCCACGCCCAGCACAGAGCCCAACTCGGGGCTCTATCCTGTGACCCTGAGTTCATGACCTGAGCCAAAATCAAGAGTCAGATGCTTAACCAACTAAGCCAACTGAAGGCTCCCCCTTCACCCCATTTCAATTCCACCATGCGAACTCAGAGCCACACTAGGGGCTTGTCATCACTAATAACTTTTAAGATCACTCTTGAAAATGTATTTGTTAATCATCATAATCTTATTAATTTGTAAGAATTCTTTACATGTGACAGGGATAAGAACTTTTTTTAAAAATATTTTATTTATTTATTTGACAGAGAGAGAGAGAGGTCACAAGTAGTCAGAGAGGCAGGCAGAGAGAGAGGGAGAAACAGGCTCCTCACTGAGCCGAGAGCCCGATGCGGGGCTCGATCCCAGGACCCTGAGATCATGACTTGAGCTGAAGGCAGAGGCTTAAACCACTGAGCCACCCAGGCGCCCCGGGATAAGAACTTTTATGTATATGTTGTAACTGTCTTTCCTTTGTCTTCTGACTTTGTTTTCTATGGACCTTTTTTCCTTTTAAAAAATCTATTGATTTTTCTGACTGAGTTACATAGAATTCATCCAAATAAGACCACCCTGACCAGTCTCATCCCCAGGCTCTGAGCCTCCCCTCTCTCCTGATCTTTAGCATCTTTTTTTTTTTTTTAAGATTTTATTTATTTATTTGACAGACAGAGATCACAAGTAGACAGAGGCAGGCAGAGAGGGGGGGGGAAGCAGGCTCCCTGCCGAGC
Source organism: Meles meles (assembly GCF_922984935.1). NCBI lineage: Eukaryota > Metazoa > Chordata > Mammalia > Carnivora > Mustelidae > Meles > Meles meles. The sequence continues at coordinate 45,854,339 of NC_060083.1, forward strand.
AGACAGCCCGATGTGGGGCTTGATCCCAGGACACTGGGATCATGACCTGAGCCGAAGGCAGAGGCTTAACCCACTGAGCCACCCAGGCGCCCTAGCATCTTTAAAAAAAAAAAAATTATTTATGTATTTGACAGAGAGAGACAGTGAGAGAGGGAACACAAGCAGGAGAAGAGGGAGAAGCAGGCTTCCTGCCAAGCAGGCAGCCCAACGTGGGGCTCGATCCCAGGATCTGGTATCATGACCTGAGCTGAAGGCAGACGCTTCATGACGGAGCCACCCAGGCACCCCTGACCTTTAGCATCTTCATCTCTTCCTTATTTCTGACCGTTCGATCACCCCGGTCATATCCTCTGCCACCTTACCCCATTGCCAGTCCTCAGCAAGCCTGGCCAGACCTCGGCAGATGTGGCCCCAGGGATTCCTCGCTGCCCATGGAAACTAGGGATCAAGATGCTGCCCAGCTGTCCTGAGGGGGGTCTGCTCAGCGCCCCCTCCCACTCTGCTCAGCACCTATTTCAAACTTTCTTCGAGCTCCCAGTCCCCTACCTCCTTCACAGAGAGAAGCAGTCCCACTGTTGTGGTATAAATGCAAACCCACTTTCCCCAACTCCTATGCCCCGCCACCAGGCTAAACATCCCAGCCCAGCCTCGCCCGGAGCATCACAGGGACCCTCCTGCAGCTCACTTCCCTCACCACCCTGTTTCCCCACCAGATCACGTCCTCCACATTCAACCTACTTCATATGCTTTGAAATAGAATAAGCTTCTCTCTCTCTCTCTTTTTTAAATTTATTTATCTGACAGAGATCACAAGTAGGCAGAGAGCAGGCAGAGAGAGAGGAAGGGAAGCAGGCTCCCGGCTGAGCAGAGAGCCCGATGTGGGGCTCGATCCCAGGACCCTGGGATCATGACCTGAGCTGAAGGCAGAGGCTTTAACACGCTGAGCCACCCAGGTGCCCCAGAATAACCTTCTCTTGAGCCTCCTCTCCTTTCAGGAATCATTTCTTCCTTCCTTCCTTCCATCCTTCCCTCCCCCTCCTCCTCCTCCTTGTCCTAGTCCTCCCCTTCCTCATTCTCCCCTCCCTTCCCCCTCCTTCTTTTCCTCCCCCCCATCCTCCTTTCTTTTTGTCCTTTCACAAACTGATTGCAAGAGCTGTCTACACTGGCTGCCTCCAGTTCTTCACTTCCATTCCTGACTTTGCCCCACGGCATTCCGACTTCTGTGCCTACCCAGCCCCGAAACCATTTCTTCTCATTGTCACCAATGGCTTCCTTCTTGCTAAAGCCCACAGAGACTTCTCCAAACCCATCTAATGATGTCTTTCAGCGGCATCTGGAGCCGCTGACCCCCTTCCTCCGGCTCAGAGCACTCTCTTCCTTCAGTTCAGGGCCAAGAGATCTCCTGGTTTCCCTCCTACTTCTCTGGACACTCCTGTCTCCTTTCTAGACTCACTTCCTCTAGGAGTCCCCTAAGCACTCTTGCTCCCCAGGGCTTTGTCCGATGCCTTTTCTTACTTCACAGGTGCTGGGGACCTCTGCCACCCTCCTGAAGCCTCCGTCTCTCACTTGGAATTCCCTGGTGCCAGTGGGGAAGGCACACGCGGTATTTCTCTGGATGTCTGCCTAACGCTCCCAAGTCCTTCATGGTCAAACATGCCCAGAGCTGACCTGCTGATCTCTGCCCCCCTGCCCTCCTCTTCCCAGACCTGCTACTTGGCCTGAGTTCCAGGCAGTGAAGGCACCACACCCCCTCAACTTCTGGCTCTCTCTTTGCTCCACATCCAGCCACCCATCAAGTCCTAATAGTCCAGGTACTAAACACCCGTGAAATCAACCCATCTCTAACTCCACCGCCAAACTCCACACCCAGGTGGTCACCTTCTTTTACCTGGATGGATGCAAACAAATCCTAAGTGGTCCCTTTCAACTCTTCTCCCTAAAAGCCCGGTTCCCGGCTCTGGCGGCCCTCCGGTCAAATCCATGATCTTTGTTATGACTGTTAACCATTTCGCAGCAAGTGGGGCTCCTCTCTTCCCTTACCGTTGTAGCCATCCCGGTCGAGGTCGCCCAGGGATGCAATGGCTGAGCCAAATCGCCCGTAGAGCTGAGTGCCGGTCAGCAGGAGGCTGGGGGTGCCCAGCACGTGGTGACCTCGAGGCTGCAGGAACAAGTACACGCGCCCCACCTCGGCCAGTTTGTGGTCAGCGCGGCTCTCCATGTACAGTGGCGCGCCCACCAGCAGGTCGTGCCTCCTGCAGACCAGACGGGCAGCGTAGTGGGGTGGCTTAGGGGGATGCTGCGGGCCTGAGCCAAATCTTGCCCATTCCATTCTCGCCCTCCCGCTCCCCTCGGTGGTTGTCACGTGGGAGTGGGCAAGGAAAGGAGGAGACCAAAAGCAGTCAACACCTCTGACGACTGGGGACCCAAAACGGGTAGGGATGGGGCACCCCTCACCCGTCTCCGTTTACATCAGTGACGGTCACCGAGTGTCCAAAATACGAAGCCATCTGCAGGAAGAGGAGGCGTACTTAATTCTTGCCCCTAGACCGGCAGCCTCTCTTACACATTGCCCTTCCCACTCCTGGAATATTCTAGGGTTCCAATTCCCCAGATTCGGCCACCCCCACCGGGGCGGGCCTCCACCTGCTCTCCATGCAGCTTGTGCAGCGTCTTGTGGTACGAGTTCAAAATTTCCACCTGCACAGAGAACGCAAGGAGCACCTTATTCTTGCTCCCCAGGAGAGCCTCCCATTCCGTTGAGAAAAGGCAGGAGGTTTAGAGGGCTTGTGAGGCTGAGGAGTGGGGTCTGGGACCTTGGGATACCCTGTGGCAGGACAGGGGCACTCACCGCTCCCAGGGTCCAGCTCCAGGTGGGGGCACCGAGGACATACTCTGGGGAGAGCCGGACCCCAGTGAATGAAGTCCTTTGAACCTACCCACCCCACCTCCCACCCGCCATTCTGCAACCCAGGGGAGACTTCGTGCGGGGCTTGTAAATGCTCCTACCCGGGTTGGGGTCCCCAACCTTTGCCCCTAAATGGATTTCTTGCCTGTAGTGTTGAGATCCCCGTCGAACTCTCCCACGGCCACCGAGTACCCTGAAGACACAGCACGAATTACTCTTTCTGAGAGGGCCAAGGGCCAGGAAGAAAGGGTCTCAGGGACCACCCAGGCCAAACCCTGCATTGTGTTGATGGGAAAACTGAGGCCAAGCCCCACCCTAGGCCGCGCTGCGAATCCAGGGTGGGAAAGGTTAAGCACGGGTATATAGGACTTGGCGCGGTGGCGGGGAAGCTCTGGGCGCAGAGGGTGAAGGCGCCTTAGGTGCTGGGTTGGCCAGCAGAGTTGGCCTGAGGGCGCTCCCCCGCAGGGGCAGGACCCAGCCGGCGGAGTGCGCGGCCATAGAAGGGAGGGGCCGGGATTACCCCGGTAGCCGTCCTCGTACTCCGGCTCATAGGAGTCCAAGGTGAAGCTCTGAGAGGCCACGTGCCACAAGAGGGTGCCTGGGCGGTAACTCGAGAAGATAGAGGCAATGGGAGCCCGCGCCACGAGACCTAGGGCGCGAGAGACAGCGGGTGTGGGGACCCAGACTCCTGGAGTCTCCCCAGGCCCAGAGAAGGGAGGGAGGTGTACAGATGGTCAGGTACCTAAGAAAAAATAGCCGCCAGGGGCCCCAAGCACCAGCTCTCCAGCCTGAAAGGGAAGCCCTGGAAGTGAGAGGGAACCCTGCTTGGGAGCCGCCCCCACGCCGCTTGGGCTCCCTTCTCGCCTGAGTAACCACCGAGCTGAAGCCCGCTTCGCAGCAGCGCCGGTCGTCTATTAGGGGAGGGAAGGAGGAGGAGTTAGCGAAGGGGCGGATCCGGGAGTGTGCGCGGGCGTCTGGGCCGGGGCGGGGACGGGGGTGGGGCCTAGGCGTTGGGGCGGAGCTGAGGGGCCGTGAGTGGGCGGAGACCAAATGGAGAGCTGAACTCACTAAAGCCGTTCTTCAGGTAAACCTGGCTCATGGTGTTAGCCCGACAGGGCGAGTACTCCGCGCGGCCGTTGTTCTGGAACTGCGCCAGGAAGCAGCCACCTACGGGCGTCTTCTCAGCCTCTTCGGTCTTTTCTAGGGCGTTCCAGTGCTGCCAGGGGGCGCAGGCCTGGAGCAGGGCCACAGGAGAGTGGGGAACCAGCCGGAGTCGGGACCGCCCCCCACCCCCCGCACGTGTCCCTGCCCCCGACTGCTCTCGGTGCCCCGTTCCGCAGCGCCCACCACAATGTTGTCCTTCCAGCTGACCACCGACGCCCCCAGTCCTTGGCCGGACTTGAAGGTTTGGAAGGTGTAGGAGCCTACGTGTCGGGTTTCATCATCTGGAGGGCACAAGCAGGGTAGGGCGCTGAAGCACGGCTGTCCATGCCCCCTGTAGCCCTTCCTTTTCCCTCCTTGCGCTGGACTCACTGAGGTCGAAGGACATCGAGGTGCACTGGCTGCCCTCGGCCTTCCAGGGGCACAGGAACACGCCGCCTGTCTCCTTCTGGTTGGGGCCTAGGGCCCGTGGGGCGCCCACCACGATGGTCACTCTGCGTAGGAAAGCTGGGTGAGCACGGGGCGAATCCCGAGGTACCACATGCCCTGGGGCCTGCGCTGAGAGCACTACCCAGAAGGGCTGTGTGCCTTGGAAGGCACCGGATCATCTTCCCTCAACTGGACATCACAGACCATGGAGGCCAGCCTGCTGATGTTATGGCCAGGGAAACTGTCTCCCAGTGGGGAAACCACGTGCGTAAAGTAATTTAGCAAGTTAAGGGTAAAGCTGGTACTATAACCGTTTAGTTTGGTTTGAATATGAAGAGTTTGTCATCCTTGCTGAAAAAGATCTCCTAAGGTCTGCACACCACCCACATTCCACGTCCCACACCCTAAGTCAGGGGTTTACATGCTCCCTGGAATTTAAGACTGTTACCAGATACCTTCCTGAGAGCTAGGTTTAATAGTGATTAGGGAAGCTACTGAGCACCTCTAAAGTGGGGTACTGATATAACTGAGGACCTTAATAGATGTAAGTTCAAGTCATAGTTCTACCACATATAAATTGGGGACAATAATGCCATGTTTTCTTTTCTTTCTTTTTTTTTTGTTGTTTTTTTTTTTGTTTGTTTTTGCTTTTGAGCTCACAGGATGTTTAAGTAATGCCTATGAGGTCAATATCTGCAGAAAGAAAGGGAACGGAATGGCTGGGTGGCTCAGTCAGTTGTGTCTGCCTTCAGCTCAGGTCAGGATCCCAGAGTCCTCGGATCAAGTCCCATATCCGGCTCCTTGCTCAGCAGGGAGCCTGCTTTTCCCTCTGCCTGCTGCTCCCCCTGCTTGTGTGCTCTCTCTCTCTTCCTCTCTCTGACAAATAAATAAAATCTTAAAAAAAAAAAAAAGAAAGAAAGGGAAAGGAACAGGAAGGAGTGGGCAGAGAAAGGAGTATGATGCAGATTCAGGCCCAATGACAGGTATGGCTCAACATCCTAGGAGCTCTGGAGCTAGAAGGACCTTTCAGAACCATCCCAAGTTGAGGTGAGAACATCATACCCTTCCACCTCTCTCCTCCCTCCATACTCCTCATTGATCAGCCACTGGTTGTAGGCCACCTTGGAAAGGGGACTTTGGGGGAGGTGACTCTCTTCAGCAGAGAAAATCCCCCAAGAGGCAGGTACTTGAAGACTGTCTGCCATCCCCAGGGGTGGGCAGTCCAGCAGCTACCACAATAAGTCACTCATGCAGGGTACTTACTATAAAGAGAAGGAACCAGGACTCTATTCTTGGAAGTCTGATTTTGCAGCTGACTAATTCCAGCCATGAATGCTCCATTGTTTCTTTTCAAATATTTGTAATTTTGATGGGAACGAGGGGCATGAAGTAGAAAAGCAAGGTGGGAGTGGGTAGACAGTTTTGCAAGTCAATTTAAGACATGTGCTCCTCTCTGTAGGTCATACAACTGAGCCTTGAGGGAAAAATAAGCCATCAACTTTTGTCTTCCCCTTGTTGGTGCCCACCTCTGCATGTGTGCCCCTCTCTGACACTCTAACCTGAGCTAGCTCCTGCCAGTATTCCTCAAAAGAGCTCACTCTGAAATAGAGCCTAAAAGTCTCTTTGCTCAACCTCTAGGTAACAGATGGGGAGCTTGAGGCTCCCAGAAGTGGTGATGGTCTCTCCCGACACCCGACTTCACCCCAGGCTCACCTCCCATGGTTGTCCTTATAGAAGTCCAGTGAAAACCCAAAGTGGCTGCCATTGGGGCCTGTGTACAAGGTGAGTTGCTTTGGGTCCAGGTTCAAGGCCCAGGCCAGAGGGATGGCCCTAGGTCCCAAGAGCAGGTGCACCCACTCCAGAAGCCAGAGGGCATGAAGTGGACACACAGCTCTGGCCATCTTCCTTCTCCCACAACCTCCTCGGCAGGAATGGACTAGCTCCTTCCTCTTCCTTTCGGTCTCCACCGCAGGAAGGCTTTTCTTATCAAACTGGAACCCACTTGCTGAGCAGTAGGCAGAGGAAGGGGCTACAGGCCCTGGAACCATATGGTTTCTTGGATTGCCAGGAAGGGGGTGAGGCCACCCTGGGGGTGGATGCTAATGGCTGAAAGGCATGACTCCTCCCTTTTCCTGAGAGTAGTTTATCACCGAGTCCTGTTGGTTCTGCCTCTTAACTATGTCTCTTGAATCTTCACATTTCCACTACCACCATGCTAGTCGAAGCCACCATTCCTTTCTGCTTGGGGTGGCATAACCATGAACTGGTCCATACACCTCCACTCCAGCCGCTTTACAGCTCTTCGTCCTGCCTCACAGCTGCCTGCCGTGCTGTGGCCCACTGTGACTTGGTCAGCAGTCGAGGAAGGAAAGAGGAATGTTGTCCCCTGATAAGACGTGAGGCTGCTGTATCCTTTTGGATAAGGCATTTACCCACTTCCTCCTTCCAGGGTCTTGGTCAGCCGTATCGGCGCAGCAAGCTGCTTTACTCTCCCTCCATCTCAGGCCAGGTCTTAGTGCCGCCACCACAGTGCAGCCGGCGCTGGCGACGGGGAAAGGAGATGGGGCCAGAGTGCAGTCCAGGCTATTCTGGCTCACAGGCTCTGGGACCAGACACCAGCTATTCAGCTGAAGGCAGACCCTCCACTGTTTCTTGGGTGACGGAGCTCTTGTCCAGTCAAGACTTGATTCTTGTGGGGTCATTGCCTAGGGGAAGCCTCCCTCGATTTCCCCCGGCTGGCACTCTGCAGTCGACACATGTGGGCACAGCCCTGATCACGCTGTTTAGTCATGGTCCATTCATGGTCCATTCTTGTGTCCGTGACTCACTCCCTCGAGAGCAAGTTTCTTTCTGTGGCCGCAGGGCCTGGCCGGGAGTCCAGCACCTAGTAGGCATTGCTGACCGGCGGACTGAATGGGAGCGCGCACCGAGGGTAGACGATACAAACGTAGAGTCACACGGTGGAAAGAGAAGGAATGGTTCTGAGCAGAAAGGCAAGGTGATTTTCTCGGGTTGATAGAAGAGGAGTGCCAGATCTTACCGGCACTGCAGGTCTTCCCCCAGACAACAGGTTCTCAGGAGGGAAATTCAAGAGATCTGCTCGGGGTCAAGGAAGACTGCTGCATCCTCCTTTTCTATTTTGTAACCAAACTTAACCACCATCTTTATCCCGCCCAAGGATCCCCCTTTTTTTTGCCCCCCTAAGATCCTATATGAGAGAGCGAGCATGAGTGAGGAGAGGCAAAGAAGCAGGCTCCCCGTTGAGCAGGGAGCCCAACATGGGGCTCAATCCCAGGAGCCGGGGATCATGACCTGAGCCCAAGGCACACGCCTAACCGACTGAGCCACCCAGGTGCCCCCTGCCCAGCTATCCTGTGCCATCCCGGAATCCTTTCAGCTCCTCTGTTCCCCTCATAATTCACCACCTCAGCAACCCAGCTCAAAATCCTATCCCTTACTCGATTCGTAACTGGATGTGGTAGGGAGGTGCCCAAGTTAATTCAAAGCTTTGGTGCCTGGCTGGCTGGTAGGACAGTGGTACCACCAGCCGAAGTTGGAAATAGGCGAAGGCTCGGATTTGGAAAGGGAGAGAAGTTTGGTATTCGAGAATTCGGTTTCTCATGGGTGTCCCTTCCAAGCCAGGTCTGGGTTGATCTCCCTTCTGAGACGGTAGCCGAGGAGTGTTGATCCGTTGCTCCCACTTTCCCATCCCATCAACCCTGAGTCCTAGAATTCCTCAATGAATCCAAAGTTTTGTTAAGGCTTCATTAAGTGGGTAATTATTGAATTTCTGGAGCCCCTGGGTGGCTCCGTTGATTAAGCATCTGCCTTCAGCTCAGGTCATGATCCCAGGGTCTTGGGTTCAAGCCCCGCCATTGAGCTCCCTGATCAGCAGGAGGAGGCCTGCTTCTTCCTCTTCCTCTGCTGCTCCCCCTGCTTGTGCTTGCTCCCACCCTCCCTGTCAAATAAATAAAATCTTTAAAAAATTATTGCATTTCTATGTGCCTGGCACTGAGCTAGGTGCTGTGGATACATAAAAATCCTTTATCATCTTTGATGCTTCCTTGCTAAATCCTTGCATAGTCCGCAGTTAATATTTTCTTTGTTCATATTTAAAAATACAGTCAAAATGTTTACTATGTGTTCAACTTTATGTAAAACACTCTAAGGGACTTAGAAAGAATAAAAGAATGACTAAAATAAATAAAAAAATAAAAGAATAAAAGAAGTGTAAGAATCAGTTCTTGTCCTCTCTGAACTTACAATTCTACTGGGAAGCAGGAAATATACAATGAATCACACCCAGATTCTTGAAAGCCAGTACATTCACACGGAATGGGGAGTTAGATCCTGGTGAGCCCAGCCAGGAAAATGCTGCAGTAATTCAGACAAAAGCTGACAAAGGGGAGGTGAAGGGATTTCTGGCAAATAATGGAAATGGTTGACAAGACCCAATTTAGTATCAAGGGTGCAGGAGAGGGAGTATGTCTGTGTTCCAGCTCAGGTGGCTGAGGCAGGGAGCTGAAAGAACCCGCACTGGAATCACAGCCGCACGCACATCTCCCCCTACCAGCGTTCTCTGTAGGCCAGTCTACCTCTCTCACCGCACCCTGCCCGCTCAAAGTCACTTTTATTTCCTAACATGCCTTCTTTCTGGGCAGGGATTTTGGTATTTTAGGAAAACAGGCAGATCCCAGCATCCAACCCAAGGTTCAAACTGAACAGCTTCTCTCCGGTCGAGGGGAGCTATATGAGAGAACCCGAAAGAAACAGACATTGTACTACTCCTTCCTGAAAGGGTGAGGGAGAGGGGAAAGCTTCTTACTGTAAATCTATGGTTAGCTTTTGATGCTTAACTTTGTTAGCTTTTTTTTTTTTTTTTAACAGAAGCGTAGATAGAGGCTTTTATCTGCTCTAACAATTACAGCACATTTCCTTTTACAAGCTAGCCTTCAAGCACTGCAGTTACTATTAAAAGGTTAAGGAGAACAGAAAACTGGTAGGGTATACAAAACTCCGTTTGGAAGCAGGCAGCCAGGCAGGTGACTTGTAATCCCATCACCCTGAAGTTCATCCCAAATTCCAAAAATTCAAGCCAGAAATCCCAAACCCATTTAGTGAGCACCTATATGCCCTACGTTCTACCGCACAAAGATTACAGATCTAAACTGAGGAAAAAAGGAGACACGGAAGAGAATTCTGGTAGGAGAGTGGAAAGGAGGTGCACATTCCAAGACACCCACCTAAGACCGAGAAAAAATTAACCGCGATTATTTCCTTCTACAGCAGTTTTCCCCCTTTACTCGGGCAGCCTGTCGTGAGCAGCTCCATCCCAAACATCATAAGCAACTCATTCACAAGAATCGATTTCCTGATCATTTCACAAAATGTTACTGGGGACCCGTAACGCCATCCCTTCCCAGCTTGAGCGGATGGGACAACAATCACCACAGACTCTGCCATGTTTCCACAAATCATTGGTTTATTAGAAAGTTCCTTTCCCTAATTTTACAGCATATATATCTCTATCATATGTGATAAAGTTAGATACAATCTGTAATGTTTGTAAGTAAGGATAAGTTATTATTTTTTTTTTTTTTTAAGTTTTAAAATCACTGTTCTGAAAGTTACAGAAAACTGCCCCCTGGAAGGGAGAGAGGCAGCCAGAGTATGGCTCCATCTACAAGCTAATGGGAAGCAGCACAAAAGTGTTAATACTGTATTATTTAAATATTTACATGGGCTGAAAGCAAAGAAAAATGAGTCCCTTCACTTCAAACAGGTGATTTCATCTTTCCAGTGCTAGTTATCAAGAGTGAGGCTTCTGATCAGACGAGGAGCCTGAACAGGCAGGAGGCTCAGTCACGAGCTTTGTTTGCCCAGCACTTGCTTCTCATAAACTCAAAACCTTTTTTCTACTGGGAATCTGAGAAGAAAGGCAGAACACAGCGCCTCGGGCCAAGTAAGCAGGGTTTGCTTCTTCCTGTCCAGTGACCACCCAACCAATTCTAGCCACAGGAATACGGAGGGAACTGCTAATTGCGCCAAAGATGAGACCTGCAATACAAACGGGTTGGTGTGTTAGGTCTGAGAGCCCAGGTGAAAGGCAAGAGGAGGAAGAGGAACTGAGGTGGTACTTCCTCTGGTAGGTGTCATGGAAGGAAAAAAAAGTCTTCACTGCTTCAGCTAGCCTGGGCAGAAGGCATGGAAACTATGAAGCAAAAGAATCTGCAGTATTTATAAATGTGCTCGCCTCCCCACATGGAAGGAAGAAACTGTCCCAACTCTATCGTCCTCAAGTCTACTTCTACTTCAGTTTCTAGCCAACCCAAAAGGCACATTAAAAAAAAAATTGTTAGAGGGGGCTAAGTACTAGGAAGGCAAACAGACTGCCTGGAGCAAGGCACCCAGGAAACCCAGGAAACCCCCCCCATCCCCGGACAATCACTCTGAATCTCACTGCTTCCGGAGAAAAAAGCTCTCGAATCTCTCCTTCCTCCTCTGTGGGTCTTCCTGTTTCTCTGTACAAAACTGCAAAGCACGAGGGAGATGTCTTAACTGAGGATCCCTCTGACACCCCCAGCTGGCTGCTGCCCATTAGTTCAAAAATCCCAGTGCTGGGGGCACCACTTACTGCAAATTAACTAAACGTTTCGTCCCAGCAAAAGATGTTAAACAATGTTTTTTTGTTTGTTTTAACATTTTTATAGTTCATAACTTCAAAAAATACATGAGCTTGATAAAATATACATGCTTAGTCATTTTTGCATCTAGCAGAAAACAGATACTTTATTTTTTGTTTTCATTTTATAACCTTTAAAGTTTCTTAATTCAACTAGGGCAAACATATTTACACAAAGCCACCAGAACAAGGATCACTTAAAGAGCTGGATGTAAAAAATATTATTGCAGTATACTACAAATATGGAACCTTTTTGAATATGAGCTACAAAAAGCAGCATTTACGTTTATAGAGTTCAGTGCAATTTTTTACATTTAAAAAAAAATCCTATAAATTAAGAAGGAAACATCAACATGACAGAAGAAAATACACCCTTCAGACACATGAGCTCCTCTCTGGGGAAGCACACGGGCGACTTTATGTTTCGCACAGCTTCTATTCATGATAGGGTCTTCTTTTTCTGGGATATGCAGGTATCTCTTCTGGGATGAGGGACATGAGGACAACAGGGCCAAAAGTGTGGCTCTCTGTGTGGGAAGTGGATTGAATAAAGCCTGAGTAGCATCTGGTTCCAGGTCAGACTCCCTTTCCACCTCACCCGGGATAGCACAAGGTCACCAAGGGATGGTCAAAGACACTGAGTGGGCAGGACCAGATGGACAAACTGCCGGCCAGAGAGGAAGAGAATGTTTAAAAATTTACAGAAGGGAAGAGCAGAGGATAAAAAGTAGAGGGAGGAGAGGAGTATCCAAACTTGACAGTTTGGAGATGTTGCCGCAGAGGGGTTAGGAGCACTTACTGGTGTTCCCCAGTTTGGAAACACAGGAGAGGAAGGGACAAACAGAAAGGGGGAAGGGGGAAAAATCCCTGATAGTAAAACCCAAAGCAAACCTCAAATCTAAAACCACCCCTGCAAGCCAAAACTTGATTCTTTGGCTGTCAGACACTGCCCATCCCAGCTGGTACTTGCTGGTATTAATGGCTCAACACCCCCGAGGGAAGATACATGGGTCACCTTCCCTGGCCCTACCTGGGCTCCCATCCCACAACTCATGTGCCATGGCTAGGCGGGTGCTGCAGGTCCTGACCTGAGAAGATGGGGTGAAGTAGTGGGTGAAGGTGGAGGGCGGTGGCAGCTGCCGCAGCAGGCCGGGGAGCAAGCAGGGTAGGGTAGAGGGCAGCATGCGGGACAGGATGGAAGGTGAAGGGCCCAGGATGAATGGCTGAGGCAGGAATGATATGGATGGGATGGCTAGCGAGAAAGGTGGCAGGATGACCAGGGATGATTGAGTGAGTGAGGTGGGACAAGGAAATGGGGGTTAGGTGGGGCTGGGGAATATGATGTACTTGGGCAAGTGGCTGGGGATGAGGGTGGGGGTGGATTCCAATGGCAGCAGCAGCCGCCGCCGCGTGATGCTGCAGGATGGCATGCTGAACAGTTGTGATCGAGGTGGCAGAGGCTGTGGCTGGCTGCTGAATGTGGATGGGCTGCAGGGCCGGAGTGGCTGGGGCCAGGGCAGCCGAGGCGGGGAAGGCCTTTACTTGCTTAGCCAGAAGCTGCTGCTGGATGTGCTGCTGTGCGGCCTGCTGGAGCTTGCTGTACTTCTCCATCTCCTCGGGGGTGAAGGTGATGGGCTGGCTCTCCAGGGGGGCCAGGGAAGCATCCTCAGCCCCATCAGCCGACTCAATACTAGGATCCCCACTGGGAGGTGCGTAACTGGGGAAGTGCTCAAGGTCTGGCGCTATAGGCAGCAAGCTGGATTCCACAGGGCCTGGCTGACTGCCACTATCCAAGGACTCTAGGGTGTCCCCGTCGCTGGGGTCAGGGAGGTAGTTATGGGAGATGGTGGGGTCCCCGGAATAGCAGTCCGAGTGCACTGGGGTGCCTAGTGGAGCCACAGGGTGATCAGCAGTAGCCTCCTCAGACTTTGGCTCTTCTGGGGGTGGGTCTGATAAGGGGCCAGCTGTTTCTTCTGAAGGGAACTGATGTCCAAATGGGGCATCGCTACCCCCTGGAGGCCCTTCTTCTGTCTCTGACTGTTCTTGCTCTTCCCCTCTTTCTAAGCCAGACTCTTCACATTTCTTGGTGTTGGGCTTTCGGGTAGCTGGGAGCTTCCCTATCAGTGGAAGGACAGGCTTATTGCCAAGAGACGGGGGGAGCTTGGGCCCAAAGTAACCTTGCGGGGGGTCCTTGAGCTTGAGCCCGGCTTTGTTAGGGGTGGCCAGCACCTCCTCGCTCACACTGGGTTTCCTCTCTACTTTCCTTGACTGGATCTTCTCCAGCAGCAGCTTGGCAGTGACAGAGTTCTTGTCTTCGGGGCTGCAGTCACCTTCTAACCCCCTTCCTGCACCAACACTGCTGTTCTGGGAGGGTGGGCCTGCCCCTTTCCCATCGTCTCCTCTGCCATCTTCTTTCTTCCCAGGACCTTCTCCCCGGCCTGATCGGAAATAGTGGGGAGACTGGGAGCGGTAGATTTTAGAGCGGATGAAGTCTCGACGACCAGAACGTCTTTCCTCTGGGCTTTCGTGACCCCACGACCCCTTCCTGGAACCCGATCTCTGGGAAGGGCTCCTGGTGCTGCGGCTGCGGTCACGGCTGTAGCTTCGGCTTCGCTGCCAGCTGTGGGCTGTGGTGCTGCGGCTTCTCCGCTTGCTCCGGCTGCGGCTACAGCTGCTGCTGCGGCTGCGGCCCCGGGACCGTGAGCGCTCCCTGGTGTGACTCCGAGAGCGGCTCCGGGACGGGCTGCAACTGAGGCTATAGTCATCATCGGAAGAGGAGTATTTGTGCCGTTTGGACCGGTGCTTGGAGCTGGCGTAGTCAGAGTCGTCAGAGTCATGGGAGCGCTTGGAGTGCCTTCGAGATCGGTCACTATAGTCGCTGTAACTGTCATCAGAGTAGCTGCGCTGTCTACTGTAGCAGCTCTGGTCGGAAGAAGCATCTGAGCTACTGGAGTAAGAACGCCGGGAAGAACGGTGTGAGGAATGGTGTCGGCCGGACCGGGAGCGGCTACGGGAATGCTCACTGCCTGAGTCTTCCTCCTCCTCCTCCTCCTCACTGTACTGGGATGGAGACTTTTGGTGTAGCCGGTGCGATGAAGCGTCATCACTGTCCTCATCTCCACTACTGGGGCGACTCCGGTGGCCGGACCGGCTGCTCCGTTTGGCGCTAGCTCTTCGCTGGCAGGATGCAGTCAGAGGCTCACCTCTGTGTTTCCTGCCACCGTGATCCTGGGAGTCGCCACCACCCCCACCTTCATCCTTCTTGCCACTGCCCCCCTCTTCAGCCGGGAGGGGCCTCCGCTGGGAGGCATCTTGAGCTCGCCGCCGTCGTCTGGGTGGCGCAGGGCTACCACTCCCAGGGGGTTCTGGTTTGGGTCCCCGTTCAGAATCTGCCGGAGCTGATGACTTATTCTTCTTTCGTTTTCGTTTCTTGCGCTTCTTAGACTTCTCCCCAGACTCTGTCTTAGAGCTTTTCTCTTCTGGGTCAGCCTTGTGTTTCCGTTTGTGTTTGCTTGACTTTTTGTGCTTCTTTTTCTTTTTGTGTCGGTGGGACTTCCCAGACCGTTCTTTCTTGCTAGGAAGACTCCTCCCTGTGTCCTCTGTCTCTGACCCATGGCTGCCCCCAGGTTCCTGCTTATTCAGACTGCTACAGCCAGACCCTGAAGCAGGTGCATCCATTCTGCCTCTTGAGGAATGTTCTACATTCTCTCCCCTCTCCTTGGTTTTATTTGGCTCACCAGCATCAAGGCCTTGGAGATGGTCCTTTGAGGAGCCTCCTGTATCCTTTGGTTTTTCCGTCCCTTTAGCTCTGGCATCTTTGTTCCTTGAAAGTTTAAAGTCAAAGTATAAAGGGTTACAACTGTATGAAATGGAGGGTTCTGCCTTGGTAAAAATTAAGAGTTCTGATGGCCACTGGAGGGCAGTGCTTTCATCTTTGCTCAAAACTGGAAAGAAGGGACCAGTAGGATGTTTGGGTCCCTCCTGGCTTTCTTTCCCTGCTGGGATGATCTGACAGGTTTCTTTAGAAGGGTTAGATTCGCATATTTGGTTCTCTGAACCCTTCTGACTTGGACTCTCTACATTCTGCTCACTTACATCCCCTCCTGAGGCCTTCTTTGTCTCAGCTTTGCTTCCAGGCTCTGAGGGCTCTGTGACGCTGGTTGCCATCTGTTGCTCGGGGACTTCATCAACTGTCTTCTCTGCTCCTTGGCCTGCTGCCACCTTGATACAGCCTTTAGGCTTGGGAGAACTGCTTTTTTTGCTCTCTAGGGCATTCTTTGGGTGTATACTATTATCACCTTCCATTTGTTCACTGGCTCTCATAAAGAGTAGGAAGGGGAAATTTGGTTTTACTTTGCAGTGTGCTGGGGGAATGTAGTGGTAATACTCTGGCTCTGCAGCCCCAGCTCCTTCTTCTCGCTTCATTCTTTTTAACTTAGATAACGTTGAGGCAAGGGACCCTCCATCCTGAGGGTCTTCGTCTTCTTTTTTACCATCAAGATTACTGTTACTGTCAGAGTCTCCCATCTTCTGCAGTCCTTGGTCGGAACCCTTCTCATCAGCTTTTGTTCCATCTTCAGAAGTCCCTTCCTCTGCATGGTCCTTGAAAACTGATGCTATTGATTCGAGTTTGACAGGAGCCTTCTTGGCAAAGGAAAATGACACTCCCAATTTTTGTAGTGGAGTCCCTAAATTATTCTTAATGCCAAAGCTGATGCCTTGGGAGGCTAACCCAGGGGCCTGTGCCAGTCCAGCGGTATTAGTGATTTGCACTGCAGTGAAGGGGCCTCCTTTATCTGTGGAGAATTCAGATCCCAGGCCGCAAGTGGCAGCAGCACTTGTGCCACTGTTTGTAGCTGATTCATCTTTATCATCCTCTCCACCTTCTTCATCTACAGCCACCGTGGTTGGTCTGAACATGGGACCACTTCCAGGTGCACTACACAATGGTTTAGAAAAATGAAAAAAAAGTTTAGAGGTACATTTCATACTTCTTATAGAACACTTATCTCTGGGGCACCTGGGTGGCTCAGTGGGTTAAGCCTCTGCCTTCGGCTCAGGTCATGATCCCAGGGTCCTAGGATCGAGCCCTGCATCCGGCTCTCTGCTCAGCAAGGAGCCTGCTTCCCTCCCTCTCTCTGCCTGCCTCTCTGCTTAGTTGTGATTTCTCTCTGTCAAATAAATAAATAAAATCTTAAAAAAACCCCAACACTACTTATCTCTTATGTTCCACCATTCATCCACCACTAAATGGTGGTTGTTTCCTAGCCCTGTGCTATAAAGAGAAGTTGCTCTGTGAGTTTAGGCAAAGTCTCATTCTCTTTTTCTACTAACTAGGTGTATTCCCACCACCAGCCAGTTACTACTATTTCTTCTAATCAGTCTAAAATTTAAAAAGTGAAGCTGTATCACACAGCTTAAATACTCTGTTGTCACCACCTAGTAAAGGTGAGTGCCCTATATCTTTTTTTTTTTTAAATAAGTTTGTTTATTTATTTATTTTTAAGTAATCTCTATACCTAACATAGAGCTTGAACTCGTGACCCTGAGGATCAAGTATTGTGTGCTCTTCCAACTCAGCCAGCCAGGCACCCTTGTTCTTCTTCCTTACTAAAACATCCTACCCATCAGTATGCCATCAAACATATGGCTGAACATCTACTCACAAAGGTTGTTATTTCACTCAGCTAAAAACCCTCTAATTTCCTCCATATTTTTTAAATTTTTTATTTTTAAAAATGTGGATATGGGGGGCCTGGGTGGCTTAGTGGGTTAAAACCTCTGCCTTCGGCTCAGGTCATGATCTCAGGGTGCTGGGATCAAGCCCTGAACAGGGCTCTCTGCACAGCAGGGAGCCTGCTTCTCCCCCTCTCTCTGCTAGATAAGTAAATAAAATCTTTAAAAAAATGAAAAATAAAAAAATAAAAATATGGATACTTTGAGTTTAACACAGTCAGAAACCCCCACCATGCTACTCCATGATGGTCCATGGTTAGTTTATCTGTTTCAGAAACTAAGAGTCTGTGCCTATTTCTTGGGTACCACATTAAAACGTCTGCTTTGGTTTTGTGGTAATTTCTGGGCATTCTGTACAAGGATCATGATGCTATAAACGCTTTCCCAGCTTTGAAAACAGGAACATGGAGGAGCCTCAAAGCCAGTGTTTTAAACTCATGCCGTGTCTGAAATTTTTACAGTGTGTGAACTATTCATCTGAGGTATTTTTCAAGCCAAATTCAAGAAGTGAGGAGAATTACTTATCTGTTTGGATGAATTCTTTTTATCTGATCCCTAGCTACTAGCTATCCTAAACTCAGAGACTAAATATATTTGGATAACGTGGTATCCCTTGCTATCTAGACTCTTGCTAATGGAAGATAGGAACCCAAAAGATTTAAATAGCAAGAGACACTTACACTGTATCACAAAACCTACCCCATGGCAAAGAGACCCTCAAGTTGAATAAAAACAGATTTATTTGTTCTTTTGCTTAGTCTTTGCCATGTTAACTGCTTCAACAACACTTACTATGGGGTCATGAATTAATTCTGGGACAATGAAATACCTGGTGATGGGTCAAAACCTTCTTTTATTCTCTCAAGAGATTACCTGGTCATCTTTTAACTGCTTACTTATAAAACTGAGAACTATAAGTCATCTCTGAAGGAAAACATGTATTAAAATATGTCCCGGGGCGCCTGGGTGGCTCAGTGGATTGGGCCACTGCCTTCGGCTCGGGTCATGATCTCGGGGTCCTGGGATCGAGCCCCACGTCGGGCTCTCTGCTCCGCAGGGAGCCTGCTTCCTCCTCTCTCTCTGCCTGCCTCTCTGCCTAGTTGTGATTTCTCTCTGTTAAATAAATAAAATATTAAAAAAAAAAAAAAAAAGTCCCAAATTAGAAAGTGACCTGGTATACACTTTTTATAGAGGTACCCTTGCCCTCGCAATATGCCCAAGAGGAATGCGTTATGATATAAAAAGCTGCCAAAGAAGAAATCAGAACCAGTTTATAAGCAGCTTAACTCAACATTAGAGCTCACTGGTTAATTGTTTCAAAACTCTGTTTCAAAACTCTTTGTTCTCTCCTCCAAAATGCTAGAGAAGTAAATAAGTTAAAAAAAAAAAAAAGGGATCCTGAGACAAAAATGAACTTAGTAACTTAGTAAGTCCAGGAACTTGGCTGTGAACTTTTGAAGGACACAATCATAGTTTCTCTTTCCCCTATAGCCAGTTCCTTCCTTTGGTCCTGGGCAGCCATTAAAAACAAACATGGGGGCTAAGTCTTTCTGATCAAGGCACATACCTCATGAATCCTCAGATGCTCAAAGACTGGGTCCCCCAAGACTAGTTGCTTGGAAATTCAGCCTTAGGTGGAGTAAATTCCACCAAAGGCTAAATATCAGCCCCAAACTGATAATCATCAAGAATCATGAAGGAAGATTAAAAGAACACTCAAGAATGCAGGAAGCTGCAGGAAATAAACTGATAGAATTCCCTAGGTTTCAGCGTTTAGCACAGACTGTACAGGACTTAAAAGGAAGTTGACTTGAGTCTCTGCCCCATACTGTTAAGTTATAAAACAGAATACTGGGATATATGTCCTTTTCTATAAAACATAGGTTGGAGAATGGGAACAATAATATTTGTATAATTTATTGATTCACTGAACATGTTCTACAAGGCACTTTTTTTTTTTTTAAAGATTTTATTTATTTATTTGACAGAGAGAGAGAGAGATCACAAGTAGGCAGAGAGGCAGGCAGAGAGAGAGGAGGAAGCAGGCTCCCTGCGGAGCAGAGAGCCCGATGCGGGGCTCGATCCCAGGACCCTGAGATCATGACCTGAGCCGAAGGCAGCGGCTCAATCCACTGAGCCACCCAGGCGCCCCTACAAGGCACTTCTGATGTAAAGATAATCACTCCTCAAAACGACTGCAACAAGTAAATTGTTAATTATCATCTCCCATCTTACAGATAAGGACACCGAGGCATAAAGCTTAGATAGCTAAAGTCACACAGACAGGATACGGCCTCAGAAGTGTGTATTTATAAAATCAGTGTATTATACTGTAATAACAGATAGGCTTTCAGTTTGAAAGATTTACTAATAAGGATTATAATTCTTAAATCTTAAGGATTAAAACTATCTGTAGAACCCTCTGAGAGAAAATATCCTCACCATTCAGCTTGTTTCCTCTGTTCTGCCAATTCATGAAGCCGCCGAAGGGCTTTTTCCTGTTTCTTCTCATCTTTACGGGATCTTGAAGAGACATTTCGAGCAAACTCTCTCTGCTTAAGATCTTTCAATCTCTGGGGTAACAAAAAAAAGGAAATAGAGGGTGGGTGATTTAGAATCGCTTGGGGGTCCTGAAAACAAGGCCTTTAGAATATTTACCTCAATCAGTGGTTACAGTGCTAGCGTAGAATACACTGTTATATTCTTATAGTAATTGAAAACACAATGGCTGATTACTTTGGATAAGACACTTGGAGTACCTGCATTTCTAATTAGGACAGCATCCCATTTGCTTTATGGGGCAAAATTAAATGATTTCAGAAGCAACAAGCAAATTTTAGAACACTAGGAGGAAAGAAAAGGGACTATTTAATCACCTGCTCCTCCAGGATGCAAAACTAGACAAACAGAACATGAGATAAACTGTAATAACACAAGCCAAAGAGAACAGAAAGGGGTTAGGCTAGTACAGAAAATTACCCAGGTGTAAGATCTTAAAAAGCAATGTACAGCTTACATGGGGAGGTTATTTGAGTCAAAATAACAAATAGAAAGCATACTTTTATTTCACCATAAAAAGGTGCTGTGATTTCTTTTCAGCATGAACAGTTTTCCTTTGACTATCAAACCAACCATCTTCCAATGCTCGCATGTTCAGAGCTCAGCAGTCTGACCACTTGCGTCTGATCAGTCTGCTGAAATGAGAGAGTAATGTGTATTGCTCTTTCATTCCGTCATGGCCCTGAGAGGAATATCCAGGGGATGAGGAGGGAAAATAGAGATAAGTCAGAGAATTTATTGCTTAAAATCCTGATAAAGAATGGGTTTTTCATTCTCAGAAACTATATATAATTTTCCTTAAAAACAAAACAAAACAAAACAAAACAACAACAACCAAAAAAAGAACAGTGCTATGACACACTGGTGACAAAGTCCGGACATATCTGCAATGAAGACAGAACTAAAATTATTTCCAACACACTAGATAATATAGAAAACAAAACAAAACAAAACACACACATTAGCCTATGCTTTTATAACAGCATTAGGATAAGGAATTTGACCCAATATAAAGTGGACATTGCTTTGTGGAAGGGCATGATGTGCAACAGACAGAGGAATTTTTCTTATCTAATATTTATGAAATGTGTTTTGAAATCTTTTGAATTGGGAGGGGGAAAAGGGTGAAAAGACACACACAAAAAAAGATATACAGCTAAAGACACTAGTAGAAAAACTCACTCTTGTGATCTGGGCTCCCAAATTAGAAGGATTTGCTTTCAATACATCAGCTGAAAATGTCACATCACAAAGAAAAAAAAAAAAGTAAAAATAAAACAAGAGTGAAAGAGAAAAAAAAATAAAGCAAGCATTACTACACAGGCTCTCTTAGTGAATCTGCAAACTATTATACTGAACAATCAGGGACAAAGCCATCAACTCTAAAAGGGTCGGGGAGAAGGGAAGCACCTGTACAACACATATATGTGTACATACACACAGACTGACACAGTAATCATCTCTCCTAGATAAACAGACCTATCTGAATTCAGGAAAAACAGTAATAGAACTTCAGGAAAGATCAATGCTACCTAAAAACAGTCAATCTTATTTTCATTTACCTTTATTTTGGGAATGTTCAAATAACCAACAGCCGGCAAACTATTTTACTAAAGCTGGCTATCCAGAATTAAGACTTTTTAAAAACCTCTTCAAGATGGCGAATCAATTATTTTGAATAAGTATGAATTTCAATTTCCTCCTTTCAAGGGGAATGAGGCAGAAAGAGCCTGTCAGGACTATTATACGATTATTTCGGGCTAGAAACCTAGTTTTTCTCTGCGCCAAACATTTACCAAGTTTTCTAGCCAAAATTTAAATAGAACATGTTTTTCTCATATCTGCCATCTTGTCTCTAGCCACCCCACAGGCCTCCAAAATCTCCCTGAGCCTCACTGTTTCCTTCCTTCTTACAAATATTTCATTACTTTTAGTTAGGAGTTATTTCCCAAACTAAAGGACATTGTTTATTTTTATTATTATTATTTTTATTATTATTTTTTATATAAAAATATATTTAAAAATTATATAAAAATAAAAAATATATTTATTTTTATTTATTATTATTTTTTTGATAGGCAGCAAAGCAAGGTTTATTGAGTGATGACAAAGTGATAGTACAAAGTTCCTGAGAAGGGAGGGGACCCGAGAGGGTTACCCCTAAAGGACACTATGTAAAACAATGAGCATTTTATCAAAGCCTGGAGTTTCAGGCTAAGTCAGACAGAGGTTAGGTTTTCCAGTCATTCAGCAACCATTTGATGCAACCTTGAAGTTGAAGGGATAAAACTATGTCCACATCTTCCTGAAGATGCCCTATCTCAAATTCCTACCACAACATAATTGTAGGGAGGGAAGAAAATGCGATATCAGTAAATCAAATCCGAGTTACAGCCCCATTCCAGACAAAGATACACACCTATATGGGGTATAGCAAACATTCCTAAATCACCTCTATTTATTATCTTTTTTAACTTTATTATTATCTTTTTAAAAAGATTTGGGTAATCTCTACACCCAGTGCAGGATTCAAATTCACAACCACAAGGTCAAGAGCCACATGCTCTACCAACTGAGCCAGCCAGGCACCCCCTACCTTTACAATTTAAAGTCTGATGTCTCAATGTAAAACTAGGAACCCCAGAATTCTAACCCAAACCTTAAACATGGGGCTTGGCAACTCTCCCAAATTCAAAATGTGTATTTGAGGTCTCTCAGATGAGGGCATTTTGATAATAAAAATGGATTCCTAATTCCAAGTCTTTCCTTTCTACCCAAGGTCAAACTAAATTCCCCTCACAAAGTCTCTACTCATACCTTATAAAATTTTCTTCTTTCTGAACTGTCTTAGTACTCACCTAGCAACCAAGATACTTTGTACTAACTTTGCTACCTAAAAACAGCCTCATCTAGCAACCAGCATACTTGGCACTAACTATACTCATTCCTGCCCTTCAGAAAGGCAGTCTGTGTGTAGTTTCAGAGTCAGAAAGACTTGTATCCAAATTCATTCATCACCAGCCAAGTGATTTCATCTCTCTGAGGCTCCAGTTCCCCCATTAGAAAAACAGAGCCATTCTGGCAATAGATTTATGAGGCTAAGTGTCAAAATAAATAAAAAGTACGCTGCATGTCAAAAGTGTTTAATACTGTCTCTTCCTTTTTATCTGGGGCAGAGACTATAGCTGATCTTTTTACATTTTATTTTTAAAGTAATCTCTACATCCAACGTGGAATTCGAACTCACAACCCCGAGATCAAGAGTCCCATGCTCTGCCAATAGAGCTGAGCTCCCACTTTTTTAGATTAAAAAAAAAAAAAAAATTTTTTTTTAAAAGATTTTATTTATTTGACAGGCAGAGATCACGAGTAGGCAGAGAGAGAGGAGGAAGCAGGCTCCCCAGTGAGCAGAGAGCCTGATGCAGGGCTCGATCCCAGGACCCTGGGATCATGACCTGAGCCGAAGGCAGGGGCCTTAACCCACTGAACCACCCAGGTGCCCCTAAATTTAAAAATTTTAAAAAAGATTTATTTGTTTGGAGTGCCTGGGTGGCTCAGTGGGTTAAAGCCTCTGCCTTCGGCTCAGGTCATGATCCCAGGGTCCTGGGATCAAGCCCCGCATTGGGCTCTCTGCTCAGCAGGGAGCCTGCTTCCCCCTCTCTCTCTCTGCCTGCCTCTCTGCCTACTTGTGATCTCTCTCTGTCAAATAAATAAATAAAATCTTAAAAAAAAAAAGATTTATTTGTTTGACAGAGATCACAAGTAGACACAAGGGGCAGGCGGGGGGGGGGGGCAGAACGCAGGCTTTAACCCACTGAGCCACCCAGGCGCCCCTTAAATTTAAATTTTTAAAGTAATCTCTACACTCAACATGAGGCTCAGACAGCTGACATTTATGATCAGCCCTAAAGTGCACAGAACAGTAGTAAGTCTACAGAAAGTGTCTGGTAAATGCCTGGTGAATAATTTGGCTTAAACACTGGATCCTTAATTTTTTCCCCCAAATAACTTGTTTACCATTTGTAGAAAAGTCTGACATGAAATATTCTGTCTTTTTTTTTTTTTAGAGAGGGAGAAAGCAGGGAGAGGGGCAGAAATATTTTCTTTCCTTTTTTTTTAAGAGAGGGAGAGAGAATCTTAAGGAGGTACCATGTCCACCGCATAGCTGGAGGTGGGGCATGATCTGAAAACCCTGAGATCATGATTTGAGCTGAAATCACAAGTTAATATAACATATATGGTTTTCCTAGCTATTACTCTCATCCAGTAAAGAAGTCTCATTCTTTAGAGAATCAAAAAACCTAAAATGTTAAGCCCCTCACTTCCGGACAAAATTAGGCCAGGGGTGATGAGCTGGCTCAGTTGGTAGAGCATGCCACTCTTGATCTGGGGGTCATGGGGTCATGTACCCACGGTGGGTGCAGAGATCAGTTTATTACTATTAATTTTTATTAGCGAGAGAAACAGAGAGGGGTAGAGGGAGAGAGAATCTTAAGCTGGCTAGCACACTGTGCGTGGAGCCTGACTCGGGCTTGATTTCACAACCCTGAGATCAAGACCTGAGCTGAAATCAAGAGTCAGATGTTTTAACTGACTGAGCCACCTAGGTGCCCCTAGAGATTTCTTTAAAAAATAAAAAAATAAATAAAAAATTTTAAAAAAGAATTAGGCCAAATAGGAAAAATTAAAAAAAAAAAAGATACAAATCAGAAAGTTCACAATTCCTATATAAAACGTAATTTTTGTAAAGGTAAAAAGTCCCTAATTCAGAATTAGGTTTTCCAAAGTTGGCTACTGTATTCCAAAAGCCTGGCTCATTTGCAACTGAATGTTTGTATGAAATTCTCTCTGTGTCCTATACTTTTACTTTCCTCTTAAATTCTGAAGAGGAACACAACTTCAGGTAACTTCTTCAAGGTGACAATAGGAGAATAGAGAATACCTGCCTGTCAGAGACAGAGCTCACATAAGGAGACCAAATATTACCCATGTGCCATCAATCCAAAACGTTTTGAAAGGCTGAGCAAATTTCATTCCATGCATAGAAAAAAATTCAAGTTAGAATCCAAACTGGGACACAGACTGATCTGAGGGGACATAATTAATCATCAAAGCTAACTTCAACTATGTCCTTATCTCCGAAAATTATAAAGTACGCTTTCTGAAGTATTGCTAATACCATTGCTTCTTCACTGAACTATACTAGTAAAAATTTAAGCTATGTAATACATTTTTAGCTGGACAATATTTCATTCAAAGAAAAGGGAGACTGAACACCATTCAAAATGAAAGAATCTGAAGATCCTGCTCTGAAAAACCAATAGCATGTTTCCAAAAAAGTACACATTTGCAGCACAGAACAAAATGGCCAATTCTCACTGATTTTCAATACATGGTAGCTGGGGGTTTTCATTAAATTTCCCAAAAGACCAACACTGGGGGAGACAGACCTTAACAAATAATCTAGCTCTTGAAATACCCATCGACATAACCATGGCTCTTTGAGCTGAAGACCACTTCAATGTAAATGACATTCCAGTTCTTAAAACACCGCCTGCATAGCACTGTGTTGGCAGCAAAATGTCCACTACAGACAAACTCTGGCTCCACTGTCCAACTCTGAACAAATTAAACCAGAGAAAATGAGAATCTGGTAAATCTTACCAGGTTTTTAATGTGGGTGATAAATTTGCTTACATTATCAACAATGTGCAGTATAACAGCAAGGAGTGGCACTGTGTTTGACCCAGGAATGAATGACACAAAGATACATCTGCACATAATTTCCCCCAGCAACAAAATATGGGTCTGAATTAATAAAATATTTTTTGTATCTTTTGTTGCTATTTTTTTCTAACAAAAACTGATGCTGTAAGTTTTTTTTTTTTTAATATTTGGGTATAATCTATTAGGAATAAATCTATTGTCTTTCTCAAGTTTTTTTTTTTTTAAAGATTTTATTTTTTTATTTGATAGAGAGAGAGAGCGCAGCAGGCAGAGCAGCAGGGAGAGGGAAAAGCAGGCTCTCCACTGAGCAGGAAGCCTGATGTGGGGCTCAAACCCATTGGATCATGACCTGAGCCAAAGGTAGCCACTTAACTGACTGAGCCACCTAGGCGCCCCTCTCAAGTATTTTAAATCTATTACCTCAATTTAAAGAAAAACAGGCTACCGTTTTCAGATTAAGGGTATTTCAGACATCGGAAAACAGAGAGTATCCTATTGCCACTAAAAATCCCATGTTCTAATATTTACTCAACTCTAAAGAGAAAACCTGATTTTGTCTTGTTAGGGTCAAAAGATTATCCAGTTTTTTCCTCTTACCAAACAACCCCACTCTCCCAGAAGAGGGACCCAAACTTAGTCTTCCATTGTACTAACCCTGCAATCACATACTGTTGTCCACAGCACAAAAGAAATAATCAATAAACATTTACCAAACTGGTTTCAGTTTTAAAATGAATTGTTGAGAAAGGGAATACAAGTACTTTATGTATTATTTGTTGGTTATGAACAGAAACAGGAAACAGCAAAGAAATTGTTCCCACCTCAATCTCTTTTTCTGGCTAACTTTAATCCAGTTGTTTTTTGTTGTTGTTGTTTTTTAAAGAGAATTCTCTACTGAGATCAAGAGTCACATGCTCCACCCACTGAGCCCAATTCAGCTTTTTCTGAACCTCAACCACTCCCTTTCCCCTGTGTCATCAATCCTGCATACTCCAAATCCATGCCCCCTTTTCCCAAGTTTCCTTCCTCTTTCTCATGATACAACATCAATCTCTTCTCCCTTCCCAAAGTGAAGTAATCATGCTAGCTATTACTCGTCCAGGTTTCCCGAATGCAAAGTCTTTTGGTGTTTGATACTTCTGAATGAGACCATCCAGAACATCAATCACTACGTGGTGAGAAAAGAAAAAGACCAGGAAAGAACACAGAAAGCCTCAGTACTAAACTACTCAGGGAAAGAAGACTGTAGCTGAATGATTAAGGAAATCCAAGTTACTGGACATTAGATGTAAATTCTTTCTTTTAGCACATGTTCATCAGTAAGTTATGACAATATATGCTTATTAAGTAACAGAGAAAACCAAATGTTTGGTAACAGAGAAAACTAAACGTTAATGCTGCCTGTAGATACTGAAAACATCAGAAGAAAGCAGAGTAGCACACATTCTTTCTTGCTGGCTAAGAGTAGTCCTAGTTAGTCAGTTATGAAATACTTACCACTTATGCCCAATTATTTTGCAACACAATGACTATTAATATAATTTGGTGAATAACAAATTAATATGTCTTAAAGCTATTATTAAATATTCATTTCAATATGTTCAGGAATTCAGCAAAATGCCTTAAAACGTGATCTATTTCTGCAGAACCAGGGTGCTTGCTTTACCGTTTTTTTCACACACCTATGTATATGTACATATAGTCACCATCACCACCACCAAATTTTAAGCTGCATGAAGTTTTGAGATACAATTCACATAGCATAAAATTCACCCATTTAAACTGTAAAATTTAGTGGGTTTCTCAGAGTTGTGCAACCATTAACACTATCTAATTCTAGAACATTTCCATTACTCCCAAAGGAAGCTCCATGCTCATTAACAGTCACTCACCATTACCCCTTTCTACCCAGTTCCTGGAAACCTAATATATGTTCTCTACAGACATGCTTATTCTAAACTTTTTATATAAATAAAATCATACAACATGGGGGGGGTTGTGACTGGTTTGACTTAGCATAACACTTTTGAGGTTCGTGCCTGCTATATGTATCAGTAAGTCATTCTTTCTTACTGCTGAATAATATTCTATTGTACAGATGTACCACATTTTGTTCATCCATTCATCAGTTGGTACGTATATGGGCTGTTTCCACTTTTTGGATACTATGAACAATCTAATACACATTAAAAAAAAAAAAGAATTTATTTTTTGACAGAGAGACAGAGAGAGAGGGAACACAAGCAGGTGGAATGAGAGAGGGGGGAAAGCAAGCTTTCTGCTGAGTGGGGAGCCCAATGTGGAGCTCAATCCCAGGACCCTGGGATAACAACTCAGCTACCCAGGTGCCCCTCCTACGCACATTTACTTGTGCACATATATTTTCATTTCTCTTGAGTATATGCTGGTCATACGGTAAACTCTATATTTAACACATTTTGACAAACTGCCGAACTGTCTCCCAGAGGGGCTACACCATTTTACAACTCTACTAGCAATGTAGGAGTGTTCCAGTTTTTTCATATCCTCTCCAAGGATATGTGTCTCTCCAAGACACATGGTACTGTGTCTTTTAATTCTGGCTATCCTAATGGGTGTGAAATGGTATGCCATTGTGGTTTTGTGGAATAATGAGTATGAAATATTACTATATATGGCGTGCCTGGGTGGCTCAGTAGGTTGGATGTCCAACTCTTGATTTTGGCTCAGGTCATGATCTCAGGGTTATGGGATTAAGCCCCATGTCAGGCTCTGTGCTCAGTGGAGAGTCTGCTTGAGGTTCTCTCTCTTACTCTCCTTCTGCCTGCACTGCCCACCCCATGCACATGATCTCTCTCTCAAGTAGATAAAAAATTCTTTAAAAAATATATATATCTATATATAGATTGATCTACATCTACATAGCCTTCCAGATCACATCTGGAGGCAAAGGTATGCTCTCACCGTAAAATTTAAAGGAGCATAATTCCTAAGAACAGCTTAGGCTTATAGCAAACAGAACAGCAGCATCTCAGTTCAGAGCTCTCTTTTCAGGACTATCACTCACAGACTTATCATTGTTTCTTAGGCTGCTTTACCTTTTCAGACTACAATAGAACATACAGCCCTCATGCAATAATCTCCACCACAGTGCATAACTCTGATAAATATAAACGTAGAGGGGCAGAAAACAGGCTGAAAAGTACAGAACATAAATAGGGTAGAATCATTTTTATTCATACTGGGAAAGTGTGCCAAGATAAAGAATGGAGTTAGAAATTCCTAGGAAGAAAATATAGGATTTACCAGCAAACTAAGTTCCCAAATGCAGTCTGTTTAGGGTCACCCCTGCCTGCTCACAAAAGCAGACAGTTTCTCTAAAGAGAAACAGTTTTCCAAGGTTAACTAGATTGTGATAGCTGGATGTAAGAAGTCTACCCCCAAGAAAAGCAGTGGTAGTGAGTATATAAGATTCAACAAGTGAAAAGGCTCAAAACATGCCCAGGTTTTGGAAGACTAGCCAAATGATGTCAATTCTCTTATATTAAGCAAAATAGTCCCGAAGAAAATAACATACACAGTGGTACAAACTTTCATCTCCCTGCTACAGGTTATTAAAATAAAACTATAATATGCTCAAATTCTTAGATGCATTCCTCTTATCACACTTGCTTTGCTTCTGTAAGCATAATCTCTTCAGAAGTGACATATGCTATTTAAGTCAACATTTGTGAAGCGTTGGGATTCATAAATACTTCATGGTTTTCCTAATCTATTTCACGACTTTATTTTATTTTTATTTTTTTAAATTTATGTGACAGAGAGAGATCACAAGTAGGCAGAGAGGCAGGCAGAGAGAGAGGAGGAAGCAGGCTCCCTGCGGAGCAGAGAGCCCTATGCAGGGGCTCGATCCCAGGACCCTGGGATCATGACCTGAGCCGAAGGCAGAGGCTTTAACCCACTGAGCCACCCAGGTGTCCCAATTTCATGACTTTACAATTACCAATTTATGGTTTTCTAAGGATAAACATTTCATAAACACATGAAATACAGGTATTAGTGTAGAATATCTTCACTGGCATCTAGTCTTGGTGGTTTCACTTCTTTTCTTAAGTTATTTTAAAAATAAATGCGATGCCCAATGTGAGGCTCAAATTCACAACTCCAAGATCAAGAGTTGTATGCTCTACCAACTGATCTAGCCAGGGGCCCCTGTGGTTCATTTCTTTTAGAAGGATTCATTTTCTTTTTAATTTTAGCCCTAGAATTATTTCTCAATTTTACTTTTTTAAAAATTCTTTTAAAAATTTACTTTCGTGTTTCCCTTGCCCTGAATATCAAAGTAGCACCAAAAAAAGAGAACTCAGTCTGAATTTCCTCAAATCTATAGTGGCTTGCCAGAGGTCCAATTGGTTTTGATACGCTTCCTGTCCTGAGGCCCTATGTACCAAGCATACAGAGGATCAAATGCAGTAAAGATCTTGAGAGGCAAAATGCAACCAGTAAACAGTGAATCTTCAAGTGGAAAGTGACTCCAAACTTGAATGAAGGCCACGTGAAGTCCAAAAATGATTATTCCTTCCATCACCAAGGAATTTCTCAGACCTTATTTCAATTGAGAACCTACTTCATTTTTGAGTAATGAGGAAAACTCTAAAATCTCTGTTCCTTAGTAATACATATTACTTGATATTGTCACAGTCAACTAAAAGTAAGCAATGCTGTCAAAAAGTAATTGTAACAGTTTAGACAAAGTTAACTAAATTATGCAGTAGTAGATTCCATTTTGTAGAGCAGTCACTGATGGCTGTTACAGGCTTACTCTGTTTTAGTTCAGCTATTTAAAGCTCATAAAACCGCTACTTTTACAGTTGACACAGACATGGTACCAAATGAGATTTCAGTGTTTTCAAAAAAACGTAAAAGGAGTCTCACACTGAACTGATTTTAGCAGAAAGAAGAGGCAGGCTGAAAGGATTCTCTCCTCTGACCAAGACACTGATTTTTTGTACAAGTAAAAAGAATTTCTCAAAGCTGCTTTACTGTACCAGATTTTGATAGTTGGATCAGACTACCACAGGTAGTTCTCGAACTGCAAAGCTGGCCCCTTAAAGAGGAAGAAGGAGGCAGCTTTTCAATGTGCTACTTCCCCAGTGTCGATTAGAATGCTGTGGGTGGAAGCCTGTGTGGAGAGAAAAGGAAGGTACAGGCCTGGGTCACAAACCCAAATGTCTAGAGGGATTTGACAGTTAATATAATGAGTCATACAAGTTGACGTAAGAGAAAAGATTATGTGGAACCACAGCTAACTGAAGGTTAGCACGTACCTGTCTGAAGAAATAGCAACTATTCAGCTTTAGCCAATTGTTGTATAAAAATGTAGGCCCGGTGTTCTTAGCTATTTCAATTTTTCAAGGTAAGTATGAATTATGTAAAATCTCATTTTAAAAGCTGGGAACCAACCAAAATTAAAGGGAAAAAAATCTATACTGCAAAGGCCAGACAAAATACATCTATGGGCCAATTTGTGATCTCTGGCTTATGCACTGGAGGCTGGTGAGGAGGACCCTTAGTGCCACAAATAAAAGAGAGTAATAAAAGGAGAATCCTGACTAGGTAACAAGGCACCAAAGAAAGCAAAACAAAAATAACAACAAAAAACAGTGTTAGAAATAAGGCACTATTATTGTGTTGCTACAAATGTACTTTCAAGAAAGAGAATGCTCTTTACAGTTTGAAATTTAGGCCCTATGAAAACTCAAGAAAATGGTTTCCATGGTCATATCCACTAGGAGACATGTTTTTAGATATACAAAATAATGAAAGAGGCGAGGAGGTAGAGAAAGAAGAATGTTTAGTTTCAAAGTAATTTTGACTGTACTATAATTAAGCCAAGAGGGACAGAAGATAGATACTAATATTCATTAAGCACTGAGACATATCAGGACTGAGTTATATAAAAAGGAATCACAGACTGGGCTATCTCTTGAGGAATGGAAGGGCCTTCCCTTCAAAATGTATTGAAATTATCACCTTAAAATGAGGGTTAAACAGCTGACAAGAGCCAAAATGTCTCATGAGCTTTTTCATCTTTGCAGATCTGGCTGGGTCTTAAAATTTGTGGATTAATGACCTTCTTCACAAAAATCTTAGAAAATTTGAGAAAAACTAGAGTAGTGAGCATCATATAACAACCCCCCTCCTCCCAAATCACCACAAATGAGGGTGACTATGTAGCCTTCTTCTGAAGCTTCATGAAGATAAGGGTTACGTTCAGGATCCTGTCTATACTAGTAGTTTACCACTAACATGATAGATTATTTCTCTGGAAATTTTTAATGGTGAAAATCTGACGGAAGATGCAAACTAGGGATTACTCATATAGGGTTGAATATACTTACCCATTATCTCAGATTCATAATAATCCTGTGTGCCTTCCTGGAAGACAAGACAGGGCGTCTTTATGATTTTAGAGCATGAATATGGAAAATGGTAGGTCCATTTGTATGGTAAGTTCATGTCCGTCAAAGAGGAATGAAAAACAGGATGCACCTCCTCTTAGGGATTATTTAGCTGTGTTCTACCAAGGGGATTAAAGGCTCCTTAGATATTCTAAGTACGGGGAAGAGTAGAACTTTAAAAAATTTAGTACTGTGCATTTTCTGGTTTATATATCTATAGCATTGCTTCAAGATTCTAATATTTGCACTAAGAGAGCAGTATAAAGAAAGATGAAAAAGCTTACATTTCAACCAAATAAAGAACACTCCACCAAGAGCAAACAGAACAATAAACTCATATTATTGCTGTTCTTTTTTTAATACCTAGGAAGGCGCTTTTGATCATGGTGAAGAAATAAGCTCACATACATTCATTAATCATACCAGCTAAAGACTTCTTTCTAGACCAAAGATCACAGACATATTTCTATATTCATGGAAAGGTAATCCATAAGTTCCCTATAAGATATCCTCACTTTTGTATTTTCATTTTGATGATAATCTAAAAAGAAAAACAACAACAAAAACAAACAAACCTGGAGTAATAAATATTCAGCATCATCTAGATGAGTATTTTATAAAAGTTTAGAACACAACTGGGGACTTAAAATGATAGTGATCTGTTTGTACCAAGCAAAGGCCAAATGATAGCACAATACCATATGTATTTGATAGTTTTTCAGTAATCCTAACAGAACAGAGTTTCTCAACCTCAGCATTTATTGACATTCTGGGCAAGGTAATTCTTTGTTGCAAGGAACTTTTTAGTGCGTTGTAGGATGTTCAGAAGCACCCCTGACCTCTACCTACTACATGCCTGTAGCACCACCCTCCTAACTGTGGTAATCAAAAATGTCTCCAGGCAGCGTTAAGTGTTCCCTGGAGGACAAAATCTTCCCATGTGGAAAACCACTGTAATAGAGAAAAGCGGAGAGAGAAGTGGGTCATCCCAAAATGCAGAGGAGAATAAACATGCCAAATTCAAAAGAACCAGAGCTGCAACAATTACTACTACTCTCAAAAGTTGAAAGCAACATCACTAAAACTTGTTGTCGACCACATTAATGTTGTCAGTAAGAATTTCACTAGTTCTGTACTTCTGCTCAGATTTAACTTGTAAATCTGTTGTTTTGATAGATTTTTTTTCCCTTTAAAGGGCAATATAAACACTGTTCAAGTTTGAATGACAATTTTCCTGATTTTTTCCTAACAGAAACTTTACTCAAGAGACTTCTCTTTAACTGAAAATGTAACCTTTTAAAATTCCTTTTGGTGCCTAAAGTTTCTTCTGGAGTCTTCTAATTTGTCCCAGACAATTTTTTTTTTTTTTAATTTTAAGTAAGGTCTACGTCCAATGTGGGGCTGGAACTCACGGCCATTAGATCGAATCACATACTTGACCAACTGAGCCAGACAGGCACCCTATCACAGTTAATACATTTTTAAACAGATTTTATTTATTTATTTGACAGACAGAAAGATCACAAGTAGGCAGAGAGGCAGGCTCACCGCTGAGCAGAGAGCCTGATGTGGGGCTTGATCCCAGGACTCTGAGATCATGACCTGAGCCGAAGGCAGAGGCTTAACCCACTAAGCCACCCAGACGCCCCTATCACATGACTGAAGAAATTCTCAAGAGCCCAAAAAGGCATTTATGTGTTTAGATGCTAAATGTCCTTCTTAATTCCATAAAAAATAACCCCCCAAATTTGAATTATATATACACTGAGAAGGTTGAGAAGTTACTGGATAAGCAGTATTTGTTGTTATAACTCTTTCTTTCTTGACACATCATTCTTTGAAAAAGTAAGATAATTGCCAAAATAACTTGGCCATATATATCGCAATTTTTACTTCTTCAAATTAAGCAGAACTGAGAGTATAACAATGTCCAAACGTGTATAAAAAGTTCAAAGCTGTGTTGAATACAACTCTACTAGTGGAAGAATCTTAAATTGGTTAGGTGTGGTTAAATGTGGAAGAAACTATTGCAAAAAGTATAAGAGGCACAAACTATCCTTGTGCCGGTAAAACTTAATAAAGCTTGCCCTTTACCTGTGCACTGAAATGTACGGCTAGTTGAAAGACAAAGCAAAGGTCAAAAAAAAAACCATTGGTTCAACAGATCCACTTAAAGAGAGCATTCTAGCAATGCTCATAAATTTTACAAGTTTAACAAATACAAATACCAAATCTCCAAAGACTTAGCAAGTTCTACTAAAATCATCCCAAATCAAATGGCTCAAAATTCTTTAATAAGCCAGAACTGTACTATAAGAAATTAAAGATTCGTTTCTTCCTTCTAAAATCCCCCCTGGGGAATTACTGCTACCTTCTTTATGTGCGTAACTAGTTAGGTACAATTTTATTTTCTAAACCAATGAAAGAAAAAAGAAAGAAAGAAAGAAAGAAAAGACTGCAAAGAAAGTGTAAACCACTTTTTAGCAAGCTCTTCAACATGCAGCATCAGAGGGTTTTTTTTGTTGTTGTTGTTCAAGTTAAGATAGCATCTAATTCTGTTTTTCTTTTCAAGATTTATCTATCTTCCAAGGCATACCAAATAACAAAACTGACTTACCGATAGGAAACAGTAGCCAATAAAGCATGAATATATATATATATATATATATATATATATATATATATATATACAGAGGATGAAGTGATCAGAATCTGGGATAATTGTTCAAAGATTAACATGTTTGGAAAGAGGGAGAAAGGGAAACAAAGCTCCTAGTGATCCTCAGTTGAACTACCAAATTAAACACAAATACAGAAACCACTCAAAGCCAAAAACTTTATGAAGATTTATAAAGCTCACAATTCTTAACTCTACATAAATTCTCAGAGGTCTGTCAGGACTTCTGTCACTGAAAAAAAACCAGGTAAGTCAGATGGACCTCAGATAAAGACTAGAGATATAAGAAACCATAGTCACAAAGTTTTTTGGGTAAATTTATAAAATTCAATAGTTATAACAAAGTTTTTTTGTTGTTGTTGTTTTCGTTTTTTTTTGTTAGCTAGCAATTTCTCACCTGCTTGTGTGCATGATCGTAGGAGTTGATATGGTTGTCAAATTCCTGATGTTTCTGATACTGCTTATCACAGAGTTCACAGTAGAAGTTGGCTCTGAGGTCTTCCAATGCTTTGGCAATTGCCTTCTCTTTGTCAACATAATCCTATAAAAGCCACAAAATACAAACAAAAAATTAAGTGGGTAGAATTTAAATGAATGTTATAAAGAGGCAGTCTTACCTAAAAAAGAAAAGGGGGCTTATTTAGCAGTTCCAATAAAAGTCAGTGGAACATAGTGGCAATCTGGCAGGGTGATTTGTGTGTGGTTGTACTGATAGATTTCTTTTTTTGTAGACATTGTATTTTATCCAGTAAACTTATACTATTAATTAATCCATGTGTTTATCATGTATGGGATCCCATTAATGATAAAGGATTTCAGGCAACTTACTGTATTATCTAAATCAATAGCTGTCTTCAGGGACATCTGGGTGGCTCAGTCCATTAAGCATCTGCCTTCAGATAAGGTCATGATCTCAAACTGATTGTGGGTGATCTTTTTTTTTTTTCCTGGATATTTTATGGGTCCGGAGATCGAGTCCTGCATCTTGCTCCTCATTTGCTTCTCCCTTTCTTCTGCCCCTCCCTCTACTCATGCTCTCTTTCTCCCCTCCCCTTCTCTCTCAAATAAATAAACTCTTAAAAAATTAGTTGTCTTCAATAGTCTTTTTAAGATATATTTAAGAGAGCGTGCATGTGCACGCACACACATGCATGCACACAAGCAAGGGGAGGGGCAGAGGGAGAGAAGCAGACTCCCTGCCGAGTGAGGAGCCCAAAGACTCAGGGCTTGATCCCAAGACCCTGAGATCATGACTGGAGCAGAAACCAAGAATGAGATGCTTAAGAAACTGAGTCACCCAGATGCCACCAAAAAGAATTTAATTTTTACTTTGCTTTTTGGCATTATGGTGTCATCCCCTACTCCTACTCCTGGAAAACAAACAAACAAATCAGAAATAAACAACACAAATTTTTTTTTTGAAAGTAGGATCCAGGCCCAGCATCAGTAACATCCAATGTTGGGCTTGAACTCACAACCCTGGGATCAACAACTGAGCTGAGATCACAAGTCAGACATTTAACTGATTGAAACAGCCAGGTACCCTAAAAAACACAATTTTTATGGCATTGTAGAAACCATAGAAATAAGTATAATCCCCAAAAGAAGCACTACAAAACAAAACAGAGCAACTTATCATCTGAAACTCAAATCAGGGCTGTGATGTGCAAGGTCTCTTCTTAGGACATGTGGGCAACACTGGAGCTTGGTGTCTCAGCAAGATGGGGGTGCTAGATCAGAAAAGCCTCATTAATAAATGAAAGAACCTATAACTGGGCTGGAGAGTAGCCAAGGACCTCTGCATTTTGGCAGAGGGAATAAAATACACTCTCAGAAAGCATCCTCCAGTTTAGCCCTTTAACATTTTCCTAGATTAAGATCAATAAAACAGGGGTTACAATCAAAGATTACTGGACACACAGAAGAGAAAATAAATCTATCTAAAGGGGCCCTGGGTTGCTAAGATGGTTAAGCATCTGCCTTTGGCTCAGGTCATGATCTTAGGGTCCTGGGATCGAGTACTACATCAGGATCCCTGCTCCTCGGGGAGCCTGGTTCTCTTTCTGCTTCTGTCTCTCTCTCTCTCATGAATAAATAAATAAAATCTTAAAATTTAAAAAAAAAGAAAGAAAAAAAGAAATTTTTTTTTTTAAAGATTTTTATTTATTTATTTGACAGGCAGAGATCGCAAGTAGGCAGAGAAGCAGGCAGAGAGAGAGGAGGAAGCAGGCTCCCCGCGGAGCAGAGAGCCCGACGCGGGGCCCAATCCCAGGACCCCAAGATCACGACCCAAGCCGAAGGCAGCGGCCCAATCCACTGAGCCACCCAGGCGCCCCAGAAAGAAAGAAAATTTAATCTGTCTGTAAGTGAAAGTCACTGGAAACAAGCAACAGATTTAGGCACCCCAAATCTCAGATACTGGAATAGTCTGTTAGAGAATATAAAGCAATGATAAAATGTTTAAAATATAAAATGGAATTAAAACAATGAGCAAACATAAAACATATTTTAAAAACTAGGCAAACTATAGGGGCACCTGGCTGGATCAGTTGGTAAGAGCACATGACTCTCAATCTTGGGCTTGTGAATTCAAGCCCCATGTTGGGTATACAGATTGCTTAATTTTTAAAAATATAATCCTTAAACAAAAAACTGGGGTGCCTGGGTGGCTTAGTTGGTAGAGCGCGTGACTTGATCTCAGGATCACGAGTTAAAGCCCTATGTTGGGTGTGGAGTCTGCTTAAAAACAAAACAAAACAGAAAACAACAACAAAAACCTAGGCAGACAATAGAAAGAACAAAATGAGACTTACATTATAACTGAGAAACCTAACTGTAAAAAATAAACCAAAAAATTAATCAGCTATTTAGAGGATGGATTAAAAAAGCAGACCAGATACAGCTCAAAAAAGAAATTGGGGGGTGGGGGTGGGGTACACAGGGTGGTGCCTGGATGGCTCAGTTGGTTAAGCATTTGTCCAACTTTTGATCTCAGCTCAGGTCTTGATCTCAGGGTCATGAGTTCAAGCCCTGCACTAGGCTCTGTGCTGGGCTTAATAAAAAAAAAAAATTAAAAAACGTAGTAGGGAGGTGAAAATGTTCTGGATTTAGATGGTAGCAATGGTTGCACAAACTTACAAAATATATTAAAAACCAATGGACACCTTAAAAAGGTTGAGTTTTATAGTACGTAAATTATATATCAATTTAAAAAAGATGTAGTAAACAAAAAGAAGTAAGGACTGAAATTACTTAGAATGTGGCAGAGATAAGCAAACAGATAATGTGAAAAAGAGGTCTAGGATTCATGAAGAATATAATAAGAATATTAACACGTGTATAACTGGAATCCCCAAAAAAGAGAACAGACAGCATAGATGGGAAAAATACCTGAAGATTGAAAGGCTAAGGATTTTTTCAAATTAGTAAGACAACTCCAGATACAGGAAGCACAAAGTATACCACAAAGGCTACATAAACAATATGCACCTAGACACGCTGAGTGAGACTACTACAAAGGGAAAAAAGACCATCAAATCATAAAATATCCAGGAAAAAAAAAAGATCACCCACAATTGGTTTGACAGCAGTTTCAAAAGCAACAGAAGGTAAGACAGTGTGCTTCAGCGGGCTGAGAAAAAATACATGTCATTCGTATAACAAATGACCTATTTTTCACAAATGAAGAAATGAAGAGTTTTACCGCCAACAGATTCATTAAAAAGAATGTTTCTAAAGCAGTATTTCTGAAATCACAGATTGTGACTCACCAATGGATCACAGCATTAATTTAGTAGATTGTAACAAGCATGAAAAGGGGAAAAAACAGCAAAACAGAGTGTATTTCACATAAGACTAAATACTATCTTGTAAAACTTTTGTTTCAGGGGCGCCTGGGTGGCTCAGTGGGTTAGGCCTCTGCCTTTGGCTCAGGGCATGATCTCAGGTCCTGGGATCAAGCCCTGCATCAGGCTCTCTGCTCAGCAGGGAGTCTGCCCCCCCCCTGCCCCCACCCCTGCCTCTCTGCCTACTTGTGATCTGTCAAATAAATAAATAAAATTAAAAATAAAAAAAACCTTCTGTTTCAGTTTTAAGTGGTGGCAATAGTAAAGGTATTTCTTACTGTGGGCCTGAAAGTCCCGACTTCCTGAAGCATATGCTTTAGGGAAGGAAAATGATGCCAGTAAAAAGGTCTGAAATCTGAAAGTAAATGTTAAGCAACAAAATATATAGATATAACAACAAAAACAACACCTAGTTTGCAGGACTGAAAAAGGATAAAAGTTAAATGCTAGCTATAATGGCCAAGTATAACAGAAGAGGGCGTTCAAAGTTCAAGTGTTCTAGAGTCTTTCTACTAATTGAGATACAGTTAACTTTGGACTTTGTTAAATTAAGCATATTTACATTAAAATTCCAAGGATAATTATTAGAAGGCTAGAAATAGTAAAGGGGGGAAAAGTAAGAAAACTTCAATTTTATCAAGGTAAACAGGTCAGAAAAATCAGGAAAACAGAAGTTAAAAAGACAGACTGATAAATAATCGCAAGAAACGTAAATGTACTAAGAAGCTTCCAGAAAAACAGAATCCAACTATATGCTGATTAAAAGTGATACCCCTAAAACACAAGGACTTAGAAAGTTGGAAGTTAAGGGATAGAAAAAGATATGCCAGGCAAATACTAACCAAAATAAAGCTAGAGCAACTATATCAATACTCAACTTTTTAACTTGGAAAACATTTTTTTTTCTTTAAGTAATCTCTACACCCAATGTGGGGCTCAGACTCATGATCCAGAGATTGAGAATCGCATGCTCTGCTGACTGAGCCAGTCATGTGCCCCATCTTTTTTAGACTTTAAGGCAAAAAGCATTACTTGAGACCGCAGCCAGTTAGAAGCTATTCTCCAAATAAGTTGCACAGTTAATCTGAAAAGCCAACATAGATACATTGCTTATCCATTGGTCTTTATGAGGTTTTGGCTAAAAACTACAAGACTGACCCAAAAAGGTGGTCCAATTTGCCTTACCAGTTCCATTTAAAAACTAAACATCAAATGACATCTCAAAACAAAGTAAGTACAGCTGAAATTTGAACAACATGGTTTTGAACTGCACAGGTCCACTTACATGATTTTTTCCCAATACAAAGTTTGAGCAATTTGCAAGAATTTAAAAAAAAAGATAAACCACACAGACTAGGAAAAAAAAAAAAAAGAACATTAACAGTTGTTAATGAATAAAATACATGTAGATACCAGTTTATCATTTACTACCATAAAAGATATATAAATCTACTATAAAAAGTTAAAATTTATGGGTGCCTGGGTAGCTCAGTCAGTTAAGCCATCTGACTCTTGATCTCAGGGTTGTGAGTTGAAGCCCTGCATTGGGCTCCACACTGGGCTTGAAGCCTACTTGAAAAGAAAAAGATTTATAATTTATCAAAACGTAGGTGCACACTTACAGACCTTCCATGACACGCTAGCAGAAAGAAATGTAAACGAATATAAAGACAATGTATTAAGTCATAACTACATAAAATTAAAATGTAGTACATGCTGTAATATTATGATTTCATAGGCATCTCTTGTTGCTACTGGGGTGAGCTCAAGTGTTACAAGTATTCACTTATAGCCATGTGCAATGCTAATCATCTCTGCATGAGCAGTTTGGCTCTCGGGCAAGCTCGGTATTGCAGTAAAAAGTGGTATCTCCCAGATCTTGTGTATTTTTCATTATGTTTAGTGCAATATCGTAAACCTTGAAGAACACAACAGGACCCATACAAAGTGCCACTAGTGATGCTTTAAGTGCTCACAAGCAGAGAAAAGTCATGATATTCTAAGGAAAATTTAAACTGCTTGATATAGACCACAGATTCACATCTCCAACAGTGGCTGCTTGCCATGTCAAGATTAATGAATCTTGAAATGTAAGTGTAAGGACCATTGTAAAAAAATAAAAGGAAATCCATGAAGCTGTCACTATAGCTATATTAGAAGGTGCGAAACGGTTTTTATTTTTATTAATCAATTAATTTATTGAGAGTTAGGTGGAGTAGAGGGAGAGGATTTTTTTAAAGTTATTTTTATGTCAGGAGCGAGCCTGTGTGCAGGAGCGAGCATACACACACACAAGCAGGAGGAGTGGCAAGCAGAGGGAGAGGCAGGTTCCTGGCTGAGCAAGGAACCTGCTATGGAATTTGATCTCAGGACCCTGGCGTCCTGACCTGAGCCGATGGCAGGTGCTTAACTGGCTGAGATACCCAGGTGTCCCACAGAGACAGAATCTTAAACAGGATCCATGCCTAGCGCAGAGACGGATGTGGGGCTCAATCTCCCAACTCAGCCAAAACCAAGAGTGGGACGCTTAACCATCTGAGATACCCAGGTGCTCCATTTTGTGCAAAACCTTTTAACCTCACATTGAAAATGTAGTTTTTTAACTACAGAGCGTGGGTGGCTCTGTAGTTAAGCGTCTGCCCTCGGGCTCAGGTCATGATCAGACTCCTTGGTTGGCGGGAAGCCTGCTTCTCTCTCTGCCACCCCCCGCCCCCCCCGCCCGCTTGTATCCCCTCTCTCACGG
Source organism: Meles meles (assembly GCF_922984935.1). Taxonomy (NCBI): domain Eukaryota; kingdom Metazoa; phylum Chordata; class Mammalia; order Carnivora; family Mustelidae; genus Meles; species Meles meles. Next base: position 45,895,243 of record NC_060083.1, read on the forward strand.
TCTCTCTCTCTCTGTGTCAAATAAGTAGGTAAAATCTTAAAAAAAAAAAAAAGAAAGAGAAGAAAATGCAATTTTTGTGTGGGTTTAGGATTGCTGTAAGAAAGGAATATGTACAGACTGAACAGTCTGTTTAAAAAAAGGTTCAAAAAAAGCCAAAGGGATTATATGACAACTTAAAGCAAAAGGTGAAGGATCTAAAGCTGGAGAATTAAAAGCCAGCAGAATATCACTTGGTAATTTTTTACAGAGGTTTGGCTAAAAAAATGTCAAGATAACAGGAAAAGTGGCTTCTGCCAACCAAAAGGAACAGACAATGCCTAGACACCATCAAGAAAAACACTGAAGAGAAAGGTTATCTGCCTGAACAAGGTTTGTTTGTTTGTTTTTTTTTTTAAGATTTTATTTATTTATTTGACAGAGAGAGATCACAAGTAGATAGAGAGGCAGGCAGAGAGAGAGAGAGAGAGAGAGAGAGAGGGAAGCAGGCTCCCTGCTGAGCAGAGAGCCCGATGCGGGACTCGATCCCAGGACCCCGAGATCATGACCTGAGCCGAAGGCAGCGGCTTAACCCACTGAGCCACCCAGGCGCCCTGAACAAGGTTTTTTTTTAAGATTTTATTTATTTGACAGACACAGATCACAAGTAGGCAGAGCAGCCGGCAGAGAGAGAGAGAGAGAGAGAGAGAGAGAGAGAGGAGGAAGCAGGCTCCCTGCCGAGCAGACAGCCTGACACGGGGCTCGATTCCAGGACCCTGGGATTATGACCTGAGCCCAAGGCAGAGGCTTTAACCCACTGAGTCACCCAGGCGCCCCCTGAACAAGTTTTTAATGCAAACAAAAGTACCCTATTCTGGGGAGGGGGAAATGTTAAAAGGACATTTATTAGAAAAGAAGAGAAGCAAACACCAGGATTAAGGTAGGAAGGGATAAACTAATACTACTGTTTTATGCAAATGCAGTGGGGTTTATGATTAGGATTGCCATTATCTATAAAACTGACCCCCAAGCCTTGAAGGGAAAAGATAAGCATTAGCTGACAGTCTTTCCGTTACAAGAAGAATGCTTTTTCTTGATTAGTACCATTGATGACTTCAGGGGAAGTCAGGAAGTAGTCCTTTTGATATTTATTTGACAATGCCCTTGGCCACCTAGAACCGGATGAGTTCACAGCAAAGACACTGAAATGGTCTATCTGTCCCCAAATACAATGTCTCTAATTCAGTCTCTAGATCAGGGGGTCATTACACAGTACACTATAGAAAGGACTGTCAACACTATGGAGGAGACCTCAAACGGAGGAGAACCTCAAAAAGGAGGAGTATTCCACTGAAGATGCCACTGTTGTTACAGAAAAAACCATGGAAGCCATAAAAGTTGAAAACAGTAAATTCCTGCTGGAGAAAATGGTGTCCAGAAGTTGTGCATGACTTCACAGGACTTAAAATACAGCCAATCAAGGAAATCACAAAAGAGATTATAGATACGGAGGAAAAAAAAAAAAAGATGGTGGTGGGGAAGGGTTTCAAGATATGGATTTTGAAGAAATTCAAGAGGTGACAGACACCACACCAGAGGAATTAATGGAAGATGAGTGCTTCCCAAACCAGTGCCAGATAATAAGGAAGGAAATGTAGAAGAAGCAATGCCAGAAAACAAACTGATGTTACACTATCTGGAGGAAGGGTTGGGATAATTCAAGACTGCTTCTGACTTTTTACCACACGGACCTATCTATGATATGGGCACTGAAATTAAAGCAAAGGATAGAAGACGATGTATAGAGACTTTTTTTTTTTTTAAGATTTTTATTTATTTATATGAGAGAGACAGAGAAAAAGCATGAGCAGAAAGAGGGAGAAGCCAACTCCCTGACAAGCAGGAAGGTCAACCTGGGGCCAGACCCCAGGAACTTGAGATCACAACCCCAGGACCCCAAGACCACAACCAGAGCCAAAGATGGATGCCCAACCGACTGAGTCACACAGGCGCTCTAGAAACGTTTTCTTAAAAAATGAAAAAGCAAGGAAGTCAGACAGAAATAATGTTATTTCTGTAAAGTTACACTAAGTAACTTCTATTTCCCCTTCTACATCTTCCACCCCTTATAAGAGAAACCAATCTCTCCTCTTCCTTCTCAATGTGATGAAAGTAAGGATGAAGACCTTTCTGATAATCCACTTCCACTTAATGAACAGTATATCATCATTATGCCATATAGTTAATAAACCTATCTCTTGTGTGTGTCTCTTTGTGTGAAAATGTAGTAACTATATGGAAAGACTTGCATGAGACTTTTTGTGTCATAATCATTGCCTAAGTATTCATTATGAAGGACATCACGTATAAGACTAGTATGCAAGTGGGTGGACTATTCTTACATAGGAATAAGGTTAAGTGACATCTGATAGGAAATTAATAATGTATTGGTTTATCTGCGATGGAACTAGAGGGTATTATGCTTAGCGAAATAAGTCAATCAGAGAAAGACAATTATATGATCTCCCTGATATGAGGAAGTTGGGAGGCAACAGGGGAGTTTGGGGGGTGAGAAAGGAATAAATGAAACAAGATGGGATCAGGAGGGAGACAAACCATAAGAGACTCTTAATCTCACAAAACAAACTGAGGGTTTCCAGGGGGAAGGGGGTAGGGAGAGGGTGGTTGGGTTATGGACATTGAGGAAGGTATGTGCTATGGTGAGTGCTGTGAAGTGTAAATCTGGCGATTCACAGACCTGTACCCCTGGGGCTAATAATACATTGTATGTTAATAAAAAAAATTTAAAAAAAAATAATGTATTGGCTTTCTTACTATTTTATAACTTTGCTTTCAAAGAATATTATGGTACGGTATGGCTTTCTCCCTTGTAACTGGAGAAGCTGAGTATAACCTCAGATAAAAATATATGTATTAACGGGTGCCTGGGTGGCTCAGTGGGTTAAGGCCTCTGCCTTCAGCTCGGGTCATGATCCCAGGGTCCTGGGATTGGGCCCTGCATCTGGCTCTCTGCTCGGCGGGGGGCCTGCTTCCCCCTCTCTCTGCCTGCCTCTCTGCCTACTTGTAATCTCTGTCAAATAAACAAATAAATCTTTTTAAAAAGATATGTATTAAATATAACAATGTTTCTACTACTTTATTATGAATATGACTGCTGTATGTCATAAAAACTTCATAACCATTCATTAGTGTATAGGCTAGACTACTGTGAAGCAACTGTATTGATTACATTAGACTAAAATGAAGCAATCATACCATTGCTTCTTCATTATCAATGCATGAACTGTTATACTTATAAATTGTTTCCCATATTATTTTTTCATTTTTGATGTCTAGTATTAGTAATAAGTATAATACCTACAGTGTTTTGTATCATATAAGACAATACTGATGTAGGTACTGACAGATGGTTCATCTTATAAACAGAGGAGGACATGGGACGCCTGGGTGGCTCAGTCAGTTAAGCCTCTGCCTTTGGCTCAGGTCATGATCCCAGAGTCCCAGAACTAAGTTCTATCAGTAGGGAGGCTGTTTATCTCTTTGCCTGATGCTCCCCCTGCTTGTACTCTATTTCTGTCAAATAAATAGATAAAATCTTTTAAAAAATAAAACAAATAATAAAAAATGATAAATAAATTATAAAAAAAATAAGAGGGCATAACATAGTATCAGTAAATACAGTACAGTATTGTAAATATATCTTCTCTTATTTTAATATTTGCTTTTTGCTAGCATACTTTATCATAAGAAACTATATAACACATATACAAAATATGTGCTAAGCAACTGTTTCTGTTATTGGTAAGGCTTTTGGTCAGCAGTGGGCTCTTACTAGATAGTTATTATGCATTTTTGACCACGTAGGAACCCCTGTGTTGTTCAAGGGTCAACTGTGTATACATTTGCTGTAAGGGACTACAGAGGAATGAGAAGAGGAAAGAAATGATAAATGATGACTTGTGAGCCATTTACAGCAGGGTTACATAAATCAGTCTCATAATTAGTAGATCCTTCCAGTTAACAGATCTGAAATTAAGTCTCATTTCCAAGGCTTCTAAAACTGGCTTTTCTTCTATTCAGTTTTGTATTTTCTGGATACACTTTCAGGGCAGTTCTATCATCTACCATTTCTCACATAAGCTATATAATCAGTAAACGAGAAAATGTTGCTGTATTTTGTGGAATGCCAGGATGAACCAGTTTGGATAAATTTATTAAAACTAAAAAGTGATTATACAGCACATGGTAATTTTTGCCATATTCAATCATTCACCTAATTTTTAAAAAGATTTTATTTATTTTAGAGCTAGGGCGAGCACAAGCAGGAGGAGGATCAGAGGAAGGGGACAAGCAGACTGCTCTGAGTGCAGAACCTTGAAATCATGACCTGAGCCAAAAATCAAGAGTCAGACACGCAGGAGCCATTCAGGTGCCTCTCACTCACCATAATTTTTGCTAAGCACCCTGGGCAGTTTCATTTTGTCTGGCTATTAAGTAACTTGTGGATATTCTTATCAGTGCTGGTTTTCTCAAGCTAGAAGTCAGAAAACTCACTTTCTCAACTTCCCTTAAAACCAGGGTTCAGACATGTGATCTTCCCATAAAATGTATCTGCATAAGACTTCGATTTAAAAGTGAGCAGCATATTGGGGCGCCTGGGTGGCTCAGAGGGTTAAGCCTCTGCCTTCAGCTCAGGTCATGGTCTCAGGATCCTGGGATCAAGCCCCCCATCAGGCTCTCTGCTCAGCAGGGAGTCTGCTCCCCCCCTCTACCACCTGCCTCTCTGCCTACTTGTGATCTGTTAAATAAATAAAATCTTAAAAAAAAAAACCCAAAACTTCTCTTATCTTAAAAAAAAACAAAAACTGAGGTTCAAAGAAGCAGAGCTACTAGCATGTCAGATCACAAGGTACATCCTATATCCCCTCATAAAACAGAAATGATAGTATATTAACTGCTATAGGACAGCGTAGGTAGAGACGGCAAATGGGAATTAGAGCTCTGCCTATTACTGCATCTGTAATTAAAGTAACAAGAATTTTATTCAAAACTGAAAATCAAGTAATATAAATACTATACAACTATATTTAATTGTATGCTACATACGAAGTATATTTACTAATATTAGGTGGTAGATGAAATGAAAGGGAATAAGACCTGCCATTTCTAAAGTAAATAATGGACACTAAAAGACAAAGAGCACAAAGGGTTATTTTATTAAGTTAAAGGGAAATACAGTCCCTCTATATCTACCTCTATCCCTATATTAAAAAAGAAAGAAAAAGCACCTAAATAAAATAAACCAAACCTATCTGTCACATAAAACGTAAAAAATTGGGGCACTGGCTGGTTTGGTCAGGTAAGCATGTGACTTTTGATCGTGGGGATGTGAATTTGAGGTTACTTAAAAATATAAATAATTAAATCATTAAAATTTTTTTCATATTGTAATGCAAAGCTAAACCCAACTCCATGAAAATTATAAGATGCACATCCAAAGCAAAGTGATTCAGAAAGATTGAACATAAAAAAACAAAGATGGGGCACCTGGATGGCTCAGTTGGTTAAGCATCTATCTGCCTGCCTTCCCCTCAGGTCATGATCCCAGGGTCCTGGGATGGAGTCCCACATCGGGCTCCCTGCTCAGTAGGGAACCTGCTTCTCCCTCTCCCCTACTTGTGTTCCCTCTCTCCCTATGTCTCTGTCAAGTAAATAAATAAAATCTTTAAAAAAGAAAAAAAATAATATTTAGGATTAAATTTAACAAAAGAAGTACAAAACTTAACAAATATTGAAAGAAATTAAAGAAGATCTAAAGATGGGGTGCCTGGGTGGCTCAGTGGGTTAAAGCCTCTGTCTTCGGCTCAGGTCATGATCTCAGGGTCCTGGGATCAAGCCCCGCATCGGGCTCTCTGCTTGGTAGGGAGCCTGCTTCCTCCTCTCTCTCCACCTGCCTCTCTGCCTACTTGTGATCTGTCAAAAAAATAAATAAAATCTTAAAAAAAAAAAAAAAAAGAGGAAGATCTAAAGAGGGATGCCTGGGTGGCTCAGGTGTTAAGCCGCTGCCCTCAGCTCAGGTCATGATCCCGGGGTCCTGGGATCAATTCCTGCCTCTGACTTCTCCCTCTGACTGTCGCTCCCTCTGCTTGTCCTTTCTCTCCCTCTTTTTCTGAGAAGTAAATGAATAAAATCTACAAAAAAAAAAAAAAAAAAAAGATTTGAAGAAATGGAAAAACATCCTGTATTCCTGTATTCATGGATTGAAAGATTTAACATTGTTAAAATGACAATACTCCCAAAACTGACCTACAGATTCAACATAATCCTTATCAGAATCACAGCTGATTTCTTTGTAGAAATCGATCAACTGATTCTAAGAATTGGGAGAGATCAAGACTAGCCAAAACAATGCTAAAAAGGAATAAAGTAGGAAGGCTCACACTTCCCAATAGCAAACCTTACTACAAAGCAACAATAAGCAAGATCGTGATTTTCTTTCTTTCTTTCTTTTGAGATTTGCTTATTTGAGAGAGAGAGAATCCAAAGCAGACTCCCTGCCAAGCAGGGAGCGAGACAGATGCAGGGCTCAATCTCAGGACCCTAAGCTGAAACTAACAGTTGGACGCTTAACCGGCTATGCCACCCAGGTGCCCAAGACCATGATTTTCAACAAGGTTCTAAGACCATGTGGTGAAGAACAATCTTTTCAACAAATGGCACTGGGACAACTGGGTAGCCATACACAGAAGAATGAACTAGAACACCTACCAAACATGACATACAGGTGGCTCAGTGGGTTAGGCCGCTGCCTTCGGCTCAGGTCATGATCTCAGGGTCCTGGGATTGAGTTCCACATCGGGCTCTCTGCTCGGCAGGGAGCCTGCTTCCCTCTCTCTCTGCCTGCCTCTCTGCCTACCTGTGATCTCTCTCTCTCGCTGTCAAATAAATAAATAAAAATCTTAAAAAAAAAATGTACTTCAAAAAAGAGATCAAGACTTAAATATAAGAACTATAACTTGAACTTCTTAGAAGGAAACACAGGTATAAATTTTCATGGCCGTGGATCGGGCAACGCGTTCTTAAATACAACACCAAAAACACAAGCAACAAAAGGATAATGGACTTCATCAAATTTTTAAAATTTGTGCATCAAAGGACATTTTCAAATGAAAAGACAATAACAAAATGGGAGAAAATATTTGCAAATCATGTATCTGACAAGGGTCTCATTTCCAGAATTAACAGAGAGTTGCTATAACAATAAAGGAACAGCTCAATTTAAAAATGGGCAAAAGATCTGAATAGATATTTCTCCAAAATAATAATAAATGGCCCAGTAAGTGCAAGAAAAGATACTCAACATCATTAGTCAGGAAAATGCAAATAAAAATCATGATCAGATACCATTTCATACCCACTAGGATGGCGATAAAAAAATGTAAGTGAGGATGTAGAGAAATAAACTCTCAAACACTCCTGGTGGGAATGTAAAATGGTGCAACCACTTTGGAACAGTCTGGCACTTCCTCAAAGAGTTACACATAGGAGTTACCATATGCCCAGCAATTCTATTCCTATGTAGATACCCAAGAGAACCAGAAAATATATTTACACAAAAACTTGTACAAGATGGTCACAGCAGCACTATTTATAGTAGCCAAAGAGCAGAAAAAACCCAAATGTCCATTAATTGGTGAATAATTACATAGACTATAATATATTCTTCAATGTAATATTCAGCCATAAAAAGGAAATGAAGTACTTACACATGCTATTAACATGACTGACTCTTGAAAACATGCTTAGTAAAGAAGTCAGATATGAAAAGCCACATATTGAATGATTCAACTTATATGAAATGTCCAGAACAGGCAAACCTAGAGACAGAACGTGGCTTTCAGGGAGAGAAGGCAGGGTGAGGAATGACTGCTGAAGAGTATGGGGTTTCTCTCTGGAGTGATGATAATGTTCTGGAATTAGTACTGATGGTTGTACAACACTGTGAATATGCTAGGGTCTTTAAATTGTATATTACACAATGGTAAATGGTAAATTTTATCTCAGCCAAAAAAAAAAAAAAATCTGAAAAAATGGAAGGGAATGATAAAACACAAAAATACAGTGCTTACCCCGAACAAGGAAGAAATGGAATACAATTATAGAAATCACTGATTATGTTCTTTTTCTTAAACTTAGAAGATGACACACAAGTATCTGTAGTTATTCTTTATTTATTAAAGATTTTCTTTATTGACAGAGGGGGAGAGACAGAGAAAGAGGGAACACAAGCAAGGGGAGTAGGAGAGGGAGAAGCAGGCTTCCTGCTGAGCAGGGAGTCCACCCAAGGAGGGGCTTGATCCTAGGACACTGGGATCACAACCTGAGTCGAAGGCAGATGCCCAATGACTGAGCCACCCAGGCACCCCTGTAGTTATTCTTTATATCTTACACATTTTTTAAAAAGATTTTATTCATCTGAGAGCCAGAGAGAAAGAGAGCATGTGCAAGCAGGAGGGGGAATGGGGAGGAACAGAAGGAGAGGGACAAGCCAACCCCACGCTGAGTGTGGATTCCAATGCGGGGCTTGATCTTAGGACCCTAAGATCATGACCTGAGCCAAAATCAAGATATGGATGCTTAACTGACTGAGCCACCCAGGTGTCCCTTATCTTACACATATTTTTAAAATAGCTTATGGGTATTTAATAAAATACTTAGGGTGTCAAAAATGGGACTGCATTTCTTCCCTGTTAAAATTTAAACCTATTTAAATTTAGAGCCAAACAGCTCTACAACCATCTGCAAATAGAATGGAAGGTGACATAAATGAGGCAGTGAATGTAGAGACTACCCTTTAAGAAGTTTAGTTCTAAAGACCTGTTAAAAGAGAAGATAGTAGCCACAGAGAATGGGAGTCAACAGAGGTTTTTTGTTGTTGTTTTTCCCTTCAGTTAGTGGTTCTCCTCCCCCACAAATGTGTGAGCATGTTTACTGGTGAAAGGAAAAGAATGAATAATGAGAGAGGCTGCCAATGTTAGGCCTTTTTTTTTTTTTTTTTAAGGATTTTATTTATTTATTTGACAGAAAGAGATAGAGAGTCCAAGCAGTAGGAGAGGGTGAAGCAGGCTCCCCGCTGATCAGGGAGCCTGATGTGGGGCTTGATCCAAGGACCCTGGGATCATGACCTGAACTGAAGGCAGGCCTTAACTGACTGAGCCACCCAGATGCCCCAAAGGTTACACCCTTTACAAAGATGTAAAGTTCTTTTATAAGATAGAGAGAGGTCTAAGATCCAGAATTCATAGGTAGGAATTATCCTTTAATGGACAGTGAAAAGGGGAGAAAAATTTAAGGACAGGAATATTTGGGCCCAAGTTTGATGGTGGTTATTACAGGCAGATGAATATACTCTGACCTGATGGTCCACATTTTGTTAAATTTTCTATTAAGAGTAAGGAAAGATGGAGGAAAGACAAGGGCAGTTGAAGAAAGATGAGGGCCTGAGAACCAATGCTTAAGAATGAAAGCTGAGGAGACTAAGCAGGAAATGACATATCAAAGATTACTTGGCAGTTCTGAGCCCAGTGAATCAGAACCACTCTCATACTGCACTACAGTAAAGATGTAGAAATGCAAGTATTTGTATTGACTGGAGATAGGCTTTGGTTAAATAAGTAGCTATAAAGGGGTGCCTGGGTAGCTCAGTGGGTTAAGCCTCTGCCTTCGGCTCAGGTCATGATCCCAGGGCCCTGGGATTGAACCCCACATCAGGCTCTCTGCTCAGCAGGGACCCTGCTTCCCCCCCTCTCTCTGCCTGCCTCTGACTACTTGTGATCTCTCTCTCTGTCAAATAAATAAATTAAAATATTTTTAAAAAACGAAGTAGCCATGACACAAGGATCAGGAAGAAAAGAGTTGGGGTCAAAATGTTGAGGAAGTAAAAATCTGTGGTGCTTGACAGGTACAAATTAAGGAGGGGCTAAGTTACTAAAGCCAAAGTTCCAAGGTCATAGGAAGGTGAAGAACAAATATAGTGAAATAAATGAGTGACAAGCAGGAAGGGGAAAGAGTTTCACAAAGAGTAAAGATCTGACAAGATTTCTGTGCATCTGATCAATAAAATGGGGATAAGTAATTCTTGCTTAACCCAATATGAAGAGTTCAAATGAGAAATAATTTCTTGGGCTGGGGGACAAAAAGAGCCTCAAAATATAATGCATAATATTAAGAGGCTGTGAATTATTCGGCTATTTCATTTATTATTCACTTGATAGTGTAACTGTTACTTGAAAACAATAAAATGTATTCTTCAGAGTATTTTTTCTTTAAGATTTCATTTATTTACTTGAGAGAGACAGACCACAAGCAGGCTGAGGGTCAGAGAGAGAGAGGGAGCAGACCCCCCACTGAGCAGGGAGCCCAACATTGGGATTGATCCCCAGACTCTGGGATCATGACCTGAGCCAAAGGTAGATGCTTAACCGACTGAGCCACCCAGGTGCCCCACTTTAGAATATTTCTATTTCTGACAGTAAAAACAAATAAATCTGGCTCCTCCCCTTATTTCAAAGAGTATGTTTGTTCAATTCATATTTATTGAGCAATTATGTGCCAGGCATTATGCTGGATATAGTATTATTACCAGCAGACAAATAGACACAGTCTCTCTTCTCACTGCCATTTCTGCCCAAACAGCAGTCAGACTATAAACAAGTGAACGAACAAAAATTTATAATTATAAATGATAAAAGACAGTGTTGGAAGAGAATAAGGCAGAGTGGAGGATTTATTTAAACTAGGTGATAAGAGAAGGTTTCAAAGCTAAGTTCTTTTTTTTTTTTAAGATTTTATTTATTTATTTGACAGAGATCACAAGTAGGCAGAGAGGCAGGCAGAGAGGCAGGCAGAGAGGCAGGCAGAGAGAAAGGAAGGGAAGCAGGCTCCCCACTCAGCAGAGAGCCCAATGTGGGGGCTCGATCCCAAGACCCCGGGATCATGACCTGAGCCCAAGGCAGAGGCCTTAACCCACTGAGCCACCCAGGCGCCCCTCAAAGCTAAGTTCTAAAGGATAAAAAAGAACCATGTGAAAGATGATGAAACATAGTATTATAACCATTCAGGGCCTACGGACAACGTTTAGACAGAAAAAGAAGGTCTAGGTCTGAACATGAAGAACTCCAACATCTGAAGTTTAGGCCGAAAAGAAGGGACCAATGAAGGAACCTATACAGAAGCAGCAAGGAAGATAGGAACAACCTAGGAAAGTATGAAATCTTCAAAAGCAAGAGAAAAGAAAATGTTTTAAAGAAAAAAGAATGGTCAATTGTATTCAACAATGCCAAGAAACAGAATATGGAATAAGTTTTAAAAGAGCTACTGGATTTAGCAAACAGAAGTATTCTGTGGCCTTAAATAAAGTCGTTCAGTGGAAAGTGCGAAAGCCAGCCTAACGGGTAGAACAGTGCATTAAAAAAAGGGCAGGGAGAAGAGAACAGGGAAAGAAAAAAGGAACAGAAGGAAGAGGAAAATTTCACTACATTATAATTCTGAACAACAGAAAATAAAAAGGGGCACCTATCTTGGACTCGTGGGATCAAGCCCAGAGTCAGGCTCCTTAGCAGGAGCTGCCTTGTCCCTCACCCTCTACCTCTCTCCCTCACTTGTGTTCTCTCTCATTCTCTCTCAAATAAATAAAATCTTTAAAACACACACACTTTAATATATAGTTGAGCTCAACAAGATAAGGCAATCCCTAGATGCCTGAAGGTGAGCCTTCAGGACCTTGATGACAGAAAGCTAGTAAGCACTCCCTGTGAAAAGTTCAGAGACAGGAAGAGTTGTCTCCATGGAGCCCCTGGCTGGCTCAGTTGGTAGAGCTTACAACTTCTGATCTCAGGGTTGTGAGCTTGAGCCCCATGTTGGGTGTAGAGTTTACTCAAAAAAAAAAAAAAAAAAAAAAAAAAAAGTTGTCTCCATCCTTGAAACAGAAACTAGAAAAACTGCACTACCTCATTACCTTCTATCCATGAAGACACCAAGAAACTCACCATGTATCAGTGTGTAAATAGAGTCATGTATAAGAGGTTGGAACTTCAGACCCGTCATTGGTGGACTTAAAGGATTTACACTTTCCACTCACAGCAGGAACGCTTACTTTAGGTATTAACATTTTAAAAAACCAGTCCATTAGCAGTTAAAGACCCTATATCTTAGCAAGGGCACATATGAAACTACCTCTAAGCACTCCCTCCAAAATCCAGGATGCAAGAAATTTCCACAGAATGATGAGATTACAATCACAACTGTAAGCCACCCAAAGAGACAAACCACTGTGAAAAAGTCAGCAGATGCAACAAACTATAAAAACATATATCATGTACTACAGTTAATAGAAGATTTGAAAGAAATTATAAAATAAAAACATTAAAGTGTTTAGAAAGAAAAAAAGGCACAAACAGCACCCCAAATACAAAACCTAGACATTACTAAAAAGCCAAAAACAAATTAGAAATAGAATAAAAGAGGTATTTCAAGAATTTAGGAAGTAATTTTCAGTGAGGCTGTTTTTTTAAAAAGTCAGACATCTGGGGCATCTCGGTGGCTCAATCAGTAACCGGGTCTTAAGCGTTCAACTCTTGGGTTTCAGCTCAGGTCATAATCTTAGAGGTTTGGGATAGAGCCCCACATCCTCTGCACTCAGTGGAGAGTCTGCTTCAAGATTCTCGCTGTCTGCGCACCCCCCCCAAAACAAATATATCTTTTTAAGATTTTATTTATTTATTTGGCAGAGAGAGAGAGAATGAAGAGCACAAGCAGGAGGAGAAGCTGACAGAAGAAGCAGGCTCCCAGCTGAGCAACCCTGGGATCATGACCTGAGCCGAAGGTAGACACCTAAAAAACTGAGCCACCCAGGCGTCTCTCAAATAAATAAATTGTTTAAAAAAAGTGAGACATGTAATAAAACATATTTACAACATTAATTATGGAGTATAAGTGGTTGGTATATGGGTATTAACTATATAGTTCTTTCCCATTTTTCTGTATGCTCAGTTTTCATAATAAAACATCAAAGAAAGTACCGCTGAAATGAAAAACAAGTACTTATCTAAGTGAGACACAGCTAGAAGAGAGAATCTTCTATAAGCTCTATATTTTTTCCTTTTACACAGATTATTTATGGTATGACTATTGTTATTGTATGGTATGGCATGGCATACATGGTCAAATATATAAGTATCTGCCTTCTAATTCCTAGGTGTTTCATAAAGTTTTTTGCTATTACAAATGCTGAAATTTTTGTAATGTCCATTTTCTCTTTGCTGATATATAGATATCTAATTTTAATTTATGATTCTGAAAATAGCATCCAGCTAAACTTACTAATTTATATAATTTATCTGTAAATTCTTTCAGATATCTGTGTACGTAATCATACCTGCAAACAAAAACAGTTTTGTCTCTTCCTTTCATCTCTTATTTGTTTGTTTGTTTCTGCCTGTCTATCTTAGTGTTGCTTACGACCTCCAGCCCAATACTTAACAGAAACAATGAGAGCAGTCCTCCTTGCTATCTCCACATCCCAAAAGGAGAGTCCTCAAGTTTTAAATATGGTATCTCGTATATGGTTTTTGTAGGCTTTCTATCAGAAGATTCTTTATCAAGATGGACAAGACTTTTCATCATGCATGAATGCAGAACTTTATATAATGCTTTTTTGGCATTTATTGAGATAGTCAAATAGAACTTTTCCTTTATTTTTTTTAAGATTTTATTCATTTATTTGAGAGGAGAGTGAGAGAGAACATGAGAGGGGAGAAGGTCAGAGGGAGAAGACGACTCCCCATGGAGCTGGGAGCCTGATGCAGGACTCCATTACCAGAACTCCAGGATCATGACCTGAGCCGAAGGCAGTCACCCAACCAACTGAGCCACCCAGGCACACCCAGATTTTTTCCCTTTAATCTCTTAATGCGGTTGACTATATGCATTTGTAACATTAAATCAATCTTGCATTGATTTTAAACCACTAGCAAATACCACTGGTATTTGCTAGTGGTTTAAGATTTGCATCTGTGTTTTAAATCAGAGTGTCATTAAGTATCCTTCTTGTCAGTATTTAGAATTAAGGTGGTACTAATCTCTCATGAAATGAGCTGGGAGTTTTTCTTTTCAATTCTCTAGAAGATTAGACATTGTTGGTTAAGATTGAAGTTATTGGGACACCTGGGTGGCTCAGTGGGTTAAGCCTCTGCCTTCGGCTCAAAACATATCTCAGGGTCCTGGGATCAAGCGCTGCACTGGACTCCCTGCTCAGCGGGGAGCCTGCTTCCTCCTCTTTCTCTGTCTGCCTCTCTGCCTACTTGTGATCTCTTTCTCTCTGTGTCAAATAAATAAATAAAATCTTAAGAAAAAAAAAAGTCTGAAGTTATTTATTTTATGAATTTTGATAGAACTCACTAGTGAAGTTATTTGGGCTTTATCGAAAGACTTTTTACTATAGATTCAATTTATATAATAGGTACAGAATTCCTGAAGTTTTCTTTTCTCTTTTTTTCTTTTTTTAAGTATACTTTAGCAAGTTCTATTTCTTAGGAATTTGTCCATTTAAACCTAATTTTTGCATTTGGTGGCATGAGGTTAATCATAAGATTTTTATCTTTTAGTGCTGCCTACTGCACCTACGATGCTATCTTCTCACTACTGACACTAGTTTTCTAAGTTCTTTTCTTCCTTAAGTATTACCATAAGTACCTAACTTTTGGCTTTGTTTTTTGGTTCATTTCTGTTAACCTTAATTATCTTTTATTACTTCTTTTCTTTTGCATTCTTTGGATTTACTTTGCTATTCTTTTCCTAACTTTCTGAGAGAAATGTTTACTTCATTTTCTGCTTTCTCTAAATAGCATTTAAGGATATGTATTTGCTAACACATATGATATTGCTTTAGGTTATCCTACAAGTTTTGATACGTAGTATTTGTATCTTTCAGTCCAAAATATTTTCCAATTAGCATTGTGATTTCTTCTTTCACTTACTGGAAACTAAATTTTCTCATAACTTACAGGGGATTTTTCTATCTTTAATTTAAAAAACTGACTGCTGGGGTGCCTAAGTGGCTGAGTCATTAAGCGTCTGCCTTCAGCTCAGGTCATGATCCCAGGGCCCTGGGATTGAGCCCTGCATCTGGCTCCCTGCTCAGCTGGAAGCCTATTTCTCCCTTTCTCATTTCCCCTGCTTGTGTTCCCTCTCTCGAGGTCTCTCTGTCAAATAAATAAATAAAATCTTTAAAAATAAATTAATTAATTTTTTTAAAAAACCTGCTTTGTGGCTTGATTTCAGTTCTTGAGATTTGTTGATACTTTATGACATGGGTTATTATGGTAGAAAATTTTGTTTAAATTAATGTTTCATATATTTTCAAAATTTCTGATTTTGGGCCACCTGGGTGGCTCAGTTGGTTAAGTAAGCAACTGCTTTTGGCTCAGGTCATGATCCTGGCGCCCCAGAACTGAGTCCCACATTGGGCTCCCAGCTCAGGGGGGAGTCTGCTTCTCCCTCTGACCTTCTCCCCTCTCATGTTCTCTCATACTCCTTCTCAAATAAATAAATAAAATCTTTAAAAAAGAAAAGTTTTCTCATTTTCAAAGTGACTGGATTCACAATTCTATATAACCAGCAGGTGAATGTTAGTCAAATCTTCCAAATGTCTTTGCTGAATGTCTCTTCCACTTTTAAAATCAATTATTGAAAGAGATATATTAAAATCTCCCACTATTGTGGTAGATGTAACATTTTTCCTTATAGTTCTGTCAGTTTTTATATTAGTTTTTTTTTTTTTTACAGTAGAATAGATTTTTAAAAATAAACCCCTTTTCCATCTTCCCACTTTAAGGTTCATGATGAAAATCAGTTTCTATATGATAATCTTAACTAAGCCTATCTGTTACCTTCAAATTTACCTATTTTATAGTAGAGACTGGGCATAGTACGTCTTAAGAGGCATGTTCCCTGGTCAGTCTATTTGAAAGCTAACTTATAACATGGTCTAAAACTGCAGTTTAAATTAATCCCTTAAAAAGGAAAATACCGATGTTCTCTCTCTCTCTCTCTCTTTTTTCTAAAGAGAGAGAGAGCAAGGGGGAAAGGGAGAGGAAGAGAATCTTGAGCAAGCTCCATGCCCAATGCAGAGCCCGACATAGGGCTCAATCTTATGATCTAAGCCAAAATCAAGTGTTGGTTGCTTAACTGACTGAGCTACCGAGGTGCCCCTCAGTTTGTTACTCTTAAAATACCCCATCCACTGAAAACAAAAGTCCTGTCAATAGGTTCAAGTTCCCAAAGGACTCTTAAATAACAATTTTTACTGCTACTACTCCCTACTATGTACAGGCACTGTGTTTCCAAAGACGAATGTGATCATTCCAACAGACTTATGAAGCATTAGCTCTCTAGGTTTTACAACAGCAATACAGGAAACTAACAGAAACCTGAGGCCTACTAGTAATCATCACTGAAGGTTAAACAAATCCTGTCATAAATAGAGATTCTTTTCACCAAAATGAGTACCACTTTCAGTGTGAGCACCCAACACCAAAGAATGGCTTCATTTGGTACCTTGTACTTCTGTCTTAATTCTTCTGTGTCTTCTTTTTCTACTTCTAGGACACGGCGCCGTTCGGTAGCATCTTCAGCATAATCGAGCTTAACAAAAATAGATATAATTAGTTGTAATTCCTAAAGTACCCCAACTAGCTATTAAAAATTATTTACACAACCACAGTATTACATGAAAATAAAAACCTCGCATTATACTCAGCTACCTCTTACTTCATTCTCACCCCACAGAGAAAAATGTGTGCAAAATAGCTAATTAATCCTATCATGCTGGTGGTTCCCAACAGGCATATTTTTTAAATGATAACAGACTTTACTTCAATGTTCAATGCCAAAGAATTAGGAGTAAATGGAGAAAATATTTTAGGCAATGAAAAGAAGGTATCACAGGTGACAGCTGTACACAGGGGCAAGCTTCTACCATGGCAAATATTTTCAGAGTTGAACAACAATGCCTAATGAAATAATCACCAGGATGTGGGTTTTAAGTCTGATCTTGCCTCATGGCATAACCCTGTGCAAAACATTCAACTTCCTTAGGGGCACTGTCTGTCATCTACCTGCCTCAAAGCCAGCAGTAAATGAGAATGTAAAATATATTTTTTAATTTCCTAAGAAAGATATTAAAACTACATTCTATCTGATAAGTGTATTTTTGTACTGGCATCTGAATTTGAATTAATATCGATTTTAAATACACCATTTAAAAAAATTTAGCTAACAAGATCAATTCACCTCCATTTCCATGCGACCCATGCCCATGACATCATACTTGACAACAATCGGAATGGGATCTGTTCTCCCTGTAACAGAAACACATAATCAAGGTAAGAGGCAAAGCTAAGCCAACAGTTCACTTTATACATTGGGTTTGGGTGGTTAGAGATCTTGCCTTGGAGTGCAGAGACCAGAAAGCTACAGTGAACCAAACACAAGCCATTCTCACAGCTTACAACCAAACCTACCTCTCCCAGTTTAAGCCCAACTAACCACCTTAGCTAACATTCCAGTTGGGGAAAATTCCAGATTACTATGACAAAATTAAATAAACAATGCAAAGCATTTCTAAGCAATGGCACCAGGAGATTTAAAATCAAAAACTTTAGAAACTGCTTTTTTAAAATGATCCTCAAATAACTTTCCATCAAGAATCACTCTTTCTGTCGACGGACACCCTCCCATACAGACTTTTTTAAAACTAGTAATAAATCTCAATTGATATGGTTAAATTTTAAAAAATGCACGGTTTCAAACATGATACAGGAAAACTCTGTAATTGCAATTCAGCATGTTTAGTATTTTTTTGTTTTCAAAATTAACTGGGGCTGTGACAATATTTAAATAAAAAGCAACGATTAGTTGCCCTTACGGACAAAAAATCATTTTACTTTAAAAACTGGTGCTCTAAGGTCTCATTTTCCAGAGCGGATTTAACACTGGCTACGGCAATCAGTAAGCTGTGAAAAGGACTAGTTGCGAAGAAAATTGACTTTAAACTAATCAATCTATGCTGGAGATTTTAAAAAATGTATATTTAATCCACTCATAACCAGCCAAACAAAGCAAAATGGGGCAGACAAGCACTTTACTACCACAGCTGTTTTACATCACAACTTGCGCTGTTTATTGTGATGTAAGCCCACTGAAAAGAGGACTGACTTACCTTATCCGTTGTACACCTTTAGTGAAAAAACACAATGTTTACTTCCCTCATCATTTCACTCAGGCTGGTGTAAACAATTGTTTTTTTTAGGGTTTTTTTGTGTTTTTGTTGTTGTTGTTATACACACATATGTATTATACCTTTGGGCTAAAAAGTTGAGTTTTGTCAGGCTAAATCTGAGATATTACCAAAACCAATTAAAAATAAATAAATGCCATATTCATGACTAGGCTTGGTCCTGGAGAAAAAAGAAAAAACTGTTTTCAAAGTGATTGGCAACCACTTATATCCAGTTGCTCCATATGTGTTTAATTTTTGTCTTTAAAACATAATGAAAAACAAATTCAGAAGTTTACTTATCACCAATATCCCATTACAGTTTTCAAACAATAAATAAGGAGATAATTAAGAATAATTATCACAGTGAAAGTTTAAGTTAATAAAGATCTTTTCATGCCAGGAAAAAAAAAAAGGAAAAAAGTTCTAAAATACAGTCTTCTTTTAGAAACTATCAAAAAGACTGCCAGTTAAACAAAATGAAAATGCATACTATCTTATGCCCAATGGTATAATAAATAAGCAGTGACTGCAATCTTTAGCAAAAGGACCAAATTAAAGACAGGTTATAAAAATGACTTCCTAGGTGCAATATCACTTTCATAACGTCTCAATCAGGGATTTACTGGTAAAATACACAAATGTTCCAATGAAAGAATTGAAAAGAAATGTCAAAGGAATTTACTTTTTTTGGTTTTGGTTTCTTTTTTGGTCTGTCAGAATTTGTTTTGCAAGAATCAACGTTTTGGTACAAATTCATTACCTCTGTAAACCCCTGTTCATAAACTCTGCATTAGTACTTTTGCCTTCTAAGGCAGTCAAAGTTTGTTTTAATTTATTTATAAATTGCAGTAGCAAGTGCTAGTGCCCATTACATTGTGGGAAAATCAAGTTTTTGACAGTATTAGAATTTAATGTTTTAACTGATTTTTTTGGCAGTTCTAACACAAACAGATACATCCCTTCTTAACAGTACCCTTTAATGAACAAGGATCAGACAAGTTGCATAAGGAAAGGAAAGGAAAATGAAAAAGACCAAGCAGAAGGATGAAGGCTACAACAGAGAAAGTAAGCCTAACATATTGGTGCACTGATGACAAAAGGAGTAATTCAGTCTGAAAATAAAAAATTACCACTGCTAAGTTTACCATCACCACAACAAGTCCAGGATCATAATGCTGTAAAAAAGAAACACCATTTGTTAGGCAGAAACCATTAGGGTAGGAAACAGGCCTTCTAGCAGGCAGATGGGAAGGGGTAAAGTAACAACTGGTTTGTCCCTCCCCCAATGTCAGCTGAAGAAGAGGAAGGACACTTAGTGCTAGAGCAGTTGTTTTCACATTGGATGGCCCAGGATGTGGGATTTTTGCACTGCTACTTGAGAACATGTACAACCTCCTCTTTAACAATTCGGGGGGGGGGGGGGTTAAAGCAAGAGAACTAGCTCTAGCTTCCAATTTCTAATTTAACTATTCATTCTGGTAAATCAGTATTCAGGGCCCCAGTTGGGACTCCTCCTTAAAGAAATAACATCAAAGACAGATCAACTGGACAGTGATCGTTTCCTTCACTAAAAGAACTCTAAGAGGGTTTGTGGATTGGGAAGGGAGTCATCAAGACTTTTTTTTTTTTTTTTAAATATGTAAGTAAAAGGTCTGGAAAATAACCTTTAACACTAAGTGCTTAGAAAACTTATGTATATTTGAGTTCTGTTGGAACTCAAACTGTTATGAATGAATAAAACCCCTGAAGTAGCTTTCCTTTGTTTCCTTTTAATGAAGTCTTCCAGGGCTTGCCAACATCTTTCTTTCTGTATACAACAAAGCCAAGCTTTGAAGGAGACCAGGAACTCCAGAGAAAGTGGCATCAAAATGGCTGTCCCACTTGTAATTAGTCCACGCAGAGGTAACTCATCACAGAAAATAGTCTGGCTTTAAAAATAATCTGAAGGTACTATAATAACATTTTGGTGACAGAGGGGGACTACACTTATTGTGGTAAGCACCGAGTACTGTAAAGAACTGCTGAATCATGTTGTTCACCTAAAACTAATATTATAACACTGTATGCTAATCATACTTCAATTTAAAAAATATATATATATTATATTATATATAAATATATAGGGGTTCCTGGCTGGCTTAGTTGGTGGAGCACACAACTCTTGATCTTGGGGTTGTGAATTCAAGTCCATCCTTGGGCAAAGAGCTTACTTATAAAATGTATGTATGGCAATAACAACAACAACAACAACAAAACCCAAAGAAAAAACAATCTGAAGATGACATTATTGTCTGGGCAAAGCAGTAATTTCTTTCCATTATTAAAGAGGTTCCAGACAAAGAAAAAATCCTAGTGGAAAAAGATAGAGAACAATATATAATACAGAAGGAGACAGCAGCTTAAAAACAAAACCTCTCAACTTACTCATTTGTGATTAATGATAAAGCCTATCATAAAGACCACTACTGTGGAAAACCTGAATAACAATTTGCAGTGGTGACCTTTTGAAAAGTAGATAGGAACCAAATGTTTGTTAATATGATATTCTCTAGAAAACTCAACTTTTTTTGAAACTAAATTGAACTGGGGTTCCTGGCTGGCTCAGTTGGTAGAGCATGAGACTCCTGATCTCGAGGCTGTCAGTTTGAGCCCCATGTTGGGTACAGAGGTTATTTAAAAATAAAATCTTTAAAAAAATAAAAATTAAAAAAAAAAATAAATAAAGGGGTGCCTGGGTGGCTCAGCAGGCTAAGCGCCAGCCTCTTGATCCCAATTCAGGTCCTGACCTCAGGGTCGTGAGTTCAAGCTGGCCTCCATGCTGGGTGTGCAGCCTACTTAAAAAAATTAAAAATTAGTGGGGCACCTGGGTGGCTCAGTGGGTTAAGTCTCTGCCTTCGGCTCAGGTCATGATCCCAGGATGCTGGGATCGAGCCCCGCATCGGGATCTCTGCTCAGCAGGGAGTCTTCCTCCTCTCTCTCTCTGCCTACTTGTGATCTCTGTCAAATAAATAAATAAAATATTTTTTAAAAAAATTAAAAATTAGGGACGCCTGGGTGGCTCAGTTAGTTAAACATCTGGGTCATGATCCTAGGGTCCTGGGATGGAGCCCCATGTCCAGCTCTCTGCTCAGTGGGAAGACTGCTTCTCCCTTTCCTTCTGTCTGCTGCTTTGCCTGGTTGTGCTGTCTCTGTCAAATAAATAAATAAAATCTTTTTAAAAAATGAAAAATTAAAAAAATCTTTAAAGGGCCACCTGGGTGGCTTAGTGGGTTGGGTGGGTCATGAGCCTCACATCAGGTTCCCTGCCCAGTGGGGAGTCTGCTTCTCTGCCCCTCTCCCTGCTTGTACTCTCTCGCTCCCTCTCTCAAATATTTCTAAAAATTAAATTAAATTAAAATTTAAAAATAAAAATACACAAAAGCCAATTAAAAATAAAATAATAAAATAAAATAAACTGAACTAAATCCAGGTTCCCTAAGTGTTTCCTTTAAAGGAGGAAAATATTTCTTAAAATCCATTAAATTAAGAACATTTTGTTGTTTATTTCACTCCAAAAGACACAACTTCCAAGAGAACACTACACACTTTCCTTAGAAGAAACTGTCCTCCTCAGCCAAAGATTAATAAATACTATGACGGTGATCTAGACAACTGGAGAAGGGGAGGAAAAAAAAAAGAAAACATACCAGATCTAGAATATGCCAATACTGATGTATTCATGTGATGGGAAAAAAAAAACCAAAAACTGGTATTCTTATTTTCTAAATCAAAACCTTAAATATATATACAAATATTGAATCATTATGTACTAAACCTGAAATTAATACTCTGTATGACAATTATACCTCAGCAAAAAATTAGAGTAACTTAAATATTTATTTTATTTGAGAGAGAGAGTGAATGAGCATGAGTGGGAAAGGGGGCGAGTGTGGGACAGGCAGGAGAAGAGGGATAAGGAGGCTCCCCCCTGAGCAGGGAGCCGGGAGCTGGGCTCCATTGGAGGGCCCCTGGTTCATAACCTGAGCTAAAGGCAGATGTTTAACCAACTGAGCAACCCAGATGACCCCCCCAAAATATTTTTCTTAAAAGAGAAGGAAAAAACTTCACATGTTTCATTAACCAACCCAAATTGTACTTGGTATATTTTAAAAGATAGTTCTACTTATACAACAAAAGTACTAACATGTGCGTATATAAATATACATCTCTTGCTAATATGTGAAGCTACTATGACTTATCGTAACTGAAGAGAAAATAAGGCCAAATATAAAAATTCACTGATTACAGCCACCTTGTTTCTGAGAAAATCCCTCATGAATCAGTTTTGATTTGAAAATAGAGATGGACTAATCTAAGAAACTGGCCCAAAGAATTGGACTGAAGAGAAATACTTTTTCGAGAAACATTATTTTTAGAGACAAACTCCAGGAACAGAACAACTGGGAAGGAAATATTTTTAAAAAACCATAATTTGGTAATCAGTGACATGTCGTTCAAAATCATATGATTTCCCCATAGAAGCAGATTAGAAATGAAGCTTCCAAAGTAATTAAAACACTGGTTGGACAGTCAATAGATATAAGAACACCTCGATTTCTTTCTGCTGTCTTCCCCTTACTAAAATTAAGTCAACAAATATTCATTACAAATATTTACTGAACTGCTACTACACTGCTGGAAGGCATTGGGCATATGGCAGTGGTCAATACAAAGTTCTAAACCCCCATTAATTACCAATAATCAGACAAAATAATCTTACCAACTTAAACTTCTGGCATGGGGGTGGGGCAGAACATTTACAGAGCCAATGCATATACCTGAGAACACTTAAAAATATCTGATGTTCTCTTAAGGTGTCTAAAATAGTTTTAAAAGACTGATCATAATAAAGCAGAAATAAATATAAAAGCCATCAAAGTCACAATATCCACTTCCAAAAGTGGCCACTAACTAATTAAGTCCAAGAGCCTGTCCTGGCATCTTTAAATCTGTTTCTTACTTTTAGCAACTCAAATACATGTACGAAATATTCTCTGATTTGCAAAACTACTCAAAGTAGGACTCTCAGTAACCTACACTAGTGCATTAAATATAATTTCATTTATTAAACAGTGATTACACACAACTCGCAGAAACAGAGTAAAAAATGGTACATCTATTTCCAAGCCAAAGTGTCACTTTTGAAAACTTCTCCTGAAAATAAGTCTTCAGTACCATGAAAACAATGATGACTTTCAGCATCATTTAAGTATTTTTTTCTTAGTAACTATAATATGATAAATGAAACACTGACTGAAATGAAACACTAACTGGAAACATCAAGAACATTAACTATTCCCAATAGAGTTTCCAAGTTTTGTTTTGTTTTTTAAGATTTTATTCCCTTATTTGAGAGAGGAGAGAGTGAGAAAGCAAGAGCAGGGGGAAAGGGAGAAGTAGGCTCCCCTTTGAGTAGGGGGCCAGACACGTGGCTCAATCCCAAGACCCCGCTCATGATCTGAGCGAAAGTCATATGGTTAACTGACTGAGCCACTCAGGCATCACCACTGCCCCCGTGCCCCGAGTTCCTAAGGTTTCAAAAAAAAAAAAAAAAGACCTCCTACTCAATAGAATTCAAATTCTCCAGTACAGAACTAACTACATTCTTGCCATAGCCAGTTTAGTAATCTATACAACAGCCTAAATAATTTGATTTTCAAATACAGATGTTTTCTAAGGGCACAGAAATTTGACTGTGACCTAAAGAATTCCCATCCTCCATCTTACCAGGGTATCACATCTGACTTCCTAAGATAAAAAATAGTTCTATTTTAATCACATAGCCTAATATTACTGAACAAGGACAGAGAAGAGGCAAAAAGGCATTACCAATGAACATGTTATAGAATCAGAATGTTAAATCTGAAAAGGATTCAGGGGATTCAAGGGATGACATGAGATACTCAAGCCCTTAGAAGAGAATAATAAAGGGAGTGCATGAGGTGCTTTCAATTAAAAATTTTTAAGAAATCACCAAAAGAAATATACTTTTACTCCAAATAAGATTGTTTTAGCTAAAATTATACCAACTCACTGAAGGCTATCTCATACCATAATGTAAAGATCAATTTATTTTTTAAATGGGAAAACCAATTTAATAAATACAATTTCAGGGGGGCACCTGGGTGCTTCAGTCAGTTTAGCATCAGACTCCTGATTTCGGCTCAGGCTGTGATCTCAGGGTCGTGAGATCAAGCCCCACATCAGGCTCCATGTTAGACAGGAGCCTGCTTGGGGTTCTCTCTCTTCATCTGCCCCTTCCCCTCCCCGTGCCATGCAGGTACACATATTCTCTCTCTCTGAAAACCAAACCAAACCAAACCATGCATACATACAATTTCAGGTTAAAATAACAAAACAAAAACAAAAACAAAAACAAAACAAAAAAACACGGGGCTCAAGGGGTAAGAGAAAAAGAATATTAGGTCCTTAGTTTAAAAAAATGTTGGGTATCACTTCTATGCACTGAGTTTTACTTGTGCTTGTATCCCAAGTAACTGACACAGTATCTGGGATATAGCCATGTTCAATTAAAAAGCATCTGTTGACTCTAAAGAATGAACATGTTCATAGCAGGTCTAGAACTTGTTCAGGTCTATGTATTTGGTCATCATAGTGCCCTCTGCTTCATGCCATGAAACTGTGATAATTTAACTGTCTTGTACATCAAGTAATTATTTCATCAAATAGAACATAGGGCTATATTACCCAGGCCTTCATATCTCAAAAAAATATGTACGTTATCATAAAGAAATATTTGAATTTTGCATTACTTAGAGATTTGTTCAATTGGTTTTATCTACTGTCATTCATTAGCAATCAAGAAGAAGGCATTACATGTTTAAGGAGTTAGACTTAAGACTCGCTTCAATATTTTTTAAGCTTGCTTGCTTATTTATTTATTCTTTCCTTCATTTATGTAATCTCTACACCCAACATGGGGCTCAAATTCATTCATTCGTTCATTTATTCATTCACTCATTTATTCATTCATTCATTCATTCATTCATGTAATCTCTACATCCAACACGGGGCTCAAATTCACAACCCTGAGATCAGTAATTCTGACTGTACCAGTGAGGCGCCCTGGCTCACTTCAATTCTTAGCAAGTGGAAAATATCTGAGTAGACAGTATCTGGAGGAGTTATGTAGATAGTAGCCAGTCCTATGGCATACAACAATCCAACACCTTCTTAGAGCTGTATTCTCGTACTACGGGTTGAGTTTCCCATAACTACACTGAGAATTTTTTACTATTCCAGGATCCCTCAAAAATCCAAAAAAGACTTTCCAGTTTCATTTAAACCATTCTTCCTTTACTTTCAACATTAACCCTCTCCCCAGTTCATCTTTAAATATTTGTTTTCCTGTATTTTTCTAGGAACTCCCTAAAAAGGCCGGGTTATAAAATCTCAGTTCTCCAATAAGAAATAATTTCTAAACCACGATGTCACCTTTGACAGCCAGAGCCTGCATCTCAGTAGGCTCCCCTGCAAAATGGATATTATCCTCACTTTCAGGTTTGGTAGGCAGATTGAAGGTAACAAATAAAAGATGCTTTGGAAACCATAACTCACTATGTAGGATGTTGAACTCTAAACCAATTATCTCCTTAAGGCTTCAGAAATTTTTTAAAAATAAAAAAAAATTTTTTAAAGAAAGAAAAATTTAAAAAACCAATTTTTTTCATTTCCAAATTTTTAAAGAAGGTTCTATTTATTTTTTTGATGAAAAGAGACACAGTGAAAGAGGGAACAGTAGCCGAGGAATGGGAAAGGATGAAGCAGGTTCCGCTGAGAAGGGAGCCCTACTCAAGGTTTGATCCCAGGACCCTGGGATGACAACCTGAGCCAAAGGCAGACCCCTAACAACTGAGCCATCCAGGTGCCCCTCCAAATTTGGTATTTTTAAAATAAAATGAATGATACTCTAAAATAGAAGCTGTGACAAATTATAATGTTTTACATGCAGTTTGGTGATAATGAAACAACTCTATTTGCAAATGGGACAAAGTTATTATCCAGGTTCAATAACCAAAGAATCATCTAAAAATGTTTACCATATACCATTCCATTAACAAAATGAGACTGAGAATGAAAAGCGATGTTACATAAATATTAAATCCAAGCCAAAAGAATGAACCTAAAGGAGCATAATTTTAGGGGTGTCTGGGTGGCTCAGTGAGTTGAGTGTCTGTTTTCAGCCCAGGTCATGATCCCAAAGTCCTGGATCGAGTCCTGAGTCAGGTCCACTACTCAATGAGGAAGCTGCTTCTCTCTCTCCCTCTGCCCCTTTCCCCTGCTCATACTCTCATGCGCTCTCAAATAAATAAATTTTTTTTTTAAATTTTTATTTATTTATTTGACAGAGAGAGAGATCACAAGTAGGTAGAGAGGCAGGCAGAGAGAGAGGAGGAAGCAGGCTCCCCGCGGAGCAGAGAGCCCGATGCGGGGCTCGATCCCAGGACCCTGAGATCATGACCTGAGCCGAAGGCAGTGGCCTAATCCACTGAGCCACCCAGGCGCCCCACAAATAAATAAAATTTTTAAAAAACAAAACGATATTTTAGCAAGACCTTCTCCAAATTAAATATATAGTTCAAATTATCTAAGAAAAAATGTATTTAGGGGCGCCTGGGTGGCTCAGTGGGTTAAAGCCTCTGCCTTTGGCTCAGGTCATGATCCCAGGGTCCTGAGATCGAGCCCCGCATCGGGCTCTCTGCTCCGCAGGGAGCCTGCTTCCTCCTCTCTCTCTGCCTGCCTCTCTGCCTACTTGTGATCTCTGTCAAATAAATAAATAAATATATTTTTTTAAAAAAAGAAATGTATTTAATTGAAGTAAAATTGGATAAATTAAACATTGTCAAGACGTTTACTATTTTACTATTATTGTCACCTGGAAGAAAACAGCAGCTATGTATGTGTACTGGAGAGCAAGATTCTAATCCACTGTGTATCAAATTAGAAATAGATGAAGTCCACACGGAATATACGAATAAATTCAGAATGTCAAGTAGACTGAAACTGAAAAATCCGATTTCCTTCGCAGTGTCTGCTAAGAGTCCAGAGATCCTAGCTCATCCCTAGAATTTCTCTTTTTTTCTTTTTTTTAACAGTGGTAAAAATCTATGATTCCATACAGTTTTGAAAGCAATTTTGTCTCTTCTTAGTTCCTATTTATCAAATACTGGTTCAGTAATGAATTTTTATATTTTCAATTATTTCTACCTGATTGGACTATTTTACTTACAAGAAATCATGATCACTATATACTCTATATTGCTCATTTTAAAAGTTTCTTGGAGGGGCACCTAAGTGGCACAGCCCGTTAGGGGTCAGATTCTTGGTTTCTGGTAGATCATGATCTCAGCGTCCTGAGATCAAGCCCCCAGTCAGGTATCCTTTTTTTTTTTTTTTAATATTTTATTTATTTGACAGAGAGAAATCACAACTAGGCAGAGAGGCAGGTAGAGAGAGAGGAGGAAGCAGGCTCCCTTCGGAGCAGAGAGCCCGATGCGGGGCTTGATCCTTGGACCCTGGAATCATGACCTGAGCCAAAGGCAGAGGCTTCAACCCACTGAGCCACCCAGGCACCCCGCCAGTCAGGTATCCTTAGCGCCAAGTCGGCTTGAGACTCTCTTCTACCCCTAACCTCTCCTG
Source organism: Meles meles (assembly GCF_922984935.1). Lineage (NCBI taxonomy): Eukaryota > Metazoa > Chordata > Mammalia > Carnivora > Mustelidae > Meles > Meles meles. Next base: position 45,923,276 of record NC_060083.1, read on the forward strand.
CTGTCTACCTAAAATAAATAAATCCTTAAAAAAAAAAAAAAAAAGTTTCTTGGACACTTTCCTGCCTAAGTTAGAAACCCAGTTTCTACATAAACCAGTTTCATTTTAATAATGCAATTAAAAAAAAATCATATGAATTAACCGAGGGCAAGAAGTCCATAATACAGTAGAGGAAACAATGTAAATCAGGCTAAGACTATTAAGAAAAATAAACAGCATTACACTAATTCAGACCCAATATCACTAATACCTTTTAAATGAGTAAAAGAACCAACTGTCTAACCTACTTGCTATAGTGAAGGTAATTTTCTGAGAAGCCTATTTTATTCACATGGCCCAGAGCAAATTCTTTGGGGGAGCTTGTTCACAATGTAATCTCCTGGGGCACCTGGGTGACTCAGCTGGTTAAGTATCTGATTCTTGATCTTAACTAAGATCTCGATCTCACAGTTTTAAGTTCAAGCCCTGTGTTGGGCTCCACACTGGGTGTGAGGCCTACTTAAAAAAATAAATACAAAATTAAAAAAATAAAAAATAAAATATAATTTCCTGAACCCTATTCCAGACCCGCTGAGTTGTGCTCGTTGGGAACCTACATTTTTAACAAGCACCCAAGTGATTCTGCGGCTCATTAGAGTTTGAAACCATTAAGTTTAATGGAAAAAGTACTGGAATAGAGGTCAAAAGACTTGTGCATTTACAAACACAGCTCTTAGCCTTAGCAGCTGATCATGGATAAAGTTTCCCAACCTACTAAGTGGCATTATCTCCCGCTTCACAAACTGAGGAGGAAAATGAGATTGAATACAGGTATAAAACTTATATACCATCATGTTCAATTCCCTAGACCTCCAAATCTTTTTAAAATACGGTATACTGAGGGTACAGCAAGGAAACACTGCTTACTAGTTACAGAGCTCAAATTCAAACCCAGGTCAAATTTCAAAAGCAATCATAAACTGGTAACCTAAAGTGAGTCAAACTGAGGTCTTCCATATGTTTTGTTATCCCAAATTATTTTAAACTTCGAGGCAATATTTATCAAACAGGGAATTCACCCCCCCCACCCCCCCCCAAAAGAAAGATCTAGATTTCTGGTTCCTTTAAAAAAATTCAGAAGTTCTGGGGTGTCTGGATGGGTCAGTCAATTGAGCTTCTGACTCCTGATTTTGGCTTGGATCGTGATGTCTGCAATCGAGCCTCATGTGGGGCTCTGCTGTCTGTGGGGAGTCTGCTTGAGATCCTCTTTCTCCCCCGCCCAACACGTGTGCACACTCTCTCAATCGCTATAACAAATAAACCTTTATTTAAAAAGGCACCTGGAGGGGCGCCTGGGTGGCTCAGTGGATTAAGCCGCTGCCTTCGGCTCAGGTCATGATCTCGGGGTCCTGGGATCGAGCCCCGCATCGGGCTCTCTGCTCTGCAGGGAGCCTGCTTCCTCCTCTCTCTCTGCCTGCCTCTCTGCCTACTTGTGACCTCTCTCTCTGTCAAATAAATAAATAAAATCTTTAAAAAAAAAATAAATAAATAAAAAAAAAAAATAAAAAGGCACCTGGATGGCTCAGAAGGCTAAGCGCCTGCCTTCAGCTCAGGTTATAATCCCAGGGTCCTAGGATCAAGCCCGACATTGGGTTCCCTGCTGTGCATGGGGCCTGCTTCTCCCTCTTCCTCTGCAGTGTTCTCACTCTCTCTCTCAAATAAATAAAACCTTTAAAAAACCTTAAAGTGGGGCGCCTGGGTGGCTCAGTGGGTTAAGCCGCTGCCTTCGGCTCAGGTCATGATCTCAGGGTCCTGGGATCGAGTCCCACATCAGGCTCTCTGCTCAGCAGGGAGCCTGCTTCCCTCTCTCTCTCTCTGCCTGCCTCTCTGCCTACTTGTGACCTCTCTCTGCCAAATAAATAAATAAAATCTTTAAAAAAAAAAAAAAAAAACTTAAAGTGCCAGCAGAGACATATATAAAGTATGAGGAATAAAAAGGGATGGGGTGCCTGGGTGGCTCAGTTGTTAAGCAGCCGCCTTTGGCTCAGGTCATAATCCAGGGTGCTGGGATGGAGTCCACAGTAGCAGGCTCCCAGCTTAGCGGAGAGCCTACTTCTCCCTCTGCCTGCTGCTTCCCCTACTTGTGCTCTCTCTCTGTGTCAAATAAATAAATAAAATCTTAAAAAAAAAAAAAAGGGAAGAAATTAGAATATAGGACAGAAGTTACAGTATTTCCCCCGCTGTAAGAACTTTGGCCATGTTTTTAGGGATGCTTGGTCCCTAAAGCATCCCTAAAGCATCCCTAAAAACATGGCCAAAGTTCTTACCACTCAATCTAGCCTTAAGTTTCTACTGACTATATACAAATTTGTTATTTATGAATAATATATATAACCACTTTAAGAGCCTTAAAAAAAAAAACCACATTCACAGCTATCTTTAATTTTTTTGGCCAGAGTAACTATTGTGTATTTCAATTCTATAATACTTGCATTTCTCAACACCATCGTATCTTTCCAGAGCAGAGATGTGAGCCGCCACACAAACTTTAGGTACACTACAACATATTGATTAAAAGCATAGTTTTGGTACAAGTATTCTATCACTTATTTGCTATAAGCTCTTGGGCAAAAGCACTACTCATAATGTCAATTTCCTCATCTAAAAAACAGGAATGATATCTACGTGAAAAAAGATTTAAAAGAGATAATCCATTCGCAAGCACTCACTGAACACTTAATAAATGCTAGTGGCTATTATAAAGGATTGACACTAAAGCCATCGAACAAGAGCTTGCCAGTCAGACATATGCATGAAGTAACTATACACTATGCTTCTTGGTTCATTTATCATCCTTCATATCTTTGTCTTCTTTTCCATTTCCACTGCCACCACTCTATTCTTAAAGTCCTCATCAACTCATACCCAGACAACTTCCTAACAGTCTTCCCACTCATCTTCAGACATACTTCGATCACACTAGCATTTAAATTCTACCACAGATGTCACGGCTGGTGTACTGGAAAGAACAAGAGATCACAAATCAGAGAATTTGGGGTGAGGTTTAGGCACTATGACAAAGACATTCTGAAACCATAAACCTAACATTTCTCCATCTGTAAAATTAATTTTATTTTATTATTATTTTTTAAAGACTTTATTTATTTATTTGACAGACAGAGATCACAAGTGGGCAGAGAGGCAGGCAGAGAAGGGAGGTGGGGAAGCAGGCTCCCTGCTAAGCAGAGAGCCAGATGCGGGGCTCAATCCAGGGACTCTGGGATCATGACCTGAGCCAAAGGCAGAGGCTTAACCCACTGAGCCATGCAGGCGCCCCCTAGTGTGTGAGTCCTGGTATAAATCTGACTTTATTTCTTCGCTCCCCAGTTGTCCCAGGATCATATAACGGCCCATCTAATCATTGGTTTCATATACCACTTGTATCATATAAAAAAGTCCTTGTATATATTTAGATCTATTTCTGGATCTTTTGTTTTCTTAAGTTTTTTTTTTTTTTTAACGATTTTTATTTATTTGACACAGCAGGGGAGGGAACACAAGCAGGGGGGGTGGGGGAGGAAGAAGCAGGCTCCCCGCTGAGCAGAGAGCCCAATGCAGGGCTTGATTCCAGGACCCTGAGATCACGACCTGAGCCAAACGCTGAGGCTTAACCCACTGAGTCACCCAGGTATCCCTGTAAAATGAATTTTAGATAAAATTATCTTTAACATCTTTTTGCTATGAAAGTCTCTCCTTTGATCAAAAACTGCCTTTGGCTTACAAAATAAAGCATTAAACTGGAGCAGTATTAAAGCCTTCTGCATTCAGTGTGGGTAGTTAAAGGCAGTTCTGAAATGTGAAAAAAACAAGGTTTGCATTGATACCCTTGTTTACTGGTTGCTTATTCTTGGGCAGCTTACTAAGCTTAAGTTTCAGTTTCTTCTGCAAAATGAGAATAACAGCAATTATCTCACAGACTTGCTGTAAGAACTAAATACTTGTTAAGTGCTTAGCACACAGTAAACAGTAAGTATCTGATTTGTGCCTATTCAAACCAATTTCCCATCACCGCCTTCTACTTATGGTTTCCACACTGCTCTTGGAGACCTAGAACTCTGCTTCAACCAAAATATTGTCCACCAACTCCCACCCCACCTTTCATATATTAAGGTTCAACCTAAAAAAAAATATTTGGAGAGGGTCTTCTAAAAATAGTATGAAAGGTATATGGGGGGATGAGGTAACTGGTGATGGGCACTAAGGAGGGCACGTGATAGAATGAGCAATGGTGTTACATGCAACTGATGAATAACTGAACTCTACCTCTGAAACTAATGATATACTCACTAAATGTTAATTAGCTGCATTTAAATAAAATAAATTATAAAGAAAAGAAAAATAAATAAAACAGTATGAAAGTTCTATGGGTATTCCCTACTCCAGCCAGCCATGGAGTCATCACCTTGTATACATGAGTATCTCCTGTCTTTGGTAATATTCCTTCCTCCCTCCTCAAGACTTCATTGTGTCATTCCTCCTTCTGAGGACTTACACCATTTACTGTAAGAATCCCCCCCTTAACTCCTAAAATGAATAGCAAACACTATTGAGTAAGGGCAGTATCTTATAATACTATGTATACTCTTTATAACGGTCTCTTAAACAAAGTATTCAATAAATGTGCAATAAATGTGCAATTAACTCCATGTAATTCTTCACCAATGTCTCCTTCAAAGTAACCCACCATGATAAAATCCAATCTGCTTCTGTAACTAGTTCACACTCTTTTCTTAGTTAAAAAAGCGGGCGGCGGGGGAAGGGGGGGTGGGCGCTGGCTGGCTCAGTCAGAAGAACACACGACTCTTGGTCTCAGGGTTGTGAGTTGAAGCCCCAGGTTAGGTATAGATATTACTTAACAAATCTTTTAAAAAGATATGTAAATATAATAAAAGTTTACCTAGATTCACTTAAAAAAAAAAAAAGGGTACTAGAATGATAAAATAGCTTTCTGTATTTAACTGTTCCAAATTTTCATTTGAAAAACTTGCCACTTCTTTTCTAGTTATTTTGCCACAAACTTAACACATATTTAATGTCTTCTGATGTATCTTTTAAATGTGATGATCTCTATACTTAGAAACAAGTAGTCCTATACATCTATCCTCCCCCAACTACTCTTATTTCCAGTTACCAGCTTTTTCTGAGAAGAGCAAAGGTATACATATAGGAACATTGATTTCAAAATCATGCTTATACTTGAACGGCAGAGACTCAGTACCTATATGACCTTTCCAAAACTGTTCCTTCATTTATAAAATGATTATACTAATAATATTTCATTAAGTGGAACATACAAAACATTTAGATTCTAAATCAATGTTTGGCACATAATATGCACCAAGCATAATTTCCTTTTCCCAAAGGAAAATAAATTTCAAAGGGAAACTAATATAAAATGACAACAACTTAGATTTTACAAAGACTCTACCCACAAAATTTATCTATGTCATTATACTATTAAAGCTTATTGGGATGCCTGGCTGGCTCAGTCAGCAGAGCATACAACCCCTGATCTTGGGGTTGTGAGTTCGAGCCCTACGTTGAGTACAGAGATTGCTTAAAAATAAAATTTAAAAAAAAAAAAAGGGGGGGGGAAGCTTATTTTTCTCAAACAAAGAATGATTTTTCTTAGAAAGTTAGTGAAGATCAACAATCTAGTTTAACAAAGAAATCTATCTTTTCTCTTCTTTTTCTTTTTCTTATTTTTTAAGGGGGAGGGGGAGAATTTTGAGCAGGCTCCATGCCCAGCACAGAGCCCAATGCTGGGTTTGATCTCACAGCCCTGAGATAATGACCTGAGCTGAAATCAAGAGTCAATGCTTAACTAAGTGATCCACCCAGGCACCCCAAGTCTAAAATGTAATACTACATATTTCTATTCTGTGCTACTGAATCCAAGTCGTTTTCCTTCAGTCATAAAATGTAGTAAGAACATTGTTATTACTGGGGCACCTGGGTGGCTCAGTGGGTTAAAACCTCTGCCTTTGGTTCAGGTCATGATCCCAGGGTCCTGGGATCGAGCCCCACATTGGGCTCTCTGCTCCTCGGGGAGCCTGCTTCCTTCTCTCTCTCTGCCTGCCTCTCTGCCTAGTTGTGATTTCTCTCTGTCAAATAAATAAAATATTTAGAAAAAAAAAAAAAGAACATTGTTATTACTAACTAATACAGACCCTACCCACATATATTCACCATTTATTTGCTAACTGAAAACAGAATAGGGATGGGGGGGGCATATACATGAAAACAAAGAAACACACCCTACTTTTCTACTCTGCTCTAATTTTGCCTACTCCTTTCCAAAATAATTTTCTCTATATACAGATTTTTAAAGTAAGCTCCATGCCTAGAGTGTAGCCCAACATGGAGCTTGAACTCACAACCCTGAGATCAAGACCTGAGCTGAGATCAAGGGTTGGATACTTAACTAACTGAGCTACCTAGGTGCCCCAACTCTTGTATTTCTAAATAGCAGTGTAAGTAGGGGCGCCTGGGTGGCTTAGTCAGTTAAGCATCTGCCGTGGGCTCGGGTCATGATCCCAGGGTCCTGGGATGGAGTCCCACGTAGGGCTATCTGCTCAGCAGGGGGTCTGCTTCTCCTCTCCCTCTGTCGGCTTCTCAGCCTGCTTGTGCTCTCTCATTCTCTGTCAAATAAATTTTAAAAAATCTTAAAATAAATGAATAGCAATGTTAAGTGTATCAATTTTAAAAGGATACAATAAAAAGCAACTCAGTTTCCCTCAGTGTGCCTTTATAAGGATTTTTCTCTGCACAGTCAAGAAAATACAAACATAAATATACATGTGTATGTAATTACCACAAATGGTAGTTTAATATATACCACACATTAGTGCTCGCTTCGGCAGCACATATACTATACCACACATTGTTCTGTACATTGTTTTCTACTTAATGTACCTTGGAAATTGTTCTACATACACCAAATACACACTAGGCTACTTCCATCCCTTTAAAGCAGCATGGTTTCCCTTTATACAATTTTAGTATTCTATTTCTTCAAACCCAAAATGCCATTAACCACAAACACAATATTTTATATGCCTGAAAGAAATTTAACAGCTGCCAATTATAACTATAATGCTATTAATAAAATGCAATTAATTTTACCTTTATTAAAATATGAAAAAAATGTCTTGGAATCAATGCTATGTGGTGGTCTGTTTCCAATCTTTCATTATCACAAAACAACATGATATAATAACCTTGATGAAACATTATTTTGTGCATTTCAAAGATTAAGTGAAGAACAGAAAATCAGGATTGCTGACCTCAAGAAAACACGCATTTTATTTTAAAAGATTTATGTATTTGAGGGGGCGAGGAGTAGAGGGAGACAGAGAACCCCAAGCTGACTTCCCACTGAGGGTGGAGCCCAACACAGGCCTGGATCTCATGACCCCAAGATCACAACCCGAGCTGAAATCAAGAGCCAGACATCCAACTGACTGAGCCACCCAGGTGCCTCAGGATACATGCATTTTAATCTTTAAGTAATTCAGATTGTTCTCTGCAGCGGTTTACCAATTTATTCTTACTGACTATGATGTAAATACCTGTTTTCCCAAATTATGACCAGGTAAATTTTTTTTAACCTTTCCAATGCAAAAGTGAAAAATTATATCTTGTAGTTATTAAAATGCATATTTCTCTTATGACAAGAACAGAGTATTTTCATACACTTAAAGATCATTTGCCAGGCACCTAGGTGGCTCAGTTGTTGAAGTCTGCCTTCAGCTCAGGTCATGATCCCAGGGTCCTGCAATCAAGCCCTGCATCAAGCTCTCTGCTCAGCAGGGAGCCTGCTTCCTCCTCTCTCTCTGCCTGCTTCCTCCTCTTTCTGCTTGCCTCTCTGCCTACTTGTGATCTCTGTCTGTCAAATAAATAAATAAAATCTTTAAAAAAAATCCTTATTCCAACATTATTATTTTTTTTATATATATATTTTTTTAAATTAATGCTTAGGAAACTCTTACCAAGTTGTTAGCACTGGTTTTGGTGAAGCTTTACCCAAAATTATTTCTGAAAATGTTTCCATCATTAAAATTTCTTATAGCCATTTTCAGGGACCTTAAGGACTTCAATGTCTTTAAGGCTCGTAACATGGCATTACTATTGCCAGCATTTTCTAAATTTCTGCAGAAACACATTCAGGTAAGCAGATTAATTGGCTGGCTTCCAACATTATTTTTAAGTAAGCTCTATGCCCAATGTGGGGCTTGAACTCATGACCCCAAGATCAAGAGTTGCATGTGCTACCAACCGACTGAGCCAACCAAGTGCTCCTTCAACATGATTTTTATTTGTTTTTTCAAGATTTTATTTGTCAGAGAGAGAGAGACAGAGACAGAGACAGCACAAGCAGGGAGAGTGGCAGGCAGAGTGAGAAGCAGACTCCCCCCCACTGAGCAAGGAGCCTGATGCAGGACTCTATACCCAGGACCCTAGGATCATGACCCAAGCCAAAGGCAGCCACTAAACCAAATGAGCCACCCAGGCATGACTCCAACATTATTTTTAAAATAATAATTACCAGGGTGCCTATGTGGCTCAGTCGGTTAAATGTCTGTCTTCAGGTTGGGTCATGATCCCAGGGTCCTAGGATGGAGTCCCACATCAGGCTCTCAGCTCAGCCAGGAGTCTGTTTCTCCCTCTCCCTCTGCCCCTCCCTCTCTACTTGTGCTCTCTCTCAAATAAAATCTTTAAAAGTAAATAACGTAAAATAAAATAATTATCCCAGTGCACACCCTAATGATCTTATTATTTTTTTTAACATTTAAATATTTTATCCATCTTAAATGTATGTCAGGGTAAGGCAGCACAGTGAGGACCCAACTTTTTTTTTTTCCTGGGTGGCTCACCAGTTTTCCCAATGCCACTGTTAAGCGATTGGGGCTCTTCTTAGATTGTGCAAATTAGGCTCAGAAGTGGCAATAACTAATGATCTCAGAATTAGTGAAACAGACACCAAAATATGGGGTTCGGAGACCCTAAAATGCACAGAGCACTAAAAATACAGATCCGGGAGTCAATTATCTAGCACATACTGAGGACATTATAGCTACTATACTGTAAATTCTGGGAAATACAACTAGCAAGACAGTGCTGCTCTACTTTTTTTTTTTTTTTAAAGATTTTATTTATTTATTTGATAAAGTGAGTATGGGCAGGGGGAACAGCAGAGGGAGAGTGAGAAGCAGGCTCCCTGCTGAACAAGGGGCCCTATATGGGGCTAAATCCCAGGACCCTGGGATCATGACATGAGCTGAAGGCAGACGCTTAACCGACTGAGCCTCCCAGGTGCCCTTCTTTTTTTTTTTTTTTTTTTTTTAATTATATTTAGGTTTCTGATTAAGACCTAAAGATGGGGGGCACCTGGCTGGCTCAGTCAGTGAGTGTGCAACTCTTGATCTCAGGTTTTGAGTTCAAGCCCTACAACGGGTGTACAGATTACTTAAAGTCGGTAAGAAAAAGGACCTACAGATGGATTATCTCCAATTCAATTTAAACATCTAAATCTATACAGCAGAGGTGTTAACAGCAATCAGCATCTACATAGCATTTTATAGTTTTTATAAAGAGAGTTCATAATTTATATTAATTTACTTCACCCCGTAACTGTGAGTAAATGAGCAAAAACTTTATTGGACTGAAATTTATTGTACCTAAAAAATAACTCCGTGATGGTAACTTGTCCTTTTACTTAAAGTAAGAGGCAGAGCCAAACTCAAACCTAGATCTTGTATTTCGAAATGCTGCTCACACTGCCTTCACATCCTACACCAAGTACTTTTACACCAAACTAGACAAGATTCCCTACACTCAATGAACTTGGAGTAATTTGTCAATTACATATTCAGACTGATCACATATTTAATCCTAAGCATGAAAAGAGTACATAAAAGTATAAAACTCAAGAAACCTTCAAAGATCTACAATAGTTTAAAAGAGCAAGACTTGGGGAACAAGAACAATTTCTTACCTACTTTGTCCCTGGCTTATTCTATTTATAGCCAGTATATCTAGAATACATTATTATCTCAGTAATTATGTGCTGGTTGTCTGTTATTGATTGAGCCTTCTAGACAGGGTGAGCTATGAAACAATATCAGACCCCATGCATTTTTCCCAGGGGCTGAACTTTTGCTTGTGATTTAAAAACAAAAAAAAACAAAAAACCACCAAATAATCAAAAAGCACCTAGACAATGTAACAAAGGGAGTTTAGGTACCTCATGTCTGAGCTACACCCACTGACTACACATTTCACAGCAAAATAAAGATCTGAGCTGCATTCCATTCCATTTTTTTTTTTTTAGAAGACTTTTATTTATTTGACAAAGAGAGAGAGAGAGAGATCCCAAGTAGGCAGAGATACCATTTATTTATCTTGCATCACACTTTTTTTTTTAAACAGCCTCTAGAAAATCTTTTTGTGATAGATTTTCTTTGAGAAAATTAATCTTGCTTCCTCCTGGCCTTATGAAGATTTTTTAAAAATCTTTTTAAAAAGATTTTATTTATTTATTTGACAGAGATCTCAAGAGTCAGGCAAAGAGAGAGGGAGAAGCAGGCTCCCCGCTGAGCAGAGAGCCTGATGCAGGGCTTGATCCCAGGACCCTAAGATCATGACCTGAGCTGAAGGCTGAGGCTTAACCCACTGAGCCACCTAGGCACTCCTCCATTCCATTTTAAAGTTGCCAGAAGGTTATAAAGCAATTTCAAGAAACAAATCTAGTCCAACTGCCAAAAAAATACAACTATCATTCATTCACTATTGCTTTATTCCAAATTAAATACATCCTCTACCTCTACAATAAGCAATTGTCCATAAGAAATTGTCTTTTCTCTGTGTCCCTTCAGACTCCTTGTCAACTTATCTTTTCTACAAGTCTTTTTTAAAAAATACTAGCAATCACTTATCTGCCACATACAATAAAAGTTCTTTTTTTAAACTTCTGAAATATCTTAATACTAAGGGAGAAAAAAAGTGGTAATAAAGGAAATTCGAGTACAAAAATAAACCCAATTTATGAAGTACAAATTTTTTTTTTTTAAAGATTTTATTTATTTATTTGACAGAGAGATCACAAGTAGGCAGAGAGGCAGGCAGAGAGAGTGAGAGGGAAGCAGGCTCCCTGCCGAGCAGAGAGCCCGATGCGGGACTCAATCCCAGGACCCTGAGATCATGACCTGAGCCGAAGGCAGCGGCTTAAACCACTGAGCCACCCAGGCACCCTATGAAGTACAAATTTCTATCCTGCCACAGATAGTCTCATTCCAGAGTCAGCATACCCTATTCCCCAATCTGTCCAGTGACAAGATATTTGTACCGTAACCTCTGAGGATGACACTTTGTAAAAACCTTGGAAGAATAATAAATAATTTTTATTTTTTTTAAAGATTTATTTATTTGAGAGAGAGAGAGAAAAGGAGAGGGGTGGAGGGGCGGGGAAAGAGGGAGGAGCAGACTCTCCACTAAGCCAGGAACCAGACATGGGTTCCATCCTAGGACCATGATATCATGACCTAAGTGGAGGGCAGACACTTAAACAACTGAGTGAGCCACCCAGGCACCTCTGGTATAAATAATTTTTAAATGTTAACAAAATATCCTGAAGAGATCAGGTTTAAATTTTAGTGGATGGCTATTTTTTTTTAAGATTTTATTTATTTGGGGCGCCTGGGTGGCTCAGTGGTTTAAAGCCTCTGCCTTCAGCTCAGGTCATGATCCCAGGATCCTGGGATCGAGCCCCGCATTGGGCTCTCTGCTCAGCAGGGAGTCTGCTTCCCCTCTCTCTCTGCCTACTTTTGATCTCTCTCTCTGTCAAATAAATAAAATTAAAAAAAAAAAAAAAGATTTTATTTATTTGACAGAGAGAGAGATCGTAAGTAGAGAGGCAGGCAGAGAGAGAGGGAGAAGCAGGCTCCCCCGCTCAGCAGAGAGCCCAATGGGGGGCTTAATCCCATTCAAAACAGATGGGCTTTGCACAACAGTTGTGAATTTAGTGAACACTACTGATGGCAGTGTTAAAATGTTTAAGTCACGTTTAAGAAGAGGGGTGCCTGGGTGGCAAAGTCATGATCTCAGGGGCCTGGGAGCCAGCCTGCATTGGGCTCCCTGCTAGGCAGGGAGTCTGCGTCTCCCTCTCCCTGCTCTTAAGCTCTTGCTCACTCATGTGCGCTCTCTCTCCCTCTCAGATAAATAAAATCTTTTAAAAACATAAAAATAATAAAATGGTTAAGACGGAAAAAGAAGGTTAAGATGGTAATTTTATGTTATGTGTATTTTACTAAAATTAGAAAGGAAAAAAGAGATGGGCTTCAAATTCCCTTTGTAATTTAGATGAGTAAGGGACTTAAGATTCATTAAATGTTTACTATATGCCTGCAACCATGAAGATGGGAGTTAAAATATGAATAAAACCTCTTTTCAAGGAGCTCAAAGCTCAAAACACAACCAAAATTCTACAGTTTTTTTTTGTTTGTTTGTTTTTTTAGTACTCATTTACTTGATAGAGCCAGAGAGCACAAACACGGGGAATGGCAGAGGGAGAAGAAACAGGCTCCCCATTGAGCAGGGAGCCCGATGCAGGCTGATCCCAGGATCCTGGGACCATGACGGGAGCGAAGGCAGACACTCAACTGACTAAACCACCCAGGTGCCCCTACAGTATTCTTAAAGTAAAAGTTAAATTTTTCTATCACTGAAAAACAAGTGAGTATTCAATTACCTTCTTTTTCTTAAATTCACTTTTTCTTACTCTTTCTTTTCCTCTGCTAGGTGTACTTTAAAGTCTCTGATGCTTACAAATGAAAAATTCTGGGATTCAAACAGATTTGCTCTTAACTGTATTTTTTGTAGGAACTCATTCTGAACTCATTTTGCAATGAGTTCTTGTGCCACTGGGAAAACAAGTTTAATGGTAATCAAATCTTTCTATCTCACCCCTCAAAACAGATTACTGCTTAGTTATAAATACTAATTTTAATAGAACTACTAGGATTATAATTTAAAAAGCAAAGGTTTTAGGGGGCACCTGGGTAGCTCAGTCAGCTGAGTGTCCAACTCTTGGTTTCAGCTCAGTTCATGATCTCAGGGTTGTGAAATCGAGCCCCTCATCAGGCTCCACGCTCAGTATGGAGTCTGCTTGTCCCTCTCCCTCTGCTCCTCCACCCTACCCCCGCTCTCTCTCAGAAAAATAAAATCTTTAAAAAAAAAAAAAGCAAAGGTTTTAAAGACTAGAACATTCCACTTTATGCCCTATCCTGTGCCCTTAACACACACAAAACTGTGTTGATTAGACTTCCCAAACTGTAAAAATCTATTTCCAAAACTCAAAGAATTAGTCAATAAAAGTACACCTCTCCCCAAAGATCCCTTTATACAATGAGACCCCTCCCCATGACCAGAAGTAGTAGTGCAATGATTCCCATCATTTCTGAAGTAGTGTTCACATCCGCAAAGAATAAACAGTAGCTCATGAACATGAAGGAGCTAAAAAGTGAATGGAGTAGGTTTCCAACTAACAAGTACTCAAAAGCAGAAATGTTAGTATTTTGTTTTTATCCAAATGATTACTATAGTTAAAAGAAAAAGAAATGTAATGGAAATTTTAAGTCATATATTTTCCAGAGCCTGATCTGAACCTGAGAAATTGACCTCTGCTCAGAGAATCTTAGGAAACAAACTTCTGCTTCCATTTTTTGTTTTGTGTGGGTTAATTCTTCTCTCTACTACTATGTGGATTCTGACTGCAGAGAAAAAGGACCATGGGCAATCACCAGCTTCAGGGAGAATTTGGAAAGGCAAAAATTAAATTCTGCTGTTGAATGGCTCCTTTTGTAATACTGAAGCCACAATACAACATCGCTAAATGATACAAAGAAAGCACACTCTGAGACAGTGTGTTTCTTTTATTCCACCCACCCATCACCCATTGCCCCACCAAAAAAATTTAAAACCAGAGCAGCCATACATCCATAATGTTTGACCTGAAAGTATTCACGACACAGCAGTTTACTCTTGCAAACTATCAGCATAGTAGTAACTTAAAATACAGTTATAGGAAAAATATAGACTGTTCTAGGGGAGAAAAGGCAGGGGGGAAAAGCCCAAACACTTAAGAAAAAAAAAAAAAAAGACAATTAATATATTCAAGCATAAGATCAAATCAAAAACACTGTTTTCTTTTTCTTTCTTTCGTTTTGTACATTTAAAGAACTTACCCTGAAGAGATTTTCCCAATCCCTGGCCCAGCTTCCACCCATGTTTCTGGAGTAAGCGATGTCCAATATTATCCTGACAGACAGAACAGAGAGACAAACCAAAAATATTCCAATAATATATTCTTCCCTTCCTAGTGACATTTAAACAGGTGATGAGCAAGAGATAATTCTACATATTGCATGCAAAAAGATGCTAATAATAGAGTAAATGTGCCCAATAAAAGGGGCATTAATGTAAAAAGAAATGCTGGCCAATATTTTATATGGGAAGAACATAGGGGTAAGGGTCCTTTCTGATGGTGTGCAGGGCAACTTTTGTACATAACACTTCAAAAAGGAGAAAAAAGGGAAGGGAAAGGGGGAAGAATACATTTATGAAGTTTAAAACTAACATTAAAAAGCATAAAATCAAGGTACTTATACAATCATATCCACCACCTAGACAGCACCACTGTAAGATTTTTTTTTTTTTAAAGAAAATCTACACTGTGTTTAGTTATTTTGTTTATGTGTCAGGTTTTCATGATACAAAGTAAGTTGTAAGTGTAAGACTGCCCCACCACTAGAAATGAAAACACAATCAGAGCAAAATCCAGGCTAGACTTGATTGGTTTTTTTTAATATATATATATATATATAAAATATATAAATATTTAACTAGCATGCAGCCAATATTAAACTGAAAAAACAGTGAGGTTAGTAAAACAAGAAATTAAACTGATTAAACAGAAAAATAAAATGAGCTCAAGCACAGACTGAGTGATGCATTTCAACATGTAATCTAACAAAAATGCTAAAATGTTAGAATGAAACAGGCCTAGCAATAAGTTAACAGTAAAGAACCATTAGTGCATGTAGGGGGAAAAAATCAATATACATAATGTCTCATCTTCCTAGGAGCACATCAGAAAAGGTATTTTAATGTAAATTGTATGAAAAGACACCAGAAACAACAATTAATGTCAGCTTCTGTGTAAGGGTTCAAGATCTTAGAAACCTCTGCATACCTTTGTCCCGTTTGCTTTTGACAAATATCGTGAAGTATGGAGATGAAACTAATATAACCATTAACTACATCAGCTAAAATGCTCCTAAACTCATGGGAACATTTTCAAATAATAAACACAAAGGGTTCTCTATGCATTAAAATGTAATTTATAGTACTAACCTGGTATCACCATTTGAAAATAATCTATTTCCTAAAAAAAGAAAAAAAACAAAAAACCAAAAACCAACAACAAAAAAAATATACACACACACAAAGACAATAATCTATTTCCTGAATCCATCTAAAAAGTTAAAGCCACAAATTACTGATTTAAAATCAAACATCTCCTGTTAAAACTGTTTTTTATCTTCTAGCTCCATATTCATTGATAAAATGGTCTTTAGAATTATAGAAGAAAAAAAATTATTTTACTGTTTTTTCTCTTCAGACGGTAAATCAGAAGAGAAAGATTAAGCCTCCCCAATGTTCTGTTTAATTTGGGGGCGGTGGGGACAGTTTCCTTCCACAAGTTTATGACATGCAAACTGCGAACAGGAAAACTTGGCTGAGCAACTGATTACTTCAATGATCAGGCTGGTTGTTTTTTTTTTAAACAAAAAAGGAGGCAAACAATAATGGAAAATCTGTTTCAAAAAAAAGAGGAAGAAAATGTTTCTAAAACAAGATACTCTTGTTTTAAACATATAGATACAATATCAATATGGTAAACAAAAGGTCACCAGAAATTACTTTTTGCCAGGAACTAAAAGAATGTGAAAATGCCACAGTTATGTATAATCCCAGTTGATGACTTCCACATTACTAGACTTAAAAAACTTAAAAAAATAATTAAAGTCTTAATACAAGTAGTGTTAGCAGAAAATGAAGAGGTCTTTGTTCTTTGTTATCCTACCATAAATATAAACTTACCTGCACATAAAATCCTTACTTTATATCATAACTCCTACAAGTAAGTAACTATGGAGAGGACAAGGATAGCAGAATGACTCTAAGATTATGTAGCTGACAAAATTATTGTTTAATCTTTTAATCAGCTAATTTTATAACTATAATTTTACAACTATACTTGGCACAGAGCTTTAGGATATTAAACCATGCTGACAAAAATTGCTGCCCCCTTTTTTTATTTAAGAAAACTCAATCTTTGGCTAAGTGGAGATGAGACATTATGCTGACTGTGTTATATTATGAATGCACTAAAATAAACAGACAGATGAAGCAGTATGCTATTTCCAAAAGCAGTGCAAGTGGAGTGAAAGCATTTCCATACGAACCTGGCTTTAAAAACTGGGCTGTCAAAAGAACAGTTAAATGTAACACAAAGTAAGAAACTGTCCAATCACTAATGGTCGTTTTTTTTTTTTTTTGTCTTGTTTTCAATTCACTGCTTGCAATTAATGTATTTATTAAAGAGTGAAAGCATAAGTAAATTCACGAGTCAAGACCAGCTGAGAGATTCAAGAGCAGCGTGTTGTGACTGACAACAGTGAAAGGAAAAGCAAATGTTAAAGGGAGAGGAAGAAAAAAGAAAACTTTAGGGATTATACACATTAGCACCACTTTTACAAAACCACTCAAGATGGCTGTCACCTCAAAAAAAAAAAAAAAGCTATTGATACAAAATGATAGTGGCATTTCCAAACTTTAGGTGAAAACTGTTCTTTAATTAAATTTATATTCCTAATTATTAACAAGGAACAGAATATCAGGGTCTATATTAAAATTACCATGCCACTCTATGTCCTTACGATTACAACAAAAGGCAACAGAAACAATGGACATACCTCTCCCAGAACCTCTTCCCCTTACCAACCTCCTAGATTAAATGAATGACTAATACAGAAAATCTGGACCTTTCCTATCATTCCAGACTACCTGCTTTTGGAGGAAAAAAGGCAGCTCTGTGACTCTGCAGAAAGGGCTAGTATTCAGTATGGTCCCTTTTCCTACCAAAAAAAGAAAAGAAGTTTTATAAACACTTGTCAAAAATCCAACAGACTTAGGGATAATGGATAACACAAGGAAGACTCACCAAAATACCTCATAACAAAGTAGAACAAAGCAGACTTGCCTATCTCTGAAATGATCAAAATGTTCACTGAACATTCACAGTGAAAGAACAAGGGACTCATTCATAAGCCTGAGAAAATAGTAATCTCCTTTCTCTATCTGGAGTTGTGATTTTGCTAATTATTCCCATGGATGCTATTTATGACAATAAATTGGAGTAAGTGATGTAAAGCTCAAACAGGTAACCTAGACATAACAAGGGCAATAAGCACTAAATTTACTTCTAAGTAGTAGCATTTTACTATTTCAGTCACTATAGTAGTGACTAAAAAATCTTTCAAAAATAAAAAAATAAAAAACAAAAAATCTTTCAGTGTTTGATTTTAAAATAAAATACATAATTTGAGGTTTAATTATAATGTCATAGAACCAAAAATAAGTAACAGAATTCTTTTTTTTTATAACACTGTCTGGTTTATAACTAACAAAGGGGCATGACAATAACAGGCTGTTTTAAATTAAATGTGCATGGAAGAACTGCAGGAAAATTCCACCTACCCACCCACCTACCTACTTAAGTAAACTCTGCCCACAACGTGAGGCTCAAGCTTATGACCCCAAGATCAAGAGTTGCATATTCTATGAACTGAGCCAGCCAGGCACATCAAGGCAAATACTAATTCTAAATTAACTGATAATGCAACTGACCTTTGCCCAAGGGCAGCAGGCAAAAAACTGAGTTCCACTTAATTCAGAGTTCCCACAAGCTATTTGTTCCTCTCTCTGCTCAAGACCAAAATGGTGGCAGTGTGGCATTTTCTTTGGTTAGGCATGAATTTCTTAATTCTGGTCAAACCATGAAACTGAACTGAAAACCCAAACTTTTTATACCTACTACCTCAGTTGGCCTTTTTTCTTTTCTATTTCTAAAGTTAAATCTATAACTAAAATGCTATATTTTTACTCTTTGTTCCCTTCTATGATATGTGTAAGAAAGGAGAATATAATTTTTAAATGGGAACATCTCTGAAAGCAAGAAATATAAGTTATCATAAACTATCAACATGCTGAAACACAATACCAGAAAAAACAAAAACAACAAAAAACCTCATTATTGTTTCAGCCATTCCTCAACACTTGTATTTATTATCAAGTAGAAAATTTTCCCAAGAAATTTTCTCTGCTCCATAAACTATATTCCATCATAATAACAATGACCATTTTGGCAACAGCACCACCAATCTGTAAAATGGGACCCTGCCAAAACACAGATAAAAAATTATTTTATTTCAAGAGTCTGATTCCAGTTTTTATAGCAGGAAACAGAGTATCGTGTCTCAAGAGAAAACTATACTACAATTACGTCAGTTTAACTGGATGAGTATTAACTCCACACTTAATTTTCTTTTAGTTGACAGCCACATTCAATTTACACCATTTAGACCATTTTCAAGTGACAAAAATGGTAAGTCTCTTGAGTGGATTGTAAGCTTTGCTGATTGTGTATTAAAAGACTCTATAAGCAAAAACCAAATGCTACTACTAGGTGAACCCATGCAAACAGTAAGTCGTAAAAATTCCCGAAACAAAAAAATCTGTAGCTCACTACAGATGACACAATGAAGACTAGAGAGAAAAGCCATATAGTAATGCTACACCATTCAGCTCCAAGAAGCACATTATTTATAGTGCAGTCCACATATGGTCACTGCTAAATGTCAAATCAGCAGTCTTATAGTTACAGTTTGGAACTAGTGGAGTCCACAGATCTAAAGAGATATGCAACAGACAAAACTCAATTATACATGTACTTCTAAATCCCTACATGAGCAAAGTAAACATCAGCAACTGGAGATTGAAAACTTACATTAATTTTGTAAAACGGCTCAGTCAACCTAAGAACTATAAAGACGGGATTTTTATCAGGTAAAACAAAGACCAACTAATGGCTGATGATAGTTTTACTTCCAACAGCAACTGTGACAATTTTACTATGATGCAGGTATTTTGCCTTCTGTATAGCTTATAATCATGCCCCATCTCATTTCTCATTGTCGATGACAAAGGTAATAAAAAACCATTATATCCTAAATCACACCAACCAGTTCCTGCAACTATATGGAATTCTAGACTGAGCTATGGCTTTAGATTAAGTTTTGTTTTCTAAGTAGTTTATCTTTCTTAAGAATGTAGAGCATATAATTATAATGAGTGGGACTTAAAAAAAAATCATTAAGCAATAACTTAAAATTCAAATCCTAAAAAGTTTTCTTATAATAAAGGTAAAACATTAATACTTTCCATTTTCTCTAATCAAGTTGTCTGGCAATTCTTTCATAATTTTCTTAGAACAAAGTTTTATTCCTGACCAAAAATTTCACTGAAAGATATCTGGTTGGTTGAAATAAAGTAGGGGAAATAAAACTTTTTAACAAAAATTATTAAATACTTTATAAATGCTGGATTTTGAGGTGTTTCCCACACTTCCTGATTGAAAGGAAATACCTGTATCATCTAACAAATCTGGACTTCAGAAGTTTACTAAAAGCATAATGCATTATTGAGTCTTTGTATTGCATTCCCCATCTTGCCAGTTGGCAACAATTTTACCCTATTACCAATGGAAAAGACCTTAATCCTATACTCACAATAACCCTTCACACAGGCATATTTCTTGGCACAAACCTGTGCAGAGACTTCCACGGTTACCAGCTGCTGCAGATTACCTTTGTTTTAAAAAAAAAAAAATGACTAGACCTTTAGCTCCTGCAATGATCTGTAGACTCCCAAAGCTGCATATTTCCAGCCACTTTTGAGTTGCATGCTGTAGCAAAACAGTCAGCACCTCTCAACAGATATTGCTGCAGAGAAAGATTTTAATTCAGCAGAGACTCTATATGTGAGAAGCAATGCCATTTTCCCCTAAGAACAAGAGAGCTCAATATAGCCAACCAGCCATATAACTAAAACATACTTATTTAGTGGGCATTCCTTAGGTGATAGGGCACTTTCTTTTGGGGGAGGGGGTTGGGAGGAGAAGAGAGGAATTGATACCGCACTACCAACTTTCATGCCAATTATTTTAGCAAAAGTTTCTTTAAAACCTTTCTTTTAAAACTTTCAATTTGTTCCCCAGTGATTTGGTAAAAGAAATAAGATCCCTCTTGTTGTGGGTCCCCACTTCTATCTAACATAATGTAGACTAGGAAGCTCCTTCTCTTCCTACCTAAACTACCGCATCAATAATATTTATTTGTTTCAGGAGTAAATTTTCATTAGAAATATAATTTATTAATATACAGCTCTGAACATACACTTATTCATTTCTTTAAAATTAAATATCCAGTTGAGTACTATACCACTCATTATTTTAAGTGAAGATAATACTGCTCAATAAATAGAGCACATATCAATTCCACTCCTACTCTTTGAGATTACTCAACAGTGATTACTCAGACGGTCTTCTGATAGCATTCTTCCTATGACATGTGCTGGAAGAAATCCTGGACAGTGTGAGAGGAAAAACAGCACTAGCCTCACACACCAAAGGAAGGAATTTTCCAAGACTTTAAAATGCAGCCCTAAAATGCTTTAGAAATGTTTATTAGAGTTTTAAAAAAATCTTTGAGTATAGTAATAATGAATACTAAGGTACAAATTTAGTCTAATTAAATTTCCTACTACTGAGAGTACCCACAGAATGTAGCTTATTTAAGAATATTAGCCATGTACCTTGTAGATATGGTACTTGGGTCTTGCTTCTGATAATATCTGTTCTTAAACTATGACCCAAAGAAACATTTAAATAAAATGGAAAAATTAAATTATTTTTCTAGTACAAAATACTAATCTAGCTAGCTTACAGACTTCATTGTAAAATTCTGCCTTATGATAATTCCCTAGATGATATAGAACAAGGCACACACTTCAGTGATTTTTTAACTTAGCAATGTGGACTTGGCATTATATCCTCAAATCAAAACACAAGACTGGGCTTTCAGCACACTATCAGATATGAATTCTCCCTCTGCAGCATTATCACATGCGTCATCAATTACTGCCATGCCTAAGTCTAGCATCATGCCAGCACATTAAGACAGAAGGTACTATATGCAGTGTTCACTGGACCAGAAGAACAGAAATAAGAAGGGGAGGTGGGGGAGAAAGAAACCCTAGAGAAGAAATTAAAAAAAGGCAGACCGTGCAATACAAACCAGATCATGGCTGCTTAGCTAATATGGGCCAACTGCTGTGGAAGAAAAATGTCGAACACCCCAAGTTGTGTAAATTTCTGTAAACATCTAAACATACACACAAACACACACACAACACCAACCTAATCAGGAACATAAATATATGTTGATCCTTTACTATGTTACAGTTTGAAAATAAAAGCTGAAGTTAAAATATCTGTATTCTCTAAACTGCCTTATTTTCCTGAGGAAGGAGGAGAAGCTAATGTTTCTTAAAAGGAGAGGGGATATGTCTTGACTGCTATAAAGATTAAGATTTCCTCTTTGGTCATTTTTGCTCAAGTTTACCAATAACTCACTGAAACCCTTATTAAAATATGTACACTAACCACAAATATTAAATACTGACAATTTTAGACTTTTTTACATTGAACTGTGTAATTTAAAAATAAAGGTCTTTTCAAAATGAAAATAATGTTTAAAAATCCAGATTTTTAAACAAATTAAGTCAGGAAAATAAATCCCTTGTTCTATTACTTTATATCAATATCTAAAACTAAGCCATGTAAAGAGACAGAATCAGCTTTTCACAAAAACCAGACATCTACATAAGCTACCAAATTTGTCATTTTTCACAAGCGTCTGGTAACTATATTAGTCCTTAACTATTCCTAATGGAATATCTCATACGTGATTGTGTTTCCCAAGAAAGGTGAAGCTTTTCAAGGATCAAAATACATTTTACTCCTTTATTCAATTTACAAAAATACTAAACTTTAACTTTCTATCTTTAACAGAATATCACTAAGGGCCAAAATGATATTTTTCCATCAAATGCTAAGCTGTTTCTAGATTTTTCAGACCGATTTCCCAAAACATTAAATATTAGATTACATCCCAAACTCTATTTGATTATTGTAGGGCATGCAAAAAAAAAAAAACCACTCTAAACTGTACTGTAAATTAATAAATTTAAATTCATTCACATCAAGTGTCACACGAACACTACCTAACTCTGACCCAAAATTAAGCACTGATCATCTTACCGATTCTATAGGCTTGTCAAGTGATGCCTGTTCAATTTCCAAATGTCCTTCTTCATACTGATCAAAGTGATTACCCTGAAAGAACAAGACTACAGTTATTTTTCAAAAGTAATAAATACTGAAATTATTAATAAGCTAATCAAACTGTTATTTTTAACTTTCATTCTTTTTCAGCAATCAAAACTGTGTCACAAATTCAGACTTTTCTAAATCTACAAAAATAATTTATTAGAGGAGTCTAGGCCTAGTAATATGAATTCTTCCTATACAGCAAACACTGAAATTGCTAACTAAAATACTATTAAAAGCATTTGGATTATCAACTTCTTCTCAGACTGACTATATTACGAAGACTGTAGGATCTTAAAAACAAAGATCCATGTTTAACTTTTCATAAGCAATCCTGTACTAAAGAAAATAAGTAACAGAAGAATGAAAACAAAACCTATAATACTGTCCAATGCTGGTTAACATTGCTTTTAACTAAAACTGCTAAAACATTCAACTTTAAGTGCTAACTCCCAAATTTCAAGGAATTCGAACACACAATCTCTTGACACGTTATTCTAAACACAGCTATTCCTCAAATGATCTGCCAAGAGAGATAAACAAGTCTGTGTAATGCCATATTTGACCATAATCAAGCAAGGAGTCACTGCAACCAAATAAGTCAAAACAGTTCAACTGCGGATAGGTGCAGACAACTAGGAAGTTCTCTCTAATCATGGTTTTTCTCTCATCTCCCTGCCTCATTAGAAAAGAAGAGCTCATAATTTGGCATTAAATCAGAATACCAATTTTCTGATTCCCTTTTTGTTACAGAAGCGGGCATGATGGTTTGTTGAGTCCTGAACTGACCTAATTCAAAAGACTGAAGAGCCTACATTAATTCAGTATGTGGAGTGGTAGGGCACCATTTTTCAAGGTAAAATTTTGGTTGAATAAAACTTAATGATAGAGATACAAAACATTTAATCTGCCACACTGTATCATAAACACTAGGTTACTTGTTTCTCTCATCAGACTGTAAAGTCCTTAAGAACAAAACTAAATCTTTTTTTTTTTTTAAGATTTTTATTTATTTATTTGACAGACAGAGATCACAAGTAGGCAGAGAGGCAGGCAGAGAGAGAGGAAGGGAAGAAGGCTCCCTGCTGAGCAGAGAGCCTGATGCGGGACTCAATCCCAGGACCCTGGGACCACGACCTGAGCTGAAGGCAGAGGCTCTAACCCACTGAGCCACGAAGGTGCCCCAAGAACAAAACTAAATCTTATTTATCTCTTATAACCCTAAAAATGTGGTGGCTAAACATCACAGAACAATTAGGTGCTAAAATTGTGTGGTACTGATGAAAAAAATCCTGGAATTAGACAATGGTGATGATAACAGTCACACAACACTGTTAATGTACTTAATGCCACTGAACTGTATACTTTAAAGTACTTAAAATGGTACTTTTCTATTGCATTTTACTACAACAAAATGATAAAAATAAAAATAAAATTGTGCAGGAGAATCTATCCAAAAGAAAAGAGTGACAGGAATGGGTTTTCCAAAGAAAAAAAGCAAATCCTAAAAACTGAAGAGCTGACATTCCAAGAATGAGGAAAAGCAATAATCAACAAATACTAAAAATGAAAAAAAATATAGCTATAAACCCGGAAAGGATTTATCTCCAGTACTTTGTCCGACAATCTCTTTAAAATTAACATTTCCCGGGGCGCCTGGGTGGCTCAGTGGGTTAAGCCGCTGCCTTCGGCTCAGGTCATGATCTCAGGTCCTGGGATCGAGTCCCGCATCGGGCTCTCTGCTTGGCAGGGAGCCTGCTTCCCTCTCTCTCTCTCTCTGCCTGCCTCTCTATCTACCTGTGATCTCTCTCTGTCAAATAAATAAATAAAAAATCTTTAAAATTAACATTTCCCTCTTCTTTTAACTTCTAAAACAGCATATAAAAGATTAGAAACAGTTACTACAAGGCATTAATTGCAAGGTGCTTCAAAATTCCCAAAGAGTAAACATCCAAATACTTAGATTAACTCAAAAACCTCACATTACAGAGCAATGTCCCATTAAATCTAGTAACTCTTTCACTCCACAGCTCTATAGGATTTAAAAATAAAATCTTATCCTATCAACAATAACTGGATACTATTTTGAAAGTTACTTTAGAGTAACTTAGGACAACCATGTTTTAAATCAAAAGAGAACTGCCCCCAAATTTATCACTATCAAAGATGATATAATAAAAGCACAAACACTTGCAGATATTGAGAGAACTACCAAGTAACTCCATAAAAAAAGAATATGGACATCTAAGTTCATCCTTACTGCACAAGAAATCACTCAAATTTTTCCAAACAGACAATGAATCATTAGCAAAATTCTTTCATCTGTAGACTTAAAATCATTTTAAAGATTTTATTTATTTTTTAATTAATCTCTGTACCCAATGTGGGGCTCAAACTTACAACCCTGAGATCAAGAGTTGCGTGCTCTACTGAATGAATCAGCCAGGTGCCCCAGACTTAGTCATTTAGAAAATCCTTCTGTAGATTACAAACATGTTCCAAATGAGATGCTTAACAAATTTCTAAACACAGCCAGCTAAGTTTTTTTAAACCTTAGGAACTCTTGGGTGCCTGAGTGGCTCAACGTCATGATTCGGGGGTCCAGGGATGGAGCGCCACGGCTGGCTCCCTGCTCAGCAGGGAGTCTGCTTCTCCCTCTTCCTCTGCTCCTCCCCCAACTTCTGCGTGCTCACTCTCTCTCTCTCAATAAAAAATCATTAAAAATAAATAAATAAAACAAACTAAAAAACATGCACAGACAACTTTAGAATACATCTACAAGCTGATACTAGAGATTAACTCTGAGAACTGAGTGCCTAAGAGACAAGAGATGTGAGGGAGGCCCTGTTTTTAACTCCATGTTTTTTCCTTTTGAATCTTATACTTAATACCCTAAGACTCAAATACTCTAATCAAATCACAACCATTCTGTGTTTATCTTTGAATGCTTAGTCAACACCACTTGAAATAAATTTCTGATGACATTATTTTAAAATTTTAAAGTCGTGTTGATTCAAAAATATGTAATTTTCACTTTTTGAAATATAAAAAGAAAATAAAATCATGATTTGTTAGGACATTTGAAACTTTTCCTAAAAAGCATATACATAAGACATAAAGGTCACAAGCTCAGTTAATTTTTTTTGCCAGTATTCTCAATAACTGACACCAGAGTTGCTCCTTTGCTGCTGAGAGGTTGACTATTCAAAAACAAACCAAAAAAAGGCATCTAAGAATCATCCATAACATAATCCCAACTTTAATAAATTTCAATTATGGCATGGTATAGTTGGTTAATCATCCAACTCTTGGTTTCAGCTCAGGTGGTGATCTCCAGTAGTGAGATAGAGCCACGTGTAGTCTGCTTAAGACTCTTCCTCTCCCTCCGTCCCTCCTCCCAGGCAATTGGGAGATGGGGGGCTCTCACATTCTCTCTCAAATAAATCTTATTTAAAAATAAATAAATAAAAGCAGCAGCAGGAAATGTCCAATAGGGGAAGAGTTTAATACTATTTTATTAACACAACAATCAGGGAGTTACAATAAAAACTTTAAAACTATACAGAAACAGGTTAAGTTACACAGAAGGGGAAAAAATAAAAAAGGTAGTTAACAAAAGGTAGTTAATTACAACTGTGTAAGATTCTTTATATGGACAAAAACTGAGAGGTATTCTGAAAATGTGACAGGACCTGATTTGAAGAAATACATCTAACAAACACCTGAAGTTTAATTTTTTAAAATTTAAATATAATTTTAGGGGCGCCTAGGGCTCAGTCAGTTAAGCATCTGCCTGTGGCTCTGGTCATGATCAGGATCCTGGGATTGAGCCCCACATTGAGGGGGGGTATCCCTGCTCAGCAGGGTGTCTGCTTTGCCTTCTCTCTCCCTCTGCCCCTCCCACACCACCCCCTCAATCTCTCTTTCAAGTAATTTTTTAAAAAATATGATTTTAGTGATAGAAGATGACTTTAAACAGCCTGAAAAAGAAATATTCCACAACTCACCATAACTGAATTAGTGAACTGAGATTACTTCTTAACATGAGTATCTGCTTGATTTGCCATAATAAACCAGCCAATTAGTTGCAACATTTGAAAAGTATAAAAACTGCTTGTATTTTTTAACTGTCTTAGAACTTACCCTTTTAAATATTAGGACTACAATACCAAGTCACAAACAATAAAAAGCACCTACCAAACAAAAAATACTTTCCACACAAGAGAAATTATCATTACAAGCTTCATCTTCGTAATTTAAACTGGTTATCACCAATTCTAAGTCCTATAGATATTTGCTGAATGACTTCAAACAATCATGCTACATTTCGCATCCACTGTGTACTCATTTACAAAATGAAGAACTTTAACCGGAAACTCTTTTACGTCATTTCTTGGTCTAAAATTTCACAAATTTGTAAATTTAAGCTAAATTAAATTTAGCCTCTAGAAAATGGTTAATTAAGTCATTTAAAATTTGTTAATACAAAAACATATGCCATCAATTCCTACAAAAGAAAAATATTAACCACAATGGCAATAATCCTTGGTGGAAAAGCGTAAAACATTTTTCACCTACCACCAAAATAATGTAGTCTTATTCCATGACATGTAAACCAAGTAAAAGCAAACAAATGACCTTGGTTTGGTGATGACTTTTTAGATTCAACACCAAAGGCATGAGTCATAAACAAAATAATAAGCTGAACTTTGTTAAGATTTTAAACTTCTACTCTGGAAAAGACACTGTGAAGAAAATGAGAACACAAACCACAAACTAGGAAAAAATAGTTCCAAAAGTTACATCTGATAAAAAAACTTTTCCAAAATATACAAAGAACTATTAAATATTAAAATTAAATAAGAAACAAAGAACTCAATTTAAAACTGGGCAAAGGATCTGAAATGATACCTCACCAAAGAAAAAATACAGATGACAAATCAGCATAAGAAAAGATGATCAACATCATACATCATTAAGAAATTGCAAATTAAAATGAAATACCACTACATATAAAACAAAATGGCTAAAATCCAAGACACTGGGGTGCCTGGGTGGCTCAAGTCAGTTAAGTGTCTGCCTTTGGCTTAGGTCATGACCCCAGGATCCTGGGATCAAGCCCCACGCTGGGCTCCCGGCTCAGATGGGAGTCTGCTTCTCCCTCTCCCTCTGTTCCTGCTCTCCTCTCTCAAATGAATAAATAACATCTTTAAAAAAAAAAAAAAAATTCAGTGGTTGCCTGGAACTTCAGGGAATAAGAATGGATGAATAGGTTGGGTGCAGGACATTTTTAGGGCAGTAAAACTATTCTGTATAATACTCTAATGGTGGATACATGTCATACATCTGTCAAAACCAACAGAACTACACCAACAGTAACAAACATACCACTCTGGTATGAGATATTGATGATGGGGACACTGTGTGTGAAGGGAGAACAGATATATGGGAACTCTACTTTCAGTTCCATTTTGCTGTGAATCTAATAGTGCTCTAAAAAATAAAGTCTATATGTTAAAAAAAAAAAGTAAACAACAAAAAAGAGGTCGTAATTTGAGTATACCCATGGTCAACATTTTCAAAACATTTCTTCCCCAAAATATGTCCATTTAAAAATTTTGCTACAAAACTATAAAGTTGGTAAGTGATTACTTCTAAGAAATAAAACAATGGGTGCCCGGGTGGCTCAGTCATTAAGTGTCTGCCTTTGGCTCAAGTCATGATCCTGGGCGTCCTGAGATCCAGCCCTGCATCAGGCTCCCTGCTCATCGGGGAGCCTGCTTCTCCCTCTGCTTGCTGCTCCCCTTGCTTGTGCACGCTCTCTCTCTCTAAAAAATAAATATTTTCATTTGAAAATATAAAGAAAAGAAAGAAGTAGGGCTTTCCTTCACTTTCTACTGTTATGATACATCCTGCATTTTAACAATATTCACTTTTGGGCGCCCGGGTGGCTCAGTCGGTTAAGCCTCTACCTTCGGCTCAGGTCATGATCTCAGGGTCCTGGGATCAAGGCCCGCATTGGGCTCTCTGCTCGGCGGGGAGCCTGCTTCCCCTCTCTCTCTCTCTCTCTGCCTGCCTCTCTGCCTACTCGTGATCTGTCTGTCAAATAAATGAATTTAAAAAAAAAATCTTTAAATAAATAAAAATAAAAAATAAAAAAAAGACAAAACAGCAACATATATAGGTACTTAAGACAAACTGAAATATTAAATTATACCCAAAATTAATGGCAATTACAACATTAACTAAATTTTTGCCCTTTAAAAACTTATCACAAAGAGACACAGCCAAAAAGGTTCTAAAGAGACATGATAGCTAAATGTAATGAGGTATCCTGTATGGGACCCTGGAACCAAAAAGGACATGAGGGGAGTACAAAGGATACAGATACGGACTTGAATTAATAATAATATATCAATATCCATTGGTAAAGATTATTAGTCTGTTAGTATGGTAACAAACGTGCAAACACTAATGTAAGATGTTAAGAAGGGAAACTAGGTTTCCCTTATTGGGACCTCTTACTATCTTAACATTCTTTTTGTAAATCTAAAACTGTTTCAGATTTAAAACAGAGTTTTGAGAAAGGTCGGTACCACTCCATACACACAGACATGCACAGATTCTTTCAGCTTTATAAAATACCTTCAGAAACCTTATCCTCACAAACTTAGGTAATACAGGATGTGGCAATCAGTTAAACTTAGAGGACCTTTTTTTTTTTTCCTTTTAAGAGTGACCAAGAGTGCATGTGAGCAGGGTGGAGAGGGACAGAGAGAATCTTTTTAAAGTTTTATTTATTTTACAGAGAGAGCATGCGTGTAGGGGGGAGGGCAAAGAGAGAGACAGATTCTAAAGCAGACTCCCCACTGAGCACAGAGACCCATGCAGGGCTTGATCCCAAGACCCTGAGATCTTGACCTGAGCCAAAATCAAGAGTCAGCCACTTAACTGACTGACTCGTCCAGGCACCCCAATAGAGAGAATCTTCATAAGCAGGCTCCACACTCAGCACGGAGCCCCAAGCAAGGCTCAATCTCATGACCTTGAGATCATGACCTAGCTAAAATCAAGTCAGACACATAACTGACTGAGCCACCCAGGTACCCCTTAATCATCCTTACTTCACAAATAAGAAAACTAACACAGACTGTCCCAAATTCACAAAGCCTTCTGATTCTTTGGGTCAGGGATAGGGTATATGGTAGGAATAAATGTAATTTCATTTTTGTTGAAATTTTTGTTGAAATTTTATTTATTTATTTATTTTTTAGATTTTATTTATTTATTTGACTGAGAGAGAGATCACAAGTAGGCAGAGAAGCAGGCAGAGAGAGAGGAGGAAGCAGGCTCCCCACGGAGCAGAGAGCCCGATGCGGGGCTCAATCCCAGGACCCTGAGATCATGACCTGAGCCGAAGGCAGCGGCTTAATCCACTGAGCCACCCAGGCGCCCCTATTTATTTTTTTTTTTAAAGATTTTATTTATTTATTTGACAGGCAGAGATCACAAGTAGGCAGAAAGGCAGGCAGAGAGAGAGAGAGAGAGGGAAGCAGGCTTCATGCTAAGCAGAGAGCCCGATGTGGGGCTCTATCCCAGGATCCTGAGATCATGACCTGAGCTGAAGGCAGAGGCTTTAACCCACTGACCCACCCAGGTGCCCCGAAATTTTATTTATTTATAGTTGAAACACAGTGTTACATCAACTTTAAGTTGTAACAGGTATACAATTTAGCATTGTGGGTCTTGATTCTTAGCCCCATGTTTCTACCATTGTAAACTATATAAAACTCAAAACATTAAAAAAAAAAAAGCAGTAACTATGACCATAATTCTTAAACAGTATTTCATATAGAAAAGTTAGTTAAAACCTGCTAGTTAGCACCAAAGACATGGAAAGACCAAGGAAATGTTACAGACAGAGGACACAACGAAGAAATAACTACATGTGATTAATTTAGAATCCTGGGTGGAATCCTGAAACAGAAAAAGAATATTAGTGGATAAAAGTGGTAAAATTCAAATAAGGCTTATGGTTTAGTTAATATTACTGTACCAGTGCTAGGGCGCGTGGGTAGCTCAGTAGTCTTATCCTACAAACTCTAAGAACAGTAGTAGTAGTGGTAGTGGTGCGGGTGGTGGTGATTGTGATGATAGTAGTAAGTATTTCTTATTTTTCCTCACACATACAATTTCCATCATCCTGATGAACTTAGACTTATTAAGATCATTCTTTCCAGGGGCTCCTGGCTGGCTCCTGCTTAGAACCTGCAACTCCTGATCTCGGGGTCCTAAGTCCAAGCCCCACACCGGGAGCAGAGTTTACCTTAAAAAGGGGAGGGTGCCTGGGTGGCTCAGAGGATTAAGCCTTTGCCTTCGGCTCAGGTCAGGCTCAGGTCATGATCTCAGGGACCTGGGATCCAGCCCTGCATGAGGCTCTCTGCTCAGCAGGGAGTCTACTTCCCCCTCTCTCCCCATCTGCCTCTCTGCCTACTTGTGATCTCTCTGTCAAAAAAATAAAATCTTTAAAAAAAAAAAAATTCTTTCCAAAAATAGGCAATATGGCATTTGATTATGTGCAGGCCTCAACAGGGATATTAAGAGGAGTTTGTTTTTTTTTTTTTCCTGCTTTACCCTGCTTTCAAATCTCATTTAGACCTCTCCAATCCCATTAGAATTAGGATGATCACACAATGTATCTTACAAACCAGGGCACTTTGAGAGTAGAAGGGAAGGCTACGGGTAAACATGTCATGACCAAAGGCATAAACTACAACATATGGTCGTCCTAAGGAAAATTTACAAATCCTTATTAGCATATTTTTTTTATTTTTTTTAAAGATTTTATTTATTTATTTGACAGACAGAGAGATCACGAGTAGGCAGAGAGGCAGGCAGAGAGAGAGGAGGAAGCAGGCTCCCTGCAGAGCAGAGAGCCCGATGTGGGGCTTGATCCCAGAACCCTGAGATCATGACCTGAGCCGAAGGCAGCGGCTTAATCCACTGAGCCACCCAGGCGCTCCCTATATTAGCATATTCTTAAAATTTAGTTTTAATGATGACAAACCATAAAAGACTCAATCTCAAAAAACAGACTGAGGGTTGCTGGGGGGAGTGGGGACGGGAGACGGTGGTGGGGATATGGACATTGGGGAGGGTATGTGCTATGATGAGTGCTGTGAAATATGTAAACCTGGCGAGTCACAGACCTGTACCCCTGGGGATAAAAACACTTTATATGTTTATTTAAAAAATTTTTTAAAAATTTAGTTTTAATGATGACTGCTTGAAACACTTATTCCAATGCCTAAATCAACTCTTCCTATTCATATACAATCTGCTTTCAGAACTGAAATATTATTTTTCATTTATGCTGATCAGAAATTTAAGTTCAAAGGGACCAGACTAGAAGCAATTTCACTTTTCAAAAAAAAAACTGTTTTAAAACACACACACATACATATAACACCCTACAGACTTTCTTTCAACTGCCTCTCTCAACAAAAGCTTCCACTTGTGGCAGGTCTAATTATAAATGAACAGAACCTGGGTGACCTGTATGTCATTACAATACACAGTAGCCTTAATTCCTTATAGGTCAAGGATTCTGCTTCCAAGCACAGGACAAATGTGGAAACTTCTCTCTTACAAATTTAGCTGTGATGATCATTTAAATATAAATAGAGACAAGGACTGCCCTAAATTTACCCATATAAGTGGAATCGTATTTGCTAACCAGTGCTGATTTTGGACTTTACACAATACTGTACCTGTACCCTTTCCAGTGGTTAAATATGGTAATTAATAGGGAAAATTAAAACTAGAGAAGAGGATAAATTATTGGGACAATTCTTTAAAGATCACAACCAAAAGACCATAATCTCAAATAGTAAAACACCATATTCAAGACCCTGAAGAGGTGATATTCTCCTCTATCTTCCTATGACTATTAAAGTTTAACATGGTTTCCCCCCAAAGTTAATGAAAAAACGTTACTCATAGTCATAGTCATAGTCAAAGTCATTGGATTCAAGCTCTCTGACAGTCAAATCAATTATTTAACACAAAGATTATAGAGACTAAACTTTTAAATCCTTTCTGGTTTTTCCCATTTAAACTAGGTATGAGCCAAATTTAAGTAATTTTATCATTGGTAGTATATTGTACCACTCATGCACCTGGCTCTGGCTATTAAGCTGCATATTATGGACATTCCTATCTCTCTTCTTCAAATCTCCCCAACCAAAATTTATCTTTTGTACTATATTTACCATTATTCCCTTAGAGATTGTCTAATGTCACTAAGGGGATATATTAATCACTGCCCTACCTTACAACTCAAGTAACAGACTTGTTTATAATTTGGACTTTCTAAATTCAAAACATTTAATGATGCTGATTTTACCTGCCATAGACAAAAATTGATATGTTTATCAGATAAAGCTATATAGGATAGAGTCATATTCCATCGTGAACAAAACCAGTCCTCCTCTGTCACCAAATAAATGAGAGACTTTCATCTCTGTTCCCCTCTCCCTTACTTACTTCAAATAAACTAATTCTAGTATTATCCTAAATAATTCAGAAAGAAAATGTCTCAGGAGCAAAAAACCCTATCCAAAAAGAAATGAACATTCTAGGGGATTACCGCATCATTTTATTATATACTTAAAATTTATTTCCACTTAGAAAGTGGACAGAAACATCAGTGTGGTCAACTATTCAAAAACCCCAATTCTTCGCTATTTTCGTAATCATACAGTCTGATTTACAATGACTTTCAGTATACTATTATAAAAACCAAAGATCTCTGAAGTGAGAGATACCTGAAATCAAATCACAACCATCTGCTAGCTGTATAACCTTGGGCAAATTATCAAAACTGTCTAGGCCTACGCCTGTGTCTTCAGCTGTTAAATCCAGATTATTACACTACAGCATTACTGCATAGCCTGGGTGGCTCAGAGGGTTAATAAGCACATACTTTCCACTCAGGTTATGATCCTCAGGGTCCTGGGATCAAGTCCCACAACCACTCCCTGCTCAGAAGGGAGTCTGCTTCTTCCTCTCCCTCTGCCCCTCCCTCCCAATTGTGCTCTCTCTCTCTCTCAAAAAAATAAAATATTTTTCAAAAAAATAAAGAGGTACAAAATAATAAATTATTATTTTAAAGCACTGTTGAAACCAGTCAATACCCAGAGGAAAAATTCATTTATTAAATTTACTTCTATGTAAATTACCAGGAAAGATAATTGGCTCAATTTGCAATCTCGGCAAATCATTAAGAACTTGAAAAACATTATGCTGGGTCAAGGGTATGAGGATATCACATACTAGTCTAAAAATACATGCACACCTGTTTGACATATCAAATTTTCTGAATAATTTGACTAGAAAAAGAAAGAACTGGTTTCCAATAAAAGGCCTACATTGAAAAATTAGCAACTTTAAAAACCCCATAGGAAAAATAAACCTTTTTCAGAAATGCATGAAAATATAGCAAACAATTCTTGAGGCATTCAGAAAGACAGGAAGACAACAGTTTAATTCATCTGGGGGTGCCTGAGTGGCTCAGTCAGTTAAGCTTCCAACTCCTGATTTCAGGGTTGTGAGATCAAACCCCACACTGGGCTCTGTGCTCAGTGCGGAATCTGCTTGGGATTCTCTCTCACCTTTTCCCTTTGCCCCCACCCCTCCCCCATTGCTCTCTCTCTAAATAAATAAAATCTCAAAAAAAAAAAAAAAAAAAAGAATTAATCTGAAACCCATAGTAACATATTTCTTTTACCACTGGTTGGTTATGATAGATCTTTATTCAGAGGTCTGACAAAACTTCTGCACTAGTTCACAGGTAAAAAAGTGTATGTATAACATTCCACACAAAAGGAAACACAACTAAAAGATGACTGCTGTAATTATACTTACTATATAATAATGTAAAATTATAACCAGCCACTAATACAGACCCCAAATCTGAAATATCCCTCAACTGGCTTTATAGTTTATCACAAAAAGTAATAGCCCAACCT
Source organism: Meles meles (assembly GCF_922984935.1). Classification (NCBI taxonomy): domain Eukaryota; kingdom Metazoa; phylum Chordata; class Mammalia; order Carnivora; family Mustelidae; genus Meles; species Meles meles. Next base: position 45,957,914 of record NC_060083.1, read on the forward strand.
AGATAATCCACAGTACAGCAGGAAGCTGAGTCCCCAAATCTATATATATTCTTCCCAGGCTCTACTAAGCCTCTCCTTACATACCTGGCTTTCCTTAACTGTTAATTCAAATATCTAAGCAACTTCTAGGTGCCAGACCCCGGCTGTGCTAGAAAAATGAATAAAACAAAAGACTTGGCATCCAAGGAGTTCTAAGTCCAGTATGAGGAGATAAACTATAAGGAAGTACACGGTAAGAGAGGTAAAAACACAGTGGTTAAGGGCTAACACTGGTCTGAAATACCTGAAAGCTACCTCTTCAACTGGCTAGCTATGTGGATCTGGGTAAGTTTTTCATTGTAAAATAGGGATAACAGAACCTGCCTTACTGGAAGATTACATGAAATAATGGTGCACGCAACAAAGTAATAAGCACTCTATACTGTGATCTGCTACTATTACCAGTAAAAGGGCTATTACTGAAATACGACCAAAGTGCTATGGGAGCACAATGAACTAATTCAACTTAGGAAGATGTCAGAGGTGACACCAAAACTTTTATATTGAAGACTATAAAAGCACAGTAGCAGGAATTCAAGACAGCTAAGAGCATATGCAAAACCAAGAATAATAAAAGAGCCTAGCAAGGCACCCGGGTGGCTCAATCAGTTAAGTGTTGGCCTTTGGCTCAGGTCATGATCTGTCAGGGTCTTGGGATCAAGCCCCACTCTGCTTCCCTGCTCAGTAGTGAGTCTTCTCCCTCTGTCCCTCCCCTTGCTCGTTTTCTCTCTCAAATAAGTAAAATCCTTAAAAGTTTTTAATTAAAAAAAATAATAAAAGAAATGAAAGAGCCTGGCATGTCCAGGTTAACAAAAGAAAACTAAAGGATGGCAGGACAATGAAGTGAAAAGAAAAGAGATACACCTTTTACAATGGCACCAGATGCTCCAGTCTTTTTTTTTTTTTTTTCCCAAGATTTTATTTTTGGGGCACCTGGATGGCTCAGTCATTAAGCGGCTACCTTCGGCTCTGGCCAGGGTCGGGGATCGAGCCTCACATTGGGCTCCCTGCTCAGTGGAGAGCCTGCTTCTCCCTCTCCCTCTGCTGCTAACCCTGCTTGTGTGCATGCATGCTCTCTCTCTCTCATGTCTTTGTCAAATAAATAAACGAATGAATGAAATCTTTAAAAATATAATAAAGTTATTAAAAAGAAAAAAAGATTTTATTTTTAGGGGCACCCGGATGGCTCAGTTGGTTAAGTGTCTGACTTCAGCTCAGGTTATAATCCCTAGGTCTTGGGATGGAGCCCTGCATCAGGCTCCCCGCTCAGCGGAGAGCCTGCTTCTCTCGCTCCCACTCCTCCTGCTTATGTTCCCCCTCTCATTAAAAAAAAAAAAAAAAAAAAGCTACTTGGATTAGATAAATATCTCCAAAATATCCTGGCACAGGGCCCATACCAACAAACAGTAGCTGATAGTATCATGACTAGGTATCACAGCAGTCAACTTCTGATGCTGCAAGAGTCAAGGGTGAGTTTATAGTACCTGAATTTGACAACATCCAGTAGAAGTACCAACTTCTCTCCCATCTACCTTTTTACCTACACAAATGAAAATGGATTGATTTTATCTTATTTCTTATCCTTTATGATGCCATGCTAATACATGGGCACTCAATAAAATGTTTGGGAAATGGAACTGTCTAAACCTATGCACAGTGAAAAGGCCAGCAACAAGTCATAACTAAGTAAGTTTATAACACCAAGATGTTACCAGAAAACAAAAATGATAAACATACCATTTCCTACCAGATAGTTAACTGGTAGAAAATGCTGCCATGTATTAAAGGGAAACAATGCTTTGCATACTGAAGATAATACACTCATCTCCTCAAAAAGAGGCCAATCCATACACCACAGCAAAAAGAACACTACCAAAAAAAAAAGATAAATAAAAAAATAAATCAGAAGATAAGTTCAAACCCCTGCTCTGAATTAGGCAAAGTAATTTATCTGGGCCTCAGTTTCACCATCTCTAAAATAGAGTTCCTACCTAATCTATCTACCTCACTGAGCTACTGGAAGAAATCAGACAAGAATATATCTAAGTGCACTTACTACACAATGTTACCATTCTTATATCCAGGTTAGATGATTTTACAACACCCTGATGTCTTAGTTCCCTAACTTCCTTTCTTATGATCTTGTCCTCCATGCTACTTTAGCCATTTCACTATCACGTCATTACCAATAATCTCAACCCTTCCATAATCGCTATTTCAAGCACTGAGCTCTACCAACCGTAACAGTTCATTCCCTCTAGTACCTCCAACTCCAATAATTCTTTTGTTTTTAACTGAAGTGTAATTAACAATGCTATATTAGGGGCGCCTGGGTGGCTCAGGTCATGATCTCAGGGTAGTTGGATGGAGCCCTGCACCAGGCTCTCGGCTCAGCAGGGAGCCTGCTCCCCCCTTTCTCTCTGCCTGCTGCTCTGCCTGCTTGTGATCACTCTCTGTCAAATAAATAAAATCTTTGGGGGGAAAAATGTTATATTAGTTTCAGGTGCACAGCACAATGATTCAACAAGTGTACACATTACTCAGTGCTCATTACAGTAAGAATACTCTTAATCCTTTTTATACTTCTCCTCATCCCCCACCCACCTCCCATCACTCCAACAATTCTTAAACCCCATTGATCCAACTTTTCCCTCCACCCCAAAGTCCTTACTTATCTCCCCCCCACCAAGCTTACAATCACAGTCCATTATTATAATCCCTCTCTTGCTCCCACTCACGTTAACTCTGGTTAATGGGGACTGGTTATCACAGGTTTAACTGTATATGCAGCACATCTAACAATTGTATCTGAATTAATATTCCAATAAGAAAAACTGTGTTGATGTCTGTACCCTGTTTAAACACCTTAAATATAACTAGGACAAAGGCACGTGGGTGGCTCAGTTGTTTAAGCTTCTGCCTTTGGCTCAAGTATGATCTCAGGGTCCTGGGATAAGCCCCATATCCTCTGGCTCCCGCTCAGTGAGCAATCTGCTTCTCCCTCTCCCCATGCCCCTCCCCTTGCTTGTGCTAGTGCTGTCAAATAAATAAAATCTTAAAAAAAAAATTAATTAAAAATAGCTAGGACATTCCTGCTTAGAGCAGTAAAATAAAACTTATTGTTGTAGCCTCAGCTTTCACTTTTTCTCTATGTTCAATGGCTTAATCATTGTTCAAAAAGAAAAAGAAAAACAAACAACAATTCTGCTTGTTCCACTTCTACACTTTTACCCTGGCTATTTTCTCCAACTGAATGCCTCCCTTCCTTTTCCTTGCAAAGATACATCCTATCAGGGTACCTGGGTGACTCAGTGGGTTAAGCAGCTGTCTTCAGCTCAGGTCACGATATCAGGGTCCTGGGATTAAGCCCCACATCTGGCTCCTTGCTCAGCAGGGACTCTGCTTCTCCCTCAGCCTCCCTCCCCTGCTCCTGCTCCAGAGTGCCCATGCTTGCGCACGCGCTCTCTCTCTCTCTCTCTCTAATGAATAAACAAAATCTTTAAAAAAAGATGTAGTCTTAGCTTTCAAGATCCAGCTTAAATGCTACTTTCTTCATAAAGGCATGCCCAACCATTCCACTTCAAGAGTTTTCTCATTTACTTTGAATTCTGTATTTACTGACTATGCTATTGACCTGACAATCCGCTGATTTTGAGTAGTAAATACTATTGTTACTTTTATGTCTCAATCTAGGACAAAAGCTCCTTTTCTTAGCCTCAATTTTTCTCTACACACACACACTTCTTAGTACAACTACTATTCAAATATTATTTTAACAACCTTTTTAAAAATAAGTTTAGGGGCATCTGGGTGGGCTCAGTGGGTTAAAGCCTCTGCCTTCCGCTCAGGTCATGATCCCAGGGTTCTGGGATCGAGCCCCACATCAGGCTCTCTGCTCGGCAGGGAGCCTGCTTCCTCCTCTCTCTCTGCCTGCCTGTCTACTTGTGATCTCTGTTAAATAAATTTAAAAAATTAAAAATTAAAAAAAATAAGTTTAGTACACCTGGGTGGCTTGGTTAGTTGGGCGACTGCCTTTGGCTCGGGTCATGATCCCTGGGTCCTAGGATCAAGTCTCCCATCATGCTCCCAGCTCAGCAGGGAGCCTGCTTTTCCCTCTCCCTCTGCCCCCCCCCTTGTACTCTCCCTCCCTCTCTCTCTGTGTCAAATAAATAAATAAAATCTTCTAAAAAAAAAATAAGTTTATGTACTAGAAAATATTCTGAAGGTAAATATATCCCTTGGTATCTCTTATGCAGATACCCTAAAGCAGTTATTAAGACAATTAAATTTTTAACCATTTTTGCTCCTTCTTCTATGATACCTCATAATTTTACTTATAGCTTTAGTCACAGCAATAAGGCAAATTACTGACACTACAGCATATAAATCCACAAGCATTAGCTTAAGCTTCTTGTATAGTCAAGATCTAAATTATCCAATTAATTTCTTGATTTTTGATCAGTATTATCTACAAAAGGTTGAAAAAGCAAGCTACTTCTCCCTCATCAACACTGGAAAATATTACTTGAACCGTAAGATAAAAGTACTAACTTTTCCAACAATCATTATCTAAAATATCAGTCACAAAACATGATCGATGATTTCTTCTATTATAACTAAATCTAAAGCGCTGTTTTGTATTTCAATTCCATAAAACAGAGAAATAAAATGAATTCCTCTTTGAAATCAACTGTCAGAGAAGGATGATAACAAATAATTGAAACCTAATGAGATGGGCGCCTGGGTGGCTCAGTGGGTTAAGCCACTGCCTTCAGCTCAGGTCATGATCTCAGGGTCCTGGGATCGAGTCCTGCATCGGGCTCTCTGCTCGGCAGGGAGCCTGCTTCCTCCTCTCTCTCTGCCTGCCTCTCTGCCTGCTTGTGATCTTTCTTGTCAAATAAATAAACAAAATCTTTAAAAAAAAAAAAATTGAAACCTAATGAGACCAAATTAATATTACAAAGACATCTTCTGCTTGTTTGAATGATGCACAGCTCAAGATTTATCTTACCTCGATACTATTGGTAAAAATTAAAATTAAGTTACAGGAAACTACAATTTTGGCCCTAACTTTAATTTCTTACTATCTAGGGCACTTACTGAAATATTATATGCTATTAACCTATGTACAATGCCAAAATAACTGTGGCTACTTTTTCTTCCATAAATTCCTATGTGTAATATATTAAATGCATCTATTAAATCACAAAGAAATCATTTAGTATAAGTATGACAATACAGTATATTCTTTCAGCTGCATATATTTAAATTTTTGCACTGATTAATACAATGCATTAAGCACATTCAGATAGATTTCCACAGTTAAATGGACAATTCACTTTTTATAACTGGAAAATCATTACAACATCTTCTGGTATCCACTGCAATATCAAATCAATGACTTCTTTCAGTATTTGTGGTGGTCATCTGAATTCCTTTGGTAATTATAACTATGAGTCAGCTCTCGCTTAATGCTAAATGGCGATGCTAATATGAAAAGGGATTTAATGCCAGACATACAAGCAAAAGTACCAAACTGTTTCAGGGAAGGAATGTTAATAGAATTCAAGAACTGGATGTCTACTTCAAGTTGGAACCCATTTACATTAATAAAATATTAGAAACTTATTAAGTCACAAGAAAAAAAATTATATCTCCACATGGGTTTCAAATCCATAATTCAAGATCTCATGAACTCCTAATCCTTTCCAGAAAATGATAATTTTTTTTTTTAAAGCAAACTGCACCATTCAACGTGGGGCTCAAACTCGTGACCCTGAGATCGAGTTGCATGCTGCACTAACTGAGCCAGTCAGATACCCCAGAAAATGGTCATCTTGGCCATAAGAGAACACTGTCCTTTTTTCATTTTATCATATACCTAAAGAGATGGAAATTATATGGAAATACATCTCAGCTATGAAGCAGGAGAATCAGCATGACTAATTATATATGGGTCTAAAATTTTTTAAGTCACGGGGCGCCTGCGTGGCTCAGTGGGTTAAAGCCTCTGCCTTCGGCTCAGGTCATGATTCCAGGGTCCTGGGATTGAGCCCCGCATCGGGCTCTCTGCTCAGCAGGGAGCCTGCTTCCTCCTCTCTCTCTGCCTGCCACTCTGCCTACTTGTGATTTCTGTCTGTCAAATTAAAAAAAAATATATATATATATATATATTTAAAAATTTTTAAGTCACAAATTTTAGTTCTGGTTGTATAACTTATCATAAAGATCTAAGAAAATGTGAAAAAAGAGTTTCTGTAGTACTCTAATGGGAATTGTGATACAGATAGAAAAAAAAAATGGAATGAATACAACAGGGTCACCTATTTTTCTGTAATGCTGATAGCACTAGAACAGCCCTGTAAATAATCAGCCTAATAATGAATCTGTCTAGATCTGTTTCTTCTTGGTCTCAATGCCTACTTTGAAAACAAATAAGCATACTGTCACATGAAGCCCTGTGATCGCAATTCTTGCCAACCCCACTGTCCCTCCAATGCAACTTAAGTTTTTCTCTGTGATGTTATTCCTTAACTGTCCCTTTTCCAGTACCCTTTACCTTGAATATTTACTTTAATCCTTCAAATAACCACCAGAGAACTTTCCCTTATGCTAACCTTACACGGTAACTCTTGAACACCTGAAAATATACTAACCAATAATTTTGCATGTTAATAATCATGCCAATTTATCATCAGTATTTTGAGTCGGTACAGCCTTGGTTCCAACTCTTTCCACCTATAGATATGTATGGGAAAGGGAGTAGTAATGATTTTGCATAAGTTTCAGTATCCCAAGCAAAGTGCACACTGATTTCCACAACTAGTGGCATCTCTTCCAGATGATGGGAGACCCTGGAAACAGATTAGAACACCTGCCCATGTGTCATCTCCAGCACGTCTGCATTAGAATGCCAACTTTATTGCAAGATACCACACAGAAAATATACTAACATGCTTCTGTGATCAAAGTATTTTAAAACTGTAACCTTCTCATTTAATGGTCTCAACTAAGAATTATCTGAAGGTCACATCCTGGTATCATACATGAAGTACCAGGACTCTTACATACTACATAAAGTAACACAGGACTTACTACTATTTACTATGATGATTACTTACATAGAGTATAGAAAACCCTTGGGTAATTTTATTTTTATTATGAACTTTAAGACTTTTTTTCTCTTATTTTATTACTCATTGATTATCATAACTTTTTTATTAGAAATGTAATGCAAAACATATTCAGAACAAGAATGAAAGGCTACTTTAAATCACCAGTTCTCTGCAGGAACACGAATTGAAGAACATATTTCCTCATAGCATTCAGGAGCATCACCATTAATAGCTGCACAACCACTAAATGCTGAGCAGTGTATCTTAACACCTTACAGTTGTACATCTCTGTACAAACAAAACTTTCTTTGGGAACTTGTAATTCAAAGTACTGAATACATCTATATCTTTTTTTTTTTTTTTTAGATTTTATTTATTTATTTATTTGACAGCGAGTGAGAGAGATCACAAGTAGGCAGAGAGGCAGGCAGAGAGAGAGAGAGAGGGAAGCAGGCTCCCTGCCAAGCAGAGAGCAGAGAGCCCGATGTGGGACTCGATCCCAGGACCCTGAGATCATGACCTGAGCTGAAGGCAGCGGCCTAACCCACTGAGTCACCCAGGCGCCCTGAATACATCTATATCTTAAGTTATATATACTACGTATTTTCCATTAGTTTGTGTAACATTTTAATCTGTGAGCAAATATGCCTTAATCTGGTAAATGTAGGCAGAAGTTGTGTCTCATTCAGAAATTAAGGTCAGATTCTTAAAGTAGTAGTCAGAATTTAAAACATTAAAAAAAAAATAAATACATGAGTCTAAACCGCAAAGATCCCCAAAGATAAAAAAAAATCACTTAAAAAGATCACACAAGGGACACCTGGGTGGCTCAGTCGGTTAAGCTGCTGCCTTCGACTCAGGTCATGATCCCAGGGTCCTGGGATGGTACCGAATGGGGCTCCTTGCTTGGCGGGGAGCCTGCTTCTCCCTCTACTTGCTCTGCCTGCCACTCCCTCTGCTTGTGTGCAAGCGCTCTCTCTCTCTCTGACAAAAAAATAAATAAAAAATATTTAACAACCAAAAAAAACATACAAAACAGTGTCTAAACTAACAGTTAACAGTATGTCCTCTATGACAGTGTAACTCATCACTGTCAGAAGTCTCCTTCTAAGTCCTTGGGAGAACAAGAAACCATTCTGGACAAAGGGGACACAGTAAAAACTAATTGTCTAACCTCTCTAAAAGCTCACTTATTCTTCATAATTTGTAAGTTTATCCTCCGTATTTGATGACTCAATTACAGTTATGTAAAATATGTAAGTGGCAGTAGAGATAATGGTCATGAGCATAGGTTCAAGAGTCTTAAGAGCCAGGGTGTGACTCTAGGTGCTGCCATCTACCAGCTGTATATACCTGGCCAAGTTATTTAACTCTCTGTGCCTCAGCTGCCTCATCTGAAAATGAGCATTAACAGTACCTACCTCATAGGGTTATTGCAAAGACTATGAGAAAATACACATATAGTGTGTAGAATGGTGCCTATTTATTGTTAAAATGAAATTAGTGAAAATGTTTCAATGTATGTCCTTAATAATGATTACTCTTTATATTCATAAGTGCTTCAGATGGCATGCCACCGTTAATTAAGCTCCTCACCATATTACAGAAAACACCTTTGAAACTTCAGGTGTTCCCAAATAAGTGAACCCACCTCTGACTCAATACTAAGTTCAAAATACCACAAACTCTCCAAAATTTGCAAGTGATGGTAAATTGGCAAAGAGTGAAATTTTATCATTTTTAGTTATCTTGCCAATTTAAAGCCAAAAAATGACAGTCATCTAGAACTTACTGGAGAAGATATACAGAAAAATTTCTAGTGCTGTAAGAAGATCTTTTTAAAGCAACAGGATCCATTCACTGTTCGGAAACCTACTTTGGATTTGTTTTCAAGTGTACTCAATGGTTTCACCTCATTTATCACTCAAAATCTTAAAAGGAGGCCACATTTAATTTTAATAACCCAACCTTAAAATGGTTTAGATATACTCTATACAGGAGCACATTATTACATTTTCTCTCTAATAACTTTAAATTAAAGGATATCATTAATGAAAATCAGTATTTTTTCTCTTATTAAAACATCCGGAAGAAATACTACTTTAAGTATTTTTTTTTAATTTATTTATTGTAGTTGACTATTTTAAATGGATGCTTTTTAGAAATGTTAGTACAGGGGCGTCTGGGTGGCTTAGTCAGTTAAGCATCTGCCTTTGGCTCACATCAGGATCCCAGCGTCCTGGGATCGAGCCCCACATCCGTCTCCCTCTCCTCCCTGCTTGTGCTCTCTTGCTACTTCTGTCACTATGTGTCTCTATCAAATAAATAAATAAAATCTTAAAAAAAAATAAAAAGAGGGGCGCCTGGGTGGCTCAGTGGGTTAAAGCCTCTGCCTTTGGCTCAGGTGATGATCCCAGGGTCCTGGGATCGAGCCCCGACCTGCTTCCCCTCCTTTCTCTCTTTGCCTGCCTCTCTGCCTACTTGCGATCTCTGTCAAATAAACAAATAAAATCTTAAAAAAATAATAAAATAAAAAATAAAAAGAAATAGAAATGTTAGGGGTGCCTGGGTGGCTCAGTTGTTAAGCATCTGCCTTCAGCTCAGGTCATGATCCCAGGGTCCTGGGATCCAGCCCCACCTTGGGCTCCCTGCTCAGCAGAAGTCTGCTTCTCCCTCTCCTACTCCCCTGTTTATGTTCACTCTCTCACTGTGTCTCTGTCAAATAAGTAAATAAATCTTAAAAAAAAAAAAAAAGAAAGAATAGAAATGTTAGTAAAATAATTTACGAAAGTTTTAACATCTTTTAGTTGTCTAAAAGGTTTTCATTCCCAACACCCTATTTTACCCATAATATTAGGAGATCTGAATATTAGAAAACCAACATTTTCCTAGCTGCAGGAGTTGGTTATTCCAACATACAAGCAGGAAATAAACTTAAAATACACGTACTATCTTCAAAGAACATCAGGTTTCAGATAAACCCAACTAGAGCCATCAGAAGGGAAAGTCACCTTACTTTTAAAGGTAGAGGCTTTCTCAATTTTTTCAGGTGACAGCATTCCCAATCTGCTATCCAGTTGTCAAATTCTTTCAAGGCCCTGCAAATCTGTTTAAGTCGGCTGAAATTCTGTGGTTGACAGCCATTTTCCCTCATCACTTAATTGTCCATGTTATTTATTTTCAATTTTATTAGGTCACCTTGAAATTTTCTCCTCTGAAAAGCACTTGAGGATTTTAGTTAACAGATCTCTTTAAATATTACCAATAAAAGCCCACACATCTTGTAGCCTACTCACGTCTTACCGGGCTGGCTTAAAAAAAACAAAAAAACAAAAAAAAAACTCAGGGATCAAATAGCTATATAAGAACTGCTTCAACTTCCCTGCACCTGCACTATATTCTTAAACACCTTGAGATCCTGTATTGTGCTGCAGTTAGACAGCAGGAGCATGATCACAAGGTTTTCAACAGCCCCTTGATCCCTTACTGCCGCAAAACTTCTCACAAGCGTTCCATGCACTAGACTGTTGTTTAACTGCTTTACCTGTTTATTTAACAACTCCATCATCTCAGGGAATGCAAACCCTTCAAACTGCCTTCTGAAACGTATCTAGAGTATCCCATGTTACTCGGAGGAAGATCTGCAGCGGGATAAAAACTTGAGTTCTGATGTTCATTCTCCTGACCCAAATTGCTGTTGCCAGGATATGCGGTAGTAATGCAGTGGTTTCTTTGAGACTCTGAGGATGTATTTTACCCTAGAAACAGCCAATCTCTACTAAATCCCTCTTAGTCGCCGAGATTTCTGCGATAACAATGCTCAACAGGAAGGTATTTTAAAACAACTGAAAGACGCGTTATTCTAATTTGGCCTTTATTTTCCCCTCGATAATAACCTGTCATCACAAGGACATTTTTCCATATAGCATCTGCAACTAAAGAAAGGAAAAAAGGAGCTTCTGGAGCTAGTTATCACGCGCTAAGGAAGTCCCTTATCATTACGCTTCTTAAAATCTTTCAAGGGAGGATTTGGGGCTAAGCTTACAGTGACCACAGTCCTGTAACTTACTCTTTTCCAAGCAAGATGAACGGCCTAATAACAGCAACATTTACGCCCAGGGAAATCTCAATGTTTGACCAACCAAGGAGGCGGCTGATAACTCAAGGATCCTTTTTCCATGGGAAGAAATGGAAAGCCACACAATGAAAGGGTTTTATCACACTGAGGATAGACGAAGGACGACCCGAAGAAGAGCCCTGCGAGCAAAACCCAGAGATTCGGAAGCCCTGGTCTCAGCAACACCCGCCCGAAGCCCTCCCAACCCATCCCTCTTTTCCCCCCGGGAGCCCGCCCGGCGCCTTCACAGGCCCGGCGCACCCGAGGGGAGCACCGTCCCCAGTCTGCGGCCCAACCAGGCTTCCGAAACCCGCCCGAGCAGGCCGAAGCTGCAACCCCGGCGGCCTGAGCTTAACAGGTAAGAGAATACGAGGTGAGAGGAGATGCGGCCTCGCCTCAAGCTGGGAGGCCCCTGGAGGAGGAATTGGAGGCGGGAGAAGAGCAAGCCAGTTCGTAAGCCGGAGCAGAGCTTGAAAGGAAAAGAACTAGGAGCGGGGAATGAGGACGTCCCGGCTCCGCCAGCGCCTTCCCGGATTCTCGGCGACGCCCGTGTTTACCTGAAAGTCTCGATCCTCGTTGAAGCGGGAGAAGCGGTCCGCCATTTTGCCGCCTTCACTCCTCTCAGGACGACGCTCTCCGGTTCGCTCCTTCCCTCCCGCGACACCCGCCCCCTCGCTCTCCTCCCCAATTCCCCGCCTCCTCCCACGCCCACCCGGCGCGCGCAGGCGAGGGAGGGAGAAAGCGAGAAAGCGCGTCTAGAAGAGCCCCGTCGGCGCAGGCGCCTTTCAGCCCTGGAGGCGGAACCTTCCCTTAAATCCCCTCTCCGCTCGCGGCCCAGAGCGACCCCGACGGCAGCGCGTGCGCACTCACGCCAGAGAACGGCAAGCGCTTCCGGAGAGAAAGGTCACAAGGGCGCAATATGCTTAGGTCCGGATGTTTTTCCAACTGCTGGTTTCCCCAAGTAGGCTGTATTTTCTTGCCCTCTCGTCTCCGTGTGTGTGCAGAACTCCATCCTCTGCTTTATTCATTAAATAGCAATATAATGCAGTGGTTGAAAGCGCGGATTTTGGAGCCAGACTACTTCGATTCGCAGTTTGCTCTGAGGATTAAATGGCAGACGAGACAGGAAAGACCCCTTCTCTCATGGGGCTTACGTTCCGGTGGGGGGAAGTCAGACACATAGTAAAAATAATTACATAATTTTAAATGTTGACGAGTGTTAACAAAAAATAAAACAGTACAGTTATGAGACCTCTGTAATGACCTTTGGTCTTTGAGGAAAAGCAAGGGGCAAGGCTCCCCACCCCACCAAATCCCTGCTGCTTTCAAGCAAACGGAACTTTAGACCCACACGCCCCTCAACTGCCAAGAGTTTCCATTTTTAGGATATTATTAAGAGTATTTTTCAAGAGACCGAAGTTGATCCAAATCAACTAAAGCTCTCTGACTTTCAGTTTCCTTTTATAAAATAAGGAAATTGAATTTGGTAATCTCTACTGTCACAGCCCCAACAATGACTGTGGGTTATGATTCAGACTTTTCCATCCTATGGTTTTCCTGAGGACCCCATCCAGCCCTCCAGCACCCTCAGCCAAAATACATAAAACAGGTAGGAGGGGGTATGAGGACTTCCCTGCTTTTGAAAAGAGTAGTTGACAGAAATCACAAAATGGAAAATAGCCCTTACCCTACCCTGAGAGAGTCAAGTGGAATGTAAATTTGGGGAAGGATGTGTATCTTCTATTCCATTGTTACCCTTTGCCTCACCAGACCACAGTCCAAGCAGAATACAATTGTAAGCAGTGAAAAGAACTCTGAGATGAAGAACATAGACTGTAAACATTGTAAAGAGATTGAGGGTAAATGTGGCAGATTGAATCAACATGGATACACATGACACATTTACCTCTTCTCCCTCTCTCAGCCCTACGAAGATGACAGTAAAAGGATGAGAAGGGTGAACACCTGGGTGGCTCCGTTGAGGGCCTGACTTCTGCTCAGGTCATGATCCCCCGGCCTGGGATCAAGCCCCCATCAGCCTCCCTGCCCGGCCAGGGGTCTGTTTCTCTCTCTTCTGTATTCCCCCTGCTTGTGCTCTCTGGCTCTATCTCTGGCAAATAAATAAATAAAATCTTTTAAAAATAAATAAAAATAAAATCTTAAACAAAACAAAAAATCTTGGGGGCGCGTGGGTGGCTCAGTGGGTTAAGGAATGCTGTAAATGGGAAGGTTTGGTAAAAGCTAACATTCTGGTCGGAGGCAGGCTTCTTCCAGCCTAGTGGGGAAAAACCTACACATACCAAAAATAGGACTGGAGTCTCCCCAACATACAAAGGTCACGTTCCAGCCCAGATATCCCACAGAAAAGTCCATCATTCCAGAGCCCCAACCACACGCAGCTTCCACTCAGCTTCCACTCAGCTCTTAGTATGAATGGATGCCAAAAATAACCAGACATTGGTAGAAACCTGTGAGACAGAAACACCCTGCCCCAAAACAAAGCAAAAAAAAAAAAAAAAAACAAAACAAAACAAAACAAAACAAAACCAAAAAACAAAAACAAAAAAAAACCAGCAAGTGGAATTCAGAGAAACCAGAAATAATGGAAATAATAGAAGAAGCCATCAAAAGAATTGTAATCAATATCCACAGAGATATGAGATTACCTCAGGAAATAAGGCCAACAGGAAGCATCGGACGACAAAAAAGAGAAAAGAATATCCAGAGATTAAGAAGTAACTTTTGGGGGCACCTGGATGACTGTTGTTAGCATCTGCCTTTGGCTCTGATCATGACCCCAGGGTCCTAGGATTGAGCCCCAGTTCCAGTTGCGTGCTCAGCAGGAAACCTGTTTCTCCCTCTCTCACTCCCCCTGATTGTGTCCCTTCTCTTGCCGTGTCTCCATCAAATAAATAAATAAAATCTTAAAAAAAAAAAACTTTCGAAAGTTAAAATGTCTTAAGCAGAAATGAAAAATTCAATAGAAGAGTTAGGAAATAAAATTGCAAGAAATCTCCCAAAAAAACAATGAAAAGACACCCTGGTCCAAGCCACCTTTACTTTCTCCTTAATCATGGCAAGCTCCTAAGTGTTCTGCTTCCACCCTGACCCCCTACAGTCTTCAGAGGAACTATGGTGATCCTGTTACAAGGTCAGTTAGATTACATAAGTCCTCTACTGCAACCCTCCAGTGGTTTTCCCTATCATTCACACTATAAACCATCATCACCTCACCTCTCAGACCTCATTCCTCTCTGTCCACGGTGTCCCTTCTCTCCGGGCACACTGACCTGCTATACCTTGATCCCACAGGCCTGCTCCTGCGTCAGCCTGCCCCACTTAGGGGCTATGTATATGTTGTTCTTGCTGCCTCGTTCTTTCCCAGATATTCACCCATGTGCCTTGCCCCCTCACCTTCTGGTCTTTCCTTGAATATTAATTTCTCGGTAAGATCTTCCCTGATCACACCTAAAATCATAGAGTTCAGGGGCACTTGGGTGGCTCAGTGGGTTAAGCCTCTGCCTTTGGCTCAGGTTGTGATCTTGGGCTCCTGGGATCGAGCCCCACCTCGAGCCCCACATCAGGCTCTCTGCTCAGCAGGGAGACTGCTTCCCTCCCCACTCTGCCTGCCTCTCTGCCTACTTGTGATCTCTGTCTGTCAAATAAATAAATAAAATCTTTTTTTAAAACCCCCAAATCACAGAGTTCAGTATTCTGAACTTTCTAGCTTCTTTCCCTAATTTTATTTTTCTCCTTAGTACTTACCACTTTCTAAAATGTAACATAAATTCCATGAGAACAGAGATTCTCTCAGTTCTACCCAGTTCTTTTTTTATTTTATTTTTTAAAGATTGTATTTATTTATTTGGCTGAGAGAGACAGTGAGAGAAGGAACACGAGCATGGTGGAGCTGGAGAGGGAGAAGCAGGTTCTCTGCTGAGCAGGGAGCCCCACATGGGGCTCGATCCCAGGACACCAGGATCATGACCTGAACCAAAGGCAGACACTTAACAACTGAGCCACCTAAGCTCCCCCCTATTCCCTTCCATATCCTTAACCCCTAGAATAATAAATGACACATAAGTGGCACTAAATAAGGATTTTTTGAATAGATGAGAAGAAAATGAATAGATGAGAAGAAAAATAAGAAAGAACAGATAAGAAAATAGAAGGATCAATCCAATATCTGAATAGGAGAGTTTCCAGAAAGAACGGGAGGGGGGCGGGGGAATGGAAGAAAGAGCGTATTAAAGAAATAGCATGTAAACCTTTTCTGGTTCTAAGGGCCTAACTGTCCGAACTGAGAGGGCCCAGCACAATGGATGTAAAAAGACCTTGCTGCCAGGTACAGCATTGTGAAATTTCAGGACACAGGGATAAAGAGAAGCTCTTACAGGTTTTCAAAGAAGAAAAATAAGTCACATGTGAAGGATTGGAAATTGGAATAATCCT
Source organism: Meles meles (assembly GCF_922984935.1). Classification (NCBI taxonomy): domain Eukaryota; kingdom Metazoa; phylum Chordata; class Mammalia; order Carnivora; family Mustelidae; genus Meles; species Meles meles. Next base: position 45,973,637 of record NC_060083.1, read on the forward strand.
TTTCTCCAAAACACCAGAGTAAGAGGTAAAGCCCTGAAAATTCTGAAAATTGAACCTAGAAATCTATATCCAGGGCGCCTGGGTGGCTCAGTGGGTTAAGCCGCTGCCTTCGGCTCAGGTCATGATCTCGGGGTCCTGGGATCGAGTCCCACATCGGGCTCTCTGCTCAACAGGGAGCCTGCTTCCCTATCTCTCTCTGCCTGCCTCTCTATCTACTTGTGATCTCTCTCTGTCAAATAAATAAATTAAAAAAAATACCTTTAAAAAAAAAAAGAAATCTATATCCACCCAAATTATAACTCAGCCATGAAAGAGGAAAATGACATTTAGACCTGCAAGCTCTCACAAAAGTCTATTTTCCAAAGATGCTTTCCTGGAAGCCACCCAAAAATGCTCTGCAGCAAAATGAGAGAGTAAAACAGGAAAACGGGAGACTTGAGATTCAGAAATCAGACATCCAGCCTGAGAAAGAAGTGAAGACATTTCCCAGGGTGAGCGTGTAGAGTCGTTTCAGGATGACAGCTATGCAACAGACGTAAGATCACCCAATCCAGATGAAACACAGGAGGACACAGGAGAAAAGAGGCCCCAGGAAGGTTGTTGCCAAGCCAGAAAGAAACCTGATGGAATACTAGTGCCTCTGAAAGAGACTTGTACACTTCTCCAAAGTGTTTGCAGGGGAAAAAGCAGTGACAAGAATATAAAAAACCAAGGATGGATGGCTCAGGGGTCAATCATCTGCCTTCTTCTGCTCAGGTCCTGATCTGAGGGTCCTGATCCCAGGGTCCTGGGGTCTAGCCCCCTGCTCAGAAGGGAGTCTGCCTCTCCCTCTGCACTGCCCCCACTCTCTCTCTCAATTAAATAAATAAAATCTTTTTTTTTTAAAGAATATAGAAAACCAAGTAAAGAAGGAAGGAAGGAATGGGGGGGAAGGGAGGGAAAGAAAATTTACCTCAACGGACAAAATTATAAGAGAAAATATTTTTTAAGATTCTATTTTTGCGGGCTGCCTGGGTGGCTCAGTGAGTTAAAGCCTCTGCTTTCGGCTCACGTCATGATCTCAGGGTCCTGGGATCAAACCCACCCCCCCACCCCCGCATCAGGCTCTCTGCTCAGCAGGGAGCCTGCTTCCCTTCCTCTCTCTCTGCCTGCTTCTCTGCCTACTTGTGATTGTGATCTCTGTCTGTCAAATAAATAAAATCTTTTAAAAAAAAAGATTCTATTTTTGGGGGGACACCTGGGTGGCTCAGGTGGTTAAACATCTGCCTTTGGCTCAGGTCATAATCTCCTGGTCCTGGGATTGAGCCCCACATTGGGCTCCCTGCTCAGGGAAGAGTCTGCTTCTCTCTCTCCCTCTGCCTCTCCCTACCCCTTGTTTGTATTCTCTCTCTTTAATGAATAAATAAAGCCTTTAAAAATATAAAATAAAGGGGCGCCTGGGTGGCTCAGTGGGTTGAAGCCTCTGCCTTCAGCTCAGGTCATGATCCCGGGCTCCTGGGATCGAGCCCCACATCGGGCTCTCTGCTCCGCGGGAAGCCTGCTTTCTCCTCTCTCTCTGCCTGCTTGTGATCTCTGTCTGTCAAATAAATAAATAAAATCTTTAAAAAAAAAAGAGAGAGAGACATATTAGTATGAGCATACTATTTAGAACTAAGAAATATTGGAAATAGACATAATTAAAAATAAAGAAGAAAGAGCTAGAGGTGAAAGCAGTTACCTCCAAATAATAAGGATTAGGGGTGAGATGAACTAAGGAAGGGGACTGCCATGTTTCACAAAAAGCCATGTAGAACAGTTTGACTTTTAGTCTGTGGATATCTATTACTTCAATTAAAAGCAGAAATCCAATTTGGTGACTTAAAAAAATATCCACACCAGTCAATTCTCTGTTCTTTCACTTATTGGAGGGATAAGACAACATAGAAAAGACCAAAACAATTTGGGACTCAGATTGTTCTATATTTGGCCAAGAAGAAAAGTTCTTAGATATTTTAAAAGTTGATCCCTATTTAGTAACCTTGGAGGGGGGCAGTTACTACGTATCATGCCTCTACCACGCGAACAGCTTCACATCCATGATCTCGTCTGATGCTCACAGCCACCCTCTGAAGTAGGTACTATGATTAGCTTTTTTTCTCACTTCCCAAGTGAAGAAACTGAGGCTTATATGAATTTACGCGAGGCCTAGTAAGAAGTACTAGACTCCTAGTAAGAAGTGGAGTCTGAATTCAAACAGGGTCAGCCTGAGTCAAGAGCCCCACCTCTAAACCTCCACTCCTTGACCTCAGACTAGACATTTATCCAGTGGGAACTGGTATAGGGAAAGCCCAGCACTGGGAACGTTGAAGCTGATGGCTGATGAGAGCCGGAGGAAGGCAGGGCACTGAAGACCAAGGAGGAAAGAGCTAGGGCAGGCTTAGGAGGCCCTCCTTCCCTCCAGACCTCCACAACCCCAACCTCACCCAAGGTCAGACCAAGTAACCAAATGGCTAGAGTGGGATTGATTGATGAGCTCCCACAGCCTACAAGGGTGTAGGGTCAGTAAATATGGATAGAGGGCTGTGTAGGAGTAGGAAAATACCTTTTCCTCTATCATCTTTTTTTTATATTGTTTCCTTTTCTTTTTTTTTAATTAAGATTTTTTTTTTATTTGACAGAGGGAGAGAGATCACAAGTAGGCAGAGAGGCAGGCAGAGAGAGAGGGGGAAGCAGGCTCCCTGCTGAGCAGAGAGCCCAATGTAGGGCTCGATCCCAGGACCCTGAGATCATGATCTGAGCCGAAGGGAGAGGCTTAACCCACTGAGCCACCCAGGCGCCCCTCCTCTATCTTTTCAAGTTCTCCACTAGGAACCCCTGTAATAAAAGGCAGATTAATGAGACAAAAAGCATACAGATTTATTTAAGGTGAGTTGTAAGTGGCATGGGAGCCTGCAGGAGGAAATGAAGACCCAAAGAAATTGTTAAACCTGGTACACCTGGGTGGCTCAGTCAGTTGGGCATCTGCCTTCGGCTCAGGTCATGGTCCCAGAATTCTGGGACCGAGTTCCACATCGGGCTCTCTTTTTGGCGGAGAGTCTGCTTCTCCCTCTGCCTGCCACTCCCCCTGATTGTGCTCTCTCTCTCTGACAAATATATTTTAAAAAGAAAGAAAGGAAGGGCGCCTAGGTGGCTCAGTGGGTTAAAGCCTATGCCTTCGGCTCAGGTCATGGTCTCAGGTCATGGGGCTCTCTGCTCAGTGGGGAGCCTGCTTCCTCCTCTCTCTCTCTGCCTGCCTCTCTGATTACTTGTGATCTGTCTGTCAAGTATATAAATAAAAATCTTTTAAAAAATAAAATAAAAAGAAAGAAAGGAAGGAAGAAAGAAATAGTTAAACCTGAGTGGCTTTCTGCTAGGTTTGATGAAGAGTAGAAAGCTGTAGAGAGATATGATAGGATAAAGAGTACCAGGTAAATATCGTCAACTGAGAGAAATGTAGCAAGGTCTGTTCATTTAGCTTCTTCCCAGTATCCCTCAGTCTTCAGAGATAAGGGTGTTTCTTTCCAGCAGGTTCAGAGGGCACTTCTCACGTGGCAGTTTTATGAACTGCTTCAGGGCATTGGAAAACCCTTTGTGTACCTGTCATGTTTTGAATTCCTTTAACTTGAAATATTCAATATGTCCCGGTGCCATATTTGGGGGTAGCCGTCCCGGACTCTATCCGCTGGAGCCTGCATCCTGTGGAAGGCACAAATGTGGGTTACTGGTTTATTTATTTGGTTTGGTTTGCATGGTTGGGGGAAGGTGACTTGCTTATCTGTGAAATCAGATTTTTGTTCCTTTCTCATCTGGAGGGACATTTGGGACGGTGAAACCAAGAGCTGTCTCTGTTTGGGCCCTGTGGGCCCAGTTGTGTCTCCTGAGGAGTCCTGGGTACAACTTGATGGGGAGCAAGTCTCTGGTGGCTATGTGAGGGACTGTCCCTGGGCCCCTCCTATGGCTCCCTCCCACTGCTCCTATAGGGAGAGATAAGAATAACCCAAACCTTCATCTCAAATTTGCTCTGATAATCCCACCAATACTGTCAAAGAGCTGTCACTGTATAGCTTCCACCATTTTGTGGAAGAGGACATGGAGGCTAAGGCAGGTAGAGTCACTTGGCCAAAGTCATACATGTAGTAGGTGAAGAGCTAGAACCAGAACCCCATGGCCTTCCCAAGCCTCTCTTAAACTAACAACAAGGGGCACCTGGGTGGCTCAGTGGGTTAAGCCTCTGCCTTCGGCTCAGATCATGATCCCAGGGTTCTGGGATCGAGCCCCACATTGGGCTCTCTGCTCAGTGGGGGGCCTGCTTCCCCCTCCGCCTGCCTCTCTGCCTACTTGTGATCTCTCTCTCTGTCAAATAAGTAAATAAGATCTTTTCAAAAAAACTAATAACAGGGGCACCTGGGTGGCTCAGTGGATTAAGCCGCTGCCTTCGGCTCAGGCCATGATCTCAGGGTCCTGGGATCGAGCCCCACATCGGGCTCTCTGCTCAGCAGGGAGCCTGCTTCCCCCTCTCTCTCTGCCTGCCTCTCTGCCTACTTGTGATCTCTCTCTCTGTCAAATAAATAAATAAATAAATCTTTAAAAAAAAAAAAACAAAACTAATAACAGTAGTACTTACTGCACATTTTAGTATTTACATGCAATTTATGGGTATCATTTCATTAATCTAAAAATAAACCAACTAGTTGATAACATCATTATCTTCATTGGGCAGATGAAGAGGAAAGGCTCAGAGAGGTCAAATAATTTGTTCTTGGTCACACAGCTACTAAAATTCAAATGCGATGTGTTCATCCCAGCTCACACGTAGCAAAGACAGGAGCTCAAGTGTGTCAATTGGGATGGAATTTAGGACAGTGGGAAGAAAGCAGCCTATGGTATCTGTAATCCCCAAAGGCATTCAAATGCAACTCAAATTAAAAAACAGGCGGGCCTGGCTGGCTCAGTTAGAGGAGTACATGACTCTTGATCTCAGGGTTGTGAGTTCAGACCCTACAAGAGGTAGAATTTACTTAATTAAAAAAAAAAAATGAAGAGGTGCTTGGGTGGTTCAGTCTGTTAAGCATTTGCCTTTGGCTCAGGTCATGATCCCAGAGTCTAGGGATCGAGCCCCACCTCGGGCTGCCTGCTCAGCGGGGAGTCTGCTTCTTCCTCTCCCTCTGTGTCCCACACCCCGTGCTCTCTCTCTCTCTCTCTCTCTAATAAATAAATAAAATACTTTAAAATTTTTTTAAATTTTAATCTTTAAAAAATGAATTTAAATAATTAAACAAACAAACAACCCCCGCCCTCCTGCCCGCTGCAGGACTCCTCTACACTACACCAGTTCCTGGAGGACAGTCTTCAGCCTATATATTCCTCTACTCATGAAACATTTATTGTGTGCCTAGTCTGAAGCTCTGGGTGCTGGAGATACTGAAGTGACTTGGCAGAAGGGGTCCTGCATTGAGTTTATGTTCTGGCAGTGGGGGAAAGTGGGGAGAGACACAATACACAAGTAAACAAGTGAGATCATTTCAGAGACGGCCAGGTGCAGAGAGAGGAACACCCAGTGCTGTGATACAGGGAGACGGGACTGAGAGGAGCTAGGTGAAACTACTTCAAATTCAGCCACAGTTCTGCAGAGGTGACATTTGAGCTGAGAGCCGGGTCTGATAAACTGGGGCAGACAGTTCCAGGCAGAGGCAGGGCGGAGAGCAGAAGGCTCTGTACTCAGAAAGGGCCCCACCCTTGGGTTAACACACCCGGGGGGGGGGGGGGTTAACGGTTACATCTTGACATTCTTAATGTGCTCCACATTTCATTTTCTACTGGGCCCTGTAGCCAGTCCAAGCGAGAGGGACCACAAGGAGTGGGGGAAGAGGATTTAGAGGTAAAGCCGGGACCACCCCTCCCTCCCCCCCGGGAGCCAGAGCTTACTCCACACACAAGGGAAGTCTTTCACAGATCCCATCAGGGCACCTGTCTGACTCAGTTGCTAGAGCGTGTGACTCATGTGACTCTTGATCTCAGGGTTGTGAATTCAAGCCCCAAGCTGAGTGTAGAGCTTACTTTAAAAATAAATAAATAGGGGCGCCTGGGTGGCTCAATGGGTTAAAGGCTCTGCCTTTGGCTCAGGTCATGGTCCCAGGGTTCTGGGATGGAGTCTCTCATCGGGCTCTCTGCTCCGCAGCGAGCCTGCTTCCCTTCCTCTCTCTCTGCCTGCCTCTCTGCCTACTTGTGATCTCTGTCTGTCAAATAAATAATAAATAAAATCCTAAAAAAAAAAAAAAAATGACTTCCAGGGGGTACCTGCCAGCTCAGTTGGTTGAGCAAGGGTCTATTGATCTCAGGGTCATGAGTTTGAGCCCCACCTCATCAGGTGTACAGTTTCCCTTAAAAAAAAAAAAAAAAAAAAAAGACTTCCGGGTTCCCGGTGTGAGTCACTAGGTGGAATATGGAATCATTCACTGAGATTGGGAAAGTTGTGTGGGCAGTGGACAAATTCGGGAGGGTATCAAGAGTTGCACTTTCTGAATTTTCTATTTATTTAAAGCTTTTAATTTTTAAGTCATCTCTGCACTCACCATGGAGCTTGAACCCACAGCCCTGAGATCAGGAGTCACAAACGCCACTGACTGTACCAGCCAGGTGCCCCAAGAGTTGCACTTTAGACATGCTAAGTCTGAGATGTCTCTGAGAATTTAAATGGAGAGGAAAGAAAATCAATTGTCTATATGGATATTTTAAAAGATTTTATTTATTTATTTGACAGAGAGAGAGACCACAAGTAGGCAGAGAGAGAGGGGGAAGCAGGCTCCCCGCTGAGCAGACAGCCCGATGTGGGGCTCAATCCCAGGAGCCCAAGATCACAATCTGAGCCGAAGGCAGAGGCTTAACCCACTGAGCCACCCAGGCGCCCCATCTATATGGATCTTGACTTCAGAGGAGATTCTCAAAATGGGGTCAGAATAACATAGAGTGCTTGTTAAAAATGCAAACTATGGTGCCTCACCCCAGTTCTGCCAAATCAAGAAGGAGCCTGTAAGAAGCACAGTGTTGGGAGGGCACCTGGCTGGGTCCCAGTTGGTTGGCCATCTGACTCTTGGTTTCCTCTTGATCTCAGGGTTGTGGGATCGAGCCCCGCATTTACCACCGCATTAAGCCCGATGTGGGGCTGGGAACTCAGCCCGGAGTCGGCTTAAGACTCTCTCCACCCCTCTTCCCTGCTCTGGCTTGTGTATGTGCACGCATGCTCGCGCTCTTTCTCGCAAATAAATAAATCTTAAAAAAAAAAAAAAAAAAAAAAGCACAGTATGGGTTCAGACTTTTCTTGGCGCTCATTGTCATATATAAAGTTTAAAAGGCGAAAGAGTTATTTGATCTGAAGAGAAACCAGAGTATATGTGCATATCTAAAGTTTAAGATCACTGTAACCGATTCAAAAAAATTTTTTTGAGCTGAGGACAGTTACGAGAGCGATGGAAAGGGGGAGCATTTGAAAAGGTGGTACACCACGGGCGGAAACTAAGTAGACAAGAAACACTGGACTGGAAACCGGACTTTGGTGGGTATCGAGGTAGCAGGGGACCCAGAGGGAGAGGGAACAAGGAGAGGGTTAGAAGGGAGGTTGTTTACCATATCCTGTTTTGGCCCTTGTGTAGTGCCCAGCTTGGGTCAATCACACGCCCCAGTGCCCAGTTCGCCCGGCGGACCAGGAAGTGAACAAACAGCTCCTAGAGCTGCAATGGGTATGTGTGTGCTGCCACCTACCGACCGACTTAGGTAATGCAGGCGCCTTCGAGCCTCCTGGTCCACCCCAAGATCTCAGATCCTGGGTTTCCAAGCTGGGAATCTCCCTCTCCAAGCAGCCTCCTGCTCTGAGCAGGAGGTCCGTTAGCGCCAACAGGGATTTAATGAAGCAGTTTCGGGGAGGAGTCTTAAACTGCACCCCCGAATGCCTGGTCAGAATCAGAAACTACTTCCTGAACCTGAATTCCTCCCATCCCCACTACACCCCACTGATTTGCCAGGATTTGGAGCCTCTGCTCAGGGCTATTCCTGCCTTTCCTGAGCTGATCATCTAGTGTGGGGGCCAATAAATCAACCCATACATTTACTTGATAAGTAAACAATGCAAGAGAAGTCCCAAGGTGCTGCCACCGGAGGGGAGATGATCAGTTCTAGTTCTGGGGTAGGAAGGTTCAAAAGGGTAAGAAGGAACAGCGGAGGTGGAAAGGTGGAAGTGGAGGCTGTCTTTGGAGAATGGCTCCAGTTTGGCTCAGCAGGGAAGGGAGAATATATACCAAGCAGAGGAAATGAGAAGGATGGTGGGACTTCCAATTCCAGTAAGTTATTCTAGATAGTTATTCAGACCAACCTCCCCACTGAAAGCAACTGCAAATGCTTTATAAAAAATAATAAACATCTCCTTAACAATATCGGAAATAGGGGCGCCTAGGTGGCTCAGTTAAAGCCTCTGCCTTCAGCTCAGGGCATGATCCCAGGGTCCTGGGGTCGAGTGCCACATCAGGCTCTCTGCTCGGCAGGGAGCCTGCTTCCCTTCCTCTCTCTCTGCCTGCTTCTGTGCCTACTTGTGATCTCTGTCTGCCAAATAAATAAATAAAATCTTTAAAAAATCAGAAATATATGACAACAGAGTTATAAATTAGGCCAAAGCCTAAGGGAAAATGGAATCCCAGAAAGGCACTGGAATATGGAAATGAAGTGACCCAGAATGCAGAAAAGAGGGGCAAAAAAGACAAAAGAGGTTGAGAAACATGGAGGATACACGGGAACTGTCTAACATAGCTTCATCAGAGTTCTAGGAGGAAATGACCAGAGAGTGTGGCAAGGGCGAGATTTGAAAGATAATGGTTAAGAATTTCCCAGTACTGGTGAGGCATCAGTCCACAAGTTCTGGAAGCCCAGAGAATCCCAAGCAAATTAAATAAAATAAAATTCACATGTAGGGATGCCTGGGTGGCTGAGTTGGTTAAGCATCTGCCTTCAGCTCAGGTCATAATCCCAGGGGCCTGGGTTTGAATCCCCCATCGTGCTCCCTACTCAGAGGGGATCCTGCTTCTCCCTCTGCCTGCTGCTTCCCCTGCTTGTGCACTCTCTCTCTCTGACAAATTAATTAATTAACTAATTTTAAAAAGAATCCACATATAGCTATATTACAATGAAACTTTAGAGTGACAAGTCTAGAAAGAAAATCTTTTTTTTTATTTTTTATTTTTTTTTTAAGATTTTATTTATTTATTTGACAGAGAGATCACAAGTAGGCAGAGAAGCAGGCAGAGAGAGAGGAGGAAGCAGGCTCCCTGCTGAGCAGAGAGCCCGATGTGGGCCTCGATCCCAGGACCCTGGGATCATGACCTGAGCCGAAGGCAGAGGCTTTAACCCACTGAGCCATCCAGGCACCCAAGAAAATCTTTTTTTAAAAAGATGGTATTTATTCCTTCGGCTCAGGTCATGATCCCAGGGTCCTGGGATGGAGTCTCACATTGGGCTCCTTGCTTGGCAGGGAAACTGCTTCTCTCTCCGCCTCTGCCTGCCACTCTGCCTGCTTGTGTGTACTCTCTCTCTCTCTCTCTCTCTCCCCCTCCCTCTCTGACAAATAAATAAATATAATCTTTTTAAAAAAGATTATTTAAATATTTAAATATATATTTATTATTATATTTAAATATATATTAAATATATTTAAATATAATCTTTTTTTAAAAGATTATATTTATTTATTTGAGTCAGAGAGGGAGAGAAAGAGAGCATGAGTGGTGGGGAGGGGCAGAGGGAGAGGGAGAAGGAGACTCCCTGCTGAGCAAGAAGCCTGATGTGGGGCTTGATCCCAAGACCCTGACATCATAACCTGAGCTGAAGACAGACGCTTAACCGACTGAGCCACCCAGGTGGCCCTAGAAATAAAAGAGCAGTCTTCTCATCGGCAGTAATGGAAACTAGAAGACAGTGGAATGATATCTTGAACATGATGAAAGAAAATAATTTCTGGGGGACGTTGGGTGGCTCAGTTGGTTAAAGGGTCTGCCTTCAACTCAGATCATAATCCCAGGGTCCTGGGATCAGGCCCCTCTTTGGGATCCCTTCTCAGTGAGGAGTCTGCTTCTCCCTCTGCCCCTCTACCCCCACTCGTGCTCTCTCTCACTCTCAAATGAATAAGTAAAATCTTAAAAAAAGAAAAAAAAAAAAAAAGAATTTCTGGGGTACCTGGCTGGCTCCATTGGTAGAGCATGTGACTCTTGATCTCAGGGTCATGAGTTCCAGTCCCATGTTGGCATAGAAATTACTCAAAAAATAACTTCTAAAAAAATCAAATAACTTCTGACCTAGAGTTCAAGAGCAAATTTTCAAACAAGAAAAACTAAGAGAGTTTGCCATTAGCAGAGCTTCACTCTGCTAATTCTGGAAGGAAATTCTAAAGGATGCAACTCAGACAGAAGGAAAGTGATCAGACACAGAAGGTCTGAGCTGCGAGAAGGAATGAACTCTTGTGCATGAATGTTCATAACAGCATTACTCATAATAACCAAAAAGTGAAAACAACCCAAATGCCCATAAACTGATGAATACAAAAACAAACTGTGGTCTGTCCATACAATGGAATCGGTCACAAAAAGAAATAAGTATTGAGACATGTTAGGACATGGAGGAACCTTGAAAGCATTGTATTCAGTGAAAGAAGCCAAACACAAAGGTCCACATGTTGTGTGATTCCATGTACAAGAAATGTCCAGAATAGGCAAATCCATAGACATAGGCAGAAGGTAGATTCGTGGCTGCCAGGGGCTTCCGGAAGAAAAGAATGGGGAGTGGCCGCCAAAGAGTACGGGATCTCTTTTTAAAGATTTTATTTATTTATTTGACAGAGAGAGAGATCACAAGTAGGCAGAGAGGCAGGCAGAGGGAGAGGGGGAAGCAGGCTCCCCTGCGGAGCAGAGAGCCGGATGTGGGCCTCGATCCCAGGACCCTGAAACCATGACCTGAGCTGAAGGCAGAGGCTTAACCCACTAAGCCACCCAGGCGCCCCAAGTGATTCCTTTTCATAAGGGAATGTTTTCACGTGCGTAAAGTTTACACAAATTGTCCTTTTGACATAACGTGGAAGAATCCTGGCATCATTATGGAGGCAGGTGGAAGGTAAGTAAAGGTATTGGTCAGCTTTGGACTTTGATGCACATTGTAGCTGTTAGCGTACAGGCCTGTACGTAAATGTGGGACGTCATTCGTAGCACAATCCTTAAGGAATAGAAACACAAGTGCAGGAATGACAGGAAGGCCTAGTGTGGCGCTTGGGGGATCCAGTTCAATCCCGTCACCGTAACCCCTGCTGCCTGAGATTAGGGTTATCGGAGGAAGAAGACAGAGGTTAGAAGAACCACAAGCAGGACCTTAAGGGTCGCCTGATTCACTCTACTCCTTCACACAGCACTTGCTGTCATTTATCTGGTAGGTGCTGGCTCCTCCTGGGGGCCACGGTGGGCCACAGTCTCTGCCTTCGTGAAACTGTGTGGCCAGGAAGGGAGGCCGGAGGTGTGACCCAGACCATACTGCACAGGGACCTGCGGCTCAGACTGAGAAACTCACCGTGGATGCCGAGAGCTGGGGAAAGTCCCTGAAGAGTTTCCAGGAGGGGATGACGTGATCATTCCAGCTGCGGAGCAGAATGGATTGGAAGGAGACGGGAGTGGGAACACAGAGCTGCTCCGGGATTCTCGCCTACAGACAGGGAGGCCGGAGTGTGGTGGGCAGATGGGGGAGAGAGTAAACGGAAAGGCCTGGAAGTGGGGGTGTGGGAAGGGAGGAGCCCAGGAATCTTGGGGTTCAGGCAGAGGTCCAGGGACTTGCCAGGGTCCTCGCAGAGCTGGTGGCTGAGCCAAAGCTGAGAGCGGACCAGGGTCTTTCCACCGCACGGCTGGGGACATGCCCACATCCTAGAAGAAATCCGGGCAGATGAGAACCAGACATTCTGGAACAGGGAGGCCCAGATCCGGGATCCTGAGCCTGTATGTGATGGTTAAACGTAAGAGAGTCCAGGTCCGAGGCCCAGATAAGAACCTGGGCTCAGCACCAGAGCTCACACACAGAAATGGGGTCGGCAAAGAGTAGAGCAGACGGCTGTCAGCAGAGCCACTGACCGGCCCCCCACTTCACCGCTGCCTTATCCTAGGCCTTTCCCCAACCTCCCTGAGTCTTAGCTTCTGCGGTGGACAGATTCTCAGACAGCCTCCCCCTCCTCATGTTCACACCCTGGTGGGATCCTCTTCCCTCGACTGTGGACACGACCCACGACCTGCTTCTAACTCTGTAGAATATGGCAAAGGGGAGGAGATGTCACTCACATGCTTAATCTCATCGTAGAAGACGGCCTCCGGCTCATCAACCCACTCCAGAGACACTCTTGGCTGGCTTGGTGAAGCAAATGGTCACGTTAGGTGGGACGGTGAGTGTCGTGTGTCAGCTGGGCGAGGCTGTCTGGCACACAGTCATTCCATCGCAGGCGGAGCTAGGTGGAGGTAATTTGTAGGTGTGGTTAGCATCTACAAGCCGTTGACATTAAGTAACGATTCTTCTTGGTAATGTGGGTGGGCTCATCCAGTCGATTGAAAAATCCTTAAAAATGAAACCAAAGTTTCCCTGAGAAATAAAGAAGAAATTCTGTCTCAAGACAACAGCATCAGTTCCTGTCTGAGAGTTTCCAGTGTGCCAGTCGGCCTGATGGATTTCAGACTTGCCAGCCCCCACAGTTATGGAAGCCAATTTCTTGGAATAAATATCTTTAGACACACACACATCCTACTGGTGAAATTTCTCTGGAAGACACTGACTGATACATGGGGAAAGCCCAGGTGGAAAGGAAATGCCTTCAGCCAACAGCCAGCAAGAAGCTGGACCCCGCAATCTTGTCCCCTGGAGGAAATGGGTTTTGCCAACAATCTGGTCGAATTTGGAAATAATCTCTTCTCCAGTCAAACCTCCAGATAAGAAAACAATTCAGAAGACATCTCCAACCTTGACCCAATAAGCTGCATCTGGACCTCTAGCCCATAGAAACTATGAAATAATAAATGCGTGTTGCAGGGCGCCTGGGTGGCTCAATGGGTTAAGCCTCTGCCTTTGGCTCAGGTCATGATCTCTGGGTCCTGGGATTGAGCCCCGTGTTGGGCTCTCTGCTCAGTGGGGAGTCGGCTTCTCCTCCTCTCTCTGCTCCTCCCCCTGCTTATGCTCACTCTCTCTCTGTCAAATAAATAAAATATTTTTAAAAGATTTTATTTATTTATTTGACAGAAAGAGAGATCACAAGTAGGCAGAGAAGCAGACAGAGAAGGGGGAGGGGAAGCAGTCCTCTCATGGGGCTATTCTGGGGCTTCAGAGAACTAATCCAACAGTATGCTTTTTTCTTTTTTTTTAAGATTTTATTTATTTATTTGACAGAGAGAGGGAACACAGAGGGAGTGGGAGAGGGAGAAGCAGTCTTCCTGCTGAGATGCGGGGCTCGATCCCAGGACCCTGGGATCATGACCTGAGCTTAAAGCCGACGCTTAACGACTGAGCCCCCCCAGGCGCCCCTAATCCAACAGTATGCTTCTCAGAGTGCCTACATTCAGTGCACAACAAATCAATAAATGTTAGCCCTAATTTTTCCAAAATTATTCAGCAGCAAAGAAGCAGAAACAGAAATAAGAAATGTCCAGATTCCTGAAGCACCTGGACTCACCATATCTCACATGAGTGGAAAAAGAGGGTTGATTATTTCAGAGAAGCAGGAGGTTACGTGACAGTTCCGTGCACACACCCTGGTGTCACACGGGCGCACTCCAGTCGGCTCTGCCATCTGTCACCTGTGTCCAAGAATAGCCCCTGCCCCATAGTAGGGCTAGATGAGTCTTAGCTGCAAGGTTAATAATGATATCGTTAGGGTTTTGGCATGATGATGGTTTTATTATTATTACTATCACCATTATTATATCTGTCTCTAACTCCTAGGCCTAGAAATTAATATAGTACATGTTTATACCAAGGGAACAGATAAAGAATGGATACGAACCCACGCTTCAGAGATTCAGAATTTACTCATTCTGAATAAACTTCCTACATCCTTGTCAAGAGATTCCGATTGTGTGATCTCCTCGGGGGTGTCTGGGGATCTGGAAGGACCACATCCAGCACAGAACTTGCCCGCACACAGTTCTGTTACCCCCCTCCCCTAACTTAGGCACCCTTCACTCCTGCCGCCGCCCCAGGCGCCCACGTCCGGCAGAGGGCGCTGTGGCCTCAAAATGCAGCCCGCAGCCGGTTCCCGCCTCCCTCTCCTAGAGGCCAGAAGCTCGGGAGGGAGGGTACCCGCAAGGGGGTGGGCCTGACTCCCATCAGACCATTTGTCCTAACTAGTCCCTTTCTCCAAGCACTCAGCAAACTCCCTGTCACCACTGCTGGCTGCTTTTCCTAACCTCGCCCTGCTCTTTGAAGGCTCCAGAACTCTAGACCTCCCTTCCTAGAGCCTCAGAAACTGCATTTCAGCAATGAATCATACCGGCCTTATGCTGTTCTGTTACTGTTTCCAAATTCCATGGCAGCACAGCTATAAACCTCCGTCTGGCCCTCTGAAGAGCCTTCTGCCAGCCACCCACAGCCTTCTCTTCTCCAGTCCCGTTCCAGCTTCTCCAGACAAAACTCACTCACCCCACCCAGCTCACTTCTGCTCCTATCCGCTGCAGGGGGAGGACTATTTCTTTCATTCAGTCTTTCAGCTAACAATTGTATGGGGCCAAGGTTAGCATCACGCAGAGACAAAGACAGCCAACCTTTACTGAGCACTACTGCTATGTGCCAAATGTTGTCCTAAGCACTTCACATACTCTTCACGGTACCCCCATGAGGCTCGATAGACCCATTTTACAGATGAGACAACTAAGGCACAGAGTGGTTAAGGGACATAAAGGTCATACAGTTAGTGACTGAGCTAGTATTCAAAGCCAGGCTGTCTGGCTCCAACAACTGGGCTTCTTAAACAACATGGCATCTGGACTCTCCATACAGACGCAGGGCTCTATCCCTGATCCTCAGAACCTCACTGTCCAATATGGCCACCACTAACTACGTGACTGCTGAGCACATGACTAATCAGTTACTGAGAGGCGCTGTAAGTGTAAAATACCCACTGAATTCCAAAGACTTCGTCTGAAAAAATCTATATAAAATACAGCAATAAAGGGGTGCCCTTCTAGCTCAGTTGGAAGAACGTGCAACTCTTCATCTTGGGGGTATGAGTTCGGGCCCCACGTAGGGCGTAGAGATTACTCAAAAAAAAAAAAACTTTAAATACATACATATTTATGTATATATATATAGCAATGTACACATATATAATTAATAATTCTTACATTGATTACATGTAGAAGTGATATTTTTTATATATTCAGTTAAAAAATATATCATCAAAATTAACATCACTTTTTCTTTTTTTTTTTTTAAGATTTTATTTACTTACTTGAGAAAGAGAATGGGAGAGACAGAACTTGATCCAAGAGGGGGGGTAGAGGGAGAGGGAAAAGCAGACACTCCTCGCGGAGCAGGGAGCCCAATGTGGGGGTCGATCCCAGGACCCTGGGATCATGACCTGAGCCAAAGGCAGACATTCAACCAAGTGAGCCACCCAGACGCCCCTCTTTTTACTTTTGAACACATGGTCACTAATAGAACATTCAAATGGCATAGATGCCTCACCTTCTATTTCTGGAGGACAGAGTTCTAGGAGCTCTCAGCCCAGTGAGAGAGACAGGATCTCCAGTAATTCTAAACCAAGCAAAAATGTGGTGTGTGTCCTGAGAAGTGAGACTAAGGTGGTACAGGAGCCCAGGGAAGCTTTCAGCATGGACTCAGAACTCCAGAGTTCTGCAGGATTCCACCCTGGAGAGAGAAGCAATGGGGACAGCCAATGCCAAAGCTACAAAACAGAGGGAACCCCAAGTCAACCGGGAGATGGGACATGGAGTGCTTCTGGGACGATTGGAGGGAGCCAAGGCTGGTGGGCCCTCAGACTGTGGGGTGGGAGGTAGGGGGCTCTGACTGTGGCATGGAAAGCTCTTGGCAGGTTGGAGTTCCAGGAACCCAAGGCTGGGAAGGGCCCTAGGGACTGGAGAAGTTGCCAGCTCAGGCTCCAGCAGGGGTGGGGAGGGAGAAAGGGGAAGTGGGTGGGGCAATGAGTGGCAGGTGGGCCCTCCCTCTCCTCCTCCTCCCTGCCACTCCCAGAGGGGAGTACAAGGACCAAACTCCTCAGAGGAGGTTGCTGTGAGAGGATAACTTGTGAGGAGCATTTCCTGCCTCTGGCTCACAACTGCTTCCTGCCCAGAGCTCCCAACACTTGACCCCCATTAAATTCTTTCCTCCCAGGGGAGGTGGGTGGCCAGGAAGGCCTCACCACCTCTGCAGGTCCAGGGATCCAAGCCCCTCAGCAGCCAAAGGAGGGAGGATCCCAGGTGTCCAGAGGCTGAGCCTTCACCAGCCCTTCTAAGAATCTGGACTCCAGGCCTCATGGTGAAACTTCTGGACAGGGAGTCACCCTGCCTCCCTCCCCTCGCGGAGAGGACTCAGCTTTTCTGTGTTCTAGCCTCTCTACTCCTTTGAGCCCCTCAGCTCTGGGCGGGAACTCTTTTTCATTTATGGGGCATATTTTTTTCCCAAACAGAAGTTAGGGGTTTCTAAAGGGAAAGGGGGGATGGCGGTTATGTGCAAATCCCACAGGAAATAATCCTAAGTGATTCCTTCTCTAGAACCACCTGGGGTCTCCCTCTGCAGTTTCCTCCCTGGTTGTGCGGTGAGACCAGGTTCCCAGGAAGTGAATTTTGAGAGTCCACTGGCGGTTGGTGAAAGAGGTCAGAACTTTCTTTCTTACTTCCCAAGCCTAAACCATGCCCTCCCACACTTGTGGGGGTAGTGTAATATCAATACTTAAAATGGGTAGAGGATCCCCCCAAAAAACCCCAGCTCAGCTCAGTTCAAACCTCAGGTTCTGCCTCTAAGTCACACCTGTCTTATTGCTTTCATACATCCTGGAGCCCCCTAGAAGCCCACCGTACCAGCCAGGAATCCTGGATTCCTCCAAAAATGCTGCACTGAGAGCTGAGATGAGCCCTGGGGAGACTTAGCCCCTTGACCTGACCTTGTCCCTGGATCACCAGCTGAGTCACAGTTTGGGACATCTCGCCCCATCCTCCACATACTCTTTAGAGCCGGGGCAGAATTCCCTTAGAGGGGGCGCCTGAGTGGCTCAGTGGGTTAAGCCTCTGCCTTCGGCTCAGGTCATGATCTCAGGGTCCTGGGGCTCCAGGGTCCTGGGATCGAGCCCCACATCCAGCTCTCTGCTCAGAGGGAGCCTGCTTCCCCCTCTCCCTACCTGCCTCTCTGCCTACTTGTGATCTCTGTCAAATAAACAAATAAAATATTTAAAAAAAAAAAAAAAGAATTCCCTTAGAGGATGGGATCTCCGCTTCCAGGTATGCTCAGCCTGGGTACAAGGAGAAAGGAAGGCCCTGTGGGAGCGACAGGCCTAGAGGGCAGACCCATTAGGGTAGCCCTGCAACCCAGAGCCCCTTCTGTACCTAGGGCTCCCCCTGGTGGCGACGGTAAGAGACGACCAGAGACCTGGACAGAAGAAGAAGCGGACCCTGGAGGAAACTACTAATGGGGATCATACTTTTTTCCCCTTCCCTCACTCGTACGTACCCCTACCCCACCCTCCACAGGGACCAGACGCCAAGGAGTGGATTTGTGTGAGCCTGAAAAGGGCCCTGGAGTTCTTTCTCCACTTTCATTTTTCAGGCTGTACCACATTGGCCCTGCCTGGCTGGAGTGGAATCCAGGCTCTAGGTTCCCAGACCTACCCTGAGACACCGTCAGTGAAGAGGGAGCCCACACTGCGGCGGCAAAGGTCTGGTCAGCCAGAGGAGACTCCTCCCCGCCCTCAGCACCCCGTGCCCTACACCACCAGCTCACCCTCTCCCCGTCCTAAAACCTTCTCTTCCTTCCATCTCGCCCCTCCTACGGATCCAAAACCTAAGCCACATTTGGAGAGGAGGTTGCAAGTGGAAAGAGAGGAAGGAAGGGGCAGAGAAGGGGGTCCTCCGGCCTGTGCAAGCTCTGTCCCTCCCCAAGCCGCCCAGGTTTGGCCCTTCTGGGTGCTCTAAGGAAGCCGGCTGACTAACCCAGAGCTGGGGGTGGGGCAGTGAGGAGGGGAGGGTGCAGGGAGGAGGAAGAGGGAGGAGGGGAAGGGAGCCCAGGCGTGGAGGCCGGGTTTGGGAGGTGAGGGGCTCTTCCCCCTCAGCCCCGTGGGTTGCAAAGAATTGCTAATTGCAACTAAACGAGGCCTCGGTATGGGGGAAGGGGCAGTCGCTCGGCTGTCAGGGGCTGCCGCCTCTTTGAGTGCCGGGGGAAGGCCAGGCCAGCCTGCTCTTCTCATGTAAAGCAGCTTTTTGTCTGGGGGAGCCAGGGCTGGGGCCAGGGGCTGGGGAAGGGGCCCAAGCCATTAGCAAGCTTCTTGTTCCCCAGAAAGGGAGCCGGGCGCCGGTGACTTCTCGGAGTGAGGACACCCCCTCCGCCGCCGCTGCCTCCGAGCTTTTTTATGATGGGGCTTGATGGGGTGCTGCCCAGCAGGAGGGGGGTGGGCCCGGGATCCCAGCACCCCCCTTGCGGGGCTGTGGGAAAAAACTGAGCACAAAGAAGGGGGCTGGCCCAGCCGAGTTGGGAGACAGGGCAGCTCTGATCCTGCGCTGCCCTGAGCTTGAAGTACCCCTTGCTGGAACCCCTTCCCAGAAAATGGACTCGGTAGCCACGCGGACCTTATCTGGTCAGCCCGGCCCCGGTTTCAGACTTCCTCATCCACTTTGCCAACCTTCTGAATGTTTTGTACTATGGGGAGTGGGAAAGGTCTGGAAGATCTAAGCCTGAGCCCAACCAGGGAGGAGAAGGAATCGAACCTCTGGAGAAATCCTCTAAACACAGGACCCTGGGGCCACGGTAACTTTTTAAAAAGACTGGAGAGTGCTGCCTTCTAATTTGGATGCGCAATTTTGTGAGTGTCTATAAACTTGGACAAGAGATTACATAACCTTGAGCCTCAGTTTTCTCATCTATAAAATGGGGGCAAGAGCAACCATGCACTCAAAGTTCTCACGAAGATACAGACAGGCAAAGTACCCGGCAGGGCGGGCGCTAGTTCTCAGTGTGTTCCCTTCCCTTCTGGAAACATCCATCCTTCTACAAGCACACATGTTCCAAGGATAATGAGGTCTGGGCACTTCACACTTGTATAACACTTTACAGTTTCCAGAATGCACGTGTCAGCTCTCAGACAATAACCATAAGTGGAACAGGTCTTTGCCCCCTACATTGGTGGGGTGGAGAATATTCCGAGAGGAGAAGTCAGATCCCCTGACTCTCCCCACCTCCCCACCCCCCACCTCCACCCTGGCTCCTCCCACTCACTCCTGTGAGCCCAGCTCGAAGATGGGGCAATGGAGCCCAGGGCTGGCCGGGGAGGCCAGCTTGCCTTGGTGGCCACCTTTCATCCAGGGGGGCTGCCTCCCCTTCCTTCCTGTCTTTATATTTTGGAGACCCCGCGGTATCTCCGCATCCCAGTGTGTTGCCCTTGCTGGAGCCCTGCCGGCTAGACACCCACCCAGAGGATCCTGATCCCAGAGGGCCTTCGGCCAAGGGGTTCTGGCTTTGGGCCAGGGCCTTTCTCATTGCCTGGCTCCCTCCCCACAGGCCCCTAATCCCTCTCACCCAGCAGGAAGCCCTTAAGCTGCCTTTTCAGCGGCCTTCCCCAGCCCGCTGCGGGCTCTGGGCCTTTCTATACCACCCTGGGCAGAAGCTATGTTGTACAAGCTGGAGGGAGCACCCCCGCAAAGAGGTCAAGGTGCCCACGGGAGTTTCCAGCTCTAGCAGCCTCTCCTCCTGGTCACCTCTTCGGGCTTACCCCCCTCTAGTCCACTCCCTGGGCTTCCGTGGCACAGACAGCCCTGGCTAACTTGCATCAAAGTCACAGGCTGGGTCCAGGTGGGGGTAGGGATGCTAGGGGGACAGTGGGCAGGAGGCCAGGGCCTGGGAAGTGTGGCAGGCAGGAGAGGCCCCTTTGGCTCTGTGCCTTTGGTCCTTTTGGCAGGTCCCTCCATCTTTCCTCTGATTCCAGCCTCTGCCCTCAAGCTCTCAAAGTTCATTCACAGCCTCCTCAGACTCACTACACAGCCCAGACTGAGGAGTGGAGAGCCTAGCCCCTGGAAGGCCCATGAGACCCACTCTGGCCCACCCTGGCTGAGAGGGAAGCCAAGTGAAGGGAAGAGAGCCCTGGGGGGAGAGGAGAGACTGGATTCTTTTTCTCCTCCAGCGTTATATTGGGGTGACTAGGCTGGGGATCTCAGAGCTTGGATTATGCTGGGACAGGCTTGGCTTCAAACCCCCAGTCCCTCTGGCCTTTGCAAGCCTCCTCGTCCTGATTCTGATTTTTGGTTTGGAAAATATAGTCCTTGTATGGCCTAGTCCCTACCCTGCCCTCACGACCCTTTCCTCCCCTCCTTCTCCAGGAAAAAAGTAACACTCCCCACCCACCCCCCCACCAACCTTGGCCCCCTTCTCTGTAGCTCAGACCCCAGCCCTGCCTCTCAGTCAGCCTCCCACTCCAGGAAGCCAGGCTTTGGCTGGCTTGGAGTGGTTAGAGGAGAGTTGGGGTGCCTCTGGGAGGTCTGTTTGTAGTTCAGATTCTTCTCATTCCATGCTCAGCAGGCTCTCTCTAAGGGAAGGGCCAGGGGTGGAGAGGCGGAGGGAATCCTTGGGGCACCAGCTGCGGGGAAGGGAAGCTTCCTGGAGAGAGGAGGGAAGTGTTTGCTTCTCCTCCCAATGACCCCCATCCACAAGGTAGGACCTACCTCTCCCAATTCCATCCTTGGGGTCCCCCCCACTCCAAGCTGCCTCAACATTAAAGCCCCTCCCAAAAAAGGAGACATTGAGAGGGCTTGGCTGAGGTCTGATCTCTTTCTTTGTTTCCTAAGGAGTTTCTTGCCTTCTGGGGTGCTTAACTTTCTGGAGGAGCTGGGAGGGTATCAAAAGAGGGATGCCTGGAGAGAGACTGGGTCAGTACCAGCTTCAACGAGGACTTGTCACTCTGTCCCCCAAACTGAAGTCTCCTATAGATTTTTCTTTGAACCCAGCATCAGCAGATCTGTCCCTCTATACTGCTAGACCCCAGGCCACAGAATTTCTCCCGGGTTGATCAGAGTGACCCAGCCGCGGGGGCAAAAGCATCCTGAATCCCTCAGGCCTTAGAAGTCTGACATCAGCCCCAATTTCCTGTGAAACCTCACCCTTGGCTGCTTCTACCTGATCTAAGGAGAAGAGGAAAATGAGTACTGAAGACTTGAGTGTCCGTTAACTGCTCACTGACAACTTCACCTGGTCCTCCCCACCCAGCGAGAGAGCAGATTCACATCCCTACCTTATAGATGAAGAGTCTGAGCTCCAGAGAGCTCAGAGTGACCCGTCCTGGGAAGGTAGTAATGAACTAGAGAGCAGAGATTCAAACTGCCTCTCTCTGCCCTAGCACACTGTCTCATTAGCGGGTCTGTCCCGGTGCCTGTGTTCAGGGGTCTCTCCGGGTGACCTGTGGTTGACAATCTGCTTCCACATTACAAAACAGCATGCACCACCCTAAACCTCTTCTCCCAAAGCAATTCTTCAAATCTGTTTTCTTGGTCCATCCTCACTTCAAGGGGGAAAGTAGAGATGTATTGTACCATTCTGCAGATGGAGAAACTGATACTCGGAAAAGCAAAATGATTCACTGAAGGTCGGAGAACTAGTAACTACTAAGGCCGGGACCTAAGCACTTCTGTTTCCTGGGGCCACTTCATGAGTTCCCACCATTGTATCAAATTTGTTTTTCCCTTTACGCTACAGATTGGGGACCAAAACATATTTGCAATTAAGTAGGGCTTCAAGGCGTACCTGGATGTCTTAGTGGGTTAAAGCCTCTGCCTTGGGCTCAGGTCATGATCCCAGGGTCATGGGATCGAGCCTCGCATTGGGCTCTCTGCTTGGCCGGAAGCCTGCTTCCTCCTCTCTCTCTGCCTGCCTCCCTACCTACTTGTGATATCTGTCTGTCAAATAAATAAATAAAATCTTTTAAATAAATAAATAAGGCTTCAAGAAATTGGATAATTTGGGGGTGCCTGGGTGGCTCAGTGGGTTAAGCCTCTGCCTTCTGCTCAGGTCATGATCTCAGGGTCCTGGGATCAAGCCCCGCATCAGGCTTTCCGCTCAGCAGGGAGCCTGCTTCCCCCTCTCTCTCTGCCTGCCTTTCTTCCAACTTGTGATCTCTCTGAACTAATAAATAAATAAAATCTTTAAAAACCAAGAAATTGGATAATGTGAAAACTGGAGGATGGAAACCTGGACCTTAGAAACCTAGCTTGCTTACTTCTCAGAGCTTGGCTTCTTGCCTCCCTAACTTGGGCTCCAGAGGTGGGCAAAGCCATCAGGGTAAGGGCATTAGACGGAGTGTGTAGGCAGGACGCTTGGATCTCTGGATTGCCCACGCTAGAGAGTTCTTCAGGCCCTGTCCTATTTATAGAGGGCATTGATTCACTTAACAAATGTTTACTGAGCACCTACTATATACCACCTATTAATAAGCGCTAAAGTATGCACAGAAACTAAGACACAGCCTCTGTTCTCAAGAGACTATCTTGTTGAGAGCTGGGGGCATTAGACATACCAAGTACAAAATGTCACCAGATAAGCACACACCCAAAGAAAGGAGTGTGAGGGTAATGTCAGGAAAGCACCACGGGACCAGTCTTTACAATGGTGGAAGGGCTTTTTTGGAAGGACCCAGTGAGGCAAGGACATAAAGTATGAAAATACCAAGGGTTCTGCTCTGTGTAGTTCATAAGTGAAGTTGTCGGGGATTTGGTGTAGAAACAAAGATCACTCTGGGGGCTTTACATAAATGGGTACTTAAGGTGCTAGAACTGAATCGTGCTCCCACATTCCTATGCGGAAGCCTGAACCCTCAAAGTGAATGTATTTAGAGGGGCGCCTGGGTGGCTCAGTTAAGCATCTGCCTGTCTTTGGCTCAGGTCATGATCTTAAGGTCTTGGGATCGATCCCCTCATCGGGCTCCCTGCTCAGTGGGGACTCTGCCTTTCCTCCTACCCTTCCCCACTGGCTTATGCTCTCATAAGTAGACAAATAAATAAATTTTTTTATAAATTTTTTTAAAGATTTTATTTATTTATTTGACAGACAGAGATCACAAGTAGGCAGAGAGGCAGGCTCCCTGCTGAGCAGAAAGCCCAATGCAGGGCTCGATCCCAGGACCCTGGGATCATGACCTGAGCTGAAGGCAGAGGCTTAACCCATTGAGCCACCCAGGCGCCCTGCAAATAAATAAATTATTTTAAAAAAATTGTTAGGTGGAGCAGAAGAACAGACTTTATAATGAAGACACAGAAATGAGCCTCCAGGAGGAGTTGCCGCCTTTGCCACATCAGGTAGGGGGAATCATGAGCCCAGCTTCTACTCCTGCCACAGACGCTGAACACGGGGCACACCTCGTCTCCAGGATCTCGCCTGCCAGCTGAAATAGAGCAGCGAGATCATGGCCTCATCTCCCTTCCAAGTCCCAAAGGAATGAAGGAATGCATTCTGTATCTGGACCTCTAGCTGCAAGGGAGGCTAAGCGATGAGGTTTTTGTTTGTTTGTTTGTTTTTGTTTTCGCTTTCTAACCTCTGTGGCACAGGAAGGTACCTAGAAGGAGGTGGGAATGGATGCTGGAGGCCAGTCCATCTCGTCCACCGCACTGGAAATTAACGCGGGGAAAGCAACACTGGGGTTTGAGTTTGAACAGTTGTTGAATGAGGTTGGAGTGGGGGATAGAGCAAGACTGGGTAGCTGCCAAGATGACCCATGGCTCAGAAAGCTAATTGAGTGCTCTGGAAAGCAGAGAGCTCTGGAGGGTGCATAAGAATCGCTGGAGGATTATGAATTCTGATTATTGGGAGGCCCCAGGAATCTGGTTTTTTGTTTTTTTTTTAAGATTTTATTTATTTGACAGAGATCACAAGCAGGCAGAGAGGCAGGCAGAGAGAGAGAGAGAGGAGGAAGCAGGCTCCCTGCCGAGCAGAGAGCCTGATGCGGGGCTCGATCCCAGGACCCTGAGATCATGACCTGAGCCGAAGGCAGAGGCTTTAGCCCACTGAGCCACCCAGGCGCCCCTGTTTTTTTTTTTTTTTAAGATTTTATTTATTTATTTGACAGACAGAGATCACAAGTAGGCAGGGAGGCAGGCAGAGAAAGAGGGAGAAGCAGGCTCCCCGCTGAGCAGAAAGCCCAATGTGGGACTCGATCCCAGGATCCTGGGATCATGACCTGAGCTGAAGGCAGAGGCTTTAACCCACTGAGCTGCCCAGGCGCCCCAGGAATCTGTATTTCTAATAGGCAACTCCTGCCTCAGGTCCCCTTCTTCCGTGATTCTGAGGCCTGCAGACTTCAGGCTTTCAGGAATATGGTCCTGGGGCAGGAGCTCCAATAGCGCATAGTACTGTGAGCTCTGCAAACGTTCAGTTTGTCAGGGGTACGATGAGCCAAGTTAGCCTCTTGCTCTCCTTCCTGAGAGCTGGTTCTGAAGATTGGATGCTTAAACCCTGAAAAAGGCCAGTGAGGAGGGGGTGCAGGGGAAGGGGGCCTGCTGGAACCCAGGAGTCTAGGGATTTAAGGCCCCCACCAATAGGACCAGCACCTAGGAAAACTAGGTGATCCCTCAGTGACAGGCACAAAAACTTCTTGGAACTGTGACTCACTGTGTCCTTTCTTCCAGCCCTGGCCCTGATGTTCAGGACCCTTGGGACCCTACTTTGATTACAGCGGTGAGAGAGCACCTTAAACCTTGGGGAGTTTAAGGATTTGATAGACAAGGAGCAAGGTCAAACAGAAACAGGGGTAAGGGGGCGCCTGGGTGGCTCAGTGGATTAAAGCCTCTGCCTTCGGCTCAGGTCATGATCCCCAGGACCTGGGCTCGAGCCCCGCATCGGGCTCTCTGCTCGGCAGGGACCCTGCTTCCTCCTCTCTCTCTGCCTGCTTCTCTGCCTACTTGTACTCTCTGTCTGTCAAATAAATAAATAAAATCTTTCAAAAAAAAAAAAAAAGGAAAGAAAGAAAGAAACAGGGGGCAGGAGAGGACAGGCACTGCCATCCAGAGTGACCTTGAGTCCCCATGGGAAGCCAGCGATGTCCGGAGCCCACACTGAATGACAACACAAAATAATGTCCAAACGGATTTTTTTTTTCCTTTTCTTTCTCAGTAATGTTGTTTTCCTGGTTCTTATTCCCCAGCCCCAGCCCCCCAGCCCCCAGTTCTGAGAGCAAGCCCTGGCCTTCTCCCTGCAGCACACCCCAGCCCAGCCCCACATCTCAGGGAGGTCATCACTTCAAGTCAGGGCAGGGCCAAGTCCACAGGGCTAGGCAGCCTGGGCTGAGGACCTATCCTTCTCCCCAGGGGTCCCCTTCCACACCCAGCTCCAGACTCCCAGGGTCCCCTCAAGAAACTTCTGCAGTCCTGCTTAGCCAGGATCCCCTGTGCCTGCCTCCTGGGGCTGGTTCTCCCAGGAGAAGAACAAGTTTTGGGGCTGGGGGAGGGAGTCAGACACCCACCCCCAGCCCCCAGTTATCACCACAAAGCAAAGTCCAGGGAAAGGGGGGTGGGTGGTTGTTAGAGAGCCAGGTCCTCACTAGTAAATCAAAGTTGGTTTCCCAGATGGAGCTGCAGCCGCTTTGATTTCTCAAACCGCCCCCTCCCCCTCTGCCTCCCCTCACCCCCAGCTCCATGGTTTCAATTCCTCCCTGAAAAGCAGTGGGGCCTCCTTTCAAAGCAGCCCAGCGCCTCCAACTCCCAACTACAGCTTAAGTTACAGGAAAGAGAAAGGGGAGGGGGTGAGGTGGCCCAGCCTGGAGGAAAATGAGAGAAATTCTGGGAGAAGTGAAGGGGGACAAG
This sequence comes from Meles meles, assembly GCF_922984935.1. Classification (NCBI taxonomy): domain Eukaryota; kingdom Metazoa; phylum Chordata; class Mammalia; order Carnivora; family Mustelidae; genus Meles; species Meles meles. Next base: position 45,999,703 of record NC_060083.1, read on the forward strand.
GGAGAGTGAAAAGAAAGGAAGAAGGAGGGGAAATAGAGAGCAAGTTGGGAGATGGGGTACAGATAGTAGCAGAAAGAGGTCGTCTGCGGGAGCAGGAGGGAACCCCACTGGGGAAGCAAACCTATCTGGCTCATCCTTCCCCAAGTGAGCATTCCCCCACCCCCATCAGCCCTGAGGACTCCTCCACATCTACAAGCCTATGATTCCGCTCTCCTGTTCCTCTCCTCTTGGCATTAGTTTCTAGAACTTTCCAGGAGACAAAATATCTGATTCATTCACTCCCAGAGATACTTATTCCGGGACTGAGATGGCCGGAGTCACCCCCATGAACCTCATTAACCAAACTCAACACTGATTTTTCGGCTTTGTTTTCCCCAGTCTGCTCTGAGCAGCCCACACCTTGCTCTTGCTTGGCCTAGGCCTGGGCTAATTAAAGTCCTTAATTAATAGATCATCTGTTATATCTGTTTAATCCTTTTATGGCCCATTTTGCCATCCAGAGACCTTGGGGAAGGGTGGTAGTGAGATAAAGGGCCTAACAGCTGTACTTTCTGCCAAGTCCCCCCCTCCCTCCCACTCGGTCCCCACTGCGGGGGGGCAGACTTGGAACTTGGCGGGGAGTGGGACGAGGTGCACTGAAAGGGACCTACTAGTGGATAGGGAGTGGGGGCTCTGAGAAGCCTAGACCTGATGATTCTGCGGCCCATTTCTAAGGGCTGGTTCCCTGAAAGCTGAATGGAGGACCAAGTTCGGGGAGAGGAAATTCAACATCCCACCTGAGTTAATTCCAGGGCTTAGTGGCCAGGCTGGGGAGAGAAGAGGAAAAGGAAGATTCTTGCCCAGACAGAGAGAGATACCTTGTGGGCTAGGGGAGGGGTAGCCAGGTAGTCCAGTAGATTCTCTGAAGGCTCAAACCTGTTTTCCCCATTGAGAGTATTTTCTTTCACTTAGAGAATAAAAACTGAAGATTCCAAGCATCTGACATTAAGTTCTCTTCCTTAGCCCTCCCCTCCTAAACAGATACACACCCCTTTTCCTTTAGGGTGGAGGGTGCTTCAGGAGGGAAAGAATGCTGACCCAGGATTGAGGAAAGGAAGAAAGGGTGTGTAACTTTGCTGGGGGTTGGGGGCAGGGGATGATTTCTCCAGAAGGCAGGGGTTCTAATGGGAAAGAAACAAGGAAATAAGGATGCAGGCAATTATCCAGAGTCTTTCCCCTGGCAAAATGAAAGGCCAGAGACAAGAGGATTTTTGTTTGATAAGGGGGAGCCCTGGGAAGAGCCCCTCAGGTTTCCTTAGCCAGAGCAATTTCCCTGTGCTGTCTCTGAGCAGGCTCATGGTGTTCAGGATATTGCTGCCAAGCTGTCTTTTCGCTTATCTGTAACACACAACCCTTCCGAACAAGGAGTTTCCAAGATCCAAACACACAATTCTCACAGCTCCCTTTATCTGGCCCAAAGGTAAAAATCAATAAATGTTTTCATGATCCCCTTCTACAGACGAGGGAGCTGCAGCGAGGGAAAGCAAATTGACTTGCCCAAGGTCACTCAGCAGGTGCGGGGTGGAGCCAAGCCAGTGCCAGAACATTCTGAGCCCCAGACCAGGTTTCTTTCCTCTCTACCAGCTCTTTGCTCTGTTCTGCAGGGTTGAGAGTTCTGTTCTAACAGACCATCCCGTGAAACGGAGTGCAAACTGTCATTACAATGTGCTCTCAACAATTATTCCAGATATCGGGTTTGTAACTTGAGAGATGACTGACAGCCATGCCTCGAGATTTAGAGAAGCGGCACTGTCACTGTGCACTGGGGACATCTGGGCTCCCATCCTACCGCAGAAGCCCAAGCCCAACCAGAAATGTTCCTCAGGGCTGAACAGCAGCTGCGCTCTGAAGCAGATGGCAGACGATCACCCCCCCTTAGACCCAAAGTTTCCTGAAGCTGGAGCCCAGGTCTCTATAGACTTCGTCTGCTTTGCATATCGTAGGTACTCAAAACCTTGTTGAATTAAAAACAATAGCTATTATTTTTCAAGCTTTTAGCCTAGCATCAGGTCAAGTGAGTGCCATACTCTACCTCATTGAATTGTCACAACTGAAACAAGTCGTGTTCAGCTGTTCAAGTTCAACCAACTTGAGGCTCTCAGTGTCCGGGAGAAGCAAGCCTGTGATGTTCACATGTGGGCTAGACTCTTTTCTTCTGGCCCCACCACTCCTTCTCAGTCTCCCTCCTCCTCGACCCATTGTCCTCAATGTTGGTATCTCCAAAGCTCTGATTTTCCCCCCCAATCCACCTTCCCTGGGTGATCTTAAGCACTCCCATAACAACACCCATAGCCTAAAGTTACCAGATCTGAATCCAGCCTAGAGCCCCCTCCTGGCCCCTGGCTTAGAATAGCCACCTGTTTTCTGGGCACCCTCCACTGGATGTACCATCAGCTTGGACCAGCTCGCCTGTGTTCATTAACATCCCATTCCGCATTTCCTAGCTTCGTTAATGACATCAGGGCATCTTGGTCAGAAACCTTGGTTGGCCTCCTCCCTTACTCTCTCTCTTCTCCAACTACACGGCCTCTGTTCGTTGGACGCCCTCACCATCTCTGCGCGGACTCTTGTAATCTATCCCTAACTGGTATCTCTGACTCAGCCAAGTCATGTTGCCCACGACTCCCCAAATGCACCAGCTAAATCTTGGACATGACTCTTTCCCTTCCCCACACTCCAGCATATCTCCGATGGCCGGAATCCAGATTGGGTGCACGATATCTAGGGTCCCTGCTGATTTAAAAGCTCCTCTGCCATCATTCTCCTACACAGGGCTCTAGCAGGCCCAAATTCGTGTATTCTTGGGCTTCCTGCCCACTCCATCCATTTGACCCCACCATACCCTTGCATGTGCTGTTCCCTCAGTCTGGAATGCCCATCCCCACCTTGAGATGGGGAGTTCATATTTCTATACCTAGCGCCTCACACATGGTCTACAAGGCCCTGTAGATCTGGGTTCTCTTTACCTCACTCTATTTTATTCCTCACTACAACTACACAATCTTTCACTGCCCTCCCCAACCGAGTCTGATTCCCTCTTGTATTACGCTGCCTCAGCATAGGCTTTCCCTCTATACTGCTGAATCCTGTGGCAATTTTGCATCCATTTAAGTGACTATGTGATAAGTGTGAGTGTCTCCCTCTTCCACTAGAATGTAAGCTCCCCAGGAACGGGGTCGTGTCTGATGATCAATACCTAGTTAAGTGCATAAAAGCACACAATTCTTGGGGCACCCGGGTGGCTCAGTGGGTTAAAGCTTCTGCCTTCGGCTCAGGTCATGATCCCAGGGTCCTGGGTTGGAGGCCCACATGGAGACCCGCATCGGGCTCTCTGCTCATCGGGGAGCCTGCTTCCCCCTCTCTCTCTACCTGCCTCTCTGCCTATTTGTGATCCCTCTCTCTCTCTCTGTCAAATAAATAAATAAAATCTTAAAAAAAAAAAAAAAAGAAATGGTAATAGTTACCCTTTGTATCCAAGGGTGTTTGCCGAATAAATATTTAATTCAGGTCACTTCATGTTTTGAAAGGTTCTTCATGATTGTAAAATGTATTCCTGTCATTGTAAAATTACTCTGGATGTGTAATCTCAGATTTTAAAAATCTGCAGGCTCATTGCCACTTTGCAGATGGCGAACCTAAGGTACAAAGAACTGGAATGACTACCCGAGTTAGGGATCAGGCCCAGGTTGGTGCTCAAGCTAATTAAAAAAAAAAATCAGAATTAAGTGTTGGACCTATCAAATGATATAATCTAGTGTTTAAACTAAGAGAATCTGTTCATTTCCTTTAGTTACAGATGTCCTGCCATTGAAAGGCGGGTTTGTGGCGTGGAAAGTGTGGTGGATAGACCTGAAACCTGAAGATGTAGATTCTGTTCCTGTTCACAGTCCAGATCCTCACACGAAAAGGCAAGAGTAACGGAGAAATATGGTGATTTCACCCAGGCGTGATTTCTTATTTCATGTAGAAATGCTAGATAAGGGGCACCTGGGTGGGTCAGTCCTTGAGCGCCTGCCTTCGGCTCAGGCTCAGGTCATGATCCCAGGGTCCTGCGATGGAGCCCTGCATTGGGCTCCCTGCAGAGGGAAGCCTGTTTCTCCCTCTCCCAGTCTCCCTTCTTGTATACCCTTTCTCGCTGTCTCTGTCAAATAAATAAAATCTTAAAAAAAAAGAAGAAAGAAATGCTAGATAAGTGCAAGGTTTCAGTGGAATGACTATTCTTCCGGGATACCACAAACTCTTGAAGGTCCCATCCCTCCCTACCCCCGCCCTCCCCAGCACCTACCACAGTGGTTTGAAATGAGAAGACTCAATAAAAGTCTGTCGAAGGAATGAACACTTTTCTGAGTGAATGAAAGAAGGCCTGTGACTTCTTTTTTCCACCTCCAGCTCCCCCTTTGTGGGGATGGTTGTGGAAGGGATAACTGTCACTCAAAACTGGCCCCAGGGCAGGAAAACAGGTTTGTCACGGAAGGAAATTGAAGATGCTGCATTTCTATTGGAGATTGACTCTCAATTTCCCATCAGATGGTGAGCTTCCTGAATGGAGAGTAGGAGCCTGTCTCACTCATTTTTGTTTTCCCTGCTCAGCTCAGTGGCTTGGTCCCAGCTCTAGGGACCAAGAGTGTATCCTAGCACAGGGATACACTGGGAGGGGGAGATCTGAAGGAGGAGCCCTCAGGTGTGGTTCGCCACCCCCCCCCCCCCCAGAGTACAACTCTGCTGTCCCTAGACTGTCCCTTAAACACGTGGATTTGGGGGTGAACTGGAAATGGAATGGAGAGCAAAAACCACTTCCCCCTGATTTTGAAGGAAAGTATTCTTCCTAAAGTAGTGAAAAGAAAACTTCTCTGGGATACAATAAGGACCATTTTCACGTTGTAAAGAACTTGAAAATCTGCTTATCATTCAGTTCAAGGGGCGGGAATCAAATCCTGTCCAACCTGGATCTGTTGTATTTATCTACTTAGAATTTTTTTCTTCTTCTGCCCATTCCATTCTTCTTTCTTTCTTTCAAATCTCTTTTGTTGTTTCTGTTTGGTTTGCAAAGCAATCCTTTTCTAGATCAGAGCAGGAAACACCTCCCAGGCTGGGAGGACCTATTGTACTGAGAATTAAAGGGTTTTCAAAACTCAATTTTCTTTCTTCTTTTTAAGTTATCCTCCGCGCGCAACCCCTTTCTCTTGGAAGACACGGTAGAGGTAATTGATCCATCACCCAGTATCAGGCCCTGGAGATTTACACGCAAATCCCTCCTATCCTCCCCGCCCCCAAACCCCTTCCCAAATTTAAAATCCTAGGAGGGGAAAAATAGAAGACCGTTCTAAACTAGTAGGAACTCTTCTGGCCATCCCCCACCAGGTGAGAGATGGGGGTAGGGGGTAGGTAATCCGCCACAACCCCCCAGCCTCTCCCTCGCCACACAGGCCACCTCTTTCTGGTGTGGAATCACTTAAGGTTTGGGTAAAACTCCCCTCTCTTCCAGGAGACGGTATCTGGAAGCTTTTAGGGGACGGAGGCAGAGGTGGGAAGAGAGGAGGAATATGCCCCCAACGGCCTAAGAGAGTCATCTCTTCACTCAAAACTGCCCGTCACCCCCCCCACCCCCCACCATTAACTTTCGATTAAGACCTCCCCGTTATGGCAACTAAACTTTACTTTGCATAATTAAGATTTGCCTCGGAAGAAGGGGGAGGGAGAAGCCGCCGCTCATGGCCATTCTCCTTCACCTCTCCCCCTACCACCCCCGCCCCAACCCTCCAGCTCTGGGCCTCTAAGTTCCTGAGTTTTCTCACTTTGAGGTGCCACCGAACACAAAGAACCATAATGGGCTCCTTTGTGCTCGCTACGGGGCAATTACGCCCCGGAGTCCAGGCCCCTTTAAGAGCCTCTTAAAGAGACAGGCTCTCATTTTTCAGAGGGTTATTTAAGGGTGTGTTTAAGGGGGAGGGGCGAGGCAAACTCCTAGGGGTCTACGTACTGGGTGAGGTGAAACTTTTTGTCTGCGCTCCTTGAGAAGGAGCTGAGAGAAATGTCTTTGTGAGCCGCTCGTTTTTTAAAAAAAAAGAGTGTTTCTCTCTCTTAAACATTTTTTAAAGTTGAGGTTTTTCACTTGATTTGAAAAACTGGACTGGAATAGGTGGGGTGTTAGGAGCAGGGGCGGAGGCAAGGATTTAAAGAGGCCGTACCAGCGAGAGCGCCTTAGCCCCCCAGGAGAAGAGTGATCCAGGGCCGAGTGGCTTGGGTCTGCCGCAATTCTGGGGCCTGTGTGTCTCCGGATCTCGCCGCCGCGACTCCAGAGAAATCCCGTGCTGGGCAAACAGCCTTTAATATAATAATAGCTTGTCTCTTTAAAAAGCAAAAGAGGGGGGGAAAGTTTTGTTGGCATCTGGTTTCTGATCTCATTATGTTGTGGTCGACCAATCCAGCCCTCGGGGCTGGTCCTGGGGTTTAAATCTGATTGGCCAAGAGCACATTTTGGGATGGTGCTTAGAGCTCGACGGGGCGGTTTCAAGGATCCCTTTTTTGGGGGGCTGAGAGGAGGGCGGGGCCGCCGGCGGGGGCCCCCTTGAAACCGACTAATTGGGATCGGAGAGGCCGAGGTGAGGGCTGGAGGAACGCACAAAGGAGTCGCTGGGCGGAGAAGGGAGGGGAGAGGCGAGAGGAGGAGAAAGAAGAGGAGAGAGGGCAAGCAGCGCGCGGTGTCTCGGGCGGCTCAGTCGGACCGCGGCGAGCTAGCCGGCAGGCGCGCCGCCCCCCTCCCCCGCCCGGCCTCCCCAACTCTGCGGCTGCCAGCAAACTTTGCAAAGAAGCGCGGGAGGCGGCGGCGAGGCGGCGGCGGGGAAGGCGCGCGGTCTCGGGCCTGGGGGCGGGGGCGGGGGGGCGCCCGGGAGCCGAGTGGGGGGCGGCGGCCAGCATGCGGCCCCGCAGCGCCCTGCCCCGCCTGCTCCTGCCGCTGCTGCTGCTGCCGGCCGCCGGGCCGGCCCAGTTCCACGGGGAGAAGGGCATCTCCATCCCAGACCACGGCTTCTGCCAACCCATCTCCATCCCGCTGTGCACGGACATCGCCTACAACCAGACCATCATGCCCAACCTTCTGGGCCACACGAACCAGGAGGACGCGGGCTTGGAGGTGCACCAGTTCTACCCGTTGGTGAAGGTTCAGTGCTCCCCCGAACTGCGCTTCTTCTTGTGCTCCATGTACGCGCCCGTGTGCACCGTGCTGGAGCAGGCCATCCCGCCGTGCCGCTCCATCTGCGAGCGCGCGCGCCAGGGCTGCGAGGCGCTCATGAACAAGTTCGGCTTCCAGTGGCCCGAGCGCCTGCGCTGCGAGCACTTTCCGCGCCACGGCGCCGAGCAGATCTGCGTGGGCCAGAACCACTCCGAGGACGGCACGCCGGCGCTGCTCACCACCGCGCCTCCACCGGGCCTGCAGCCGGGGGCCGGGGGCACCCCGGGCGGCCCGGGCGGCGGCGGCGGCTCTCCCCCGCGCTACGCCACGCTGGAGCACCCGTTCCACTGCCCGCGCGTCCTCAAGGTGCCGTCCTATCTCAGCTACAAGTTCCTGGGCGAGCGCGACTGCGCGGCGCCCTGCGAGCCCGCGCGGCCCGACGGCTCCATGTTCTTCTCGCAGGAGGAGACGCGCTTCGCGCGCCTCTGGATCCTCACCTGGTCGGTGCTCTGCTGCGCCTCCACCTTCTTCACCGTCACCACCTACCTGGTGGACATGCAGCGTTTCCGCTACCCGGAGCGGCCCATCATCTTTCTGTCCGGCTGCTACACTATGGTTTCGGTGGCCTACATCGCGGGCTTCGTGCTCCAGGAGCGCGTCGTGTGCAACGAGCGCTTTTCCGAGGACGGCTACCGCACGGTCGTGCAGGGCACCAAGAAGGAGGGCTGCACCATCCTCTTCATGATGCTCTACTTTTTCAGCATGGCCAGTTCCATCTGGTGGGTCATCCTGTCGCTCACTTGGTTCCTGGCGGCGGGCATGAAGTGGGGCCACGAGGCCATCGAGGCCAACTCGCAGTACTTCCACCTGGCCGCGTGGGCCGTGCCGGCGGTCAAGACCATCACGATCCTGGCCATGGGCCAGATTGACGGCGACCTGCTGAGCGGCGTGTGCTTCGTGGGCCTCAACAGCCTGGACCCGCTGCGGGGCTTCGTGCTGGCGCCGCTCTTCGTGTACCTGTTCATCGGCACGTCCTTCCTCCTGGCCGGCTTCGTGTCCCTCTTTCGCATCCGCACCATCATGAAGCACGACGGCACCAAGACCGAGAAGCTGGAGCGGCTGATGGTGCGCATCGGCGTCTTTTCGGTGCTCTACACCGTGCCCGCCACCATCGTCATCGCCTGCTACTTCTACGAGCAGGCCTTTCGAGAGCACTGGGAGCGCTCGTGGGTGAGCCAGCACTGCAAAAGCCTGGCCATCCCGTGCCCGGCGCACTACACGCCGCGCATGTCGCCCGACTTCACCGTCTACATGATCAAATACCTCATGACGCTCATCGTGGGCATCACGTCGGGCTTCTGGATCTGGTCCGGCAAGACGTTGCACTCGTGGAGAAAGTTCTACACCCGGCTCACCAACAGCCGGCACGGCGAGACCACCGTGTGAGGGGCTGCCCCAGCGGCCGCGTCCCCAGGCGGGCCTCCCTCCCCACCCCACACCCCCCACCCCCTGCACGGGGGTGGGGGGGCGCTTTGCCTCTGCGGGGGGGTGGGGGGGCCTCCTACAGACTCCTTATTTTATTTTTTTAAATAAAGAACAATCGAAACCATTTCTCTTTTAGGTTGCTTTTTAAAGAGAACTCTGTTCGACGCCCCCCGCAGGTTTGTAATTAAAACTGTAAATAGTCTGGTAAATTTAATTATATATTTTCTATTTAAAAGAAAAGCGGAAAAAAAGGGGGGGGAGCGCCAAGGGGCTCCGAGGCTGAGGAATGACAGGAGGGGGCGTCGGTGGGGGGGGTCCTCTCCTTCAGTGCCCTTTTTAAACACCATCCCCTACTTTGGTTCGAATTTTTTGGTGTTTTGGCAAGGCTGGGCCTGCTGGAAGAGGTGTTTGTGGGAGGAGGTAGAAGGGGGGGTTGGATTCAACTCCCAGAGCCAAATTTGTGAGCCTTCTCCCTGGGCCTGTGGAAGCCGTTGGGTGTTTCTGAACAAGACTTGGCTTTTTCTTGTTTTATTCCCTTTCTCTCCGCACATGTCCTCCTGTCTCTTTCACTCGATCTTTGGAGCATTCCCCAAAGAGATCGGGCTATCCCCGCGAGTGGAATGGGGGGACAGGGCGTGATGGGGTGCGGAATGGTCGCCTCCCCCCCCCCCCCCCCCCACAGGCTGGAAGATCTTTCTTCTCTTTGACTTTTTTCTTTCAGCTTGCTGCCCCAAGTGCTTGGAGTGGGCAGAAAGTGCTTTGTAGTGCTTTGTGAAATGTGTTCTGAAACAAAACCGCCCCCACCCCACCTCCGCTACTACCTTGAGTACCAATCCTGACTGTCTCCATTTTTAGGGAGAGCATTAGCTCACAAATGTTGGGGTTCTGAGATGCCCTTGTGTCTCTCCCCTTCCCCTGTACTTGGCTCGCTGCCACTTCCCAACCGAAGATCTTCTGTGGCATTCAGATAAGAAGTTTGCAGGTTGGTTTGTGTGTTACGTGTGGGTTTTTGTTATTGGGTTCCCCCCAACCCCCGCCAAAAAAAGGCAATAAAAATGGGTTGGGTTGGAGGGAGGGGACTGATGGGCTGGTGGGATTTTTAGTTTAACTTTGAGAAAAGACTTGTTTCTTTACAAACTTGTCCAGAAAGGGAAACGGGGGGGGGGGGGGGGGGGTATCTTTGCTTTGGAAGAAGGCTCTAGGCAGTCTCTTTGTGACTGTGGGGGTGGGGGTGGGTGTTTACAGGACATTCTATATCTCAAGATTGATAGAATGTTTATAACAGATGTTTCTTATCTTCCCCCTAAACCCCCCAAAATAAAAGGCAAGACTTTTCTTAAAGTATCTTTCACGCTGGTATGAGAATTGGAATTTCCAATACACATCATTTCCCTCAACTATTTGGAATATTTTAGAATTTTAACTCTAAAAGATTGATTTGAAGACCAGGGGTGGGGTGGAACCAGTATGGCACAGAACCCAATTTTTCACCATCTCCTGTTTCTTGATAATAGTGCAAATTAAAAGCTAATAATCATAATAAAGCGCATTTAATTATCTTCTAGAGATCTAGCCCTTTAATTGTATTTAACAGGGTTGTAACATTTTATTAGTTTAACCAAACCACACCCCCCCTTTCCCTCTCCCCCTACCTACTTGTTTGGGGGTTGGGGTGGAGAAGAGTTTCCCTGCCCCAGACCTTGCTTTTTTTTAGCTAAAAGATGGGGGAAAGGGTGCCTTACCACCCTTTGTTGTCAGTCTTTGGGACAAGGGAGAAAGTAAGTTAGAACCCCTACTTCGATTTGTTTGTGTGTGTTAGTTTATGTTGGGGGAGGGGACCTGGAAATGTTTGGTGGTAATTGAAGTCATATGTGGGGCTTTGTTTGGAATTGTATGAAGCCTGGGGATTTCAGCAGAGCCCCCTTCTCAAAATATGTAACCTTCCCCCAAATGATTTCTGCGGGGAAGGGGGGGGGGGTCAACGTTATAAGTTAAAACTAGCTTGTTTTCAACTGATGGTGTGTACCAAGTCCCAATATGAGATGATATCAACTATCAAAGCAGCAGGCAGGGGAGCCACTCCCCTGTAGCTCCATTTGTTGCAGAATTCTAAAGGAACCCCACAAGGCCTGGAGGAAAGAGTTAAATTACAAATTGTGAGTGCCTCTCCGGGAAAGAATGGTGAAAGCCTGGGGGTGGGGGGAGGGGTTCCAGTGGTGGAGATGGAGCCTGGTGGGGAGAGCTGGTCTCTTGAAGATTCGCAGAAGAGCCCGCCCTGCACCCGTCCTCCTGCTTCGAAGCCCCCAGGAGCCCAGCTCTGCCTGCTTTGGGTACATCTGTCAGTGGGCCCTCATGCTGATAGCAGGAGCACATGGTGGACTGCCCGCAACGATCTTTCCTTCCCTGAGCCCCGGTGAGAGGGAGGGAATTTGGGTAAAGATTGTTCTTCCTTCTTAACCCCCCCCCTCCCTGAAAGTCACCAGCCAGTGGAGGGGAAGAGGGCCCAAGAAAATGGAAAAAAATCGGTTTTATGGTGGGGTGTGTTGGGGGAGAGGATACATGATAATTGCCTCTTTGGGAAAGGACAGTTCTAGATGCCCTCCCCTTCCCCAATGTGGGGGGGGGGTGTACAAAGGGCTAATTACCTGATAGAAAGTAGTGGGGGACCTCCTGCCTGGCTGTTGTCACCGCTTTAAGGAACCAGCTCTCAGAGGAAGAGAAGTGTTAGCCCAAAGTGCAGGAAATTTTCGGAGAGCCTGAGCCTGGAACAGAGACCCAGAGGCAAACTGCCTGAGCTCTGCCACAGCTGGAGAGGGGTCTCTATGTCTTTATGATAAACACCTGGGCTTGGGGGGTCTACTTTTGCAGATTTCTGGGTAGTCCTAAAGGGGCTTAGGGAGGCTTTGGTGGATGGTCCATGGCCCAAAGGAAAGCCTTTCACCTGAGACCAGCCTTTGGTCTCACAGGGCTTCCTACCTGTTCTCCGTCCTCCCCCCAGACCACAAAGGAGCAGCTGGCTGTCTAGGTTCTAGGCTTAGGGCATTTTTTCCTCCAGACTCCTCCCTCCTCCCTTGATCAGACTTTGGCTTTTCCACCCCGCACCCCCAACTCTCCTCCTGAAAATGGTTCCATTAGTTGCAAACTCTGTCCTTTAAGAACCAGCCCCAGAAGAGGACCCTCAGGTTTTCCCCAACAAAATTCTTCTGAACATACCCAAAGAGCGAGGATCACTAGAATCTGGTGCTGGTGACTTCTGTATTCTAGGGTGTTGGAGCCCTAGATCTGGGCTGGATTCCAGAAACGGAGAGATGCTGTCCCAGTGTGCTGTGGGGCCCATGTCTGGGCAACCCGAGCCCAGATTCTGCCAACTCTAGGGCATCGTGCTTCTGGTCATCTCCCTCCCTGCTCACAGAAGCACAGTCCCGTCCTTCCCTACACTCACCTTCCTTTCCTCAAGCTGGATTTTAAACTGGGGCTACTGACCCATCTAAGAACCTGAAAAACCTTTAGAGGTTCTCCTGGGAGAAAATGGCCAGACTCCTGTGAACACACAATTTTGCATGAATTTTCGGGGGTCAATGAATTCTCTATCTGTGCCCCCTGCCCCACCGCCAAGCTAGTTTTCCAGCTCCTGGTTTAGACATTTCCTCCTCCTGAGGAGTGGGTCTCTCCACCTCTCCGATGGGCATCCTTTATAACTTCCCTGGGGGGGACTCCGAGCCACAAGTGTCTAATCACTTCTGCTATGGAAAGGGGGATCAGGAGGGAAAACCATCAGGTCTAAAAAACCAGGAACACTCCCCAACCCAGATTATTCCCTCAACCCTGCCTCTCTGAAAGGTAACAGATTATTGAGGGAATGAGTAATATTTTTGGAGTCGAGGGGAAAAAAACAGGCAAAAGACAGACACACATAGGCCAGTCATGGTTGTGAGTGCAGACCTGGGCACGAGACAGTGTCCGCTTCGAGCCTGACCTCCGAGTCCCTGTCCTCATCCGTAAAAAGGCCGCGGGAGCTTGCGTGAGGATTAGATGGCAGGGTGGGCAGGGTGCGGGTACAGAGCCAGCACATTAAAGTTCCGTATGTTGTGGCCCTCTTCCCATTACTTAGGTTAATTCCTAAAAGAATCTGCATCAAAGGACATACATTTCTTCAGGGCTTTTTACCCTATTGTTGCTGGTGGTTTTAACAAAATAGAGTGATTTCCTGTGCTCCCGGGTTTTGCACCTGACTCTGGGTGCCAGCTCACAGTCCAGAGGCTCTTGGGGGTGGTTGGGCCGTGTTTTTCTCTCCCTCTCTCCTGATTAGGACAGAAATGTCTTACCCGCCTGAGTGAGCAGGGCACACACGCGGGCGGGCTCTCTCTCCAGCCAGCTTTGAAGCCGGCTAATTAGGGCTAGGGCTGTCACAGCTGGCTTCCCCTGCACCTCCCCTCCACCCCTCCGCCCTCCTGCTCAGTCCCTAGTCCCAGCCTCACAGCCTGCGAGCCCCTCCTTACTTGCCTTGCCTTGCCCTCCACAGGCCGGGCGGCTTGTGGCCCTTCCAAACTGCCTGATCAGGGCTGGGATCTGATGCCTAGAGAAAGGACAAGACGGGACTTGGGACGTGGAATAAACCCAGGAACAACTGATTGGGTTCAGAGAGGACTGCCTATGGCCCAGGACCCTCCTGATTCCTAATGAAGCCTGGAGAGGAGCCGGCCTGGGCTGCGGGCTGAGCCCTGGGCCCTTTGTTTGAGAGCCAAGCTTTCTGAAGGCTCCAGCCTCCCAACCTGGCCCTTATAATTAGCCCCAATCAGAGTGTTTATGTAGGGGCCTCCTGCGGAACTCAGAGCCCCGAGATTTCATTCCAAACCTGGAGGAGGAGGGGCAGGAAAGGGATTTGTGTGGGGACAGGAGAAAAAGGAGGATGGGGTTAGCTAGTGTGGAGAAGGAGGCCTGGGGGGAGGGGAGGGGAGGAGGTCTTGGAGCTGGGAGGACCACCACCCTCCCCATTTGGAGCTGGGGTCAGGACCCCTCCCAGGGTAGCAGGCGCCCTGCCATCCTGACCCGGGCTGGGCCTGCACGCCTTCTGGGCAGGCTCTGTGGGTGGGTGGGCTTGTGCCAATCGGAAATGGTTTGGATATAATTAACCCAGCTAATCACCAGCCTCAGCCCGCTGGGAGGGGAGGGCACAGCCCAGCGCCCCAGCTCCCCCAGGAAGCTCCGGTCTCCTGTTCTTCCTCCGATGGGGGGCCAGGGTGTGCCAAGCCCTGCAGCTGCTGAGGGTGGTGGAGTCAGAGGGCGGGCAGGGAAGGGACGGAGGAAGGGAGGGCGCCTGATTCTCCTCTCTGGCCTCACCCTCAAGGGGGAATGCGACAGCAGGGAGTGGGCCTAGAGTGGCCACGCTGTGAGGGTGGGGGCAGGGCACAACAGCAGGAATTGTGGGTGGGAGAGACAGAGGGAGGGGGAGAGGATTCCCAGCCACTGCTTCCAGGTGGCACTGGGTGTGTCCCTAACCCCTACTGCCTTTCCCTCTGGGTCTAGGCCTCCCAGGGAACTCTGTGGGGTGGGACCTGGCTTGAAGGGAATTCTGCCTACTGGGTTGAATGTCTTTTGGTCATAGTCTTGCAAGGCCTCCAAAGAGTGTCCCAACCCCCTCCCTCCCTCAACATGTAAGGCTTTCCAAGGTCTGGATCTGGCTTCTCACTTTCCAGTCTCACTTCCCACTCTCCATCCCTATACTCCTTTGTGCCATTCTCCAGATCTCTGATGTTCTCAGACCCACCAGGCTCCGTGACTTCGCATGTACTGTTCCCTGTGGCTCAAATGTCCTTCCCTTTCTTTAGCCTAGATATTAACTCTTATTGCCTCAGAATGTGCCTGAAGTCGGGTGGCCCCTCTGCAGATAACCGTACCCCTGGCCAATCCTGTCTCCACACTGTTCTCGATGGTCCCAGCACATCACCATTATTGTTCATCTCCTTTCATGACTATGACCCCCTTGAGGGGGAGCCTGTGTTTGGTCTTTCATCTCTGTATCCCTGAGCCTAGCGATACGCCTGGCACATAGCAGGCGCCCAAGATCACAGGCTCTGGAGACAGACTACTTGGGCTTGAATCTGCCTAGTCCCTTGCTAGGTGTTGACCTTGGGCAAGTAAACTTCTCTCTACATTATCTGTAAATGGGAATAGTAATAATACTTACCTTTCAAGACTGGTTTGAGGATTAAACAGTCTGATTCAAGTAAAATGTTTAAAGCAGTGGCTGGCACATACTAAATGCTTATTTATTGTGTTGGCTCGGTATCAGTGTGTAGTTAATATAAGCCCACCATGGCTCAGGAGCTTGCCAAACTATGCAGAAGCACAAATTCACTCCCCACCCACATGGAGACCGCCATCTAGTTTAAGCGAATGAATGAATGAGTGGGACTTCTGAGTTTTTATGTTTTGTTAAATAAGCTCACTATATAAGTGTTTGAGAATATATCTATGTTCAAATATGGAATCATGATGTATCTATTTGGATAGTATAAAGCATGCAATAAAATTGTGTGTAATCCCTTATAAAACTGACATATGTAATCAGTTTTTTTGAGCATGCGAGGCATGCTTCTAGGACAGAAGTACTAGGACAGAAGTTTCTGGAAGCCTCCTGCTCAGTCTGCACTGCTAAGGGGAATGTTGAAAAAAATTTTTTTCTACCAGACAGAATAATTACTCTTATACAAATACACACAATAAACACATCAACATTTTCATTTAACTCATCAGTTAATGAAGGAATCTGTAAGATGTTCAGGAGACTCTGAAGAATGGAAAGATATCGAGGCGTTCGATATATGAACGTTGACGTAGATTTGCTTCATGGACAACTAGGCAATACTCACTGGGTGATATCAACTGTGTCTTCACCAGACACGATTCACATCTTACGGCCAAAAATCATTTCCATTATTATCAGTCCCCCGAGTTGGAAAATAACTGAACGATAATAAGACTCAGAGATAACCTGCCAGGAGACACAGTAATCCCCCCCTCCAGAATCATCATTTTAACCATTTCCAAGTCATTCACAATTTTCCTTAACAAGACTTTCTGAGCTTAGAACTCCCAAGATGACAAGTGCCAGGCACCCCTTCCCCTCTAACAGCTTTCATGGTGGTAGGAGGCCTAGTTCCATCCAGAGTGAGCTAGATATCTTCCAGCCATCCCCTCAGGTTGGCACGGTCTTTGTCAACCTCTTCTTCCCCACTCTTAGCTCTGGCTTTTCTCCCTCACCTTCCTCTTTCCCACCCCACCCCTCTCATGCCCTCCAATTATGCAGCCCACCCATTCATCCTTTGTGGTAGCCATAATTTATTGAGTCCTTTCTATGGGCGAGACGCCGTGTTAAGCACTATACTTTCATAATAGCATTTAATGTTCACAAGAGCCATGAAATGAGTGCCGTCTTTACCTCAAATTACAGCATATTAAAGTCACCGGATTTCATGGAAACAGCTGTTTAGAGGGCATCTAGCCAGTCCGAGAAGAGGGAAAGCAGTCAGACTCTTAACCACAATACTGGAAGTAGCAAATAGGGTCATTCCTCATGCCAGCTGTCATGAATTGGTAGTGGAGCCCCGGAGTACTGTGTTAAGATGGATTCTGAGGCATTCTCTCGGTTGGATGGAAGAGAGTGCTGGAATCCACTAGTGATGTCTGTCACGGTCAGAGAATCAGAGAATGTAAAGGTTCGCAAGTACATCAGATGAGTGTCAGGCTGGCTTTATACTGCATTGTCTCATGATCTCCGCAACATTTTTGTAACATTGCTGATGGCTGCCTCTCCAACTAAGGCCTGAGCCTCAGGGTCTGGATCTTAACGCCAGTTTTCTAGGTCTTTCTTTTTTTTTTTTTTTTAAGATTTTATTTATTTATTTGACAGAGACCACAAGTAGGCAGAGAGGCAGGCAGAGAGAGAGGAAGGGAAGCAGGCTCCCTGCTGAGCAGAGAGCCTGACGTGGGGGCCCAATCCCAGGACTCTTGGATCATGACCTGAGCCGAAGGCAGAGGCTTTAACCCACTGAGCCACCCAGGCGCCCCTTCTAGGTCTTTCTAATTCAAAGTGTGATTCCATCTGCGTTCTGCCCTGTCTTCCCCTCCACCCCTCCCCCTCCCCTGCCCACCCCCTAGGAGTACCATCACCTGGGAGCTTGCTAGAAAAGCAGAATCTTGGATCTGACCTCATACCTACCGAATCAGAAGCTTCATTTTAACAAGATGCCCTGGGGGATTTTTTTGCACGTTGGAGTGAAAGGAGCGCTGGTCCCGGGGACCTCTTCTCTCAGCTGCACCTGCCCCCGCCCCTGCCGCCAGAATCCTGTTCTTCCTGGAAGGTGCTGGCTCAGGTCCAGGTCTGAGTATTCCCGACAGACCCTAATACTTAACCCAGCAGAACCAGGTGTGTTTACGGACAATTTCACCTGAGGCTTGAAAACTTTAAGACATCCTCCCCCACCCTGGAAAAACCTTGCAGGATCCTCTGGCTTTTCCCATTAGGAGTGTGAGTGCCTCTGGGTCTGCAGGCCGCACCCCTACAACTCAGCGCCGCATCCTGTCCTGTTTTCTGAGACTCTGCAGAGTCTCCCTAGGGTCTCGAGAATCCAGTCCAAACTTTCCACGCTGGCTTTTGAGACCTTTGCCCCTTCTCGTAGGGGCCCAGGGAGTTGGGGTGGAGCTGGGCAGCACAGAGATGTGGAGGAGAAATAGTTGCTAAATCTGGGAGCAGTTGCTTCTTATTGGTTCAGCCATTGGTTCAACCAACGTTGACCACTGTTCTTTCCCGGGCACGGGGAGACAGCGATGACTAGAGCATGGTCTCTGTTCTTGATGAAAGTGGACGTATTGGGGCGCCTGGGTGGCTCAGTGGATTAAGCCGCTGCCTTCGGCTCAGGTCATGATCTCAGGGTCCTGAGATCGAGCCCCGCATCAGGCTCTCTGCTCCACAGGGAGCCTGCTTCCTCCTCTCTCTCTGCCTGCTTCTCTGCCTACTTGTGATCTCTCTCTGTCAAATAAATAAAATAAAAAATCTTTAAAAAAAAAAAAAAAGAAAGAAAGTGGACGTATGAGCAGATGATGGCCGTATCATGTGATACAAAAGGCAAACACTGGGGTTGTTAGGGAAAAAAACAAGGGCCTTCAAGGCAAAGGGAACCCCACGGGCAAAGCCGTGGGAGAACATGGCATAATCAGGGAACAATGAGAAGGAGAGCGTGCCTGGAGCATAGGATGAGTGTGGAGGAGAGTGGCAGGGCTGATCTAAGTGAGGATTTGGGCTGAGCCCCAGCAAAATTTCAATCTCACGCTGGCTTGGCCGCACAGCACACATCTGAGCCACCCCTGCCTGCTCACAATGGCAGATCTCATTTCTTTACTGACTTGAACCAATCAGAACTGAGTGATACACGTGCGCGTGCGTGCGCTCAAACACACACACACACACACACACACACACACACCGCAGAGGACATGTGAAAGCCAAACGTTAGTGGGTTTTGGATCTATGCCCTCTCTCTAATCAATGACTTAATTCCATCCCTACCAACACCCTCTTTTCGTGCCAACAGGAGCAGGAATGGCCAGTGAATTTGAACTTCCTGGTAAAGAACTCTGGGGCAGGACTTTGGGTCTCCCTGACCTGAGACATGGCTACAGATGGGAGAAGCGTTGGCTCTACGTATGTACCAGATCTGATTGTGCGACTATGTCTGTGTGTGTGTAGACAAATATATATGTGTGAATTGGTTGCCTTGACGTCTCAGGAGACATAATCCCAGTGCCTTGTCAGAGAAAGGATAGATTGGTCTATTGACATCCCAGTAAGATTCACCTGGGAAACTTCCTTGGGGGTCAGAAAGTGAGATGGCTATAATACCTTGTTTCAAAGTATTTGACTCTCCTGTAGAAAGGCAGAACATATGTCTCCTCACCTTGACTATGTCTCCTCACCTTGACTCCTCACCTTTGACCAGTTGGCCTATGGTGGAAGTGATGTCATGGGATGTATAAGTCTGGGTCATGAAAACCCATGCAGTTTCGACCTTGTTCACAGGAACCCTCACCCTCGGGCTGCCCGAGCTGCCAAATAAGAAGTTAGACTATCTAGAGACCACCATGCTAGAGAGGCCCCATATACATGCTCTGGTTAATAGTTCTAGCTGGACTCCCCCCCCCCTTTCAACCATCCCTACTAACACACTAGACAGATAGGTAAAATCATCTTAATTTCCCAGACCAGCCCATCCATCAGCTGAATATCATTAGGTGTCCTCAGCGATGCCTGTGGAACAGAAGAATCAAGCCTTACCTAACCAAGCCTTACCCAATTTCCTGACCCATAAATTGTGGGATATAATAAAATGGCTGTTGTTTTAAGCTACTCGGTTTCAGGCTACTTTGTCACGCAGCAGTAGATTACTGAAACGTAACTAAGGTCTTTAAGTACTTACTATGTATCTGGAATTGTTCTAAGTATCTGAAATGCATTAATTTTTTAAAAGATTTTATTTATTTATTTGAGAGAGAGAGAGAGCACAAGCAGGGGGTCACCAGGCAGAGCGAGAAGCAGGCTCCCCACTGAGCAAGGAGCCCTATATGGGACTAGATCCCGGGACCCTGGCATTATGACCTGAACCGAAGGCAGAGGCTTAACTCACTGAGCCACCCAGGTGCCCTGACATGCATTAATTCATTTATTCCTCAGAATGGGTTCCAGAGAGGTGCCTGGGTGGCTCAGTGGGTTAAGCCTCTGCCTTTGGCTCATCATGGTCTCAAGGTCCTGGATCAAGCCCTGCATTGGGCTCTCTGCTCAGTGGGGAGTCTGCTTCCCCCGCCTCCCGCCTGCCTCTCTGCCCTCTTGTAATCTCACTCTGTCAAATAAATAAATAAAATCTTTAAAAAAAAAAATCTTTAAAAAAAAAATGGGTTGCAGAAACGAAAGCAGTCAAGTAATCCCTTCAAGTTAACAGCTTGTAACTGTGATCACCTAGAACCTGAACCCAGGTTGTCTGACACCAGAGCCCGTGCTATTAACCCCCTCCCTTAGAGAGCAGAATAATAGAGATGAAAAGGATCTTAAAGATCACATGACAGGGGTGCCTGGCTGGCTCAGTCGGTGGAACATGTAACTCTTGGTCTCACTGTTGCAAGTGTGAGCCCCACACTGGGTGTAGAGATTACTGAAAAATAAAATCTTTTTTTTTTTTCTTTTTTTAAGAGGGGGATAAGGACAGAGGGAGAGGGACAGAAAGAGACTCCCAAACAGGCTCCACAGGAGCATGAAGCCCAATACGGGGCTCAATCGCACAACCCTGAGATCATGACCTGAGCCAAAATCAAGAGTTGGGTGTTTAACCAGCTGAGCCAGCCAGGTGCCCCAAAAGTAAAATCTTAAAATCAATTAATAACATCTTTAGAAGAAACGGAGAACCAGGAGGATTCAATGAAT
Source organism: Meles meles (assembly GCF_922984935.1). Lineage (NCBI taxonomy): Eukaryota > Metazoa > Chordata > Mammalia > Carnivora > Mustelidae > Meles > Meles meles. The sequence goes on from NC_060083.1 coordinate 46,019,871, forward strand.
AACCCTAGGACCCCACAGTCTCTTTGCACCAAGTCAAGTCCAGATCCCAAGTTTGCTGACTCTCGACCTAGAGGGAAAAACAGAATGGAACGTTCTTCTATCTCAACATACCCTTCCTTGTGGACCACCATACACACCTTCTATCTCAAGGTCACCATACAAAATCCTTGGTTTGAATCTCTGCTTTTTACTGTAGATGTGCAGGAGTGACTGGCTCCTTCTCGGGACTTCTGGACGCACAAATGCTTCTGTGCGTGCTCACCCAACCCCCACCCCCCGCAAACACACACACACACACACACACACACACACACACATTCATTTTCACCAGAGCTAGGTGAGCTTTTTGTTGCTACCACCTCAGGGATCAGGATTTTTGCTTTCAAAGGTATTAACCTGGGGCGTCTGGGTGGCTCAGTGGGTTAAAGCCTCTGCCTTCAGCTTAGGTCAGGATCCCAGGGTCCTGGGAGCCCTGCATGGAGCTCTCTGCTCAGCAGGGAGCCTGCTTCCCCTCCTCTCTCTGCCTGCTTCTATGCCTACTTGTGATCTCTGTCTGTCAAATAAATAAATAAAATCTTAAAAAAAAAAAAGGAAAAATGACATGACTACATGTGGTAGGCAGCTTCTCAGTTGGTCTCCAGTGATCCCTGCTTCCTGGTGTTCTTGGTATAATCTCCTCCCTGCGTGGTGAGGGATCCAGGCCTGCCAACACCCCTGTGAGTGAGCTTGGAAGCAGATTTCCTTCCCCCCACCCTCTTCTAGTCAAGTCTTTGGCTGAGACTTAACTGCGGCCTCGTGAGATTTGGGGGTCCAAAACGCCCACCTAAGCTCCGCCTGACGTTATGACCCACAGAAACTGCTAGATGATAAGTATTTGTTGTTTAAAAATATTTAATTTGGGAGTAACTTTTTTTATACAGCAATAGCTAACCAAAACACTGCGTACTGAGGAAATTCTGGGCTCCAATGGTGTATGCAGTGAGTTAGAAACAGATAGAAGAAAATTCTTTCCTTGATTCATCCATTCATTTACTCATGCTTCCAATACATGTCTGCCTGCTTTGCCCCTTGGAATACAAAAATGAATGACACTATTTCTATAGCTGAAGAGCTCCCAGCCTAGTAGGAAGCGCAAACTTGTAAAGGGATCCCTAAAATTTTATTTATTTATTTTTTTACTTACTCATTTTTTTTTAAGAGTTTATTTATTTATTTGACAGAAAGGGAGAGCAAGAGCACAAGCAGGGGGAACAGCAGAGGGAGAGGGAGAAGCAGGCTGTCCACTGAGCAAGGAGCCCGATGGCAGGACTCGATCCCAGGACCCTGAGATCATGACCTGAGCCGAAGCAGATGCTTAACTGACTGAGTCACCCAAGTGCCCCTGGATTCTTAAAATTTTTGTGAAAAATGCTAGCAGAAGGAAGGTTCAGGGTTCCTGAGCAACACAGAAGAGAGAGAAAATAATTCTGCCTGGTATACGACTAAAGCTCCACAGAGAAGTCATTCAGTTTGGATTTTGGAAAACGGAACAGGAATTTGCCAGGAAGACAAGGGAAGGAAGGGATTTCCAGGTAGTAGGAGCTACATTTGCAGGTACTGAGAGGCCAAGAAAGCCTGGGATATTTGAGGGTTCACTGGGCATCCCATGTGGCTGGATGTTAGAGGACCAGGTGGAAGGGAAGACTGGCCAGGTGGCTTAACCAGGCAGTCAAGGTACTTGGCGCCAGCCTCAGGTTTTTAGCTTTTATCCTATAGAAAATAAAGAACAAGTAGAGGTTTTTAAGCCCATGAGTATTGTGATCAGATCTGTGTTTTTTTATTTTATTTTTTTCAGATCTGTGTTTTAGAAAGAGAACTCTGGAGGCAACGTGGAGGATGGCTGAAGAGAGGCGTCTAAAGGTAGAGAAATCAGGTGGGACACTGATTCTGAGTCCCAGGAGGGTTTGGAGGAGGCCTGGCCCAAGCCCTCTTGGTCAGATCAAGAAGAAAGTGATCGGGGTGCCTGGGTGGTTCAGTGGGTTAAAGCCTCTGCCCTCAGCTCAGGTCATGATCTCAGGGTCCTGGGAGTGAGCCCCTCATTGGTCTCCCTGCTCATGGAGGAGCCTGCTTCCCTTCCTCTCTCTCTGCCTGCCTACTTGTGATCTCTGTCAAATAAATAAATAAAATCTTAAAAAAAAAAAAAAAGAAGAAGAAGAAGAAAGTGATGGAGGAAGCAGCTTGAGGTTTCTAGCTGGGATTATTGGGTGGATGATAAGCCATTCACAAATGGAAGGAATAAAGATAATATGCAGATTTGAGGGTGGAGAATCTATTAAGATCACGTAGGTTATGCTACAGTAATTAAGAACTTCAAAATCTCATTGGTTTAACAAAACAAAGACTTCTTTTGTTTTCTCACTCACACTACAGGTCCAGTGTGGTCAGCGGGAGTCTCTACTCCATACAGAGACTCAGGGATGCAAGCTCACAGAGGCTCTACCAGCTACAATGCATGGCTTCTTCACTCCTGTCCTCAGCTACACAGCAGGAGAAGAGAGAGCTGCTAGAGGACTGTGGGGCCGGGGCGGGGGGGGCTTTTACTACCCCAGCCCGGATACTGTGCGCCTCACTTCCACCCACATTTCACTGGCCAGAACCAGTCTTGTGGCCTTTCCTGCCTACAGAGCGTTGGAAAGTATAGGGGAGCACACGGAATACGCGGTAAGCATGGTTGTCTCCACTACAAGGAGGTAACAAATTCAGTTTTGAGCACATTTACTTTAAGGAGAAGATATTCAGCATGCAGTTGGTGTGGTTCTGATGTTCAGACCCGAGTGGAGAGCTTGAGCTAGAGGTTTGAGCGCTGATCTCGTCTCTGACTTCTGGAGGGTTTATGGGTCAATCAATCTGAGGGACTGAGGTCTGTCTACACCCACGTGAGACATTCTAGACAGGAAGAGAAACATACATAAATAGCTATGATCTGCAGGAGGTCAGGTTACATACTACTTGGCTGTGAGCAAAAGTGCTGTGAAAGGAAAGATGGGGGAGCAATGAATCCCATGATGGTGAGTGGGAGTCTCACAAGCGAAAAGCATAGATAGCCGACCTCTAGATGGATTGGCGAACCTCTGCTGGTAAGGGGTACATGGAAGCAGCACAGGAGGGTGAATCCCGGGAGAGAGGGCATGAGGCAAAAGAGATAAGTCTAGAAGGGGAGGTGGACAGGGGGCAGATGGTGGAATGTTTCTTTGTTTTGTTTTGTTTTTAAAGATTTTATTTATTTATTTGACAGACAGAGATCACAAGTAGGCAGAGAGGCAGGCAGAGAGGGAGAGGGGAAAGCAGACTCCCTGCCGAGCAGAGAGCCCAATGCGGGACTCGATCCCAGGACTCTGGGATCATGACCCGAGCTGAAGGCAGAGGCTCAACCCACTGAGCCACCCAGGCGCCCCAGATGGTGGGATGTTTTAATGCCAAGGAAAGGGGAGGTGGACATGGGGCAGATGGTGGAATGTTTTAATGCCAAGGAGACAAGACTTTATGCCATAGTTACAAGAAACCACTGGAGGCTTGAGGGAGGGAGGGAACAGATAGATGTATAAAGAGTGGATAGACAAATTTTTGGTCTTTTTTTTTTAAGATCATATTTATTTATTTGACAGAGAGAGACAGAGAGAGAGGGACCACAAGCAGGGAGAGCCAGAGAGGGAGAAGCAGGCTCCTACTGAGCAGAGAGCTCAGTGTGGGGCTTGATGTGGGGCTCGATCCCAGGACCCTGGCATCAGGCTCTGAGCTGAAGGCAGACACTTAACGACCGAGCCACCCAGGCGTCCCTAAATTTTTGGTCTTATTTTCCTCCCTTCAATAGAAATCAGCTTCTTTACTCACTTGCCTGCACACATGTACGCACACGCTTTTGCACACACACGCACACACACACACACATTTTTCTGCCCAGATCCCAGTTCTATAATCGGGATCTGCTTTGCCACTATAATCAATGAGGCAATTTATGTGAATATCTCCCCACATAATTCCTTTCCCCCTTTTTCCTTCCTTCCTCCCTCTCTTTCTCTCCCTTCTTTCCTTCCTTCCCATTCTACTGTCTTACTGACATAGAACATAAAGTGAAAGACATAAAGTGCATTTTAATTTTATGTACAGATGAATTAATCTTTTTTTTAAAGATTTTATTTATTTATTAGAGAGAGAGAGAGAGCACAGGCAGACAGAGTGGCAGGCAGAGGCAGAGGGCGAAGCAGGTTCCCTGCCGGGCAAGGAGCCCGATGTGGGACTCGATCCCAGGACGCTAGGATCATGACCCGAGCCGAAGGCAGCCGCTTAACCAACTGAGCCACCCAGGCGTCCCATTGATCTTTTTTTTAATAAAGATTTTACTTATTTATTTGACAGGCAGAGATCACAAGTAGGCAGAGAGGCAGGCAGAGAGAGAGAGGAGGAAGCAGGCTCCCCGCTGAGCAGAGAGCCCGATGTGGGGCTCAATCCCAGGTTCCTGAGATCATGATCTGAGCCAAAGGCAGAGGCCTAACCCACTGAGCCACCCAGGCGCCCCTAGATGAATTAATCTTTACATGTGTCAATACTCAAAAAATCCATAAAATTTATTTATTTATTTATTTGAGAGAGCAAGAGGGAGGGGCGCAGAGGGAGAAGCAGGCTCTGCGCTGAGCAGCAAGCCAGATGCAGGGCTTGATCCCAGGACCCTGAGATCATGACCTGAACTGAAGGCAGACACCTAAGGGCTTAACTGACTGAGCCACCCAGGTGCCCCCGTAAATAAACAAAATCTTAAAAAAAAAAGCTATAGGACGTTTTCTCCCCGCAATCTTCTAGGGAGTTCTGATTTCTATCACAATCAATCATGTCTGTTCTAGAACTTCTAGAAATGGAATAATATAATATGTCTTTTTTTTTTTAAGATTTTATTTATTTGACAGACAGATCACAAGTAGGCAGAGAGGCAGAAAGAGAGAGAGAGGAGGAAGCAGGCTCTCCGCAGAGCAGGGAGCCAACGTGGGCTCGATCCCAGGACCCTGGGATCATGACCTGAGCCGAAGGCAGAGGCTTAACCCACTGAGCCACCCAGGCACCCCTGTCTTTTATATCTAAATTCTATGAGGTCCATCCACATGGTTGAATCCTGGCCTTATCCTGAGATGTTCCAGCTTTTAAATCAACTTATTTTCCTTTTCTCCCCCCTCCTCTTCTTTCTTCCTTCTTTCTTTTCTTTTTAAAAAGATTTTATTTATTTGTCAGAGAGAGAGACCGTGAGAGAGAGAGAAAGCACAAGCAGGGGGAGCAGCAGGCAGAGGCAGAAGCAGGCTCCCCAGTGAGCAAGGAGCCCAATTCTGGACTCGATCCCAGGACCCTGTGATTCTGACTTGAGCCGAAGACAGATGCTTAACTAACTGAGCCACCCAGGTGCCCCTTTCTTTTTTTTTTTTTTTTTATTTATTTGACAGAGAAAGATCACAAGCAGGCAGAGAGGCAGGCAGAGAGAGAGGAGGAAGCAGGCTCCCTGCTGAGCAGAGAGACCGACGCGGGGCTCGATCTCAGGACCCTGAGATCATGACCTGAGCCGAAGGCAGCGGCTTAATCCACTGAGCCACCCAGGCGCCCCTCTTCTTTTTTTTTAATAAGGATTTTATGTATTTATCAGAGAGAGAGCACAGCAGGGGTAATGGCAGGCAGAGCAGAGAAGCAGTCTCCCCACTGAGCAAGGAGCCACATGAGGGACTAGATCCCAGGACCCTGGCATCATGACCTGAGCCAAAGGCAGGTGCTTCACCAACTGAGCCACCCAGACATCCCTCTTGCTCCTTTCTTCTCTTCCTTTCCTCCATCAGTGTGTAGAAAGCTCCTTCAAAGGTGCTAGGGAAGCAGCAGTGAGCAATGCAGACCTGATCCCCTCCTGTTTGAGGGGTGGGCTCTAGTGGGAGGGACAGGGGAAGCGGCAGGAAATGACACTGCAGCCTGATGAGCTTGGAGCTAGTCAAGTCCAGGGTGCTCTGAGAGTTCATAGAAGAGGTGTCAAACCCCAGCTTTACAGATCACGGAAGACTTCCTGGAAGAAACAACATCTGAGCTAAGACCTGAATGATGAATAGAGTGTTGTGAGCAGTCACCTGTGCATAAGCGGTGAGGCAAAAGAAAAAGTGGTGCTTTCCAGGAACTGCAGGAAGGTCAGAGAAGTTCCGCTCAGCTGGAGAGGTAGAGTGCAGAGGAGGAAGGGGTGAGGCTGTGGGGGCTGGGTGGAGCAGCGCCTGAAGGGCTTTGTGAGCTCCATTAGGATGTCTAAGCTTGGGGCCATCGCTGAGGGGTTTTCAGGAGATTGACAAGAGGATTTTTTTTTTTTTAATCTATTAATAAATTTGAGGGGTGCCTGCATGGCTCAGTCCATTAAGCGTCTGCCTTCTGCTCAGGTCATGATCCCAGGGTTCTGGGATCGAGCCCCGCATGGGGTTCTCTGCTCAATTGGGAACCTGTTTCTTCCTTCCTGGAGCCTGCTTCTCCTTCTCCCTCTGCCTACTGCTCTGCCTACTTGTGATCTCTGTCTATCAAATTCTTTTTTAAAAATTAATTAAGTAAATTAAATTAATTAATTACTATTTTTTATTTATTTTATTTTATTTATTTAACAGAGAGAGATCACAAGCAAGCAGAGAGGCAGGCAGAGAGAGAGAGGGAAGCAGGCTCCCCGAGGAGCAGAGAGCCCGATGTAGGGCTCAATCCCAGGACCCTGAGATCATGACCTGAGCAGAAGGCAGAGGCTTAACCCACTGAGCCACCCAGGCACCCGTAATTGTTATTTCTTTAAAGTTTTATTGAACTTAACCTCTATACCCCAGGTGGGGCTCAAACCCATGACCCCCAGATCAAGAATCATATGCTCTACAGACTGAGCCAGCCAGGCTCAGGGGTAAGCCAGGTTAAAGGGGTTAAAAAAACAAAAACAGGGAGGGAGCCGGCATGGCATAGGGCTGTCTGCTCAGCGGGGAGCCTGCTTTCCCCTCTCTCTGCCTGCCTCTCTGCCTACTTGTGATCTCTCTCTGTGTCAATAAATAAAATCTTTAAAAAAATTTTTTTTTAATTAAAAAAATAAAAAAACAAAAACCCTTAAGCTGATCTTTTTTAAGTGGGCTCCATACTGGCCATGGAGCCCAGTGCAGGGCCTGAACTTATGCATGACCTTGAATCCAGACCTGAGCTGAGATCGAGTTAGAATGCTTAACCGACAGAGCTACTCAGGCGCCCCTGGGTGATTTTTTAAGACATTTTGGGTTTTGGATGGTATACGCGGTTGTATAAAAGGGCACATCCTGAACCGCGGGTCTCCCAGGCTCTTCCGTCCCATCTCACGAGCGCCCCCCGCAGGCGATCTGTGTGTCTGCAGTGTGGAAAGCGACAAGGTAATGAAGAGTGGAAGGAGGAGACCTTTCAGGAAGCTATGGAACATTCCAGGTAAGAGAGGACCGTAGGGACTGTGGCAATGATTTGAGAGGCACCGAGGAAGCAGAAACAGCAGACCTTGGGCACTGGTTAGAAGAAGGGGTTAAGGACCTCACCTGAGGGAGGAGGTCTGCCCTGCAGTGAGCCAAGGGGAACAAAGGGGAGCACGAAGAGGGGCACACAGCGGACAGTCTGCAAAGATGACCACCGCAATGCCTTCGCCAGTCGGAGCCTTTCAGCTATTTTCCACTCTCCTTGGATCCACGTGACCTTTGACTGGCTTTGATGGACAGGATGCAGCCAAATCCATGTCCTGACCGTTCAAGTATAGGGCTTGGGAGGCCTGGCGCAGCGCCCACTTCTGCCCTTTGGAAGCCAGCCACCACGCTGCGGGAGAGGGAGAGGCTACCTAGAAAGAGACGGGGAGAGACCCTTTGGAGGGGGGAGAGACCCTTTGGAGAATGGAGAGACTAAGAAGGAGACGGGGAGGCCCCCATCTCGTCCAGCCACATTGGCGGAGGCACCAGACACGGGAGTAAAACCATCCATCCTGGTGCTCCAGGCCCGGCTGAGCCGTCCCAGCCCAGACTGCGCGGCGCGGAGACAAGCTGTCCACACCAAGCCCTGCCCAAATTGCAGAATCATGAGCGAACGAGATTGCTGTTCTTTTAAGCCATCCCGTTTTGGGCGGATTGTTACCCAATAGATAACTGAAAGAAGTAGGGAGGGACAGGAGAGAAATGGTAGAAGTTCAATGTCTTTCCCGTCTATACCTTAGAGCTCCACATCCCTGGTCTGCTGCTTTCCTTCTTCTCGCTTTTAAAAGCCCCAGTATCCCTGCTAAATACCTGCGGCCTTTTTTAAAAAAAAGATTTTATTTATTTAATTGACAGAGAGAGAGAGAGAGAGCAAGACAGGGAACACAGGCAGGGGGAGTGGGAGAGGGAGAAGCAGTCTTCCCCCAGAGCAGGGAACCTGATGCGGGGCTCGATCCCAGGAGCCTCAATGACTGAGCCACCCAGTCACCCCTACCTTCGGCTTTATAATCCAGGGCTCCCGGCCCCAGGCTTCAGGCATCTTGGTCTCCTGTTTCTCCTGGGCCCACATCAACAGCTCTGAAACACAACCGTGTGTTGATTACTGTTTCCTTGGGTCAGCCTAGGGTTGGTTCCAATTCTACCTTTGGTTCTAGGGGAAGCAATTTGTTTTTCCTAACATCACACCCCTGGGGGAAATGTTATTTCTCTGTGTTCCTTGTTTTCTAATGCAGGACGGGCTAACTCTCAAGTAGCTAGGCACCAAATGCCTGACGAATGACTAATGAGGCTCAGTTGGAGAGAATCCTAAATGGGGTTCAGTTCCTCACTTCCTGTCCCAACCAGAGGCCTTCAGTCTCTCCCTTTACCCAAGAAGGTCTCACCTCCCTCCCTGCCACTCAGGAGTGGCTCCCTTAGCTGGGGGAGGAGAGGAGTCAAAGGGCTCAAAAACACTGTCAGAGAGCCACCCCTTCTGTGCCTCCATGGAGAAATGGCAAGCCCAGGAAGAAGCAGGTGCTGGAGGACAGGCGTGGAGACAAAGACCCGGTAAGGTCTGTCAACATTCCTCAACAGGGCCCTGAGGAGGGAGAGCATGTACGTGAGCACAAGAGGGTGACTGACCCCATGCTCCCCGTCTCAGCGGCCCACTTCCCGTCACACAGGTCTGCCACTGAGAGCATCTGGTGGGGAGAATCTGCCATTACTTGCCTCTGGAGATTGGGGTTCCCCAGGGTAAGGACCACCCCCCCCCTCTGGATTGTCTCTCCAGGGAGACTTGAGTAACTTTAATGCAGTCCCCGTTGACTACTCTTGGTGGCCCGTCCAAAGCCCATCTCTACACAGGTCTGAGGAGATGGAACATCTTCCCTGTGCCCCCAAATTTAGTTCTAGTGACAGTGGAATCTAGGAAGGAAATCAGGAGAGACTCTAGTCTAACCTGCCTCCATATTCAAGATAAGGAAACCAAGGCCCAGGTCAAGCCAAGTGACTTGGCCAAAGTCCCCCCTGGTTCATGGCAGAGCTGAGGCCACATTCCTCAACTCCCCAGTCAGCGGCCTCTGCTGCCCACACAGCCTCCTGCAGGGCTCTCCTCACTCTGGTCTCTCTTTTCTTTTACCATTCTTTCTCTTCTCAGCCACTCTCCAGCACCTGTCGCGTGGAGGGGCACTTCCAACCGGGGAGGCAGTGACAGCAGACAGCCTTTCCCAGTGAATGTGTGGGACATACGACTCCTCGCCTAGCCTCAGCCCTTGGTGTCCCACAAACTAGCCTAACTGGGTAAGGACAGTTGAAGGACCTGTTCTGGCCCCGATCCAGAGATGGAAAGAGAACACAGACGGCTTCAGAGCTCTCATCAACATGGCCTCTCTTTGTCTACTTAGAACTCTTGTCTCTGGGTCCCTAAGTGTCCCTCCTTGAGAGGATCATGGGAGGGTGAGGACCCCACTTTCCTTCTTCCTGCTCCCTTTGCTACTCCCACCCACCCGTTTTTGACAAGAATCTGTTTGAATGAAGCTCCTGCCAGGCGTTAGATTCCATCTGAGACACAGCTGGATGTCTTAAAACCCAAGGGGAGATGTTTATCTTTCCTCCCAGCTCTGTCCTGTCCCCTCCTCCTGGGCATTGCCAGTCAAAGGTACTGCCCAGGGAGACAAATCAGGTAACATGGAGCTGGGCCCCTGATACCTACAGCTCAGAGGGTGAGCCATGCTGGGGAAGGGTGGGCGGCAGAGTGGGAAGGGGGTGGCAGGGAGGGCGGGAACTGAGATGTCCCCTCGGAGTTGGTTCACCTCTTCCCTCCTCCCCTGCTCCCCACTCCACCCCACCCCCAGCCCCAGTCATTCCAATATCCCCCACCTCTGGAAAAGTCAGATTGGGATTCGATCCCCAGCCAGTTGCTGGAGTTCCGGAGCAGCTGTCCCGGGCTCCGTGGGGGAGGGGGCCAGGAATGCTGGAGCTGAGGCCTGGGCCGCCCCAGACAGAGCCGGCTCTGAATTCTGGGAATGTTTGTGCAGCTGGAGCCCATTAGGGGAGGGAGCTGCGCCGCTTATTAATCCCAGCCTTGTTCCCCGGGAGGGGCCAGGGCCCTGCACACGAGTGGAGGGGGACGAGTGGAGGGGGACGGGGCTCTTCTGCTATGCGAGGTGGTGGGGGGGAGAGGCTTTCAGCCCCCTGCTTGGTTGAGTCTCCCATCAGGAGCTTGGAGATCTGGGGCCCTGCGCCTGGTTCTCATGGTGCATAGTGTGTGTGGGCAGTGTGTGGGGAGGTGAGTGTGGATGGGTGGGTGTGGGCACAGGTAAGGAGCCTGTGGAGACGTGGGGAGGTTCGACAGAAGCGTTCCTTCTTGGGGAGGCAGGAAGCACACAGCGGTGCTGGGGGGTTGCTGCTGTGTGCTCCTAGGGATCCTTACCTGCACCCCCCCACCCCACCCCTCCACTGCCCACCCCCGCTGAAGCTCCTTGCTGGACGCCACTGTGACCAACGGGAGAAGGTAATGAATTCCTGTTGCCTCAAGTGTTTGAATGTGGCACAAAGAGGGCTGAGCAGTGAGTGGGAAGGCAGCTGCGTGGGTCACATCCTCCAGCAACTCCAGGAGACACTGGGTCCCCTCCTGGAGTGGTGCAGTGTGGGACCTGGGCAACCACACACAGTGCTCCCAGTAGAGGGAGTCTGGGGGCCTGGGTTCAGTTCCAAGCTAGCGCGATGCAATAGGGGCCTGGCCAGGTGTTCCAGTTCTACAGCTGTGGGACCCCGGGTACACCTCTTCGCCTCTCTGAGCCTTGCTTCCTTGACTGGGATAGGGTCTGTCCTATGAATTGTAGAGGGTTGTTGTACAGATCGTGTACCTTTGTCTGTGTATCCATCCACCCAGCCCACAAACCTCTATACCACATATCTTGCTGGTTACCAGGCCGCAAAAGTGAATGAGGACACTGGCCATTAGCAGCTCATCCTTCACAGTAGGGGCTGGGGTGGGGTTAGTCACATCGGCAAATGGCAGATAGAGCCTAATGTGGAAAGTGCTCTAACCCTGTGTCTCTCCAGCTATGGGCAGGGGCTGTTGGATGTTCAGGGGGATGATGCCAGGAAGGTTCTAGAATGAACTCTATCTACTAGGACTTTGGTTGTTTGGGAGCTGTGACAGAAATCCCAGCATCCTCTCTGAGGAGCAGAGAGGAAGGCTCTGATCGATTCCATTGAGAGGAGGTTAGCTTTCTTTTTTTCCTTTGTCCTTTTTTCTTTTCTTTTTTTTTTTTTTAAGAGATGGTTAGCTTGGTGCCCATGCTAAAGTTCATCCTGGGAGATGGTGAGGAGTGGTTGGGACAAGTGAGAGAGAGAGAGTCAATAAGGGGTTGGGGCCTCAGGAGCTTTGGAGAGGGATCATTTGTCTCAGCCATCCCCAGAGGCCTCAGCCAACAGGAAGAAGGAAGGCCTCTCCTCTTACCCCCATCCCCACAACAGTCCTTGAGTTCACAGGGTCTCCAGCTCAGGTAAGCGAGCTCCCTTCAAAACTTCAGAGAATTTCCAGGAGGGCTGCTGGGACAGGAACTATAGGACACAAAGGCTAACAATCCCTCTGACAAAAATTTGGAATCTTGGGATGGGCAAGGAATGGGAGTAGGTGTCTGAGAATTCCCAGGTCGTGCCCCAAAGCATTGGCCCCAGCGGCTCCAAAGGACACCAGGCTTTTCTGGCGTAGTGTCTGAAGTGAATACTCCTGTCCAAGAGGCTCATACCTTTTAGGTTCCAGGCCTCATGTCTGAGGGACTAAACCAGAACTGGCTCTGTGGAACAGAATCGTAGAGGTGAGTGGGAGGCCCACAAAATTCCGGAGGCTCAGTTCTTGCCTTTAAGGAATGCTAGTCTAATAGGGGATACCAGCCCCCACTCTCAGGGAGCTCGTATCCTGGTGGAAGGGAGACATCATTTGTCCTCTGGGAACACCTAGTCTGATGGTAGAGACATAGACTTTGTCCTTAGGAAATGTCCAGTCCAATGGTGGAGGCACACACACTTCTAGGATATAAAAAATTATAGACATGGGGTGAATATGAGGCAAGTTAATGAACCAAGTACCAGTTATGGGCAGTCAGGAGTAGTAGAATGAATGATAGGAGAGAAGAAATATGGAGTTAACTAGAGGAAACTCCTGGAAGAAGATAGTGAACAATAAGGTCGACCACAGTCAGATGGAGGAGAGCCCTTCTCTGTGTCCAGATGCCGCAACCATCTCTCCCGCCTGGGGGAGTCTTGTGAAATGTCCAGACTGCACTAGCTGATCCCTAATATCCCTTCCAGCTTTAACATCCTAGACTTGCTGGCCCCAGCCCTCTCACCCCTGCTTCCTCTCCCTCAGAGCCTCCCCCACCCATGCCCTTCCTCTCGGCCTTCCATTTGGTCTCTCCTGAGGCAGGTGGTGCGGCCAGCTGCTTGGCCTGTGCTGAGATGAGGAGATGAGATCCCACCCACAGAGTGGGATGGCGTTCGGTGGGGGTGGGCTGTGTGTGACCCGAGGAGCCGACAGCTGGGTTTGGGGCTCGGGCAGGGGGCACTGGGGTGAGGACATGGCTTGTGGCAGCTTTTCCCAATACCCTCAACTCAAGTAGGGGAGATTTGTGGGGGAGGGAGAGAAAGGTTCTGAGGCTGTCACAGGTTTGGGCTGTGGTGGGTCTGGGTCCCTTTGTGGAGGTCCGGGAGGGGCCATCGGGGAAGAACAGGTCGAACTCCACTTCTCCTGAGCTGGGGGACCCTGGGGCTAGAGTTGGGCCAGGCTGGGTGGTTCCCGCAGCTGCTGGGTGTGCTCCTTGGGGGGGAGCTGGGAGGTGGGGGGGCAGCGTGGATGGGAAAGGACAGCTGGGTCTGCCAGGAGGTCTGGCCTGACACCCCTCCTGAGACACTTCTCCACCCTCACCCCACACATGTGGATTAGGTTGGGGGGGTACTCTCCACCCCAGCGCAAGAGGTCAGACAATGACCCGGACCCCCGGAGAGTTTAGAGCGGGGGCGGGGCCTAAGGGAGCCATGTTATTTCCATCTTGGCACCCTTCCATCAGAAAGACTTACAGGAAGAGCACTGGGGTCCCGTGGAGCACCCAGGGATAGATGGCGGCCGGATGGCTGAATGTTCCACTCAACTCCTGTTTCCACTGATCCAGCCGAGAGTGCTCCCCACCAACCTTTGCCCTCTGTACCACTGGTTCTTTAACTTTAGCAGTGCCTGAGAGTCACTTGTCAAAACACAAGGCCATGAAGTCTGCCTCACTCCAGAGATTTTGATCGAGCAGGTCTAGAGTGGAGACTGAGAATCTGAAGTTCCTGCAAATTCCCTGGTGATGCCCAAGCTCCCGGTCCACAGGCCACGCTTCGTGTAGTAGTCGTCTACTCCTTCTTGCTCAGCCGTCCCATCCTTCTCCCAGCCCCTGCTGTCTGCCTTCCCCCCGCCCCGCCCAAGTCCAAGCCACGCCAATTGCTGGGGGCTAAGCCCATGGCCAGGGTGGCAGAGCCCAGGGTTGGACCCTCTGGGACCAGAGGGTGTGGAGCTGGGCTCAGCCTGGCTTCTTCTGTGGGACCTAGGCCTGGCAACACACTGGGGTGATTCTCTATCCCCTCCTTTCCTCCCTTCCCCAGCACAGTGACCTTCAACCTTGGGGTCCTTGAGGATTCATGTGTGGACCAGGCATCACCTGTAGATTAGAAAATTTCCCACCTGTCTCCCAGGTCTGTGCGCTAATGGCCTTCAAATATGTATGTCTGCTGTTGTGGTAAGAAAAAGAATTTTTTTTAATTAAAAAAATTAATCATTTAAAAGTCTTAATGCATTTATACTTTCTTAACTTAAAATTATAAAATATAGGAGCACCTGTGTGGCTCAGTCAGTTAAGTATCTGCCTTTGCCTCAGGTCAGGATCCCGGGGTCCTGGGATCAAGCCTGGCATCCCACATCCCGCATCCCCCATCCTGGCTCCTTGCCCAGCAGGGAGCCTGCTTCTCCCTCCCCTTCTGCCCTTTCCCCCTGCTTTTGCTCCCATGTTCTCTCTCTGTCAAATAAATAAATCTTTAAAAAATTACAAACTAGGGTCACATAGGTGGCTCAGTGTGTTAAGTCTCTGCCCTCCGCCCAGGTCATGATCTCAGGGTTCTGGGATCAAACTCCGCATCAGGCTCTCTGGCAGGGAACTTGCTTCCCCCCTCTCTCTGCCTGCTTCTTTGCCTATTTATGCTTTCTCTCTCTGTGTCAAATAAACAAATAAAATATTTTATTTATTTATTTTTTTTAAGATTTTATTTATTTATTTGACAGAGAGAAATCACAAGAGAGGCAGGCAGAGAGAGAGGAAGGGAAGCAGGCTCTCCCCTGAGCAGAAAGCCCGATGTGGGACTCGATCCCAGGACCCTGAGATCATGACCCGAGCCGAAGGCAGCGGCTTAACCCACTGAGCCGCCCAGGCGCCCAACAAATAAAATATTTAAAAAAATAAATAATTACAAACTAGGTCGCACTAATAAAGCATACTGGCATTCTGTCAAGATGAATTTTGTCAAGATGAACGACTGTACAGGCTGTCGCCCCAGGTTCATCCAAGCTCCCTCTCCTCACCACACAGACCTTAGTTCAGTTACACAAACAGACCTAATTCCCTCTGGCTTCAGGGCCTTTGCACATGCAGTTCCCTCTGCTTACAGCAACCCAGTAATCTGTGTCACTTCACAACCTCTTCCACTGCTTGGCCTGATTAACTCTTATTTTGTCCCCAAATCTGGGCTAATCACTTCCTTAGCGAATGTCTCCCATCTCCCTGATCATGTCAGTTCCCTCATTAGAGGCTGTTGCCACACATACATGTAGATGTATTCCTCTGTCTAGTGCCCTCACGTTGTTTTAATTTTATATTATGTGTGTGGCTTTGATTAATTTCTGACTCCCCCATCAGTCTGAAAATTGTGCGAGGCAGAGTCCATTTCTTCCTCTTGCTTCCCTCCCTCTTTTGTAGCTTTGGGGCCAACCACAGGGCCTGGCACTAACCCGGTGCTTAATAAACATATGGTTAAGGGAGCAGTCAGTTAGTCAATCAACAAATAAAAGATTCCCTCCAGAGCTGAAGGCACTAGCCTGGGGGTTTTGCAGCCAATCTGGCACCGAAAGACAAAAGTTAACAACAACCCATAAACAAAACAAAACAACAACAACAACAACAAAAAACCCCCAAAGACCTGTACACCTGTAGTTCTCCTTATGGGGACTTTCTGACCCTTGTTCTCAGAGGTAGCCCATGGTCTGGGCTCCTGTCAGAGAGGTGAGGGAGAAGCAGGGGTGATGGGCAGGCAGCCAGAGTAGTAGGAGTTGGGAGGACCAGAGAAATTTGGAGAAGAGCACATGAAAGAGAAGGGAGAGAAGAAAGCAGGGGGAGAGCTGAGCTCAGAGGAGAAAAAGGGATGTGAAGGGGAGAAAGAGGACAAAGCCCTCCTAGGACAAAGCAAAAGGAAGCCGACTTCCAGAGATCAGAATGGGGTCATAGGTTGGAGCCAAAGGGGTGTCATTCGACCTCCTTGCTTGGGGACCTCCTCCCCCTCGCCACCTTCTCTCTTTCCCCAGCCCCGGCTCCCTCTCCGTCTGCCCCGGGAGCTGGGCTCAGTTTGTTTTCTTTGCGAAGGCTTCCGGAAAGGGGAGCCCGATTTTCCTGACACACGAAAAGTGGCTCAGACTGCCGGCTGACCCTTCCCGCAGCGCCCCAGCTCCAGGGGGTCGGTCGGACTTGCAGTCACGCACGTGGACACGAGCCCAGAACCTGGCACGCGGCACACACCCGTGCGCCCCGGCCCCCGGCGCGGCTCTGCGTCGGGCTTGCAGGAGCTCGAATGTGCGCGCACACACACCCCGCCCCAAAGCTTATCCTCCGCGTGGGTGCCCGCTACCCACGCGCAGCCCGCAGCCTCCCTCAGTCCCATGTAAAACTTTATTCCAAACCCCCACGCGTGCCCATCTCCGTGTTCGCTGTACCGCGCGTGTGGGCGTCGGGGAGACTTAGAGGGATGGTCGCGTGTGGTGTGACTGGCCGCGTGCGTGAGTGGCTGGTGTGGCCCAGGGCCAGCTGCAGCTTCTCCCTGAGTCAGGGGGAGCGCCAGAGAGACCACCCACTGCGTCGCGCTGGGTTCCCCCTCCCCCCACTGCCTGTGGATGGGGGTGGGACGGCTGTGTCCTCAAGCCTCCCTGACTTAAGGCTCTTTTGGAGTCAAGCGTGCGTCTGTCCTTCTCCAGGGTTCTCCAGGGAATCGGAGAGCTGTCCTCTCCTGCCCACACACATGCATCCCCTTCTCAGCCTCAGTAGACCGGATCCTTCCAAGCACACGCGACTGGGCCCGGGGCTCCTGCCCCCTGAGAGGAGCCTTGTTGGGGAGTGGAGAGCTCAGGGGCTGCTCTGCCCCCAACCAGTTATGGGACCTTAGACTGTACGATTAATTGTCATCTCCGCATCTACTACACAACACTTGCCAGGTAGTTCCCACACAATATTTTATTTAAGACCATTTTTTTTAAAGTAAACTATACCCCCAATGTGGGGCTCGAACTTGAGACCCTGAAATCAAAAGTGGCTCGAGCCAGCCAAGCTCCCCTATTTTTTAACGTTTCTAAAAGGACTATGAGGGGCCTTACACCCTTCCTTTAGGGATGGGGAAACTGAAACTTTGGGGGTAGAGAAACATGCCCCATTCATGAGGCTATGAGTTGAGATTTAGTCCCAAGTCTGTCTGGTGCCCCAGTCTATGGTCTTGAACATGGTGCCAAATTGCCTCCAAAGTCCCTTGACTCACCACGTCTTCAGCTGTAAAAATACCTGCCTGAGAAGCTGCCTGGGAAGGAATGGCCATGGTTTTTGTAGAATGGCCTCGCACGATGGCTGACACATAGAGTGTGTTTGAAGATTATATTCTAATACTATTTCTCCTTTGGCTTCCAGTATGGAGGAAAGGGGGGTGTGTGGGCAATGTCCCCCTGATCCATGGGCGGGTCGTTGGGCAGCAAGTGAGTGACGCCTTGCCCCCCACCCCTTGGATGTCTGGAGCCTGAAGCCAAAGAAACCCAGGAATCATCATCCCGTGCCCCCAGCGCTCCCCCACACCCGTCTGCTGTAGAGGGGCGCAGCTGGAGAGGACAAGAATCCTCCACACCCACGGCTTGTCCTCCTTCTCTCTGCCGTCCCCCCTCCCCAGGAAAAGGAGGCATTCCCAGACTCCCAGACAGAAGGGAGGGGAGGAGCTGGGAGTGGAAAGGGAGGAGGGGCCTCAGCACACTGAAGCCTTTGTGGGATTCCCAAGAGTCGAGGTGGAAACACTTCATATATCAAGTGTGTTTGTCCCTCTCTGGGGAATGGGGAGGCGGGGGAGAGGGAGGGCGGATGCGGCGGAGGCTGAGCAGCCGGCAAGGGCTTAGGGTCTGAAATAGGAAACACTGCTGTGTAACCCGAGCGTGGTGAGGGGGGTGGCTGCCCAGAACGTTTCTTGGGGAACTGACCAGTTCTTGGCTTCTGGGATCCCCACTCTGAGGCTTCTACTCCCCTTCCTCCCCTTCTGCAGGCGCCTGGTCACTATGAACAGCGTGCACTTGCCACTCAGTCCAGACTCTGCCCTCTTCCTGCCAGACTCCATAGCTCCCTTCTCTATGTCCCGCTCCTGCTCCTGCTCATTGCCCCCAGCCTGCTCCTCAGCCCTCCTCTGGGAACCAGTTCTTCCCTCCTGGTTCCTTACCCCCATACTCCCACCAGAAGTCTCAATTCCAACCCCCCTTCACCATCTTTGGAACTCTGCTCCGGTTGAGCCTCTGAGACCCCTGGCCACCATCTCTCCTGGCTCTCCTCCTGGGGCTCACTCTCTTCAACCACAGCCTTGCCTGCTGCTGCCCCAAACTGTTCCAGGATCCTGGGTCAGTCTTCTCGAAGTCTTGAGGTCCCCTGCCTCTGTTCCCAGACTCATGGCCCTGACCCAGCCAATATGCCTGTAACAGGGATCTCGCATGGAGTCACTGTACCCCAGCTCACTTGGTAACCTTGTAATGAATAGGACTGTGATGATTCTGGAAAAGTTAGTGCTATTCATGTGCTTATTCAGGAAGTATTTATTGAGGGCCTACTAAAGGTCAGAGGCTCTGCTGGATGCCGGATGGCTTGGGGAACGCACAGGATGCACCACCCTTAGGCTTTAGGCAAGAGGGTTCCCTGCCCTGGGGGCCTCCAGTCACTCCCCACCCCACAGAGCAGAGTCCATGGGGTATGCCTACCCAGAACCTACAGGGTCCCCTCAAGTGAGGGTTCCTGGCCTAGGGCTATGTGGAACCATACTGAAGTCTGAGGCAAAAAAAAAAAAAAAAAAAAAAAGATAAAAACAAAAACCAAAACCCCAACAACCAAAACAGTAATACTGATCCAGTCTTTATTTAAAACGCTGGTATTTTATTATGGATATTTTGCTTTAATTTTGATTTCAAAATATTGCATTAAAATATGACTACTGAGCTTTTCGGTGTCCCTTAAATTTTGCATCTGAGCTGAGGGCCTCACTGATCCCCAAAATTCCCCAGCGAAGTGACCCTAGACTGTTTCCAAGGTCTCTAGAGCTCTTCCCCCACCCATCCTGCTGAGGGCAGCCCGGCGCAAAGGTGCACACCCTCTGGTCAAGGGATGGCTGTCTGTGGGGCTGGGCAGGTGTCCTCACCAGAGCACAGCAGAACCCAGGTGGTGGTGGGAAGAGAAGGGGGGCAGGTGAGAGCATGAGGTTCCGGTTGCAAAGCTCCAAAGGCATTAGGAAAGCAGATTTGTGAAGGTTAAGAGGATAAGTTCTATCTCATTTACCATTGATTTATAACTTGATTTATAACTTTTAAATATTTAGAAAATTTCTTGGTGGCCTTTTATCTGTACTCTTGCCAGAAGCCCCGCAACCATTAAGGGCAGGCCTGTATGGGGGATGGGGAGTGGAGGGACAGAAGTTACGGGGCTGGAGTAAACCAGCCTGATCTATTCACTGCCCCTGAACTTCCACCCTGTGTACCTTGCTCCTGCGTCCCCTGCTACCAACACCTACCCCACCCAGCAAATCCCTCTCCTGTCCCCATAAAGTCTTCAGGGATCCCTGATGCCCTTGGGGGCCCCTCCCGCCTCCAAACTGTGACTTTTACTGCCAGTACCACTCCCTGGGCCCTTGGCCACACTGCCTGGCATCAGCCCGCCAAAGGCTATTTTGTGTCATCATCTAACTTAGCGTGTGTGTGTGTGTGTGTGTGTGTGTGTGTGCGCGCGCGCGCACATGTGCCATGTCCTGGCAGCTTGATTATCAGTGTTTGGTTTTTTTTTTTTTTTTTTTTTTTTTTTTTTTTTAAATATTTTATTTATTTGACAGAGAGAAATCACAAGTAGGCAGAGAGGCAGGCAGAGAGAGAGGAGGAAGCAGGCTCCCTGCGGAGCAGAGAGCCCGATGTGGGGCTCGATCCCAGGACCCTGGGATCATGACCTGAGCCGAAGGCAGAGGCTTTAACCCACTGAGCCACCCAGGCGCCCCTATCAGTGTTTGTTTTAAAGATTTTATTTATTTATTGAAGAGAAAGAGCATGAGCAGGGACCAGTAGAAGGGGTGAGAGAGGGGGAAGGAGAAAGACAAGCAGACTCTATACTGAGCGAGGGAGCCAGCCCTGGGGCTGGATCCCAGAACCCTGAGATCATGACCTGAGCTGAAACCAAGAGTCCAACACTTAACCGACTGAGCCGCCCAGGAGCCCCGGGATTACCAGTGCTTTAATAACACCGTCGGTGTATTATGTTATTCTTCGAGTTCCCTACAGTGTTAGGCTTGGGAAAGAATGGGTCTGAAGTTAGCCAGAGACCTACGGGGGATGCTAGCCCTGCCCTTTATTAGCTCTATGACCTTGAGCAAGTTAACCACTTTGAGTCTCAGACTTCTCATATATCAAACAGGATAATAAGGCCTGCTTGGCAGGGTGTTATGAACATAAGAGGTAATATATATAAAGGGCCAGACAAAGGAGGCAGTCAGTAAAATGTTAATCATCATAATTATATTATTGCACATAATATATTAATATATAGTTTACATGTATTATATGCCTATTTTATTGTTCCTTTAACAATTATAATTATGTATTATTAAAAGCATTACATAAATTCAGCAATTGAATGGGATGATCAGGAGGCCCGAGAAACCTGAAGGCGTGGAAATGGAACCCTTCTGACTTAAGGCCTTTCTGGCTGGGAGAGACTGAAAGAGAAGCCGGGCTGCTTTGGTGAGGGGATCTTCGGGACCCCTGGTTCCTCCCTGGGCATTGGACTCAGGAGTGCACAATACAGGGCTCAGAATTAATCCTTCCACGTGGCTAAGGGCTCTTGACCCTGGGCTCTTCATTTAGCCATGTGGGCCACACCCTTGGCACAGTCCCGTCCCTGCCCTATTGGCGGAGGCAGCTGTGCCCCAGGCCCCACATCCCCATCTGCTGCAGAGTTGGCCAGTCTTCCCAAGTGGTTCCCCTGCTCCAACACATCCCAGAGTGCCTGCCTAAGAGAAACCATGGGAACCGAGGACTGGGGGAATAGGAGGCATAGGATCCCAGTTCCCAGGACCACCCACCCTGACCTCCCCTATGATTATTAAAAACATATTTCCGAGGGATTAACAACTATGCCAGGGATGTTGATTGCTAAGTCTCAGTCAAACCAATGGTTTTAATCACTAGCTGCAGCCACGTTAACATTATTAACTAATGGGCAGTCTGTTGAGGTGGGGGTGGGTACAGAGTGGGGGGATGGGGTGGAGAGGGAGGCACCTGCTGTAGGACTGAGCCAAGGGGCCACTCTGGGAGAGAGTGGTTCAAAACGGCATCCCGCCCCCCACCAAAACTAGGAGACAAGCTCCTTAGAAGACAAGCATTGAAGACACTGGTTTGAGGATGGGGAGCCTGTGTCCAGGCATTCTGAACTACCACATCTTGGGGGAACCCCCGATTAGGTTCCCCGTGGGAAACTCCATGGAGCAAGGAGCTCACCTGTGCGTGGCCAAGTTTCTAGGCTGGGGCTCCCTGTAAAGACCTTGCTGTTGGCTGGCAACTGTGGGCCAAAGTGCAGGAGATTCAGACTCAGGGCCTCCCGTCCTCCTCCGGGGGCAGAGCTGATTGCGAAGTTCACTCCCAGTCTTACCTCGGTCTCTCCCAGCAGGGCTCCTGTTTTTTAGCAAGCCACTGTAAATTATTAGCCAATGGGAGAGGCTGAAAATGGCCACTGGTGCCCTCAGGTCCCTCTGCCTGGGCACACTGAGACAGCAGATGGGAAGTTAAGAAGGCGGGAAGGGCACAGCCCAAGAAAATGATCAGAGGGAAAAACAGGCCGCTGAGGTGGTGGAGGGAGAGTAGAAACTGGGGAGAGTCTGGAGACCCCTCTGGCTCCTAGGGACGCCCTGGGAAAGAAGGGTGGCCAACCCAGAGAGGCTCTGTCCTTACAGATCATGGTTGGAACCTGTTGTGCTTAACAACTGGCGACAGAAGACTCGGGCCCCTTACCTATCCTCACTCCTGTCCCCTGCTCTCGCTCGCTCTCCCCTCTTTCTGGTGTTTCTTTCCTTCTTCGTCTGTTCCTACTCCAACGAATGGCTAAGGCCTGGAATTGGCTTCTGCTTCACCCAGCGCTGATTTTTTGCCCCAGGGAGACTCCTAGTAATTCTGCCTCCCGCCAGGCCACCAGCTCTGCTAACAGCCCCTAAGGAAGAAGCGCCTCCCTCCACCTGCTTGGTGAGAACTTCTCCTTTTTGCTGGGTGCACACCTAGTCTGGGCACTGAGGAGCAAATCACAGGAAAGAGGGGGCCTACCAGAAGCGAGAAAGGAACACATTCCAGAGCCAAACGGAGCCCAGGGTAAGTTCGATAGCGGAGCGCACATGCGGCCAATCAGAGTAAAGGGAAAGGGGGCGGGGCTCTCAGGAAGGAGGTCCAGGCCCAGAGAGGCGAGGATGGGGAGGTGGTCAGTGGAGAGTTGCCTGCTTGGAGTGAGCCATGGTTTCTAAGATGTGGACAGGGATGGGCGGAGGGGGAATGGGTCCTCGAGACTTGACCCCTGGAAGTCCCAGTGAAAACGTCCTGCCTAAATGTGAGGGGAATGGCGGCTCCTCTGTGGGGCCCTGGGCGGGGAAGAAGCAGCCTCTCTCTGGGTACCCCGGTGCACCAGGTAGAGGCAGGCATAGGAGAGAGAGTGTCCCTGGGGCAGCTGCCATGAAAACCGCCCTGTCACCCTCCCCCAGGCAACCTGATGTCTCTGAAACCCAAAGGCCCCAGCAGCCCCTCCGGCCCTACCCTGCTCAGGCACAGTCAGGGACAGAGAAGCCTCTCTGAAATAAACACCATATAAGAACAACAACCCCCAGAAACTCCAGAGGGCTTTGATGTTGGGGCCAAGGGTTTTGACTAAACAAACTGGAAGCGATTTAGGCCTGAGCGCTGGTGGCCTGCTGAGGCGGCTGCACTGGGGAGTTGATCAGGCCACCAGGAGCTAGCAGGGGACTCTACCCTCCCCGTCCCCCAAATCAGCCCCCTGGGAATCTCAGAGACCGGTCCAGAGAGGCACAGGTGTGAGCATCGTCCCCTCTTCCATCCTTCCTCCTGCCAGAAGGCCTGGGCCGCCTAAGGACCCTATGTCCACCCAGCAAATGCTGGGCTATGAAGAGCACGTGAGGGCAGGCAGGCGAGATGTCCTCCCCGTCCCATCCCACTCAAGCCCCAGAGCATACATCCACTGCTCTCCATTTCCGCCATGTCTTCTCCTCTGCAGCTAGGCCTTATTTCCAGTGTCTTTACAAGGAACAACTCATCCTGGGACTAAACCTTGGCCCAGTCTGAAAGGTCCTCAGCCCTGTCCCCACCACCTTGCTCTGGCACCGACAGGGATAAATTCAATCCAACAACAGCAACATTGATTTCCTCCCTAGAGGGCATCCTCGGTGAGGGCAGGAACTGTGTCTCGCTCATCTCTGTCCCCACCCCTACCCCCAAAGTCAACCATGTGTCTAATGAAGGGAGTGAGGAAGCACATGTTTGTTGAATGGACAAATGAATTACCATTTGGGGGAATCATGGTGGGTTAAAGTCCTTGTTCTGTTGCAAGCCTCATTTCCTCTCCAAAACGGCAATTTCAAGCTCAGAACTGGTGTTTTTTTTTTGTTTTGTTTTGTTTTTAGATTTACTTATTTATTTGAGAGAGAGAGAGAAAGAGAGCGAGCAAGCAGAGGGAGAGGGAGAGAAGCAGATTCCCTGCTGAGCACGGAGCCCTAAGCAGGACTTGATCCCACATCTCTAAGATCAGGACCTAAGCATCAAGACTCAGGTGCATAGCTGATGAGCTACCCAGGTGCCCTCATAAGTGGTTTCATACCCATCCATCCATCTATACTGTTGATAGAAAATGTATGTGAAGGGCCCAGCTCAGGGCGGAGTGTGCGGCCAGGATACCACGACTGGCCACAAGTGTTAGGATTCAGACTGCGTCCCAACTGGTCTGTATCTCATTTGTAGAACGTACATTTGTGAATATGCACAGAGGGGCTTAGAAGAAAGAGGCTCAGTTTTCCTTGTGCGGTCACCATTCAGGCAGGAAGGCAAGGCAAGAACAGCTCCCTCCCCAGCCCAGCCTTCAAGTGTGGACAAAGCAGAATCCTTCTGGAACCATGTGGTGCCTTTCTCCATTAGAGAGGGGGGGGCTTCATCTGAACCCCTCCAAAAGAGACCCTGTGCTCTGTAAGTAGGTCCCTCCTCACTCTCTCCTCTGACTGCACTCTGGCTGTTTCCATCCCTCATATCCTCTAGCTGAAGGCCATCTGCCTTCCTGCCTTTTTTTTTTTTAATCTTAATTACTGTTTTACATTTAATCACTAAGTCTTGGGTAATAAGATCCAAAAAGAACCAGTGAGATCTCTCTGGGCTGGACTGACTCTTACAAAGGAAAACAAAACAAAACAAAAAACAAGGGAGCCCCTCACAGAGACCCAGACACATGCTTACACACTTCCTTACACAGACATACATGCGAGGTCCTGGACGCTAACAAAGAAGTACAAGGAACACGGGCGTGCCACACACACACACGCACGCACACACACACAGATATACGCACATGCTGTCTCAAACACAAACGTCTACACACACAAAGTACCAACAAAGAAACCGACATGGACCCACGGGAGGGCCCGATGACTGGACTTTAAGCTTCACCTCCCAACCTAAGCCCAAAAATCTGTCTCCAATTATCTGGCCCGTGTTGGGAGCAACAGGAAATCCAGAGTTGCCTCTGTCTTCTGGGGGAGATGCCGGGATTTCAGCCATTTCTCCACCGCTGGAAAACAAAAGCCTCTGGCCTTGTGTCCTTCTCCCTGCTTCCAAGTCAGCTGGGGCTAGGAGGGTGTGGGTGGGAGCTGGACGGGGTGTAAAATGGAGCCTAAGAACATCTTGACTAAGAACGGCTTGACGAACCTGGGAAAAGGGCCAGGGGCCTCAGCCCTGAGCAGGAGCCTCTCCAGCTTCACCCAAAATACTGAATAGGGCAGGGACTTGGGTCAGGAATAAGGGCTTGCAGTGGAGACCTTGGAATTGGTAATGACCCTAGACATCGGCCTCATAAGGTGAGAAACACAGCGTAGTGGAACCACCATCAGACTTGCAATCAGAGCTGGGCTCGGGTCCCAAATCTGCAGTGAACCAGCTGCCAGGGATCTCACTTTTCAGAGCCTCACTTAGAAAATGGAGGGAGCACCAGCGGCACACCCGTAGAGAACGTGCGTTGGGCCAAGTGCGTGTGTAGCTGGGGAAAGTGACCACGCAGGTGTCCTCACTGTCTATGGGAGGGTCTCCCAACAAGCCAATCTCCCCCCAAAATTGGGAGTTCTCCTTGTCTCCTTCAGATGTACTTGCTATTTCCACGGAAGAGAAAAGAAAATACTGGGGACGCCTGGGTGGCTCAGCCGGTTAAGCATCTGACCCTTGGTTTTGGCTCAGGTCATGATCTCAGGGTTGTGAGAGATTCTCTCTCCCCATCTCCCTCTGGATGCCCCCCTCAAAAAAAAGAGAGAAAATATTGTTTTGAGAAAGTGGGTCCACTCCTTCATTCCCCTTCCCTTAGTAGATGGAGCAGCCCTTGCCATCTTGCAGCTTTCCTCCTTGGCTGCACAGCCCACGCCCCAACATGCCCATCCCCGTGTGCCTTATGTTAGTGGAAGTGGCATGAGGTGGTGGAAAGACCACTGAATTTGGGGGTCTTTACGGTTTTTAAAGGCAGCTACCCCTAATTCAGCCCAGCTTTAACTTTCATGGGCAATGGACATTCTCCACCCAACTTTGCAGGAGTGTTAGAAATTGTGGGGCAGGGGCACCTGGGTGGCTCAGTGGGTTAAAGCCACTGCCTTCAGCTCAGGTCATGATCTCAGGGTCCTGGGATCAAGGCCCTCATTGGGCTCTCTGCTCGGCGGGTAGCCTGCTTCCTCCTCTCTCTCTGCCTGCCTCTCTGCCTACTTGGGATCTCTGTCTGTCAAATAAATAAATAAAATCTTAAAAAAAAAAAAAAAAAAAGAAATTGTAGGTCACCTGGGTGGCTCAGTCAGTTAGGTGTCTGCTTTTGGCTCACATCAGGATTCCAGGGTTTTGAGATTGAACCCTTGCTCAGTGGGGAGCCTGCTTCTCCCTCTCTCTCTGCCGCTGCCCCCAGCTTATGCTCTCTCTCTCTCATTGTCTCTTTTGCTCCAAAAAAAATCTTTAAAGAAATTGTGACCACAGGGGCACCTGGCTGGCCGGATCAGAAGAGCATACAACTTTTGATCTCGGGGTGGTGGGTTTCCACCCCATGCTGGGTGTGGAGATTAGTTAAAAGTTAAAATCTTAAGGGGCTCCTGGGTGGCTCAGTTGTTTAAGCATCTGACTTTAGCTCAGGCCATGATCTCTGGGTCCTGGGATCGAGCCCTACGTGGAGCCCTGTGCTGGGGCTCTGTCCTCAGTGGGGAGTGTGTCTCTCCCTCTGACCCCCACCTCATGCTTGTGTGCTCTCTCTCTCTCAAATAAAGTCTTAAAAAATAAAATAAAATCCTAAAAAAGAAAAGAAAAGAAAAGAAACTGTGATCACCCACATGGGATGGTTCCCACAAGGGCTTTAAGGAAGGAGATTCGGACTCTTTTTTTTTTTTTAAGATTTTATTTATTTATTTGACAGACAGAGATCCCAAGTAGGCAGAGAGGCAGGCAGAGACAGAGAGAGGGAGAAGCAGTCTCCCTACTGAGCAGACAGCCCGATGCGGGGCTCGATCCCAGGACCCTGGGATCATGACCTGAGCTGAAGGCAGAGGCTTAACCCACTGAGCCACCCAGGCGCCCCTCGGAAAGACGCTTGACAGAACCCCAGCCCCTCTCTGTGGCTTTAGCCCTTTGTAGGATTTGCAACTGGGAACATACTGCTCTATGAAATAGTGTTTAACTGTTTAGGTCTAAGTTCCTCCACCAGACGGGAGTTTCCAGAGACCAAACTCTGTCCTCCCCCATCAGACAGGGGGTTCCGGGTAGCGCTCTCAACATTCCAGTCAGGTTCTGGCCCGAGCAAGCGCATGAGAGGAGAGCAGGATCCTGCGCTGTGTGGGAAGGGCACGGGGTCTGGATTGGGCAGCCCCTCCCCGGGGTGTAGAAAGGGACCAGTTTAATCCAGACTTCCGTGGGCGCTTGAAACAGAGGGACGTTAAGCCAGTAGAGTAAGCTGGAAAAGAAGGTTCCCCCGTCTCCCCTATATGTGAAAGATCTGGGATGGGCCAATAGTGTGGATGGGGAAACAACAGAAAGATGGGGTGAAGGAGAAGGGAACAAGAAGAAAGAAATGTGAGTGCCGTGGGATCCAAGAACAGTCTGGCACTGTGGGGAATTTGGGGAGGAAAGGGTCCCTGAGGGGGCCAACTGCCCGGCTGGGGCTTGGGTCTCCACTACCAGTTAGCAGAGCCCAAATCCCTGACCAGGCTCGGGAGCTCCGATGACTCCCTCTTCTCTCTGGGAAAGTACAGAGAGGACCCCTTTCCGGCTCCCAACATATGACTTTTTAACAGAGGATTTTTCACATGGGATTCTTGATGTGGGGTCAAGAGACATGAAACAGGCCAGCTCTGGAATTAATAGGTCCCCGCTCTGCCCGTGCAACCTGGCCCTGGGAGCACTGCTCTGAGGGTCCACCCGCAGTCCGGGCAGCCCTCCTTTGAAGGCCAGGCGGAGAGCCTCCACTTTCCAGACTGCGGGCGGGAGTGAGTCACGGTCTAACAATGTGATCTGACAAGGGCTGCCGCTCCCTGGCCTGTCTTGCCCACAGCCTCTTGCCGCCCGCCCGCCGGGTTTCTCCCTGGGCGTTCCTCAAGCTCACAGAATGTGCAGATCATGCTGGTGGCTTTTCTGTGCACTCCCCGCCAACCCCAGAGCCAGTTTACTTTTAGTAAGGCAGAGCTCATTGGGGGCACCCTGCCAAAGGGATGGGTCCGAGGTGTAAAATGGCAGAATGACGGGGCACCTTTTCCAGAACTGAGTCCAGGCCCAGAGAGTAAAGAATTAGGGGCAGAGGGAGAGAGCAAGAAAAGAAACTGAGGTCTGTGTGGCAAGGAAAATCAGGTGGGCATGGTATTCAGCATGGGAGATCAAGAGTGTTTCTATACTCAGAACCATTGGGGCGCCTGGAGGGCTCAGTCCTAAAGTGTCTGCCTTCGGCTCCCAGGGTCCTGGGATTGAGCTCCTCATCGAGCCCCGCATTGAGCCCTGCACTGGAGTCCCTGCTCATTGAGGAGTATGCTTCTCCCTCTCTCACTTCCCCTGCTTGTGTTCTTTCTCTGTCAAATAAATAAATAAAATCTTAAAAAAAAAAAAAAAGCTGTTGAGCAGTACACTTTAAAAGGGTCCCGAGTGGCTCAGTTGGTTGGGCATTAGCGAACCTGGAGTCCTGGGATGGAGTCCAGAGTTGGGCTCCCTGCTCAGCGGGGAGTCTGCTTCTCCCTCTGCCCTTTAGCCCACTTGTGCTCTCACCGTCTCTCCCAAATAAATAAATCTTTTTTTAAAAGGGTGAACTTTCGGGGCGCCTGGGTGGCTCAGTGGGTTAAGCTGCTGCCTTCGGCTCAGGTCATGATCTCAGGGTCCTGGGATCGAGTCCCACACCAGGCTCTCTGCTCAGCAGGGAGCCTGCTTCCCTCTCTCTCTCTGCCTCCCTCTCTATCTACTTATGATCTCTGTCTGTCAAATAAACAAATAAAATCTTAAAAAAAAAAGAGTGAACTTTCTGATATGTATATTATAAATATTAATGAAGCTGGTTTGTAGGTTTTGTAAAGATTGTGAAGATGAATGTCTGAGTGGACTGGAGGTGGGTTGTCCCCACAGAGAGGTCATGCTCTGATGCAGGGTGGGTGGGGCAAGGATAAGCTGTTTAGAAGGGGGACACCTGGGTGGTTCGGTGGGTTGGGTATCTGCCTTCAACTCAGGTCATTATTCCAGTGTCCTGGGGTTGAGTCCTGCGTCAGGCTCCTTGTTCAGGGGGGACCTGCTGCTCCCTCCTCCTGTGCCTGCTACTCCCCCTGCTTGTGCGCTCTCTCTCTCTTTCTTTCTTTGGCAAATAAATAAATAAAATAGTAAAGAAAAAAAAAAAAAGATGTTTAGAAGGACCTGGCTGCCTTCAGGTTCGAGTGGATCTGGGTTGGACGGAAGCGATGCACACTATGGGGAGGGTGAGGTTGGGACAGGTCCCTGTCCATGGAGATCCAAGGCCCATCCAGAATTTGCTAGCCCTGTTATGAGCCTTCATCGTCTACACTGGACAATCCTGAAACACCACCACCCAAGTGACCCCTTCCACTGATTCAGATAACGGCATGCATTTCCCAGCAACCTCGAGCCCCACCCACAGCAAACAGGGTACACATTTAGTTGCATCTAGAGCTCATTACGTCCTCATTCCTTTTGGCCGATGCTTTTAACTCTCGCTTTTAATTTACGTTCTCCTATATCTTAGGTATCTCATAAGCCTCTGTAAACCCACTGCACTACAAGGCAAGCTGTAAGTAACATTTTTAAAATAAAATCTGCAAAACACTCTCATGTATATTTTCTCTTCTGGTGCTCAGAACGGCCCATGTGGAAGGTAAAGATAAAGCTATTCCTATTTTGAGGCTGAACCAGATTAAGGAAGCTGGTCAAGGTACCTGGATATTGAATGGTGGAGTAAGAACCAAAATTCGTATCCAAACTCTGAAATACCACTCCTTCCTCTGCAGAAGGTACCAGAAGCAAGCCCTGGAGGAGGACCAGGTTGTCTTCCTGCAGCCTGGCCAGTGTACACGTCACCACCCAACAATGCAGACGGGACTTTCAATGGAGAAGTGTCTGTGCCCATCCGCTCAGTGGGGGAGACCAGGGCCGCAGGGGAAGGAGAGAGATGGCTTTTCCACTTCTCTTTCCAAGAACTCAAAGTGAACAAATGTTGCTCCTTCCAGTCAGTCAGACATGTTAACTGTGGTACCTTCCCTCAGAAAAAGGGCAAATAGGACACTCTTCTCCCAAGCCCGAGGCACAGGTCCCTGCTGTTCTCTGGAGGGCTGCTGGCATCTCCTGATTTGACTGGGACAGCTCTGCCTTAAAACCCCTCCCAGTGGGGCGCCTGAGTGGCTCAGG
This sequence comes from Meles meles, assembly GCF_922984935.1. Classification (NCBI taxonomy): domain Eukaryota; kingdom Metazoa; phylum Chordata; class Mammalia; order Carnivora; family Mustelidae; genus Meles; species Meles meles. Next base: position 46,050,066 of record NC_060083.1, read on the forward strand.
TCATGATCCCAGGGACCATGGGATCGAGTCCTGCATTGGACTCCCTGCTCAGTGGGGAGTCTGCTTCCTCCCTCTCCCTCTGCCTGCTGCTCCCCCGCTTGTGCTCTCTTTCTCTTCGTCAAATAAATAAATAAAAAACAAAACACGGGCACCTGGGTGGCTCAGTGGGTTAAAGCCTCTGCCTTGGGCTCAGGTCATGATTCCGGGGTCCTGGGATCAAGTCCCGCATCGGGCTCTCTGCTCTGTGGGGAGCCTGCTTCTCTCTCTCTCTCCCTGCCTGCCTCTCTGCCTACTTGTGATCTCTGTCAAAATAATAAATAAAAATAAATAAATAAAATAAAAAACAAAACAAAAAAAACCATCTCAGAGGAGCATCTGCAGGGATGGCTGCCACAGTCATGGTCCTGGGTCCCAGACTCTTCCCATTTCTTGAACTCAGAGTGGGGAATAAAATGGGCCACACAGCAAGGAGAGTCTCTTCACTAACACACATTGATCACAACGGTGACACAGAGACGGGTCACATACCCTCTGCTTTCCAGTCTTCTGTCTGAGGTGTCGCAGGAATGAGGATGCAAGATAGAGCAGACATGATTCATGAGAGAAGCTGACACCACAGAGCCTGACTGGGAAACTAAGCGGGAAATCTGGGGGATCTGAATAGGAGGCTCTGGGGCCAATTACATTTGGGAAGGACCCAGAAGGATATGTAAAGTCTATCTTTGGGACGCCTGGGTGGCTCAGTCGGTTAAGCATCTGCCTCCGCTCAGGTCATGATTCCACGGTCCTGGGATCAAGACACGCATTGGGCGCCTTGCTCAGGGGGGAGCCTGCTTCTCCCTTTGCCTCCACTCACCATGCTTGTGCTCTTCTCTCTCTCTCTGATAAATAGATAAAATCTTTAAAAAATAAAGTTTGTCTTCTTTATAAAACCTTATGACTCTTCCCTTTTTAAACAAAGGATGGGGTGGGAAGAGAGAGAGCAAGAGAGAGACCAAAAGCAGACATCAGTGATGGAAGGAGAGCAGAGAGGAAGGTGTTCTAGGCACAGGAGGCCCAGCAGGGGGCAAAGGCACACTTGAGAAGCATTGAGTAATTCCGTTTGATTGGAGCATGAGGTAGTGGAAAGAAGGACTGGAAAGGTAGACCTGAGCCGTATCACCACGGGGGCCCCTAAATTCCAAGCTTAGGAATTTGCACTTCATTTAGTAGGCCACAGGGAACCTCCACAAGTGACTGCATTACGAGTGTGCTTTAAGAGGAGGAAAGCTCCAGCAGCCATGCTTGGGATGAACTAGAGGTAAAGGTCCCATTAGTTAAGTGACTAGAGAATGACGTGAGGCATACAGACACCGTTCCTGGAAGGCAGGAAGATATTCATTCAAAGCTCCCATGTCTTGATCCTGTCTTTAGTCTGAGGACAGATACAGAGATGAACAAAGATGCCAGCCCTAGCTGATTCCGACATAGCCTCGCGCAGAGCCAAGTGAAGGAGAAGTTACCCTGCAACAGGGTCAAGTACGCAACGGAGTCAAATGCTCGGGACTGCCATAAGGTGGGGTGGGTAGGAAATACTCCAGAGGTTTCCCATGTAGAAAAGAACATTGATCTTCAAGTCTTTCCTTCCCTGCTTTAATCTAAACAGTGCTCCTCATAGATGCATTTCTGTTTAGCTGGCATCGAATATGAGGCAGTTTTGACCAGCCAGTCACAGAGCAAACACCACCACTGAAGATGGACAAGTATCCAGATACCTGCTCTCTGTTCACTTTCCTGACACCTAGAGGGGAAGGGACGGGAAAACTGAGGCAGCGACTGACCCACTGGACCGGGTGGTTTGAGAAGCCCAAAGACCCAGTGCTAATTCTGACCTTAAGACACATGTCCCCACCTCTCAGCTTTGCTTAATTGGGTTACAGGAATTAGTCTTGAGAACAGAGAAAAGGCAAGAAACCACATTCTCCTCACTCTTAAGCCTCTAAAGAAGAGGTCAAGTGAGGTCGCCCCTGCTTGACCTGGTGAGGACGGCCAAGCAAGGAAAATGGCTTCTTGGGAGACATCACAAAGCAGGCGGGAAAAGACAATGACAGTCAGACCAGGGGACAGCTGGGGCAGGACACCCTGGCCCCGAGAAGATACCTGCTAATTACTTACAGATTGCGCAAATGAATCCCAGAGGTCAGCAGGCACTCGTTTTAGGAGAAACAATTAAAACTGCAGTAAGAAACTATCTTTCGGGGGCGCCTGGGTGGCTCAGTGGATTAAGCCGCTGCCTTCGGCTCAGGTCATGATCTCAGGGTCCTGGGATCGAGCCCCGCGTCGGGCTCTCTGCTCCGCAGGAAGCCTGCTTCCTCCTCTCTCTCTGCCTGCTTCTCTGCCTACTTGTGATCTCTCTCTCTGTCAAATAAATAAATAAAATTTAAAAAAAAAGATTAAAAAAAAAAAGAAACTATCTTTCACCGATGGGATAGGCAAAGATCAGAAGTCTTGTAAGATTCTGTATCAGTGAGGGTATAGGAAACATACCCCCCAGAGCCCTTCTGAGGTAGCCATAAATGGGCAGCTTCTGTGCAAGGGCAATTCGGCTGTATCAATCAACATTACAAATGTGTGTAATTTGCAGGCAAGCAATCTCACTTCTGGGAATTTATCCTGCAGATAGGCACACATGCAGAGAGATCTAGGAACAGTGTATTTATTTGCAGCTCTGCTTGTAATGGTACAAGATAGAAAAATAATCGGGGGCTCGCAAAATCGATTATGGCTTATCACTCAATTAAATATAGGTATTATGAATTGCCACGCGGACTGATGTGCATGATCAGTTATCCCAAAAATCAGTGGGAAGAGGAGTATGTATAGGATGGCCCCCATTTGAGCAATAAAAACCAACACGTACATGTTTGTATGCCGTCCTGAGCCCATGGGAAGAAAAATACATATTGGCTTAAAGAAGCACAGACTCTCTCTAGAAAGAAACACTGATATGTGGAATTTAAGAACAGTTCTTGGGGGGGTGCCTGGGTGGCTCAGTGGATTAAGCCACTGCCTTCAGCTCAGGTCATGATCTCAGGGTCCTGGGATTGAGCCCCACATCGGGCTCTCTGCTCCACAGGGAGCCTGCTTCCTCCTCTCTCTCTCTGCCTGCCTCTCTGCCTACTTGTGATCTCTCTCTCTCTCTCTGTCAAATAAATAAAAAAAATAGTTTAAAAAAAAAAAAAAAAGAACAGTTCTTGGGCTTGCCCCCCAGAAGGATGAACTGGGTAACTGGGGCGCAGGTACACTGTATATTCATTTGTACCTTTCAAATGTTGTGCTATGTACAAGGAGTACTTACCAAAAACATTTTTTAGTGGAAACAAATTAAAAAGAAGAAAATAGGCAGGGAGGCTTACAGCTGTGTCCTCCAACGAAGGCTCCCAGGGCAGGCCGGTCCTTGTGTGCTGGTCTATAGCGCCCCCTGCTGCTTCTTGTGAGCATGCGCGGCGTAAAGGCGGGGTGGGGGTGACAGGGCAGGGGATCCTTTGAGGGAACCCTGGGGTCTCTTTAAAGAGAGAGAGAGGAAAGGATGGTGTGCAGTATTAGAGCTGGAGGAGACTCAGAAAGCACACGATGTGCCCTGTGGTTTCAGAGGTACAGCAGGAGGGGTGCTGGGAATGAGTGGTCCTGGGTTCGAGTCCCGTGCTCGTCCTCCCTGGCTCAGTGCCCTTGGACACATTACCCTCTTAAAACTCTCAATACTTTTTTTTTTTTTTAATTTATTTACTAAGTTGTTGTTTTTTTTTTTTTTAAGATAGTGCAAGAGCAAGTGAGACAGACAGCAGGACCGAAAGAGCACAAGCAGGGGGAGCAGCAGCAGAAGAGGGAAAAGAATCAGGCTCTCCACTGAGCAGGGAGCCTCAGGGGGAGCTCAATTCCAGGACGCTGGGATCATGACCCAGCTGAAGGCAAACGCTTCACCGACTGAGCCACCCAGGCGCCCCAAGTCTCAGTTCTTACCCTGTAAATTGCTCTAATAATATCTACCTCTAGGGTCGTTTTGAAGATTTGAGAGGGTACGGAGTGTGAACAGTGCTTTAGAATCAGAAAAGAGCTATAAAAATCTAGGGGATTATTTTTAACTAGCCCCTCTCATTTTATAAGGAAATCCAAGGTAGTATAGGGTAGTGGTTAAGACAGGGGACTCTGCAGCCAGAACTGCCAGACTTGGAAGGCCAGTTTTAACCACCCATGTGCTGGGGTGATCTAGGGTCAACTACTTAATTTGGAGACTGATTTCTCCTCTCTGAAATAGGGCTAATAATAACATTTCCATACGCCGCTGTGAAGATTAAGTCATAAATACCTGTAAATAAAGCACTTGGAATAGCGTCTGGCACACCTGAAATGCTGAAAAGCATCTGCTATTACTGATTTCTTATAATATATACAATGCTTATGTACCTTATGTAGGCCTTGATAAATGTGAGTGAATCTTAACCATTTTGTATGCAAAGAAATTGAATCATGGATAAAATTAACAAATCAGGAAATGACAGATGTTGGCGAGGATGTGTAGAAAGTGGAACCCCCCCCCCTTACTCTTGGTGAGAATGCAAGCTGGTGCAACCACTCTGGAAAACAGCATAGAGATTCCTCAAAAAGTTGAAAATAGAGCTACCCTATGACCCAGCAATTGCACTACTGGGTATTTACCCAAAGATACAAATGTAGTGATCTGAAGGGGTACCTGCACCCCAGTGTTTACAGCAGCAATGTCCACAATAGCCATACTATGGAAAGAGCCCAGACACACACACACACACACACACACACACACACACACAGGAATATTACCCAGCCATCAAAAATAAAATCTTGCTATTTGCGATGATGTGGATGGAATTACAGGATATCACGCTAAGTGAAATCAGAGAGTCAGAGAGAGACAATTATCATATGATTTCACTGATATGTGGAATTTAAGAAACAAGGCAAAGGATCATAGGGGAAGAGAGGAAAAAAATGAAACAAGATGAAACCAGTGAGGGAGACAAACCATAAGAGACTTTTTTTTTTTTAAATTTTATTTGTTTATTTGACAGAGAGAGAGAGATCACAGGTAGGCAGACAGGCAGGATGGGGGGGCCGGAAGCAGGCTCCCTACTGAGCAGAGAGCCCGACGTGGGGCTTGATCCCAGGACCCTGGGATCATGACCTGAGCTGAAGGCAGAGGCTTAACCCACTGAGCCATCCAGGTGCCCCTCCCCTTGTTTCTTGCTATGTGTTTTATTTTTTATTTTTTTAAGATTTTATTTATTTATTTGACAGAGACAGCAAGAGAGGGAACAGAAGCAGGTGGAGTGGGAGAGGGAGAAGCAGGCTTCCCGCGGAGCAGAGAGCCCCATGCGGGGCTCGATTCCAGGACCCTGGGATCATGACCTGAGTCGAAGGCCAACGCTTAACAACTGAGCCACCCAGGCGCCCTCTTGCTGTGTGTTTTAATTTGACTTAATATACCATGTGATTTGAGCATTAACATGACTTTTTCTATTATTTTTTTTTTAAAGATTTTATTTATTTGACAGAGAGAAAAGAGAGCCAAGCAAGGGGAGCGGGAGATGAAGAAGCAGGCTCCCCGCCCAGCAGGGAGCCTGATGAGGGCTCGATCCCGGGACCCTGGGATCATCACCTGAGATGCCCAACCAACTGAGCCACCCAGGCATCCCTATGCTGCAACCTTAGGGATAGCTCACCCGATCGTGAACGCAACTGAAGGCTACCATCAGAGTATGATGATTTCCCACACAACAGAAGTCATGGGATATTTTTTTGCAGTAAGGCAGCATGTTTAAAGATGTTTGGAAACATGATACAGCAGCTGAGTGTGGCACGGGTTGACCCACGGAGACTGACAGTAGAACTGAGGTAAGTCCTGGTTAGATGCTCTGGGACCCTAACTCAGTGTGGGAGCACTAGGAATAAAAGGAGGGGTGGATTTGAAGAAACATTCTAAAGGAAACATCAGCAGGACTTGCAGTGTGCTGGATTTAAGGAAGACCTTGTGGATAGAGTCAAAGACCTTTCAGAACTTCAAAAGTGGAGAGTGAAGGGAGTATTAGATCTACTGAATGAAATGGGGAGAAACAGAGGAAGAACTGGCTTGGAGATGAAAACTGTTAGATTTTAGACCAGGTAGTTGGTCAGTTCTAACAATGGCCTTGGCATTGACTGATCCTTCTCTCTACTCCCTACGTCCCTGTAGTCTCCAAGTCCTCTTGCTCTTTCTCTGAAAAAACGGTCTCTTGCTTTCTCTTCATACTGCCATGTCTCCAGTTCAGGTTCTTGTCCTTCTATCTCAGGTTCTTACAATAACCCTCTAGCTGGTGCCCTCTCAGAAACATCTTGACATTGAAACTTTCTGCTTCGGCAAAGCAAAGAGTGTCATGGTGGGGGAAAGTTTAACTATTGTTCTTTTTTTTTTAAGATTTTATTTATTTATTTGAGAGAGAGACAGAATGAGAGAGAGCATGAGGGGAAAGAGGTCGGTGGGAGAAGCAGACTTCCTGCCGAGCAGGGACCCCCGATGTGGGACTCGATCCTGGGACTCCAGGATCATGACCTGAGCCGAAGGCAGTCGCTTAACCAACTGAGCCACCAGGTGCCCTAATTATTGTTCTAAATATACCACATGGCTTATGAGAGATGGGCAAGATCCTGCAGCCACAGCCCATTTAAGGACACCACATGACCCTGGGGGATGATAATGAAGGCAGGGTACCGGGCAAATACTTGTCTCATGTTCTTGTCCATTTGGGGCTTAGGCATGGAGAATGTTAGATTCAGTGTGGTAGGGAAGAGTCACCCCAGCAATGGAGTAGTAATGAGGTTCCGTTGTAGAAGGGGTGAGAGTTAAGGGCAGGCAGGGAAGGCAGCTGAGTCAGTTATGGGAACAAAAACTCATATCCTGAGTAGAGAGTAAAGGATGGAAGGAGCAGGCATGAATGAACCATGGGTTAGGCAAGCAAGAGGTCAAATCCAGGGGTCCTAGGGCAGAAAGAAAAGAGCAGGGGTAGACACACCAAGTATAGTCTGAGAAATCACGTGTCAAGGAGCAGGAACCCAGGCTGGGAAACTGGACAGCGACAGGTGAGGCACCAGGCAGAGAGCTGCACCTCAAGGGTCAAGAAGTCCCCCGAACAGAAAAGAACAGCAAAATGCAGCCAAAACTATTTTAAGCCAAGGGGGAGGGAGCCTCAATTTTCCAATCAGGACCAGACCCATTTCAAGGTGCGAGTTTCTTATAACTTGACAATGGTTTTTCCATTATCATTCTATCTCTTGCCTGGCCAGGGATGTTTTTAAGGCTTACAGAAATAACCATGAACAGATTCCTACTATTTACGCCTAGGCTGGTCTGAGTCCAAGGATCGCTTCCTTAGTCATTCCTCTGGGAATGAAATCAGCCTGCACATCTCCCAGGCTGAAAGGACGGGGAAGAGACATTTGCAACTACCTGGGCACAGGGTTCACTGCAGATGACCAGTTCCAACACTTTGTTATCAAGAGCTTGAGATCTGAGAAATGCTTCCATGCGAGCGAGACAACTGGTAGCCTTAAAGAGGGCTGATGAGGGTCTTGTGGGAGCCAAGTCTTCCCTAACCTGCCAATCAGGCATCAGCTATCTCTGTATTACCTGAGAAGAGAAGAGAAATGGCTGCAAAGTGACCCGTCTTTGATAGTGTTTTCAAAGCATTCTTCAATTAGTTTATTTTCAGTATTCTTTCATCACATCACCAGAGTTTAAGAACCAAAAGCTGAGGATGAGCCCCAGCTCAGCCATTAGCTGAGTGGCCTCAGGCTAATTGCCTTGTCTCTCCAGGCCTCATTCTGTTTATGAGGAAATTGGATGAATGACTCTTAAGCTTCCTCCCAGCATTAAGGGCTTTTCTATTTTTTTTTTTAAGATTTTTATTTTATTTTTATTTTATTTATTTATTTGTCAGAGAGAGCGAGAGCTCAAGCAGGCAGAGCTGCAGATAGAGGGAGAAGCAGAGTCCCTGCCGAACAGGGAACCCGAGTAGGATTCGATCCCAGGACCCTGGGATCATGATCTGAGCCAAAGGCAGCGGCTTAACCAACTGAGCCACCCAGGTGTCCCATTAAGGGCTTTTAGCTCATTACTATCCCTGGTGCTCTACACATACCCCCATGGCCCAGAACTCCATACTCAGCATGGAGAACTGGGTTCTGTTATTACCCAATGAATGACTAGGTCACCTAGGAATCCAGGCTGAGAAAGGGCCATCTAATAAAAATAGTTATTGATGTGGGTTCTTATCTAACATCCCCTTAAAGGTCTTATAGCAGTTTTAAAAATTGTCAGTCCACTTGACCTAAGTTGTTAATTATCATCACTTATTGTCTCTCTAAAGTCTTTATTATACATCTAAATGATGATAATGGCTTACTAGTTTACAGCAAGTTGGAACCGTGATGTCACAAAGCCATACAAGGGGTAGCTAAGATGCTGTCAAGAAATAAGCCCTTGCTTTTTTTAAACAAATGACAAAATATACAAGGACCGAGTGTTTTGTCCAGTCACAAAGTCACACATCTTCAATGGCATTGCTGAATCAAGAATCTACTCCTTCCATTTCCAAATGCAGAGTCTCTGTCCTCTGAGAACACAGATCCACACCTCCACCATCCCTGAGGCGGCTGTCTTTCTGCAGCTGTGAGAGGCAGGTTGGGGTGCGGTGCCCAACAGATTAGAATTTGCTGAAATAGCCCAACCCTGCCATGTCATCCTTAAAAGCCTACCTGGTCCTTTGTCCCAAATATTCTCCTTTCTGCTTTAAAATGTGAGTCTCCTCTGCAGTAAAGCCAATCTATATGTTTCTGATTTCATTCACACTACATTTCTCCAAAGTGCTCTCTGACATCCCGAGCTTTACACATTTTCTAGAAGTAAAGAAGAAGATGTCACCTGCGGGAAGACTGGGATGAGACTGAGCTTCCAGGCACCCACTGGGATTGTCCCCTTTAGGAAAATGATATCTCCCATCCTTACGGTGGTTGCTGTGCCTGGCTTCAACTCCACATACCACCTCCAGCTCTAGCCAAGGTGACAGTTATAATACCTGGGCTAGCCAGCATGGGACCCCATCCAGAACACAGAGCATAATAAAGCAAGGAATGAACTTGATCCTTGACAGCTGGGCCAGGGCATGAAGTAAGATTGTGAGAGATGTAATGATTCTTTGGGGCTTCCTGAGTATTTCATCTTATGCTTCAGCAGGAGAGCTTAGATATTCCCTCAGGGCAAACCTGACTATAACAATGAGAGTAAAAGCATGAACCGGACAAGGTGATGGGTAGCCCTTGGCAGAGAGAGGACATGGAGACGATGAAGCATGGTAGAAGGTGCTGTGTAGCATGCAACCCGGGTTCAAAGCCTGGATCTGACATTAAGCCCAGAGACTCTAAGCAAATTACTTAACCTCAGTGACTATCACCAGAAAACCTCCACCCCAGAAGACTGTTGTACGAATTTTCAATGAGGCAATGTGTATGACAGGACAATTAATAGGCACTTAATAAATGGCAGTGAGTAGTATATTATCTGAAAGCAAAATGCTGTGTGTTGAATTCCCTCTTAATTCCCATTTACATCACCCTCCAGGCAGTCTCCTGACACCCCACGGAGTCCAATATGGAAGTTTTGATAACAATCAGTCAACAATAATTTAATGAGCCTGTGACTGCATAAAGTCAGTGCCAGATGTTATGAGGGGGGACCGGAGGGGGAAAAAAGGAGCAGGTTTACAAGGTTGTTGAGGAGACATAACACAAGCTGCAGATGCTTGAGAAAAATCACAAAGCAATTTAGCAGTAGATTAAAAGAATCCAAGTTAAGTCTTGGGCTACTGGGGATACAGAAGTAAGCGTGGGGGATAGAGGCATGCTGGAGAATGGTCTTAATCAGGAAATGCTTCTCTAGAATTCTGAACTGGGACTTGAATTTTAATCTTCCTTAATACATGCCAGATCTGAAGCCTGCGATTTTATAATAAAAGTACAATATTTTGTGTTCAAAATTTGTGTGCAGGGGCGCCTGGGTGGCTAGTTGGTTAAGCATCGACTCTCGATTTTGGCTCAGGTCATGATCTCAGTGTCGTGGGACTGGGCCTCACATGGGGCTCCACGTTCAGCGGGAAGTCCGCTGGAAAGTCTCTTGCCCTCTCCCCTTTCCCCCTTTCTCTAAAATGAATAAATAAAAATTTTTTCTAAGATTTTATTTATTTGACAGACAGAGATCACAAGTAGGCAGAGGCAGGCAGAGAGAGAAGAGCAAGCAGGCCCCCGCTGAGCAGAGAGCCCGATGCGTGGCTCGATCCCAGAACCCTGGGATCATGACCGGAGCTGAAGGCAGAGGCTTTAACTCACTGAACCACCCAGGCACCCCATGAATAAATAAATCTTTTAAAAAAAATTGTGTGTTGGGGCGCCTGGCTGGCTCATTGGGTTAAAGCCTCTGCCTTTGGCTCAGGTCATGATCTCATGGTCCTGGGATCAAGCCCCGCATTGGGCTCTGTGCTCAGCAGAGAGCCTGCTTCCTCCTCTCTCTGTCTGCCTCTCTGCCTACTTGTGATCTCTGTCTGTCAAACAAATACATAAAATCTTTAAAAAAAACAAACAAAACAAAATTTGTGTGTTGGGGAGGGAATGGGGAAACCTGCTTAGTGGATATGATGTTTCCTTTTAGGGTAATGTTTTGGAACCAAATAGAAGTAATGGTTGTACAACAAAGTGAATGTACTAAATGCCACTGAATTGTTCATTATAAAATGGTTAACTTTAGGGGCACCTGGGGGGCTCAGTCAGTTAAGCGTCTGACTCTAGATTTTGGCTCAGGTCATGATTTCAGGGTTATGACATTGAGCCCTGCGTTGGTCTCATGCTCATGGTGGAGTCTGCTTCAGATTCTCTCTCCCTTTCCTTCTGCCTTCCCACTCAATCTCTCTTTCCCTCTAAACAAATAAATAAATCTTAAAAATTCTTTCTCTCCGGGGCGCCTGGGTGGCTCAGTGGGTTAAAGCCTCTGCTTTCGCCTTAGCCTTAGCCCCTCTAAGCACTTTTGGTAAAAATATAAAATAGTATAACTGTCCTAGAGGGCATTTTGTCTCATGTATCAACATAGTAAATGAACTTACTCTTCATAAGACAAGTAAACAAAAATAATAGATAAAAATGGGGGGGGACCTTAAATGTTAATCAATGAAAGATAGGTCCAGGACTGGGTGACTCAGTCAGTTGGGCATCTGCATTCAGCTAGGGTTGTTGTCCCAGGGTCCTAGGATCGAGCCCCACATTGGGCTCCCTGCTCAGTGGGGAGCCTGCTTCTCCCTCTCCCTCTGCTCCTCTGTACCCTGTTCACGCTTTCTCTCTCTCTCTCAAATAAATAAATATAATCTTAAAAGAAAAAAAAGAGGGGCACCTGGGTGTCTCAGTGGGTTAAGCCTCTGCCTTCAGGTCAGGTCATGATCCCAGGGTCCTGGGATCAAGCCCCACATCGGGCTCTCTGTTCAGCGGGGGGCCTGCTTCCTCCTCTCTCTCTGCCTGCCTCTCTGCCTACCTGTGATCTCTGTCTATCAAATAAATAAATAAAATCTTAAAAAAAAAAAAAAGATTGGTCCATTCTACTGGAATACTATGCAGTCATTTTTAAAAATACATACTTTGGGTGCACCTGGCTGGCATAGTCAGTTAGGTGTCCTACTCTTGGTTGCAGCTCAGGTCACTAACTGAGAGTCGTGAGATGGAGCCCCGTGTCCGACTCCATGCTGGGCATAAAGCCTGCTTCAGATTCTCTTTGTCCCAAACCCCATTTCTAAAAATATACATACTTTTTTTTTTTTAAAGATTTTATTTATTTATTTGACAGACAGAGATCACAAGTAGGCAGAGAGGCAGGCAGAGAGAGAGAAGGAAGCAGGCTCCCTCCTGAGCAGAGAGCCTGAAGCGGAGCTCGATCCCAGAACCCTGGGATCATGACCTGAGCTGAAGGCAGAGGCTTTAACCCACTGAGCCACCCAGGTGCCCCTAAAAATATACATACTTTGATAATGTATCATGGTATATTGTTGGTTGAAAAGAGTGTTGCAGAACCATATATACTATAGTATGACCTCATTTTTACAAAAAAAATTAAAAACTATATTGCTGGGGCACCTGGGTGGCTCGATCTGTCAAGGTCTGCCTTCAGCTCAGGTCATGAGCTCAGAGTCCTGGAATCAAGCCCCACAGCAGGAAGTCTACTTCTCCCTTTGCCCTTCACCCCACTCATGCTTTCTCTCTTGCTCTCTTTCAAATAAATAAATAAATAAATTGGAAAAAAAATAAAAATAAAAACCATATTGCTTACTTCTGTTTGTACCAAAAGTAAAAAGTCTGGCAGGATATATACCAAATATTAATAGCAGATACGCTTAGAAGGGAGTAGAGAAAATAGGGGGAAGAAACTTATATTTTACTGTGTATATTTCTGCAGTGGTTTATTTCATTTTATTTTTTAATTTAAATTCAATTAGTCAACATAGAGTACACCATTAGTTTCAGATGTAGAGTTCAATAATTCATCAGTCATTGGGGTGCCTGGGTGGCTCAGTGGATTAAGCCGCTGCCTTCGGCTCAGGTCATGATCTCAGGGTCCTGGGATCGAGCCCCGCATCGGGCTCTCTGCTCAGCGGGGAGCCTGCTTCCTCCTCTCTCTCTGCCTGCCTCTCTGCCTACCTGTGATCTCTGTCTGTCAAATAAATAAATAAATAAATAAATAAATAAAAATAATTCATCAGTCACTCTTTTTTTCCTAAGATTTTACTTATTTATTTATTTGTCAGATAGAGAGAGAGAGAGAGAAACAGAGAGACAAAGAGCCAGTACACAAGCAGGGGGAGTGGCGGATAGAGGAAGACCAGGCTCCCCACTGAGCAAGGAGGCCAACATGGGACTTGATCCCAGGACCCTGGGATCATGACTTGAGCCAAAAGCAGACACTTAACCAACTGAACCACCCAGGCGTCCCTCATCAGTTGCTCTGTAGTGGTTTAAAATGTTTTAAAGCAAACAAATATTACTTTTACAATCAAATACAACAAACTGGAAGATAATAAATTACAAAACATCTGTATAAGGGAATACGTCAAAGGAATATACATTATATCATACGTATTATTATATACTGTATTATATTAATATATACATAATCTCCTAAGTCTACAGACAGATCTCCAAAGAATATTGTCTGCTGAAAATGGCAGGTACACATCATAATGTATCCCCCATCACTTATATAATATTTTCCTTTTTAAAAAAATTTTTTGAAGATTTTATTTATTTAGTTGACAGAAAGAGAGATAGTGAGAGAGGGAACGCAAGCAGGGAGAGTGAGAGAGGGAGAAGAAGGATCCCTGGCCAGCGGGGAGCCCGATGCAGGGCTCCATCCCAGGACCCTGGGATCATGACCTGAGCTGAAGGCAGATACTTAACCACTGAGCCACCCAGGCACCCCTTATAATATTCCCCCCCAAAAAATGTAATAACCAGAAGCCCCCAAAGGGGGGAAATTTTTATAACCACCCTGAGTGTAATAGAGACAGGCATACAAAGATGTACATGGATACGATAGTGCATGAACTCATCTCTAGAACTATAATTTCCAACTGTCAGGACAGAAATTAAAACTAAAAATCTGGGGCGCCTGGGTGGCTCAGTGGATTAAGCCGCTGCCTTCCGCTCAGGTCATGATCTCAGAGTCCTGGGATCGAGCCCCGCATCGGGCTCTCTGCTCCGCAGGGAGCCTGCTTCCTCCTCTCTCTCTGCCTGCCTCTTTGCCTACTTGTGATCTCTCTCTCTCTGTCAAATAAATAAATAAAATCTTTAAAAAATAAAAAAATAAAAAAAATAAAACTAAAAATCTTTGAGCACCATTTAATATTTACCACTATCATGTTAAATTATACCCCAGAGTTTTTATTTTGATGTGGGAAGAAAATCAGTTATGGCATGTGCTTCCCATTATGCTCCTGCATGTGTATATACATATACATAGAAGAGAGAGACTGGAGTCTGACAACATGGTGAGATTTCAAGGGACTTTTTCTTTTTTCTTTAACCTATTCTAAATTGTTTAACCTCTCCACAAGCAGTACTATCTTTGCAAACAAAAGAAAAATTTAAGAAGTGAAAATTCACATAAAATGTATATATTTTTTTAAGTTGGGTTTTTTTTTTTTAAGTAACTGCTCCCAGCATGAGGAATTCCTAAAAATGTTTTCTAATAGACCACTGGTCAAAGAATATGTCAAAGTCGTGACCCAAGCAACACTCCTTCCCTCAACGTTTGACATTTTCCTAAAGCCAAAAAGAAAGCTCAAACAACAAAACATAAATAATCAAGATGGGGGGTATATGAGGCTGGGAGTACTGGGTAAACAGAAACAGTTGAACTCTCCGGGCATGGTTTGACTTTAATATCCAGTTAGGTGACCTATAGAGTACATCACTACAATCCCTGAACTCCTTCTGAAGATCATGGAGCATCTCTGACAAGGACAGAACACAGCTTCCCCCAGGGGCTAATCAGATGAAATCCTCCCTTCTCCTCAGTTAGGGAAGTGCAAAAACCATACATAGGACCAGACAAAACCAGACCACGCAAGTCCTCTCCAACTACTGTTTATTTGGGGATTTTATCTGTACAACACCCAAACAACTCCATAATTGGTAGAATTTACTCAACTGACAAAAATAAGGTCAGTATTAGGGATGTCAGTAAAATATCAACCTATTAGGGGCACCTGGGTGGCTCAGTGGTTTAAGCCTCTGCCTTCGGCTCAGGTCATGATCCCAGGGTCCTGGGATGGAGTCCCGCATCGGGCTCTCTGCTTGGCAGGGAGCCTGCTTCCTCCTCTCTCTCTGCCTGCCTCTCTGCCTACTTGTGATCTCTGTCAAATAAATAAGTAAAATCTTAAAAAAAAAAAAAATCAACCCATTAAAAAGTGGAAAAGTTCCAGGGGACAATGAAAGAGAGTGAAAACATGGAAAGAAAAAGAATGTTCTCCTTTAAAAAAAAAAAAAAAGTGGGCAATTTTGGTACCAGTATCTTGGTCTATGCTACTATTATAATACCAAATAACTGACTTTGATTTTCAGTTTAAGAGGTTGTTATTTTTCTTTTTTCTTTTTTTTTTTAAGATTTTATTTATTTATTTGACAGAGAGAGATCACAAGTAGATATAGAGGCAGGCAGAGAGAGAGAGGGAAGCAGGCTCCCTGCTGAGCAGAGAGCCCGATGCGGGACTCGATCCCAGGACCCCGAGATCATGACCTGAGCCGAAGGCAGCAGCTTAACCCACTGAGCCACCCAGGCGCCCCTGTTATTTTTCTTCTAGTAAACCTAACTAGGTTTCTTAAGTCAAACAGTTGTTTTTCTGTATTATATGCACATATATTTGGTGGGGACAAAAAACCCAACAGTTTATAAAAAGTATGTTGTTTCAGAGCCATACTCATGGCTGTGTTCTCAGGTGGCTCTTGTTAGCATTAATGCAAGGTTCTCACCATTGGTCGGTACTGCATTAGGAAGTATGATCCCCCTACTCTGGTTTCTCTTCAGATCTCGTAAATATTTCACCTTTTACTAAAGATTTCCATGGAGAGAAACAATTCTGAGTCTTCAACCAATTTTTTGAGAACTTGCTTAGGGAAAAAAAAATAAAAAGGATAATCTCCAGCAAATCTAAAAACAAAAACAAAAAAACAATAGAAGACTCCACTCTTAACCATATTGTCCCCATATATGAAGACTTTAGGTCTATTCTCCGTCCCTCTTTGACCCAATTCCACTCAGCCTCAAAGCCACGCCACCTCCTCTCAGGTGCTCCGGCATCACCAGTCCTGTGGTTTGCACTCCTCTGAGTCTCATTTGGACATTTGAGGGTTGGGCCAAATGATCCCCAATGGTACCTCTGGATCAAAAATCCCTTAATTCCATGGCTCTACTAGCTTGAACTTTTCTATATTCTTTTTTTTTTTTTATGATAAGCGTGTCAGTATTTTTTTTAAGTATTTTATTTATTTGACAGAGAGAAATCACAACTAGGCAGAGAGGCAGGCAGAGAGAGAGGAGGAAGCAGGCTCCCTGCAGAGCAGAAAGCCCCATGTGGGGCTCGATCCCAGGACCCTGGGATCATGACCCGAGCTGAAGGCAGAGGCTTCAACCCACTGAGCCACCCAGGCGCCCCTAACTTTTCTATATTCTAAACCAGAACAATTTAGAGTTGGAAGGAACTTCGCAGGTTGACTTATCAAACCTGTTATTTTACAGAGAAAAGTGAAGCTCAGCCAAGGTAAAGGCCAGAAATCTAAAGATCATCTGGATAAGAGCTGGAGAAAACACTAGGTCACCTGATCCCCCAGCTTATTTTCTAAGAGACACCCCCGAGAGACTTCCCTCTTGGTGTCCAATATTTAAGATGAGCTCAACTGGAAAAGCCAGGTTTGTTTATGGTTTCCCTATGCGAAAGCGTTCCTGCCTCTTCCCACTCCCAGCCTAGGGTCTAAATTCAACTCAACTACAGAATTTAAAGACAACTGTCCAGGGGCACCTGGGTGACTCAGGGGGTTGAGCCTCTGCTTTCAGCTTAGGTCATGATCTGAGGGTCCTGGGATCAAGCTCAGCAGGGAGCCTGCTTCCCCCCCTCTCTCTGCCTGCCACTTTGCCTCCTTGTGATCTCTCTTCCTGTCAAATAAATAAATAAAATCTTAAAAATAAATAAATAAAAATAAAGACAACTGTCCAGAGCAGAGAGTTCTTAGATGAATAGAGATGGAAGACCTCTCCTTAACTTTGACGGTGAAGTGTGGTTGAAATAGGAAGCAACACCTCTCAATGAGACCCCTTTTAATCATGAATATTCACATTATTACAATGTCCAGGGAATTTGCAACAAACTAGCTTCTATTAGAAAGTTAAACAGTCCTTGGTATTTTCAGTAGAACAAGGAAAAAAGGAATGAAGGGCCTGTGTGTGTTGGGGGAATAGGGGAGAAACAGAAAGAGAGAGAGGGAGGGAGAGAAAGAAAGAGAGGGAGAGAGAAAAGGAGAGAAACTCGAGACTGGTGCCAGTCTAAGGAATGATGTTATTATTATGGGTGGAAAGAGCAGGTTAAAGAGGGAAAGCCAGGAAGGGCACTGTTGCCAAGAACTGTTATCAATTAACATTCTGGAAACCACGGCCATACTTCTCTTCTTTGGGAATCCTATAAAATGAGACCATAAAGATTCATTGAGCCAACAAGACTTCGGTTGCATACTGGTGCGGGTGGTAGAGAATAAGGAAACAGGCTCAACGGGCTCCAGACGTCTGCTTCACTGGAGTGGAAAAAAACCACCATAACGATTTCCCCAATATATCTGGCAGAATGAGGTACTGCAGAAGCCAACTAATCTGGCTGAGAGTAGGCACCAGCTCGCAGAGAGAGTGAGAGTTTTAATTCAAGAGGTGTTGCTGAGTTATGAAAGAAAGGGACCAGTCCTCAATTTGCTGACTTCGGTTTAGCTTACCTCTCGATTCGATGGGACAGTTAATCCTGGGTTCTCTTATCCTTAAGAAGGAAGGCCCCACGGGTGCCCGGGTGGCTCAGCTGGTCAAGAGTCCAACTCTTTTCTGCTCTCAGTGCAGAGTCTGCTTGAGATTCTCTCTCTCTCCCTCTTCCTCTGCCCCATTCCTGCAGCCAAATAAGTAAAATCTTAAAAAAAAAAAAAAATAGGGTACCTGGTGCTCGGTCAGTTAAGTGTCTGCCCTCAGCTCAAGTCATGATCTCAAGGTCCTGGGATGGAGCCACATATCAGGCTCCCTGCTTAGCTGGGAGCCTGCTTCTCTCTCTCCCTCTGCTCCTTCCCCCACCTCTGCTTGTTCTCTCTCTCAAATAAATAGATTAAGCAATAAACGAACAAACAAATAAAAGAAGGAAGTTCCCGTGTGTGTAGAAGAAGCTATTGAACATTTATCTTTTCCTTTTTGCTGGGTTCATAGTTTCTTGAGCAGTTTTGGAAGGCAAGGACATTTTTGCCCTATCTTTTATACCCTAAATAACGCAGAGATCAAATCTTGTAACTCCAGGGGGCACCTGGGTGGCTCAGTCAGTTAAGTATCTGACTCTTGGTATCACCTCAGGTCTTGATCTCAGGGTCATGAGTTCAAGCCCTGTGTTGGGCTCAAAAAAAACAAAACAAAACAAAACAAAACACACAAAAAACCCAAACCAGGTTTCTGTGCAAAATCTTGCAACTCTGAAATAATACTGAGATTTGGGTTGTAGGGGTCAAGGAGTTGAGCCTAAAAGTTAAGCAAAGTTTGGGAACAAAGTGTAGGGACAAGGGGTGCCTGGGTGGCTCAGTGGGTTAAAGCCTCTGCTTTCAGCTCACGTCATGATCCCAGGGTCCTGGGATTGAGCCCCACATGGGGCTCTCTGCTCCACGGAGAGCCTGCTTCCTCCTCTCTCTCCCTGCCTGCCTCTCTTGCCTACTTGTAATCCCTGTCAAATAAATAAATAAAATAAAATAAAAGAGTAGGAACAAGTTAAAAGTTAGTATGTAGAAGATGACAGCCTAGAACAGGGTTTAGCCAATATTTTCTCTAAAGGGCCAGATAGTAAATATTTCACACTTTAAGGCCATAGGGTTCTTGCCACAGCTAGTTTTCTGCTGCTATACAGGAATAGCAACCATAGACAATACAAAAATAAAGGAGTGTGCCTGTGTTTCAATAAAACTTTATTTATGGACAATGAAACTTAAATATCGTATAATTTTCACATGTCCTGGAATATTCTTTTGTAAAATGTATTTTCAACCATTTAAAAATTTAAAACCATTCTTTTTTTAAATTTTTTTTATTTTTTTAAAGATTTATTTATTTATTTATTTATTTATTTATTTATTTGACAGAGATTACAAGTAGGCAGAGAGGCAGGCAGAGAGAGAGAGAGGAGGAAGCAGGCTCCCCGCTGAGCAGAGATCCTGATGTGGGGCTTGATCCCAGGACTCTGGGATCATGACCTGAGCCAAAGGCAGAGGCTTTAACCCACTGAGCCACCCAGGCACCCCTAAAAATTTAAAACCATTCTTAATGCATGGGCCATATAAAAACAGGTAGTAGGCCAGATGTAGCCCACAGGCTATAGTTTGCAGACTCACAGTCTAAAATGATGGTGATTAACATAACAGAAATATGATGAGAGCTACAAATGTTAACTCAAAATTTTCTAGTACCCCTATGTCAAAACTGAAAAAAAAAACCAGGTGAAATTAATTTGAATAATGTATTTTCTTTGACTCAATATATCCAAAATATTTTAATTTCAATGTTGTCAATATAAACATTATGAATGAGATATTTTACTTTTTCTTTTTTTCACACTAAAGTTTTCAAAATCCAGGGTGTATTTTACAATTGTAGGATATCGTAATTCATTCTAACCATATTTCAAGAGTTCAATAACTATGTATGTCTGGAGACTATCATGTTGAAGATGAAGGTCTAGAATAGTGTTTTCAAATTTTAGCTTATATTAGAATCACTTAGAAGGCTATTAAAATACAGATCTTTCATTCAGTAGGTTTGGGCAAGGCCCCCAAATTCCATTTCTTTTTTTTTTTAATTTTTAGAAAAGATTTTATTTATTTGAGAGAGAGAGAGAGAGCAGGAGTGGGATGGAGAGGCAGAGGGAGAGGAAGCAGCAGGCTCCCCACTGAGCAGGGAGCCTCCATCCCAGGACCCTGGGATCATGATCTGAGCTGAAAGCAGATGCTTAACCCACTGAGCCATCCAGATGCCCCCTCCAAACTCCATTTCTAACAAGTTCCTAGGTGGTGCCGATGTTGTTGATCTGGGGACCACGCTTTGAGAGCAACATATCTAGAAGCTGAGCAGTAAGAAAAAGTGGAGAAGCAGGGTGCCTGAGTGGCTCAGTTAATTAAGCACCTGTCTTGGGCTCAGGTCATGATCCCAGGGTCCTGGGATCGAGTTCTGTGTCAGGCTCCCAGCTCAGTGGGGAGCCTGCTTCTCCCTCTGCTTGTGTTATTTTGCACTCTCTCTCTAAAATAAATAATAAAAACAAGAATCTTAAAAGAAAAAATAGAGAAACAATTAGGAACCAAGAATATGTACAAGCAAGAGATTTTTAAAAAAGTAAAACAATGAGGTACCATTACACACCTATTAAAATGGCCAAAATTAAAAACACTGACAACACCAAATGCTGTTGAGGATGCTGAGCAACAGGAACTCCTATTCATTGCTGGTGGGAATGCAAAATGGCACAGCCACCTTGGAAGACAGTTTGGCTATTTCTTACAATACTAAACATACTTTTACTACGTAATCCAGCAATCAAGCTCCTTGATTCTTTTTTAAGATTTTATTTATTTATTTGACAGACAGAGATCATAAGTAGGCAGAAAGGCAGGTAGAGAGAGAGAGAGAGAGGAGGGGAAGCAGGTTTCCTGTTGAGCAGAGAGCCCAATGCGGGGCTAGATCCCAGAACCCTGAGATAATGACCTGAGCCGAAGGCAGAGGCTTTAACCCACTGAGCCACCCAGTCGCCCCAATCATGCTTCTTGATATTTATTCAAATGAGTTGAAGACATTTATACACGAAAAGCTGCACGTGAGTGCTTACAGCAGCTTTATTCATAACTTAGAAGCAACCAAGATATCTTCAGTAGATGAATGTATAAACCGTGGCACATCCAGACATGGAATATTACTCAGTGCTAAAAAGAAATGAGCTCTCAAGCCATGAAAAGATATGGAGGAACCTAAATACATATTACTAAGTGAAAGAAGCCACTCTGAAAAGGCTACTATTGAATGATTCCAAATATATGACATTGTGGAAAAAGCAAAATATGGAGACAGTAAAAACACCAGTGGTCACCAGGAGTTAGGAGAGAGGGAGGAATGAATAAGTAGAACACAGAGTATTTTTAGGGCAGTGAAACTTTTCTGTATGATACTATGATGGTAAATACACAACATTATACATTTGTCAAAATTCACAGAGTACACAACAGTAAGAGTGAATCCTCCTGTAAACTATGGGTTTTGATTGATAATGTTGTGTCAATGTAGGTTCATCAATTGTAACAAATGAACCACTGTGGTGCAGGATACTGATCATGGGGAAGGCTGTACATGTGTGGGGGCAGGGAATGTATGGGGACTCTGTCCTTTCCATTCAATTTTCTTGTGAATCTAAATGTGGCCTAAAAAATAAAGTCTATTTAAAAAGGGGGGGGGCGCCTGGGTGGCTCAGTGGGTTAAAGCCTTTGCCTTCAGCTCAGGTCATGATCCCAAGGTCCTGGGGTCAAGCCCCTCATCGGGCTCTCTGCTCAGCAGGGAGCCTGTTCCCTCCTCTCTCTCTCTGCCTACTTGTGATCTCTGTCTGTCAAATAAATAAATAAAATCCTTAAAGAAAAAAAAAAGGGGGGGGAGAGCAAGCACCAGCTCATCCAGCTAGATAAGTAGTAGGACTCCAGATCGAGGTAAGGACCCTGAAAGAGGGATAGAACCTTATAACTGGCTATATCTCCCATACTCTGCTCTCCCCGAGCCAGTGAAGTAGCTTCTCCAGGTTTCAACTTTGTAGGTGTCCTGGGGATGGGCAGCCCGTAGAACCCTGCCTGATTAGGGGCCAGCTCAAAACCTAGGCAGGTTTTAAAAGATTTTGCAATGAAAACAGCTATCTCCAGGCTCTGACAATCCGATAAAAACGAAGAATCCCAGTATTTAGTACAAGGATTTATAAAACGACCAAACTTTCAGACTCAACCTATAGGTAGACCCTCTCATAGTATCTTTTAAGACTGCTCAAATAGAAAATAAGGCAGGTAAAATAATACAGAAATTTGGGCTGGTTAAAGATTGCAACAGTTAGGTGAGCTGTGAGTTTTCAGGAAGATTCTATAAATACAGAATTTATTTCCCACCTTAAGGGCAAATAATCATCCAGTTTGGAAACCATACCTTTCATGAATGTTCTTTTAACTTAATTACCCTTGGGAAGGAAGTTTATGTTTAGTGGTATGTCACAAAACACAAAGTTTTGATAGAACTTAAAAAATGGACCCGTTCATAACTTCTTGAACTCTGTGGCCTAAATTAAAACTCTGGATCTTAATTTCTTTTAAGAAGCTGTTTTCTGGTCCATTGTGTCAGAAGACCCTTCATTATACAGTCTGGGGATCCCTCAAATTCAGGAGAAATTTAAAGGCCTAAAGGAAATTTCAAAAGACATCTTTAAAAGATGTCTTTTCCTGGTGGTGCTCTTCTATGAACCTTTTCTAACATCTGGTTCCAATCAAATATTGAGAAATAGAAACTCAGTTTTGGAGGGCAGTGAAACAGAGATGCAGAATTTTTCATTCTATAGTGAAAGCCCTAGTTCAATGTCAATTCATCAGTTCAAATATCAAATACACACTCTATCCTATTTAAGAAATAAAGTTTTACATAGATAAAATCAAAATACAAAAAAGATGACAAAGAACGTTATCTTTGAAGGGATGGAAGAATTTGCCATAGAAAATGCACATTAAAATTACGTTTGATAAATATTAATCAACTCAAGAATCTCCCCACCCCCCCCATGCAGAAACATTTATTCAGCAAAGGTAAATGCATGAATTTTTCGGGGCCTCGTCTCAAGCTAAGTGGAAACCTACAAGTTTCCTGGAACACAAATCCAACTAGAAAGGTTAAAGCAGAAACGGGTTTACTTCCTACCTACCTTAAATAAATAAGCAATCAAGCAGTAATACAATGCTAGAGAACCAGAAAAACACTAATTTGAGTACTGAAAAAGGGAGCAATTTCAAAGATCTCTAATAAAGAGCATTTTGTAAGGCTTCTGTCAACCTTTTTAAAAGAAAAAGGTAAGCAATTCAGCCAGGAAAATAGAGTTTTCCGGTGGGGATGGGAGAGCAGAAAAACTGCAATTCAGGACAAGCAACGTATGGCCAACCACAGGCAAGTCCTGGCAACAAAGTGGGAGAGGTCTTTCTACAGAGGTAAAGAGGAAGTTTGAAGGGATTTGTTTTGTTTTGTTTTTTAAGATTTTATTTATTCAGGGGCACCTGGGTGGCTCAGTGGGTTAAGCCTCTGCCTTCGGCTCAGGTCGTGATCTCAGAGTCCTGGGATCGAGCCCCGCATAGGGCTCTCTGCTCAGCGGGGAGCCTGCTTGTCCCTCTCTCTCTGCCTGCCTCTCTGCCTACTTGAGATCTCTCTCTCTCTGTCCAATAAATAAATAAATAAAACCTTTAAAAAAAAAGATTTTATTTATTCATTTGAGAGAGAGAGAGAGAGCACACAAGGCAGGGGGAGGGGCTGACGGAGGGGGAGAAGCAGGCTTCCCGCTGGGCAGGGAGCCCCACATGGGGCTCAACCCCAGGACCCCAGATCATGACTTGAGGCAAAGTCAGTCAACTGACTGAGCCACACCGGCACCCTGTTGAGAGGTATGTTTTGAACAAAAGTTCATTGGAGGAAAATGAGAGTTTGAAGTGGTGGCAGCCTCTCATTGGCTGCAGGTGAGGGCAGCTTGCTGTTGCTGGTCTGAGAGGAAATCTTCCTTCTTGCTGGAGGAGGCAAGCCAGGAGGACTGGGAGTACAGGTGTGAAAGCCTTCCCTTCGTATTTTCCCAACTCCAATTTTGAGTTAAATTTCCTTAATACATTGCCACTCTTCCAACAATCTATGAGAGGTAGAGAACCCATATATGGAAGCCCAGTAAATTTCAGAAGGTATAATTAAGATAATTGAATCCCTCAAGTCAGAGAAGCCTATAAAGAATTTCATGGCTTGAACTGAGGTAGGTTTGCAGCCCATTTAAGTTGTTGGACCACTAGTCCATTAGGAAACTGGAAAAACAACTCATTTAACATAGATGTGAGCATATACAATAATCTTGCAGTGATTTAATTATATACTGACTCGGAATTATATGATTGCTTTCTATGAAGAATTAATTCAGAGTTCTCTCTGGCATTGAGACTTTGCCCCGATACACTTTGAACTTTTGAAAATACGTATTTTATTTGCACTTGAAGTTTTAGTTGAAATCCTATTTTATCACACAAAACACTTCTTGGGAGCAGGCTGATATTTTTCAATACAACTGATTATTTTTATTATAAAACAAAATGTTTAAGCGTGGGTAAAAGTATAAAAATGGTTTCACTAATGTAACTGAAGAGTACCACATTGTACATTGTCTTCCAGAGTTACAAACCAAAAACAAAAAAACCTAACCTTATATATTTTGGAGTAAAGTGCATTCTGCACTAATTCTTAAGAATGGAATAGGTTTAAATTGTTCCTAGTTATATAAAAGAATGCTCTTATTTAAAAGAGTTTAGTTATTTGAGAGAGAGCACATGCTGGGGGAGAAAAAGAGGGAGAAGCAGACTCCCTGCTGAGCATGCCCTGAGCTGAAAGAAGAGGCTTAACCAACTCAGCCATCCAGATGCCCCTCAAAGAATATTCTTTTCTTTTTTTAATAGAATGGAGATTTCTTTTTTTTTAAGATTTTGATTTATTGATATATTGATTATTGATTTATTTATTTGACAGAGCTCACAAGTAGGCAGAGAGACAGGCAGAGAGAGAGGAAGGGAAGCAGGCTCCCCACCGAGCAGAGAGCCCGATGCGGGGCTTGATCCCAGGACCCTGGATCATGACCTGAGCCGAAGGCAGAGGTTTTAACCCACTGAGCCACCCAGGTGCCCCTCAAAGAATATTTTTAACTATTTAAAAAAATCCAATCATAGGGGTGCCTGGGTGGCTCAGTTGTTGGGGGTCTGTCTTCGGCTCCAGTCATGGTCCTGGGTCTTGGGATGGAGCCCCGCATTGGGCTCTCTGCTCAGCGGAAGGCCTGCTTCTTCCTCTCCCACTGCCCCTACTTGTGTTCCTTCTCTTGCTGTGTCTCTCTCTGTTACATAAATAAAATCTTTAAAAAATATATACAGGGGCGCCGGAGTAGCTCAGTGGGTTAAGCCTCTGCCTTCGGCTCAGGTCATGATCTCAGGGTCCTGGGATGAAGCCCGCATCAGGCTCTCTGTTCAGCAGGGAGCCTACTTCCCTCTCCCTTCTCTCTCTGCCTGCCTCTCTGTCTACTGGTGATCCCTCTGTCAAATAAATAAATAAAATCTTAAAAAAAAATATATATATATATGCACAAATGGCCAATACGCGTATGAAGAGATGCTTCAAATCATTAGTTATAGGGAAATACAAATCAAAAGCACAGCGAGACACTGCATCATACCTTCTATAATGGCTACTATTCAAAAAGAAAAGGAAAACAAAAAGTGCAGAAATTGGAACCATGATGCATTGCTGATGGGACTATAAATGGTGCAGCTGCTCTGGAAAGTTTGGTGTTCCTCAAAATGTTAAAAAGAATTCCTATTTGACCCACTCCGCTCTAAGGTATATACCCTAAAGAATTAAAAAAAAAAAGACATCAGATACTTGTACACTGGTATTCAGAGCAGCATTATTCACAATAGTGAAAAAGTGAAAACATTCCAAGTGTCCATCAACTGATAAATGGATGAACAAAATGTGGTATACACGTACAGTGGAATAAGATTCAGCCAAGGAAAGGAATGAAATTCTGACACATGCAACAATACTGATGAACCTTAACATTGCTAATGAATAAGACAGCCAGAAAGGGACAAATATTTTATGATTCCATTTATGTGAGGTACCTAGAATAGGCAAAATCTTAGTAACATAAATTAGAATTGAGGTTATCAGTAGATGGGGGAGAGGCAATAGAGAGTTATTGTTAATAACAGTACAGAATTTCTGTTTGAGATAATGAAAATCAACAGCGGTGATGGCTGCACAACCCCACTGAACTGTAAACTTGAAAATGACTAAAATGGTAAATTAAATGTGTATCTTACTACAACAAAAAAGATACATAAGAGGATTCATACTTTTTCAAAATTCTTTTGGACACAGTGGGGGAGGGAAGGGGGTACAGAGCTCCATCAAGCAAGGGGAGAATGAGTTCCACATCAGCAACTTTAAGGGTGACGTAGGGAAAGAAATTTAATTGATACAGCCACCTCACCTGGTCAGCTTTCTTTCTTTTTTTTTTTTTTTTAAAGACTTTATTTATTTGACAGAGATCACAAGTAGGCAGAGAGGTAGGCAGAGAGAGAGAGAGGAAGGGAAGCAGGCTCCCCGCTGAGTGGAGAGCCCGATGCGGGGGCTCGATCCCAGGATCCTGAGATCATGACCTGAGCCGAAGGCAGAGGTTTTAACCCACTGAGCCACCCATGCGCCCCCCTGGTCAGCTTTCTTAAATCAAATCTGGGTAGGCATCCAAAATAACTCCCGGGACAGAATGGGCCAATAAAACTTGTCCCCCTATACTATCTCCATTTGCTTTTGAATTAAAAGAACATCTTCCGGGATGCTTGGGTGGCTCAGTTGGTCAAGCCGCTGCCTTTGGCTCAGGTCATGATTCCAGGGGCTTGGGATCGAGTCCCACATCCGGCTCCTCACTCAGCCGGGAGCCTGCTACTCTCTCCGCCTCTGCCTGCTTGTGCGCTTGCTCTCTCTCTGATAAATAAATAAAATCTTTTTTTTTTTTAAAGATTTATTTATTTGACAGAGAGAAATCACAAGAGAGGCAGGAAGAGAGAGAGGAAGGGAAGCAGGCTCTCCGCTGAGCAGAGAGCCCGATGTGGGACTCGATCCCAGGACCCCGAGATCATGACCCGAGCTGAAGGCAGCGGCTTAACCCACTGAGCCACCCAGGCGCCCCAATAAATAAAATCTTAAAAAGAAAAAAAATCTTCCACTTCATTGAGCGTTTCTCAAGTTTTGATTTTAAACAAACACCTTATAGGCGTTTGCAGGGTTTATGATTCTCATCTTCAATATTTCAATGCCCACAACACTTAGCATTTCTCTATCGTATCTCCAAATGGGACTGCCCATGTAAATGGCTTCTGTGGTGCAAGTAAGCATGAACTTTGTTCAAGAGTTACATTAACACCAAAACGCCTTCACCCTCGTTGTGGCCTCAGGCCTAGAACAGAGCGCGGCTCTCCCTCGTAAAGGGGGAAGTCCCAACAACACTCAACTCCTTAATGGGGTTCCTCACCTTCAGAAAATGAGCACGCCTATTATTCTCTTGGCTGCTCCAAAGGATTCTGGGAGTTAGGGGAGGGACCAAGGGACAAATATGAAATACGTAAGGTGCACAGCGATAGGTGAAGGATTATCAACCAGTTGCTGAGCGACTTCTCATATCTTCCTACCACCTACATCACTTCTCCCATCCGGTAGGCCCGGGCTCCTTCCCCACCTTCTACGCCCCGCCTTTTGCTGCCCCACTGGCCAATCATCGGGCTGCTGTTTGCCAGTCAGGGCCAATCCCGAACAGGTTTACTTTGAGCGGGAAAGGCTCTGAAGCTGCGGAAGAACGAAGTCAGCTAACGGCCCCCTCTTGGCCTGTCTCTGGGTGGAGTGGGGAGGTAACAGGCCCTGGAGGCGGTTGCCCATTGGTTGGGCAGCGGGCCAATGAGGAGGTGCGAAGCGGGGGGCGGGCCTCACAGGAGGGGGTAGGGTGGGGTGGGGCAGGCGGGTGCGGGGTCGAGTGCAGGGTCGCGAGCCTGGGGGTAGGCAATGTAACGGCCTCTCCCCCCTCCCCTCCCTCCCCGTTCCGGGCCCCCCCCCCCCCCCCACAGACCGGCTCCAGGCAGCGCCCGGAGCGGCGGCGGCGGCGGCAGCAGCGGGGTGCGGGCTGAGGGAGCCGGGCCTCGACGCCCCCCCTCACCTCCGTACCCCAGGAGCTGTACCTAGTCCAGGAGGGGCTGGGGGGCCCCATGGAGGTGAGAGGCGGAGACACCTGCCCGACCCCTCACCCCTGCAGGCCCGAGGGAGGGACTTGAGGTAACCGGTGGGGGCGGTCAGGGCCCGGGAGGCTGCCAGGCTTGGAGGATGGTGACGGTGAGGAGCCGAAGTGCGGGCGCGTCCCCAGACGCGGTTCTCTGAGGAGGCCGCGGCCGGGCTGGAGAGGGCAGGTCGCCGGGGAGAGCCCCCGACGGGACACCCGGACCGCGGTCCGGGGGGCGGGGGCGGGGACGGGCGGGGGGTGTGTGTGCACGGCGACCGGTGGCCCCGGTCTGGGGGGCGCAGCGCGGGCTAACTGGACGGACCGGACGGACTGCAGTGGCCGAAACGCCGGAGCAGCAGCCGCCGCCTCCACGTCGGGCGGCAGCAGCGCTGAGGCCGGTCAGAGTGGCCGCCGGCGTGGGCCTGTCAGGGCCGTCGAGGGCCGCCTCCTGGGGTTGGCCCGCCGCTGGCCCGAAGGCAGACAGGGAATTCTGGGGACAGAAGCGCGGGCCCCGGGATCGGTGGCGTCGGGGTGGATTCCGAGTTGAGCGGGGCAAACAGTGGCGGTGCAACAGCCGTCCGTCCGTTCTAGCCCCGGCTTTGCGCTGCGTGACGCCTCTCCCGCTTCCTACCCCTGTCTTGTGCAGCCCAAGGTAGCGTTCCGTGGAGGTGCGAATCGCTGCTGGAACCTCGGTGCCGACCCCAGCAGTAGACTAACGGATGTGTTCAACAGCGTGATGCTGACTGGCTCCACTTCCTTCTATGATTGCTACAAATCGCAGGTCCATCCTTTGTTAAGAGGATTTTTTTCAAAATCAAAGTCGTTTATCCGAGCCCGTTCACTTAGGTGTTTATTTATTTATTTTTTTTTAAAGACAAGAGATCACAAGCAGGCAGAGAGGCAGGAAGGGAAGCAGGCTCCCTGCCAAGCAGAGAGCCCGATGCGGGGCTCGATCCCAGGATCCTGCGGGGCTCGATCCCAGGATCCTGGGATCATGATCTGAGCCGAAGGCAGAGGCTTTAGCCCACTGAGCCACCCAGGCGCCCCCACTTAGGTGCTTACATTGCTCCAAGTTTAGGGGCCAGAAAGCCAGTAACTTTCAAATTTCAAAGCCAGTATCTTTCTTCCCTTTCTTTTTTTCGGGCAGTAACATTTTCAGTAGAGTCTGCACAATACATATTTTGCTTGAAAAAAAGTTAAGGAAGATTCCTTATTGATTCATTGATTCTTGTTATCATTTTGTCCTCAGTGTAACATGAGGCCAGAAATATAAGAAAATCCCTATTAGTAAGACCATAAAATAGTTTTTCCTTCAAGCATTTGTTACAAGTCAGCAGAAGCAAACTTGATCATCTGAAGGTGAAATTTTTCTGCACTCCTTCATTTTCTGGCCTTGGCAGTATCTTAGATTACAAGCTGCCTTTCACCTCACCTAAAACACTCAGTTTTATTAATCATACTAAATTAGGCTTAGGGTAGTGTAAATCATTTTCATTTGAAATTATTTAACCAGGACATCAGTATTGATATTGTTATACTTTGAATTATAACAATATCCCAAAATAAATAAATTTACTTAATCCACATTACAACTTTGTATAGTATTACATCCAGTGTACAGACTGCGAAACTGAGGCTCAGAGAGCTCTTTTTGTGCTTTAAGTGACAAAGCCCAACTGGAACACAGGTCTTTTCACTGCTAAGACCAGCATTCCACTGTTCTCTATAACGTTTATACAGCTCCTAAAATTTACTTAGACTTAATTTCAATCAGTTAAGTATAGCAAGGATATAAATGATATATTTTGCAGTTATTTAGTCTGATTAATATGGCAACCCCAAACATTTGCATATTTAATTCCCATAAATGTTTTAACTAAAAAGGATCTAGATGTTTAAAGTATAATTATGGTCAAATCCACCATGTTACTTTAGCTGTTTATTTTATCCTAGAATACCTAACTTTTCACACCCAGAAGAGAGTTAAGGTGGGCCTATGATAAAGACTTGAGAACTGGGATACCTGGGTGGCTCAGTCTGTTAAGCGGGTGCCTTCGGCTCAGGTCATGATCCCAGCATGAAGTCCTGTATCACGCTCCTTGCTCAGTGAGGAGCCTGCTTCTCTCTCTGCCTCCTCTGCCTGCCACTTGCCTGCTTGTGCTCTCTCTGACAAAAAAATAAATGTAATCTTTAAAAAAGATTCAGAACTAAAGGAATAAAATTCTGAAAGTTTCTAAAGATAAAATCCTTTGTAAAAGTTATTGCTAACTAAGAAGTTCTGGAAAAGTACTTTTTTAGTGACACACGTAGTAAAATTACTTTGGTACCTCGGTTTCCGCAGCTTCAGAATAGGCAGCATGATATATATAAACATTATAATGTGTAGTTTTCAAATAGCAGTCATAACCAGAATTTAAACAAATGGTTGTCAAATATTTGAGATTCTTAAAGTTGGGTGATTGGAAGAGATTTTCATAATTTTTTGCTATAGTATAAACTCTGTTATATGTTTAAAGAGTTGAATTTCAATAATGTCTATGATGAACAAAAATGTAAGAATACTTTTATCTAAGTATGTCTTCTCTCTTTATATAAACTTTGATGAGGAGTATAAAAACAATTAGAAAATATTTTCAGTCAGGATTATATTTATCTGTATTTATAAGAAAATACCATTTCTACTGTGTCTAGATATTTATAGTTATTACATCTCAGGTTTCATTTGGAGAGTTAAAATTTGTGAAACTAAGGGAGACAAACCATAAGAGACACTTAATCTCAGGAAACAAACTGAGGGTTGCTGGAGGGGAGGGGAATGGGAAGGATGGGGTGGCTGGGTGATGGACATTGGGGATGGTATGTGCTATAGTGAGTGCTCTGCATTATGTAAGACTAATGAATCACAGACCTATACCCTTGAAACAAATAATACATTATATGTTAATTTTATTTTTAAAATTTTTATGTATTTTAATATATGTTAATTTTTTAAATTTTGTGAATTTATACTTTCAGTCTTCTTTAAAGAAGCATTTTCTAGAATAAAATACATCTAAGTTTAGTCTTCATTAGTTGTTAAATTCATTCTACTATATATATATATTTTATTTTATTTTAAAAGATTTTATTTATTTATTTGACAGGCAGAGATCACAAGCAGGCAGAGGCAGGCAGAGAGAGAGGAAGGGAAGCAGGCTCCCTGCCGAGCAGAGAGCCCGATGCGGGGCTCGATCCCAGGACCCTGGGATCATGACCTGAGCGGAAGGCAGAGGCTTTAATCCACTGAGCCACCCAGGCACCCCAATTCATTCTACTATATTAAGTATCTAAAATTATTTTCCCTGAACATCAATCCCTTTTGGAAAGAGGCATCATTTTATTTTATTTTTTTTAAAGATTCCATTTATTTATTTGACACAGAGAGAGAGGGAGAGAGCGAGCACAAGCAGGGAGAGCACCAGACAAAGGAGAGGTGCCTGTTGAGCAAGGAGCCCGATATGGGGCTCAATCCCAGACCCTGGGATCATAACCTGAGCCGAAGGCAGGTGCTTAACCAACTGAGCCACCCAGGTGCCCCTTGAGGCAGTATTTTAAATCAATAAAATCTTAAAATTCAAATTTTTTACCTTATTTACTCAAAGTTCATTCTAGTATTCACAAAAAGAGAAAAATGAGGTTGTATTTTTCTTCTAATTGTAGTAATAGCTATTAAATTTCTAAAGAGATCATAAAATTTTATGTGTCATGATTTTTATAATATCTCTTGGAAATAGAAAGTAGGCTGAAAATTGAAGATACTATTTAAAAGGTCCTACAGTAGGAGTAAGGCCTCGAGTTTGGGTGTAGTTTTACCATCTAGCAGCTCAGTAACCTGTAGCCTCAGTTTCCCTCTGTTTAAAATAGAGTACTTATGGTGCTCGCTTCGGCAGCACACATAATAAAATAGAGTACTTATGTCACAGGTTGAATGAATATAATGTTATATGAAATTTCTTTGAAAAGTCTATGTAAATATTCTATATAAATATGAAAAAACATTCACTTTTTTCACAGATTGGGGGTATTAAGACCAAATTTTGTAAATGATTACTTGAAAATAACACTGCTAGTGTCCACACAATTCTCATCTGTTCAGAAAAGTTAAAAGTGTGGTAATTGTAGGTGTTTCATACCAGGGATAAGCAACAAGTACAGATGAGATCTGCCTAGTGCCTGATTGTATAAACAAAATCTTACTGGAACATAGCTATGCCCTTTACATATTGTCTTTTGTTTGCTCTGGTGCTAGAAAAGCAGAGCTAAGGAGTTTCAACAGAGATCTTAACAGATAGGAAAACCTAAAATATTTATTATTTGGCCCTTTACAGAAAAAAGTCGCCAACCCCTAGTAGAAAACAAACTTAAGGGCGCCTGGGTGGCTCAGTGGGTTAAGCCGCTGCCTTCGGCTCAGGTCATGATCTCGGGGTCCTGGGATCGAGTCCTGCATCGGGCTCTCTGCTCAGCAGGGAGCCTGCTTCCCTCTCTCTCTCTCTCTCTCTGCCTGCCTCTCTGTCTACTTGTGATCTCTCTGTCAAATAAATAAATAAAATCTTAAAAAAAAAAAAAGAAAAAAAGAAAACAAACTTAAGTGGCTAAATCTAGATTTTAAGTCTTCCAGCACTTACACATGGGTTATTTCCTCTAATTTCTTATTATTTCACTAATATTTTATAAATGTAATTTTGATGTGTCTGATATGCAAATATGTCTTTAAAATTTCAGAGTGAAGACGGTGTTGATCTAAGGCAGACCTATACTCCACTTTCTTCATCAACAGAATGTTCAAGTTCTGTAGATTCTTCACTTTTCTATGCACCATGGTCTACTTATGGAGATGATATTAAACAGCCTTCTAATTCTCAGATCAATGTAAAGACCAGGTAAATTAATAAATCAGATTTTTCAGGCTAAATGAAGTTCTTTTTAAGTTTGATTACATGGGAACCCAGTTGTATTAGCTCTTTTTTCCCTATATCAGGATTTTAATGTCATGGCATTATAATTTTATGTTTATTAAACTTTTAGAAATCCTGAACTGAGCAGATTGTGTGTATAATTTTTAGCTCATTACTTTTTTTTATTCATTAGAGGCAATCCTTAGTGGGTAAATATTAAATTTTTCTTTCTAAGGATAACTTATATAAATGAGTTATAATTTTTTATCTTTTTTCATCCAGTTCTAAATTTTCAGTAATTATTTTCTTCACAAGTATACAACAAATAGGATTTTATCAAATATAAGATACTTTTAGTTATTATTCAATTCCATTGATAATAAAGGCCTACTCTATGCCAGATCTCTCATACTGGGAATACTAGAATTAACATGGCAAATATTATCCCTACCTTTAGAGATCTTACAATGATGATGATGATGATGACTATGATGACAGTGACTTTCTGGGCACAAGTGTAGTGAAGTTTAAAAAAGTGTAGGATATTTTGGCAGCCTGTTGCAAAAGAAGCCTAAGGGAGTGCCATCTACTGTTATTTTAATTATGTATAAGAGAGCAGTTGATAGAAGTTCATACATCTTTAGTTTAATTGGAAAATAATTATTTTTAAAATCTTACATGTTTATTCTTTTTATGTTTTAAGTAAGTTTTGTGCCTGCCATGGGGCTTGAACTCAGGATCCCGAGATCAAGAGCCACATGCTTCACTGACTGAGTCAGCCAGGCTCCCCAATTTTTATTATTCTTTAATAAAATTTTAAGTGGCTCAATCAGTAGAGCATGCGACTCTTGATCTTAGGGTTGTGAGTTCAAGCCTCATGTTGGATGTAGAAATTACTTTTTTAAAAAAGATTTATTTATTTATTTTAGAGAAAGAGCATAAGCGGAGGGGCAGAGGGAGAGGGAGAGAATCTTAAGCGGGCTCTGTGCTCCAAGCCCCATCATGGGGCTTGACCTCACCACTCTGAGATCACCACCTGAGGTGAAACCAAGAGTTGGTCTCCTAACCCACTGCATCATCTAGGTACCCCTAGAGATTACTCTAAAATTCTTTTTTAAATTAAAAATGTTAAAGTTTTAGTAAGTTCTATAAAATAGTGATTTTATTAGAAAGACATATATAATTCTATAAAAATATTTTTAAGTTGATCTATGTTAATTGAAAAAATTCAGACTTTACAGAAATATACAAAAGAAAGCAGTTGTTCACCTTAACCTTTAACACTTCCCAATAATAACTATTAGGAGTTTAGTACATATTACATTGAATTTTTTAGATAGATACTAATATATTAATATACAAAAAACTTCACATTGAATCTTTTTGAAATAATACAACACAGTGGAGGGGCGCCTGGTGGCTCAGGGGGTTAAGCTTCTGCCTTCGGCTCAGATCATGGTCTCAGGGTCCTGGGATTGAGCCCCGCATCGGGGTCTCTGCTCAGCAGGGAGCCTGCTTCCCCCTCTCTCTCTGCCTGCCTCTCTGCCTACTTGTGATCTCTGTCTCTCTGTCAAATAAATAAATAAAATATTTAAAAAATAAAATGAATTTAAAAAAATACAACATAGTGGAGAAAACATTAGACTTGTAGGCAGACCACTTGTTCAGCAAGTGTACAGTTTGGCAAATCAAATACACTTGCAAAATACGAGTTTCTTAAAATCTCAAATCCTCATTCTTCAATAGCTTAATGATTACTAATACTTGCCCATCCTGTGTTAAGAAGATCAGTGAAATGTTTGAGTGTTATCCAAATATAAGGTATTTTTATTTCTAAAATACCTAACATTATGAAGTGTTAGAAATAAAATGTGAGAAAACAAGAAGTTACAACCTAAGGCAACATACTACTTCTAGGAACAAATTACTTTAAATACATAGGAGGCAAAAAGGACTAATTTTGATCTCCTTGTGGTTTTTACATTTTGTGTTATTTAGTGTTAGTCACAAGGTACAATTTCAGGTACATGGAGCTCCAGTTACTTTAGTAAGGATTTGGGATAGTCCACAAATCTGTTATATTTAAGGGACAACTGCAATATTGATGTGGTATCTAGGATGACCATATCACATTTCACTTTTTAAATCCAACATTTGGTCTAAAGAGTCACAAAAATAGAGCAGCAGTTTCATATGGTTTTCAAATCACAGGTGAAGAAACTGAGCAAGTGTTGATGGAATAATGTATAATGGGACCAGATATGCTTTTAGAAGCAGCCATGGAGCCAAGCCTGTCTAAAACATCATAGGTCAGAGATTTAGCTCTTGGAACCTAAAATGAATAGCATGTGTTTTGGAGAAATAGGAGTTAAGCATACATTGTGAATTAGACGTAGGATTTGAAATGAAGGAGAAACACTTACGTAGCATAGGCACTGTGCTAAAGTGGAAAGTATTCTTGAGTTCCTGTTCCCTCTTTACTTGAAATGATGGTATAAATCCAATCCAAATATCTTATAGAAAAATAATGATATAATAAGTCTGGAAATAGAAATCAATATATTGAATTTCAGTATGAGGAAAAGAATTTACATGTGATATTCATTTATTTTTAGGATTCAAACAGAAAGAAATGACTATGGCAGTGAAACAGACTTATATGGACTTGTGTCCAATATTTTGGAAGAACAAGATAAGTCACAGCCATATTTTGCTGAGGGGTTAGTATATTATATAAGCCATATGGTAAATAGTAAGCTTTTAAATTCACATATACTAGATTACTGTATTTATTAGCTTTTATTCTTATTTAATAAAGGATCATCTGATGATAGACATCTTAATTCACATATTTATATCTAGCAGCCTTGATTTTTCTGAGGTACTTGCCATACAATTAGAAGTTTCATACTAAAGTGTAATTTGATATTAAGAACTTTCATTTGGAAAATTATTCTTGCATAATTCAGAGCTTTTCCCCTCAAGTTTATGAGCTAAATTTTGGCTTAAATAGATTCCAAAGAGCTTTTATAGATATATCCCAAAGAACAAAACTATCATTAGTGCTGTGTAGAAATATGTATGGACTTTATTCATATGGTAAAAAATTTTTAAATACACTTTGTTTTTTGGGGTGTGGAAGCCATATTACCCAAATGCCCTATTTCATAGATAGGGAAATGTGCAGCACACATGTAACCAATTAAAATATTTTAATTTCAGTAATAATTTCAGCAAAGTACATCTTTTTCACTTAAAAAGTTGCCATCAACTTTTTTGTATTGTATAATAACTTAATTAAAAGAGAAACTTACTTTGCTTTCTGCCTACTATAGATAAACAATTCATGTAAGATCATGCAGTCACCAGCCTCAGGCCTTAGTTAATGCCTCTTGGGAAAGTATACTGTAGACATATTGAGATTAAAATGCATATTTATATAGCATGTGACATTTCAAGTGATAGAAAATTATTTGGATGTAACTAGTTTATAAGGCAAAATTAGAAAGGATTAGATAGATAGTGGGGCAGTGAGGTGATATAAATGTTTTGAAAACCTGTCCTACCTTCTCCACTAAGGCAATAAAGTCATTTAAAACCTAAGTTGTAATTAAATATATTTACTTGTTCTAGGACCTGCTCCTCCAATTTAAAGTCAGTTTGGCCAATGAACACAAGCAGATTTGCAGATCACCATGACCTCTTAACAGAAACCAAAAGGCCAATAGATACAGCCATCTCTCAGCAAGCTTTTTATAGTGGTGAATCTGTGCCAGCAGTGGAAAAGCAATACCTGCATAATAGTAATCTAACACCACAACAAAAAATAGATGAACTTTATCATGGATTTACTGGTTTAGACCTTGAAGAACAATGGATGTACCCCTCACGAAGTGATCATTCTTACTGTTACAATATCCAGACAAATGATACAGCTAAGACAACATTCCAAGATTATCCATTTGTCAAAAACTGTTTTACATCACAAACTGGTCTGTCTGACATCATGAAAGAATCAGGAGTTGATACTTACCCTTATGGAAGAGAGAAAATATGTGCTAAAGGTCTTGAAGCACCATTACAGCAGAAAAGGGCAGAGATGTTTCTTTCTCAATTTAACAGATACAATGAAAACACAGATTATTGCAGATACCCAGAATATGTTCATCCTAATAAGGCTAAGCTTAATAAGTGTTCGAATTTTAGTGTCCAAGATAGTAAAAAATTAGCCAACGGCGCACCTGAAACACCAACTGTAGAAGCAGACACCTACACAAAGTTATTTCAGGTTAAACCAGCAAATCAGAAAAAAATGGAGGAGACAATACCTGACCAGCAGAATTTCACATTTCCAAAAACCACACCACATCTGACAGAAAAGCAGTTTGCAAAGGAAGCAGCATTCACTGCTGATTTTGGCTTAAAATCAGAATTTGGACTAAAACCTCACACAGCTTGTCCAGCTAATAATGATTTTGCTAATGTCACAGAAAAACAACAGTTTACAAAACCTGACCCCCCAAATTCTGAGTATTTTAAATCTGTGAATTTATTACCAAACTCAGCAACATCTTCAGGAGGTATCAACTTAAACAGACCAACTTGGATGAATGTCCAAACAAAAAATAACACTCCTATTCCTTATCGGAATCAAGGTAACTTGATGAAATTAAATAGCCACTTAAGTGTAGCTTCAAAAGGTTCTAACCATTCTTCAGATTTCCCCCAACTGTCATCCACAAATTTAACCCCAAATAGCAGTTTATTTCAGAAGTATTGCCAAGAAAACCCTTCAGGATTTTCTGGTTTTGATTTCAGTTACAATGGTGCAGAAAGAATTCAATCTGTCAATCACATGGAAGGACTGACAAAGACTGGAGAAGAAAATCTCTTTGAATCAGTTACTGATAAAAAAATAAAGCAACCAAATGGATTTTGTGATAACTATTCAGCTCAGCAGTATGGGATCATTGAAAATGTAAACAAACATAATTTTCAAGCTAAGCCTCAGAGTGGACATTATGATCCTGAGGAAGGTCCAAAGCATTTAGATAGCTTATCTCAAAATACATATCAAGATCTGTTGGAGTCACAGGGTCATTTTAATAGCCACAGACAGGGAAGTGGAGACAACAATATTAATAGCCGTGTGAATCGCACACAGGCATCATGCTTTTCTAATAATTATATGATGGGAGATTTAAGGCATAATCAGAGTTTTCAACCACTTGGTTCAAATGGGTTTCCCCTAAGATCCACTCACCCATTTGGCCATTCAGTTGTTCCACTGTTGGATTCTTATGATTTGTTTTCTTATGATGACTTAAGCCATTTATACCCTTATTTTAATGATATGATGTATGGTGATAATTCCTTTTCTGGTTTCGTGCCAACTTTTGGATTTCAAAGACCAATTAAAACCCGTAGTGGACCAGCCAGTGAACTTCATATTCGACTAGAAGAGTGCTATGAACAATGGAGAGCACTAGAAAAGGAGAGAAAAAAGGTAACACAAAGCTATCCATATAGGAGTAATTTAGGATGTTCCCTCTGCCTGTCTTCATTTTATTTGAGTAGTTTAAGAGTACTCGCCTCATTTCTAAGCTGAATTCTTCTATAATGTACCGTATTTATTAAGTCCATGACACTAAGGAGTTAATTAGATGACTTAAGCTTGAAACTTAAAAAAAGTAGTTGTTTATGTAAAGTTTATTTTGCCTATGAAGTAGACTTTTTCGTTAATGGGTTAAAAGTATACTTTTGGGGGTACCTGCATGGCTCAGGGTTGTGTTTGAGTAGTAGAAACTACTTTTTTGTTTTTAAAGATTTTATTTATTTGACACAGAGAGAAAGAGATCACAAGTAGGAAGAGAGGCAGGCAGAGAGAGAGGGGGAAGCAGGCTCCCTGCTGAGCAGAGAGCCCGATATGGGCTCAATCCCAGGACCCAGGGATCATGACCTGAGCCAAAGGCAGCCCTTTAACCAACTGAGCCACCCAGGCACCCTTAAGAAGTTCTTTTAATTATTAAACTGTCAGAGCCTTTGGGTATTTTATATGCATTAAATATGACAGAAAAATATGGTGGTATTGTGGTTTGGATTTTTTGCCTTTTAAAACCAAAATGGGAGGCTGGGTGGCTGGGTTGGTTGTGTCTGCCTTCCGTTCAGGCCATGATCTCAGACTCCTGGGATCGTTGAACCGCCCCCCCTCCAAAATCAGGCTCCCTGCTCAGTGGAGAGTCTGCTTCTCCCTCTCCCTTCCTCCACTGGTGCTTGCTTGCTCTCTCTCAAATCTTTTTTTAAAAAAGAGAGAAAGAAATGGAAACAATTTTAAAGCTGTGATTTTCAATTTATTTCTTAGGCCTAGGAGAAATGTTATTCAGTTTTGAGTCATATGTAGAACGTTCAGCATGTAAAAGTTATATAATTTTTTACAGACTGAATTGGCCCTGGCCAAGAATTACCCAGGAAAAAAAGTATCCAGTACTAACAACACTCCAATTCCAAGGCTAACCTCCAACCCATCTCGAGTTGATCGCTTAATTGTGGATGAACTTCGGGAACAAGCCAGAGTAAGCTGTAAAAACACCCAATAATGGATTTTTTAATTGTTCAGTAAAATTTTAAAACCTAGAGTTCTGAAGAATTTTAAATTCACATTTATGCATAACTCTTTAAATATATACTTTTCCAAGTTTGATCCTAGAACTTAGGGAAAGGGAAATAGCACCCCC
This sequence comes from Meles meles, assembly GCF_922984935.1. Lineage (NCBI taxonomy): Eukaryota > Metazoa > Chordata > Mammalia > Carnivora > Mustelidae > Meles > Meles meles. The sequence goes on from NC_060083.1 coordinate 46,089,699, forward strand.
TTAATCATTTTTAAAGTAGGTTTAGTAACTTAAATGCTTCCTCTTTAAGAAACCCAATTACCATAGAGCTAATCCTCAAGAAAAGAATTCTAAAGTAAAAATAATTTTGAATATTATTTATAAAGAAAGTCCCATTTCTTAGACACATTTTTTCTAGCTTGAAATTATTCTTTCTTGCTCTAGATGAGCAAGCTGATAAATAACAGGTAATTACTGTATTTCATTTTCTTAACCCTGTACTCTTATTTGACAAACACTAAGTATATCTAGCAATGGATTAAATATTGAAAAACTGAAAAAATACTGAAGAATATGGGTATGCATAATTTTATATAACAATCTTGTTTTAGAAAATTTATGTATCACTTCAAATATAAAGAATCTTGATGTTAGATCATTTTGTGATTTAACAAAAGATTATTCCTGTTATTTCCTTTGTAATTTCAGAATTTTCTAGAATTTAATAGAGCAGGCTCTTATTTGCAAAAAACAATGTTAGGTCTTAAATTTGTACTTATTGTCAGTAATGTGGAAATGTTTGAATGTTCAGTTTTTTTAACTGTTGCTTATTCCCAGATTACTCAAACAAGTAGTAGCTTTGTTTTCTCCAGCATGGTATCAGGACACCATAGGCATTCAGTTATTTATTAGATGAATATTATTGCCCCCATCTCTATTCTGCTTCACTGAAGATTTGTTCTTACTTAAAAGACAGGGCAGTATGGTTATATGCCTTATCAAAATTTAAAATGTTTCCCTCAGGTTGTGACTCTACTAGGCAAAATGGAACGTCTTCGAAGCTCTCCCCTTCATGCCAATATCTCTACTGCTCTTGATCGACACTTGGAGTCCATTCACATTGTACAGTCACGTAGAAAGGATGAAATTGTTAATGCTTCAAATAGGCAAAGGCAAGGAGTTCCTAGATGCCAAGATGACAGAGGTATAAGTGTTAATGCATATTCTTTTGATAAGGCAGTGAGGTAATTTGAATGTTGTTAAAATCAGATTCTGAATTAAAAGGTTGGATTTCTAAAATTTACACTTAGCTGAAGAATAAATCGGTAAATGATGCCCATATAATTTACTCTGAAAGTACATTGATCAATTTTGTTAATTTTGCCCATTTAATTATAACTCTTGTCAAAGTCTGTTCTACCCAAAGCATAGTCATTGTCCTACAAGTAAGAAATAGAGTACCAACAATTTTAAATATTAAGTCAAATACTTCAGTCGAGTCAATAGGCATCCTTCTTTTGTAAAAATAATGTTTGAACATATAATAGCACAACATTGGGCTTTTTAAGAGGTAAGGAATATATAAAATTTATCTAATATGAACTGACCCTTAATTTTTTTTACAGATGTTTTTGCCCTTGCTTCAGCAATTAAAGAGATGTGTGTGGCTACTCGGAAAGCACGCACTACCCTATGGTGTGCACTGCAGATGACCTTGCCAAAAACAGCCAGTACAGCTGGCCAAACAGATGTGGAAAAGGCTTTACAAGATATAGTGAACTGTGAAGACAAAGTCCATGAAAACATAAATAGTAGCAATCCAATGAACCAGAGAGGTGAAGCAAACAAACATTAAGGAAATACCAGCAGAAAGAAGAATAAAAAGCTGATAAGTAAATGTATCAAGACATGCTAAAAAATTTTAATGAACTTGTCAAACTTGAAAAATTCAATACATTAATTTTCTTTCAGATTTAAAGTTAATACCTTAATGAAGTCTAACTTCTATTTAAAAATCTTCTATTTGGAATGAATCAGATATAGTTTAAAGTGAACTCAAAGGGAAAGTTGACTACTCTAGGAGTTCTAAGTAGCCAAAACTAACAAGTTTAAGTAAATTAAATATTTCTTAACAGCTAAAATATTGCTTAAGCCCATTCTGCAGTGCAGGTAAATGCAAATGTGAAATTGTTCTAGAAGATAAGTTTCATTTAGGTCTGCCTTAGTAAGTATAATTCTAAATAATGAATCTAAGTGACTGTAACCCAATTATGGCTACAGTCTAGTAACCAAGACAAGTTTTGATTGTGATATAAAAGTGTTTTCCTTACAAAACTGGATAATACCTAGGAAACAAAGGAAAACAAGGATGAACCCAATATTCATGTAAAAATTTAATATTTAAAATACTACCATATTTATAAATTTGAAATCTTAGTGCCTAAGTATATGGAGGGAAATGCATCTGATTCTCCTAAATTAGTGATAAAAGTGCCAGTGTAAAAACCATGCAAGTTACTGAATATAAAACCTGTTCAAATCATTTGTGTATATTCTTTAAAATTTAATTATACTATCAATTATTACATATTTCCAATTTTAAAGTATTTAAACTGAATCAAAAACAAAACATTTCCTTTATATGAATCTTTTAGACTTGATAATAAATAATAATGACTATTGTTTTAATACCCTTAGTTTGCTGCATTTTATGAGGGTATCACGAAGTTCTAAAATGTATTTTTTTAAGGTTAATCTTTAGTTTAGTTTGCAATTGGTTAGTGTATATTTTGTGTAGTTGTGTTCATTAGTTTGCTTCTGTATTTTTTTTAAGAGCTCTTGAAAGCTTGGCTTTTTCTGTTTCTCATCACTTAATATCTTTGTATGAAACCCGAGTAATTTATTCATTAATATGAAATGTTGGTATTATGTGACTCAGAAGATCTTGGGTTTTAACATTTCTAGCATGAGTTAAACTATAATATAATGTACTGATGAAATTCAATTGAACTATCCTTGACTAGAAACACTGATGTTTTAAATGTTGGTGTTTTTCCTAGTTTTAGAAATCTTGGTATTAAAGAGTGTAATCACACCACATAAATTTTCTTTAGATGATGTGCGGAAGAAACTGATTGAGAATGCAGGAGTAACTGTAGGGAGAAACATTTCGATCACTGATATGCTTTAGAACTACCCAAATGAATTACATTGAGGGTAGTCAAATAAAATAGATCACCCCACCACACTCACTGCATAGAAAGTGGTTAAGTTTGACATAAGACATGTTGGATGTTATGAAAACAAATATTGTACTGAATTTAGTCTCTCAGGAAGAAATTAATAAATTTGTTGAAAATATATGGTTTCTTTTTTTTTAATATTTTTGTATTAGTTTCTAACCTTAATTGTCACACAGGTCAGAAAACCAAATTTCATTTCACTGATAAGAACTGGCACTGAGTTTTAAATTTCATTAACATATAAGAAAGAATGTTGGTAGACTAACCAATGCCATTCAGATATCCTTGCATCGAACCTGACCTCTTTGAAGTTGAAGGTTTGGTTTTTGGGTTTTTTTAGGATTTTATTTATTTGAGGGAGAGAGCAAGGGAGAGCATAAGCAGAGAGGCAGAGGGAGAAAGCAGACTCCCCGAAGAGTAGGGAGCCAGGGACCTAGAGATCATGACCTAAGCCAAAGGCAGATGGTTACCTGACTGAACCACCCAGGCACCCCAAAGGTGAAGTTTTTGCTCTGCCTTTATACTAATCCAGGCAAACCAGAATAAAAATTCTGGGGAAGTTTTAACATGACAGTGGTTAGAAATAAAACACTAGTCCATTAACAAAAACCAAACACAAAAATTCTTTGAAATTCTGTTAATCACATCACCCTGTAAATAATTCATACATTAGTTGGTTATTCCTTCTATGGCATACTCTTAATGGATGGTTCATATGTACTGGACTTCTGAATTACAACCTATGAGAACAAAAAAATAACATCACACATAATTTGAAGTGAAACCAATAAAACTGATGCTCTCATTTTTAATCCAGAAGAATTTGGTGTACTTAATTTTTTTTAATAGACAAAGTGATTTATATAAAAGTGGTTAAAAATTATGTATCCTGAATTATATAAGCATCCTTACCACTTGAGTAATCTGCTACTATAAAGTTTTAGAGGCTTGGAAATTAATGACTGAAATTCCTATTTTTTTTTTAAGATTTTATTTATTTGACAGCGATCTCAAGTAGGCAGAGGGAGAGAGAGGGAAGCAGGCTCCCTGCTGAGCAGAGAGCCCGATGTGGGGCTCAGGGCTCGATCCCAGGACCCTGAAGGCAGAGGCTTTAACCCACTGAGCCACCCAGGTGCCCCTGAAATCCCTATTTTGGTCTAAAATGTCAATCATACTACAGAAGATACGGTTTAAAATTTGCCCTTTGCAGTATTGAACATTTTAGACATAAAGGATTTAGCAGCATCTGAATTAAGTGAATAACCTTACTCAAAGCCTAATGAGCTGGTCTTTTTTCCCCATTTAAACATTAGTTCAGGGGTGCATGGGTGGCTCAGTGGGTTAAGCCTTTGCCTTTGGCTTAGGGCACAATCTCAGGTCAAGCCCTCCTATGGGGCTTTCTGCTCAGCAGGGAGTCTTCTTCCCCCTCTCTGTCTGCCCGGCTCTCTGCCTACTTGTGATCTCTCTGTCTCTGTCAATTAAATTAAGTAAATAAACATTAATTCAAGTATACACCTAACTGTAACATACATAATAGAGTCCCAGAAGAACTGGCTACTGTTGGACTAAAACAAGTACCCTTCAGGGGTCCATGGATATAACCTGGCTCTGCTTCAGAGACCAAAATCAAGGTGAAAATAAACCAAAAATCCAAAATAAGGGTTAATAAAATAGGCTCTCTCATATGCTATCTGTAGCCACAGCCTATTATTGCTACTGCCATAGAGGACTAAGACTCCAAAAGTACTTGCAAGGACTTCAAAGCTAATTTACTGACTTCCAATACTTGTCTCAATTACAAGGTAATCTTTCTGATCTCCCAATACCCAACCTCACAGAACTGAGGCAGAGAATTTGATTCTAGGAAGACGTTTTACTTATAGAAGATCATATTGGGCTAATCAAAATCTAAAGCAAAATTCAACACATTCCGAAGTGTTCGCGCATTTCCGTGGATAGCTGGAAAGAATTAGAATCAATCAGAAAACGGTGATTTAAATAGTTTATTTTTTTAAAAGATGGTTACTTTTTTAAAATGCAATGCCACGAATATAGGAGTGTATAGAGGTGACACATCTTTTCCTTAACCAAGCTTTTACCCTCTACACAAAGGTAAAAATTTGTTAACCTCTTAGTTAATGGTATAAAACAGGTTGGCAAACTTTTTCTCTTAAGGGCCAGACAGTAAATATTTTAGGTTTTAGAGGCCACAAGAGGGGTCTGTCACATATTCCTTCTTTTACAACCCTTTAAAAATACAAAACCTATTGCTGACTTGCACCATACAAAAACAAACGGGGCCAAATTTCCTTGCCTGCAGTAGTTTGCCAACCTCAGGTATAAAATACCTATTTTCTGTCTTGTCAGGGAAATTGCTCCCTTCAGGCTTCTTGACAGTCTGCAGCCGGAAGTAGAGAAAGGATTTATTTACAATTCAATGTGGCTTGTGACAAAGTACAAATGGAGAGTTCCTGCTCACTTGTGACTCTCCCAGGTTTTTCCACTCACTCATTAAATAAATTTGTTGAGCACCCACAACGTACACTCTCAAACATCTTTGTATTAGCAGAGATTTCCAGTGTTTCTTCCTTAGTCGCATGGTTCCTGCAGTTTCTTTCAGCCTGTAATTATCATATCCTTATACTCATGTTTTAGGACCGATCAGGATTAAAATCTCTACTAACACTCAAGAGGGCTCATGACTATAAAAAATGAATCTAGCTAACAATGATATCCTTTCAACCAATACACATCCTTCAATCACAGCCTGGATGAGGAAAAATATGTAACTATCTCTACATAAAAAGATACTTTTTTCCTCCCATAGGCTGAAACTTAAAACATCTCAAATCTAGAACATCTACCACATCATCTCTTCTGTTTTCAAAGTTTGTTGCCATGTTAACATAATATCTGGATCTAGGTAGGGCTCTTCATTAGCTTTCTATTTCATCCATAAAACAATACATTAAGAGGTAAATACTACTCTCAAAAGTACTTTACACTCCCACATTTCATATCAGAAAAGGAGTGGTCATGATTCTGCTCCTTCAAGATGAAAACTGTAACAGTCAGCTTTCTGAATATTTCTGCTATTTATCCTAGGTGAGGGAAGACTTTTAAAGTGGCCAAAAGGAGCCAGGACTTCAGTATTAAAATATAAAAGTTGCCCCCATTCCAGATCTTTGGTACAGACATCAACTACAATAATCTGATTACCCACACCACAGAGACATGGCACATTTTGTAATTAGAAGTGTTTGTGATTTTCCTTTTGACCGTGTAAACAAAAGGGAAATGCCTTGGGAAACCACTTTGCAATGTTCTCTCATTTCTCTTAAATACACATGTGCGCAATCACTTCTCCCTTTGATCAAGTTCATGAGGAGAAAGAATAGAGTGGACCAAGGTTATCGCTTCCGCTCTCCTCTTTGTGTCCTTTTCTTTTCCTTTTCCTTGCGCTCCTGCTTGGCTAGTTTGTCCCTCTCCCTCTGCAGCTTGTCCTGTTCCTTCTTCCTTTGGGACTCATCCCGAAGTGAGTCTCGCTCCAGTTTTCGGGCATTGAGGACATCTTCCACATTGGTGTTTCGGAACAGAGCTACAGGTGAGTTAAGGGATTAGGGTATAAGTCACACAGGTCCCAACTACTGTCTTTATTCTCTCTCCACATATTCCTAGTCTTTAAAAAAAAGTCCTTATGATAATTTATCTTTGGTCTCATGGGATACCCTGAAACTATCATTACAAAGGTTTAAAACTAATCCTCAGAATAAAAATCTCAGACTTCTCTAAATTTGAATGTTAAAATATTTTAAGAAAATGAAATTTCATTCCAGAATAAGTACTTATATCATGGCAGAATATTGTTGGGAGTATCTAGGCTAGTTTTAGTGAATAGAGTATTAATGTAACTGGCAAAAATTTTATGTGCTTGGCACTATTAAAATGCTTGAAGAGTTAAATAAGTTGTGTAACCTTACTAAACTTTATCAATCCACTTTTTTTCCTAGACCACTGAAGCTTAAGTGAAAAACATGTTCTAATAACCACAAACTCTGAATTTATAGAAGATATAAAATAAGTTTAACAGTTAGAAAATAACTAGCCAAAAACTTTACCCTCCATTTCTTAGGACTTTAAAAACACAGCCTGAGAGGGCCTGGCTGGCTCATTCAGAAGAGCATATGACTTGATCTTGGGGTCAGGGGTTCTAGCCCCACAACGGGTGTAGAGATTACTAAAAAAAAAGCCAACCTGTTAGCACCAGACATGCTCCTCCCACTCTTAAAACAACTCTTTTTGCTTTGGTGCTTTAAAATAAGTCCCCCTGACATAACCTCCCCTTCTTGGATAACTCACCATACTTTTCATCTTCAGGAAGGTGGATTTTTTTCTTTTTTAAAAATTTATTTATTTGCGAGAGAGAGTGCAACCTTGCAAAAGCAGGGGGAGAGGCAGAGGGAGAGGGAGAAGGACTCCTTGCTGAGCACAGAGCCCGATGCAGGGCTCAATCCCAGGACCCTGAGATCATGACCTGAGCTGAAGGCAGACACTTAACCAACTGAGCCCCTAAGAAGGTGGATTTCTAAATGTAGAAGCTTCTCAGGGTACCTGGGTAGCTCAGCCAGTTAAGTGTCTGACTCTTGGTTTTAGCTCAGGTCATGATCTCAGGGCCCTGAGATCAACCCTTGCATCAGGCTCTGCGCTCAACAGGAAGTCTGCTTGAGATTTTCTCTCCCTCCCCCTCTGCCCCTTTCCCCTGCTCATGCTCTCTCACTCTCAAATAAATAAATAAACTCTTAAAAAAAATAAATGAAGCATCTTCTCATAAGTGTCTGTTGGTAGGGACTTTCCTCAGCACTTATTTCCATCTGTCCATATTTTTAGTTCAAAAGTATTTATTGTTGTGTTCTCTTTCCAAATAATTATACACTCTCTGAGGACAAAGTCAAAATTTCAGTATTATTTAACTTGCTTCCACTGCTGGGAAACCCAGCACTATACACAGGGAGTGGGAGTATAGATTCTTATTTTCCCTTAGACATCCTCGCTTAAGAAATCCTTCCTCCCTTCACAGTAGATGTTAACATGATTTCTTTGGGAAAAGTTCTCGTTAAATTGACTTTATGGTTACCCTTAGAATGGGGCTTAAAATGCTGGCCCAAAACGAGTTCCTGTTGGTAAAAGGATCCCCCCTCAATGACAGCAAGATGAAAACTGTTCCTCAAGAGTGCTCAGTGGAGAAACACTTGGGGATGGACAAAGAGAAGGATACATTTATCAGAACCAATGTTCACTGTGGAGGCACATGAGTCATCCTTCTCATCTGCTTCGGTGAGCGTCGTTAAGGAAGGTTGGATGGAAAGCAAAGGCTAGCACATCCCAACCCAGCATCAGAAGACAATCGGTGAAGTGATGGGCAGGGAAAGCATGCTGAAGAAAAACACCGTCAGAGCGGCAGGGGTAAGCGCAGCCCGGTCATCTTCAGGAGTCTCAAGACTGTTCCGAGCTCCTGTGAGATCCTTATCTCCCGGAGGCTGAAAAGAAACTGCCTGGTCTGAGTGGACTTCCGCATTACCTGACAATGCCAGGGGATGGCAAGACGACTTCTAAAACAGTGTTTCTCAATGGGTCCCGGAACTCCCTGGGAACTTTTTAGAAAAGCACCTTCTTGGGCCCCACCTTCGACCTACTAAATCAGAAACTGGGGAGTGAGGCCCAGCCATCTGAGGTTTAACAAGTTCTCCAGAACCACCACTGCTTAAAATGTTCTTTTCTAGCCCAAGAAAGAACCACTGGAACCACAGCTCTGCTGACCCTGGCAAGAAAAAAAGTTAGGAGAAACCAGAAGACCAGCTGGCCCCAAAGAGCCTAGGAGCTAATTCCTACACTTATGATAAGACAGCTAACATTTCTGGTACGAGGTCCCCTGCATCAGGTTCCACACGCCCCATTCAATCAGGCCGTGAGCTCAGCATCTCCTAAACAAGTTCAAACTCACAGGCAACCAAGCCTGTCCCGGTCAGTAGCAAGTGCCTTTTGCACAGGCCCCCACATTCCAGACTTCTTCTGTGTTGGCTAGGGATTCAGTCTCACTTTCAATTATGTAGTCACCGGAATATTAAAAAAAAAAAAAAAAATTCAAATGAAACTGCTCCAAATTTGGGAATCCTTCATCCAAAAAATCCATATTCTAGTCCCTGTTTCGCCACTAAAGCTATGTGTATGTCTGACCGCACAGGCATCTCTAACCGTTGCGGTTTCCTTCTCAACTGGGAAAAGCATATAAAGATGGATTATATGAAGGATACTGTACTGGACAGAAAGGTATTAGACAAATATAAAGAACGAAAGCTATATCTTAAGCTTCCAAAAATACAATATAAGTGGTCCATTATTAAGCCATTTTTTTTTTTTTACACCAAAGTTTTCAGGAACATACGGATTATGTGGTGAAAAATGTTAAGTCTCATATCAGCTCTCCCAACGTCACTCCTCACACCCATGAAGGGCCACAGATCAGAACCACTTTAAAGGGAAAAATTATACTACAGGGGGAGATTAGTAACTTCTCAAAGCTCACTGTAAACTAGCAAACACGTCGGTCTCAAGCCTCAGGGAGTGGTCCCAAGATTCCGAAAAGGATATTCTTCCTCATCGGTCACATCAGCATACTGGGCCAGAAGGGCGGCTTTTCTCTGCTTCTCCTCTTCGGACACCATCCTGGGCTTCACCACAATCTGTGCCTGCTTCTCAATTAGGGTGGCAATGGCCTGTACTTCATCTGGGAGAGGGAAGGAAGGGAAGGGAGGGACAACAGGGTTGTATGTGAGAGAAAACAAGTTCAGCAAACCACTAGTCCACCCAGATAGTGTTTGCAGGAAAGACAGTGGCATCTGCTGACTTTTCAGGGCCCTGGGCTTCAAAGGAGGTGCCTTGGGGGCCAATGAGAAAGGCAAGGAAAGGCCACGCGGGCTAGGCTTTACGTCTTGAATCCACCTCCGATCAGAGCAGCCCTGCTTTTACCTGTTTTATAAATTGAAGTTCTGAGGCTTTAAGGGACAAAAAAAAAAAAAAAAAAAAAAAAAAAAAAAAAAAAAGGTTGACAAGCTCTGCATTAGAATCATAGAAAATTCAGCTTCATGCATGCGACTTTCTCCCCTCTTAACCCAGAAACCTAAGAAGGAATCTAGAATCAACTTATGCTTGAAATTCATAAATTTTTTTTTTTTTAAGATTTTATTTATTTGACAGAGAGAGAGAGAGAGAGAGCGAGAGCGAGAGAGGGAACATAAGCATGGGGAGTGGGAGGGGGATAAGGAGGCTCCCCACTGAGCAGGGAGCCCGATTTGGGCTCCATCCCAAGACCCTGGGATCATGACCTGAGCCGAAGGCAGAGGCTTTAACCCACTGAGCCACCCAGGCGTGCCAAGAAATTCATAGATTATTTTAAAATAAAATCAACTGGGGCACCTGGGTGGCTCAGTGGGTTAAGCCTCTGCTTTCTGCTCAGGTCATGATCTCAGGGTCCTGGGATCGAGCCCCACATTGGGCTCTCTGCTCAGCGGGGAGCCTGCTTCCTTCTCTGTCTCTGCCTGCCTCTCTGCCTACTTGTGATCTCTGTCAAATAAATAAAATCTTTAAAAAAAATAAATAAAAATAAAATAAAATCAACTATTAAGTTAACCATTCTCAAAGAAAGGAGGCAACAGTGCCCAGTAGTGGTTTTTATGCCTGGAGTGACATTAGAATCATCTGTGTGAGCTTTAAAACAAACAAACAAACAAACAAACAAACAGGAACGCCTTGATGGCTCAGTTGGTTAAGCCTCTGCCTTTGGCTTGGGTCATGATCCCAGAGTCCTGAAATCAGGCCCCACCTCAGGCTCCCTGTTCAGCTGGGAGCCTGCTTCTCCCTCTGCCCCACCCTCTGCTCATGCTTTCTCTTTCCATCTCTAATTAATAAATATCTTTAAAAAAACAAACCAACAATATGTGGGCCCCACCCCCCAAAGATGTTTCTATAACTGGTCCATGGTACGGCTCCGGCACTGATGTGTTTTAAACTGTATCAAGTGGTGCTAATGGACAGCCAAGACTGAGAACCAATGTGCAGACAGCTTAGAATTGCTTCAAGTCTGGCTTTTACGATTTGAGTTTTCTGCAGTTAATCTGTCATCCTAATGGCTGTATTAACCCACTTCTCTTTCATTTTAAGGGGTGACAAATTTAGCTGAATTATGCAAAACATCAATTACAATTGTTATGAAATGAAAATACAGAAAAGACAGGAGGAGGGAATATTTAGTTGGCCCCAAGCCCTGCCATGAAAATCTACAAGGAGCAGTGGAAAGAAGATGAAAAGAAAGAAAAGTGAAAGCCAGAATGAAGGTGACTGTGGTCCAATGAGGTGGGAAACTGGAGAAGGGGAAAAGGAAACCACGTTCAGTTAAAAAGCTCGTGGAAGCTGCCAGGTGTTTACCAGTTCAAATTATCTTGGGCAAAATGAGTAGGAAATGGAGAAAACTCAAAATCCTCTTGCTAACAGCTGTATAGGAAAGGTTGTTGGAAAAGGCACTGGCGGTTAGACAGGCAAAAACTCCCAACTCTACCTTCTTTTTTCACTTCGGTGACGACATTCTGACTTTCCGACCATCGTTCTACAATCTCCTTGCAGATGTTAAGAAGCGAATCTTCTTCCTAGTTGAAAAGGTAGATCAATTAATTTCCCGAGAGCCCTCAGCCTGAACAAAGCCCATGCACCAGGCATGGCTCTCCCTCTGATGATGACGAGTCATGGCGAAGGTTTGGAGAGCCTTTTCTGAGGCTCAGAAGTAATCCGACGAGTCTCAGAATCCACACCTGCTAGGTCAAAAGCACCCGCTCCGTCCTGCCAAGTGCCAAGGGAAAGGATTCACAGTAACTTAGAAGAGTCTTCCTCACGCTTTTGGAGCAAAAACCTGTTGCCGGAGTTAAAACTCTCCTCTGTGAAATCTTCCTTGGCTGACAGACTCAACTCAGTACATTTTCCAGGGTTTATCAACTTTGATGCTGGAACATATCCACGACCTTGGGGACCCCACCGCTCTAGATGATAAATGAGTAGCTGTCTCCTATCCACCCATCCCTCTGTCCATTTCACACAAGCAGACATATTCTGCGCGTTTACCAATCCTCCTCCTTAGCACAGTAGAACAAAAGGATGTTGGCTTCAGTGTCAGATGAAGTCAAACCCAGATCTGTGAATGAGTTTCTTAACTTTCTGAGCTTCACCTCTTGTCAGGATTTTAGTGAGGATGAATGAGAACGTGTGAAAAACCCCTACCCTGCTTGGCGAAGAAAAAGCATGTCAACAAATCTGGGTATTTCCCCCCATCTTCATTCAGTTACCTTACCGTCTTCATACTCTACCCTCAAAATGAGCTGTCAGCTCAGGTGCCAGGCACTGTTCTCAATACTTCACCTAAGAACTCTTCATTCTTAAAACAATCCCATGATGTAAGCACTATTGCTACTCTCAATTTATAGACGACAAAACCAAGGTACAGAGGTTAAGTAACTTGCCCAAGGTCATACAAGTAAAACACACACACACACACACACACACACACACACAAATGGATTAAACAGGATTTGAACCCAAGCAGTCTACCTCCAAGCCCAAGTCCATGTTCTCAACCATTATAGGATACCATCTCTCAAAGAAAGTAGGAAGGTGTAGAACACAGACCTTTTTTTTTTTTTTTTTTTTTAAGTAATCTCTCTACCCAATGTGGGACTCGAACACACAACTAACCCTGAGATCAAGAGTTGCATGCTCTACAGAATGACCAGCCAGGTGAAGCTGTATTTTGGATTTCCTTATTTTGTACCCAACAAAGGATTCCATCCTCTCCCCTGCATCCGTTAAGCACAAATGACAAGCATGCAGAACTTCTTTAGCCCAGTTTCTGTAGTACATAGACCCCCCAGCAAAAAAGCAAAGGAAGAAGAAGAAATGGAAGGAAAAGGGAGAGAGGAGCAAAAGAGAAAGGGTGCTCTTGGAGGACAAGGTGGTTTATTCTCCCAGGCTTCACCCAGACCAAAAGCCTTCATCCATCCATTTGTTCATTTATTCACCCACATGGTGCCTGCCATGTTGAAGGCACTAAGATGAGTGATAAGAGATGAATCACAAACAGCCCTGGCTCTCATGACAATGACAATTTAGAAAGCTGGTATAGAAATAGCTGCCATAAAATGTAATATCCCGATTAATGCAATAATCCTACTTAAAATTGAAAAAAAAAAAAAAAAAAACCCTCCATTCCACTCCTGATCTTCTTAAAGTATGTTCCTTTTTTCCCAGCACTTATCATTTTTCTAATGTACTATATAATTTACTGATTAAGTTTTCTTCTGCTAGAATGTCTCCCCATCAGGGCAGGGATTTCTGTTTTGTTCCCCGAGGTATCCCAAGTACCTAGGGCAGTGCTTGGCAGAGAATAACCTATCAATAAAAACTCGAATCAATCAATCAGTCAACAAAAATGTTACTGGAAGGAGTAAAAAAAGGATAATAAAAAGCTTTGATTAACTGTTATTTGCTACTGACAAGATACACTGTTCTTGAATTTTCACTCAAATTGTTGTTGACAATTTCTTAATTCCTAATATTGAATCCTAGTCCCATCTGGTGATCGATCTGGCTATGCCTTTTGTTTTTTTCTGGAAAGGGATTTGGTACAACAGCAGCTTTCATACTGACCGACAGAAAGTAAGTAGCACTATGAATAACGTGTTTGATATAGACCACATTCATTGGCCTTGCTGACCTGTAAAGTTGTTTCTCAGTTGTGTTATGAACCCTGCCTCATCAAATAATTCCTGGCCAATTCTTCCCAAAGCATTTCCTATACAGAAGGGGTTGGGAAAACCAAGAGAAAAATTAAGCATAGTGTGTGAATGGGCAGAGAGAGGGGGAAATAAGTCTGTCTACTATAGTTCATGTAAACAAGAAGCAGATATAAAGAACCAAATCTGGTTCTAGATAACTTTTCTCTTTTCTACCAAGAAACTTAATAGTCTAAGCAAATTCATGCCTGCCTTTATCAGCAGAGTCAAGGAGCTAGTACCAGGGGGTACCCAAGTTATTTCAACTTCTTTTTATGGAGTCTTTAGAAACTTCCAAGCTGGAAATAAAAACTAACTTAAATTGCTTGTCTCACCCCCCCTCTTTCCCCCTGCTCCACCAATCTGCAATGTTATCATCCAGGAAAAGAATTTACTCCATAGTATTCTATCTCCACCAAACTTATGAGCTGCATCATAAGCTGTGTTAAAGCTTTCGCGTTTATAGGTCAATCTCACCACAGCAGGCTTCGAGACTAAAAGGGGGACATGGCCAGAAGGACCTGGGACAGCTGCACCAGTATTATATTTCAACCATCTGCCCAATCATTGAACGGTGTTTCCACCAAGTAAGTGTAACCACAGATGAAGGCAGCAGAATGGTCAGGTTGGAAAAGTGGACAACCTGGTGATTTACCACCTAAACATAGATTAAAAGACACATTTCTGAATTCTTGAATCTGCTTCTAAGCAGCTGGGTACCAAGTTTATCTCTCTTCTTTAAAACTCTGACCTTATTTGCCACTTCCCCCAGCAAAAACCAATGATTACTGCATTTCTAAATACTATAAAAGATCAAGCACAATATTTGCTTCAGTTCCAGCCTAGGCCTTGACCTATACCTAGAGTTTTACTGCCAACTTATCTTTTTTGGACTCTTACCTCCAAAATTGGAACCGAGAGGGTACTTCCTGCAGGCTTTTTTTGTCATGGGACAGCCCTGGGCACTGCCTCCTAAAGAGCACAGACATCCCAGAGCACTTTATTCCCCTCTCTGAACACTGTCAATGGATGGGAATGAAATTGGTCGTTAGGCGTTTATGATAAAACTCTCATTTAGACATTTCAGCGCCTTCGGAAGAACACTCATCCAGCTCACCCAGAAGCATCCGAGAGGGCCGCGTCCCCAAGGAATAAAGGAAAACCATTCTTCTCTATGTACCTGCAACCTCCTGACTTTCCCAAACCCTAGTTGGTGAGTAATCCCCTTCCCCCGCGGCCAAGAGCTCAAAATATTCCTCTCCCAGGTGATACCACTAACTGTCTGGGACACCAGGTACGGGAAAGGGGGTACGAAGTACTGACAGAGGCCGCCAGAAATCTAAAGGAACGCGTGCGGGCTTCTCACCAAGAAAGCAGAAAGGATACCCTGCAGAGCGTCCAGCTTCTCTTCTTCCTCCTCCTCCTGCAGGACACCCAGGATGTAGGCGCCATAAACGGCTCGGTCCACTCCCAGTGCCTCCAACCGTCCATCCAGCCAGGACCCAAAGCCGGCACTCACGCCATCGCCTTCTCCGGAGGCAGCCGCAGCCACTTCGCTGGGCGCCGCCATCTTGGTCAGGGTCCTGCCAGCCTCCAGGGCGCCTACCGCAGTGCCTGACGGGCCGCGCCGCGGGCCCACTGCGCATGCTCTGAAGGAGAACCCACAACCCGGCGCGTGGGGCGGCGAGCCAATCCACCTGCGGTGGCCGGTCTGGGCATTTTGCACCTTCTAAATAGAGCGCCTGTTGGCGTGCGCGCGGTTACGTCATCTCTCAGGAACGCTGGCAGGTGAGTATTCTTAACAGACTCTTTTTTACAGTTGGTTCGGAGAGGTTCGGTAACTTGGCGGAAGTCACGCAGTTACTAACTAAACAGGACTGGAACTCAGCTTAGATTCCAGCGCTTCGTCCCACCTCCCGGAATTGCCCTTCCCCGCGCCCTGGTGGGACAGATACTAAGTCGCCCTCTCCCACACGGCTTTCCAGAGGGAACCGGCTGACTGTCCCGGATACCCGCCGTCTCTATCAACGAGCACCACATTCGCCCTTCCAAGCTCCGTCCGTTTCAAAGCTTGCTCCAGAGAACCTTCCCCGGTTCCCAGCAGCCTGTGTTAAGACCGCTGCAATGTGCTGCAGTTGCTTCTGTGCACTTAGCAAGTAGTATCGGACATAGTAGGTGCTCAATGAATGATCAGGCAACCTCAAGTCATTTTTCACTCATTCATTCAACGCTTAAAACGCCTGTCTATTTCTGAGGAGCCCTCTCTTTGCCGGGCTTTGTGCTAAGAGCTTTTTTTTTTTCCCCCAAAGATTTTATTTGAGAGAGAGATCACAAGTAAGCAGAGTGGCAGGCAGAGAGAGGGAGGGAAGCAAGCTCCCTGCTGAGCAGAGAGCCGGATGTGGGGCTCGATCCCTGGACCCTGAGATCATGACCCGAGCTGGAGGCTCTGAGAGGCTTAACTCACTGAGCCACCCAGGTGCCCCTGTGCTAAGAGCTTTTGATACATTACTGCTTGTAATCCCCTCAACAACCCTGTGAGGAGATACTTGTATTGTCCTTGTATTAAAGGGAAGGAAACCGAGGCACAAGTCCTAAAGCCTAACCGGAGGCCTGTGCACGAGCCTCAGCTGACTCTGGGAAACACCTGCCTCCTGGCCAAAATGAATTACCCAAGAAGTTAGGTTGGCTTTTCCTGAACTACAGAGAGGCTGGTAGGTCACTGACCTGACTCTTTCATTCACTAAGTATTTGAATACCTACAGCGTGGTGTAGCTCCTACGCTCTGAAAATACAAAGATAGAAATATCACAGAATCTCTGCCCTCAAAGGGACTTCAGTCTGGTGGGAACAGGCAGTGTTTAATGACAAGATAGTGAGGTATATGTTTTAATGGAGCTTTGTCCAATAGAGGTTGTCCAGTGGGGATTGTCAGTTGACAAGAGTTGGGAGCCATTATGACTCAAGGGGTCATAGTTTGAGGTCAGCACAGAGCACCCAACCAGAAAAGTACCATGAAATTCTATTAGCTTTTAATTTTTATTTTGAAATAATTATGGGAAATTGCAAAAATAGTCCATAGAAACCTGTGCATCTTCATCCGGTTTTCTCCAGTGGTACTATCTATATAACTATAGTACAGTATCAAAATTAGGAAATCGGTATTGGTACTATGCACAAAGATTTTTTTTTAAGGATTTTATTTATTTGATGGAGAGAGACATAGCGAGAGAGGGAGCACAAGCAGGGGGAATGGGAGAGGGAGAACAGGCTTTCTGCAGAGCAGGGTTCAATCCCAAGACCCTGGGATCATGACCTGAGCAGAAGGAAGATTCTTAATGACTTAGCCACCCAGGTGCCCCATGCACAAAGATTTTTGAAGGCCTTAGAAACGTCTCACAAAACTGAGTGAAGGCTCTTCAGACTCTGCGTTAAAAAAGATATTTCAGGGTGCCTGGGTGGCGCAGTGGGTTAGACTCTTGGGTTTGGCTTCCGTTGGGACCTCAGGGTCCTGAGATCCAGCTCCACATCGGGCTGTTTGCTGGGCACACAGCCTGCTTGAGTTTCTCTCTCCCTCTCCTTCTGGCCCTCCCACACATCCTCTCTCTCTCTCTCTCTGTCTCAAATAAATAAGTCTGTAAGGATTTTCTTTGTTGATTTGATAGAGAGACAGCAAAAGCAGGAGAGAGAGAATCAGGCCTCCTGTGGAGCAGGGAGCCCAGTGCGGGGCTCGATCCCAGAATCCTGGGATCATGACCTGAGCCAAAGGCATACTCTTTTTTTTTTTTTTTTTAATTTTTATTTATTTGACAGAGAGAGAGAGAGATCACAAGGAGGCAGAACAGCAGGCAGAGAGAGAGGAGGAAGCAGGCTCCCCGCTGAGCGGAGAGCCCGATGTGGGGCTCGATCCCAGGACCCTGAGACCATGACCTGAGACCATGACCTGAGCTGAAGGCAGAGGCTTAACCCACTGAGCCACCCAGGCGTCCCTACCAAAGGCATACTCTTAACGACTGAGCCACCCAGGCATCCCAAGGATTTTTTTTTTTAAAGATTTCATTTTATTTATTTGACACAGAAAGATCACAAGTAGGCAGAGAGGAAGGCAGAGAGAGGAGGAAGCAGGCTCCCTGTGAAGCAGAGAACCCGATGCGGGGCTCGATCCCAGGACCCTGAGATCATGACCGGAGCCGAAGGCAGCGGCTTAATCCACTGAGCCACCCAGGCTCCCCGGATTTTTTTTTTTTTTTTTAAGAGATATTTACTGGGGCACCTGGGTGGCTCAGTTGTTAAATGTCTGCCTTCGGCTCACATCATGATCCTCAGGTCCTAGGATAGAGCCCGGCGTTGGGCTCCCTGCTGAGCAGGAAGCCTGTTTCTCCCTCTCCCACTCTCCTTGCTTATGTTCCTTCTTTTGCTCCCTGTCAAATCAAAAAAAAAAATAAAATCTTTTAAAAAAAAGTTAAAAAAAGAAATCCTCATTGGCTATTTTATTACAAAAGTAATTGCTTGTGGTTAAGAAAAAAATCATACAACTGGAAAGGTGACAGAAAGCTTACAGAAAAAAATCAAAATTATTTTTAATCTATAAAAAGATGCCGACCTATAGTTTTTTAAAGATGCAAATTAAACTTGGAATGAGCTACAGAGTTTACTTCTCAGATCAAAAAGGCTGATAATAGGCGCCGAGCGGGATGAACTCGGGCACGGGCGGCAGCAGCGGCGGTGCTGGGGCCGCGGAGCCGCCCCGGAGCGGCAGTCCCGGAGAGGATGGCTTCGCCCGGTCGGCGCTGGGGACTCGAGAGCAGTTTGGAGAAGAGAGTATGAATCGGCTAATAAGGTGGATGCAAAACCGCAAGATGCCATTGGATGCTTCAGTGCTTGATATTGGAACTGGAAATGGCAAAATTTGGTTTCTCTAATATTACTGGAATTGATTATTCACCTTCTGCAATACAGCTTTCTGGAAGTATTATAGAGAAAGAGGGTTTATCTAACATTAAGTTGAAGGTAGAAGACTTTTTGAATCTTTCCACAAAGCTGTCTGGATATCATATTTGTATTGACAAAGGAACTTTTGATGCCATAAGCCTTAATCCTGACAATGCAATTGAGAAGAGGAAGCAGCATGTGAAATCCCTGTCTGGGGCGTTGAACGTGAAAGGCTTTTTTCTAATAACCTCTTGTAATTGGACCAAGGAAGAGTTGCTAGATGAATTCAGTGAAGGATTTGAACTTTTCGAAGAGCTGCCAACTCCCACGTTCAGCTTTGGAGGCAGATCTGGAAACAGTGTAACGGCATTGGTTTTCCAGAAAAGGTGAGACTTTCCACTGGACAATTTCAGTTAGTTTCATTAAGAAGCTCCACATCAAAGTTAACCTGACACAGAAAATGCCAGTGCAAATAAATGCTTAGTAAGTACCCAGGATGCACATGTTGGAGAGATGAAGTGGGTTGGTAAGAATATGAACATGTGAGCGATTGAGTTTTAGAGACCAACCAAGAACCATTTAAAGTTTTCTTTTGTATTTGAAATGTAAATATTTTTCTCTTTGATTAAAAATATTTTCTGTAACTGCTAAACAGTCAAAAACCTTAAAGCAGTAAATGAATTTACAGAAAGCAAAAAAAAAAAAAAAATGCTGATAATAGGGGCACTTGGGTGGCTCAGTGGGTAAAAAGCCTCTGCCTTTGGCTCAGGTCATGATCTCAGGGTCCTGGGATCAAGCCCCGCATCGGTTTCTCTGCTCAGCAGGGAACCTGCTTCCTCCTCTCTCTCTGCCTACCTGTGATCTCTGTCTGTCAAATAAATAAAATCTTTAAAAAAAAAAAAAAAAGGCTGATAATAGCGTACCTGGGTAACTTAGTCTGTTATGTATCTGCCTTTGACTCAGATCATGATCCTGGAGTCCCAGCATCGAGTCCCACATCAGGCTCTCTCTGCTCAGTGGGGAGTCTTCTCCCTCTGCCCTTCACCCAGTTTGTGCTCTCTCTTGCTCACTCCCTCTCTCACTCTCAAATAGAAAAATAGATATATTTTTAAAAAGAAAAAAAAAAAGCAATATTTTTTTTTTAAAAAGGCACCTGGGAGGTTCAGTCCTTGGGTATCTGCCTTCTACTCAGTCATGATTTCAACATCCTGGGATCAAGCCCCATGTCGGGCTCCCCACTCAGCAGGGTTTTTTTTTCCTGCTTTTCCCTCTCCAGGTCCCCCCACTTGTGTTCCCTCTCTCACTGTCTCTCTCTGTCAAATGACTAAATAAATAAAATATTTTTTTTTTAAAAAAGGCTGATAATATGCTGTGTTGATCTGTGATTGAGTTGCAGGCACTGGAAAATGTGAGAGCAGGAAGTAGACCAGTACACTTTAATTGGAGGATAATTTGAAAAGACCCAGCATTTCTACTTCAGGGAATTTGTTATAATACATACATGTGTGCAGAATGACCTATTTATAAGGATATTCGTTACAGTGATGCTTATTGTAGTGAAAGGACAGAAATAGTCTCCATTCTGTCAATGGGAGATGGGCTCAAAAAAGTCACAAAAAGGGATGCCTGGGTGGCTCAGTTGGTTAAGCCACTACCTTTGGCTCAGGTCATGATCCCAGAGTCCTGAGATCGAGTCTCACATTGGGCACCTTGCTCGGTGGGGAGCCTGCTTGTCTCTCTGCCTCTGTCTGCCACACTGCCTGCTTGTGCTCTCTCTCTCTCTGACAAATAAATAAAATCTTTAAAAAGAAAAAAATCACAAAAAGGAGTACTGCACAGCTTAAATGGAAGAAGCTCTTAATGTACTGACAGGTAACAAAACTCAAGCTACATTGTTAAAGAAAAATGTGAGGCTCAGAACAGTATGTAATGTTTGCTACCAATTGTGTTTGAAAAGGAGGTGGGGTGGGGAATATATATACATTCGTGTCATTGCATGTGCATAAAATATCTCTGGAAACACACACAAGGAGTAGGAGGATGGTTGACACTGAGGAGTAAAACTCAGGGAGACTAGTGTCAATACATCTTGTTTTAAAATTATGAGTGGGGCGCCTGGCTGCCTCAGTCAGTTAGGCATACGACTCTTGATTTGGCTCAGGTCATGACCTTGGTGCTGGGATTAAGCCCTGCATCAGGCTCCCCAGTCAGTGGGGAGTCTGTTTTTCCTTCTGTCCCGCCCCTGCTCATGCTTGCTCACTCTCTCTAATAAAATCTTTAAAAAAAATAAAATTATGAGCTATTTATTTATTTACCTTGCATCTTTTTTTTTTCTTTTCAGAAATAAAACCTACTTGCATACTTTCTCCAATCTCATTTTCTTCCCTTCCTCCCCAGAGGTAACCACTATTTCTGAATTTGGTGTTTATCCGCCGCTGGAATGTTTGAAGCATAGTATATAATACAACATGTGTATGTATTTACCCAAAAATATATATGTATCTGTAAACAACATGTCACATTGTTTTTGCATGTGGGACTTTTCATCCTGCAGTGTGCTTTTTTTCACATAAAATTGTTTAAAATACTTACCCATGTTGATACATGTAGCTTTTATCCATTCATTTTTTTTTTTTAAAGATTTTATTTATTCATTTGACAGAGGTCACAAGTAGGCAGAGAGGCAGGCAGAGAGAGAGAGAAGAGGAAGCAGGCTCCCTGCTGAGCAGAGAGCCCGATGCAGGGCTCGATTCCAGGACCCTGGGATCATGACCTGAGCTGAAGGCAGAGGCTTTAACCCACTGAGCCACCCAGGTGCCCCTTATCCATTCATTTAAACCACTCTATGCATATCCCAGCTGATCCATTCCTTTGTTGGTAGGTATTTAGATTATTTTCCAGTTTGCCAAATACTGCTTCAATTCACTTTTTTTTTTTTTAAGGTTTTATTTATTTGACGGAGAAACGGCAAGAGAGGGAACACAAGCACCGGGAGTGGGAGAGGAAGAAGCAGGCCCCCACTGAGCAGAGAGCCTGATGTGATCATGACCTGAGCCGAAGGCAGACGCTTAACTAGCTGAGCCACCCAGGAGCCCTCAATTCACATTCTTGTATATGTCTCTTTATATGCTTGTGGGAAAGTTTCTCTAGGCCAGTAAGCATCAAACATACACATTTTTTAAAGATTTATTTATTTATTTTAGAGAGAGAGTATGAGTGGAGTGGAGGGGTAGAGGGAGAGAGAATCTCCAGCCCACACCACAGAGTGCAGAGCCTGATGCAGAGCTCAATCTCACGACCCTGAGATCACGACCTGATCTGAAACCATCCTGATAAACAATCCAACGCTTAACTGACTGTGCCACCCAGGAACCCAGCATCAAACATATTTTTGCCACATACTCTTAGCAGGAAAAATATTTCACTAGGCATGTCTGATGTATGAATATATTTATGAGTCACTATAACAAATTAGTATGTCCATCATAAGACATATAAAAAGATAACTATAGAAGGGGAGATTAAAAGTGAATAATGATGATTAGCAATTTTTAGCAATAAAGTAATTTACAAAAAAAAAAAAAAAACTTGAAGAGGGGTGCCTGGGTGGCTCAGTCGGTTAAGCATCCAACTCTTCGTTTTGGTTCAGGTCATGATCTCAGGGTTGTGAAATCAAGTCCCACACTGGGCCCTGTGCTCAGTTAGGAGTCTACTTGTCCCTCTCCCTCTGTTCCTTCCCCCATTCATGTTCACATGCTATAAAATTCAGCTAAAGTGGGGTGCCTGGGTGGCTTAGTGGGTTAAAGCCTCTGCCTTTGGCTCGGGTCATGATCCCAGGATCCTGGGATCAAGCCCCACATCGGGCTCTCTGCTCAGCGGGGAGCCTGCTTCCCTTCCTCTCTCTCTCTGCCTGTCTCTCTGCCTACTTGTGATCTCTGTCAAATAAATAAAATCTTTAAAAAAATAAAAATAAGGGGGCACCTGGGTGGCTCAGTGGGTTAAGCCGCTGCCTTCGGCTCAGGTCATGATCTCAGGGTCCTGGGATCGAGTCCCACATCGGGCTCTCTGCTCAGCGGAGAGCCTGCTTCCCTTCCTCTCTCTCTGCCTGCCTCTCTGTGATTTCTCTCTGTCAAATAAATAAAATCTTTAAAAAAAATAAAATAAAATAAAAATAAGTAAAATTCAGCTAACGTAACTAGAGGGAAATGTATGACCTTAAATGAATATGCATGCTCTACTAACATAGCCAGCCAGGTGCTCCTTCCCTTGTATTTCTGCCTTAAATATTTTTTTTCTGCCTTAAATATTTTAAGGTTATGTTGTTAGAGTCATACAATACTAGGTTACTTAGTTCCTGGTGAATTATCAGCAAGCAGTGACACCTATATCCCTAATCATTCTTTACCTCTTAAAATCAATTTTTTCAAGGGCGCCTGGGTGGCTCAGTCATTAGGTGTCTGCCTTCGGCTCAGGTCATGATTCCGGGGTCCTGGAATTGCACCCTGCTTCAGGCACTCTGCTTGACAGGAAGCCTGCTTCTCCCTCTCCCACTCCCCCTGCTTGTGCTCCCTCTCTCACTGTGTCTATCTCTGTCAAATAAATAAAATCTTCCAAAAAAAATCAATTTTGTCAGATTTTAATATTGCTGTATTGGTTTTCTTTGACTGTGTTACCCACAGAGCAGTGTTAAGAGCATGGTGTCTGAAGTCAGACTGCCTGGGTTCACATACCAGCACTAACACTTTCTGGCTGTGTGACTGCAAGTAAGTTATAACCTCAGTGTCCCCATGTGCAAAATGGGCGTGGCTAACTACCAACCTCACAGGGGTGTTATGACGATGAAATTAATTACAATTTTTAGAGCACCTTGAGGGGCACCTGGGTGGCTCAGTTGGTTAAGCGTCTGCCTTCAGCTCAGGTTATGATCCTGGAGTCCCAGGATTGAGCCCCAGGGTGGGCTCCCTGCTCAGCAGGGAGTCTGCTGCTTCCTCTCCCTCTGCTCCTCCCCAAGTGTGTTGTCTCTCTCTCTCTTGCTTCACTCTATCTTTCCCAAATAAATAAATAAAATCTTTCCCCCAAAAAAGCATTCTGAATACCATAAAGAAGGACTACATTGGTATTTATTAGATAAATTAAATATATATATGTATATATATCTGCATCCCTTTTCTGTTGTGTTTTGGTTTTTTTTTTTAAGATTTTATTTATTTATTTGAGAGAGAGTGAGAGAGCATGAGAGGGGAGAAGGTCCGGGGGAGAAGCAGACTCCCCATGGAGCAGGGAGCCCAATGCGGGACTCGATTCTGGGACTCCAGGATCACGACCTGAGCCGAAGGCAGTCAGCCAACCAACTGAGCCACCCAGGCGCCCCTGTGTCATTAGTTTTTAAGTATTTCTCTAGTAAACACCGCACAGCGGGTAGATACTGCAGTACTGCAGTAGATGTTAATAAATCCTCGCACATATGAGTGAGCGTATCTGTAGAGTCACTCTGTAGAGTCACTCCCAGAAATGAGATTGCTGGGTGGAAAGATACATACATTTGTAATTTTGCTAGATAGTGCCAAATTGCCTTACATAGGAGGCTGGTACAACCCCGACGTAAGGTGATTTGGCACTATCTAGCAAAATTGATCTTTGCCAGACTATTAAATGAAAAGCGGCATTTCCGAGTAGATTTAATTTGCATTTCTCTTATTTTAAGTGAGGTTGAGTCTATTTGAATGCTCTTTGTATTTCTTTTTCCATGAATATTCTCTTACCCATTTTCAATTGGGTGGTTCTTTTCTGTATCTATTTGTACAGGGTTTTTGTTTTTTAGATATTGGGAAATCAGTCCTTGTTCTATGATAGAAGCTGATTTTTTTTTTTTTTAATTTTAAGCACTTCCCCTCAGGAATGGAGAAAAATGGTAAGAAAGAAAATTTTGAATTACTATCTCAAAACATTTTCTGGGGGCACCTGGGTGGCTCAGTGGGTTAAGCCTCTGCCTTCCGTTCAGGTCATGATCTCAGGGTCCTGGGATCGAGCCCCACATCGGGCTCTTTGCTCAGCAGGGAGCCTGCTTCCCCCCTTCTCTCTCTGCCTGCCTCTCTGCCTACTTGTGATCTCTGTCTATCAAATAAATAAATAAAATCTTTAAAAAAAAAAAAACAAAACATTTTCTGCCCAGTAGTAAAATGTTCATTTCTCTAGTCACTGACTGTGCTCAACACATGTTGAATATTTAAAACCTCACTTTCTGGTAGATAATATTATCTTCATTTTACAAATGAAAAAAATGAAGATCAGAGAGATTCGGGGGTGTGGTCATTTAATAACTATTTAGTAAGCACCCGCTGGGTTCTTTACTTTGGGGATATAGCAGTAAGTGAAAAGAAAAGTTCCTTTTTATGGGCTTGCATTCTAGCTGGGAAAATATAGACAAATATAGATGAGTATACAAATAAGAAAGTTTCTGATGGTGGTAAATGCCGTGAAGAAAATAAGGAATGGGCAAACATGTTAGGATGGGTGGTCTCCAAAGTCCTATCTGAAAATATGAGATTTGATCTGATGCCTAAAAGAAGAGACAAGAGTTGGGAAATGGGACTGTTGGTATAAAGGCCCTAAAGCAGCAACATGTTGGACTCGTTCAAGATACACAGAAGTTTGCTCAGAGGAGCTAACAAGGAAAGCCACTGGGTGGTTTTGAAAGGGAGGGGAATTTGATCCATAATGGAGGACCCCAAACAGCTTTTTTTTTTTTTTATAATTGATGTGTCTATCAGTTGTCTGTTGCTTCTTGCCTCAAAATGTGATGACTTAACCACCAATCACTGATTTTCGCTGGGTTTCTATGGGCCTGAAGTTTGGGAGCGGCTTGCTTGGGCTTTCCTGTCTTGGGATCGCTTGTGAGGTTGCAGTCTTCAGAAAGCTTGGCTAGGGCCGAACTATCTCCTTGCAAGATGGCTCAGTCACGTTAGCGGTTACGTTGGTGCTGACTCTTAGCAGGAAGACTTCATTCCTCTCCGTCTCCACGAGGGCCTCTCCATAGGTATGCTCGAACCTCCTTGTGTCATGATTGCTGGCTTCCCCCACAACAGGTGGTCCAAGAAACAGCAACGCAGATGCTGAAATGTTTTACGACCCAGACTCAGAAGTGGCGCATTGCTTTTTCCTGAATATTCTGTTGGTACCTAGCCCTATTTGATGTGGTCGAGATTGCCAGGAGACACATCCCTGCAGCGTCCCTGCAGGCCATCTTGGGAGACTGGCTACCACAACGTTTTAGCAGCTGCTTTTAGGCAACAGGTTTGAACAGTGGAAACCTGAGTAAGGTAGAAGGGCCCACAGAGACCCCAGCCCTCCGACTAGATACAGACACGCTCATCAGGTGACCCACCTCAAACTATCCATAGGCCCTAACTAACCAACGGGCTACTTACAACCAGGCACAGGTACCAAAAGGAAAATTCCATATGTTCCCATACCTCCTCACCATCCCTCTTGAAAAACAGCCCCCACCCATTGCCTCCCTGGGGCCATCTCTCCTTTGTGGCCCTGCCCGGGGCTCCCTTGCAGTGTATTTGGTAAATTTCTATCTCCTTTGTTCTGCCTCCAGTGAATCCTTTCACTGCCCGGGCCACTGGCTTCCAGCAGATTGAGTGGCCCCACATTTGGGGAACCCCATCCAATTGAGACAGACACCACAAATGCGGATATTTTTAAATTTAAATTTATAAAAGTAAATGTATTTTTTTTAAAGACTTTATTTATTTGACAGACAGATCACAAGTAGGCAGAGAGGCAGGCAGAGAGAGAGGAGGAAGCAGGCTCCCTACTGAGCAGAGAGCACGACATGGGGCTCGATCCCAGGACCCTAGGATCATGACCTGAGTCAAAGGCAGACGCTTTAACCCACTGAGCCACCCAGGCGTCCCAGTAAATGTATTTTTTATATTTGTATATATATTTAGAAAATAAAATACGTGATATTTACCATATTAGAAATTAAAGCTTAAAAATATTGTTCATGGGGTACCTGGGGGCTCTGTCAGTTGGGCATCCAAGTGCTGGTTTCAGTTCAGGTCATGATCTCAGGGTCCTGAGATCAAGCCCCAAATATGACTCCATTCTCCCAGGGAGTCTACTTGAAGATTTATCCCTCTTCCTGCCCCCAACCACGTGCATGGATGCATGAGTGCAACCGCTTATACTCTCAAATGAATATTGTTGGGGCACCTGGGTGACTCAGTTGTTAAGCCTCTGCCTTCGGCTCAGGTCATGATCTCAGGGTCCTGGGATCGAGCCCCGCATCAGGCTCCCTGCTCAGCGGGAAGCCTGTTTCTCCCTCTCCCACTCTCCCTGCTGTGTTCCCTCTCTCTGTCAAATAGATAAATAAATAAATAAATAAATAGAATCTTTAAAAAAAAAACTGTATATTGTCTGTTTAAAAATAAGCCCACTATCTGTTAACATAAATAATGAATTTTTAATGAAAATACATTTTCTGGAGTGCCTGGGTGGCTCAGTCAGTTAAGCATCTGACTCTTGGTTTCAGTTCAGGTCAGGGTCTCATGGTAGTGGGATTGCGCCCTGAGTCTGGCTCCCGGCTTAGCAGGGAGTCTGCTCCTTTCACTCTCCCTCAGCTCCTCCCCACTCACATGCTCTCTCTCTCTCTCTCTCAAATGAATAAGTAAAACTTTAAAAAATATATGTATTTTCCAAGACAAAAACAATCAAAAGAATGACATTGTTTTACATTTCTCCAATTTTTTTCCCCCAAGATTTTATTTATTTGACAGAGAGAGACATAGCGAGAGAGGGAACACCAACAGGGGGAGTGGGAGAAGGAGAAGCAGGCCTCTGGCTGAGCAGGGAGCCCCCTGTGGGGCTCCATTCCAGGCCCCTGGGATCATGACCTGAGCAGAAGGCAGACGCTTAACGCCTGAGCCACCCAGGCGACCCTCCAAATCTTTTTAATAACTGGTTTGATAAAAGAGTGTTGGATTCTTATTTTTGCTTCTGCATACTCCACTAAACTATTCATGAGAGAATGAGGACGAAAGATGGAAAATAATGTCTTTTGTGTTATTATAAAAATAGTTTTGACTTCCTAGAGCCTTTTGAAAGGGATGAGCTATACTTTGGGAACCTTGGACTAGATTATGATGTAAAAAATGATACCCAAATCTCAGTAGCTTAAAATAACAGAAGTTTATTTCTTACTTATGCTACAAATCCATTTGGGGTTGCCCATGGTTCTCTTCTATGTCATTTTTTTTTAAAGATTTTATTTATTTATTTGACAGACAGAGATCACAAGTAGGCAGAAAGACAGGCAGAGGGGGGTGGGGGAAGCAGGCTCCCTGTTGAGCAGAGAGCCGGAAGCCATACGGGGCTCAATCCCAAGAGCTGGGATCAGGACCGGGATCATGACCTGAGCCAAAGGCAGAAGCTTTAACCCACTGAGCCACCCAGGTGCCCCAGTTCTATGTCATCTTTACTGAGGAACCCAAGCTGTCAGGTCTTCCTGTAGCTAGGACATTGCTAGTCATCGAAATGGGGGGAAAGAACTTGGTAAATGATCCTGCCTCTTGAAACTTGTGCTTGGGGCGCCTGGGTGGCTCAGTGGGTTAAGCCGCTGCCTTCGGCTCGGGTCATGATCTCAGGGTCCTGGGATCGAGTCCCACATTGGGCTCTCTGCTCTCTGCTTGGCAGGGAGCCTGCTTCCCTCTCTCTTTCTCTCTGCCTGCCTCTCTGCCTACTTGTGATCTCTCTCTCTCTCTCGCTATCAAATAAATAAATAAAATCTTTAAAAAAAAAAAAAACTTGTGCTTGGAAGTGATGTGATTTTTTTTTTTCTTTTTACATCAGCCAAAGCAAGTCACATGGTCAAGCTTTAGTTCATCAGGGCTGGTATGTATAAGCTAGTATAGGGAGGGATCCTGCTGGAGGGGATACAAAGTATATGTGATATTTTGCATGTGTGCCATGGTATTTAAGGAATATCATTCCAGTTGTGCATGGAGAATGGATTACTTTGAGGAGGTGTAGGAAGGTACTCAAGAGTAAAAGTAGTGTTGGGCCACCTGGCTGTCTCAGTCAGTAGCGCATGCAGCTCTTGATCTCAGGGTCATGAGTTCAAGCCCCACAGTAGGGGTAGAGTTTACTTAATTAAAATAAAAAATAAGAGGGGCACCTGGGAGGTTCGGTTGTTAAGTGTCTGCCTTCAGGCTCAGGTCATGATCCCAGGGTCCTGGGATCAAGCCCCACATCATGCTCTCTGCTCTGCGGGAGACGTGCTTCTCCCTCTTCCACTCCCCCTACTTGTGCTCTCTCTCTCTGTGTTAAATAAATAAATAAAATCTTAAAATAAAAACATAAAACAAAGTGTTAGAAATTGACACAGTGCTTTGGGCAAGAAGGTATGGTGGCTTGAACTAAGATGATAGCAGTGGTCTGATTCAAGATATACTTTGGAGTTGGCAGAATTTGTTTTTGGAGTAGGGGTGGGGATAAGGGCAAATACTGAAATAATGTCTAGGTTTTTGTCTTGAGCAACTGAGTGGATTGTATGACATGTACTGAGATGGAGAACAGGTGGTTTTTTGGAGGGGTGGGTGGGTGAAGCAAATGTTCTGTTTTGAAAATATTAAGCCTAAGGTTGTCCACTGGACATCCAAGTAGAAATGTTCAGTAGCCACTTGGATATATAAGTCTGGAGATCAAGGGAGAGGTCAGAGGTAGAGATAGAAATACTGCAGGCATGAGCATAGAGCCAATTGTAAAGCCATGGAGTTGAATGAGATCTCCTAGGGAGAAAGTGTTAATACGGAAGAGAAGAGCACTAAGGTCTAAAGCCTTGGTATGCTGCAACATTTATAGGTGGGACAATGCCTTTGGATCCAGCAAAGGGTGCTCGCTTCGGCAGCACATATACTAAAATTGGATCCAGCAAAGGAGATTGAGGAACCATCGAGGGAAGGCGAAAACTGGTAGAAATAGAAGCAAAATGAAGAAATTGTCTCAAGAAGGAGAGAATAGTCTGTTTCAGTATTCTAGAAGTCAGATAGGATGAGTATAGCAAAGTGACCGTAGGATTTGGGAACATGGAAGTTATAGCTGACCTGGACAAGTATAGTTTTAGTGGATAGGTGAGGATCAAAGTCTAATTATGTGAGTTGGGAATAAGTGAAGAATGGAGACGCCTCTTTTGAGAATTTTTTTTGGAGGTGGGTAAGTGGAGAAAATGGAGTGAAACAAAGATGTGAAGATGAAATGAAGTGTTCATGGGTTGTTGTTCGTAAATTGTCAATGTTCTGTAAGTGCTAGTCTTGTTTTGTTACTTATTACCTAACTCCCAAGAATTTCCAAGCAGCTCAGTGTGAAGAATCACTAAGACTAGGCTACCACTAGTCCCCAGCTTCCCGTCTATTAAGGCGCAGCGTATCTCCACCCAATGACAAGCCAAGAAATGAAGAGACGAAGGGGAAAGCGGAACTGAAAAGGAAGGGGGAAAGGGAGGATTTGTCGAGCTAATATTGACCTCGCAGGGCCACCGTAGGGCAGCCCCTCACAGCTATTACGCTGTTTTAGGGGGCGGGGCCGACTGGAAATTTAAACCGAAGCCGCGGCCGAGGGCGCCTGGAGACTGATAATGTGGAGTTGCTGTCGGCCCTAGGACGTCTGAAATCGCTCGTGGAGCCCGCGAGTATAACGCGGAGGCCTTGAGGAAGGAGTACGGAGGCCGAGAAGGAGCCAAGAATTTGAGGGAGCCAGAAAAGGGTACGGATGCCGGGAAGGGGAAGATGGGGTAAGAAGGTAGGCGGAAGGGGTCGTGAAGAGAGGATAAAGGATGGGGAAGGTGCACAGGAATTGGGGAGCGGGTAGGTGCAGAAGCTGAGGAGGGTAGAGGGACGGGAAGAGCTCCCAAGAGTTGAGGAGGCAGAGGACTCAAGGGGGCGGAGGGACTGAGGGGACAAGAACCCAGAGGAAGGCACGGGAATTGAAACGTACAAAGAGTGGCCAAGAGGCCGTGGGAGTTGAGAGCGCGGTCCTAGAGGGGGCGGTGGGACTGAGGGACCAGAGCCTTGAAGGGGGTGCGGGAGGTGAGACGGGATGTGGATTGGGATGGATCTGAGGCTTGCTGTACCCGGGAGCCGCGCCGGAGATTGTGCGGGAATTGGAAGGCGGGGGGAGGGGATGATAGAAGGTCGAAGGCTAATGAAAGTGGTTCTGCTGCTGTTTTGTCCTTCCGTAGGCGACGGCAAATTCTCTGAGCTGCAGAGTTCTATGGCTGAGAGTAGGCCCCGGGCTCCGGACCTGGGTAGGTAACAGGTCACAACTAGGGATGCGAGGTCGAAGTTGCTACTCCTGCACCAGAGTCTCTCGGGATAGAAAGGTCGAGAAATGTTAGAGCCGTTAGGGTTGTCTAATTAGTGGTTTTGAGTGTGTGTGTATGGTGGATGTCATTAAATCATTTAGGAATTCATGTTAAAGGTCAAATAAGAGCTTTCAGTCTGATAATACGAACAAGATTAGCAGATGGGGAGTCAGGATAGAGTATTTTATTAAGCCCACATTCATGGTTATTTTTACCATAAACTTAAACACCGAAATAGATACGTATTTCAGCACATGCTCACTTCCCTCAATACTCCCCCTCCCACTTCTTTCAATATCTTCTAGTTTTAGTTCTGGATAATTACAGATACAGGCTTTGGTTGTTGCCTTTGAACGTTAATGTATTTTACTAAGTGATACTCTTCCTTTGCTGGAGAACTCTTCTCCAAGAGTGTTTTCAAAAGGGAGCTTTATGGGATGAACTTTCTGAGGCTTTTATGCCTGAGAATATCTTGATTTCACCGTTGTGTTAAAATTCTTAAGTCAAAGTTCTTTTCCTTCAGCACAGTGAAAAATTACAGTATTTTCTTCCTGCAGAAAGTAGAGCCTTTGATAATTGATGTTGGTCTGATTCTTGTTCCTTTGTAAGTGACCTGCTTTTTTCATGAGAACATTTTAGATGATTCTCTTTATATTTGTTCTTAAAATTCACTGTAATATGACTATGTGTGAATTTTAGAGGGTTTTAAAATTTTTTTTTAATCACAGTTTTATGGTTACATCATTTTAAAAGACCAGGTCTCCATCCCTCCCTCCCTCTCTCTCATACACACAAGCCCCAGTGGGAGTTGTTCCTCCTGATTGCCACTCCCTAGGGTGCCATTGTTTACAGCTGTTTTGGCTATTTCTTCTAGTATTTACCTACTTATTTCTAAATAGCATACTCTTACTGCTTTAATTGTTTTCAACTTAAATTATATCTATTGATTTCCTAGCATGGAAAATATTTTTTGCTTTCTCCCCTCTTACCTGCAGTGTGTGTGCGCGCATGTGCGCGCGCACACACACACATTTCCATCCTCGTCTCTCTTCTTCCCAGTGTATATAAAGTCTGTTTTTGTTTGTTTGTTTGTTTGTTTGAACCGAACATGGGCCCAAACTCATGTCCCTGAGACAGACCTAAGCTGAGATAACCCACTGAGCCACCTCAGCACCCCTATATGTAGTCAGTTTTGATTGGTCACTCATTTATTTGCATTATCATTATTATGGTTATTCACAGATGACCTATGTAGTAAAGTAGGAAATATGCCTCATTTTCTATGAATGATCACTAATTCATGCCCAGATTTTACCGGAATTACAGACCTTCCCTCAGTGCCTTCAAGCTCATCAAAGAATCCATCAGTTTCTTCTTTGTCTGGAAGACATACCTTCTGAAACCATTTGTCTTAGTCTTCCAGTCCGGCCCAGCTATGCCTAGGCTTGTTGCACTGATTTCATCCTAGAATCTCCCTTCCTCATTCTATGGATTTCCCTTTGCTTCTTTCCTGTGTAGGATCCCCTACATTCCAAATTCCTGTTTTCTTCTTCCTTATTTATTTCCTCATTTTGGTGGAGTACATCTTCTAATATAGCTTCCTGAGAAAGGGTATACGACAGATAAATTTTTCAAGATCTGCAGGTCTGATAATTCTTCACTCTTTTTTTTTAAGATTTTATTTATTTGAGAGAGGGAGAGAGAACACGGGGTGGGGGAGTTGCACAGGAGGGTCAGAGGGAGAGGGAAAAGCCGGCTCCCCACTGAGCAGGAAGCTCCATGTGGGGCTCAATCCCAGGATTCTGGGATCATGACCTAAGCTGAAGTAAGCAAACGCTTAATCCACTGAGCTATCCAGGCTCCCTGACAATTTTTATTCTATTTACATTTGAATGATAAAGAGTTAAAGAGTTCTGGGTTGGAAATCATTTTTCCCCAGAATTTTGAAGACCTGTTCCACTTTTTTTTAAGTGTACAAATCTTTTTGTTTTGTTTTAATTTTTAATTCCAGTATAATTAACATCTGGTGTTATATTCGTTTCAAATGTACTATATAGTGATTCAACCATGTTCCACTTCTTGTAGCTTCCAGTGTACTATAGCCAAGTGCAATGCTGTAAATATTTCTTCCTTCCTCCTGAACACGATAAGGCCCTAGACTGGTCTATCTCTGAACCACCCCTGCCCCTGTCTAGCAACACTGACTGTCTGTCTTTTTTACTTCCAAATTAGTCACTGTTATTGTTGTTTTATACAGTCAGTGATTGTTTAGATTTATAAATATTTTTGCCAAATTTTTGGCATTTCAGTCCTTCTGAATCTAGCGTCCTTCATCCCAAAGTACACCTCTGTGAAGTTCTTTAGTAAGAAGTGCTTGCAGATAAATGGGTTTTCTTTGTTTGAAAAAATGCCTTTGGTTTTCTTTGTTGAAAAAATGGGTGGCTCAGTCAGTAAAGCATCTGATTCCAGCTGAGGTCATAATCTCAGGGTTGTGGGATCAAGCCCAGTGTGGAGCTCCAGCATGGGTATGGACCCAGCTTAGGATTCTCTCCCTCTCCCTCTACCCTTCTCACCCCCAGGGAAAAAAAAAAAAAAAGAAAGATGCCTTTATTTTGCCCTCACTCTTGGGTAATTGTTCAATCAGATTCAAAATTCTAAGTTGACATTTATTTTCTCTCAGTATTTTAAATACTGATTTTAGTGAAATAAAACATTTAATAATTGAAGTAATTATTCTATAGTCTATATGATCATTCTGTTGAAGCTCCTGGGGATCCAATTTTGGTGTCTCTTATTTCTGTTGATTCTTACCCACAGTGGTTTGTTTCCTTCATGTGTTTATAATGTTGGAAGGTGAGTTAATGTTTGATGATGCTTTATCTGAGGAAATTCTTGGAACCTTGAACTAGGCTGTGTACCTCTAGAACTGCTTTGCATTTGATTGTTTAAGGTATGCCAAAGACATGAGCTGGGATTATTTTTTGCTTTAATTTCTCTGCATGGTGGTGGTGATTTTGGGTTCTTAGACCAATAAGTAATGCGAATTTGAATTCCAGATTCTTGGGAGGCCTATGGTTATGAGTTCTCAGAGAAGACTTTTGTCATGCAGAGCCCAAGCTAATATAGACAATATTCCCCCTTTGTCTCTTTTGGTGGATAGATTATTTTCTAATTTACCTTTTCTCCTAGATTCATGCAGGATTTCTCAATTCTATCTCCCTCCTTTAGGCAGGCACAAAACCTTATCTCCTGGGCCCATCTGGCTCATCAATCCCAAACCCTTTTCTTTTAAGCCCACAAACTCCCCCAGGGCAACCAGCATTAGCTTTTACCACTGTGATTTTCAGTTTTCTCATCATTCGGGGCATTTGTGGAGTCCTTTTATTTATTTATTTTGTGAATTTAGCTGTTAGATTGGATTTGCATTTATATTTTAGCCAGTATTTTTTTTAGATATTTTGTATTAAGGCTTTTAAATTACCTAGTCTCCAAAATGGCCTGAAATGAAGCCAAAATCTTCTTTCTCCTTAATGTCCTGAAAATTCTTGACAGTGTGCCCTGATGTGGGACTTTTTTCATTTATGACTCGGGCACTCGGTGGAGACTCTCAGTCTGGAAACTCATTTTCTTTCGTTCTGGGAGTTGTTAGCACTATTTCTGTAAGATTCATCCCCTCCATTTTCTTTCTTTTTTTATTTCTGGAACTTTGTATTGTTCAGATATTGGATCTCAT
This sequence comes from Meles meles, assembly GCF_922984935.1. Lineage (NCBI taxonomy): Eukaryota > Metazoa > Chordata > Mammalia > Carnivora > Mustelidae > Meles > Meles meles. The sequence continues at coordinate 46,124,580 of NC_060083.1, forward strand.
GGACCGATTCTTTGGTTTTCCTGTCTTTCTCTCCCACTTTCCATCTGTTTGTCTTTTGTTCTCTTCTCTGTAGGATTTCTTCAACTTAACCTCCAATCATTGTATTAAATTTATTTCTATAATAGGTTTCTCAATTCCTAAAAGGTTTTTTTCTCTGTAGTTTCCTTTTTTTTATAGTTGCCTATGTGCTTATGGAAAGCATTGCATTCCTTTATCTCTCTGAGATATTCTTGGGGTTTTTTTTTCTGTTTTCCTCTGCTTTCCTGTGTTGTATCTCTTTCCTCTAAGGTCTTTTTTCTGTTTGTTTGGCAGTCAGATTTCTTGTTAAAAACTTTCCTTTTTCTTCTTCTTTTTTAGAAGCTTTCTTTAAATAGTTGATGGTCTTTGATTACCCATTTTTATTTAAAAGTGAGGTGATAAAATGCCAATTGGAAAGGACTGTCAGCAATAGACTTGATTCTAGGTAATCAGGCTGAAACCTGGCAATTTTGGCGGGTGTCTTATAGCTCAGGCTGCTATAACAAAACAGCATAGACTGAGTAGCTTAAACAACAGACAGTATTTCTCCTGTTACTGGAGACTGGTAGTCCAAGGTCAAGGCACCAGTAGATTCAGTTTCTGGTGAGGACTCTTCCTGCCTTGTACGTGCTTACCATCTCACTGTGTGTTCATAGGACCTCTTCTTTATGCCCTCATGGATGGAGAGAGCGAGAACTCTGGTCTCTCTCCTTCTTATAAGGACACCAGCCTCATGGCGGGGGGCCAGGTTCTACCTTATGATCTCACCTAAAGGACCATACCCCCTACCACTATCCCACTGGGGGTTATAAGTATGGTGGTCAGCATTCTGGGAGCTCCATAGGGGAAGAGCTTTACAGGTCTCACTGTTCAATATGTAGATATCCTCTTAATCTTCTGTGTTTTCAGTGGGGCTTATCCCTGTTCTCACCTGTGCTCCATGTCCTCTAGCCCAGGGAGCTTTCACATTTAGCGCTGTGGACATGGAGGGTCAGGTCATTTTCCTGTGGGGACCTTGTCCTGGAAGATGTGAAGCGGCTTTCCTGGCTTCTGCTGGCTAGAAGCACAACCCCTCCCCACTGTGACCACCAACGATGTTTCCATCACAATCTCCCCCAGTGAAGCACCATTGCTTAGGTCTTCTGCTGGGGTGGGAGAGAGCTCTAGGTGCCCGGCTAGCCATTCCTTTTAAAAGCTTTCTGATAGCCTCTTTCTCAGCCCCTGGCTTGCGCTCTAGCCTTCTCTCTCCGGCCCTCCAGGTGCGGGCCTTTCAGCTTCAGCTTCTTGCGCTTCAGACGCCGTGTTCCCTGGGGCCTCTGCCTGCTTTCCACTCACCGGTCTGCCCTCCAGCTTCCGCAAGTCAGGGCCATCTCTCTTGCCTATTGTCATCTTCTTGCCAGTGTCTCTGTCCGTTTGTATTCTTTTCTCTGTCATTTTTAGTGGCCTTTGGGGGCGAGAATAGAAGTTCTTGTATTCACCCTCCACATGTATTCAGAAGCCTGGACTGTTATTTCTTCAAGTATTTTCCTCTCTCCATTCTTTTTTTCTTTTCCTTTGCAGCCCCTCTGTGGTGTTGCTCGCACTTGTGTTTCTGTCCTTTCTTGATGTCTGGCTGGTCCACTTCTTTATCTCCTCTTGATACCTTCTGGAAGAGTTCCTCCACTTGAGCCGCCAACTCACACTATGTTACTAGCTGTAACTCACCTACTGAGGGTTTGGGTTTTTTCTTTTTCATTCTTCACTTTAAAATAATTTCAGGGGTGCTTGGGTGGCTCAGGGGGTTAAAGCCTCTGCCTTCGGCTCAGGTCATGATCCCAGGGTCATGAGATCAAGCCCCATGTCAGGCTCCCACTTAGGGGGAGACTGCTTGAGATTCTCTCCTGCCACCCCCCCACCCCACTCATGCTCTCTTTCTCAAATAAATAAATATATCTTTAATCGTAATAATTTCAGACTTAACCTAAACATTTCAAAAATAGTCAAGGGTTGAGGGAAGGTGGGGTAGAGGGAGAGAGAGAATTTTTTTTTTTTTTTTTTTTAGGATTTTATTTATTTATTTGACAGAGAGACAGAGAGAGCAGGAACACAAGCAGGGGGAGTGGGAGAGGGAGAAGCAGCCATTGTACCGATCAGGAAGCCCAATGTGGGGCTCGATTCCAGGACCCCAGGAGCATGACCTGAGCTAAACACAGATGCCTAATGACTGAGCCACCCAGACACCCCAAGAGAGAGAATTTTTTTTTTAAGATTTTATTTATTTATTTGACAGACAGAGGTGACAAGTAGGCAGAGAGGCAGGCAGAGAGAGAGGGGGAAGCAGGTTCCCCACCGAGCAGAGAGCCCGATACGGGGCTCGATCCCAGGACCCTGAGACCATGACCTAAGCCGAAGGCAGAAGCCCAACCCGCTGAGCCACCCAGGTGCCCCAAGACAGAGAATCTTAAACAGGCTCCATTCCCAGCTAGTTTGGGGCTCCGTCTCACAACCCCAAGATCATAACCTGAGTCGAAATCAAGAGTAGGACCCTTAAACTAACTGCACCTCCCAGGAGCACCCCCCCCTTTTTAATGTATTTTTTATTTTAAGGAGGCGCATGCCCAACATGGGACTTCAACTCATGACCTTGAGATCAAGAGCTGCACTCTCACCAGCTGAGCCAGCTGGGTGCCCCTCATTGCTCATTTATAGTTGAATTATTTATCTTTTTATTATATGAGAATTTTTTAAACTATTGTATTTTTCAGGTCTTTTATCTCCAATTCTTTACCTGCTGCTCCTGTTTTTTATTTCCAGTATTCTCCCTTTTTTGAGATGATTTGTAATACTTTAAAATTCTTTTCTCTGTCCAATCCATTACTTAGGACTTTTATCCTGGTACAGGATAAACATGCTGTACCAGAGAAAACATCTTTTATAGTACTTTCTTCAGTTGCCTCATATTTTCCTATAAGCCCATGTCCCTGGGAGACAGTTAGCCACTCTGATTGGTAACGTGCTTCTGGGACGTAGATGCAAAAGCCCAGGCCCTGCCCTCTGCCACTCCATTGCGTGCAGGGACTGGGGGTAGGACAGTAGAGGAGGACAGCGCCTGGTCCCAGCATGGGCTCAGTCACTCCCTGTTTGCAGCCACAGCCTGTGCCCTCTCAGACACACACAGGGCCTTGTGCTGTTCATTGTCAAGAGCTGCTTCCTTGAGTTGTAATTACCTAACTCACCAAATGGATAGACGGGAGGGAGGGAGGTTCATTCAGACGCCAGCCAGCTCACGGTCCCCTTGACCTCTTGTTATCTCTTTCTCATACACATGTGCGTATTCACCCTGGGCTAGGCTCCCACACTGCTTTGATGGTACCCTGCTGCTTCGGGGGGTACGGGGCTGCTTACTGGCACTGCCCACTGCCAGGCAGCGACAGCACAAGTAGAAAGCAATCCCCAGTCTGTCACCCACCTTCACACCCTGGCACCCTTCTGCTCTGAGCTTGCTTGCTGTCCGCCCAGCCCCCAGGGCCCGGGTCTGACATCCATCTCATTCCTCCTCACTAACGTGGCTTCTCGAGGTTTTGTTTCTGTGGAGAAAGTCAGTGGGCCTTATGTAATTATCATCTTGTTTGGAAGTCGAAAGGACTGATTCTGAGAGAGCTTTCTATACAAGCATGGAATTAAAGTGTATACCTGAAACTAATAACAATGTTGTATGTTATTTATACTTCAATTAAAAAAGAAAAGAAAAGCAAGCTTTCTGGAGAAGTTAGCATTGGGAGGGATCTAGAATGGCCACAGTTAGAATAATGTACAGGGCTGACATTCGGTGGGTATTCCTCGTTTGGCTAAATCCAATACTTCCGGCCACTCTCCATTCAGAGTGGCTGGTGCGAGTTAAGTATTTGAATATCCACCCGCCCAATACCATTACCTGACACAATTTGATTTATTCCGTATGTATTTGATTTACTCCGTATGGTCTGTCCAAGGGGGATGGGTAGTAATTGTTACCACTATTTCAGAAGATTGGGAGACACTAAAAGAGATTGTGACCTGCCCAGGGTTACACAGCTAGGAAGAAGCAGAGGCAGGGACTCACAACAGGAGTCTTCTCTGTGAAATGCCAAGCTGACTCTCCAGTATTTTCCACCTCTGTACCTAGGACTTTCAGGAAGAGGAAGGTTTAGGGGACCAGAAGTTAAGTGCCCGGAGGTCAGACGCCCGCTGAGGATTGGAGAGCAGGCTCTGGTTTTATGGGAACAATACTGATATGTAAGTCAAAATCTCTTCCCTAAATAGTTCCCAGTGTAATGGGGATCCCAGAGGTTCACCCTGAAGAAGTAAACAAGAATATGAAGCTGAAAGTACCACGAAGACAGACAGTAAGTGATATGGAACTCAGAAAAAGAAAAACACCATCTCACCAGGGCAGGCAGGGTTTAACTGAGCAGGTCCAGCCGGGAGTCTGATAGGGCAGCAGGCAGCAGTGATGCAAGAATTCGTGGACTCAGGGGCTCCTGGGTGGCTCAGTGGGTTAAACCCTCTGCCTTTGGCTCAGGTCACGATCCCAGGGTCTGGGATCGAGCCCTGCATTGGATCTCTGCTCAGCAGGGAGCCCGCTTCCTCCAATCTCTCTCTCTGCCTGCCTCTCTGCCTACTTGTGATCTCTGTCTATCAAATAAATAAATTAAAAAAAAAAAAAGAATTAGTGGAATCAAAGAGTTTTAGAAAACTTACAAAAATATCTGATCTGGGGGCGCCTGGGTGGCTCAGTCGGTTAAGCGTCTGCCTTCGGCTCGGTCACGATCCCAGGGTCATAGAATTGAGTCCCACATCAGGCTCCCTGCTCAGCAGGGAATCTGCTTCTCCCTCTCCCCTTGCCTCTCCCCCTACTCATGCTCACTCTCTCCCTCTGTCCAATAAATAATAAATAAAATCTTTTAAAAAGAAAAAACCCAGCAATGTCACTAACTATTTCTTGGTATTGGCTGTTCCGGGTCCATTTTTTCAAGTATGTGACAAACTGAATTTGTTAGTTTCAAATACACTTTTTTATTTCAGGGAAGGTTTCTTCGGTTGTAATTTTTAGTATTCTGGGGATTTTTTGTTTTCTTTCATTGTGTTTAGGAACTCTTCTTATTTGTATGTTAGAACTTCTTTGCCTGTCTTCAGTGTTTGTCACATTCTCTCAAATCCATTTTTATCTGTTTTATCTCTTAACATTTTATTGTGAAAGTTTTTAGCCCTGCAACAAAGTCAAAAGAATTCCACACCTAGACACACCTTTTAGTTTTATCGTTGATGTTTTACTATACTTATTTTATCATCATTGATTTTTATCTATTGTATTTTTTTAAAGATTTTTATTTATTTATTTGACAGAGAGAGATCACAAGTAGGCAGACAGGCAGGCAGAGAGAGGGGGGTAAGCAGGCTCCCCGCTGAGCAGACAGCCCGACGTGGGGCTCGATCCCAGGAACACAGGACCATGACCTGAGCCAAAGGCAGAGGCTTAACCCACTGAGCCACCCAGGTGTCCCTATCGTATTTTTGATACATTTTAAGTAATTTGTAGACAGTAGTACCTTTCCCTCTAAATAGTTCAGCATGCATTTCATTGACTAGAATTCCATATTTGTTTATAGTTTTTTCCTTTTAATGTAAAATTTGTATACAGTGAAATGCACAATTCTCAGATTATATTTGCTGAGGGTTTTGGGGTTTCCTTTTTTTAGCTTCATTGAGATATAATTTACATACTATAAAATCCATTTGTTGTAATGTATGCTTTCGGTGATTTTTAGTTAATTTACCGAGTTATGCAGCTAACACATCAGTCTAATTTTAGAATATTTTCATCAGCCCAAAAAGAACCTCATGCCCATTTTTAGTCAATCCTTATTCCGCCCACCATCAGCCTTTATGTGACCGCTGATCTAATTTCTCTCTATATTTTCCTTTTCTGGACATTTCATATAAATGCAGTCATATAATATGTGGGCCTTTGTGTCTGGCTTTTCTAATTCAGCATATGTTTGAGGTTCAACCCGGTTGTGGCATGTATCAGTAGTTCAGTCTTTTTTATTGCCCAATAAAATTACATTGAGTGGATACACCACATTCCACTGACCATTTTATTTACGTGCGAACTATTCCCTATTGGCTAAATGAACCAGGCTGCAATGAACCTTCTTGTAGAGGTTTTTTTTTTTTTTTAAGATTTTATTTATTTATTAGAGATAGAGAGTGAGAGAGGGGAGGTCAGAGAGAGAAGCGGACTCCCCAAGGAGCTGGGAGCCCGATGTGGGACTCGATCCCAGGACTCCAGGATCATGACCTGAGCTGAAGCCAGCCACTTAACCAACTGAGCCACCCAGATGCCCTGTATAGGTTTTTATCCGGACGTACGCCTTCATTTCTCCGTGATACAGGCCTAGGAGTGGAATTGCTGGGTCATGTGTTAATGGTTAGCATTTTGAGAAACTGCCTCATTTTTCTCAAGTGGCTGCACCGTGTTATGTTCCCACCATCCATGTGTGAGGGTCCTGGTGTCTCCACTTCCGAGCTTCAGCAGGGCGGGAGCGCTAGTCTCGGGTTCATCTTTCCATGCCCAGGGCCTGCCTGGGACACGCCACGCAGAGGCCGTCGGTGAGCATTGCTTTGCTCGCGGGACTCCCTTAGCCCATGCTTCTCACTTTGTTCCTTTTGTCGTTCTTTTCTAGGGACTCAGCTGGGAGTTTCCAGTTGTCTGGAAAAATGCTGGGAGAACTCACCAAACGCTGGGAGGCAGCCCTTCTCTGGAAAGTCCTTTTATCTGGATCTGCCTGCTGGCAAAAGTCTCCAGTTTTTGACGGGGGCCATCCAGCAGCTGGGTGGGGTATGTGAGCCGCTGCAGACCTGTGATGTCATGTGCCTTTATGGGTGGTAGGGCAGAAGTTGGAGAGGAGTTCTGTCTGTGACTTCCAGGTGTTTTCAGTGGTATGACTACAGTTTCCAAAGCCACCCTTTTTAAAAATGAAGTTAGAAGGGCGCCTGGGTGGCTCAGTGGGTTAAGCCTCTGCCTTCGGCTCAGGTCATGATCTCAGGGTCCTGGGATCGAGTCCCGCGTCAGGCTCCCACGCAAATAAATAAAGTGGTTTTGTTATTTTTTAAATGGCTTTTAGTGTATTCACAGAGATATGCGAGCTGTGTGATTACACAGTCAGACTTAGAACATTTTTCATCACCCCCAAAAGAAAAAAGAAGCCCATAACCATTGTCAGTCACTGCCCATTTCTCCTCAGTACCCCTAATCTGGATAAGCATTCGTCTACTTTTTTTTTTTTAAGATTTTATTTATTTATTTGACAGAGATCACAAGTCGGCAGAGAGGCAGGCGGGGGCGGGGGGGAAGCAGGCTCCCCGCTGAGCAGAGATCCCGACGTGGGGCTCGATCTCAGGACCCTGAGATCATGACCCGAGCCGAAGACAGAGGCTCAACCCACTGAGCCACCCAGGCGCCCCATGCATTCATCTACTTCTGTCTCTATTCTTTTTCCCTTTTTAAAATTTCATTTTTATTATTATCTTTTTAGAGTGGGGAGGGAGAGAGGGCAGGGGAGAAGGAGAATCTGAAGCAGACTCCGTGCCCAGCGCAGAGCCCCACATGAGTCTCTGTCTCCCAACCCTGTGATCATGACCTGAGCTGAAATCAAGAGTCAGATACTGAACCAACAGAACCACCCAGGTGCCCCATTCTTTTATTTTTTTTTAATGCTCATTTTCTGTGTAGCTATGATCATGAATACATTTTTGATTACCAACTTTTTGCCCACAACCTTAATGCATTAGCACTTTCCTATCATTATTGTCCCTCATATGCATTATTTGTAATGAGCATATAATATTTTTTTGAGCGGGTTATTAGTTTACTTAATTGTTCTCCTGTGGACATTGAGATTATTTCTAAATTTTAGCTCTTTTAAATAACACTGGTAAAAAAAAAAAACAAAACTTTGGGTAAAAAGCATTTGCCATGTTTGTGTCCTTTAAAATATTTTTAAGGTGTGTGTGTGTGTGTCTTAGTAAGCAGCTGGCATGAGTAACTCTTGTGTTTAGAAAATAGGGTGATGGCGCTTGGCCCCAAAGAGGCAGGCAGCTGGGGAAGTGACTTGAATAAGCTTGGAATGCAGAGAATTGTCAAAGGAACAGAAGCTCAGGGATATGGAAACTCAGCAGTGGGGAATGTACCAAATGATGAATATATACCCACACCTGGCCCCAAATTACCTTTGAACTTTTAGTCTGTTCTATCATTTAGCCTTTGGTGTGTAAAAAACCACCCCAGAACTGGGGCATAAAACAAGCTATTGAGGCGCCTAGGTGGCTCAGTTGGTTGAGCGTCCAGCTCTTTTTTTTTTTTTAAGATTCATTTATTTTAGAGAGCACATGCGTGCGTGTGAGCCAGGAGAGGGGCTGAAGGCAAGGGAGAGAAGCAGACTCCCAGCTGAGCAGGGAACCCGACATGGGGCTCAGTCTCATGATCTTGAGATCATGACCTGAGCCGAAATCAAGAGTTGGACACCGAAATGACCGAGCCACCCAGGCGCCCTGAGCAGCCAGCTCTCGGTTTCAGCTCAGGTCACGATCTCGGGGTTGTGAGATCGAGCCTTGTGTTGTGCTCTGTGCTGGGCGTGCATGGAGCCTGCTTAAGATTCTCTCTCCTTCTCCTTCTCCCTCTGCCCCCGCCCTCTCACCACCTGCTTGTCTGCAAGTGCTCTCTCGCTCACTGACTCTCTCCAAGACCCTTTTCTGGTTTCATATTTTTGCTCCTTTTGGTGCTGTGGCCAAGATCACAGGTGCAGTGTCAGAATGCCACAGTGCGTCTTCACAGGAAAGCTGTGACCTAAGCTATTCTTTTTCATTGTTTTTTTACCTTTTTTTTAAAGATTTTATTTATTTATTTGACAGACCGAGATCACAAGTAGGCAGAGAAGCAGGCAGAGAGAGAAGGAAGCAGTCTCCCTGCTGAGCAGAGAGCCCGATGCGGGGTTCGATCCCAGGACCCTGAACCCTGGGATCATGACCTGAGCTGAAGGCAGAGGCTTTAACCCACTGAGCCACCCAAGCGCCCCTCTTTTTTTTTTTAATAAAGACTTTATTTATTTATTTGACAGAGATCACAAGTAGGCAGAGAGCCAGGCAGAGGTGGGGGGGGTAAGCAGGCTCCCCGCTGAGCAGAGAGCCCGATACGGATCTCAATCTCAGGACCCTGAGATCATGACCTGAGCCGAAGGCAGAGGCTTAACCCACTGAGCCACCCAGGCACCCCTTAATTTTTTTTAAAGATTTTATTTGTATGAGAGAGATCAGGAGCTGGGAGGAGGGGTAGAGGGAGAAGTAGGCTCCTCACTGAGCAGAGAGCCCAATGTGGGACTTGTGGTCCCAGGACCCTGGTATCATGACCTGAGCCGAAGGCGGACACTTAATCGACTGAGCCACCCAGGTTTCCTCCTTTTTTTTTTTTTTTTTTTTTTAAGATTTTATTTATTTATTTGAGAGGGAGAAGGCACAAGCAAGGGGAGTGGCAGAGGGAGAGGGAGAAGCAGGCTCCCTGCTGAGCAGGAAGTCCAATGCAGGACTCAATCCCAGGACTCTGGGATCATGACTTGAGCTTACCTGACTGAGCCACCTAGGTGCCCCCAACTCAGCTACTCTTAAACTTGTCGAGCCCATCAGTGTGCTCTCGCTCTGTGCAGACTCAAACTGGTCAAATAACAAAGCCTGTGGCCTTTTGCTGCTGGGTCAGAAGCAGCAGTTCTGGAGACAAAAACCCGTATTTTCTATATACATATATATATAGACCCTATTATGTTTCAGGATGACGTCTTCTTGGGGGCTCGGTACAGAACTGCATTTGGTCTATTTAAAGACATTGATTCTGAAACTTCTGGCAGCCAAGATTTCCTTCCCCAGCCTCTCAAAATCGATGATTCTACATCTGCCTTTTGGTTTTCAGCCACCTCTGTGATCTGGTTTCAGGTAATTGAGGGTTTTCTGAGCAAAGAAGTAAGTTACATCGTGTCCAGCCGCAGGGAGGCAAAGACAGAGAGCAGTGGGACAAGCCCCAGAGGCTGCCCTAGCCCCAGCGAGGTCAGAGGACAGACACCGTCCATGGCCCATCCAAAGGGCGGCCACACCAGGCCTTCACAGAAGCCTGCAGACTTGGTGAGAACCTCATTGGGTAGGAAAGGTGTGTTCTCTGAACAAAGGAAGTACACCTCGGTGAGCCCCTGTGGGCGGTCTCCAGCTTTAGTTTCGTCTGGTTTAATTTAATCTCTCATTTGAATTCAGGGACTGAATCTAGCTCTGCGTCCAAAAAGCTCACCAACTTGTTATCCCCACGCGGTCCCTTCTGTGAGACATTTCACTTTTCAGGGGACTTCTGTGTCAGAGGTTCAGAAACAATAGGAAGGTCCTCTGTAAACCAGGAAGGACTTGTTGAAATTGACCCAGGTTGCTCTGCTGGGGGTGTGGAAACTCTCAAAGAGTGGTCTTAGAACATGGGGGACACTTTGACCTTGGGCCCATTCAGGACATCCTTCTCCACCGGGGTCCAAGCTGTGGCTACCTGTGGGTGACCCGGAATTGTAGGTGGCTTTGCCTTTACTCCAGAAAGTTCTTTAGGCTCTCGTTCTGCTGCTTCTCAGCTGTCACTGCTCCCAGCCTTCCGAGAGCCGGGTCCCCAGGACCACCACCACCCCCCCCCCCCCCCCGCCCCTGGCGCCTGTGGAGCACATCTGTGCGCAGGTGGGCTGCGGACCTGGCTCACTGCTCTTCTCTTCCTGTCAGGTGCCTCTGAGCAGAGGGAAGGAGCTGCTGCAGAAAGCCATAAGAAACCAGGTGAGCCAAGGGAGGCGGGCTGAAGGTGCACGGGGGAGGACGTAGCCTTTCTCCCAAGGGCTTCCCAAAATACTGCCACGAAATGCACAGCTGTGAGATGGAGCGTCCTTATTTCCTTTTTACAGATGAGCAGGTAGAGCTCAGAGAAGTAAAGCGGTTTGTCCGGAGTCACCCAGGGTGGTGGTAGAGCCTGGGTCTTGACTCCCCCATCCTTCCGTCTCCAGAGGTAGCGAGAGCACCCTGGAGGGACGCTGGGGGACGTGTCTGCGCTGCACATAAGCCAGGCTGCACATCTCGTATAAGTAGCTGTTTATCCCTTCTGTGAGATCCAGAGCCTTTGAAGTGAAGTCATGGGAGGAGGAGTCAGGGTGCCCTTGTGGGGAAGGTGGGAGAAGTGGTGTCGAGGAGGGTGCACGGCTGTGGCCAAGGGAGGAGGTGGGCTGTGCTTGGGTGGCGGGGTGGGGACAGCCTGAGGCAGACGCAGCTTCCTGCTTGATGGTGGCGGCTGGCGCTGCTGTTTGTCGGGTCCCTGCTGGGTGCCAAGAGCTTGGCTCACAGAGGCCCTCCTGGCAGACAGACAGACAGCTCTCTGAGAACCCTTCATTGCTTCCTGATCACCAGTGGCAGGGACCGGCCCGTGTGGGGAACGGGGTCTTTGGGGGGCCTGGGGGAGACTCTCCCACACCCTGTCTTCATGGGGCCACCCAGAGCCAGTTAGGCCTTGGGGAGTCCCTTGCTCCTGCCTGACCGCATCCTCTTTCCAGGAGAGTGGCAGCGGAGGAGGTGGCGGGAGCAGCAGCAGTCTCCTGACCAATGCCCGCTCCTGGGGAGTGAGGATCCTGCACGTGGACGGTACCGTTTCTGCTCAGGGCTTCCGCGGAGGGGACTTGGTGACTGGCTGACGGCATCTGCTCTTAGAGGGCTATCCGCCAGCGGAAGCTAGTGGAAAGCCAGATGGACTCACTCACTGTGTTGACGCACAGAGGTGGGGGGCGTGGACCAGCGGAGTGAGAGCAGGGCGCGGGTGCTGGAAGGCGCCGCTTTGTTCAGCTGCGCTGTGCTCCCCTCCAGTTGGTGTCGTGATCCTACTCCACAGATCCAGAAATCCGGGGCACCCGGTGGGGGCTACGTAAGCTAAATGTCTGCCTTCAGCTCTAGTCATGATCCCAGGGTCCTGAGATCGAGCCCCGCATCGGGCTCCCAGCTCAGTGGAGAGCCTGCTTCCCCTTCTCCATCTGCCTGCTCCCCCTCCTGATGCTCTTGCCCACTCTGTCAAATAAATAAATGACATCCTTAAAAACAACAACAACAAAAAAAAATAGGGAAATCCTCCTATTTTCCATAACTACTGACCACATATTACTCTGTGCTAGGTATTAGCTCAGTTAATTCCCATGGCAGTCTTTCGCCCATTGTACAGATAAGGAAATTGAGTCTTAGTAGATATTAGGTAAATTATCCATAATGTCATCACAAATGAGGATTGTGGCCCACATTCCAACCTAGTTTGACCCAACTAAATTTCATGTTCTTTCAGGGCACCTGGCTGGCTCATTCAGTGGAGCATGCAACTCTTGATCTCAGGGTTGTGAGTTTGAGCCCCACACTGGGTGCAGAGATTGCTTAAAAATATAATCTTTTTTTTTCTTTTTTCCAGATTTTATTTATTTGCCAGGGAAAGAGAAAGACGGCACAAGCAGGGAGAGCGGCAAGCAGAAGGAGAAATAGGCTCCTGGCAGAGCAAGGAGCCTGACATGGGACTTGATCCTAGGACCCCAGGATCACGACCTGAGCTGAAGGCAGACATTAACTGACTGAGCCACCCAGGCGTTCCCCCAAAAAAATCTATTTTATTTTATAAAAGATTTTATTTATTTGAGAGAGAAAAAGAGCCCAAGTGGGGAGAGAGACAGAGAAAGGGGGACAAACAGACTCCCCACTGCTTGGAGCCTGATACAGGACTGGATCCCAGGACCCAGAAATCATGACTGGAGCCAAAGGCAGATGCCTCACTGACTGAGCCACCCCAGGTGCCCCAAATCTTTTTTATTTTTATTATTTTTTTTAAGATTTTATTTTAGGGAAAAAAAGGTTTTATTCTAGGGGTGCCTGGGTGGCTCTGTCGTTTAAGCGTCTTCTTTCGGCTCAGGTCACCATCCCAGGGACTTGGGATCAAGCCCTGCGTGGGGCTCCCTGCTCAGCGGGGAGCCTACTTCTCCATCTCCCTCTGCCTCTCTCTGCTTGTGCTCTTTCTTGCTCTCAAATAAGTAAATAAAATCTTTTTAAAAATAAAATAAAAAATAATAAAAGATTTTATTTAAAGTAATCTCTGCACCCAACATGGGGCTTGAACTCACAACCCCAAGATCAGGAGTCACATGCTCCACTGACCAAGCCAGCCAGATGCCCCAAAAATAAAATCTTTAAAAAAACACTTTTTTTCATGTTCGTTCTTTTATGTAGGGTTGCCTCACACTGTAACCGCCGATTTGCCGGTTGTCATAATTTTACGTTAGAACAGCTGTCCTGAATCAGCCAGCAGTGACTGGCCCACGTACCCAGCTCTGCTCTGAGTCTAGGGTTTTCTAATAACACTGTAGGGGGCTGATCCAGATCTAGCCGGAGGCCTGCCAGGGCGTTTGAGAATTGTGCTCTGGAAGGTACCAGTCTGGGATGTGGGGGGGCTCTCTTGTCACTGGAAAATCAGTCATTTCTGACATGATCTAATTTCCTGCCTTCCTGTGTGTTAGGGAAGCTCCTGCTGGGTCTTCCATGTAAGGCTGCGTCTGAGTAACGCGCGTGGCTGGTGTCCCCCCACCTCGGGCACAGCTCTTCAGTGGTACCATAAAGCCCTTGTGAGCCGTAAGGCCGCTCCTCTTCAAGAGCGGTACCCAGTGCGACAAAATAGCCTGAACCCAGCTTGGATACTTTCCCAAGGAGAGAGGACCCAGCGCTTTCTTTTATTATCAGCAGGTGCAGAGGTGACGCATAGCCAGAAGGTGGCAGGCAAGGCTGGTGTGATCCAAGGGGCCAGGCCGGTGAGAAGCTGAGCCCCCAGCCCCAAGAAGGGGCTGTGCTGGGGAGAGAGGAGTGGGAGCCTTTGGCCACAGCCCTCTGTTTCCTCCACAGAAATGCTGATGCACGTGCAGCAGCTGTCTCTTGATGCTCTGTGTGCGAAGAAACAAGGGCCGAAGAAGAAGCCAGAGGTAGGTTGTCCTGCCGAACTGAAGGGAAATGGATGGTCTGCAGGGGTGAAGTCGGTGACAGCTTTGGTAAATCCCTGACCCACGTGAGCCATGTCTTCTCGGCCATTTCTGAAAAAGGAGGAGGAGTACAGCCTCTGTCGTCAGCACGGCCCTGGTGTCCACAGCCTCTCGTTGCCCTGTCCTCTCCTCCCCGTGCTACCTGCAGATCTCCCATGGTCCACTGAGGCATGCACCATGGCCTGGGCTGTGGACTGCCCATGGTTCATCGTGGCCTAGATAAAACAGAAATGCTCAGGGCCTGCTGGCTAGGCTGCCGTTCTGGGGCCAGCTCTTGGCCCTGGAGTGAGCCTGCAGATTGCATGGGTGGGGGCAGGGGATGTTGCGGTTTGAAAGAGCTGTCACCTTCCAAATTCCTATTTGGCTTTTCCTTCCTCTGCTAGAGTTAGAACTGTGTGTACCCTACATCAAGAGAGCCCAGGCTGATTTTTTAAAGCCACGGTGTCTTCATCCAGCCTGAATCTGAGGAAGGATTAAGCCTTCCAGGTTAGGGTTAGGGTTAGACCACCCAGGGCCTGGCACCCAGGAGTAAGATCAGCAGTGGTAGCGAACCCCTCCGTGGCAGAGGGAGCCCTTCGCCCCAGCGCCCCTTGCTCCATTCCCTCTGATCTGGGAGTCTTAGGGGTTCTGCCACTTCTGTGAAATAGATCTGCACTGTTCACCATTCAGAAGTTTGTACGAGGAAAGTCTTTCTCCGCTACGACTTCTCTTCCCCCATTACCAGGCTCCCTCCCCGAGATAAGCAGTGTGAATGGTTTCCCAGGTATCCTCCCAGGATCCATGCTTATGTGAGCAGATAAGTCCAAAGTTCCTCCCTTTTTTGCAAATGCATGGTATTTTTACTTTGCCTTATTCACTTAATAATCTATATTTTTTCAGATTTTATTTATTTATTTGACAGAGATCACAAGTAGGCAGAGAGACAGGCAGAGAGGGGAAAGCAGGCTCCCCGCTGAGCAGAGAGCCCGACATGGGGCTTGATCCCAGGACCCTGGGATCACGACCCGAGCAGAAGGCAGAGGCTTTAACCCACTGAGCCACCAGGTGCCCCTAATAATCTACTTTGTAGATACTTAGGGGTCTTCCAGAGTAAGTTCTGGGTACAGTTGGCTGATATGCAAGGAGATAGGGAAAGCTTCTTTGGGTCGTGGTTGCCCTGGACTTGTTGCCTGGAGAAGAATCCAGAACCTCTGTGGGTCCAGTGGTACAGACAGTCCTGGACCCACTGGATCTCTGCCAACCTCCTCCCTGATTTCTTATTTTTTTCCATTTAATTTGTAATAGTATATAGTAGCTTTGTTTGACCTTGACCTAAATATTGGTTTGTTTTGTTTTTCTTTTAAAGATCTTATTTATTTATTTGAGAGAGAGAGCGTACAAGCACGGGGAGCAGCAGAGGGAGAAGGAGAGGCAGGCTCCCTGCTGAGCAGGGGGCCTGATGAGGTGCTCGATCCCAGAACCCCAGGATCATGACCTCATGACCTGAGCTAGAGGCAGACGCTTAACCAACTGAGCCACTCAGGCGTCCCAGACCCAAACATTGGTTTTGACCCACAGGGTCCAAATACACAGCACAGGGCACAGGAAAGCAAGAGGTGTGTGAGCTGACCTGGAATGGCAGCAGGGCCTGGGAAATGCGAGCTGCCATGTCTGGGCACCTGCCCTGCATCAGGTCTATTGCCTCCTCCCTTTGCATTTGTCTGTACCTTGTGGCCAGGTCAGCGAGGCAGGGGGCTGTCGCTTGCACCCCAGGCAGCACAGCACCGGCCTGCGCCCGGGCCCGGGGGCTCTGCATCTCTTGCCCTTCCTGGTGTCCTGTGTTCCCTCCACAAAATCAGCTGCCACTGAGATGCACACACAGGACTCGCCCCCCATCATGTCCCCGGGGAGCCAGAGGGAGCCATTGTGTTGGCTCTGCCCTCGCTTAGGGCCCAGCTGACAGCAGGAAGCAAAGTGGGGCAGACAGACTCACAGTGACTCGCCTCACCAGGCCCGCTTCCTCGACCCTCCAGCTCCCTCGCATCCTTAACCTATTTTCCTTTCCATTTAGGGAGCGTGTCCAGCAGAGTCAAGAACGCGGAAAGGTCAGTGTGGTAGCTTTCCTCATCTAACTGCAGTCCCTCCCTCCTAAACGCTTCCCCACGGCTTCCTCTGTGGCAGCATCTGCTCGCTTTTCTGCAGCAGGAAGCGAGCGAGTCCAGGTTGTGTTGTCCTGTCGTGTTTGCAGGGCCTGCGCTTTGGAGGCGAGAGGGCGGGAGAAGGGTATCCATCCGGGAGCAAGCCCAGAGCCGCGTGGCCCAAGCTTCTCCTTAGCGCCAGGACCCCGTGTGGCCGCGGCCGGATCCCGGGCCCTGCCTGAAGTTCGCCTTCCTCTTCCCTCTGATTCAGGAGCAGTTTGGGGTGGGCAGTGTGACAGCTGCCTACCACTCTCCCAAATGCCAGACTCCCCGAAACTGACAAACAGGCAGATTGACAGCCCGGCTCCCGGCCCCTCTTGGACCGCAGGAGAGTTTCTCCCCCCTGGATGTTTCTCCCGGAGCTGCTCTTTAAGTGGCATTTATTCGTGCACAAGTAGGAGCTAAGAAAAGTCACTTGGCACCTCTCATGTTCAAAATTCAAGGAAGTCTGTGGGGGAATTGATTTTAATCACTGTCTCAGTTAATTAGAAAGACAAGAAATCGCCCCCAAAAAGTAATTAATGAGAGCTGCTGCCTTGCGAGGAGCGAGGATCGAGGCTGCTTTTGGCTTGGGCGCTGGCGGAGCCCGGAGTGGGTCTGATGGGGGGAGGCGCTGGCTTCCCAAGGAAGGGGAAGGTCTGGGGGCCTCCGGGGCTGCCCGTCCTCCCAGCCTGCCCAGCTGCCCTTCTCACAGGGCCTCTGGGGGAAGAAGAAGGGGTTCTTAATACCTAAGAGATTTTGTAAACTCTGCGAATACCTAGCTCACAGAGGATCTCTTGATTAACTGAGCAAATGCGTCTTCCCAGCCACCCCTTGCCCTGTTGATTCAGGATCTAGATTTCACCTTTGATTTTTTTTTTTTTTTATTGCCCTCCTGCTATGATCCCTAAACACTCTTTGGCTCTCTCCCTCCCTGCTTTTCCTGCAAAAAACCCTGGAGTGTCCCACCTCGGGATTCTGAGGCAGCAGGAGGGTAGGTCAGGAAGGACCCGAGGCTTTTAGTGGAAAGGAGCCGGGGCTGCCAGGTTTCTAACCCTGACGGCCTCCAGCACCCCCACATGGCAGGGTCCCCTGTCCTGCTTTGGGGTGGGCGGCACCCTGCGGCCTCTCCCCACTAGGGGACCTCTTCTCTTTCACCTCGGGTAGAGGCCAGAAGAGACGGGGGTGTTGGCTGACCCCAGCCGAATGGAAGGGCACACCTCGGGGTGGCGCGGGCCCCAGTTCTGCATGACTCTTAGACCTTGGCAGAGCTCGCCTCTCAGCGCATTTCCCGTGCGGGCCCTGCCCCGGAGCTGACAGATGGCTCATGCGTGTGCGTTTCCTTTCCAGTAGCCAAGCTGAAGGCACCGTTCCTCAAAATCGAAGATGAGAGCAGGTGAGTGGTGGGGGCCCCCTTCCCCTCAGCCTCACCAGGCCCGCATGGAAGACAGGTGCTCAGGGGCCCCTGACCGATGTGAGGGTCCTGGAGCCCCTCAGCCCTCCACCTTCGTCTTCCCCAGAAGCCGCTCTCTCCCCCTGTCATGGAGGAGTCTCCCACAGACCAGGAGGAGCCTCTGAAGGTGGCCCCTGCTCAGTTGGCCCTCCTCTTGGTCACGAGTCAGAGGTTAGTGACCTGTGTGTGCGTTACCTCTTCTGATGCTCTGCTGTTAGGAGAGCTCATGTCCCGCCCAGGCTCATGGCTCCTCCTCTCCCCCGGGGCGCACACTGCCGCTCACTGCTGAACCCTTGCTGGCCCCGGGCAGTGCCCGTACGTCGCCTTGGCTGAAGCCAGGATGCTTGGGCTGGTGTGGCGGTTCCCTTGTCAGACCATCTTGTACTGGAAGCCCTTCTATTTGGCGATGCGGAACCCTCTTCTGACGCATAGTATCTCGTGAGGGCCTGGGAAGGACAGACATGAGGAGAGCCCATCCTTTTCCTAGTGCGGAACCTGAGGTCAGAGAAATGAAGGGACTTAATACGGCCATGTTGCCAATGAAGCTCAGCCCAAGGCCTGAATCTGGGTGTCCTGCCCATCCTGCCTGGTGTCCTCCGCACTCTGCCCTGTCTGTCCCCCACTAGGCCCCTTCTTTCTAGACAGCCGGGGCGTGTGGGGGTAGTCCGTGAGCTGTTAGTCACCTTGGTTATCCCTGACTCTTCAGTAAGTACCGGCTCAGAAACCTGCAAACTTCTGATGACCTCAAAATAAAAAGTTGGCTTTGGGTTTTCTTGTCTGTATTTAAAGAAAAAGCCCATGTGAAGCCAGCAGAGACTCCTGGGACCAGAGCTTTCTGGGTCTTTTGGCCTCAGGCAGGGCAGCTAAAAGGCCCAATGCCGGGAGCCTGGTGTGCCTGCCTGTCCTCCAGGCAGACCTGGGTTTCCCTCTTGGCTCCTGGGCGCAGGAGAGAATTGGCTTTGGTGGCCCAACCGTGAGTGGAGGGAACGCAGGAGGGTGATGAGGTGCTCTCTTCTCCGGTTCCAGGGGGATGGGGGCTGCACGGCCTCTACCCCAGCTCCTTCACTACCAGTTAAACACAAGGGGTCATGGCTCGTACACACCGCCGGTGCCCAGTGTCGCACGGCACGTGGCCAGCACACGTCACTTACGGGGGTACCATACACAGTTGGGGTGCCCCCAGCAGCGTAGGCAAGAGTGGAGACAAGGTGTCCTGTGCTTCTGTTGGCTCGCTCTCCCGAAGCCCAGTGACCTCACCAGACTCAACTTTGCAGCCTTCTGGGCAGAAACAAAACCTTGAGGAGGAAGAAAGTGGGGAACTGGGGCTGGGAAGGGTACCTCCTTCTCTTTAAGGACCCAAGAAGACTCCCGATCAATTCACCCTGAGACCACAGGACTCTCACTGTGCCTCCCCCCCCAACCCCCCAGAAACCCATTGCCCACACTGTCCCCTGGAGCACGGACTATTGCAGCCAGACGCGGCGTGCCTGTCCGCTACAGCGGCAGGCTTTGCTCGGACCTACAGATCACTGTGCCTGGCTCTGGAAGTCTCTTGAATGTGAGCAGCTTGAGGCAGAACCATTCAGTGCAGCTCTGACTCCCCAGAACTGTGCTGCTCCTTTCCACTCAGAATACCTCCCCTCGGGTGGTACCGAGGAGCAGCCCAGAGCAAAGACGTTCCTCTTCCTGGAATAGGAAAGTCATTGATCTGGTTTAAACATTCCTCCATTTAGGTCTGCCAGGCTAGAGTCCTCAAAGGTGGAAGTGGGAATTTGGATCAGGAGTCGGGAGACTTGGCTCATTGCCTGGTCTGGACCACTTAGTGTCGTGAGCCCTTGGGCAAGTTATAGAACATTTTAGGCTTCATTTCCTCTTCTATAAAATGGGCGAACACCACTTGTTCCCCTCTGCTCAGATGAGGCAGGGAGGGTAAACGGGCTCGTTGAGTAGCCAGAGTGGGGGAAAAGCTACTTTGTCAGGACTGGGATTCGGGGTGGGGGGGTGGTGGGCCAGGCCTCCCTTTCTCCTCTCCCTGTCTCCCACGGTATTCAAAATGGAAATTCTCTGTGTTTCAGGAAGTTTCGTCCCTTCCACCTTCAATTTAAGTCCTTTCCTGAAGTTTCTTTTCTGGGACCCAAAGATGCAAGTCCCTTTGAGGCCGCGATGACCCTGGGCAGCTCGCATCGCACCAGGTGGGTGTTGCTGGTCTGAGTGCCAAGGGCGAGCTGCGGGCCAGGCCCTTCCCCGGGGGAGCCTGCTGGTCCCGTTTGGGGAATGGCCATGTGTTCACTCCTGAGGCAAAGTCTGTTCTGGGAATTTCGCCCAGAGACGAGAGATACTAGGCATCTTCATCCGTTTCACTTGGTGTTCTCCATCCCTACGAAGAAATTTGACTTGGGTCCAAAGGGCAATAGGCTGGTTTCTAAAACTTGCATCTACACTCCACGTTCATCAGCGTGCCTTCGGCTGCCATTAAAAATGCAGGTTCTCGGGGCGCCTGGGTGGCTCAGTGGTTTAAGTCGCTGCCTTCGGCTCGGGTCATGATCTCAGGGTCCTGGGATCGAGTCCCACATCGGGCTCTCTGCTCAGCAGGGCGCCTGCTTCCTCCTCTCTCTCTCTGCCTGCCTCTCTGCCTACTTGTGATCTCTGTCTGTCAAATAAATAAATAAATAAAATCTTTAAAAAAAAAAAAAAAAATGCAGGTTCTCAGGCTCCACGTGCAGAACCACAGTCTCATGATGGAGCCTTCAGAACTGTGCTTTTGTGGGCAGCTGGGCAGCTCCCCAGGTGATCTCTGTGCACATCCGAGTTGGAGGCCTCTAGGGCCTGTCGTCAGGAGTAACTTGGGGGCAGGGAATCCGGGGACCTGCCGCATTGTGTAGCCCAGAGTGACTTGTAGGCCTGTGGGTGTTCCTCCTCCGCAGACGGGTGAGAATTGGAAGCTTCCCTGAGCAAAGTGCAGAAGGGATGTGGCCTGGGAGACGACCATATGCCTTCTCGGACCCCCTTCTAACCGCTGTGTCACAGGGTTAGCTCACAGACCAGCGAACTAGGGCAGGCAGGCTCCCAGCATGCGAGTTCCCAGGGCAAGGGGGGCCTGTGGGTCCCTCCAGCAGACAGAGACCATGAGCAAGCCGAGGTGACAGCCCGGTGCCCTGCGTACCTTTCCCAGAAGGCGCAAGGGTTACCCATAGGCAGCGCTAGGCCTGGGATGGCTGCAGATTGCAGAGGAGCGGAGGTTGTAAAGGAGGGACGGTGAAGCATTGGTGTCTGCGTGGGAGAAGTATAGCGAGAGAGTGGCCCGGGGTGGGGAAGCAGGGAGGAAATCTGTGAGAGGAAAGGTTTAATTTTTTTTATCTAAAAATTATTATATTTTGGTTCCAAATTCAAGAGTTACAGACGGTGGTTTTGTTTTGCTTTTTAGATTTTATTTATTTATTTGTCAGAGAGCACAAGCAGGGGGAGCCCCAGGCAGAGGGAGAAGCAGGCTTTTCACTGAGCAGGAAGCCCAGTGCGGGCTACCCGAGCCGAAGGCAGACGCTCAACTGACCGAGCCACCCAGGTGTCCCAAGAATCACAGAAGGTTTAAAGTGAAAGGTCTGGGGTGCCTGGGTAGCTCAGTGGTTAAGCATCTGCCTTCGGCTCAGGGTATGTTCCTGGGGTCCTGGGATTGAGCCCTGCAGCGGGCTCCCTGCTCAGCGGGAAGCCTGCTTCTCCCTCTCCCACTCTCCCTGCTGTGTTCCCTCTTTCGCGCTCTCTCTGTCAAATAAATAAGTAAATCTTTAAAAAAATAAATAAAGTGAAACGTCTGGGGGCCCCTAGGTGGCTCAGATGGTTAAGCGTCTGCCTTCGGTTCGGGTTATGATCCCAGAGGCCTGGGATCAAGCCCTAGCATTGGGCTCCCTGCTCAGCGTGGAGCCTGCCTCTCCCTCTCCCTCTGCCTCTTCTGCTCATGTTCTCTCTCTCTCTGTGTGTCTTGAATAAATAAAATCTTTTTTTAAAAAACTAAAGTGAAAGGTCTCTATTCCACACCTACCCTCCAGTTTCTAGATTGTGGGTCTGTGTCCAGAGATAATTTGTGTGGGGCGCCTGGGTGGCTCAGTTGGTTAAGCAACTGCCTTCGGCTCAGGTCATGATCCTGGAGTCCCAGATCGAGTCCTACATCAGGCTCTTCTCCCGCCGACCTCCCTCCTCTCATGCTTGCTCCCTCATTTTCTCTCTCTCTCAAATAAATAAAATCTTTAAAAAAAAACAACAACATAATTTATGTGGACAGAAGTACATTGTGTGTCCTTCACTCCTCTTCTGTAAAGAGTAGCAGAACATTGGCTGGGCTAGATCTAGCCTTTTCCATTTAATGTATCCTAGATTAATTTCCCACTAGTCCCTAGAAAGCTTCCTCATTCCCTCTTAGGGCTTCAGGGTTTTCCATCAGATGGTCTCACTGTACTTTCTGTAACCAGTCTCTCCTTGATGGATGCTTAGATTATTTCCAGGCTTTTGCTGTTATAAATAATGCTACAATGAATAATCTCACTCAGCGTATATTTGTGGACCAAATTCCTAAAAGCGGAGGTGCTGGGTCAAAGGGTTCCTGCATTTATAATGTTGATAAACGCGGCCAAATCGCTTCTCATGGGGGTGACGCCCATGTGCCCGCATGTGCCCCGGCCTGCCCCCGGCTCCCCCCAACCCCGGGGCTGCCCCCATGCTGACCTCCGCCAGCCTGCTGGGTTAAAAACTGTGTCTTGGTGTGATCTGCATTATCATTTTTTCTCATTACGGATGAGGTTAAGTACATTCGTATGATTTGAACATTTGACTCTCTTTCTGTATGAACCTTCTTTATGTCCGTCGTCGGTTTTTCTTTCTTTTCTAGTTGCTTTTCTTACTGATTTGTCAGGAGCCCTCCACGTATTAGGGAAATGAGCTGTCTGTGTTATTAGTGATAAATACCCCCCTCCTCTGTCTGTGATTTGTCTTTTGTTTGCATTTCCTGCCATGCATACATTTTTTTTAGATTGCATGTAGTTGAATTATCAGCTTTTTTCTGCTTTCTGAATTCTCCATCCTGCTCAGAAAGTCCTTGACGGGGACTATTTTGGACTTTGTTGAGTTTGCTCAGACAGCCAAGCAGCCGCTAAAAATACGGGCCTGAAATTAAGAAGAGGAGTCCGGTTGGAGAAGGAGACCGGCAGGTCCTGGGTGAACGGGTCAGCTCTGCAGGGGACAAGTGGGCTGGGCAGGGGGCAGTCAGGGGAGTGGAGGGCAGGAACAGCACAGGCCCCTTGCTGCCACTGAGGCCTTGACCCTGTCATCACAGAGCGTGGAGGGATGTGGCTTCGGGGGTGAGCTCGAGCCACGTCTGTCCCGGGAGGCGTTCCTGCCACCACCTGTCCTCACCTGTGCTTTGCCGTGTTGGGGCAGGGACAGGATGGGGTGCCCGCCGGGAGTGCTCCCCCCTTCCTTGTTGCTTCTCCTGCCTCCCCTGGCCGAGAGTCCCGAGTGGGGGCAGGCCTGCGCGTGTCTGCCGAACTGTTTTGGTCCACCCCCCTGAGGGCCCCAGCCGTGATCGCTTCCCCCCACCCCGCGCTTTCCCCAGAGAACCCAAGGACCGCGAGCAGAGCCCACAGTCAGCCACCCGCACCCTGCCCAGGAGGAGGAAGGGCTTCTGTGAGTGCTGCCAGGAGGCCTTCGAGGAGCTCCACGCGGTGAGCCCTCCCTGCCCAGCAGCTTCCCTGGGTCTGCTCTGCCAGCACCCGGCCCCCGCCTCCACCCCGCTCGTCCAGCCCGGCTCCTCCCATCCTGCCCCTGTCTAATGCCCTGTGCCCCTCTCACCCTGGGCAGCATCTCCAGAGCCCCCGGCACCAGGGCTTCGCCCTAGAAGCCCACCCGTACGCAGAAGTCGATCGGGTCATCGCCCAGCTGTGCCGCTGCTCTGCCGACGCCCTACCGTGGGCCGGCCTCCCCAGGTGAGTGCCCTGCGCTGGCCCTGCCCCTGTTCCTGTCCTCGCTCCCCTGCTGCTGCCCACCGGCGGGGGGGGCAGCCCTCAGCCTAGTGACATCAGGGACCGGGGACCAGGCTGCGGCAGTTTTCTCTTTTCCACCAGCTTCTGTCCTCGTTCTCTTGGGGATTGGTGGGGGTTGGGAACCCTCCATTTGTGGCTCTGGCTGATGAGGACTGGGCCCCCACCAGCACCAGCATGGCTGTGCCAGTGGGGGTGGGGAGCACAGCTGAGCCCTTGCTGCTCCTGGCGTGTCCCTGGTGATGTGCCTGTGTGGCCTTCTAGAAGTACCGAGGGGGGCTCCTGGGTCCCTCCCACATGGATAAAGAGCCAGATCTCTCTGCCTTTCTAGAAGTTACCTCCCCCCAAAAGGATTGCAGGGGGTTCTCTAGAATCCCAGCATCCTTGGAGCCCACCAAGGAGCTGGGGCTTCCCCTCGCAGGCCAAGTCTTCAGCTCCCTGGGCTCCGCTTGGAGAGCCAGGCCTTGTGCTGCATCCTCCAGCCGCCAAAGGGCACAGCCTCCACTGCGAAGTTATTAAATGGAACAGCCTCTAACCTGTTCCTCTGGGCAGCACTGACCACAGGCCACAGAGCCGGGAGAGGCGCAGACAGCACTGGCCGCTGCTGCAAGGGGAGCCCGGGAAAGGGCCTTTCGTGGAGCCCCGAAGTGGGCCGCACTCTTCAGCACACCAAACCCGTGCGGGTAGCCATGTGCGAGCCGCGCCCCGGCCCGACCCCAGCCCCCACCCAGGAGGATCCCAGCCTGCCGCTGGCTCTGGATGGTGCCCCAAGGCCCACTGGACATGTCTGTGCCCACAGGCAGCCGGGCTCCCCAACTTCAGATGGTGATCCTCTGCGGCCCGAGACTCTGCCTCCCAGCCAGCCCTCCCGTCCCCAGGCAATGTCTCCCAGGAGGAGAGAGGAAGACGAGCACCAGGCCCCGGGTGCCCTAGAGCCAGATGGAACAGCACTCAGCATGAAGCCCCCCACTGAACCCCCTGCTGAAGTTGTGGGGGCTGGCAAGATGCCAGGACCGGTAGCCAGCTGCCAGGAGCTGGGGGGACTGATGGATGTCACTGCAGACCCCCCAGGGACACCAGGGTCCACGAGCCCTGGACACCAGTACCATCTGACGAGCTCTGGTTCTGCGGAATTCTGCGGCCCGGACGTGGCCCCTGGTGGCCACAAGCGGAAGGTTCAGTTCCCCGGTGGCAATCCTGAAAAGAGGTCAGAGGTGTCCCAGCCGCAGGCCTCAGTCTTCGTCCCGAGAGCCAGCAGCCCTGGTGGCGCCAAGTCATGCAGCAGCAGGCCTCTCCCCTCCCTTCCCCTTCCAGGCCACGAGCACAGGCCTTTGGCCTCCCTCCTCCCCTTGTGCCACCCACAGACCTGCCTCTCGCTCCCAGAGCCTTTCCCCTGGCAGCCCACAGAGAGGCCAGAAGAGTGCTGGGCCACACAGCCCCCTTGGCCTGGGGGAGGATGGTCCCCGGGGATCTGAGGAGTCAGAGCCTGCAGCCCCCGGCCCTGTCTGTGGCTGGCTGGCCCGCGCCCTGCTGCCCTGTGGCTCCAGGCCAGCTGTCCGCCCACCTGCACCCTGCGGCTGACATGCGGGCCCCAGGAGGACCTGTGAGAGCCAGTCCGCCTCTGTACCCCGCCCTCCACCAGGCCGCGCCCGGTGGCTCCGCCCCTCCAGCTCCTTGTCTCCCAGCACCGGCAGAGGACTGCTCCCCGAGTTCTCTGGGACAGCAGCAGCCCCCAGCCCGAGGGCCAGAGCCACACAGAGTGCCTCAGGGCCTCACCGCAAGAGCCAGAAGAGCCTCGTGGCCTGGCCTTTGATGTCCAAGTGAGCAACTGTGGTCACGGCCAAGCTCTGTGCGGTCAACAGAGCCAGTCCACCACTCAGCCAGGTCTGTGGGTGGGGAGGATCAAGGGAGTCTGGACTGGGGGGGCCACCCTCTGCCCCTCCCTCCAGCCGTGTCCCTACCGGGCGGCAGTCCACAACAGGCTCATCCGAGCCTGCCGCCCACTCCAGGAGGCAGAGGCAGGGGTGGCGTACGGAGGGACCACAAAGAGGCTGGAGCAGCAGGAGCCCTGGCCTGGCTTCCTGTCCCTCTGCAGGCACTTGCCTCGTGCAGCAAGTTTTGGTGTTCCCCACCCCCACCCCAGCTTCCCTTCCCAGGAGCATGTGGCTCTCCTGCTTTCCGAAATGCCTGTTTGTCCCCTCCCCCAGCCCCCCACGCGCGTGCACACAGATCCTTGGGAACATACGAAGCAGAGGAGGGGCGGCTGCGGTACCTCCAGAGCTCCCTCGCCCCTGCGTTTGTGGGGAGCCCAGCACTGAATGGACCTTTACCCTGAGCCCTGGGGACGGCCAGACCCCCCCACACATCCAGGCACCCTTCTGCTTTTCCATGGCTGCCCCCCCCCCCCGCCCATTTCTGCTATGCCAGGGTCAGCGGTTCACCTGCCAACTTCTGCATCACCCTTTCCCTCCCTCCCCAAGGACCTCCCCCCATTTCTGCCAGCCAAGCCATTAATCTGGAGACAGAGATGGGTTTGCTATCGATTCTTTGGCCACTTTTTTTTTTTTTTTATTGCATTTCGCGCTGTGGTTCTCCTCACCCTTCTCTGCCTCTGTGCGTTTGTTTCTTTAAATGTTGGAGCTACAAGAAGCCTGGTGCTATGCTGTGTCTCATTTTGGAGAAGGAAGGGGGGGCCTAGCTGCGGGTGAGGACCTGAGTTGTTACTTTGGAAATGGAGCAACTGTGTGTACAACCCTCCTAGAGGTCATGTTTGGCCTTTTTATGCCATTCCTGTTAAATTCCATAATTAATCTTGGTTCAGGAACTGTAAATAAATTTGTTAATAACAAATAGCAAAGGGACAGGGCTGGAGTGCGGTGTGTCGGGCCCCGATGTGCCCTGCAGTGACCCCGAGCAGGGCCGCGGCAGACACGGACGGAGTAAGCGGCCGGCAGGATGGGAGCCCCCCAGGAGTGGGAGAGCGTGTCAGCTGCCACCCTCCCCCGCCCGGTGCCAGAGGGCTGTGGGGCAGAGGGGCTGCTTCTGTCCCGTCTCTGGTCACTGACTTGGTTCGGCCTGCCAAGTGGTCGCCTCCAGAGGGCATGCCCACAGCCCACTGCCAAGGAAACTCCTTTGCCCTAATGAGCTTTCCTGCTAAGGGCCCTTTCTCTTGTCCCCCGTTACCTCTCCCACAACACTGCCACTCTGGATGAGAAGTTTCCCTTTCTCAGACCTCTGGGATGTCCTCCCATGCTGCTCAAAGACCAACACACCCAGTGCTAACACCCTCCTTGCTATCCACCCAGGATCTCACAGCCGGCCAGCCTTTGCTTCCCAACTCAATGGTTGTGACCTTGGACATCACCTCTCAGCCAGGCCAAGGCCCAGGGCTATCTCTCCTTATCCATGTCTCCGTTCCAGCCTCCAGGATATAAATTTAGAGGGGACCCCAGGAGACCTGAGCTCAGACAGAGGGGTTCTGGCCCATATGTTAGGCCATAAGTGGCTCCTTGACATGGGGACTATTCGAACCCCCTTCCACTCTGCAGATGACCTTGACTCAGACCACACAGGCACTGCCTCCCCCTGCTCTCCATCCCCTTCCCACATCTGACTCTTGGAGAGAGAGCCATGTCCTCCCTGTCACCGTCCCTGCTTTCCAGTCCACCCTGGCCAGCCCTGTCAAATTCCTTCTCGGATTTGCCATCTCTTCCCTCTGCCCTAAAACCCCATCCTGGAAAATACTCGCATTGATTCAGCAGGCCGCCCCTGTTCCCCAGCTCCTTCCTGCGGTCTGCAGCCACTGCCTCCATGTCTGCGCCTGCTCGCCCGTCCAAAGCCACGGAGGCTCTGCCTGAAGCGCTCCACTGGGCTTGTTCCTCCCAAGGTCACGGATAACCTGAGAATTATCAAAGTTGGCCGCCTCCTCTCCTTTTCCACCTTGAAACCGGGCTCCCTGCTCCGTGTCCCCCACCACCACCTGCCCAGTCCTTCCCTCCCCCAGCTTCGGGTCTCTGTACCAGCCTCATTGAGCACAGGCCTAGATGTCTACCCTGAGTCCGCTCCTGGAGCACTACCCCGCCCTCCGACACCCCTGCTTCCCCAACCTGGGACCTTTGTCCTCAGCCCCATGCGTGCGCTGCTCTTTCCTTTTGCAGATGGGACCAGCATCGTACCTCCACCCCTGGCTTCCTTCTGAATTCTACTCCCCCTGCGCTGTGGGGAAAGGCAGGGGATCTCGCCACACCCCGGCTCACACTGACTTCCGGCAAGTCCCTCAACTACTCTGGGCCTCGGTTTCTTCTGTTTCAGTGAGGGGCTTGGATGAGATGACTTCAAGGGTCCTTCTTTCCAATAATAAAATACCTGATGGCCAACGGGTCCCTCGTTATCCCTCTGTCCTGCCACTACTACAGACCTACTTACCTAGAAACCCATTCCTCCAGCCAGGACCGCCTCCCCGTCCCACTGTGTCCCACTGTGTCCCGCGCCTCTCCTGGCCTTCTCTCCCTCTGTCCCTCAGCCTCTCCCATCAGACTCAGGTCCTTCTGGTCCCTCCCCCTGCTGCCCAGCCTCTCCTTACAGCCTCCCAGCCTCCTCTCTGCTCTCTGCCATCTCCTGGTCCCTTGTCTGGCCACCGCGGGCACTCCAGCACCAAGGCCGCTCTCGGTCACCAGCCTGGAATGCCCCTCAACGACAGCAGGAACACCTTGCTCTTCGAGGTCCAGGTTCCATATTCCCCGAGAACCCCGCAGTGTGTGCCTGCAGGCTCCACGGGCCCAAGCTCCCATCTGGGGCCTGCCCATAACTGACCTTTGGCAAGGATCCTGAGACACTTTTCTTAGTCTGAAAAACGGAGGTAATGGTAGTTTCTGCCTCACTAAGAAGTTGCAAGATTTAGATCTGTTTGTGAGGTTATAAACACTCAGCAAACTGTTCGTCTGTCCCCCCCACCGCGGAACCGCATACCTGTGAGGCCTCTCCGAGCCCTCCAATAGGGCTGATTTTCACTAATGTCCCATCTTGTGATCCGCAGCCCATCTCCAGCATGTGTTTTTTGGTTGAAACTGCTAAGGGGGTCTGTGAGACACCCTGAGTCCAGGCCCCCCACTTTCCAACAGCTGGTTCCCCAGAATC
This sequence comes from Meles meles, assembly GCF_922984935.1. Lineage (NCBI taxonomy): Eukaryota > Metazoa > Chordata > Mammalia > Carnivora > Mustelidae > Meles > Meles meles. The sequence goes on from NC_060083.1 coordinate 46,153,495, forward strand.
TGAGGAGGATCCCGGGTGAGGGGGGAAGGAGCGCCACACCTCCCGCCAGCATGTTGGGCCTTTGGGGCCATGACTACAAACCTCCCAGAGGATGGCTGTTCCTGGGACCCCCCCCCAACACCTCTAATTCCTCCCTGAGCGTCAAGAGATGGAAGGAAGGGTTCACAAGGACGACCGAGAGGGGGGATCACTCGGCTTCCCTTGGGAGACTTAGCCGGTCAGGGGGGTGGCTCTCCCAGGGAAAAGGACAAGGTGCCAGGCTGGGATCCAGGAGGGAACAGAAGGCACTTCTGGTTCTGATGCGCGGGCATTTCTTCAGTCTCCAGCCCTCACTCATGCCAGCAGGGGGTCTCTCCATGTGCTGGGTGGAGGGCCCCAAGGGCTCCCCAGCCACAAAACAGTCCCTTGGGTCTAGGACAAGGGCCACAAAGCTGGTTTTCTCCTTGGCACGTCTCGGGCCACAGGGACAGTGCGAGCCCAGGTCCAGTGACTCTGCCGTGCCCCAAGCGCTGCTCTGAGCACTTGAGGCCGGCCCCTCGCTTATCCCCCAGCAGCACTGCCAGGAAAAGCCTTTCCAACTCCCATTTCCCAGAGAAGGAAACAGGCTCAGAGCGGCTGGGAGACTGGTTCCAGGTCACACAGACTTTCACCAGGACTGGGACACCGGTTAGTTGCCTGGAGCCCTAATTCCTTCTGTTCACGGGGCTTCCCGCAACCCCTCGCCTGGCATGGTCTCTGCTCCAGGCGTCGCAGCCTGGGCATGGGGCCTGGGCAGCCTCCTCTGGCAGGGATCATGCCCACCATGTCGTCCAGGATGGAGATTTGGGGCAGAGGTAAGGAGAGGAGCCAGAGGCAGCAGACCCCCCACTCCCTTACCTGCGGCTGCTAGGACTACATCTTGGCCCCGCATCAGCCCAGCTTGGCCCCTGTGTAGGAAAATTTGAGGGAAGAACTGGCTGAAGGCCAGGACTCCAGGGAAGGCGGCCTCATGCCTCTTGGTGGTAGAGGCTCCTGAGGGACGGCTGTGGGTGGGGACCAGAGTCTCACAGCTCCCTCAGCAGGGGTGACCCAGAGGGTGGCATCAAGACAGAATAGTGGCCCCCAGCCTCTGATTTCCAGAGTCCTGTCCTCCTGGGATAGAGAAGCAATGGGCAGAAGGGACCAAAAGAGCCCGCCATAGCTGTGGCCCTGGGGTAAGGCTTTGCCCAGGGAACCCCTGCCTTGAAGAGAGGCTGCCTCAACAGCTCCTGACCTCAGGAGAGGAGGCTGGGGAGAGACACGCAGCTTGTAGCAGAACTGACATGGAGGACAAGAGAGGGGAGGTGGGACCTCGGGCTCGGGAGTGGGGCGTGGTCCAAGGACGGTGAAGATCCCAGCTGGGCCTGCTTGAGGCTGCCCCTCCCCCCCCCCCCGGGAGATGAGGGCCTGTGGGCATCACAGGGCCACACAGAGGAGCTGGAGCTGGCTCAGGATGTCACCAGAGAGGAGTCTGGGGGACAGGAAGGACTCCTAGCGGAAACCCAAGGAACCAGAGCCACAGAAATCATAGCCATGCCCCTTCACCGAGGACGCCCAGGCCACAGACTGGGTACGCCGCGCGGTCTTGGTCATATCGTGAGAGGGGTCCAGACTCCCCCAGGCCCAGTGTCCCCCATTGTGAAATGACAAACCCTGCCTATCCTCTTGGGAGGCACATGGGATCGTGGCCCACTAATGGGGCCCCGGAACTGGAGGCCAAGATGAACTCACCCCAGGGGGCCTGGGAAGCAGGTAGGATAGATGGCCTCTCACTGCCAGCTCTTGGACTTCGGGAAGCTACCATGGGCACCTCTTTCTTGGAGCCTCCGTGTCCCCATCTGAAATGAGGAGCGCAATCTCTCCCTCCTGGCTGAGTTTCTAGGGAATATCCCACCATAGGTCCTCATTCCCGGGAGCCCCCCTCATGCCTACACCCTGGAAGAGGTTTCCAAGATGTCTCCAGAGTGAAGGACCAGTTGGCTCAGCCTTGCTGAACATCTGGAGCTGGAGAGGCAGGTGGTTGCTGGGGGCAGTCACCCCGGTCCCAGCACTGATGTCAGCACCTCCCAGGAAATTGCCTTCTCACCTCTCCTGGGCCCAAAATAGAGCTGGGGGGGGGGGGAAGCTGTCACGAGCCAGAGATAGCTCCCCCGTCCCTGGCAGAGTCCCTGAGTCCCTAAGGAAGCAGAGGACCCAGGAAGGGGTTCCCTGCCTCCACTCCCACCCCTCAGCCCCGTGTGGGTTCCAGGATGCTCTGGCCTTGGGCACAAGGTCATGGTGGGACCTCACCAGCCGTGTACATGCCCTACCACTCCCCATCCATCTCAGGTCTCTGGTTCTTGGAATTCCTAGCAGAGATCAGAGACCCCAGCCCCCAGTATGGGGACCCATCTTACTCCAGAGCCCTTGAGCCGAGCTGGGGGACACAGGGAGAGAGGAAGTCTGGAAGGTCAGGTGGTTTGCAGACAGGGCAACCTAGTCTGGCCAGAGCGGGGAAGCTGGGGGGCTCCAGAGGTGTCTTCTGCTCCTCAAAGATTTGGGAAGGCAAGGGAGGGGCAGGAGTGGGGCATGCTAACAGCATGTAAATGATCTGGCTAATTGATATATTTAGGGGATATAGAATTGGGGTACCTGCCCTGTGTGAGGAATTCAGGAGCCCAGAGGCAGTAGGCCAGCCCTTGCTGGTGGCTCTGGTGACAGCAATCTCCGCAGCCCTCCTGGAAGCAGGGACATCTTTGGCCTGGAATACAAGCCTGCAGGATGGAAAGGGGTCTGGAGCCAGGGTGTGGGAGGACTCCGCAGTGACCTGCTCTGCTGCGGGTGGGTGAGAGAGCCCTTTGGTCCCATCCCTGGTCCTCCGATCTTCCCAGCTCCACCAGCCCGCGGTCGACCCGGGCCCTCGAGGCTGGGTCCAGGGAAAGCCGTTCCTGGGTACCGCGCTGGAGGGGTGAACCGGAGCCGGTCAGCCACGCCCCCGCACCTGGACCGCGCGGGGCCCCCAGACGGACCATCACCGGGTCAGAGGCCGGGGTCCCCGTGTTCCCTGCCTCCCTTCTCCTGCCGACCCACAGGCCCTCCGGGGTCCCCCAGTGAGGGGTGGCCTGGGGGGCGAGGGGCGGGGGCCGCGGAATGGGGACGGGCGCGCCCCGCCCTGCACCTGCCGAGGCGACCCGAGGAGCCGCGGGCAGGCGGGTCTCCGGGCGGCGCCTCTTTTGTCCTCCCGTAGCGGCCGCCCCGGCCCTGCCCGGCTGGGGGGGCCCGCGGGGGGCGGGGGCGGGCCCTGGGCTCACGTGCTCGCTGCTCGGCTCTTAACCCGGCCCGCCGCCCCACCGGGATGGCCGCGGCCGGAGCGCACTGAGCCGGGCGCCCGCCCCGCTGCCGCCGCCGCCGCCGCCGCCGCGGCCGCCAGCCTCGCCCCCCGCCCGGCCGGCGCCCCCGCCCGCGGCTCCAGCAGCCGCGCCTCCCGCCCGCGCCTCCTCCCGCCCGCGCCGCGCCGCTCGCAGCCGCAGCCCCCGGAGCCGGAGGATTATGAGCGAGCCATGAGGCGGCTGCGGCGCTGGGCGTTCGCGGCGCTGCTGCTGCTGCTGCTGCCGCGGCTCCCCCCGCCGGGTGAGTGCCCCCCGCCCGGCCGCCCCGGCCCTGGCGCCCTCCCTACACCCGCCCCGGGTTTTGCGGCGCTTTCTGCTGCAGCCACATTTTCCTGCAGTGCTCGGGGTGACAGCAGGTCCGAGCGCGGGGGGGGGGGGGGGGGGGGGAGGGCAGGGAGGAGGGAGGGCGCGTGCACCCACCTGTCCCCATCTGGCCCGCCCCACCGCGGCCAGCCCCCTGCCACCGGCCGGCGGACTCTGCAGGTCTCTGCGGGTTGGGGTGGGGGGGCAGTCGTGACGGGCCGGCAGGAGGGAAGCTCCTGTCCCCTCCCCATCTGGCTCTTCCCTCTGCAGGGGAGCAGGTCTTCCCACCCAGATCACCCCCCTCCCTGCCCCCGACCGGGGCTCCAAGGGCCACACCAGCGTGGAGAGGATGAGGTGGACTCACCCCAGTCCCAAGTCTCCTGCCCCTCGGTGGGTATCCGCCTGCAGCTCTGGCCTTGTCTCCCCAGGTCTTGGGACCCCGGGTCCCTTCGGAGCTCTGCGCTGGCGGGTCTCACCCCAGTTGGGGCAGCCGGGAGCCCCTGAGGTCACAGAGCCCAGCCGTCTGGTGGGGGAGAGCTCCGGGGGAGAGGTCCGAAAGCAGCAGTTGGACACCAGGGTCCGGCAGGAGCCACCAGGGGGCCCGGTGAGTGGGGCTGGGTGGTGAGACCAGGGGGCTGAAGCAGGCCTGGAACCCAAGGAAGGGCACCCACAGCCAGGGTTTGCCCCCACCCCCCAAGCTGGCTCCTGCAGCTTCTCCTTCTGTACAATGGGCTACCTACCAGATGGGTGCTGGAGCCCACTAGTGGGGAGCACCCACCTCACTCCAGGTCCCCCTCCAATCATTATGGGGATCTCCTGCCCTTGGTGGACCCTGGAATGCAGGACTCAGTCCAGCCTTGGGTCAGCCTTCTACCCGCCCCCACTCCCCTCCTGCCAGAGCAAGTGGTTCTACATCAAATGGGGCTTGGGCAGAGCAGTAGGAGGCAGGGAGAGGCAGCTAAGAGCCCAAGCAAGGATTAAGTAGGGCTCCTGTTTCTCCTCACGGCCACCCTCCGAGGTCTTTCTTAGAAAAGCTCAATGCTCGCTCCTGCCTCAGTTTCCCTCTGTGCACTGACAGGCTTGTCAATTCTTGCTGTCCTCGCTGAGCATGGAGCCTTGGAAAAAGGTTGGAGGCCCCAAGATCACCCACAAATGCCAACTCCACCGGCCCCGTTCCCCAACCCCCTCGGCCCCCTCCCCCATCCATTTCAGCTGCCAGGCCCCTCCTGCCTCCCAGAGGAAGGTTAGGAATGAAGGAGATTAATTGCAATTAATAATTAATTAATATCATGTGAATAATAATTACCCAGATGGAATATTCATGCAGCATGCCTCGGCTCTCCAGGAGCTGGAAGCTGAAAGTTAGCCAGGCCAACGGGGGCAGCGGAGGGCGAGATGGCAAAGGCCTGGCAGGAATAGGAAGTATAGAGGAGAGACTCCGAGGAGGGCTACAGCCTGGGAAGTTTTGGCAGCTGGGAGTGGTGGGAGGTAAATTGGGCTGGGCAAAGGGAGGAAGGAGGGAAACGGAGGCTAGCATTACAGACATCTGTCAGACTGGCATCTGGCCCTGCCTAATGTACTTGGTTAAAAGCCCTTAGGGGGGGTGGAGGGGTTTGTGGGGGGGGTGCAGAGGGGATAGGCGGGAAATGGAATGGAGCAGGAAGGCAGCATGCATAATAGATGGACCATCACTCAAGGCAGGGAGGGGGAGGAGGTACTTAATGGTCCTGGGCAGGCAGGCCTGGGTGGGGGTGGGTTGCAGTGGGCAGGGGTGAGAGGGAAGGGGCTGGAGGCTGCCTTCAGTGTCTGCTCAGGCTCCTTGGAGGGGGTGGGAAATGGGCCGTAGGGATGGTCCCAAGACCAGAGATGGGGTGTCCTGAGTTTCGTCCTTGGTCCAGCTTTCTTTCTTGGGGTCACCCCTCCCCCCAGAACTGTGCACCCGTGTTGGCTAGGGATTGACCACCCAGCCTGACTGCTGGGGCCCCTGGCAGGTGCTTCAGGGAAGGTCCAGATGGAAGATGGAGCGATGTTGTGGTGGGGTCAGAGGGAGGTGAGGGACGAAGGCAGGGGGCAGGTAGAGATGAAGAATGAAGTACTCCTCAGCCCAGTCCTTCCTGGATGGAGAGTGGGGGGTGGTTCCGGGCTGTGATGGCGCCTGGGACTGGCGCCAGGATGGGTGTAGCTGGGCTTGATGAGTTGGTTTTGGAGGTGATAGGGAGTCTCTTTGGGTGTCGTTCAGCTGGGTGAGTGGGTGGCATATGCGTGTCTGAGCGACCAAGTCTGGATGTGGCCAACGAGGTGTCTGCGGGGGTGAGGGTAGGAGTGGAGGGTTCGTGGATCTGTGGGGCAGTGCTCACCTCCAGTGGGGGTCTCTCTAGCCTTGAGCCTTTCCAGGGACCTCCCTGCAGCCTCCCTAGGGGACTCGTAGCCCTGCCTCACCTGAACCTCAGTCTCCCCTGTGGTGGATTTCTCACAACTCCGCAAGGCAGGTAAACTTTTGCCTGCCCATTTTACAGATGAGCAAACTGAGGCTCAGAGAGGTTGAGTAACTTGCTCAGAGTCCATCAGATCCCAATCAGTAGAACATTTCTCTCCAAGACCAGGTGCCTCCCACCGCACCATTCCGCATCCAGGGATCTGTTTGGCCCCGGGGCAACACCACCCAGCACGATGGAAGAAGGCCAAGGGAGACAAAAAGTCATGTCCAGAATCTTTCCCCCTGACTGGAAGGAGACACTGCAACCCTCTGCTCCTACCCGGCGTTTCTCCCTGGACCCCTTTCTGGCCTTGGACCTTCCAGGGCTGAGGGTGGGGCCCGAGCTGCCCGGAGCCCCTGTCCCAACTGGAAGTGCCACGCCCTGGCGCTGTTGGGCTCTGTCCAGAATTATTGCATCGGTTTGGGACCTTGGGCCCAGCAAGGTGTGGGGGCAGCGGCAAGATCTCTCTTTGCTGTGGGTCAGGTGGCGAGTCTGGGGAGCACTCTAGCCGGCAGAACTTGGGTGGGGGGACCTCAGGCACTCACCTGCTCTGGCCAGGTCCCATCACCTGTCTGAGGCCTAGCTTCCTGATCCCTAAAATTGGGATGATGGTAATATTAATCTCGGCCTAATCCATCTCCTGGAGGTGGTAATAGGAAAGGGTTTTGTGTGCTGAGGGCTCCTGGCTTTTGGGTGGGACGGGTGTGGAGGGGAGGAAGGTAGCCAGGAAAGAATTAGAAGAGAGAGAAATGACAATTTACTGGGCCCTTACTGGGGCAGACAGTGTTATGCCTTTCCACGTATTGAGGTATGTAATGATCATCACAGCTGTAGGAGAAGGGGCTGTCATTATTCCCATTTTACAGGTGGGGAGATGGGCACAGAGAGGTCAAGTAACAAGGAAGGTCACACAGCACTTAAGTAGCTGAGTCAAGGCTGATGCCCCAGGTTGATACTCTGAGTCTGCCTGCCTCCTGCTCAGGGGTAGAGTGAGTGAGAGGTGTCACGGGGGACCCTCTGCCCTCTTCGCCACTGCTCTCAACATCTTGCTTTTGTCCAGTTTAGAAGCAGGCTGGGCCTAAGGCCCAGAGAGGTGGGGGATTTTCTGGAAGTGCAGAAACTTGTGGTCACAGGGAGCCTAAAGCTGAAGGATGAGACAGAAGAACAAACAGGGTCACCATGTGCAGTTGGGCTGGTTGTTCACTGTACAAGGGAGCCCAGGCAAGTGGACTGAATGAAATATGTGGGCTCATGCAGCTACATGTTTCTGAGGGGACTCTTTTTCTAATCTACCCAGAGCTGCTGTGTGGGTCATGTCTTCCCCCTAGGGAAACCCAGATTCCTTCAGAACCAAGAAAAGGGCAGGATGTGGGGAAGCAAACGGGATAGGGGGTGGAGAGGTTCCAGGCTCCAGGCCTAGAAGACAGACTTATCAGAGCCAGACAGAGGAGGGGGGACCCCAGTCACTGGGGTGAGCTCCTATGAAAGTTGTCCAGACCTGCATTTACTGGAAATGCTACCCCCCGAAGCCCCTGGTAGAGGGTGTGTGTTTCAGTGTTTGTGTTTTCTTGCTGTAGGTGGTTGGGGCCAATCTGGCAAGGCTCAGTCCCCAGCCCTTACTAGACGGCAGTCCTTAGCAGGGAGCCACAGGGCCTTGTGCCTGGAGCCCTCATACCCCACTAAGGCCATGGCCATGCTTGGTCTGTGCAGCCAAGGTCACAGCTCTGTCCTGGGATTGGAGGCAGGAGGCGGTTCCCCTGGGTGGGGGCTGCTGGTGGCCGGAAGCCACCCCTGAGACTTGTGCTGGACCCCCCACTTGCTCTGCAGAGTCGAGGGCCATGAACTGAGCCCAGCTGTGAGCCCGGCCATGAGGTTGAGTGAAGAGATCATTCACGCAGGAGGCTAAGCTTGGTTCTGAAAGACTTTGCAGGGTGGGGGGAGCAGCCTTGGTGGCTCCTGGTTCTGCTGCCTTCTGAATCCCACGTTCCTCATCCATAAAAAATGGGGCTAAGAGTTGACTCCATTTTGCCCAGCTGCCTGGAAGATCAGAGGCGATGATGTCTGTTAGGTGTCCTGCCTAGGATCTGGCAAGAACAGATGTTCAACATCTGTGAGGCCTCCCTTCTTCCTGAGTGTCCACGGCTGGGTGCGGGCAGCTGGCACCTGCGTGAAGGTGGGTGTCCGAAACAGAAGCCTGGCCATTTGGGGGAGCTCCAGGTTGTGCTGGTAGGGGTAGGGACAACGCGACAGGAGTCTTGAGTTCTCCCCAACCCAGACTCTGGCCTGCGGGCTTGGCCTGGCCTGATCACCCCGCTTCTGGCTGTCTAGAGGGACCCCGTTGCCCAGAGTCTGACCCCAGAGGGACTCATGACCCTCTAAGGAAGTGACTCTGTCCTCAAAAATATAGGTCAAATCCCATTATCAGAAATTTGTTCAGCTGCTCTGTCTGGGATTCCCACTGTCCCGCTGACCAGTTGAGCTCCAGCACATCGTGGAGCTGTGGGGAGGGGACATCTTCCAGGTGGGGTCCCTGCGTCTCTGGCTCCCCGCCATGTGCCACGACCCAGCCCATGTGGTTCATCTAGTTTCTCAAAGCCCTGTTCAGCTGGAACATTTACACTTCGTTCTTCGATTGTTCTGATGATTACAAGTCCTTGTGATAATAATGTGTTAAGAACGGCTTCCGTCTAACCCTCATGACAACCCCATTTTACCAATAGGGAAACTGGGGCTCAAGCCTTCTGATGCTTTTCCATTCAACATGTGTGTTGAGCTCCTGGGCCGGGAAGATGGGCGTGTCATGTGAAAAGTTGAATCGGTGATCAGAGATGTTCAGAATGCTGTGTGTGCTTAAAGGCCTAGGAGTAGAGGGGCCACAGCCCTCTCTGTGTGGTGGGGTGTGGGCTTTGCGGATGAGGAGGAGGAGGGGAAAGCCATGGGAGGAGATGGGGGTTCCAGAGGAGGGATTTGCGGTGACAGCTTAAAGGGCAATGCTTAGACACTCGAATTTACTGGAGCATCTGAGAACCCCGAGGTCCTCAATCTACCCCTTCCCAAGACAGTGCTTCTTGGGGTATAGGGTAGAGGCCTGGCGTCTGTATTTATGATTCTGGGACTTCAGTGGGATTTTTGCCTCTTTCCTTCTGCATCCCAAATCTGGTTGAGCCCAATATGGGGCATAAGCCAATGCCTGGGGGTGGACGGGCTGTTGACAAGAGAGCCTTGGGTAGGGCAAAGTCGCCAAAGCCAGGTGGCCGAGCTGCCGGGGCAGACGTGAACTCCAGCCCCGGGCTGAGATCTGACCCCGCACCTCCCCAGCATGGCCCTGGGCCAGTCACCTCCAAGTGTCTCTCCCTTGGCCTCCCATTTGTAAAATGAGCACCAGACGACCAGGGCGGGTTGAGATCCAGTGAGCCAGGGCACGTGAGAGCCGGATGGCTGGGGAGAGAGGCAAGAGCAGGGCACGGGGTCGAGGCCCGGCCGGCCGGTCACCAGCAGCGCTGAGCTGGGCACAGAGGAGGGCGGGTGGGAGGCAGGGGTGGAGGGGCTCCCAGGGGAAGAACTGAGGGATAATGGGAGAGGTCAGGGGCAGGTCAGGTGCAGGAGGCGGACCAAGCAAGGAGTGGTTTGGCTTTGCTAGAACTCAGGCCCTCAGGTGAGGGGTGTGGGTGGGGTCTTAGGAGTCTGATGCCAGGAGGAGCCCCCGCCCCAGCTGCCTGGGGTACAGAGTTCCTGGGGACTGAAGCGGGTTTGCCTGATCTTTCTCTTCCTGAAGACAGGGGTTGCCTCATGTAGCCCTTGCCCAGCCTTCTGAATTCCCTCCCTTTCCTCCAGCACCTTTGGTGGCTCCCCAGCCCTCCCTGGGCCTGCCTCCTGTCGCGTCCAGCCCCCAGCCCCAGCAGCAGCGGGTGCCCTTATCTGGCCTGGGCCCTGGGTCCTGCTGGGGAAGGGGCAGCCCCACCCAGGGTCGGCCTCCGCAGGTGGGAAAGAATGAGGCTGCGGGAGGTGGTGGGGACAGGAAGGACCTCGTGTCTGCTCTTGCAATAGTCTGGGCTTTGCCCAGAGTGGGGGTCAGCTTGGTCTGCACAGAGATGCGGGAGGCTGTAGGAGTGAGCTTACTGACTTCCTGAGTGGGACATTCTGCTAGCACGAGGGCCGATGCTGCCAGACTTCTCCTGGCCCGGGATGACCCTCACCACCCAAGCCTGCTTCACAGCCTTGCGTCTCTCTGGGCTCATCGTACCATTTTCAGTGGGAAACCTGAGGCCCAGGGAGGCTGCTGGGTCATCTCTGAAGCAGCACAGTTTGAGAAAGTGGACTCAGGGCAAGGGGCCTGGATGGGCTGCTCCTCTGGGGGGCCAGTAGGGGCAGAGATGGGGGCTTATGAGCGGGGGTGGGGGCAGAAAGTACAAGTGGGACCTGAGGGCAGGGGAGGGCAGAGGTAGACCCGGAGGGGATGGGGGGAGGCAGAGACGGACCAGGCCCAGGAGAGGAGAGGAGAGGGAGGGCAGGGACAGTGCAAGCCAAGGGCATGGGGTGGGAAGGGTAAGGGTAGTCCAGGCCCAGGGGCAAGGAGAAAGCAGAGATGGTCCAGGCCAGGGCAGGAAGAGGAAAGCAGTGACTCCTTGTCCTTGACATTCTATTTCAAGTCTGATCGACACTCTGGGGGCTTGGGATAGAGCTTGGAGCTCAGTCAGCCTGGGATGGGGTGAGTCAGTGTCCTTGGAGCTCAGAGGGCTGTCTACCCGAGCTCTGACCCTTCACCCCACCTAAGACCCCTCTCCTAGGGCCTCTCATGGACACGGGGCCATTTTCATCTTGCTTCACCTTTGCGGTGAGAAGGCCTTGGAAGCTGATTCTGCAGGCTTGAATCCCAGCTCTACCACTTCTTAGCTGTGTGACTTTGGGCAAGTTAGTTAGGCTCTCTGTCCTTCTGTCCTTTGTCCTCTGTCCTCCGTCTGCCGGAGGAGGGTAGCAGGTACATCTGTCCCCCTGGCTTGTGGTGAAGATCAAATATGATAATACTTGTATTTAGAACAGTACCTGGCACATAATAGCACTTAGTAAAAACGAGAAATCTAGGTGGTTGATAAGGAAGCCAACTAGCACAGGCTATGAGATTTCGTGACCTTGGGGCTCCCTTCAGTCCTGCAGCCCAGGAGAAAGGCAGCAGACAAAAGCCTCACACCGGCACAGCCCAGTGGTGGGACCCTCACCTGGGGGTCTCGGTTTCAGTCTTCTGAAATGAATAAGGGTGTGGAGAAGGCTCTAGTCCCTCTCAGGACCTTGATACGTTTCCCCGGGTCTTTTGTGATGAGACCTGGAGTGGGGACATGAGAGCCCCCCTTATCCCCTGAGCTCAGACTCTCCTGCCCCTTCTTCTCTTAAGGTCACTGTTTCTCCAGGCACATGAGCTTCAGGCCTGGAGTCCCCACTCCCTGTGGAAGCTGGGTGCCCAGACCAGGTAGGGCAGCCATCTTGCTCAGACCTGGTACGTCGCCATGACAACCTGGAGCCTCCCAGCCCCACTGCAAAGGCCCCTTTGAAAAATTTATCAGGAAAACTTCCGTGTTTAAAAATTAACCATGGGATTGAAATATTAAAGATGAACTGCTTTGGGCAAGGCAGAGAGGGCAATGGACTTGGGGGTAGAGGAGCCAAGTTCTTTCCTCCTGACAGGATGTCATCTACCCATCACTCCAGCTTCCAATTCTAACCCACACCACCCTGTCTGCAAAGTCCAAGCCTTCTCCATAAATGGAGGCTGGGCCCCGGATGCAGGAGAGAGGAGCCCGGTTTACAGGGCCCGGGGGTCACCCTGCACCCCATCTCTAGTTTGCCTCTTTTCCATGGTACTTCTAGGGGCTCCCTTGCGACCTCGTGAGGGCAGGGCTGGCCCTGCCAACAGCAGGGAGGCCCCGACCTGAAGCAGCGGGTGGGCTGAACTGCCTTTCATCCCTGCTGCTCAGATAGACCAGCCCTGGGGGGCTCCTACACCAGAGAGGGTGGGCTGGCACCCGCCTCCCATGCTGCTCACCATGCCCTGGCTGAGGGTGGGCTGTGCTCTGGGATGCATACACCTGCCCCTGCCCCCAGGAAAGGAACAGGGTCTCAGAGGATGATGAGCTCTTTCTCGCCAAATCAATGGTTCCCCTTAGCTGCTGGGCTGGGCCATCCCCTCCCCAGCGCAACTCCTTGCTCTGAGGTTCCCTGGGTTGACTCCCCTCTGCCGTCCCCCCACCCCCAGCCTGTCCACCTGGCCCAAGTGAGTTTCGTCATCCCAGCCTTCAACTCAAACTTCACTCTGGACCTGGAGCTGAACCAGTGAGTGTGGCCTTGAGCCTAGCAGGAAGGGCAGCAGGCGGGTGGGCAGGGCATGGCCTTGACCTGGGTGGGTGAGGAGATGGGGACAGGGCCAGGTCAAGGGACCTAGATCGGAGCTGGGGTGGGACCCAAGACTGACCCGGCCCCCAGCACGGACCCCCTCCTTCCTTCTGCCACCTCTCTGTCTGTTTCAGTCACCTCCTCTCCTCACAATATGTGGAACGTCATTTTAGCCGGGAGGGAACAACCCAGCACAACACCGTGAGTGCCTTTGGAAGGGGCCAGGGGAGGTGGAATGAAGGGACAGGTGGTCCGTGGAGATGGGATCCAAGGTATACTCTATATTTGGGTGGGCCCAGCCCCTTGGGACCCTCCATCTCTCCCCATGGAGGCCCCCAGGGCTGGAGTCCAAGCAGCGTGTTGAACAGTGTGGAGCCTGAGCTCCCTTCACCCAGTTCCCCACTGCAGCGCCGACTCCCAGCTGGCCTCTCTGCCTGACTCCGAGGCTTTCAAGGACCCTCCCTGCTCCCTGCCCAGACTTTTCTCAGAGGTGGCATTTGGGGAAATGCCCTTCTTACTCAGCACCAAGGCCTTGGGAAGTCCTGGCTGCCTCGGACACCAGGGTCCCAGCCCCAGAGGCCCAGGGGCTTGAGCAAAGATGAATGAGTGTCTATAAATAGCCTCCCCCCCCCCCCAACCAGCCAGCTCAGTAACTGGAGCACAAGTAATTCTTCAGGAGCAGGGAGGGGGTGCCTGTCCCCTCTGACCTGAGCGCCCCGGCCCTGAGGACACATGGCGCTCACGGTTGCTCAGCCACAGACCGTGTCCCGGGGCCGTCCACGGAGGCTGTGGTGTCTGTGAACACACCATGTGTGCCCTTGTGTGAGTGCTGGGGCTGAACCCACAGCTCTTGCAGACTCCGGACTCTCGTCGGTGAGTGCTCAGAACAGTGCCCGGCCCAAGTGCCAGCTCTTCTTCTCAGAGGAATCGATGAACCCCGCACCAGCCCCCCCACATGCTGAGAACCGCTGATGTAGCCCAACTTCCTCATCTTGTAGGGGAGGGAAGGGGGCCCAGAGACTAGGCACCAGCCCAGGTGAAAGAGCAAACTAGGAGTGCATCCAGAGTAGGACCAGGCTCCCGATCCGCGGGGGGCACCCCGAGACCACGGCCACCCACACCGAGCGGTCGTGGGGACCCTCACCCCTCCTCCTGCCTTCATGTCTGCTCATGTTCTGCTGCTCCCCCAGGGGGCCGGGGACCACTGCTACTATCAGGGGAAGCTCCGGGGGAACCCCCACTCCTTTGCCGCCCTCTCCACCTGCCAGGGGCTGCAGTGAGTATGGGCGGGAGGTGCCGGGTGGGGAAGGTGTGGAGGGAAGGGAAGAGCCTTTGTCCCTGGCCTGGGGATGCATGGTGGGGACCTGCGCCTCTCTCTGCAGTGGGGTCTTCTCTGATGGGAACTTCACCTACATCGTGGAGCCCCGCGAGATGGCCCGGTCTCTGGAACCCCCCCAGGTGAGCCCCTCACGGTCCCCCCCCAGCTACGCACTTGCGCATCCCCATGGCTTGTCCCAATGGCTGTCGCGCCTCCTCCCTTGGTAACCTCAGCCTTACTGCCCTCCTCAGTCACCCCAGCTCTGGTTCCCTCCCTCTGTGCCCTCAGCTCCAATGTCCCCTCTGTCCCCCAAGTAACCTCCCATCAGGCTCCAGTGTCCTTTGCCCCTATCTCTCAGGGCGCCCCCAGGTCTTGACCCCGGAATCTGAGCATCTGGGAGATCAGATCCGACATGGGAGCTCTGGCCAGTTCTGGGTCACCCTGGGATGGGGTGGGGGGAAGGGCTGGAGCTGTCCCCCACTTGGGTTCAGGAGCAGACCTGGTCGGCCCCCCCAAGAATTAATTCCCCCTCATTTCAGGGACCCCTTCCCCACCTCATTTACCGGACCCCTCTCCTCCCAGCCCCTCTTGGATGCAGGGAACCAGGTAAGGGAGGGAAAGTGGGGCTGGGGAGGGGGCCGGGTGTGCCCCCCTCACCTGTCCCCTCCCCCCAGGGTGCCTATTTGCTGCCCCTGCTCATTCTGCTCCTGTGAACCGGCCGAGGCTGAGAAGGAAAAGGCAGGTACGGGGGCCCGCACAGACCTCGGGCTGCAGAGACCCCAGGCTGTGGTCCAGAGCAGAAGGACACCCCATCCATGACGGGGGCAAAGGAGGGCTCAGACCAATGTGGCTGGGGGCCAGGGTACCACGCCTGAGAGGAATCCCCCCACCCCATTTCCTAATGCCTGTGTCTACACCCGCCTGAATCACAGACAAACTGAGGCTGCCTGCCCTCTTACCAAGGCTGGGGGTGGAGAGGGGACCCCCACCAGTGGGGGGACTAACATTATCCCTGACTGGAGTTCAGCACCTCCGAGTCTGCCCACGGCTTGGCCCCGATGCCGGGCATGGAGGGGACTGACCCCAAGTGCCCACCCACCGCCCAGGTCCGCCGGGGCCACCCTACTGTGCACAGTGAGACCAAGTATGTGGAGCTGATCGTGGTCAACGACCACCAGCTGGTAAGTTCTCAGCCTAGGGGCAACTCGGGGAGGGGGGCCAGAAGCACCCTGGCCCTGCACCCACTCTCTTTCCTCCCAGTTTGAGCAGATGCGCCAGTCGGTGGTCCTCACCAGCAACTTTGCCAAGTCCGTTGTGAACCTGGCGGATGTGGTGAGCCACCCTCCTTCCCTTCCCTCCCCTCCCTTGCCAGCGCCCCCGCTGCACACATGCTTGGGGTGAGCTCTGGCGGGCCCTAGCAGCCCCTGATCCCCACTTCCTGGAGAGACAGACTGAGGCCCTCCTCCAGCCCTGTGCCCCCACCCTCCTCCTCTTCCCTCGGGGCCCAGATGTACAAGGAGCAGCTCAATACCCGCATCGTGCTGGTTGCCATGGAAACGTGGGCAGATGGGGACAAGATCCAGGTGCAGGATGACCTCCTGGAGACCCTAGCCCGGCTCATGGTCTATCGGCGGGAGGGCCTCCCTGAGCCCAGTGATGCCACCCATCTCTTCTCGTGAGTCCCCCATGCCACCCGGGTCCCGCCAGCCTCTGCTGTTTGCTCGCTCTGTGCCGGGGGCTCCTGCGGGGTCTGGGAACTGGGCTC
Source organism: Meles meles (assembly GCF_922984935.1). Taxonomy (NCBI): domain Eukaryota; kingdom Metazoa; phylum Chordata; class Mammalia; order Carnivora; family Mustelidae; genus Meles; species Meles meles. The sequence goes on from NC_060083.1 coordinate 46,169,128, forward strand.
ACCTTACACCAGCCCCCCAGCCACTTGCCACAGGCTGGGCATCTCCCTCTGTATCTTAGGCTGATGCGTCTTTTTCCAGTCCCCACTGATCTTCCTCCGCCTCTCATCTCCCCTTTTGTCCCCTCTTCTTTCAAACTGTCCCAGCATCCCTTCCTCAGGGACTCAGTGCTCAGATAGAAGGAAAAAAAAATCTGATAGAAGGTCCTTGTCATTAGAGATGATCTCATAGGAGCCTCTCACGTGGCTCCTGGGCAAACAAACCCAAAGAGAGGAAGGGGTTTGCCTCATGAGGATGGGCTCCCCTCCCCGAGGGAGGGCTGTCGTGCAGGAGGCTCCGCAGTCTGCCCCTCTCAGCCTAGGGAAGCCACTGTGGGCAGGGCCACGGGGTTCTCCTGACAACCCTCTCCCTTCCAGGGGCAGGACTTTCCAGAGCGCCAGTAGCGGGGCTGCCTACGTGGGGGGCATCTGCTCCCTGTCCAGGGGTGGGGGTGTGAACGAGGTGAGAGCTGTGGGGCATGGCTGGGGTGGGGGTGGGGGCCAAAGGGAGATGTGAAGGGCACGAGGGATGCAGACATCTGTGTGCTCCATCTTCCTCACCCCAAGTATGACAACATGGGCGCCATGGCGGTGACCTTGGCCCAGACGCTGGGGCAGAACCTGGGCATGATGTGGAATAAACACCGGAGCTCAGCAGGTATCAAAGGAGACCGCGTGCGGCCCCACGACCAGCCCAGACCCACTCCCAGCAACCTTAGAAGTGAAGAGGGTGTCCATGGGAGGGGGGGTAGCTCTCCACCCTCCCTTACACCCATCTGCTCCCTCTCAGGGGACTGCAAATGTCCGGACAACTGGCTGGGCTGCATCATGGAAGACACAGGGTGAGTTCTTGGGGACAGTCGAGGGCAGGGTCTTGGGCGAGGAACAACCATAGGGAGCGCTGGGCAGCAGTCTTGGACCCAGTGGCCTCAAGAGGCTTGGCTGTTGGGCCCAGTTTTCTGAGGACCCTGCCCAAGGAGACCCACAGTGTCCATCCCCGTCCTCCCGCTCCCCGCCGGGCCCCGCACACAGAAGCTGGCAGCCTGTAGTGTGCGCTGTGGCCACTGGGAGCCGCCAGAGCCTCACGTGGAGGCACCTTCTCCCCTCAGCTCTCCTACCTCCAACTCTGAGCCGTCCTGAGGTTTCGGGAAGGGGACAGGAGCACCTCCCCTGTCCACTTCCGCTTGATGAGCAGGCAGGAGGCTGATCGTACTGTTGCCGGGCACATAGATCCTCAGCCTCTTCGAGATGGTCACCGAGTCCCCCCGTGCACCCCATCCCCAATCTTGAGAAGGGGCGAGAGCGGCGGGGCTCAGCAGCTCGGTCCCCTGACTCTTGCCCAGGTTCTACCTGCCTCGCAAGTTTTCGCGCTGCAGCATCGACGAGTACAACCAGTTTCTGCAGGAGGGAGGCGGGAGCTGCCTCTTCAACAAGCCCCTCAAGGTACCAGCCCCAGGGCGGCGATGTGGGAGTGAGGCTTGGGCAAGGTCCCGGCCAGACTCCTGACACCGCTTCCCCGTCCAGCTCTTGGACCCGCCTGAGTGTGGGAACGGCTTCGTGGAGGCGGGGGAGGAGTGCGACTGTGGCTCGGTGCAGGTGAGAGACGGGTGCGGCGCCAGGTGCGGGACCGGGGCGGGCCAGAGAAGGTCTGGGTGAGGAAGGTCAAGGCTTACCCACCTCCCTCCCCTTGTCCCCGCATCCCTCAGGAGTGCAGCCGGGCGGGCGGGAACTGCTGTAAGAAATGCACCCTGACTCACGACGCCATGTGCAGCGACGGACTCTGCTGTCGCCGCTGCAAGGTGAGGGGCACCTACCGCCGGGGTGGGATGGAGGCGGTACCAGGAGGCCTGGCAGTGGACGTCGGGATAAGGAGCGGGACTTAGGGAGGAGGAGCTGCTGGAGGCGGGGCACATGTTGGGGCGGGACTTGAGGCGAAGAAAGCGCCAATGGATAGGGAGAACGGCGGGGCGTGCACCCCCGAGGGCCTGTTGAAGGCGGGGCTATGAGAAATGGGGCGGGGCACCTACCAAGTGGCGGTGGGAGGGGCGGGACCGTGGGCCGGCCTGGGGGCGGTGCTGTCTGGGGCGGCGGGGGGCGGGGCGAGGAGGGGCCGAGTCCCCAGGCCTTGGGAGGGGCGGGGCTTCAGGGGCCGGCCTCGCGGAGGGCGGGCGCGGAGTACGCGGTTCTGGGCTGAGCTGCGAAGCATCCCCTTCCCAGTACGAGCCGCGGGGTGTGTCCTGTCGGGAGGCAGTGAACGAGTGCGACATCGCGGAGACCTGCACCGGGGACTCCAGCCAGGTCTGTCCAGCCCAGCCGCCCCGAGGGTCCCCGGGCGAGGCAACCCCGATCCTTATAGGTTTGGCTCCGCGGGGCTATTGTTATCTGCGCCCCTCCACTCTGCTGCTGGCGTCTCCGCCGCTGGTCAGCCTCGTTTTCCTCGCCTGTGAAACGAGTTCTTCATGCCTCCTGGTTTTGCTCCTAACGTCATTAAATCAGAATAGTCTGGCTGGGGTTCCAAGGGCCTGGAACGGGGTTGGTGTGCGCTCGGGATCAGAGTGTATGATATTATTAGTTAACATCTCTTAAGTCCTCAATACATGGCATTAAGTTCTCCCAGCCCTGTAAAGTAGTTACAGGAAACAGGGAGTTTGGAGAGGCTATGGGACTTGCCAACCTGTGTGGTCTGAGTTCTGAGCCAGACCTCTTGTCCTTGACTTGGAAGAGCCCTGAACTACTATGAGCCCCATGAGAGGGCATTTGACAACCCTTTATCTTCAACTCTCAGTCCTGGGGCTGCTCTGCTCAGACCAGCCCCTCTGTCCACAGTGTCCCCCTAACTTGCACAAGCTGGATGGTTACTACTGCGATCATGAACAGGTATGACGGGGCCCCTCCCCTTCTGGACCTCTGGCTCAATAACAATCTTTTGACTTCTGTCTATTCCGACCACTCAATGTCTCAGTCCCTTGTCTCCTGTTTGCACCTTAGGGCCGCTGCTATGGAGGTCGCTGCAAAACCCGGGATCGGCAGTGCCAAGCCCTTTGGGGCCATGGTGAGTCTTTGGCTAGGGGTATGGGAGAGGAAACACTGGAGGACCCAGAATCAAGAGGCTGGGGAGGGGTAAGTTCTGGTAAATAACCTCTACCAAGTGTGTGGCTCTCAGGATCTCAGAGACCCAGCGGGATTAGGGGTCAGGCCAGAGTGCTGGAGGTACAGGCCTGAGGTCCTGGGGTGGGTTCTGGGGTGAGTGGGTGACACCTGGCATCATCTCCTTACAGCGGCTGCCGATCGCTTCTGCTATGAGAAGCTGAATGTGGAGGGGACAGAGCGTGGGAACTGTGGGCGCAAGGGGTCAGGCTGGGTCCAGTGCAATAAACAGTGAGTTGCCAAGGCTTCTGGTTGGCCTCCCCAGCTCTGGGACCCAGGAGGGTTTTGTTTTTGTTTTTTGTTTTCAGAGTTGGGACAGCAGGTTCTAGGACAAGCCTAGGAGTCCCAGTGCAGAATATGGGAAATTTCAGGTGGTGGGGAGAGGGAAGACTCAAGTTCAGTAGTAGGAGTAGCAGTTGGGTCAGAGGTCAGACTTGGGGCTCCACTGTCTTCACGCTGCCCCAACAGGGATGTGCTCTGTGGCTTCCTCCTCTGTGTCAACATCTCTGGAGCTCCTCGGCTGGGGGATCTAGGGGGAGACATCAACAGTGTTACCTTCTACCACCAGGGCAAGGAGCTGGACTGCAGGTATGGGCTGAGAACATGCCTGGGGAGGGGCAGCTTGCAGCCATGATGGGGTTGGGCGCAAGGGCTGAAGCTGGCTATGCCGGTTCCCCAGGGGGGGCCACGTACAACTGGCTGATGGCTCCGACCTGAGTTACGTGGAAGACGGCACAGCCTGCGGACCCAATATGCTGTGCCTGGATCATCGGTGCCTGCCAGCCTCGGCCTTCAACTTCAGCACCTGCCCTGGCAGCGGGGAGCGCAGGATCTGCTCCCACCACGGGGTGAGTGCCTGGAGGCCAGGGGTGGTGGGAGGGGCTCCCGAAAGGGAACAGCCCCCCACTCTACCGCTCACCTCTACTGGCCCAACCCCACCTCTAGGTCTGCAGCAATGAAGGCAAGTGCATCTGTCAGCCAGACTGGACAGGCAAAGACTGCAGCATTCACAACCCCCTGCCCACGTCCCCCCCCACGGGGGAGACAGAGAGATACAAGGGTGAGGTTGGAGCCGGCCGGGGTGGGGCTCTGTCTCTCCCCTTCTGCATGCCTGTCCCTGCCAACCGAGCCCTGCCCTCCTCCCCAGGTCCCAGCGGCACCAACATCATCATCGGCTCCATCGCAGGGGCTGTCCTGGTCGCAGCCATCGTCCTGGGAGGCACGGGCTGGGGATTTAAGTAAGAGACACACACATGCACACACATGCGTGTGCGCCCCCCATTCCGCGGTGTTTTGGGGGGTATCAGAACCCCAGACTGTTGGAGCTGAAGGGCCTCCCTGAGAAGTTAGCTAAGCCGGAGCTCACACATCACAGTTCGAGCCAGCCACATGGTCTTGTTTTGCTCATATTTCCAAGACATTAAAAATGGAAAAGCAAACAACCAAAAACACCAAAAGATTTTACATTAACAATCCTGACTCCCAGCTTCTCTTGCAAAAGGAGAAGACTGGGCCTCAGTGCATCCCAGCACGGTGGACAGGAGCCGAGCAGGGGCTGGTGGGAACAGGGTGTGTCCTCCGTTCCTAGGCCCCACCTGGCCCACAGTGGTCTGTGGGCATCTGGGTCTGGGGCCCTCGAGCTGGTCTAATGCCTTCACAGTGCAGAGGAGGGACCTGCCAAGTCAGGACTCAAACCCAGGCATCTCTCCCTAGGCCTGTCATTAGCGAGCCGGTCCTGGGGACCTTGGCCCATATTTGGGACCAGGAGTCTCATGGGAGCCAGGAAGGCCCTCCTTGAGAGAAGGGCAAGGTCACTGATGGCTCCTTTTCCCTTCTCTCTCTGCCTGTCGTCTCCTTGGCTCCTTGAAGAAACATCCGCCGGGGAAGGTACGACCCGACCCAGCAGGGGGCAGTGTGACGCCGGCCACGTCATCCCTCCCGCTGTCCCTGTCTCCTCCATCTCATTCGTCACCTCACATTCTGTTGATGGGGAGCTGGGGGCTGATTCCCCCACCCCTGCTGTTACTGCTGTCACTACAGGGGTGGGAGAGCCCCGCCCCGCTCCGGGAAGAAAGTCCTCAGCCTCCCTTGCCCCTTCCTCCTGCCCCCCTGCCCTCCCAGGCCTTGGTCCATTTCCTCCTGCCCTTCCTATTGCCAGACCACCACTGTCCAGGTGGGCCGTGGAGCTGTGTCCCCCCGAAGCCCCGTTCTCCCGGGAGGGGAGCCTACCTCTGCGTCCCATCTGTTTTGTCTTCCATGTCACCGCTGTCTGAACTCCCACCAGATCCCCTCCCTGGCCAGCCTGGGACTTGCTGCCTCTAGGGCCCAGCACTGACCTCCCAGGGCCCCGGCTCAGGGGCTCTCCCTCTGGGCCCTGCCTCACCTCCTCCCCTGATGCCCCCTTTCCATTCCAGGTCCGGAGGGGCCTAAGTGCCACCCTCCTCCCTCCGAGCCTGGGGCCCACCGTCTCCGCCCTGAACCACGAGGCTGCCCCCTGCCCAGCCGTGGAGGGAGGCACCATGCAAATGTCTTCCGGGCCCAAGCCCTTCAACTCCTGGCCCCACGGTGTGTGGGGGGGGAGGGTGTTGTGGGGGGCTGTGGCCCTCCCTGCCCTTCACTCCACCAGGGTGGACCAGGCCTGGGGCATTTCCGTCAAGGTCCACCACCCCACCTCATGCGGCTTTAGCCTCGCACACCAACTCTCCCTGTGTGAATGTAGCTTTCATCATCACCGATTGCCACAGCAAGAGAGATGCCCCTCCCCCCCCACAGTGGGCAGGGCCTGGGACAGCCCCTCCTCAAAACCAGGCAGCTGGGACCAGGGTTTTAGCTCTCTGGGACTTAGGGGGAAGGGGCTGACATCTACATTTTTTTTTTTTAACTGAATCTTAACTGATGAATGTAACTTTGGGGGTGCTGGGGCGAGGGAGGTTGTGGGGTTATTTTGACGTTTGTGTGGGAGGGACCGGAGGAACTGAGACATAGCCATCCCCCCGGGGCCCTCCCCGGGGATGATCCCACCTGGAATCCTCTCATCCAACATAGCCGTCCCCAAGCCAGGCAAGAGCAGGGCCCGTGCCTCGTGGCCCAGCCCTACTTAGCTTGGAGAGAAGAATGAGTGCTGATTCAAACCAAAGCTGCCTGTTCTGTGTCCAAGGCCTCGGTTATGGGCACAACGACCACACGTCCCAGATTGTCTTCAATTTCAAAAATTACCATCCTGCTATCCCTGGCAGGAAGCATGTATTTGGGGGTCTAGAAAATCTAGTCCCTGATATAAAATAGCACCCACCCCCTCTTTCAAGAAGGTTGATTCTGGGGCAGACTCAGGGTTTAGGTGCCCCCCCCCCCCCAGCATGGCCTAGGGGTCCCAGGCTGGGCCATCTTCCCAGAGAGGACTCTCCCCAGGAGGAAAGGCCAAGGGTGGCCCAGTGACTGGAGGGTTAGAGGTTTTGCCTGTGATGTACAAGAGGAGGTAAGAAAAAAGGCAGGTTTCCTATCTGATCTTCAGCTTCTAGAAAAGTCCTCAAGGCCCTGTCGAAACCATTCTGCTCCTTACCCCCATTGCAGGGCTGAGTAGTAAGTTTACAGTTGTTCTCCCCCTCCCATCCTCTGATCCCCACTGCAGCTGAGCCTGACAGACAGGCTGAGGCCAGGGCAGGAGTCCTCAGACCCGCCCCTGGCCTTCCCCCATGACCCATGGGACAGTGGCGCCTCGGCTCTACTGCTTACAAACCAGCCGGCAAGGGCAAGATGAGGGTCAAGCTACCTTATGGATGAAAGCCACAAATGAGGGAGCCCTTCTCCCCAGGAATACCCCATCCAGACTCAGCAGGGGTTTCTGGACACCCCAGGGATTTTGAACTGCCTGTTTCATCCAGTCCCTCTGTTTCTGGGGCCTCTTTGAAGAGGAAATGGTTCCCTGTTTATCTGCACCACCCCTCAGGGCAAACGGGACTGAGACCCATTGACACCCTTTTGGGTGGCCGGATGCAGCTACAGTGGAGTCCTCAATACTGAGCTCCAGCTGGCACTGCCCAAGAGAAGGGGGTGGGTGGGGCGCCCCCTGGCCAGTCCGGCTCCGCCAGCCCCACGCGCTGGAGCAGGGGGGCTGGAGGGGAAGGGCTGGCTTGGGCGCTGCTGCCGCGGTTCTCTAAGGCGTTCTCCGCTGATACACGGGCACACAGCCGGTGGTACCCCCGGCACAAGCATTTGGATCCACATCTACGCACAAGTGTGAATACCTCCGCACGTGCAGACAGGCCTGTGCGCGCACACGCGTGGGGGTGGGCGTGAGGATGTGGAGGGCGCGCGGGACTTCCTGTGACCAGTCCACCCGGCTCCCAGCTGTCTGCATCCTCCCGCCCCACCCAGGCAGCGCCCGGGGAGGAGGGGAGGCTGCACTGGCCTGGGCCTGGAAATGGCTCCATACAGCATCCTGTAAATATGTCATCTGGGGCTCGGGGCAGGGAGGCAGGGACAGGGACATCAATTAAAGATCATGTCCTGGGGCTTCCACGGAGCTCACACCAATGTGCAGTCTCTCCTTTCTGTAAACGACGGCGCTGTGACTCGGGACCCTTCCCCATCCTCCCTGGCCCTGGAGGAAACCCGATGTCTCAGCACTGGAGGTGGGAAGGGAGCACCCAGGACCCGGCGCTGGGAGTCTGGGACGAAGTGGTGTACTTTTCCTTTCCTGGCCAGGAAATAAGCGACCATGGGTGGAGAGCCAGCCCTTCCGCTTCCTCGGCTTTCCCAGCGAAGATAACCGCCTTCCTCTGGCTGCGGCAAAGCAGAATGGGAGGTGATAGGAAGCATCTTTCTCAAAACCAGGAGACCCAACTTCCATATTATGGTTACAGCCAGAGAAGACCCTCCTCGCCACCCAAGAGGTTTCAGAAAGCCAGATAACACCGTTAGTCTGGTCCCACGGCACCTGTTCTCTGGCCTGCGGCCTGCAGAGAATTTGTTGTTTGTCCTCTCTGCGCCTGGGGCAGCAAGGGACTGAGCTCGGCCAAGGCTCTGAGCCCCTCCCATCTTCCCCTTCAGAGGCTTTGGGCCTGGAGGTATCTGGCTTTGGAAGCCAGGCGGGTTCAGGGGGAAGATAAGGTAAGAGGTGGGGGCAGAGAATGAGAGCCACGTAAGGGAAAGAGAATGGGTGCAAGAAAAAGCAGCGGTCAAGCACCTGGAGAGAAAGAGCAGCCGGTAGCTGGGGAACGTAGCCTCATTCCCAAAGTGGGGTGGGGGGGTCTCCTGGGTCCACCCCAGTATACACACAGAGACAGCAGGACTCGGGGCGGCCTGGGTTCCTGGTCTGCACCCTGTTCTGAGTCCCCCAGGATATCAGGAACATGCACCTCCTGTCTCCACGCCCTGGCAACCCAGGCAGCCCAGGCCGAGCCCTTCTCCAATTCACAGTCGCTGGCTGCCTGCTGTCTAGGCTTGCCCGGTCTGCTCTGGGTGCTGCCTCTCCACTCTCCTTCCTCATGCCCACTCCCTCCTCGCTCCTCCCTCTGTCCTGACCTTCAGACTCTGATGGGTCACACAGCTGAGCCTTCAGGGGATGAAAAATGTGGCTTCTGGCAGAGGGCATGGGTGCGGCTTATCACAGGTGATTCGTGAAGGTCTGGACACAGTTACTCTTGACACCTGCTTCTCAGCCTCAGGCCACAGCCCGGAGCCCCAGGAGTTACCTGTGTGGGTGCCCAGAGATCCGGGAGGCTGTGGAGCAGAGGGGGTACTGGGGGGGCAGCGGAAACACCAGGGAGGCGGCCTCAGCCCTCTGCCACGGGGCTGCCCTCTGATGCTAGCACGCCTCTCCCATCGCCGCTGTGCCCAGGGCTAGAACAGAACACAGAATGGAGTGGAACTGGAATGGAACACCAGATCCGGTCCAAACAGATGATCTGAAAAAGCACTTGCTTTGGCTTCAGAACGTGTCATGGAACATGTCTGGCAGAATATTTCCCCAGGAGTGTGCAGTGGAACCAGAAATTCAAATGTGCTGTGAAGGCCACTGTTGTAAGAATTCCTAGGTGTATGTTTTTGATGTAGTCTGCTCCCAGATGCTTTGACAGGATCACCACCCAGGCTGCCTCTGTCGCACCTCCCTAATCCAGCGCTCACCTGTTCAGGATTTCTGGATGGATTGTGGGTCCAGATTTCAGTTCCCATTTCTACGTGTGGGTCTCCTTCGTGCCATCCTGAGTTGAACGTGGCCACGATGGACAGCTGGGGTCACAAAGTTCACCCTGCGCCGTGCAGGTGCTCCCTGTTTGCTGAGTTGAAGGAATGATTCTAGATTCATTATGGCTCATCCCCGTGCCTAAACCGGTTTGTCCAAAAGGATAAAGTGTGCGGCCCACAGAGGCAAGCTATGTGTGCATCTTTAAATTATCTAGTAACCCCAGTAAAAAGAGAAACAGGTAAAGTTAGCATTAATACAACGTACCAAATTAAATATAACCAAAATATTCTCATTTCAACATGTAATCAACATAAAATGATTATTTTTTTTGTTTGATTTTTTTTTTTTTTTTTTTTTTTTTTTTTTGGTTTGTCTTTGGTGCTAAGGTTTAGAAATCAGGAGTGTATTCTGGACTTAGAGCACCCGTCAGTCTAGACTAGCCACATTTCTTTTTTTTTTTTTTAAAGATTTTTTTTTTTTTAAGATTTTATTTATTTATTTGACAGAGAGAGATCACAAGTAGGCAGAGAGGCAGGCAGAGAGAGAGGAGGAAGCAGGCTCCCTGCGGAGCAGGGAGCCCGATGTGGGGCTCGATCCCAGGACCCTGAGATCATGACCTGAGCTGAAGGCAGCGGCTTAATCCACTGAGCCACCCAGGCGCCCCTAGACTAGTCACATTTCAAAAGCCACATGTGGCCAGTGGCCACCATACTGGACGGTGCAGGTCTAGACCAGAAGTACGAAGTTGCACTGTCTCAACCCAGGAAACTCTGAAAGAAGGCAAGGCCAGGAGAGAGGAAATCAAGGAGGGCAGGAGAGACCAGGATGGGCTGTAGAGGAAAGGAGCTCCTTCAAACTCGGAGGTAAGGGGGCAGCTAGGATGACCTGGGCAAGACTGGGCAATTTTAACTTGATCTTGAGTGAGAGAGCTAGATGCGTCCCGCCCTGAAAGCGGCTCTGGCCCCCAGAACGCGATGCAGATAAAGTGCGATTTCTATCCCGCTTTTCAGAAGGGCAGTGGAAGCCCAGGGCCAGCCCGTGCCTGAGGCTTGGTGCCCAGGAAGCCTTTTCTTGCCAAAACTACTTCGCAGGCGAGGGTTGTCAGCAACGGCTTGAGCTTCAGCTTCTGGCCTTTGAAGCCGGAGATTCATTCTCATTTGGTGAGAAGCCACAGACACAGTGAGGGAGTGAGATCTGTACCCCAGCCCTACCCCCCCAGACCCTGACACCCTATACGCCTCTGACCCGGGGATCCAGCAGCTGTGGGGGTACCCTAGGCCTCCCCGGGTTGAAAGCAAAAGCAGGGAACAGGCGATGTCCCTGCCCTGTGCCTCAGCGACGGCTAGGGTGGCCCCCAAGATGTCTTTAGATCTTGCAGCCTGGAAGAGGGGATGCCTTGGCAGCAGGGGCCCTGGGGGGCCGGTCATCACCTGGGCCCTTGGGAGAGAAGTGTCTCCCTGCTCTGGGAGACTGACGAGGCCTGGGAGACACGGATAACATCGCCCATGCTGCTCCGCCAGAGTCTCTGCTTGGTCACACGCTGCCCTGCAGGTCCACTGTGAGGGAACAGGGTGCTCCCTGGTGCTCCAGAATGCTGACAGGCCGCCCCTAATGCCTGACAGCCCTTCACCTTGCACACAGCCCTTCAACCAGTCCATTTGACCACCAGCTGAGACCGAGCCTGTCCCCGAGTTCAGTATACGTGCGGGCTCCCAGCCGCCTTCTTGGGCAATGCTTCAGTTGGGCTCTGGAGTGTTCTGTTTTGGTTTTGTTGTTGTTGTTAAAAGATTTCACTTATTTCTCAGAGAGAGAGCGAGCACGAGCACAAGCAGGGGGAGCAGCAGGCAGAGGGAGAAGCAGGCCCCCCGCAGAGCAGGGAGTCTGATGCGGGGCTTGATCCCAGGACCCTAGGATCATGACCTGGGCCGAAGGCAGTTGCTTAACCGAATGAGCCACCCAGGAGCCCCTCTTTTCGTTTTTCTAAGATTTACTTACATATTTGAAAGAGAGAGAGAGAGAGCATGTGGCGGGGGCAGGGGAGAGGCAGGGGGAGGGAGAGAGAATCCCAGACCTCACAGTGAGCATGAAGCCCCACTCGGGACTCGAGCCCACAAACCTGAGACCATGACCTGAACGGAAATCAAGAGTCGGCTGCTCAAGCGACTGAGCACCCCAGACCTCCCACGGGGCTGCGGAGTATTAACTGCTGCTCCCACCTGACCCCTCCCACTCCCTCCCACCCTGACCCCTCATGCCGGGTCCTGGCTGTCAGCCCACTTGGAAGCCTGCAGACTTCCTGTCAAGTGTCTGAGCAGATGCCAATCTCTGTTCTCCCCAAGAGCCGTCTGCTTCTCCCAGGCGGTGTAGTGCCCACTTGGGTTTAAAAATAAGCTCACTGGGGCGCCTGGGTGGCTCAGTGGGTTAAGCCGCTGCCTTCGGCTCAGGCCATGATCTCGGGGTCCTGGGATCGAGTCCCGCGTCGGGCTCTCTGCTCAGCAGGGAGCCTGCTTCCCTCTCTCTCTCTCTCTGCCTGCCTCTCTACTTGTGATCTCTCTCTGTCAAATAAATAAAAATAAAAAAATAAAAAAAAAAATTTTTAAAAATAAGCTCACTGTCTGCTCTCCCAAGCCTGACCGCCGGAGCAGCTTCCAGGTTGAGCCTGGTCCTAGCTGCCACTGCCCATAAGGTTCCACCATCATTCCACCGTGAGGAATGTGTCCCAGTTTCCGCCGAGCACAGCTCGGATGGAGATCGTTCTAGAAAACTCCATCCTTTTCCATCTTTAAAAACAAGACCACCAGGGCGCCTGGGTGGCTCAGTGGGTTAAGCCTCTGCCTTCTGCTCAGGTCATGATCCCAGGGTCCTGGGACAGAGCTGTGGATCAGGGTCTCTGCTCAGCGGGGAGCCTGATTCCTCCTCTTTCTCTCTGCCTGCCTCTCTGCCTACTTGTGTTCTCTGTCTGTCAAACAAATAAATGAAATTAAAAAAAATAAAAATAAAAAAGTCATCAATCTTAAAATTTAAAAATTTTAATTTAATTTAAAAAAATAAAATAATCGGGGCGCCTGGGTGGCTCAGTGGATTGGGCCGCTGCCTTCGGCTCGGGTCATGGTCTCAGGGTCCTGGGATCGGGCCCCGCATCGGGCTCTCTGCTCCGCGGGGAGCCTGCTTCCTCCTCTCTCTCTGCCTGCCTCTCTGCCTACTTGTGACCTCTCTCTCTGTCAAATAAATAAATAAAATCTTTAAAAAAAATAAATAAAATAAAATAAAATAAATAAAATAATTATTTTAATAAAATTTTAAAATTTAATTTAATTAAAATTAATTAAAAAATAAATAGGGGCACCTGGGTGGCTCAGTGGGTTCAAGCCTCTGCCTTCTGCTCAGGTCATTGTTATGCCCCCCCAAAATGGGTCCGTGATTAAAGGAGCGAGACTGATATAAAGTGAAGGTCAAGCAAAGCTTTATTTCATGCCAAGCATCAAGAATCAAACTGACTGGCCAGGTCCACGCCTCTTACAGAGAGGGCGACCTTTCTCTGTTTCCCAGACTAGCTTTTAAGGGCAAAGGCCATGCGGTTGGGCCTGGCCACGCACAGGTGGCCAATGACACTGTAACACACAGAGAAAGCTGCACAGTCATGCTAGGTGACCAACTGAATTACAATTCACCCTAGTAGACATTTAAACCAGCCTATCGCCTTGGTCAGAATTGGCGCCCAAAAGGTGCCCAAAGGGCGGGGCCCATACTCCTTGGTAACTAGGCAGACAGTATGTGCCCCCACTGATCGCGTGTCTCCACCTGGCCTGACCCACCCTTGTATCTGGGCTTTTGTTACCTGAGGCTGGTTTCCAGGACTTGTTTTTAAGTAAGTCCCCTGGGGGAAGGGGAGCAGGGCAGTTTAAGGGTTAAACAACATTATTGTTTAAACCTTGATGGAAGCCTCTAGCTAAATAGGTCCTTACATTCCCCCTTTTCTTTGGAGATTAGTCAAATCTTTGACTTTTCAGCCAGTTTTATACCCCACTTTTAACAGCTGTTATAGACTCTTTTAATGACTCCAGTGTGATTTACCCAGAAACAATATTTCTCTCCTAGGGTTATGCAGAGTCCCCCCTCCTTTTTTATTAGAAACAGTATGTCAAGCCCCCCCTTTTTATTCTGCAATTGCATTTGTCTCCCGCCTGTATCTTAACAGGGGCAACAATGAGTTTTAGTTTTAGTCCACAATCGGCAGGGTCCAGCGGCAGCAGCATCCACCTCTGGGGGACGTTCTCGTCTTCAGCTCGTTTGACGTGACCCGCGTGAATCCAGGCCCTGATGCCTTCTACTTTTATTGCTGTAGGGGTGGTCAGGATGACAGTAAACGGTCCCTTCCAGCGAGGCTCCAGGCTTCCCATTTGGTGGCGGCGTATCCAAACCAAGTCCCTGGGTTGGTAAGCATGTGGCTTCTTCACCTCTGTCTCTGTTGCAGTGTGGGCAGTCCGGATCCCTGCATGGGCTCTTTTAAGACAGACTGTAATGCCCGCAGTGACTGGAGTACAGACCGATCAGTCATTTCTGCTACAGCAACCTCTTGTAATTGAGGGCAGAGCTGGGGGGGGGGTGTCTCCCAAACATTATTTCAAATGGGGTCACCTTATGTAAGTAGGGTGTACATCGCGCCCTGAGAAGGGTGAAGGGAAGGAGACCCACCCACCCACCGCCAGTCTCCAGAATTAACTTTGTCAAGATCTCTTTAAGAGTCTGGTTCATTCTTTCTACTTGCCCGGAGCTCCAGGGCCGGTAGGCACAATGTAGTTTGCAATTAATGCCTATGGCTTTGGCCAATGCCTGTGAGATTGAACTCACAAATGCAGGGCTTTTGTCTGACCCGATCCCAAGAGGTGACCCAAACCTCTAGTAGCTTTTTGGCTACCACTCCTGCCATCTCATGTGTGGCAGAAAAAGCCTTTACCCAGCCTGAAAAGGTTATCTACAAAAACTAATATTTTCCCGGTTTCATCTCTGTAAGATCTATTTCCCAATACACTCCTGGTTCCTTACTTCTTTCTCTTTTCCCTCTTCCCATTCTAGTTCCTCCCGCATTTACCGCCTGACACTGAGCACATCTATTAACCACATCCTGAGCCATACGCCCTAATTGAGAAACCCGGAACTGCTTGCCCAGAAGCTCTTTAAGCTTGCGTGTCCCCAGATGAGTGCTCTGATGTATTTGGCTCACTAATTTTCTTCCTAGTCTTCGAGGAAGAATTAACTTTCCTGTTCTAGTCTAATTTAGTCCACTTCTGTAAATATACCTGCATCCTTGACCAGGAGGGCCGTGGCAGCAATTATGCGGAGGAAAGGGGGAACCCAGCCGCTACTGGATCTAGTTTCTCGCTAAGATAGGCTACTGGCCTTTGCCAAGGCCTCAGAGTCTGAGTCAAAACTCCTTCAGCTACCCCTGCCTTTTCATCTACATACAAGTGGAAGGGCTTCGTAACGTCTGGGATGGCCAATGCTGGGGCACTCAGTAAGGCTGTTTGTAATTCCCGACATGCTCCTTCTGTCTCAGCTGTCCACTCTACCATAGTGAGTCCTCCCTTAGCCAGTTCGTAGAGAGGTCGCACCATCTCCACGAACCGCAGTATCTACAACCTGCAGTAGCCCATTGTCCAAAGGAAGTCCCTCATGGAGACCAAAGCCTAAATAAGTGGCGTGGCTCGTACAAAGCTGTACTTTCATTGCTGACACCCAATACCCTTTTCCCTGCAGAGTCTGTACGACAGCTCTCGTCCCCCGCAAGCAAGACCCATAGTCCTCAGCGGCTATTTCTACTATTCCCACTTCCCACTAACTCAGTCAGATTCTTCAGTTTTCTGGAGTTTCCTCCTTATATCTGGGGCTGACTGACTGGCAAAAGCAAGATCGTCTACACGAGTTATCGTGCAACTTCTCTGAAGTTTACCTTAAGCTGTCTAGCTTAGGTAAATAAACATTTAATAACAATCTAATCTAGAATTTAACACCCATAAAGCCATGTTATTAAAACACAACTTTTCTCTCTAAAATAACCCTCATTTCCAGAGATAGCCAAATCAGGACTAATTCATTTAAAAAAAAATTTTTTTTAAATATTTTATTTATTCGACAGAGAGAAATCACAACTAGGCAGAGAGGCAGGCAGAGAGAGAGGAGGAAGCAGGAGGACTAATTCATTTGAAAAACAAGTCCAGTTTTAACAAACTTGGCCTAATTATTTACATAAGCTCAGCAAGAACAGTCAGTGATCATATAGCTCCTTTAGAATCTGCTTTGCTGGAACTTCTTATAAGGAATCTCTAGGTTGAACTTTCAGTAGCCTCTCCGGGCCAGAAGCCAAGCCACGTACTTGCCATCGGACATGCCTGCAATACCTGTGGACTTGGGCAAATTCCTCTCCCTGAGGTCCCCAAAGTATCCTGAGGCTCCTGCACCTGCCAGGGAGTGACATTCTTTACTCACCTGGTGAGGCTGCTGGGAACTCCGCAAGCAAGGTATCAGGCCAACAGCTCCAAAGGGCTTTATGGCTCCAGGTTTCATAAAGTCAACCTTAGTTCCTTTAAGCTGTCTGGTCATATCTGAGTCTTTTCAAATATGACATTCCAGTCAAAGCCTTGGTAAAATAAACAGTTTCCAGGGGTGTCCTGTTACAAGGAGAACAGATTCTTACTGAACTTATGCAAATGACTGATTGCCAAGGAAGAAAGAATACTTACTGAGATCTTTTGGTTTCAGAGGGTTCAGATTGAGAGAAAAGTTGAATGCCTTGATTCGTTTACAAATGAGTCCTTTTACATCTCTGTAAGTTATAGATAACTGAAGAAAAAGTTTCCTAGTCTGGAGGAGCAAACATTACAGAAGCAGTAATGTTTAAAATAAGACAAAACATTAAGAAACACAACATTACAGGGGTGCCTGGGTGGCTCAGTGGTTTAAAGCCTCTGCCTTCGGCTCAGGTCATGATCCCGGGGTTCTGGGATCGAGCCCCGCATCGGGCTCTCTGCTCGGCAGCGAGCCTGCTTCACCCCTCTCACTCTGCCTGCCTCTCTGCCTACTAGTCATCTCTCTGTCAAATAAATAAAAAAATAAAATCTTAAAAAAAAAAAAGAAACACAACATTACAAACTTTCAGTTCACCTAGTCCCATGTTACTAATTCTGGTTTAGTCCGAATGTAGCCCCTATTTCTGTAAATTCTTACCCATTTCAGTTCCCAGGATTTTAACATATCAAAGACCTGTATTTATCCTGAAAGTCTCCCATATGAATTTCCTTTAAGGTGGAATTCATCTTACAAGAGAATTAAAACAATTACAAATGACAAAAACTCAGAATAGATATGGTTAAATATCAATGGAGATCCTTATCAAAACATTAAACTCGGGTGCCTGGGTGGCTCAGTGGTTTAGGCCGCTGCCTTCGGCTCAGGTCATGATCTCAGGGTCCTGGGATCGAGCCCCGCATCGGGCTCTCTGCTCCACAGGGAGCCTGCTTCCTCCTCTCTCTCTGCCTGCCTCTCTGCCTATTTGAGATCTCTGTCTCTGTCAAATAAATAAATAAAATCTTTAAAAAAAAAAACAAAAAACATTAAACTCTAGGAAATGTATAGAACCTCTAGAGTAGTTACAGCATTTACCGAAATGTAACCCAAGGTTTATCTTTGGTTTAGCAGTACTCCCTGAGTAACTTAGCATATCAAGGAAAAACCTTGAGTCAAAGAGATCTAATTTACAACTCTGGGCAGGCAAAGAGAAAACCATTTACATTTTTTTTTTTTTTTAACAGATCAATCAAAGAGCAAGAAAACCTCACCCTTTTCAACAGAGACAAAACCAGTTGGGGTTTTTTTGTTTGTTTGTTTGTTTGTTTTTGTATACCACTGTCTTTTCCCTCTTTTTCTAAAATAGTGAGTTTTCTGGGTTTCCCTCCCATCGTGAATGATGTCACAGACAAAGGGAGGGGGATCTTTCAGATGCTGTCCTGCTCGCATCCCTTGCGGGAACTTAGGAGCGTCTTAGCTAAGGTCTGTCCGTATAAGTCCCGGACCAGGCTACTCGTTGGAGTAGATGACCATTATGCCATATGACGCCCTGCAAGACTCAGGGTGCAGCCCACTCAGACTCCGTAGCCAAAGCGGTGGAGCCGTACAGACACATTCACACAGTCTGGCACTCTTCATTCAAACAGGTTGGACACTCCCCTCTGGGTATCCCTGGCTAATGGGAGGCCATCAGTCTCCCCTTCCATTCTTTATGAATGGATCTAGCTCAGACAGTGGCCCCGGGGCTATTTTTCTTTCTTATTCAAACGGGATCAGGCATCTGGTCTTTTCTCTCCTTTTTACATTTCTCCTGCTTTTCTTTTTTTTTTTTTTTTTTCTCATTTTATTTATTTTTTCAGCGTAACAGTATTCATTCTTTTTGCACAACACCCAGTGCTCCATGCAAAACGTGCCCTCTCCATTACCCACCACCTGTTCCCCCAACCTCCCACCCCTGGCCCTTCAAAACCCTCAGGTTGCCCCAACCTCCCACCCCTGACCCTTCAAAACCCTCAGGTTGTTTTTCAGAGTCCATAGTCTCTTATGGTTCGCCTCCCCTCCCCTCTCCTGCTTTTCTACATACAGAGTTGTTTCCCTTATTTCCATCAGTCTTAGTTACACTTAGAGGAATTTTGTACTCTTAGAAATACCTTAACCTTGGGGCGCCTGGGTGGCTCAGTGGGTTAAAGCCTCTGCCTTCAGCTCAGGTCATGATCTCAGGGTCCTGGGATCGAGCCCCACATCGGGCTCTCTGCTCCGCAGGGAGCCTGCTTCCTCCTCTCTCTCTGCCTGTCTCTCTGCCTACTTGTGATCTCTGTCTGTCAAATAAATAAAATCTTAAAAAAAAAATACGTTAACCTCTACTGAAGACTAAATATAAACCAATGTGAACTGTCACAACAGAATTCTTTAGGTGGCACATTTATCAATCAGTTAAGCACAAAACATGTTTACCAACAGATTTCAAAAGCACAAACCTAGTTCCAGCAACCAGCGCTCTAGCATTTTATCCCATTTGGTTTAAAGTTTCAGGTTACCAAAGACTTTGAGGGGCGCCTGATGGCTCAGTGGGTTAAAGCCTCTGCCTTCAGCTCAGGTCATGATCTCAGGGTCCTGGGATCAAGCCCCGTGTCGGGCTCTCTGCTTAGCGGGGAGCCTGCTTCCTCCTCCTCTCTGCCTACTTGTGATCTCTGTCAAATAAATAAATAAAATATTAAAAAAAAAAAGACTTTGAAAACTACTTTAACAATTACCCAATTAAAACTTTGAGACAGAAAATTAACCATCAGTTTAGTCATCTCTTTGCTAATAGATTTAACACAGATTTTAACAGATTTTAACAAATAACACGAGCTTATCTGACCCGAAGTAAAAATTCTGAAGTTTCACACTTACTACTGTTAACTCAAAAGACATGTTTATCCTAATTAACCTAACAAACTTAACTTAGTTCAAATACTGATTTACGTTCCACCTGGGCCCACTCCGTTTCGAATGTTTACCTGACACCTGGGTGGGAAGATCCGGAATGGGGGGTGTTAGGTCCAGGGGGCGCTCTTCTTGCTTCCCGACAGTGAAGAACAGAACAAAGGGCCACCAGAAGGCAGAGAAAGGGTTCCCAGTTCTAGGCCTCATCAGCTCCAAGAGAGGAGCACACGCCATGCTTTCCCGCCAGCAAGGGGGAGAGGCTAGGCAGTCCCTGTCAGGCCAGAGAGGGCAAGGAATGTCCCCAAAACAAAGTTGTTTCGGCAGCTGCTTGGGAATATTCCTTAAAGTCTCTGTCTCGAGTTAGACTACCCCCAGCTGGTTCCAGTTATAGCCATTAAAAGTTAGAGTCCCTTACTCTCTGTTTGCCCCATTCCTTCAAACACAACAAACAGCACAGCAGACAACAACACAAGACAACCGCAGGCCCAGCAGTTCTTACCCAGAACCTGCCACCGGTGGGGACTTTTTGATCTTCTGGCCGTCCAGGGGGAGTTGAACCCCCTGGCCGCCTAGAGGGACTCAAACCCCCAGTGACCACCTGGGGGGACTCGAACCCCCTGACCGCCTAGGGGGACTCGAACCCCCTGGCGATCTCCCAGTGGAGGGAAGGGGCGTCCCCGCATCCTCTCGAGCCCTGGGGAGCATGGCCGCGTACAGCTTCTCCCCGGTGGGCTATACCTCACAGAGCACCTGGAGATCGGCGGATCCCACAGAGTAAAATCTGTGAGATCTTACCTTGAGGCTTTTCCCAGAAATCCTGATGCTGGCTCAGTTCTCGTCGTTTAATCCCGGCAGAGTCCCCATATGTTATGCCCCCCCAAAAATGGGTCCGTGATTAAAGGAGCAAGACTGATATAAAGTGAAGGTCAAGCAAAGCTTTATTTCACGCCAAGCATCAAGAATCAAACTGACCGGCCAGGGCCGCGCCTCTTACAGAGAGGGCGACCTTTCTCTGTTTCCCAGACTAGCTTTTAAGGGCAAAGGCCATGCGGTTGGGCCTGGCCACGCACAGGTGGCCAATGACACTGTAACACACAGAGAAAGCTGCACAGTCATGCTAGGTGACCAACTGAATTACAATTCACCCTAGTAGACATTTGAACCAGCCTATCGCCTTGGTCAGAATTGGCGCCCAAAAGGTGCCCAAAGGGCGGGGCCCATACTCCTTGGTAACTAGGCAGACAGTATGTGCCCCCACTGATCGCGTGTCTCCACCTGGCCTGACCCACCCTTGTATCTGGGCTTTTGTTACCTGAGGCTGGTTTCCAGGACTTGTTTTTAAGTAAGTCCCCTGGGGGAAGGGGAGCAGGGACAGTTTAAGGGTTAAACAACGTTATTGTTTTAACCTTGATGGAAGCCTCTAGCTACATAGGTCCTTACAGTCATGATCTCAGGGTCCTGGGATCGAGCCCCCGCATCAGGCTCTCTGCTCAGCAGGGAGCCTGCTTCCTCCTCTCTCTCTGCCTGCCTCTCTGCCTACTTGTGATTTCTGTCTGTCAAATAAATAAATAAATCTTAAAAAATAAAAAATAAATAAAAATAAATAAATAAAAACAAGACCATCACGACAAAAACAGCCGATGGCCGCCAGCCCCACGTCTTCAGAGCCACATCTGTTGATAGAACAGCCCTGTTTCCTCACCACCCATCCAGTCCTCGGAGCAAACACTGGAGGTTGCCAACTCGGAATCCAGCTCCTTCTCCGCCCCATCATCCGGATCCAGATCCTGGCAACGGCCACCTCTGGGCCTGCTCTCTCCATTCCTACCTCTGGCCCCGTCCCGCCCCCCGCTCCCCGAGCTCTGGCTCACCTGTTTGCCCCCTCCTCCCTCTCCAGCTCCTCTCAGGGCCATGCTCACCTCTGGGCTCCAATGTCTTTCGGTTCCTTGACAATTCTTGCCCTTGGAATTTCTCCCCATTTACAGCTTCATCTCTCACTTTACCTGGCTAATTCCTATTCTACCTTTCACTCTCAACTTATTTTATTTCTTTTTTAAAGATTTTATTTATTTATTTTTGCAAGCGAGAGCAAGCATGAGCAGCTGGGTCGGGCTGGGGGCAGAGGGAGAAGCAGAAGTCCCACTGAGCTGGGATCCCGATGGGGGGACTCAATTGATCCCGGGACCCTGGGATCATGACCTGAGCCAAAGGCAGCCCCGTAACTGACTGAGCTACCCAGGCGCCTCCTGGCTCTCAGTTTATGTCATTTGCTCCAGAAGGCCAGCCTGGCTTGGGTGTCCCCCACAGGCTCTCCAGCACTCCCAAGGTCATGAAGGGTGGGCCAGCTCTGGTTTTTACCATATTCCCAGCACATACAACACTCCACAGCACTCAGTCAATGTTTGCGGAAGTGGGGCCATCCAAAGACTAGAGCAGGCTGGCGGGTTGTGTGTTGGGTTAGAAGAAAAAGGAGAAACATAAAATTGGGCCTGGACATCCAGCTGGCTCCCTATTGTCCTTGTTTAGCTGGAGTTTAATCTGGAATTTGAGTGACTTTGGGGTGCGGAGGCAAAAAGTTTCATTTGAGCCTGTACCCCATGGCATGTGCTCACAGTGGGAATTTATTTTTCTTTCCTTTCTTTCTTTTTTTTTTTTTTTAAGACTTTATTCATTTGTCGGAGAGAAAGAGAGAGCACAAGCAGAGGGAGAAGCAGGCTTCCTGCTGAGCAAGGGGCCCGATGAGGGACTAGATCCCAGGACTCAGCCAAAGGCTGATGCCTAACTGACTGAGCCACCCAGGTATCCCGTCACCGTGGAAACTTCTTTCCCAATGCACAACAGAAAGAATTGACTTGCTGGACGCCTGGGTGGCTCAGTTGGTTGGACGACTGCCTTCGGCTCAGGTCATGATCCTGGAGTCCCGGGATCGAGTCCCACATCGGGCTCCCAGTACCACGGGGAGTCTGCTTCTCCCTCTGACCTTCTCCTCACTCATGCTCTCTCTCACTGCCTCTCTCTCAAATGAGTAAATAAAATCTTTAAAAAAAAAAAAAAAAAAAAGAATTGACTTGCTGCTGTAAAAAAAAAGAATTAGGAATATATTCGCAAATCCACCCCCTCCCCAACTAGCTTCCCTTGTTAGCCTTTCCAGATGGATCTGTGGAAACATTATGCTTCCAACACCAGGCACCCCCTGTCTATGAGTCCCCAGCAGAGTGCTCCCCGGGGGGCCAGGCACTGGGGCAGCAGCTCCCGTTGTCCTCACTCACCATCACTAGCCCCACGGCACAGATAAGCGCACCTGGCCTTAGAGGACGCACCCCCTTGAACTCACTGTTTCTGTAGCACTCGTCTGACACTCTCGTTTTTATGTGAAGGTCCCATTTTCTGCAGCGTTTTAAGTCCCCCACGAGTCTCATTCTCTCCCTGCATCTTCCCCAGGGCCTCTCTACACAGGACCACCTCGCACAGCCTCGTGGTTGAGGGCACGGCACCCTGCGCCGTCCCCGTGGCCCAGAACTCGAGGGACAACAGGTCTGCGGCTCCAACACCAGGGCCAACCGCTCCCTTCAAAGGACTTTTATGGGTGCTTCCCCTGTCTGAGTCTCTCATAAATGTCAAAGACTTAGTGTTTATTTGCTAAAATACTTGCCCAGCATCTCTAGGAGCTCAAGGAGAAAGAATCAAAGATGTGAAAAAAAAGAATTTAGTGACCAATGTTGTTGCAAAGGGGATGGAGACTGAAATCCTGCTTATTCAGACAGAACTGCAGGATCCGGAGGCGAAGGACCGGGACAGTCCTTGAAGTAGGTGAAGACCGCGGGGGCAAGACTTCTCTTCCTCAGGCTCGACCTCCTTTGGATTCAAGTGCTCCTCATTGTCTGACCGGTGCTGCCATTGTCTTCTGGGGACCCCCTAGCCGCCCAGAGACAGAGAGAAGCCCAGGGCGCCGTGCCCAGCTCAGCCAGAGCCGTGGGCCCGTCGCCTTCGTGGATAAGGAATCCTATTTCTACCCAATAGTAACTGTGCCCAGATCAGACCACAGCAGCAATGTACCTTCATCCGCCTTCGTCTTACCATGATTTGGCCTAAATCTGTAGACAGGAAATCTAAGGAAGTTGCTATTTTTTAAGATTTTTAAAAATTGGGGCGCCTGGGTGGCTCAGTGGATTAAGCCGCTGCCTTCGGCTCAGGTCATGATCTCAGGGTCCTGGGATTGAGCCCCGCATTGGGCTCTCTGCTCAGCAGGGAGCCTGTTCCCCCCCCTCCCCCCCGCCTGCCTCTCTGCCTACTTGTGATCCCTCTGTCTGTCAAATAAATAAATAAAATCTTTAAAAAAAAAAAAGATTTTTAAAAATTTCTTTTATATTCATTTTAATTTTTTAAAAAGATTTTATTATTTATTTGACAGAGATAGACACATCGACAGAGGGAACACAAGCAGCGCGAATGGGAGAGGGAGAAGCAGGCTTCCTGAGGAGCAGGGAGCCCAATGCGGGGCTTGATCCCAGGACCCTGCGATCATGACCTGAGCCGAAGGCAGATGCTTAATGACTGAGCCATCCAGGTGCCCCAAGAGTTTATTTTTAAATAATCTCTACACCCAACGTGGGGCTCAAACCCACCACCCCCAAGCTCAAGAGTCACACGCTCCACGCCAGGTGCCCCTGAGGAAGTTCTTTGAACGAAATTTCATGTAGCTTTTCGTTTCTAGGAAGGTCCCAGAGACTGCACGTCAGTCCTTGTTTGAAGAACTGACTACACGGAGAAACTAGAAGCTGTGCTTGGAGGAACAGCCGGGGACCCCCATTAAAGATCTGCAAGCTCTTTCCTTCTGGTACCTGCGAAGTCCCTTCCGGGAGGTGATCTCCCTTGTTCTCTTGAGAACGTGGAGCCAGGCGAGGCCATGTTACCGGGGGCTGGAAATCTGAGGCTGAAGGTGGGCTCAGCTGTGCCGCCGGCCACGTGGTCATTGACACAGTGAGGCGGGCGCACACGCGTCTGTGTGAGAAGCACGCCCAGACGCGGTAAGGGAGAAAGCACCGAGACGAAAGCCTTACAAGGTGACACCTTCCGTGCTGGCTGCGATCCGCAGAGGAAAAGACCGTGGGAGAGTTCGCAGAAGTGGAGCAGTGGCTACACGGGGGAGAAACGCTGCCGGGTAACGGGATGTAGGGATTTTTATTTTTCATTCATTTAATACGTTTTGGTGCCTGGGTGGCTCAGTTGTTTAAACATCTGCCATCAGTTCAGTTTATGATTTCAGGGTCCTGGGTTCGAGCCCGGCATCGGGCTCCCTGCTCAGCGGGAAGCCTGTTTCTCCCTCTCCCACTCCCCTGATTTGTGCTCCTCTCTCTCTTTCTGTCAATATAAATAAAAAATCTTAAAAAAAAAGCATTTAATAATTTTTTTTTTTTTTTTAAACATTTATTTGACAGAGACAGATCACAAGTAGATAGAGAGGCAGGCAGAGAGAGAGAGAGAGAGAGGGAAACAGGCTCCCTGCTGAGCAGAGAGCCCCATGCGGGACTTGATCCCAGGACCCCGAGACCATGACCTGAGCCAAAGGCAGCGGCTTAACCCACTGAGCCACCCAGGCGCCCCAAAAAAGCATTTAATAAATTTTGATTAATTAATTATTTTTAATTAATTTATTTACTGGCTGCTTGGAGTTTATTTTCCACTTGATGCAAGGCATGCGGTTACAGGGTATCACGAAGACTTACATGGGGCTTGGATAGTAAAGGGGACAGGGGTTCTCTCAACTTCCCTTTTGGTGTTTTGCTGTTTTGCTCTAAAAGAACCCATATTCTTCCGCAGGCTGCAGCCTGGAGTCCACGGGGAGGAGAGGGTCTCTGATGAGCTCAGCAACCCCTGACGCCTGGCGATGGCCACTCAGGGCTGGGGCCCACTGTTGGCTTTGCCAGGCTGGCCACCAGGCTGCTTCCTCAGGGTTTCCAGAGCCAAGTCACAGGTGACCATGCCACTGGAGGCCCAGGGAGAGTCCCCGCTGGGGAGAACGTGTGGTCAGAGGCTGCTTCCACCTGCCCCCATCTCCCACACTGGCCCCCAGGTGGGTGGACTTCCTGTTCCGGGGACTCCAACATGGTGGCCATGGATGGGAGAGTGGACTTCCTGCAAAAGAAGCCTGTGCCCCAGTGCCCCGGGTGCATCTTGCAGAGACCCACGTAGCGGGAGATGGCTTCCCCAGGATCCTCTGCTCTTGCTCAGGACCTGTTACTGGACATGGCACCCCGTGGCACCGGTGACAGTCATGGGTGACCGTGAATGAGGCCACTGCCAGGCTGTGGCTTGTGGGCTGGTGGAAACCTCTGTGGGGAGGGATGTTGGGCCGTGGAGCCAAAGGCCACTCTAGCCCCACTGAGTGCTCAGGGTGGTAATTTTTTTTTTTTTTTTTTTAAGATTTCATTTTTTTTTTAATTTATTTTTTTTTTTAAAGATTTTATTTATTCATTTGACAGAGAGAGAGATCACAAGTAGGCAGAGAGGCAGGCAGAGAGAGAGGAGGAAGCAGGCTCCCTGCGGAGCAGAGAGCCCGATGCGGGGCTCGATCCCAGGACCCTGAGATCATGACCTGAGCCGAAGGCAGCGGCTTAATCCACTGAGCCACCCAGGCGCCCCTCATTTTTATTTTTTTTGACAGAGAGAGAGCACAAGTAGGCAGAGAGGCAGGCAGAGAGGAGGAAACAGGCTCCCCACTGAGCAGAGAGCCCGATGCGGGGCTCGATCCCAGGACCCTGAGATCATGACCCAAGCTGAAGGCAGAGACATAAGCTGCTGAGCCACCAAGGCACCTCAGGGTGGTAATTTTAATTTTTAAGGATGTGGTGTATTGGGCACCTGGGGAGCTCAGCTGTGGAAGCTGTGGGCCGTTTTTATTCCCCCCACACTTTCATGCGTTTGAAGGTGAATAAATGCATGTGTGCTTTGAACAAGAGACGCTGCTAAGAATGACTTTTTTAGGGAGGGGGGAAGTATTGATATCTTTTGTTTTCTCTTCATTCGTTCCTGAATTTTCCAAGTCTTTTATAAGGAGCATGTAATAATATCCTCATAACCAGAATGCAAAAAGCCCCAGCAGGCAATGGTATTTGTATTAAAACAATAAAAACAAAAACAAACCCTCAAAAAAGTCATTGAACTGTACACTAGATAAGGTCACCTTTATTGTCTGCAAATTATGCCCCATAAAGTCTTTTTTTTTTTTTAAGATTTTATTTATTTGACAGAGAGAGAGTGAGAGAGAGCACAAGCAGGGGGAGCTGCGGGCAGAGGGAGAAGCAGGCTCCCCGCTGAGCAGGGAGCCTGAGAGCCGACTCAGGGCTCAATCCCAGGACCCCGGGATCATGACCTGAGTGGAAAGCAGACTCTTAATCGACTAAGCCACCCAGGTGCCCCCACTAAAGTTCATTTTAAGAAATTAAAAAAGCTTTAGAGCTCTTACATTTCATTTTAAGCCGTCCATGTTGTAGTGCAGAACTCATCAACTTCCTGGAGAGTAAATTCATGAACACCAGCACTAGCCGCTCCTGTGACATTTCTACGTGCCCCCTTGCAAAACAATTCATTAAAGCTCTCTAACGTCTGTGTCACCAGTTCTGGGTTTGGGGTCCTGTAGCCTGTCACTAAAGATGACATTTGTAATTCTCTTGAATAAATAGTTTGCTTAATGGGGCGCCTGGCTGGCTCGGTTGGAAGAGCATGCAACTCTTGATCTTCGGGTCATGAGTTTGAGCCCCACACTGGGTGTAGCAGTTACTTAAATAAATAAAATTTTTAACAACAAAAAACCACAAATAAATGGTTTAAGCAACGAACAGCCATGTGTATATTCTTGTATGTGCATAAATATTCCTGCAGTGATTAGCTCTGAGGAACAGTAATGGAAGAAATGTGAGAGAGACTTTTACTGTTTTATATCTTTTAATACTGATCAAGATGCTTTTATTATTTCGTTTTAGTAAGTTTGTCATTTTTATTTTTAAAGAGTGAGTGTGAGCTAGGGAGGGGCAGAGGGAGAGGGAGAGATTTTTAAAAATTTTTTTATTTATTTGACAGAGACACAGCAAGAGAGGGAACACAAGCAGAGGGAGAGGGAGAAGCAGGCTTCCTGTTGAGCAGGGAGCCTGATGTGGGGCTTGATCTCAAGACCCTGGGATCATGACCTGAGCCTAAGGCAGACACTTAACAACTGAGCCACCCAGGCGCCCCGAGGGAGAGGTTCTTAAGCAGGCCCCACACTCAGTGCAGAGTCTGACGTGGGGCTTGATCTTGTAACCCTGAGATCACAACTGGAGCCAGAATCAGGAGTCGCATGCTTAACAGACTGAGCCACTCAGGTGCCGTCCCCATTTTTTCTTTTTTTTTTCTTTTTTTTTTTTTTTAAAGATTTTATTTATTTGACAGAGAGAGAGAGATCACAAGTAGGCAGGGAGGCAGGCAGCGAGAGAGGGGGAAGCAGGCTCCCCGCTGAGCAGAGAGCCCGATGTGGGGCTTGATCCCAGGACCCTGAGACCATGACCTGAGCTGAAGGCAGAGGCTTAACCCACTGAGCCACCCAGGGGCCCCCATTTTTTCTTTTTTAAAGTAAGCTCTCTGTCCAACATAGGACTCAGATTCACAACCCCCAGATCAAAAGTCACATCTCTACTGCCTGAAGCAGCCAGGTGCCCCAATAAATGTTTTGGTTTTTTTTTTTTTTTAAAGATTTTATTTATTTGACAGAGAGAAATCACAAGAGAGGCAGGGAAGCAGGCTCTCCGCTGAGCAGAGAGCCCAATGCGGGACTCGATCCCAGGACCCTGAGATCATGACCTGAGCCGAAGGCAGCGGCTTAACCCACTGAGCCACCCAGGTGCCCCGCCAATAAATGAGTTTTTAAAAGAGCAGGCTGGTTGCTGGCCTGAGTTTGGGTCGATATGGCTATTAAATTGCTGATAAAATCACAGAACCAAAAAATGGTTTGCATTAGAGAATTGCTATAAACAGGGAAGCCCAAAACACACTATGTACCGGGAGCATGATTTCTTACCTTTCCTCATCGAGTGGCTCAGACTTGGAACAGTGTTTATGCTTGTGTTTTTTCTAATAGTTGACTAAAGCCTTTTTTTTTTTTTTTAAAGATTTTATTTATTTGTCAAGAGAGTGAGAGAGCACAAGCCAGGGAAACGGCAGGCAAAGGGAGAACCAGGCTTCCTGCTGAGCAGGGAGCCCCCAATGCGGGACTCGATCCCAGGACCCAGGGATTGTGATGAGCCAAAGGCAGATGCTTAACCAACTGAGCCACCCAGGTGTCCCAGACTACAATCCTTTTCCATCCTCTGTTACCAGCCTCAGAACCCGTGCCTGAGTCCAATCAAGATGGGGTTGCTAGTTTTAGCAAATAACATAGGACACTCACTCAGTTACATTTGAATTTTGGAAAAATGACAAATAATTTTGAACATATCAGTATTTCCGATAGATAAGATACAATTATAAAAACTGATTCGTTGTTGATTTGAACTTCAAATATAACGGGGCGTCTTGTATTTTATCTGGCAACCCTAAATCAAAGGTAATGGGTTCCTGGCCAGGCCATGTATTTCAGGCCAACCTATGCTGATCTGATCTATTCAGTCTTCTCTGGCAGTCCCTGGTTGTGCTCGGGCACATCAGATCCCTCCTGACCGCACAAGACCCCCCCAGCAACCCCCCAGGCCCATGCTGAAAGCTCAGCCCTTCCCTCTCCCTATTTCTTCCCAGGATCATGGAGACTACTCAGAAGGGCCAGCTTGAGTGGCCACTCACTGCCTAAGGGCAATGAGCTAAATGAGAGGAAAAGCAGTCCCCACCCTACGCTGTCTCTTCTAGGCGGAGTCCCCAGAAGCAGACCGACCGGTGGAATCAGGCAGCATCATGACAAGCTGGTCTATAATCGAGACGGGGCCAAACGCTGCAGACTTTGTCCACGATCATTTTCCCATCAGAATGTGAAGTAAATGATCCGCTGACAATTTGCACTTACCCTATTTCCAGGGCTTTTGCCTTTAAAAGCATCTCAAGGAGCCCAGATCCTCATGCAGACCATTCTGCAGAGGCTGCGGCTTGTCACAGCTGTCCACAGCACCTGGGTACAGAATCGAACATCAGTCTCTGCCTGCTGGGCGCAAGCCACAGCTGCAACGTGCTTTCAGAAAAATGGGCCAGGCCAAAGGGGCTCCCTGTCAGTGCTTTTCAATGTTCCCAGTGCAAAGATAAAATTTCACTTTCACAGGACTACACAAACTAAAAATAAAATTGGGAAAAAAGCGATCTCGTTCTGTGTCATTTTTCCCCATGGTCAGGTCCCATTCAGGTCACTGGCTGCGCAGGGAAATCGGTTATGAACAGTTGCTTGGCTCTGCCTTGCCTGGGGTTTAAGGCTGTCAGCCAGCCGTGCCCTCTGTGATGGCCCCAGAGAGCAGAGCAGACAAGGATACTTGTGGAAGGTTCAGCCGAGGGTAAAGAGGGAATCCGGTCAGCTTTTCCTCCAG
The DNA here is from genome assembly GCF_922984935.1 of Meles meles. Taxonomy (NCBI): domain Eukaryota; kingdom Metazoa; phylum Chordata; class Mammalia; order Carnivora; family Mustelidae; genus Meles; species Meles meles. The sequence goes on from NC_060083.1 coordinate 46,198,525, forward strand.
GCACTAGCAGTGGGCTTCCTTGGGTTTTCTCTCACAATCCCTGAATCTAGTAGAAAATAGGCCTACCGTGTCAAGGACAGGGCAAGGAAATGCTGTGCCATTTCCTCAGGATTGAGAGGGCAGGAGAAAGCCAACAGACAGCGAATGCCTGTCACCCTGTCCTCTTCTCTTTTTCTCGTTTTCCACTTCTGAGTCACTTCCCATTTCTAATTTCCTCAAAGATGTCATTCAACGTAGGGTGGAGGAATTTCTAAGTAATGACACCAACTCATGACACAGAAGGGGAGAGGATACTCTTTACATGCAACTGGTCATAGCCATCAAGTGGAAGCCTGAGTCCATATCGCACGAGGTTTTAAAACGCTTCTGCATCTAGTCCAGGACCGCTTGCTTCCCAGCACCCCACCCCTGCAAGTCCCTTACGGATTCTTCTGCCCATCCCTCCAGTCCTTCACTCCGGGCCATCAGGCATTGTGGGCTCCTGCGCAATGCCAGGTCCAAACCTTGAAATGAGACCGTTCAAAATAAACCCTCTCCCTTTCACCCTGGCACACACTTGAAGTTTTTGTTTCTTTTTCCTAAGGTCAGTGGTTCTCAAAACTTGATGGGATTCTTACATACAGAAAATTGCTGGGCGATGCCCATATTCTGTACCTTCCAGGGGTGGTTACTTAACCGTATGCGTTTGCAACTATATACTAAATAGTGAATTTCACCACATGTGAAGTTCTACAGTAAAAGATTAAAAAAAAATTCTATTTATTTGACAGAGATCACAAGCAGGCAGAGAGGCAGGCAGAGAGAGGGGGAAGCAGGCTCCTGCCTGAGCAGAGCGCCTGAGGTGGGGCTCGATCCCAGAACCCTGGGATCATGACCTGAGCTGAAGACAGAGGCTCTGACCCACTGAACCACACAGGTGCCCCTACCTTAAAAGATTTTTAAACGATTGCCTAGAGAACTTAGATCTGATTACAAAGGCCTGAAATGCCAAGGAACCTACATTTCATTATTTTTTAAAGATTTTATTTATTTACTTATTTGACACACAGAGAGACACAGAGAGGGAATACAAGCAGTGGGAATGGGAGAGGGAGAAGCAGGCTTCCCACTGAGCAGTGGGCCCAATGCGGGGCTCGATCCCAGGACCCTGGCATCATGACCTGAGCCGAAGGCAGATGCTTAATGACTGAGCCACCCAGGCGCCCCAGAACCTACTTTTTTTTTTAATATTTTATTTATTTATTTGACAGAGAGAGATCACAAGTAGGCAGAGAGGCAGGCAGAGAGAGAGAGAGAGGGAAGCAGGCTCCCTGCTGAGCAGAGAGCCCCATGCGGGACTCGATCCCAGGACCCTGAGATCATGACCTGAGCCGAAGGCAGCGGCTTAACCCACTGAGCCACCCAGGCGCCCCCCTACTTTTTTTTTTTTTAAGATTTTATTTATTTGACAGAGAGAGATCACAAGTAGACAGAGAGGCAGGCAGAGAGAGAGGGAAGCAGGCTCCCCGCTGATCAGAGAGCCCGATGCGGGACTCGATCCCAGGACCCTGAGATCATGACCTGAGCCGAAGGCAGCGGCTTAACCCACTGAGCCACCCAGGCGCCCCAGAACCTACATTTTAATAGGCATTCCTGTTTCTTCCACAGGCAGCTCAACGGTCACATTTGGAAAACACGCTCTAGACAGCAAGGTCCCCGCAGCAAAGATCCACAGACCCGCCTGCCCCCTTGAGGAAGCCCCTCCAGCAGCTGCTGCATGCCCCTCCAGGAAAAGCTCCAAGGGTGCTAGACTGAGCCACTGTGCAGACCAGGATTCCGTTCCCAGCTCTGCCTCAACCTCCACATTCTCCATGCCCCTGGGTAACATGTTTCCAGTTTGAGGTGACTAAAAGAGAGAAAACCCTAAAACTACTGTATATTATGATTCATATAAGCCCTAGAAATAGTTTTAAACTCCATGTAGCAAAGATTTTAACTCTGAGGATACCTTTTCCAGGTATTAGTCTCTGTTCTGACAGCAAATCTGCCAAAGAATCCACTTTCAGAAGGAAGAGAGGGCCTTCCCTGCTTGGACAGCTTTCCCAACAGCTCACAAGTTCATTACCAAATATGGCTGGCTGACCAGTTTACAATCTGTGCTGCTGAGGGTGCGCTCTGTGCATGACCTACCAGCCAGCCTCCTGTGCCTGGCGGAACAGAGGCCATGCTTGCAACAGATGCTACCCTCTCCTGCGCTTCCGAACCACAGAGGGCAGATTAGCCATACCAAGATTGGGGTGGGTCTGCGGCAAACAGCCCTCCAGAAGGCGCTCCTCTCGGAGTAAAGGTCCTGAGAACCAAAGGGAGCCTGAGACAGGGTGTGATCCCAGTTTCTATGCTTAGATTTCACCCTTCCCGGATCAGGATGCCAGATATAAGCCCGTCCATAGAACCACAGCACTGCCAGGGGCTGTAACTCAGCTGTGAAAAACGACAGGTTTTGAGTCCAAACATCTACTTGGAAATCTTCCTGGTCGTGCATTCCCACTGAGATCAATTTACTGGGCAATGCCAGGTCCACAGGGTTTGGTATCAGGTTTTCTGCACAAACCATTAAGCTCTCAGGTACTATTTTACACAAAGAATGGGGTAAATACTCAATATGACACTTACTGGCAGCTGAGTTTTCAAGTTTGGGAAAAGATGCACTGACCACGAATTAATCTTAACTGTATGTGGCACGGACCAGTCTTCCCGAGACGAGGCCACGAGCAGTCTGTCCCCACCACTAAGTTTTACATCAACATACAGAACAAAATTAGCATCGGGTGATCTCTGGCACTAGAATGGTAATTCTTTAGCTGTTCATACAACATCCACGCTGCACACCACATGACCTTAAATTGCTGGTTAAGAGACGAATTTTACATTTAAATTATCTTAAATAACTGGAGGTGTTAGCTACTTTTTTCATATCCATATGTTAACCACATCTAATTCTTAGTGCCTGGGGAAGAGACTTCTCTAAAAGCTTTATTAAAGAAAACACAAGTGAGAGTACAAAAGGGGAGTACAACTGCGTGGTTCAGTGGGTTAAAGCCGCTGCCTTCAGCTCAGGTCATGATTCCAGGGTCCTGGGATCGAGCCCTGCATCGGGCTCCCTGTTCAGTGGGAGGGAAGCCTGCTTCTCCCTCTCCAGCTCCCCTGCCCCCACTTGTGTTCCTTCTCTCATGGTCTCTGTCAAATAAATAAATAAAATCTTAAAAAAAAACCACCCAAAATAGTGTAATAAAAAGCATTTCCAAACTTGGAAGCATATAGCCAAAGGTCTTTGCTGGCTCAACAAGCCAATCCTGAAATGCAAAACGCTTACCCCTTTTACTACTGTAGAGGTTTTACATGGGAATACGGTTTTCTTTTGTTTGGACTCCTGTATTTTGGAATACTATGGATTGCGTCTTTAAATTATGACTATTAAGGTGGAATAGGCATGACCCAAACTCAACATCATTATTAAAAACAACACAACTGCATCAGGGACAACAAATAAAAATCTTTTAATCTCTCCATGATCTGTGGCCAGGAGTGACAAGTATGCAATTCAACCGAATGGTTCTAACATTTGATGGTGACTACGAGTTATTACAGATTTAGAGTATAGAGGTGAACTGAAGTTTTAGTTCCAAATACCGTATAGGCGCCGGGGCTTTCTTATTTTCAGGTGGCAAGGCTCTTCATGAGATTACATGATTTTATAGAGATACAATTAATCTAATATTTGGAATCTTCCAATCAAAATGACCAGCAACTGTGTATCTTTGACTTCAGGTACTTTTCTTCCGTCAGAAAAGACCCTTTTATAAAAAGGTTCTTGAAGTAGGTTCAAGTATAACATACTTGCCTTTTACTGAAAGCTGGCTGGCCAAAAATTTATCATAAACTATAGAAGCTATTTTTGGAGGTGTACTGTCTCTTAAGTGAGACAGAGGAATACAACATGGACATTTACAAGCTGAAAGGGCAAAGCATTGGTATGACTAACGGGAGTTAACACTGAAGTCCATTCTTGGTATAGACTGCTTCGAGCGAGTGTTTTGAACCACCACTGATGCCCGTGATGGAGGGCACCGAAGGATGTCTCACTGCCGTCATGCTCTTCTGACAACTCTCTTTTCCTTGAAGCTCCAGGTTCAGACAAATGACCCACAGATGATTTTTTAGTATCTTTTACCAGAGGGTCTAATACTTCCTAACATTTTGGAGAAGCAAGCAGCTCCCGAAACTTGGAAAGGGCAAGTAAACTGCTTAATTTCATACCATGGAGAAATGACAGAATTAAGGTACCAAATGATGACATTTTTTCTCTTTAAAGACATAGGTGTCCTTCTGAAAGACAGATGGGTAAGAGCTGTTGGGGCCATGAAACACATTCTAGATGGCAAAGTTCATTTTTATCAAAAGTAATTCTATAGATATTAGTCAAGGAAAATCCCCAGAAGAATGACTTCGAATGAGGTAACACACTTGTGGGTTTAAGTAAGCAAATAAAGAAACAAGAGAAATGAAGTCCTAAGCGAAGATGAAACCACAAAGAGAACATTAACAATTCTTAGGCAAAAATGTATTCTAATTCTCCCTTTCAGTTTGACTAAGAAAAATGTCTGTTTTATAATCTCTTCTGAATAACAGATTTTAACACAGATGATGAGCAAAAAGACACACCACATCTGAGTAACTCTAATACCATGTTAAGAAATATAAATGTGTGACTGTTCCCTAATTCCGGTGTGGGAAGACTAAGACCTCAGCTATTTAGAAAAGTAAAGGTCACACAATAGAGCAGGTCAATGTGGCAATCCAAAGGAACAGGATTTTGGGAAAAAAAAAAAATACTGCTCACACACTTTTTATACTAATAACTGCACGTTCCAGGATAACCAAAACGGCATTTTTAATAGATTCAACGTCAACCCAATTAATGGTTTAAGGTAGACACTGGTAGGGCCGTCTTCCTAATGGAGGTCTGTGACATGCCATGAGGGGAAAATGGCTTTGGCCAACTCCCATGTTCAAAGGCTGAAAGAAATGTACCAGGAAAGCAGTGAGGGTTGGGAACTCCATGTCATAAAGCTTTGGTGAGAGAATAAAAAAATAGGTTTTTAAAGTGTGTGTACATGTGAAGTGACTTAGATGTTGAAGAAATTATCCAGATACAAAATAACATTCTCCTCGGAACAAGCCAAGAAGAAACGCCCCGGGCACTGTGTGCAGGAACTAAGTGGATGCTCCTGGCGCCGCACGTCTTTGCCTGGCATTTCTGCTCGGCTCCTTTCCCTCTCAGTCATCCCGAGTCCCCAACCTTTCCGCTGGCGAAGCCACTCTGTTCTCCTTCAGGCTCTGTGTAGATGGATGCGAGTGTCTGTGTGTTTTCTGTCCTTTGATTAAGAAATCTCCTTGAAGCTCTAGAGACACAAGAATGAACTGATGGCTCATCTTAGCTAAGCTTTGGTGTTTAAAATCTTGCTTGTTTTCTAAGAAGAATCACTTGAATTTCCTTATAAAACATGTAGTATGAAGGAAACTATGCATGTTTACTAATCATCCAGGACACATCAGGTCTCTTGTTCTTTGAAAATTCCCTTTTAGTCTCACCTGAGTTTCCTTTCTGCTTAAGACGTTTAGAGATTCTAAGAAGCTTCTCTGGGCTAAAATTTATAGATTTAAAAAAAAAGAAGAAGAAAGAAAAGAAAAGCAAAATAAGGGTTAACGCATAGCTAGAAGATCATTTTAAATTTTCTACTGAGTAGAAGAAAGAAAGAAATGAAAAAGAAAAGACCTAAGGGTGCTGTTCCAGGACTCTCCTAAATAATAAAGAACTGATGTTCTAAAACCAAGACATAAAAAGTAATACTTTGGGAATTCCAAAGTCAGAGGTGGCTTGCTTCCTCTTAGGAGAGTGACACACTCAAATGGAAATGCTCCCTGGGAAGCAAAGGACCCTTCCTTTAAATCTTTACCAAGTTCTTACTTAGATGCTCATAAACTTGGGAGACAAATGTGAACATGATGCGAGAGCAAAGCTCTCCAACATAATCCGGGACTGAAAACATCAGTAAAATACTACAAATTACGGGTGTTATGTGAACTCTCATGCTAGTCATTAACAAACAGATATGCCTATAAGGAATAAATACCGAAATTCTCTTTAGGTCTATTTACAGACAGAATCCCTGTCCTGACTGGTTTCCACACAGAAATCCACACTGGCAGAAGTATAGAGATTTTAAGTTTCACAGTAAATTATAAAAAATTATTGAATTCAGATTTAGGCCTTCTGCCATATACAGTGCAAGAAGCTTTGAGTTTTCTTAGCCTACAGGGGAATTTTTATATTTCTAATGTTAATATGTAAAGAAAATATCCACCACTGGTTTCTTGAGCAACCCAAGAGGTAGGTTTCTGGGTAGAGATTTCAGGCAAATCAGGTCCACAACTGAACTGCAGCGTAGTGGGGCTCATTTCTGAGGCTTTGCTGTGCAACAGGACTCTTTGTCACACCAAGGGACAGATTCTCCGCACTGCTACCAGGCTGGGGATACCTCTGTATGCAAGCCTTTTGAAAGAACTTAAATCATATGCACACCACCAAGGGAAATGCCGGTAATGCTTGATCACTACAGGAAACTTGCAGGGAATCATTTATACCCTTTGAAAACACAAATGGGTTTTCAAAGATTAGATACAAGTCTGGGTACATGAATGAGACTCAAGAACCTCTTAAGTAAAGGAGAAAAGACCTCAACCTCCCGCTACTGTGGACTTTCTTTCCAAGACTAAAAACTGATGCTTCCTCCTCTGGCTCCTTACATAGCTGAATTCTTCCCAGCAACACAAGAGGCACTTTTATTAGGTGTAGCATCTATGAAAACGTTAAACCCAGGGTTGCATTTGCTGAAAAGTAATAACACTAGCCTAGTAGGCATTACCTTAAGGATTTTTTTCCTTTAATATAAAAGTATAACTACAGTGGTCCAATATACAAATACAAAAAAAATTCTCATACTAAAAAAATGTACCATAATACTGTACATACAAAAACTTTTCAACAAGAATGATTTAAATATATTTGTTCTTTTCCAGATCTGGAAGACATAAATGTAAAGTTCCATAACTGTATTATTGCTGGAATATGTGCCCAGGAACACTGTGTTTTCCCCTTTTCTCCCCCTTGTCCCAGCCCCACTTTCAGAGTCCCCTGAGCTTGGATCATGAGCCAACAGCATCCCTGAAGATAACCAGAGCCAAATGTTTACTCAATGGAAGTCATTATTCAGTGAGCCGCTGCTTACCATGAACTATGAAAAGCACTAGTTTCAAGCCCCGCCAAGATTAAATCCAGACGGAGGTCTTCCCATCCCCTGATTTGCTACTAGCACTGCTCTTGTTGGACCCAGCTTTGGACCCCGCTTTGGCTTTTTTCCCCCGGGGTCCATGGGGGTTGTTTTGGTGACTATAGGCCTGGATTGCGAGATCCAAGCGTTCCTGGGCCATTCTGATCTCCCGCTGCAGAGTCTCCAGGTCGGCTGGGAGGTTCTCCTCACGGCTGCCATACTGTTGTTCCTGGGCAATGTTGGCCTTGTTTTGCTTGTAGGCGATCTTAGCGTTGGACAGTTCGGTGTACTGTATCTGATCTGGTTTGACGGCAATGTTATAGCCAGGGGGAGCAGATGGAGTATTCCAAGTGAAAGGGTAATTATAAGCACCCGGATCTTCCAGTTCCCTCCTTTTACTGTTTAGCGAGTCTCGAATTGTCCCAAACCCTAAATGAAGCATTTCCCAAATGTTAAGCAATAGGCAAAGGCCTGTAACACCATACATTATTAGAAGGAAGATGGTCTTTTCGGTGGGTCTAGATATAAAGCAGTCGATTTTATGAGGGCAAGGAAGTCTGCTGCACACATAAAATGGGTGGACTTGGAAGCCATACAGGAAATACTGCCCTATCAGAAAACCCACCTCAAACACGGTCCTTGCCAGCAACTGCAGCACGTAGATTTTCATAAGTCCATCCTCCCGAATCCGCCGTCGGCCATCATGCTTGGGTTTAGGTTGGTTCTGCTCCTTATTTTCTTTTTCACTCTCCAATTCCATTTCCGGATACATCATGGGATCCTCTTCATGGTCCTCTTCTGTTTCCTCCAGAGCCCGGTGCTGTTTCCAACGCATAGCATAGGGTTTGCTCCGAGCCGCCTTCTTGTCTGCTTCGCCGTGCTCCATCTTGGCGATCTTGTGAATGGCATAGCCCAGGTACATCACAGACGGGGTTGCCACCAGGATGATCTGGAACACCCAAAAGCGCACATGGGAGAGGGGCGCAAAGGCATCATAGCAGACATTCTCGCAGCCTGGCTGCTCTGTGTTACATACAAATTTGCTTTGCTCATCGTAATAGATGGACTCCCCTCCTACAGCTGTAAGGACAATCCGGAAGACAATCAATACAGTGAGCCAGATCTTCCCCACAAATGTGGAATGGTTGTGGATCTCCTCTAGCAGGCGTGTCAGAAAGCTCCAGCTCATGGTGACAAAACTGCTTTGCCCTGATAAAAATGGAAAAACCCCAAAGGAAAATCAACAAATTATTAAAATCTGAAACAACTTAATTTTTTGTTGATGTATCTCTAGGAACTACTTTTCTCAATACTTGAAATCTAACCCTAAGGCTCCTGTTAGAATGACAGCATGAAGAGCACCTCACGTTCTACTCTCTCACATAGGATAATTCACCTCAGTCTGTGAGCACTTGTTTGGGGCTGCAGAACCCTAGGAAGTCTGGTTGGCTTTCCAGTCTTCCCTAGTCCCAAAGGTCAAATTGTAGCTACCATCTGAGATATATTTCTCAGACCCAGCATACTGGATTCTTTATGTATACTATCATGTCATAAGACTTATTTGTGAGATATAAATAAGAAAAAAGAACAAAGTGTAGCTTATTCTGTTCAGACATGGTGAGATTATCACTAAAAACATAATGTGGAGGGCGCCTGGGTGGCTCAGTTGGTTAAGCAACTGCCTCCAGCTGAGGTCATGATCCTGGGGTCCTGGGTTTGAGTCCCACATCGGGTTCCCCCAGCTCTGCTTCTCCTTCTCCCTCTGCCTGCCACTCCCCCTGCTTGTGCGCTTGCTCTCTCGCTCTCTGTCAAATAAATAAATAAAATCTTAAAAACAAACAAACATAATGTGGACACTTGAGCTGGACTCCATTGTAAAGAGGAAATTTAAGTTTTAAATTGTATGAGGAAATTTAAATTTTAGACCTGGTGACAAAGTATTAGAAAAAATTAAGGAGATGATACAGCTGCAAATAACTGGCAAAGATCAAGAACTAAAACAAAAGACAGAAAGGAACTAGGAAGTCACTCACCCCCTAGCTGGGCTGCACAGCATTAACAGAATCTAGGATTCTCTGTTGCTGTACTTTGTTTTTGGTAGATGTTAAAAATGTTTCCAAACTGAACTGTGAGGACATTAAATCCAATCAATAGGCAAATCCATTTGAAACAGCATTTAAAAAAAATTTTTTTTTTTTTTATTTGACACAGAGAGAGAGAGAGATCACAAGTAGGCAGACAGGAAGACAGAGAGAGAGGAGGAAGCAGGCTCCCCGCTGAGCAGAGAGCCTGATGCCAGGACCCTGAGATCATGACCTGAGCTGAAAGCAGAGGCTTAACCCACTGAGCCACCGAGGTGCCCCTGAAACTGCGTTTTCAAGGGCAGCTTTACTCTGAGAGTCTTAGATCTCTGCACAGAATCCTACTAAAAATCATCTAAATGAGGTGATGTATATAAAATCCCTAATGCAGGGCGCCTGGTTGGTTTAGTTGGTTGGGTCACTGCCTTTGGCTCAGGTCATGATCCTGGAGTCCCAGGACTGGATCCCACATTGGGTTCCCGACTCCACAGGGAGCCTGCTTCTCCCTATGACCTTCTCCCCTCTCATGTTCTCTCACTCTCTCTCAAATAAAAATAAAATCTTGCGGCACCTGGGTGGCTCAGTGGATTGGGCCTCCGCCTTCAGCTCAGGTCATGATCTCAGGGCCCTGGGATCGAGCCCCACATCGGGCTCTCTGCTCAGCAGGGAACCAGCTTTCCCCCGCCTCTGCTTGCCTCTCTGCCTTCTTATGATCTCTCTCTGTCAGATAAATAAATAAAATCTTTAAAAATAAATAAATGAAATCTTAAAAAAAAAAATTAAAATCCCTAACGCAACACCTGACACAAAGCACACTTCTCTCTCCTTCTCTCTCCCAGTTTACTTTTGCAGATTATCGGTGATTATCAGCATGACCAAAGTTTATGCTTTACCTGTTATCCAGAACTTCTGTTACCCAGTACTTTCTTAGAGAAATGTTGTTTTTCTTACAACTTTTCCAGATTCCCTCTGGAAGGAAAAAAGAACAAAAGAAGGTCACAAGCTTCCTCCCATAGAAAATAATGAATCATTAAAGTGCCATTTTCAGGAAGAAACGAAGTTTTCTATGGAGCGCAGGAACCAATCAGCATGTGGTAGAAACAGGCTTGAATTTCAATACCACTGTTTATTTTTCCCAATGCATGCAGTAGAAAAAACTATGTTTAAAAGTAACCCAGAGATAATCTTAAGTCATTGTAGTCTAAGAAATTATGACAGGAAGATGAGTCATTGTGGAAATCTGAAGCAGATCAACTCTGGCACCTATAGGAAAAAGCCAAAGCAGAAAAATCTCAACAAATTTAAAACAGGTCACAAAAGGCCTTGTGAAAATCTTCACCCTGGATGCTCTGAGCAGCTAATACCTCTCACCAGGATTTAAGCGGCCAACTGGGAGTAAGCTGTTTAGTTAAAACACCCAACAGCTGGCTCTCAGTCATTGGGACATCCGAATCCACATGGGGTGATTTATAAATTCACACAAAGAAACTGCTCACAGAAAGAAAACACCTGCATCTGTATTGTGATTAAAAAAATAAAATAAGTCCCGGGGGGGGCGCCTGGCTGTCTCAGGTGGTGAAGTATGCAACTCCTGATCTCAGGGTTGTGGGTTCAACTCTATGCTGGGTATAGAAATTACTTAAAAATAAAATCTTAAGGGGTGCCTGGGTGGCTCAGTTGGTTAAGTGACTGCCTTCAGCTCAGGTTATGATCCCAGAGTCCTGGAATCGAGTCCCACATCAGGCTCCCTGCTCCTTAGAGAGTCTGCTTCTCCCTCTGACTTTCTCCCCTCTCATGCTCTCCCTCACTATCTCACTCTCAAATAAATAAATAAAATCTTAAAAAAAAAAATCTTAAAAACAAACCAACCAACCCAGGATAAAGTATTGTTTATTATCAAGTTCTACAAACTCTGAGTAGCTGTGGCCAAGAGGCATCCATAAGGTGGCAAATTTGTTCACTGGCTATCATTTAATTTAATAAATTTAAAACAATCCATAAATGTTACATGTTCATGGTAACTTAGAAAAATCTGGGGAGGGGGTTAAGATATAGGGGAAAAAACCTAAAACAATTTTCTTTTTTTTTTTTAAAGATTTTATTTATCTGACAGAAAGAGAGATCACAAGTAGACAGAGAGAGAGGGGGAAGCAGGCTCCCCGCTGAGCAGAGAGCCCAATGCGGGGCTCGATCCCAGGACCCTGAGATCATGACTTGGGCCAAAGGCAGATGAAAATAAGAAAAGATAGTAGTCCAGGCACCTACAAAACATGCGAGTATCTCCTTATGTACAGAATCTGAGCACACAAGCATCTCACCATGGGACTCCAAGTACATTCCCAGCCCTAATGTCTAAATGAGCTCAGCACTTCTCTTACTGAATACACAAGCTATAAAACCACAAAATAGAAATATATATTCTTTAAATGGTGACATAACTCAAGTTTCCAACATGGAACTCCTGTCATGATTCCCATCCAAGTTCAGACTGTTCCCAAATACCCCATCTAAAGCATTTCCCCTAAAGCCTGAAATTCTGTTTATTCCAGTGAGTCAAAATCATCAAAGTACTATTGTTAATTAGAAAATTCATCCTCTATACCTTCCTCCATACCAAAGACAAACGAATTATCATTTTTTAAAAAGGTTTTTAAAATTTATTTGGGAGAGAGTGAGAGCGAGCAGGAGGGGCAGAGGGAGAGAGCATCTGAAGCAGACTCTGTGCTGAGTGTGAAGCCTGACGTGGGGCTTGATCTCATGCGTCTGACATCATGACCTAAGCAGAAACTGAGTCAGCTGCTTAACTGGCTGAGCTACCCCAACAAGTAACTTTTTAGTAATTATTGCTATGAAAGAATCTCTCAACAGTTCACAATCTCATGTAATAATCTAAGTTCTTTGGGGGAGGAGGAATGGCGTATGTCCCTCAAACCTCATATAAGTTATAAAGTAGTGAAACACACCGGAAGTGAGCACTGCACATTGGCTAAGTTGTAGGGTAGGCGTAGAAAATGCCGAACCCTTAGAACCGGCTTTCCCAGGGGCATTTTTAAGTGCCAAAGCACCCCACACCCACAGCTAGAGTACAAGCAATGCTGTGTTTAGTAACTTAATTTCAGCATCTCATAAAAAGGGTCCTGGGAAATTTTCTTTCTAAAATAACCATGGGCTTCCTAAAATCAATGGCAGCCATCACCATCCTGCTGAATAGTCAACAGATTTGATACTCTTTCCAAATTCCTTTCCTTTCCTTGCAAACATTAAAGAAAATATCAGACTACACTACTCCAAGGGTGTGTGGGGGGAGTGGTGGAGAGCGGGAGGGAGGTAATGAGAGAGAGAAAATGGAATAAGTAGAAGGGTGGGTTCTGGAATTGACATTTCTTTTTCTTTTTTTTAAAGATTTTATTTATTTATTTGACAGAGAGATCACAAGCAGACAGAGAGGCAGGCAGAGAGAGAGAGAGGGAAGCAGGCTCGCCGTCGAGCAGAGAGCCCGATGCGGGACTCGATCCCAGGACTCTGAGATCATGACCTGAGCCGAAGGCAGCGGCTTAACCCACTGAGCCACCCAGGCGCCCCGACATTTCTTTTTTTCAATTATTTTTTAAATTTTCTAAGATTTTATTTATTTGTTTGACAGAGATCACAAGTAGGCAGAGAAGCAGGCAGAGAGAGAGGAGGAAGCAGGCTCCCCGCTGAGCAGAGAGCCCGATGCAGGGCGCCATCCCAGGACCCTGGGATCATGACCTGAGCTGAAGGCAGAGGCTTTAACCCACTGAGCCACCCAGGTGCCCCTGGAATTGACATTTCTAAGCAGAACATGTCATTACCAAGTGTGGTCTCATTGTGTTCTTGCTCTACTACAGTTCCTTCTCTTCTGCCTTTTTTTGCTCTGCTATCAGAAGCCTAAAATTCAGGACAGTCTTCTCTGGCTTCCCTGTTTCAGCAAACAGACATGGATAAGGAATGGGGAGTGAGAGTGTGCAATTTACCTGTGAATGGCTCTCATGAAAAAGTAAGAGTCATTTCCATACTCTCTATCTCTGAAGGGAAGTGACAGGGAGCATGTGACAAGCGGTGGTAAGAGGAGGGGGGATGGCAAATACCTAAAAGTTTCTTGCTAAGAAAGCCCCAATTGACTTACATGTACTTTTGTACTTAATAGCTTTTTGAAAAAATATATTCTTTATGCTTTTGTTGAATTTATCTATAGACAAATTCTAAGAAATGGTATTAGATCACAGGAAATGTAAACCTGCATGGCTCTTGCTTTGTACTGTCATCTAACTTTCTTATTTATTTATATATTTATTTATTTTTAAAATTAGGCTCCAGGCTGGGTGTGGAGCCCAAAGTGAATCTTGAACTCACAACCCTGAGATCAAGGTGTGAGCTGAAATGAACAGTTGGACCCTCATGGGCCCAGAGTCCCACATCGGGTTCCCTGCTCAGCAGGAAGCCTGCTTCTCCCTCTTCCTGCTTGTGCTTTCTCTGTCAAATAAATAAATAAATAAATAAATAAATAGTTGGACCCTTAACCTTCAGAGCCACCACTGTCATCCAACTTTCTAAAAAGATCCTAGCAATTTACAATGCCTGGCAAAGAATGATTACAATTTCACCTCAACCTCATTAGCACTGTTATGCTACTTCACACGGATGCCAATCCCATTTCAAAATTATGTCAATTTGTACGTGGTTTTTAAAGATTTTATTTATTTATTTGTCAGAGAGAGAGGGAGAGAGGCAGGGAGAGGGAGAAGCAGGCTCCCTGCTAAGCAAGGTGACTGATGTGGGGCTCAATCCCAGGACCCTGGGATCATAACCTGAGTTGAAGGCAGACGCTTAACTGATTGTCACACAGGTGCACTGAAAAAAAAAAATTTTTTTTTTAAAGATTTTATTTATTTATTTGACAGAGAGAGATCATAAGTAGGCAGAGAGGCCGATGTGGGACTCGATCCCAGGACCCTGAGATCATGACCTGAGCCGAAGGCAGCGGCCTAAACCACTGAGCCACCCGCCTAAACCACTGAGCCACCCAGGTGCCCCTGAAAAAAAATTTTTTTAAGATCTTATTTTAAAGTAATTGCTAAACCCAACATGGGGCTCAAATTCACAACCCCAAGATCAAGAGTTGTATGCTCTACTGGTTGAGTCAGCCAGGTGCCCCAGGCGCCCCTCAGTTTTTGTTTTTAATGTATCAGGACAGGACACGGTTATCCCATATCCACCCCCCTTCACTGATTATTTCTAGACTTTTCCCCATTTATTTGCAGAATGTATTCTCAACATAGTATAGACATTAACCATCTGACCTTTAATATAAACACTTCAGTTTATCGTCTTTCCTTCCAATTTTCTTATTTTATATAGTCTCATTGATCAATTTCTTAATTAAATTCAAAGGTGGAAAAATTATTTTTTCTAGGATGAATTTTTAAGTAAAGAATACTGCAATTTGGGCGCCTGGGTAGCTCAGTGGGTTAGAGCCTCTGCCTTCAGCTCAGGTCATGATCCTAGGGTCCTGGGATTGGGCCCCGAATTGGGCTCTCTGCTCAGCGGGGAGCCTGCCTTCCCCTCTCTCTGCCTGCCTCTCTGCCTACTTGTGATCTCTGTCAAAAAAATAAATAAAATCTTAAAAAAAAAAAAAAAGAATACTGCAATTCATGGTAGCCCATAATTCAAAAGGACTCTCTCTCTCTCTCTCTCTCTCTCACACACACACACACACACACACAAACACACTAAAGAAAATTATGTTTGCTTATATAACATTTATTGGGCAGAAACCAAATGTGCTATTTTTAGTCCATTTTCCAAATAACTACAGTTACAAATCTACCTTGTCTTGTACTAGAAAATAGAATTTTCAAAATTAGTTGGCATAAACATGGTAATAAATTACCTAATTCCCTTCCAAATTCTTTTTATTTGAAGTTTTCTACACTTATACCCTAACAGGATCAAGTCAAAGTTAACCACATTTTTCTGTAAAAAAAAAAAAGAACTAATAGGATTTTTGAAGATTAAATATAAAGCATATTATTTGGATTATTCCAGGAGGCAGATTATATGACTAGATCCCTTCTAAAAATGAAGAAATGAAATCTAGAAACCATATAAAAGTTGCCCAAGATCATACAGTTATTAAACGGGTGAAGCTAGGCCTTAACCACTAATAAAGAATTACATTACAGAGTGCCTGGATGGGTCAGGGCATTAAGCCTCTGCCTTTGACTCAGGTCATGATCCCGGGGTCCTGGGATTGAGCTCCACATCGGGCTCTCTGCTCAGCAGGGGGTCTGCTCGCCCCCCCCCCGCCTCTCTGCCTACTTATGATCTCTCTGTCAAATAAATAAATAAAACTTAAAAAAAAAAAAAAAAGAATCACATTACAGATGAAACTATATATAGGTTCCACGTGAACACAGAAGGGAGGACCTAAACTCAATCTTTGGCATCAGAATTAAACTAAATAATAAGGGGCACCTGGGTGGCTCTGTTGTTAAGTGTCTGCCTTCCGTTCAGGTCATGATCCCAGGGTCCAAGGATGGAGTCCCCACATCAGGCTCCCTGCTCAGCAGGAAGCCTGCTTCTCCCTCTCTCACTCCCCCTCCTTGTGTTCCCTCTCTTGATATGTCTCTTTCTGTCAACTAAATAAAATCTAAAAAAACCCAAAAAACCTAAATAATAAACTCACAAAGATCAAAAGGGGGAAATTTCAGAATTTAAGACCTTATTTGCAGAAAAATTCAAGTCAAAACAAAACCAAAACCAAAAAGAACTCAAAGATTTCTTGGCAGCTGGAGGGAGGGAGGGACTAAAACTATAAAAGCAGTATCTCTAACAGAAATGGTTTAATCACTCATTTAATTAATAAGTTTATAAGTTTAATTACTTATCTGGGCATTGAGAATAGGGCCAAGAGAAGTTGGTAAACTCAGTTCAGAAGCCACCAGTCTGAGATGTGAACGCTTTGTGAAAGGGGACTTACTAGGATGAGCGTATACACATACAGAGCTACAAGCTGTGCCTGACATTACTACTTACTCCCAGTGCTGCTTCAGGGGCCTGTCACCGTATCTGAACTGGGAGCCCCTAAAGGTTATGTGTCTTTCACCTCTGCTTCCTTAGCATCTAGTCCATAACTGACACATGTTAAGTGCTAAATAAATGTCTGACAAACGAATGAATACATTCCTATGGGACCTGCTTTATACTTATTATAATCTTTTCTATATTTTCCTCCTAGATTCCCACTGCGTCAACCCGTCCATAAAAAGAATAAGCAGGCTCAGGGTGTGATTGCTTGGGTGTCTGACTCTTGATTTCAGCTCAGGTCACGATCTCAGGGTTGTGAATCTAGCCCCGTGTAAGGCTCCATGGTCAGTGGGGTCTGCTTGAGGTTCTCTCTCCTTCTACCTCTCCCTCTGCTCACACATGTGTGTGCACTCTCTAAAATAAATAAATCTATAATTTTTTTTTTTAAAAGCAGTCTCATGAAGCAATGAAGCTTGTTTTACAGGACATTTTAAGCAGAAAAAGGACTGTTGTACGGAGTCAGGTGTTAGGCAGAAGACTAGGCTAGAAATTAAGAATTTTCACCTCGAAGTGAAATTTTTTTTAATTAAAAAAAAAAAAAGATTTTATTTATTTGAGAGAAAGAGCCAGAGAGAAAGCATGTGCACAGGGAAGGTGTAGAGGCAGAAGCAGAAGCAGACTCCCCACTAAACAAGGAGCCTGAAGCGGGACTCAATCCTAGGACACTGGGATCATGACCTGAATTGAAGGCAGATGCTTAACTGACTGAGCCACCCAGGTGTCCCTGAAGTCTTTTATTTTTTTATTTTTATATTAAAAAAAAATCTTATTCATTTATATGAATGAGAGAGAGCACAAGTAGGCAGAGCTGGAGACAGAGGGAGAGAAGCAGTCTCCCTGCCAAGCAGGGAGCCCGATGTGAAATTCAATCCCAGGACTCTGGGATTATGACCTGAGCCAAAGGCAGATGCTTAACTGAGCCACTCAGGTGGGTGCCCCTGGAATTTATATTTTTCTTTTTCTTTTCTTTTTTTTATTTTTATTTTTTAAAAGATTTTATTTATTCATTGACAGACGGAGATCACAAGTAGGCAGAGAGAGGCAGGCAGAGAGGGAAAGGGGAAGCAGGCTCCCCGCCGAACAGAGAGCCCAATGCAGGGCTCGATCCCAGGACTCTGGGATCACGACCCGAGCTGAAGGCAGAGGCCTAACCCACTGAGCCACCCAGGTGCCCTCTTTCTTTTTTTTTTTTAAAGATTTTATTTATTTATTTGACAGAGAGAGAGAGAGACAGTGAGAGAGGAAACACAAGCACGGGGAGTGGGAGAGGGAGAAGCAGGCTTCCTGATGTGGGGCTCAATCCCAGGACTCTGGGATCATGACCTGAGCTGATGGCAGATGCTTAATGACTGAACCACCCAAGTGCCCCTGGAATTTATATTTCTTATCACACTTCTTTTTCTTAGAGGTAAAAGTATGAAAATAATACCACAAAAAAATCAAGGCAAAGGAAATGGAAATATAATATCGTAAGGTTATAATACAAGAGGTGATTCAATATTACTTAAATGCAGACTATGATAAATTAAAGATAGCTACAATAAACCCCAAATCAACCATTAAAATAACAAAACAATGTTACAGCTATTAAACAACAAAGGAGACAATATGGAATCATAAAAAATAAATGAGATGAAGAGAACAAATAGGAAGATTGTGGATTTAAATCCGATGGTATCAATAATCACATTTAATGTAAATGGTCTAAATATTCAATTAAAAGGCAGAAATTGTCAGACTGGATTAAATAAACAAGAACTATATGATGCCTATATAGAAATCCACTTTAAGTATAAAGCCATAAAGCAATTAACAGCAAAACTATGGAGAAAGACATCACATGTTAACAGTAATGACAACAAAGAGTAGGGGCACCTGGGTGGCTCAGTGGGTTAAATATCTGCCTTCAGCATGGGTCCTGGGATCAAGCCCCACATCAGGTTCCCTGCTCAGCAAGGAGCCTGCTTCTCCCTCTCTCTGCCACTCCCCCTGCTTGTGCTCTGTCAAATAAATAAATAAAACCTTTAAAAGACAAAAAAAGAAGAGTATATATTAATATCAGAAAATGTGTATTTCGAGCAAGGAATAACCTGAAATAAAGAAGCTCCTTTCACAATGATAAAAAGATCAATTCATTAATAGGACATAAAATTTCTACATTTTTAGGGGCACTTGGGTGGCTCAGTCAGTTATGTGTCCGACTCTTGATTTTGGCTCAGGTCATGATCTCGGGTCATGAGATTAAGCCCTGACTCAGCAGGGAGTCGGCTGGAGTCTTTCTCCTTCTCTCTTTAAATAAATAGATAGATCTATCTTTAAGGAAACATTTCTGCATGCTTATACACATATTAACAGAGCTTCAAAAGAGATGAAGCAAAGACTGATAAGGGAATTGACAATCCCACCATTAATAGTTGGAGATTTTAGTACCTCTGACTCAGTAATTCATAGAACAAATAGGAAAAAAACCAGTATACATATAAGAGAAAAACACTACTTACTATTAACCATTAACCGACTGACATTTTAGAGCACAATCCACCCAATGGCAAAAGAATTCACAATTTTTTCAGAGACAAAAAGAACATTTACAACATAGACCATATTCTGGGCCATCAACAAAAGTCTCAAGTAGGGGCGCCTGGGTGGCTCAGTGGGTTAAGCCGCTGCCTTCGGCTCAGGTCATGATCTCAGGGTCCTGGGATCGAGTCCCGCATCGGGCTCTCTGCTCGGCAGCGAGCCTGCTTCCCTCTCTCTCTCTCTCTGCCTGCCTCTCTAGCTGCTTGTGATCTCTCTGTCAAATAAATAAATAAAATCTTAAAAAAAAAAAAAAGTCTCAAGTACCTTTAAAATTATTCAAATCAGGGGCGCCTAGGTGGCTCAGTGGGTTAAAACCTCTGCCTCCATCTCAGGTCATGATCCCCGGACCCTGGGGTCAAGCCCCCCCCATCGGGCTCTCTGCTCAGTGGGGAGCCTGCTTCCTCCTCTCTCTCTCTCTGCCTGCCTCTCCATCTACTTGTGATCTCTGTCTCTCTGTCAAATAAATAAATAAAATCTTAAAAAAAATTATTCAAATCAGGGAAGCCTGGTGGCTCAGTCAGTTTAGCATCTGACTCTGTTTCAGCTCAGGTCATGGTCTTGGGTCCTGGGATAGAGCCCTGTGTCAGGCTCCATAGTCAGCATAGAGTCTGCTGGAGATTCTCTTTCTCTCCCTCTCCCTCTGCCCTGCTCACTCTCTCTCTCTCTAAATAAATAAAATCTTGGGGCGCCTGGGTGGCTCAGTGGGTTAAAGCCTCTGCCTTCGGCTCAGGTCATGATCTCAGGGTCCTGGGATCGAGCCCCGCATCGGGCTCTCTCTGCTCAGTGGGGAGCCTGCTTCCCTTCCTCTTTCTCTCTGCCTGCCTCTCTGCCTACTTGTGATCTCTGTCAAATGAATAAAATCTTAAATAAATAAAATCTTAAAAAAATTATTCAGGGCACCTGGGTAGCTCAGATGGTTGGGCAACTGCCTTCAGCTCAGGTCATGATCCCAGCGTCCTGGGATCGAGTCCCACATTAGGCTCCCTACTCAGCAGGGAGCTTGCTTCACCCTCTGCCTCTGCCTCCCTCTATGTGTCTCTCATGAATAATGAAATCATTAAACAAAAGTTTTTAAAAAATTATTAAAATCATACACAATGAGCACAATAGAATTAAATTAGCAACCACTCAAATTTAGCTAATTCCCATATTCTTGCTCTCTAATCACTGAAAAATCTCCACATTATGTCTGAAAAGAACCATTTTCTTTTCCTCTTCCACTCCATCCTCAAAATTTACCTCCTACATTTCCATGACCAATTAATAGCATTGTGACTTTTTTTCAGAAAGCAATCTTTATTTTCCCTATAAAGAACAAGACACAATTTAGGATTCACTGAACACATATGTGCCAGGAACCATAAAGGGTGCTCATTTATTTTAATCTTCATAAAATTTTATCTTTTAAGTAAGAATCAGGTTGACAAAAGTTAAATAATGTGGTCAAAGTCACAACTACTGGCATAGGTTGGTTCAACTCCCAAGTAGCCTTTTTCTTATATTTTATTTACTTATTTATTTATTTGACAGTGAGTGAGAGAGAGACAGCAAGAGCAGGGGGTGAGAGAGGGAAAGCAGGCTTCCTGCCAAGCTGGAGCCCAATGTGGGGCCCAATCCCAGGACCCTGAGATCATGACCTGAGCCAAAGGCAGATGCTCCACCAACCGAGCTACCCAGGTGCCCCAACACCGAAGTCTTCTTTTTTTGCTATGTAGTATTTTCTTAACTCTAATATCCAATAAACCATTAATTTATAAATCATTACTTCACAATGTTCTCAAATACATCATACACATCTGAATTTAAATATCTAAAATATCTCAAGAATTGAAAACTACTGGGGTGTTTGGGTGGCTCAGTGGGTTAAGCCTCTGCCTTCAGCTCAGGTCATGATCCCAGGGTCCTGGGATCCAGCCCCACGTCAGGCTCTCTGCTCAGCAGGAAGCCTGCTTCCCCCCCGCCCCCCCCGCCTGCCTCTCTGCCTATTTGTGATCTCTCTCTCTGTCAAAATAAATAAATAAAACATTTTTAAAAAAAGAATTGAAAACTACTAAATGGTTAATAACTGGTGATGAGTGGTGAGTACAGTATACATACCAATAAACTTTCACACCACCAATCTACCAAAACTACTTACCAAAGATAAGTTCTACACTGCCAAATTCAATGGTCAATTCTCTTATTCAACCTTTTAAGCTATATTTGATATACTTGATCACTCCTTCCTCTCTGAAATACTCTCTGTGCCCCCACATCTGTAGCTTCCCTGATATGGTCCTCTAGCTATTACTTCCCAATTTCTATTTCAGTCTCACTTCTCCTTTGCAAACTTCTAAATACATATCCTGATCTTTATCCTATCTTATTAGCCTACCCTCCTCGGTCTTCTTTGTGGGTTCCTCCAACCAGAATTCAAGCTGTAAGTGATGTCACATTTGCTTCAACATCTCCCTTGAACTTTAGACTGGAAATTCAACTGCTACTTGACATCTCTCTTGGATGTCTAATAGGCACCAAATTTAACATACCCCAAACCAATCCTCCTATCCTCTGAAGACCTATTCTGTCTTCAGTTATCCAAATCTAAGTAAATGGCTCCACCATTCATGTAGTTCCTCTAGTCAAAAACCTTCAAGTCAGCCTTACTCTTTTTGTTACTTCAAGCCAAGCCACTAGTAAATCCTATTAATTTTATCTTCAAAATATATCCACAGTCCAACCACTTATTACCACCTCCATTACAACCACTCTGATCCAAGTCACCTTCATTTCTAACAAAGACTATGGTAAAAGCAAAAGTCTTCTTTACTGGTCTCCTAGCTTATGCTCTTATCCCTTTCAAATCTATTCTCCAAAAAGCAACCAGAGTAAAGCTTTAAAAAGTAAGTCGGGGGTGCCTAGATGGTTCAGTGATTTGGGCCTCGGCCTTTGGCTCAGGTCATGATCTCAGGGTCCTGGGACTGAGCTCCGCGTCAGGCGCTCTGCTCTGCGGGGAGCCTGCTTCCCCCTCTCTCTGCCTGCATCTCTGTCTACTTGTGATCTCTCTCTCTCTGTCATATAAATAAATAAAATCTAGAAAAAAATAAAAAAAATAAAAAGTCAGTCAATCATTTCCCTTTTCTGCTCAAAACTCTTGGAATAAAACCAAAAATCTTTACCACAGTCTATAACACCCCCTATCATACAGCCACAGTTCACTTTCTGGTGGCATACTCCTTCCATTCTCCCTTTTGCTCATTCTGACTCAGGAACACCTGCGTCCTATCCTCCTCAAATCATACCTAATATGCCATGCTTTCATCTCAAGGCTTCTACACTTGCTATTTTCACTGCTTTGAACACTGCAAAGCTAGCTGGCAGGACTGTCTCATTCAAGTCTGCTAAAATGTCACCTCCATAATGAAATGTCCCCCAGGGGCAGCTGGTTGGTTCAGTCAGTAGAACACGCTACTCTTGATTCTGGGGTTAAGTTCAATCCTCATGCTGGGCATAGAGATTACTTAAAAAAACAAAACCAAACAAAACAAACAAAAAAACTTAAAAAAAAATAGTAGTAATAAAAAAAGAAACCTACCCCAGACCAGCCCCTTTACTCAGCTTTAATTTTCTTTTTAAGCACTTAACTCTCAAAATATATATATATTTCTTATTTTATAATTTCATTGTTTATAGAATAGAAGCTCCCTGAGGGCGGGATTTTGTTTCTTTATCCCTAGTATCTAAAACCCTATGGCCTGACAAAGGGTGGTAGGTGCTCAATAAGTATCTGTTCAATAAATAAATTCAAACATTTGGAAAAATAAAAATGTTGATGATATAGTAACTGAAAAATACAGGACACAGGGGCATCTGGGTGGCTCAGTGGGTTAAGCCTCTGCCTTAGGCTCAGGTCATGATCTCAGGGTCCTGGGATTGAGCCTTGCATCTGGGCTCTCTGCTCAGCAGAGAACCTGCTTCCCCCACCCCTGCCTGCCTCTCTGCCTACTTGTGATCTCTCTCCTGTCAAATAAATAAAATCTTAAAAAAAATAAAAGAAAAGAAAAACATAGGATACAAAACAGAGTAATCCCAAATTTGTGAAAACAAATAAAATATATGCATTAAAAAATCTTAGAAGAAGTTGGGGTACCTGGGTGGCTCAGTGGGTTAAAGCCTCTGCCTTCAGCTCAGGTCATGATCCCAGGGTCCTGGGATCCTGCCCCGCATCGGGCTCTCTGCTCAGCGGGGGCCTGCTTCCTCCTCCTCTCTGCCTGCTTCTCTGCCTACTTGTGATCTCTGTCAAATAAATAAATAAAATCTTAAAAAAAAAAAAATTCTTAGAAGAGGGGCTCCTGGGTGGCTCAGTTGGCTGAATGACTGCAATGCAGGCACACCAAATTTAAGATTTTATTTCTAAGCTAACTCTACACCCAATGTGGGGCTCAAATTCACAACCCTGAGATCAAGAACTGCACACTGCACTAACCCAGCCAGACGTCCCTTTGGTAACTCTTACTTTTATTTTATTTTATTTTTGTTAAATATTTTATTTATTTGACAGAGAGAAATCACAACTAGGCAGAGAAGCAGGCAGAGAGAGAGGAGGAAGCAGGCTCCCTGCAGAGCAGAGAGCCCGATGCGGGACTCGATCCCAGGACCCTGGGATCATGACCTGAGCCGAAGGCAGAGGCTTTAACCCACTGAGCCACCCAGGCGCCCCTGGTAACTCTTTTATAGGTAAAGACCTAATTTCCCTACCATGTAAAGAGTTACAAAAAAAAAAAGAAAAAAAAACCCCAAACTTACAAACCCCACCCAACAATCCAACAGAAAATAGGCAAGGTACACAAACAGACATTCCATGGCAGAACCCCCTATAAAAGTGCCCCTTAAAAAAGATGCACAAGATGGATGAACCTTGAAAAAATAAAGCTAAGTGAAATAAGTCAAATACAAAAAAGCCAAACTTTATATGATTCCATTTATATGAAATGTACATCCAAAGACAGAAAGATTAGTGGTTGTCTGGGGCTTTGAGAAATAGAATGTAACTATTAATGGATACAGGGTATTTCCTTGGGATGATGAAAATTTGACAGGGGTGATAGCTACACAACCTTCTGAATACACTAAAAGTCACTGAATTGTACACCTTAAAAGGATGAAATTTAAGACATGTGAATTATATCTCTAAAATGAAACAAACTACTTTGATATAATTCTTCCATCATGTTGATAAAAATAAAACAGTTGGGGCGCCTGGGTGGCTCAGTGGTTTAAGCCGCTGCCTTCGGCTCGGGTCATGATCTCAGGGTCCTGGGATCGAGTCCCACGTCGGGCTCTCTGCTCTGAAGGGAGCCTGCTTCCCTCTCACTCTCTCTGCCTGCCTCTCTGCCTACTTGTGATCTCTCTCTGTCAAATAAATAAATAAAATCTTAAAAAAAAAATAAAATAAAACAGTTGGGGAGGCTATGGAGAAATAGATGTTCTCATACATTGTTGATGGGAGTGGTATAACTTCTGATGGCAATTTGGGAAGATCTAACAAAAGTATAAATGCGCTTATCCTTTGACCTATAATCTCACGTTTGGGAATAATCACATTATTTTTATAATGGACTCAAATGTCCACTATCTAGCAATGGTTAAATTCACTATGGTCTATCTACACAAATAAGGAAGAATGCTCTCCCTGTACAGGAAGACATCCAAGACATTTAATCAGTGGAAATAGCAAGGTATGTAAGTATATATTTCGGCATGCCTTTTATGTAGAGAGGAAAAAAACCCCAATGTGTTTTTCCTTTTATTTTATTTTATTTTTTTAAAAGATTTTATTTATTTATTTGACAGAGAGAGATCACAAGTAGATAGAGAGGCTGGCAGAGAGAGAGAGAGGGAAGCAGGCTCCCTGCCGAGCAGAGAGCCCGATGCGGGACTCGATCCCAGGACCCTGAGATCATGACCTGAGCCGAAGGCAGCGGCTTAACCCACTGAGCCACTCAGGCGCCCCTTTCCTTTTATTTCTATAAAGACACACAAGAGGGCGATGGGCTGGCTCAGTTGGAAGAGCATGGGACTCTTGATCTCGGGGTTGTATATTCGAGCCCCACACTGGGTGTAGAGATTACTTAAATGAATAAACAAACTTTTAAAAAAAAAAGAGCTTACAAGGACATAAAAAAAACTAACAAAAGTACGAGAGTAAGGAGGACACGGTAGGATCAACACTTTTGATTATATATCTTTTAAATTTTTATTTGTTTAAAGATTTTATTTATTTGAGAGACACCCAGACAGAGAGAGAGCAGCGGGAGGGGTAGACAGAGAAGCTGACTCCCCACTGAGCAGGGAGCCTGATGCTGTACTTGATCCCAGGGCACTGGAATCATGAGCTCAGCTGAAGGCAGACGCTTAACCAACTGAGCCACCCAAGTGCCCTATATATCTTTTTTTTTAAAAAAAGATTTACTTGAGAGAGAGAGAGAGTGCGCGTGCAAGTGAGCACAGGTAGGGGCAGAGAAAAAGGGAGAAAAATCTCAGATTCCCCGCTGAGGGTGGAACCCAACATGGGGCATCAACTCAGACCCCAAGATCATGACCTGAGCTGAAACCAAAAGTCAGTCTCCAACTGACAGAGCCACCCAAGTGCCCCTATGCATCCTTTAATATTGTCTTTTTTTTTTTTTTTAAGATTTTATTTATTCATTTGACAGAGAGAGAGATCACAAGTAGGCAGAGAGGCAGGCAGAGAGAGAGGAGGAAGCAGGCTCCCTGCGGAGTAGAGAGCCCGATGCGGGGCTTGATCCCAGGACCCTGAGATCATGACCTGAGCCGAAGGCAGCGGCTTAATCCACTGAGCCACCCAGGTGCCCCTGTCTTGTTTTTTTTTGAACTAAATGAATATATCAGCTTTTAAAAGAAAATGCCTCTAAAGGCATTCTGTGCCCTATAGAATAAAGTCTGCTTGAGATTAAAAAAAAAAAAAATTCTTTTGTAAACTTTTAAACAAATTCTTCTTCAAAAACCTCAATGTTGGGACGCCTGGGTGGCTCAGTTGGTTAAGCGGCTGCCTTCGGCTCAGGTCATGATCCCAGCGTCCTGGGATCGAGTCCCACATCGGGCTCCTTGTTTGGCAGGGAGCCGGCTTTGCCCTCTGCCTCTGCCTGTGCTTGCTCTCTCTCTCTCTCTAATAAATAAATAAAATCTTAAAAAAAAAAAAAAAACCTCAATGTTTTGTGTTCATCTTAATGTGTTTTACTTCAAATTGAAAAAATTCATTATTTGTATTAATTCACACTATGCACCTTCATATATGATTTGTTGTTTCCTCTATTAAATCCACTTCCCCTGAGGTACCTGGGTGGCTCAGTCAGTTAAGTGTCCGCCTCCCCACACTGCCTCTCACACTCCCCCTGCTTGTGTTCCCTCTCTCAAATAAATAAAAATAAATAAATAAATTTAAATCTCTGTCATTGACTTTTCTTCAACCTTCTTAAGTATTCTCTACTCCCACCCTGAGATCACAAGTTGCATGCTCTACCAACTAAGCCAGGCAGGCAACCCTCCTCCGCTTTAAAATGTCTTTCACAATTTCTTCCCTGGAAAAATTTCATCCTTTAAGATCTAATCGAAGGTCACTTCAAGTTTCCTTGACCTCCTCAAATAACCACCCCCCCAAGCCCATAATAATTCTTCATTCCCCCAATATCAGGACTTACTCTATTAAATCAACATTAGCGATACTGGTTTCTTCTGCTGGAATAGGAGTTCCTTGATGTCTGGAAAGTCTATGTTTCTTTAAATTTTCTGGACACTTAGCTCTGAGTATGCTGTCCAGGACACAAAAAGCGCTCAATGAATGTGTGCTATATTAAACAGAAGATTTGAATAAATACACATGAAGGAGAAAATGTAAATCATGTTCACTGATACAATCATATTTCAGGACAGAATACAATGAACAGTGTAAAAGTAAGAAATGTGAAAACACTCAGAGAAGGAAGTGCCTGGGTGACTCAGTCGGCTAAGTGTCTACCTTTCACTCAGGTCATGATTCCAGGGTCCTGGGATGGAGCCCCGCATCAGGTTCTCTGCTCAGCAGGTAGCCTGCTTCTCCCTCTCCCTCTGCCTGTTGCTCCCCATCCTTGTGCTTGTTCAAGTCAAACAAACAAACAAATAAATAAAATCTTAAACAAAACAAAAAAACCCCCCAAAAACCTCAGAGAAGGGAAGAGACTAATTTTTTTTTTTAAGATTTTATTTAAATCACAAGAGGGCAGAGAGGCAGTGTGTGTGTGTGTTTACAAGAAAAGGTCAACTTTTTTGCCCACTATCTCTTCAAAAATTCTAAAGCTTTTTATCTGTATTACCAAATTACCCCTCCAAAAAGCTGGTATCTACTTATATCTCCACTATTGGAGTATGAGAATGCTGGTTTCCTCACTCCCTCACCAATGATTTCAATATATATATTTTTAAAAGATTTTATTTATTTATTTGACAGACAGAGATCACAAGTAGGCAGAGAGGCAGGCAGAGAGAGAAAGAGAGAGGAAGAAGCAGGCTCCCGCAGAGCAGAGAACCTGATGTGGGGTTCCATCCTAGGACCCTGGGATCATGACTTGAGCCGAAGGCAGAGGCTTTAACCCACTGAGCCACCCAGGTGCCCCGATTTCAATATATTTTTTAAGAAACAAAGTTTGGGTTAATAAGAGTTTAAACTGGGGCGCCTGGGATAGAGTCCACATCAGGCTGCCTGCTCAGCAAGGACCCGGCTTCTCCCTCTGCCCTGCCATGACCCCCTACTTGTTCACTCGCACTCTCTCTCTGACAAACAAATAAAGAAAATCTTAAAAAAAAAAAAAAAGATTTTATTTATTTATCAGAGAGAGAGAGAGAGAAAGCGCAAGCACAGGCAGACAGAGTTGCAGGCAGAGGCAGAGGGCGAAGCAGGCTCCCTGACGAGCAAGGAGCCTGATGTGGGACTCGATCCCAGGACGCTGGGATCATGACCTGAGCCGAAGGCAGCTGCTTAATCAACTGAGCCACCCAGGCATCCCAAAACAAAATCTGAAAACAGACAAACAACGGATAAGATACCACATCACATCACCCAGCAGAATGTGTATTACAGAACAAGAACAGAACAAGTGCTGACAAAGCTGTGGAGAAAGTGAACCCTTCGCTGGGAATCTAAAATGGTGCGGCTGCTACAGAGAAAACAGTATGGCGATAATTTCCCCAAAATACTAAATATACAACTACCATATGATCCAGCAATTCTCCTTCTGGGTATATACCCAAAGAAACAAAAGCAGGGACTCAAACAGATTGTGTATACTAATGTTCACGGAATTATGCACAAGGGCCAAAAAAGGTAAGAAGCAACCCAAGTGTCCACTGCCAGATGAAAAAACAAAATAGTACATCTCGTTAATATACAATGGAATGTTCTTCAGCCTTGAAAGGAAGGAAATTCTGAAACATGGATGAAGCTTGACAAAATTATGCCAAGTGAAAGAAGTCAGTCACAACAGGACAAATGTTATATGATTCCACTTACATGAAATAGCTACAATAAGCAAATTCATAGAAACAAAATAAAATGGTGATTGCCAGGAGCTGAGAGGAACAGGGAACTATGTTTAATAGGTACAGTTTCTGTTGGTAAGATTCAGAAGTTGGGAAGATGGTTGCATAATGATGTAAATTTACTTAATGCCACAGAACTATACACTTAAAAAAATGGTTAAAATGATAAATTTTATGTTAAGTATATTTTACCACAATAAAAAAGGATAAAGAAAGTTTTAGACGATGGGGCACCTGAATGGCTCAGTCAGTTAAGCATCTGTCTTCAGCTCAGGTCATGACTCCAGCGTCCTGGGATCCAGCCTAAGTTGGGCTCCCTGCTCAGTGGGGAGCCTTCGTCTCCCTCTCCCTCAAATAAATAAATAAAATAAAATAAAAAAAGTTTTAGACTAAAATTCATTCACGCAATTGGTACTCACCTACCATCAAGAAGCTTGCAATCTAGCAGTTTATAGGAAATTTACAAACACTTTTTTAAAAAACTACAGTTGTATTCAAGAGATATTTAATATACAGTTATATATGCCAAGCAACAAAGGAGCAGAGGAAGCTAACTAGAATCATCTGTTACAGTTTAAACATTTTAGAGTATAGTGACACTACAGGGAAATGCTTTACTTTTCAGTTTATCTGATTCATTTTTTCCACTGCAAGCTCTTCACTACTATGTTGGCCACAAAAAAACAACTGTTAATCTAAAAATATCACTTTAATATATATATATATATATATATCTATATCTTTGGAAATGATTCTCTAGTATTTATGTTAAAAAAGCTCCCAAGGGTTCCAGATCAACAATTAAAAAACCCAGTAACTTGCCCCTTTTCAATTTTTAATCTTACTAAACTATTATAACCAGGAAATTAAAAATTTTAAAGTAGGTAGTGCTATTCTAAATGTTTTGCAAATACAACAACGAAGTCCCAATGGGTCAGAGCCAAGTTTTAATCTCCTTCTAATTAAAAAAACAAACAATACCCCAAACCTATCATAAGCCAGATTTTAAAATCTTAGTTTCTTTTTAAAATAAAAATGAAGTCCAGGATGAACTAAAATTAATTTTCTAGAACAGTCATTCCTAATGTTGAATTTTATGAAACCGAGATGAAGTAAGCACTGAACTAGGAGCCAAGAGATTTTTAACAGGCGCTTCAGGAATATTTCTTTCCATTTTTTTATTTGTAAAATAAGTGGAGAATATCAGATGATTTCTAAGATCCTGTTTATTAACATTTGATGAAAATCACCTCAGGCAGAATAAAAAAAAAAAAAAACCCAACAAATTATGTGGAATTCAGAACTCTAGGGAGCAAGAAAGAGGTGAACTAACTGCAGTGAAATTAACAATGATAAGATGTCAAATTGTCAAGAAGGCACTTCCCAAACAAGTCATTCCAGAAAATCTGTGGCTGAATCAAGCTAAAAGATTTCAATACCGACTCACCATGATTCTAAAATATTAACTATCTGGGTATCCTGGGTCACAAGCTGAGCAATCCACTAAGAATCGTGCTAGTGACTCACACTCCTGAATGAGACTGCTTTATGTACAGAGACAAGGAATCAATTAAAGGGTTTACAATGAAGTTTTGTTAAACTGGAATGTTTTAAGTGGAAGTTAATTCTGCATGAGCGGTAATAGATGTTTAATAACTAGCTAGTGACAATTTCCAAGCAAAAGCATTATGGCAGTTCACTAGCAAACAGTAATCTACGTATTACAAACATAAAAACAACTTGTTTTCAAAAGAGCTCTTGGCTATGGACAGTATTTGAGAAACACAATATAATTTGTTGTGAGTCGAATTATAAAACCTAGTAGAGAGAATGTATTTTGAAATCTTGGCTCTATTAACCAACAAGGATACAAAATACATCACTGTGGGCTGAAGTGTCAATTTGTGCTGGCAAAAAGCCACTCTATTTGAATCTAAGAACCTTCAGGAACCAGCTGGAGAAGTATGAGGAACCTGGGAATAATGCATTCATTCACATCCTAAGTGGTACTATCTTCATGTAAAAAAGGACAGTATTGGTACACTTACCCAAAACAGCTTGAGTTTAGGTCAGATCAACTGTCTGAATAATAATCACTCTAGGAGATGAACACCTCAAAGACAAAACAAAAAATGTGTAACATTTCCAGCAGGACTAGGTTCACAGCATAAAATTTGCAAAAAAAAAAAATACTATCATCCACTGATGGTGAGGGCAGTCTGGTATAACCTCTCTGGGAGGCACTGTGGTAAATCTTACTGGGAACTTTAAAGTGTTTACATTCTGGGGTGCCTGGCAGGCTCAATCAGAAGAGCATGCGACTCTTACCTTGGGGTCGTGGGTTCAAGCCCCACGCTGGGTACAGAGACTACTTAAAAAAAAAAAAAAAAAAAAAAAAAAAACTTAGAAAAAAAAGAAAATATTAAGGTGTTTATATACTTTGATCAGTAACTTCACATCTAGTAATTTATCTAAAATAAATGACCAAAAATAAGACAAATTTTATGCAATTTAGGATATAACCTCATGACAAAATACTGCACAACTACTATAAATAGTTTTAGAGATCACAAAATTCAAATGTATACAATTATCTAAAGACAAAAAAAAATAGACTAGTGGTTGCCTAGATCTGAAAAGGATGGGGCAGGGGGAAACAGGGAGTGATCCCTAGTAAGTAGGGGGTTTCTTTTTGGACAATGAAAATATTCTAAAATTAAATTGTGCCGATGGCTACCCAACCCTGTTAATACACTGAAAATTTTGAATTGTACACTTTAAATAGGTTAACTGTACGGGGTATGAATTATATCTCACCCAAGCTATTTAAGGTATTTTTTAAACATCTAGATACCAGTGATGAGATGAAAGTAACCAAAATA
This sequence comes from Meles meles, assembly GCF_922984935.1. Taxonomy (NCBI): domain Eukaryota; kingdom Metazoa; phylum Chordata; class Mammalia; order Carnivora; family Mustelidae; genus Meles; species Meles meles. The sequence goes on from NC_060083.1 coordinate 46,230,118, forward strand.
GGAAAATGGGGCCTGGAAAAAATACCAACCAAAGTGGGGGCTTACTGCTTATTAGCTACAGCTATGGAGCTACCAGACCGTCATACCTTTCTTTCTTTTTTTTTTTAAATTTATTTATTTGGGGCGCCTAGGTGGCTCAGTCATTAAGCGCCTGCCTTTGGTTCGGGTCATGAACCCAGAGTCCCAGGACTGAGCCCCGCATCAGACTCCCAGCTCAGCGGGAAGTCTGCTTCTCACCTTCCCACTCATCCTGCTTGTGTTCTCTCTCTCACCATCTCTCTCTCTGTCAAATAAATAAATAAAATCTTTATTAAAAAAAAAAAAAGATTTGGGCGCTTGGGTGGCTCAGTGGGTTAAGCCGCTGCCTTCGGCTCAGGTCATGATCTCGGGGTCCTGGGATCGAGTCCCGCATCGGGCTCTTTGCTCAGCAGGGAGCCTGCTTCCCTCTCTCTCTCTCTGCCTGCCTCTCTATCTACTTGTGATCTCTCTCTGTCAAATAAATAAATAAAATCTTTAGGAAAAAAAAAAAGATTTATTTATTTTTTGAGGGGAGAGAGAGAGCATGTGCATGCAAGTGTGGGAAAGGGCAGAGGGAGAGACTCTTCAAGTAGACTGCCTGCTGAGCAGGGAGGACGACCTGGGGCTTGATCTCACAACCCATGAGATCCTGATCGGAGCCAAAACCAAGAGTCAGACGTTCAACCAGCTGAGCTACCCAGGCACCTCAAGACTTTCATATTTTTTTTTTTTTAAGATTATTTATTTATTTATTTGACAGAGAGAGAGAGAGAGAGATCACAAGTAGGCAGAGAGGCAGGCAGGGGATTGGGGGGGAAGCAGGCTCCCCGCTGAGCAGATGTGGGGCTCGATCCCAGGACCCTGAGATCATGACCTGAGCCGAAGGCAGAGGTTTAACCCACTGAGCCACCCAGGCGCCCCGACTTTCATATCTTCTAAAAGTCTTTGACCTGGATGTTTATGTCAAGTCTGATTTTTTACAATTTTTAAAAATTAAATTATTTAAAAGATTTTGTTTGAGAGAGAAAACACCAGCACAAGCAGGGGGAGGCAGAGAGAGAAGCAGACTCCCCACCGAGCCTGACGTGGGGCTTGATCTCAGGACCCTGGGATCATAACCTGACCCGAAAGCAGACCCTTAACTAACTAAGCCATCCAGGTGCCCTGATTTTTTTTTTTTTTAATTTTTGACTGAAGTGGAAAATAACTAGAGAAAGGTGTAAGCATGCAGTTCAGTGAATTGTCACAAACCGAACATACCCCTGTAACCAGCACTAAAATCAAGAACATTACCATCTACCCACAGCCACAATCACACCCAAGGGAAACCACCATCCTTTCTCCAACAGTATATGAAAGTTTAGCCCAGGAATAGTTGTTTGTTTTAAGAGACTGTCCTATGAACTGTAGGGTGTTCTGCAGCATTCCTGGTCTCTTCTAGTTGTGGCAACCAAAGATGTCTCTACACATTGCCAAATCCCCCTTGGGGTACAATATTATACCACATTGAGACCCACTTGTTTACCTGTTCTTGAACTTAATATAAATGGAATCATACAAAATGGGCTTTCTTGTATCAGAATCACAAAGAATATACTCTTTTTTGTGTCTGACTTCTTTTGTTCAACATCTGTTGAGAGTCACCAATTTTGTTGAGTTTAGCTCTAGTCTGTTCATTCTCTTCTCTTTACTTTATTACTATTGTGTGAATGTATCACAATGTATCCATTCTACTGGGGATGGGCATTTGAGCAGTTTCCAGTTTTGAATATTATGAATAATGCTACTATGAACATTCCATGTATGTCTTCTGGTGAATCCGTGTATGAATTCCTGTTGAATACCTAGAAGCTATGTCATGTCAGCTTCCATAGGTTAGTACTTTTCCAAAGAGGGTTGTATCAATTTACATTCTTTCTTGTCTCCTTTTCGTTCATGTCAGCAACTAACTATAATATATATAAATTACTATATATTATAAAGTATATATTATATATATTTTGCAGGGGAGGGGAGATGCAGAGGGAGAGAGAGAATCTTAAGCAGGCTCCATGCCCAGTGCAGAGCCTGATCTCAAAACCCTGAGACCATGACCTGAGCCAAAATCCAGAATTGGACACTTAACTGACTGCACCACACACGTAACCCAACATTTAAATAATATTGAGCCAGATAATCTTATTGGCTGAATAAAGCCTGTCAATTTGTGGCCTGTTTAAAAAGAATATTTCATCATGTAAGAAAATGCTCCTATGGGGCGCCTGGGTGGCTCAGTGGTTTAAGCCGCTGCCTTCGGCTCAGGTCATGATCTCGGGGTCCTGGGATCGAGTCCCGCATCGGGCTCTCTGCTTGGCAGGGAGCCTGCTTCCCTCTCACTCTCTCTGCCTGCCTCTCTGCCTACTTGTATCTCTCTCTGTCAAATAAATAAATAAAATCTTTAAAAAAAAAAAAAAAAAAAGAAAATGCTCCTATGTAGCAGAGACAAAAACCAACCAAACAAAAGCCCTCCAGTAATAATATGTCTGAATGGAAATACATCAACATTGACAATGGCCTTTGAACAATTTCTATTTGCTTTTCAGTATTTTCTATAACAAACATGTAATAAAGGAGTTGGAAAAGCTTTTCTCTATGCAACAAAAGCCCTGAGGGAAATTTAAAAAAGTAGGTCAGGGCACAAATTTCCTATTTGCACACATTCATAAAAACCTAATTAAGTAATGGGTATATCACAGAAAAGTGTTAACTATCTCATAAAACCTTTGATACAGTTACTACACCCCCCTGCATAAAGGGGTCCAAGACAGAACTTACATAAAATTCCACTCCAGAGTAAAACAGTCTAGAAGGTAATTCGTAATTTGTAAGGATATATCAAAAGATAGCACTATTCTTTTTTTTTAAGTTTTAAAAAAGTTTATTTATTTAAGCAATCTCTACATCCAATGTGAGGTTCAAACTCATGACCCTTAGATCAAGCGTCAGGTGCTCTACCAACTGAGCCAGCCAGTCACCCCAGAAGACTAGTATTCTGACATGATGTCATATATCGCAGCTTATTATATCATGATATTGCTCTTTCCATTCCTTTAGAAACACTATAAAATTATCAAGGGGTGCCTGAGTGGCTCACTTGGTTGGGTGTCTGACTTCAGCTTGGGTCACAATTTTGGAGTCCTGGGATAGAGCCCCATATCAGGTTCACTGCTCAGCAGGGAGTCTGCTCCTCCTTCTCCCTCCAACCCTTCTCCCTGCTCATGCTCCCTCCCTCTCTATCTCAAATAAATAAATAGATAGATTTAAAAATGGTCCAGAAACAACATGGAAAATTAACACATCCAACAGTCCCTTGAAATATACAGTTGTTGCCATTGCTACCTGCTGCTTATTGAATGTCTGCTACTGAGTATTTGGAAAGAGTTACCTTATTTGGGGAAATGATTATTAAAATGCCATCAAAACTTAACCAGTCTCCATTATTTCTTTTTTAAAATGTTATTTATTTAAGAGAGCGAGATAGCAAGTGAGCATGCACAGGAGCAGGGAGAGGGGCAGAGGGAGAGGAACAAGCAGGCTCCCTGCTGAGCTGGGAGTCCTGACTCAGGGCTTGATCCTAGGACCCTGAGATGGTGACCTGAGCCAAAGTCAGCTGCTTAACCAACCAAGCCCCCAGGCGCCTCCCAGTCTCTATTATAAGTGGGTTCTAGTAAATCTTTATTTGACATGTGAAAATGTTATAAAATTCATACTTTCTGTCCTAATCACTCCACTCCATTTTTTTCTCCTTCATATCAAGGATTCTTCTGTTGGGCTAAGAAATGCCCATGAGATTCAGTATAAACCCAAGAGATTTCTCCTGAGAGAAAATACTAAATGCTAACATGCTGATTATTTAAAACAAATCATCTATTACTTTAAGGCTTTGAAGATTAGCTAAACTGGAATCTAATAAGACCACTATTCTGAGCACAGATTTCATCTCCATTTTCCTACCTCAAAAAACCATGCCAGTATGTATGTAATTTCAAACCACAAAGAAAAAAAAAACAAAAACCAACAGTTTTCTGTGGCGCATAAATAAAATACAGCAGGAAATTTTTTCTTTTTTTAAAAGTAAGCTCTAGGGGCACCTGGGTGGCTCAGTGGGTTAAGCCTCTGCCTTCGGCTTGGGTCACGATCTCAGGGTCCTGGGATCAAGCCCGGCATCCGGCTCTCTGCTCAGTTGGGAACCTGCTTCCCCCTCTGTCTGCCTGCCTCTCTGCCTATTTGTGATCTCTCTCTCTGTCAAATAAATTAAAAATTTTTTTAAAATCTTAAAAAAATTTTTTTAAAAAATGCTTAAAAGACTGAAAACTGGGCGCCTGGGTGGCTCAGTTGGTTAAGCAACTGCCTTCGGCTCGGGTCATGATCCTAAGATCCTGAGGTTGAGCCCAGCATCCAGCTCCCAGCACAGCAGGGAGCATGCTTCTTCTCCCTCTCCCTCTGCTGCTAACCCCTGCCTGTGCGCTCCGGCTCTTTCTGTCAAATAAATGAATAAAAAAATCTTAAAAGAAAAAAAAAAAGCTTAAAATATTACATATTCTTGGATACAAAAGCCATCATAAGATATTAGTTTTCCTAAAACTGATCTAAAATGTAATGCAACCTTGATTTCTAAAAATGCCAATCAGATTTCTTAGGAAGCAGACAAACTGATTCTAAATTTAACGTGTAGGGGTGCCTGGCTGGCTCAGTCAGAAGAGCATGTAGCTTTGATCTGCGGGGTCGTGCATTTGAGCCCACATAGGGTGTTGAGATTACTTAAAAAAATAAACTTAAATAAATCAAAGAACGAATAAACACATTTGACATGAAAAATAAAGTTAAGAATGGTTGGGAACTTTTTCCTTTTTTTGAGATTTAATTTACTTATTTGATAGAGAGAAAGCGAGAGAGGAAACACAAGCAGGGAGAGTGAGAGAGGGAGAAGCAGGCTTTCCGCTGAGCAGGGAGCCTAACATGGGGCTTGATCCTAGGTCCCTGTGATAACGACCAGAGCCAAAGACAGACCCTTAACAACTGAGCCACCTAGGCGCCCCATTTGGGAACTTTTCTTAAAGAGTAAGAGGGCATACAAGCTTCTCTAGATATAGATTATAAAACTAATCATTTTAAAAGGTGGAACTGGCAAAAAGATCAATAGATCAATGGAATGGAACATAACACAAAGTCCAGAAGATCAAAATACATCTGGAAATGTAATGTATGATAAGGTGGCATTTCAAAGCAATGGACAAAACATGGAATATTTAATAAATGGTAATAAACTACCATGGGTAGCTCTCTGGAAAAAATTAAAGTTGGGTCTTTAAATTCCAGATGATGGGCACCTGGGTGGCTCAGTTGTTAAACGTCTGCCTTGGCTCAGGTCATTATCCCAGGGTCCTGGGATAGAGCCCTGCATGGGCTCCCTGCTCAGTGGGAAGCCTGCTTGTCCTTCTCCCACTCCCCCTGCTTATGTTCCCTCTCTCGCTTTCTCTCTCTCTCTGTCAAATAAATAAATTCCAGATGAAACAAGGATTTAAAGTTAAAAACAGGGTGCCTGGGTGGCTCAGATGGTTAAGCATCTGCCTTCAGCTCAGGTCATGATCCTGGGGTCCTGGGATGGAGCCCCACAGTGGGCTCCTGGCAAAGAGGGGAGTCTGCTTCTTCCTCTTCCTCCCCCTACTCATGCTCTCTCTTTGTATCTCTCGGTCTCAAATGGATAAATAAAATCTTAAAAAAAAAAAAAATTAACACATACTGAGGGCTTACTAATATGCCAAGCACACCTTTAAAGAAATAAAAATTAAATTAAAAACAATGGCAGTTAGAAAAAATCATGAACATTTTTTTTTCCTTGATAATCTGAGAAGACTTCTTTTATTTATTTATTTCTTTATCAGACAGAGATCTCAAGTAGGCAGAGAGAGAGGAGGAAGCAGGCTTCCCGCTGAGCAGAGAGCCCGATGCAGGGCTCAATCCCAGGACCCTGGGATCATGACCTGAGCTGAAGGCAGAGGATTTAACCCACCGGCCACCCAGGCGCCCTGTAGAGAAGACTTCTAAAATGATACAAAAACCTAAAAGTCAAATGAAATAAATGACAAATTCAATTATACACAATGTAATTTTTGGAAAGCAAGAAATAAATACTGTAAACAACTCAAAAGATATACTGAATGCTTAAAGTGATTTGCAGCTCTCAGAATAAAAGGCTTTATTTCTCTAACACATAAAGAACTCTAATATCAAAAATAAAAAAGGGTGGCTGGGTGGCTCAGTGGGTTAAGCCGCTGCCTTTGGCTCAGGTCATGATCTCACGGTCCTGGGATCAAGCCCCACATTGGGCTCTCTGCTAAGCAGGGAGCCTGCTTCCCCCTCTCTCTCTGCCTGCTTCCCTGCCTACTTGTGATCTGTCAAATAAATAAATAAAATCTTTTAAGAAAAAATAATAATAAAGACCACTCAATAGAAAAATGTGCAATGGATAGAGGTCTCAGAAAAAGAAATATAAATTTTTTTTAAAGATTTTATTTATTTGAAAGAGAGACAGTTAGTGACAGAGATAGCGAGAGAGAGCACAAGAGGGGAGAAGAGAGAGAAGCAGACTCCCACTAAGCAGGGAGCCCCACATGGGGGTCAGTCCCAGGACCCTGGGATCATGACCTCAGCCGAAGCAGATGCTCAACTGCCTATGGTGCCCTAGAAATATAAATGGTTTTTAATGATATGAGAAGATACATAATATCACTTGTAATTACAGACTTCCAAATTAAAACTACAGCAACATACTACTTTTTATTTATCCAATTGGAAAAAATTTAAGAACTGACAGCCAATCACTGATAAGGAAGAACACAGAATAGGGTATACGGTGAGGTGAACTGGTTATATGAAGAACACACACCCTTTTTGACCCAGCAATTCCAATTCTGAATGTTCATCTAATAAATATGCTTACAGACATAGAATATTCACTGTAGCACTGTTGATAACGTGCTGGAAAAAATTTAAAAGTCTATCAGGAAGGGACTGGGTAAACAAATTACAGCACACCTCGTAGTCAAAAAGTATGAGACACCTCTATCTCTAATGATATGAAATAAACTAAGCTATATTAGCCAACAATGCAGGCTGTAGAACAGTGCATATAGTATGCTACCATTTATGTGTATGTGTGGAGAATTACTGAGTCCATGGATACTGCTAAAGGAATTCACAAAAATGGGTAAGTAATAATTGCTTCAGCAGAAAGAAAATGAATGAGAAGAGAATAAAGGAAGACTTACTTTTCACTGCAAATCCTTTTATACCTTTGGGATTTTATAATATCTAATACATTACCTACTCCAAAAAAGCAATTAAAAAAAATCCTTTTGTAAAGATTTTATTTATTTATCTGACAGAGAGAGACACAGTGAGGGAGGAAACACAAGCAGGGCAGAAGCAGAGGGAGAGGGAGAAGCAGGCTTCTCGAGGAGCAGAGAGCCCCATGTGGAGCTCAATCCCAGGACCCTGGGACCACCACCCAAGCCGAAGGCAGACGCCTAATGACCAAGACACTCAGACGCCCCCCCAAAAAGCAATGTTTAAAAAAGTCTACAGGGGCGCCTAGGTGGCTCAATGGGTTTAAAGCCTCTGCCTTCGGCTCAGGTCATGATCTAAGGTCCTGGGATTGCACCCTGCATCGGGCTCTCTGCTCAGGAAGCGGGGAGCCTGCTTCCTCCTCTCTCTCTCTGCCTGCATCTCTGCCTACTTGTGATCTTTGTCAAAAAAAAAAAAAAAAAGTCTACGAAGTAAAATACTCAAGTGCGAAACTATCAACATTGGCTGTAATGTATAAACTGTCCCAGTTTCTTGGGACATTAAGTACACTGAAGCTTGGCCCAGCAAATAGGAAGAAGAAATGAAAATCAGAACTAGGTACAGAATGTCAAAGAAAAACCTAATCTTCAATTTCTTTATTACATCTGACAGCCTGCCTAAGCCAGCTATGATTATTTTCCTGGAAGGCAAGTGTACCCATTCTGTATATTATACCAGTGGTGACCACTGTGTTTCTAGTCTACTAAAACTACTGAAGATTGCTCAGGCCATAGCTATTAGCAAGTTTACATCAATAAATATTTACCAAGGAACTAACACTATATTAGCATATAAGACCAACAGAGCAAAAAAAAAAAAAAAAAAAAAAGCCATAAAATAATGAGGCTTCTTCTTTTCTTTTTTAATAAAGATTTTATTTATTTACTTATTTGAGAGTGAGTGGGTGAGGGACAAAGGGAGAGGGAGAGAGAGAAACTCAATAGACTCCGCACTGAGCTCAGAGCCTGATGTGAAGCTCAATCTTACAACCTCATCATAACTATGCTCAACTGACTGCACCACCCCGGTGCCCCAATAACGAGACTTCTAATTAGAAGAACAAAAGCTTTGTCAGAAGTTCTTTGCTACTATCAGCAATTACAATAATTCGAAAGCACTCAAGTAATTGTTGAATACAGATACAAACTACGAGCTAGGTGCTGTGATGCTGGGCTGCCCAAGACAGATATTACTCTCGACTTTATGAAATATAAAGAACAGACTAATGGTGAAATAGGCATTATACAAATAATTAATCAGAATGGTGATAAACCCTATAAAAGAGAAGTATAGCATGCTATTAACTGAATCGAGGAGGATCAGAAGATTTCTCCACAAAACTGCTATTTAAGCATATTTTGAAGAACTGAGGAGCCACCTCCCAGGCAGAAGAATTAGCTACTCCATGTCCAAAGGCCTTGGGTGAGCTTTTTTTTTTTTTTTTTTTTTTTTTTTAGATTTTTATTTATTTATTTATTTGACAGACAGAGATCACAAGTAGGCAGAGAGGCAGGCAGAGAGGGGGGGGGGGGGAAGCAGGCTCCCCGCCAAGCAGAGAGCCCGATGCGGGGCTCGATCCCAGGACCCTGAGACCATGACCCGAGCTGAAGGCAGAGGCTTAACCCACTGAGCCACCCAGGCGCCCCAAGCTTTGAACCTCTAAGGAATAAGGGGAGGGGGGCAGGGAGGAGGGGGAAAAAAAAAAAAAAAGATCAGCAAGATCAGCAAGCCAGACCACTCGTAATAAGAAGGTGAGTACAAAGACATGATGCTAGAGCAGTAAGCAAGGCCAGCTCACACCTTGTTAAATGAAGAGGGAAAGTCTTAAAAGGAAAACAGAAGTTTTCAGGTAAGTGACTTGGTTAAATTTGTTTTATAAAGACAATTCTAGCTGTTGTGAGAAGAAAAGATGAGGATATACTGCTTAGGGCATATATGTCTGTAGTAAAAGTACAAAGAAATGCAAAGGAGTAATAAATTCAATTAGTGGGGTGCCTGGGTGGCTCAGCTGGTTAAGAATCTGCCTTTGGCTCTGGTGGTGATCCCAGGGGAGCCCTGCATCGGGCTCCCTGCTCAGCAGGAAGCCCGCTTCTCCCCTCCCACTCCCTCTACTTGTCTTCTCTCTCTCACTGTCTCTCTCTGTCAATTAAATAAATATATAAAATCTTAAAAAAATAAATAAAAATAAATTCAATTAGTAATTACCTCTGGCAAGGAGGTCTACAATGGAGGTTGGGGAAAGTAGGATGCAACCAGGTGGGGAAACACCTGAATTTTACTGGCAATATTTTATTTTCCTAAGCTGCAAGGTGGTTATGTTAAGTATTTACTATAGTATTACTTATTACTTTTTCTATCTTAAATATCTCATACTAACCCCCCCCCTTTTAAAAACAAGAGTGAATGTGGAAAGACCATTTATAATTGACTGTAATAATCCTAGGAAAAGATGACCTAGACTAGGATGGAGAGACTAAAGGTAGAGAAAAATCACAAGTCTGGCCTCAGTAAGTTGTTGATACCAGCCACTTAATTAAATAGTACAGTGGAGAAGGTCTAGGTCTGGAGCAAAGATCAAGAGGTCAGTCTGGGCATCTCGATGCAAAGTGTCTCTTGAAAGTAAGTACAGATGTTGAGCAGACAGCTGGGATCAGAAAAGAAGTTTGGAAGGCAGACAAAAATTTGGGAGCATTCAAAATACGTATTGTAACTGAAGCCACAGAATGGATGAAATCAGAGGACCAAGACTTGAGAAAGTCCATCAATTAAATATCTGGTAGAGGGGCACCTGAGTGGCTCAGTCGGTTAAGCCTCTGCCTTCGGCTCAGGCTAAGGTCTTGATCCCAGGCTTCTGGGATCAAGTCCCTCATTGGGCACCCTGCAGGCAGCCTGCTTCTCTCTCTGCCTCTCTCTCATGAATGAATAAAATCTTAAAAAAAAAAAAAAATAAAATCTGGTAGAAGAGGATGGCAGGCAGCGGCCAAGGGGACTTGAAGGAATAGCCAGAGAGCAAGGTGTTAAAATCAGAAGCCAGGAGATAAAAAGTACTTCAGGAAGAAATTTTTGAATAGAAATAAACACCTGTTGGGATGCCTGAGTGGCTCAGTTGGTTAAGTGTCCGCCTTCCACTCAGGTCATGATCTCAGAGTCCCGGGATTGAGCCCTATGTCTGGCTTCCTGGGAGTCTGCTGCTCCCTCTGCCCCTCCCACCTTGTGCTCATCACATGCAAGCTCTCTCAAATAAATAAATATTTTTTTAAAAAAGATTTTTATTTATTTATTTGTCAGACAGCACAACCAAGGGGAGCAGCAGGTAGAGCAGGCAGAAGGAGAAGCAGGCTCCCCACTGAGCAAGGAGCCCAATGCAGGACTTGATCCCAGGGTTCTGGGTTCATGTGAGCTGAAGGCAGATGCTTAACCAACTGTGCCACCCAGGCACCTCAGTAAATAAAATCTTAAAAAATGGAAATAAAAATAAGATAAACACCTATTCTGAAATGGGCATTTAGGAACCTGAGGTTCAAGAATGAATCAAATGGGGACGCCTGGGTGGCTCAGTTGGTTGAGCGGCTGCCTTCGGCTTGGGTCATGATCCTAGCGTCCTGGGATCGAGTCCCATATCGGGCTCCTTGCTCGGCGGGGAGCCTGCTTCTCCCTCTGCCTCTGCCTACCTCTCTGCCTACTTGTGATCTTTCTCTCTGTCTCTCTCTCTCTGACAAATAAATAAATAAAATCTTAAAAAAAAAAAAAGAATGAATCAAATGGAATTCCCTAAAAACAGAAAGTTCAGATCTACCTTATTCTGAACACCCCTCCCAAATGTTATAACTCAGTTAAGTAACAATAAACTCAGTCAAAACTGATAAATCATACAAAGATGTAGATGAAAATAATCCTTGTAACCATATAAAACTTGAACATCCAGTTTAGAGATTAAAGGATAATAGGGATGTATGAAGTTTATTCCATCTCTATACAGAAAAAAACAAAAATTTACTCCAAAAGCCTATACATTTCTTTTGTTTCAAATATTCAGAGAATTTCCAAATTTCTAAACCTTTCATCATGCTAAACTGTAAGCATTTTGAGAGCAAAAACCACATAGTATTCATCTTCAGCATCTTAGAGCATTCTCGAAAATAACTGAATGGAAAAAAAACCAAAAAACTTCCCTAAATGAATGAACCTGAGAACTTTTGTCCAAGTTGTGCTGACGCTATAAGCAATACAGCTCAAAAATACAAACTTTAACTGAGGGCTCTACTCATTCCACAGAACACTTCTTTTCTCAGAAATAAAATGGTATCTGCAAAGCGATCTCGTCCGTGTCCTAGGGGGGAAAAACCCTTTGGGGAACACATTCCACACACAGGTTTCAATGACAAACTTGAAGGTTGTCAACCCCTACAATGTTTCCAAAATTCAACAATGTACTACTACAGTATGCCAGACAATACTGTCTGGTCATTCATTCTAAAGAGCAGTAGAAAATAGCAATGCTCAGACTTAAAAGAATAAGTCCTTATATTCCCACAAAAACTAAACTCATCAGTTGCAGTAGTTATGTCTGAAAATTGTTGGCTCTTAGCTGATATCAACAGTTCTGAACTGTGTTTTAGGTTAATGATATCAACCAAAATCTATTATCATATGTATTCTCAAAGAAATGGTCTACAAAAAAAAGTAATCCCGTTTTTCTTTGCCTAAATTTCTTCAGATATTTTGGATAGGAGCCACATATGTTTCTATGCAACAAGCACCAATTAATAAAAATACATTTGCAAGTAAAAAAGAAGAAAGCACCGATTTGGAAGTAAACTATACTCCCAGTTGCACTAACTATCCAGACTAATGATAATGGGGGGGAAAAAAAAGGGAGGGGCGCCTGGGTGGCTCAGCGGGTTAAGCCTCTGCCTTCTGCTCAGGTCATGATCTCAGGGTCCTGGGATCAAGCCCCACATCGGGCTGTCTGCTCAGCAGGGAGCCTGATTCCCCCCTCTCTCTCTGCCTGCCTCTCTGCCTACTTGTGATCTCTGTCTATCAAATAAAAAAAAAAAAAAAAAAAAAAAGAACACAGCTCATTTATTTTGAAATGTGTACAAACCTCAAATAAAAAGCCCAGCTTTGGGGCGCCTGGGTGGCTCAGTGGGTTGAGCCGCTACCTTCGGCTCAGGTCATGATCTCAGGTCCTGGGATCAAGCCCCACATCGGGCTGTCTGCTCAGCAGGGAGCCTGCTTCCCTCTCTCTCTGCCTGCCTCTCTATCTACCTGTGATCTCTCTCTGTCAAATAAATAAATAAAATCTTTTTTTTTTGAAGATTTTATTTATTTATTTGACAGAGAGAGATCACAAGCAGGCTGAGAGGCAGGCATAGAGAGAGAGAGGGAAGCAGGCTCCCCGCTGAGCAGAGAGTCCGATGCGGGACTCGATCCCAGGACCCTGAGATCATGACCTGAGCCGAAGGCAGCGGCTTAACCCACTGAGCCACCCAGGCGCCCAATAAATAAAATCTTAAAAAAAAAAAAAAAAAAAAAAAAAAAGCCCAGCTTTTTGGAACTCATCTCTTTGCACTGAATTAGGCATAGAACAAACTATTCATTTATTAAGACTATGATACTCTAGATTTTAATTATGTATTTTGTATTCTAGGATCCCAATTACTGACTTTATAGGAGAGCCTGGAGTTAGGGTGGTGGTGCCGCTAATCAGAGACAGACCCTCTATTCCTTCCCTTTTGCTAATTAACACAAACATAAAATATGAATAAAAATAATTATTAAGGGGAATAGTATTTAAGTAAAATTGTTATGTTGAAGATATGTTAGCTTCTTAAATCCTTTGGATTGAAGGCTGAAAGTCAATTCTACCTTCATGAACTGAATTGAAAGTCTCTGGGTCCTTTGCTTTTTTTTTGAGAGAACTGTGGTGGCTACCTAACACAGACAGAAAACCAATTCTGAAGTCACACAACCCAAAAAAGAAGCTAAAAGCGTTGGCTTTTAGAAAGGATGTTTCAAATGCTCTGGAAAACTGCACAACAGTTTAAGACAAGCAGCAGACAGTATCAAACCACTACAAATCAGGACAAATAAAAAAAAAGAAAGAACTTCCATGCGGCTGCTCTGTATTCTCTTCAAAATGCCCTTTCCTTACAACACTCTGCTCACAAAGATCTGGCGAACACTAAGACCACTGCTTTTTACCTTCTACCCAGAGGGGTCGGTGCATTTCTTCAATTCTGCCATTATACAGCACTTAAGAAATCTAAAGCAACTACAATATACTATGATAAATTCCAAAAAAATAAAACCAACAAAACTCCTGGAAACGTGGTAACTACAATTCACAATACATTTAATCAGAACCTTTGGAATTAAGTTTATTCTTCTGCATTCTTACTCTGAATAATACCTAAACCCTCTTTAGGGGGTAAAGGATTTGATCCCTAAATTACATTATTAATCCCCTTTTCTACGGATATGTGATGTACTCGAGATATGCTGTTCTCCGTTTATCAGAAACCAAAATCCCCTTCATGTACACAGTTTGATTTTTATAGCGCTTTCCCATATACTCACTTCCAAGTATACACAATACGAACATATAATAATTTTAGACTAATCAGGCTCAAGATAACGCTTATCCAGAACTTATTCTATCTTGATTTACTCGATTCCACCAAGTCCGGTCTTGAGGCTAACAAAATAAAGCGTGAGCACAATGAAATCTGGAGCATCGCAGGTTCTCAATGAACAAACATTCCTTCAAATCATAAATCCGAACCCGCCCGCTTCGCAAAGAAAAAGTAATCCCAATCTTAGAAAACAATCTCAAGGGAAGGAAAACAGCCCAAATTCTAAACCACACATTCACGTAAAGCCTTTCAACTCAAAGCTCCAAACGCAGCCACCAACCACACAATTGGCTACAATCGCAGCTTTAGCGCCTTCTCTTAATTTTGAATCTGCAGATCGAAGGGAAAACAAAACAGTTGTCCAAAGTTTCACGTAGCGGGGGAGGGGGAAAACAATTTTAAGTAAAGGAAACATGTAAATCAAGAGGCGACCGCGCTATTCACCGCCCACTCCCCCCGCCCCCCGATTCCCTCCTTCCAGCCCTCGAACTAAATCTTGTCTCAAACACTGACCGGAGGTAGGAGACCCGGCAGCGGTGTTCCAGGAAGGAGTCAAACGAACCGCACGCCGCCGGGAGAGATGTCAGGGGCCGAGCGTCGGGAGACAAAGACCAGCCCGCGAAGCGCCCCGGCGGCGAGGGACGGCCCCGGCGCGGCCCTGCGCCCCTAACCGCCCCGAGGACTTGCGAGCACCGCCGAGCGCCGCCCAAGTGCGCGCCCGGGGTCCTCCGGGCTCTCCGCCCGCCCGGCGCGGCCCCCGCCGCCCGGGCCCACCCCCGGGCCGTTTCCCTCCCAATTTGGGAACCGCGCGCCCATGGACAAAGAGGGAGGGCGCGCAGGGGACAGCGGGTGGCCGCTGGTCAGACGCCCCTCCGGGATCGGCGGGAAGTCTCGGCAGCAGCGGCCCCCCCTCGCCGCACTCTTCCCGGGACCCCCGTCCCCTGCGTTCACCCCCCGCCCCTCCTCCAGCCTCCCCACAAGTTCTCCCGTCCCCCCCGGGCCCCGCCCCTTGCCCGCTCCTCAGCCGGCCCTGCGGCCGCCCCTCACCGGGCGGCGTGTTCCCCCGGAGCCGCCTCCTCCGCCGGGCCTCGGCCCGTCCCGCCGGCCGCCGCCTCATGTGCCCCGCGTCGCCATCGCCTTCGCCGCCACCCGCGCCTTTCCTCCAACTCTCGCCGCCGCCACCGCCCTCGCCTCAGTCTCCAGCCGAGGCCGAAGCCGCTCCCGCCGCCGCCTCCCGCTCCCGCCGCCGGGACCCGCGGGGAGGCGCCTGCGCACTACGCGCCGCGGTGGGGGCGGGGGCGTCCCGCCGCGGCCTGGGAGCAGGGGGCGCGCGGCACGTGGCGCTAGGGTGGGAGGGGGCGCCCCGGAACGCGCGGGCGGCGGCGCGGGCGTCCCAACTTTCTACGGTCTGGCCCTCGCGCGCTCTCGGGCGGTGCCGGGGGCGCCGAGCTTGTCGGTGCCCCCCGCGTGGAGTCTGGACCTGGGTGGGCGCAGACCTCGCCCGCGGGACAGTTCATTCCTCTGGCTTGGCTCTCGGGATAGCCGTCCCCCGCGGCCAGTGCCTCACTTTGGGCGGGCTCCTAACGGCGCGGTGAGGACACGTCTTACCTGAGCATCCTAAGTCGGTCCTACGAGCCCCGGAGTTGTCTTCTGTGCGCTCCGCCGAGGCCTGGGTCCGGTGTGAGCCCCGGAGTTGTCTTCTGTGCGCTCCGCCGAGGCCTGGGTCCAGTGTGACACATCAGGTTGCTGACGCCCGGTTCTAGGTTCTGCTCCTACTGGCCCTCGTCGGGTTAATCATCCTATCTCCTTTGAGTCTTGGCTTTTAGTGGCGTTCTAGATACTTTGGAGGTCCTGGACTTCTCAGATTAGCAAGACCCTAATAGGCCATTTCCTCTTAACCCTTTGCATTCCAGCAGGATCCCATTCAAAGGACTTTCTGAAGCATTTGTACACTTGGGAATCTCCAGCTTTAAACGGCCTCGCCTCCAAGGAATCTGGAAACTCCTCAAATGCTTTAAGTCCAGCCAGTCCGTGCATAACAACGGAAGGCATCCGGAGGAGATGGGAGAGTGCTTCACTTTGTATGAAGTTTGACAACTCCTGTACTCCTGAATTATCTCATCTGACCATCAAGAATAGGCTTCCATTTTACCCTTTTGACCACAGAGGAAATTAAGCTCTAACAAATGAGGTGACTTGCTACAGGTCAAACCCTCCCATCCCCAAAGCCAGGCCGGAACTAACGGCTAGTCCAGAGGGCTGGCCATCTGGCCTGCTGACAAGTTTTGTTTGGCCAGTATGATGTTTTCTAAAAGTATGAATTAATTGCCAAAAGTTTAAAATCCAGATTTTTGGCTTCTCTCTAAATAGTGGGGAAAAAAATTGTTTCCTTTGAGCCCTCTAGTTTCACCAGCTACTTCATTTTTTTTTTTTTTTAAGATTTTATTTATTTGACAGACAGAACAAGTAGGCAGAGAGGCAGGCGGAGAGAGGGGGAAGCAGGCTCCCTGCTGAGCAGAGAGTCCTGATGCAGGGCTTGATCCCAGGACTCTGGGATCATGACCTGAGCCGAAGGCAGAGGCTTTAACCCACTGAGCCACCCAGGCACCCCTTACTGGCTACTTCTGAGTAGTATTTTTTATGCAGGACAGGCTCTGTTCCCACGTAGCTGCTTGAATCATTTTCATTACCTGCTTGGCCTCTGTATTTAAGTTCTCCTCTCTCCCCACGGAACTCGCCATGCCCCAGTCATCCCCAACTACCTTCCTTATCACATTCCCTCTCTACAAATGTATTTAAGATGACAAGTGCGAGGACCTTGTAAATATATGGAAGTATGATAAAGGACATGTCAAACTAAACACAGGAGACAACATCACTATGCTGATTAAAATATTCAAACTAACGTCCTGCTAGTGCAACTCTATATTCGTACGAATTGCTTTGGAAAATGGCAGTATCTACTAAAACCAAAACTATGTCTACACTTTGACTGGAATTCCATGGAAATTCCACAGAAATGTGTACAGATGTACAACTACATGTATCAGTGTGTTCATAGCAGCACTATCTGCAATAGCCAAAAAAAGCCTGGAAACCCCCCAAATGTCCAACAACTGTAGAAAGGATGGATGAAATGTTGTAGTCACACAATGGTCCCTTATGCAGCAAGGAGAATGAACAATCTACAATTACACACAATATAAATGAATCTCTTGGGGTGCCTGGGTGGCTCAGTGGATTAAGACTCTGCCTTCAGCTCAGGTCATGGTCTCAGGGTTCTGGGATCGAGCCCCACGTCATGCTCTGTGCTCAGCAGGGAGCCTGCTTACCCTCTCTCTGCCTGCGGCTCTGCCTGCTTGTGATCTCTCTGTCAAATAAATAAATAAAATCTTAAAAAAAAAAAAAAAGATAGGGGGTGCCTGGGTGGCTCAGTTGGTTGGGCATCTGCCGCCAGCTTAGGTCGTGGTCCCGGGGTCCTGGGATTGAGCCCCGTGTTGGGCTCCCTGCTTGGAGGGAAGCCTGCTTCTCCTTCTCCCATTCCCCCTGCTTGTGTTCCCTCTCTTGCTATCTCTCTGTCAAATAAATAAAATCTTAAAAAAAAGAAAGAGGGGCGCCTGGGTGGCTCAGTGGGTTACGCCTCTGCCTTCAGCTCAGGTCATGATCTCAGGGTCCTAGGATTGAGCCCCGCATCGGGCTCTCTGCTCAGTGGGAAGCCTGCTTCCACCTCTCTCCCTCTGCCTGCCTCTCTGCCTGCTTGTGATCTCTCTCTCTCTGTCAAACAAAACAAAACAAAACAAAACAAAACAAAAAGATAGATAAATCTCACAAAACTCCATTTATATGAAGTTCAAAACCAGGTTAAAGTGTCCTGTGCTGTTAGGTTAGTGGATACCTAGGGGTAAGTTTAGTCACGGGGAGCATGAGGGGGCTTCTGGGGGACTGATTCTGTTCTTTTCTTGATCTGGAGGTTAAATACACGAATGTGTTCATACACATCTGAGCTATACACTTTTGATAGTGCGCTTTGTGTAGCATATTAAGACTTCAACAAAAACCTTTAAAATGGTGGGGCTCCTCGGTGGCTCAGTTGGTTGGGTGTCTGACTCTTGGCTTCTGCTCAAGTGGTGATCTCGGCGTTGTGGAATTGAGCACTATGTCAGGCTCTGCGCCTGGCAGGGAGCCTGCCTGAGATTCTCTCCCTCTGCCTCTTGTCCCACACCCTCTCTCACTCAGATAAATAAATCTTTTTTTTTTTTTTAAGATTTTATTTATTTATTTGACAAAGAGACACAGCAAGAGAGGGAACACAAACAAGGAAAGTGGGAGAGGGAGAAGCAGGCTTCTAGCTGAGCAGGGAGCCCGACGTAGGGCTCCATCCCAGGACCTTGGGATCATGACCTGAGCTGGAAGCAGACACTTCAACGACTGAGGCACGCAGGCACCCCTCAAATAAATAAATCTTAAACAAACAAACAAACACAAACCTTTAAAGGGTGTCAAAATATTTGATTACATATGTATATATTATATATTAATAGTTTATATAAATGTCCATTAGGTATTATTTTTCTGTTCATGGATGAATCTGCTGAGGAAGGTTCACGATCTTTTAGGATTGACCATTCCTCATGGAGCTTGGGAACAATACACTTTCTATAATTGTTACCTTACTACCAAGCCTGTAGCCCGTTTCCCTTCTGGTAGATGGAAATAATGATCAGGTCAAGATCCCACAGTGCTGGGATGGAGCCGCACATCAGGCTCCCTGCTAATCTGGAGTCTGCTTCTCCCATTCCCTCTGCCACTAACCCCTGCTCATGCCCTCTCTCCCTCAAATAAATAAGTGAAATATCTTAAAAAATGGAAATAATAAGACCCATGGAAGCTAAGTTGTTTTACCTGCGGATAGTTGAAAATAACTCCAGAAATGTAACTCTTCTCTCTTTTATCACCTTCCCAGATAATGACATCTTTTAATTTAGTTATAGGTGATAAACTGAAGCCAGAAACCCAAGCCAGAGGATCTCTGATCCAGGCGGTCACCAGTGATGTAGGAAAGATGTTAGGGATCAAAGGCAACAGCCAAAAAAGAATTCTTGAGACGTCTTTGGTGCAAAAAGGTGGTTTTATTAAAGCACCGGGGACTGGACCATGGGCGGAAAGAGCGGCGCAGGGGTTGTGAGGAGCAATTGATGAAGTACTTGGAGCTGGGGGAGGTAAGGGAAAAGGGAGGTTTTCAGAAGAACTTTCATATGCTAAAGAGGACCTACCAGGTGCAGGAGGCTTTGCCCTTGTCAAGCTAAGGTTGTTTTTCCCTCTAGCAAGGCATTAACATTAAGACTGTTGGGAGCTTCCTGGAGGAAGTTATACTTTGCCTTCCTCAAGTATGGGTCAACGGGCTGCAGGTATAAGGACATTTCATTTTATCTACAGTTCCTTCTGGAAGCTAGGTTATTGATAAGAAGGCTTTCCCCCTGTAAATCACTAAGACAATTGTAAACGGAGGGAAACTCGGTCTTGAGGGAGTGTAACCTCTATAGTGGTTACCTAGGGGAAAGGTTCGTTGTGGGGAGCCATTTGTTTTTCATTCCCTTAGCTGTAGGGCTGAGGAATGTCACAGAGATCCCACCTGGGTGGGGGAGGGCGTCGTCGCCTGTCAGCTTGTGCTGTGTCCTCAGCTTGCCTTCTGCTCCCTCATCAACCAGGATCTAGAGCAGAAGGGCATCCGCTAGAATGTGAGTTCCCTGAAGGGAGGGCCACTGCCTCTCAGCTTCTAGAGCAGAGCACATAGTAGGTGCTTAGCAAGTACATACAGAGTGAATGAGTGACTGAGAGCTTGCCCTGGCTAGCACAAAAAGACCGGCTACCCGAGGGAAGGAATAGAAAGAGCCCCAGCTTCAAACAGGGAAGGGGTCTGGATTCCAAGCCTCTGTCAAAGAGAGGTGGAGGCGGGTGTTGTGAGAATCGCATCACTTTTTATTCACATGAGGCCCAGGCAGGAAAGGATCAAAACCCAGTTTGAGAACTTGAGAGTCACCCTGGGGCTCTGTGGTTTGGGAACTGCCGGGTCAACTTGAAGACTGCAGTGTGTCACTATTTCCATTACACATTTTCCAGGGTCCCCACTTGGCTGATAAACTCAGAGTAGATTGCTGTGTCCTGGGGGATGGGAGCAAAGGCTCAGAAAGGTAGGATTTTCGGAAAGCTGCCTGCTGGCAACGGGAAGCCCTGTGGGTCCCAGACCGGCTGGGTGGTGAGGAAGCTTCCAGTTAAACCAGGTCTTGATTGCACGTGCTAGTGGGGGGGGGGGGGGCGCAAGGATGAGTAGCACACCCTTCTCCCCAGAATGCCCGGCAGTTTCAGTTGACTTGTGGGACACATTATATTATTTCTCCCTGCCTCCAGGGAATGTGGGTGAAGCAGATATTTTTGTTGTCAAAAATTTTTTTGAATGTGTTTATACAAGTAGTGTAAGAAAGAACAGTAGGATGACTCCCTTCCCCCTCCCAACTTCCACCCTCCCCCCAGTGCTTCCCTGAACTCAGTTAGCAGTTCCTGTGTACTAAGGCAGAATTTTAAATTACGGTCGATTTACTTGCAAATGGGGGATAGGTGAAGTGTGTGCAGGAGATAGGGGTGGGGAGAAGCATCTGGGAGAGGACCGGTGCTGGTACCACCCACCAGGCGAGGACTTCTGGATGCACCTAGATCGCAGTGTGCTGGCTCAGGAACTACCCTGCATTGGTGAGAAGTGGTGCGGTAGGTGCAGTCTTTGAATTTCTGGAAGTTCTCTCTGCCCAGCTGTTTGTACTTGTTTACTTATATTTCTACGATGGTGGCTGGTGGGAGAAAGTGATGGTGAAATGTACATGGAGTCTCATTATTATTTGCTATGTTAATTTTCCACTGTCAGCTGGTCTATACTGGTTAATATTATTGGTTGGATAGCTCGGCCATTTACTTGCTGTGCGATCTGGCCGTTACTAAACCTCTCTGAGCCGTGGTTTCCTCATCTGTAAAGTGGGGACGAGATCCATCTGTTGGGGGTTGTTGTGAGGATTAAGTAAAATACGTGAAGTGCCTAAATCTTGTAGGCTCCAAAGGCATTAGTCCTCCCAGTGCTCTTCAGAGGAAGCCAGGTAATTTGGGTATTCAAAAGCACCCAACACAGGGATCTTAGCAAAACATTCATATCTCTGGCACATCCATTCATCATCTGAGACAGGTGTGCTCAAAATTGATCCTTCACAAGAAGTAATCCTACATCGTCAGCACTACTACAGCGGGAGGCAGCCTTCCAATCACTACCATCCACACCCTCTTAGAAGCTTTTTAAATGTGTGTGAGTAGTCTCCCCAGAAAGATTGGTGGTAACAAAGGCACTTTCCTGGCCCCGGGCCTGTGGCTCTTGGGGCTGTCCTTGGGGACAAATACTGCAAGGTCCTTTGAACTCACTGACTGCTTTTAGGGGAGGGGATGTCACCCAGGCACTTTGGAGAGGCTGCCTCAGCCTAGCCCTATTATCTGGAAACTTCCACTGCCCCAGCCTGCTCCTGTTCCCCCCCACTCCCGGCACCTCAAGTCCCTGAGACACTACTATATATGGCCTCGTGCTTTCTCTCCTGTGATTTCCCCCAGCCCTTCAGCTTGGGTCCTCCCCATTCCAACCCCAATTCAAGCATCTTCTGTTCCTTGTCCAGTTCATTCTTCAGCATCCCCTCACTCACAGCACTCCTTAGCTCAAGGTGAAAGAGTTGCTGGCCCTCCTTTCCCTGTCTGGTCCCTCAGCTCCCTTGGGCTATATATAGCATAGCAAATGCCTTAATTCACGCACTTCAAGTCCTAGCCACCCGCCTCCCAACACAATAGGGAGAACAACCCTGAAGCTTCCAGTCAGGGACAAGGGTATGCTGAATTGGGACTACCCGGAACGTGGCAACTTTTCTATCTGTTGTTGGGACTTTCCACTTCTCCCCCAGCCTGCTCCCCCTTTCCTGACGCTTGCTCATTCTGGAGGAATAGGAGCAGGCCGTGTGCAGGGGGATTCTAACAATCATCTTATTTAACTCTTACAATGATCCTATGGGTAGATGCTACCTCCATTTTACAGATGACGGCATAGACTCAAAAGACAAGAGTGGCAAAAGACCAAGTATTCGGAGAGTGGTCATTCAAGCAGCTGACTGACCCCATGTCTGCGTGTGGCCTACGCTCCAGATCCATTAAGTCTGTCTGCATCACTCAATTAGACCCTTCTAAATTAGAATTTCTATGAGTGTGACATGACCTGGAAGGAAAAAAGGTTTACTAAGTAAATTGCTAATGTAGAAATGCTTAAAGAGAAATAATTATTGAAGACTTGGCATAGTGACAAAAATGTTATGATAATTTATCTTAGCTGTTAACTGAAGTGGTACTCTACAGAAGTCTGTTCTTTGAAGTTTTCGTGTGCTCTCAGAAGTAAAAAGCAATTTTATTTATTCGGTTTCAAGAGCTTCCCTCCAGTTTACAGTCCTTCTCCCATTAGTCCAGAGCAGTGAGATTTGATTTTAGGAACAGTTACTAGTCTGGCTGTTTTTTTCTGTCACTTACTGTGACCTGGAGCAAGACATTTTACCCAAGCCTCAGTTTTTCATCCATGAAATGGGAATAATAGTGCCCACCTTAACAGAATTGTGAGGATTAAATAAAATAACCTACTTAAAGCAATGAGCACATTTCTGGCCCTGTAGGTGCTCAGAAAATCATAGCAACCATGTGTGTTATTCTTTTCTCAATTCTGGGCTGAGAGGCTCCGGGAGCATCAACATTAGCCCAGCAAGAAGGGAGAACCTCTCAAGGAAGTTGAACTTTGCTTTCCATAGCTTGGCCCCGTTCTCCAAAGAGCATGAAGTTGATCCTGATTCTTGCTCTGTCTCATCCAGGCATTTCCATCCCCCTGCCTCTGGCCCAGACCATCCATCTCTTGAGAATTCAGGCCACCGTTGGGACCGGGAGAGGCGGCCAGGGAGAGTGTGTGTGAATGACTGAGAGGAGAGTTCCCATGGACGCTGGGGATATGTGAAGGCCCTGGGGAGCTGCTGTGACCCCGGGTCTTTTCCTAGAGCAGTGAGTGCTGGGGAGAGAAAAGAAAGACTTCAGCTGCTGGACAGATATCCAGGGCTGAAAAGCCCCTTTTGGACAGACACGTGGGGCTGAGGATCTAGGGAAGGAGCAAAGGCCTGGGATGGAGTGGGACTCTCCATAGTGTACTTCAATCTTTGTCCACTTGCTTACGAACAAGAAGGTTCTTTCCTCTTCTCTGAATCCAGGGTGCCGCAATTGATAAGCAGTCCTAAGCTTCAGCCTGGATGGAGGATCTTTGCTTGGTCAGCCTGTGGGAAGCAGACTACAAGTACAAAGCCTGGAGACGGTCAGACCTAGATTCAGATCCTGACATGGCCAAGGGTGCTGTGCACTCTTGGATAAGTCACTGAGCCTCTCAGAAGCTCAGTTTCCGGTCTGTGAACAAGCTACTACTTACAGTACAGAACAGTTGGGAGGCCTGAAATGTAAGCACCTCAAACAAAATAGATGATAATACGGGTCTTTGTCATCTCTGTCCCGAGAGAGCATGAGCGAGCATCTCAGCCCCGCAGGCAGTCCAAGGAGCCCTGGAGACGTGAGGAAGTCCTAGTGGTCATACCCTGGATGAATCTGCTTGATCTAGAAAGCCTCCTTTGAAGGATCAAGACCACAATCGGGATTGGGGGCGTTTCATTTACATCCCACATTGTTCATGTTTGAAGCAGCGTAGCTTGCAGGAGAACCAAGGAACTCTATAGTTTCTCGCCTCTGTGTTTCCAGCTCTGTTCTCTGTAGCAAGTCCCTGTCTGATCCAGCCCCTTACTGCCATGGGAATTAACAGACTGAATCTAGTTAAGGGCTCCCGCCATCTATCTTTCATTACTTCCCAGTGCTTGGAGCTGCGGCCTGGAACTCAGCAAATGGGGGGTTAAGACTGATGCCCTGGCCTATCTCCTCCCCTCTCCATTCCTGACTTCAAAGTCCCCATTAAAGCTTGCTTCCCTGACCCCACGGTGGCAGCTCCATCATCGGCTCCTGGCCGGTTCAAAACAGCAGATGCTGAGCCCTGGCCGGGCTGCTCGCACTCTACTTTCTAGCCATCTCCTGGGGTAAGCACCAGCATGCTGAGAACTTGTGGGGCCGACAGTCCTCGATCCTCCAGGAGAGAAGAGGCAACTAGGAATGGAGGCCACCTTCTGCAGGGAGGCGGTCTCATGGTCAGACCTAGAAGGCACCTCACAGGCAGAAGCCCTGGTCTGTGCACCAGGACTCTGCGACTTGGTCTAGTTTATGATCAGAGCAGATGTTTACTGGGGTTAGCAGGTAGAGCAATAGGGGTCACCTGCCCAGGGAGGGAGGCAGGGGTTCCGCAATGGCAAAGAATTTGGCAAGAAATGGAAATGGGAGCAGTTCAGGGACCAGAATTAGTTCCATTAGTACTAATGTCCAAAATCTATGCTAAATTATTCACAAATCAATGTCCACTCATTTTAGTCTTTGGCTCTGGTGATTCAGTAACCAGTGCTCTAACACTGGGATGACTCTGGCTCCCTGGGGCCAGATCCTGTTCTGTAGCTCCCTCAGGAACAACCAGCACAGATTCAAGGCCAGTGGGGGTCCCAAGGCTCAAGGCCTGTTCCTCCCAACCTCATCTGCGGATTTTTCCAGCTGCTTTTCTTGACCCGAGGATCACATAGGGATACAAATGGAAGTTTGGGGAGGGGAAGAGAGAGCAGGGAAAGGAGTGAAGTCAGAATGAGCAGAGGAAGAGGCATATGTTAGAAAGAAGGGATGGGAGAAATGGCTCTAGTGGTCCAGCCATCTGACACAGGAGACTTGGGACATCTTTTCAAGTAGTGGCTGTGTTGGGGCATGGCAAGGAGGGTCTTAGCAGGCAATTCCCTCCTTTCTGCCCTAGACTGAGGAGAATCAGAGCTGTTATTATGGGGTTCCTCTTTCTAGGACTGGGCTGAAGCCTCGGAGACCCAGCTGAATACCCTGGGGCCAGGATCATGTCTGCTAACAAAGGCTGGTGGGCACCACCTGAGGGCGAAGACAGTGTGTCTCAGAAGTTCCTGAGGAAGACCAGGGAGTCTCCGCTGGTGCCTGTCGGTGAGTAGGAAAGTAAGGGAAGAGGGCAAGGAGTGGCCTGCCCTCAGAGAATGATCTCCTAGTCTTTTCAAATGAAGCAAAGAACTAAAGTGTTCTACCCACTGAGCACTCAACAGCCAGGAGAGGAGTGAACCAGCAGCAAAGGTACCAAGGAACAAAGGGACATGCCCCACAAGGAAATGAGGGGGTCTGGACGGGTGGAGGCGGTGGCCAACTAAGGGCTTGGGGTGCAGGGAAATATGGGGCATCAACACAGCGTCAGGAGAGGAAGGAGCAGCTTGGTGTCTCCCAGGCCTTCCTTCCTCAGGGTCTTGAGAGAGCAGGAAAGCGACTGTGGGAGCCAACAGCGGTTGGAGAAGGGCCTGAGCAGAGCCAGTGGGGGGAGGGGGTTCAGGGTGGGTGACACTGGACGGAAGCAGCCACTCTGCAAACGCCACGGAGTGGAAACAATATTTGGATGACGGTCCCCCTCTCCCTCCATAAAGTGGCAGGAAAGCTGGGGTTTATTCCAGATGCCCAGGCTGCCTAGTGAGGGGTCGCTCATCAGGGGAGCCATGTGAATGGTGACTTAGGCCCAATGGTCACGTTCTCTGCCTACAGGCTTAGGAGGCTGCCTGGCAGTGGCAGCCTACCGGATTTATCGGCTGAAGGCCCGTGGTTCCACCAAGATGTCCATACACCTGATTCACACCCGCGTGGCGGCGCAGGCCTGTGCCGTGGGTGCAGTCATGCTAGGTGAGTGGCTGCTGGGATCTCAGGAGAACAGAACTGATTAGGCAAAATCTGGCTGAGTCTGGACAGTTAAGGAATTATGATTTTTAGTCCCTGTTCCCTATACTGGGCTCCACAGCAAGTCTTGGGTGAAGTCCTCAACCCAAGCCATTTCAGGGCTCCCTGTTTGATCTCCCATCCCAAGGTCTGTGGGGGTGGCGGTCCGTTGGTTTTGTGACAGTCTGTCCTAGAGATGAGAAATATCACACAGCAGAACATATGCTAAACTTCTCTTCCTTTCTGGGTCAAGAGGCAGACAGCTCCGGGCTAGCTGGGTGACAATGGACAAACGCCCTTCTCTGAGCCTCAGCTGCCCTGACAGGATGATGAGCACCCTGGCTAGCCCACCTCGCAGGCTGCTGTGAGGCGTCCCAGACAGGTGATCTGCGTGGAAGTGCTCTATGAACTGCCAGCGGGGTGTTTCCCTAGGCCCTGTGGCCGGGTGCTGGCAGTAGCTGTTGAGACCTAGAGCAATAAGACGAGCAGGGAAGCTGGACTCTCAGGGGAATGGCTGGAGTCAGACTCCTGAGGATGGGTACAGGGTTCAGTGTTATGGGACGTTTTCCCTTCTCCCTCCTGCAGGTGCTGTGTACACGATGTACAGAGACTACATCAAGAGATCAGCACAGGACCCCGGGGAGAAGTAGGACTCCTGTAGGGCCTGGGGCAGCCAGAGCCTCTTCCATCAATCCCTGGTACGTTCCTAATAAAGCAGTTTTGAAGAAAATCAAGTCTCTTCTTCACATGGGAGATAGTAGAGTAAGGGACTAATAGTAGTGTGTGTCTGTCTGTGTATGGTTTAGAGAAAGGTTTAGAAGTCAGAGTCCTGGACTGAAGCCCGCAGCCCCAGGGCAAGGGACATTCTCCAGGGGCAAGAGCCTCTGGTCCCAGAAGCCTGACACCTCCCAAGCCAGCCCAGGTCCTACCCAGAAGGAGGAAAGTAAAGAGGCAAGTGCGGGAGGGGGAAGGCAGAGGTAAGAAAGTGGCCTCAACATTCACGGGAGCACTGAATCGAGAAACAGGCATTCCTCCCACCACAGGCTGCTGCCCAGGGCATCCAGACAGGAAGACTGCAGCTGGGAGAAGAGACATAGGAGACGACATATATTCAGAACGCAAGTGGCAGGACCACACTGTGCTGGACGGAAGGGGATGGGGGTGAAGATGAAAGGAACAGAGCAAGGCAGAGGTCAGAATGTTCTGTTCACTTAAAAACCATGTCTAAGGTCAAACTTTAAAAAAAAAAAAAAATTCCATGTAAATCCTGAAGACAGGGCCCCCTGGGGTTAAACACTTCGGCGTCCCCTTCTCCCTCCCGCAGTCCAAGCTCTGCTCTGGTCCCTGGGCATGGGGCCAGGCAGAGGCTGCAGAGGCTCCCAGAGTATCTGGGAGGCCAGATACTTCTTCCTTGCTGGGACTCTGGGCCGGAGGGTTTGGGGTGGTTAAAAACGGCCACAGCAACTCTCCAACGCTGACAACATGGAGTCCATGTCCGCCAGGTCCCAGCCTCAAGTGCAGGACACGGTCTGCTGCAGGGAGCAGGGGCCGCTGGGAGCCCCAGCACTCACATGGGGTAGTTGAGCACAACATCCTGCTTGGCGAGCTCCAGCAACATGGGGTCATCGAAGAACTTGCTGATGCTTACGTCCTCGCTCAGGCCCTGCAGGAGTTGGGGCGACGCAGGAAAGAGCCCTGTGTGGTGGCCGACAGAGCTGAAGGCCATCTGAGACCTGTGCTGGGGCTGGGGAGTGCTGGTGCGGGAGAACTCTGGGCCAATGGGACGAGGTGCTCCCCTGCCAGCCGGACTGGGCCCTGGGTCTGGGGGCCAGAGGGCTGTACAGACCACCTCTCTGCACTGTGCAGTGAGCTGCTCCCACTCTTTGGGAAAAAGGTCTCAAAGGAAGAAATGAAGAGATCCAACTCCTGCCAAGAGCCCCGGGGAATGAGGGTTGGCCATGGGCCGGAGGGACGCATACCTTCCTGCGACGGGTTTTGATCATGAATTCCCGGGCCAGGTGAGGAGCAGGCTGTGGCTCCAGGGGGCGGATGACAATGCTCTTGTCCAGAGGATCACCGGGCACAATCTGAAAGGTAAAGTGGTTTCAGGTGGTCTAGGACTCTTGTCCAGGATGTTGGAAATCTTACTTGGGGCTTGGAAGGGGAACAGGCCAGAGGGGACTGTCCTTGAACAGGTGAGAGACCACACTGGCCAGCCTGCACCGTTTTCTCACCTGCCAATGGTGGAAGACAGACAAGGAAAAGGCTTGCCCTTGGGTGTGAGTCCGCAGATCAGTCTCAAAGCCAAAAGAATCAATGGCGGGGATGAAAGCTTTGATGGTGTAGAGAGGGGAGCCTGGGATGGGTGCATCCTGAGTCACATGCCCCCTGCAACAGAAAAAGAAAGGCTGAGTCCCTTGTCCTACGGAGACCAAAAGCAGAGAAAAAATCTGGCCCCAAATGTATCACAACACAGAGTTCCCATCAAAGACAGAATAACCACAATCATGCTATAGTGGGCAGAAAAGGCTTGGGGCCCTCAGTGTCCTTTCCTGTGGCTGTCAAAGGGGGCAGTGATGGCTAGGCGAGAGTGGAAACACTGACGAGACAAGGTCCTACAGACATTCCCCCCACTGACACATTTCAGTACTTTCCCCAAGGGCTCTCCAAGGAGAGAGGACCCAAGAAGGAATCTCAAAATTTTTATCTGCGGTGAAGCTGGGGATTGCCTTAAATCTTTCCCACTTCCTTCTGAAAAACCAGCTCAGTGGGTTTTTAGGAACAGAGACTGTGCAGGAGGCCCATCTGCTTCCCCACAGGAGCCCGGCAACTTCTTGCTGTGCTCCTGCTCTCTGCACCCTCCCTGACACACCATTCCGGTGACTCGCCTGCGCCTGGCCAGGACCGTGTAAACAGCGGAGACACAATCCGCAGGGGCCTGGACCTCCACAAAGTAGTAAGGCTCCATCAGACGAGGAGTGGCCTGCAATGGGGCAAGAAGAAAGGCTTCTTCAGCTTGGGGAAGGCTGGGGACCAAGGATCCGGATAAAGAAAAGACCAAAGGGGCCGTAGTCTTGATGCCCCCAAAACTTGGACTTCTACCTAACGCCTCCACCCCCTTTTCTTTACCCGGATCCTTGGTGAGTGGTCAGTGCCATCCACTCACCATGAGGAAGGCAGAATAGACGACTCTCCTTGCCGTGGGGATGATTTGGCCCCCGCCCCGGTGCAGGGGCTCTTGGGCAACCACTGCATCCAGGATCTTAAACTTCACATTTCGAATCACTGAAACGGAGATGGGGGAGCAGCTGAGCGAGGAGCAGTTGCGGTACTCGTCAAGGGCCCAAGAGCAGAGCAGCCAGGAGCCTCCAGCAGCATGGGAGCTGGCTTGAGGCCACACAATCACCCTGCAGATGGGCGTTCTGATAGGGTACCAAGTCCTACAGCAGAGCACAGAAGTCAAGCACACATTCTTTGTGCTCGTTTCAGATCATGCTCAAGCATCGTAAAGCCTTCCTAAAAGTTTATGTGTTTTTTCTTGCAGATGTTTAATTGTTTTTGGATAAAGAGTAAGTTCGAGGAATTGCACATTGCTTCCCACTAAATCCAATCCTGGTCTATAAACCACTCTGATCCCACCTCCCACCTGATACCCCTCCTCGAACACATTCCTTCTCAGGGCTGGGGAGCAAATGTCAGTCTAGGAGTAACTTCATTTCCAGAATGTCCCAAGCAATAGCACTCGGACAGGGAAGGAGGAGGGGAGAGGACGCTGCCCCAGGACGGGGGTTGGCCCTGTGTGTCCCGAGCTGCTTCTCCTGCCAGGGCCCATAGATGAGCCCAACTCACCTCAAATGCCCAGGCACGAGGCCCCTAGAGGGCTGGGGCAGGGGAGGCCGAGGCTCGGGTGGAACTTACGCTCATCACAGAGGGGCCCCTCTCGGGTTCCCCACTGGAAACCTTGAACGATACTGTCCTTCACTGAGCCAAGAAGAGCCTTGTCCACCTGCACAGAACCGAGGGCATGTATGAGCAGTGACCCTGGCAACAACCAGAGTTTAGAGGGAGGAGAAGGTAGGTATAGTGGTAAGAAGATTCACCAGAAGCCACAAAACACTTTGGGGAAAAGAATTACACTTTGTAGTTTCTTCCACTCAACAGCAAAGAAACCACCCCAATGGCTCCCACCAGTTCTGCTGTACCTCAGAGGGTAGGGTATCATCCACCAGGATGTTGGGGCCGGTGGCATCAGGGCCAAAAGCCCAGATGGAACGTGCAGCCAGCAGATCCCAATCGTACTTGGTCTGGAAGAATTCTCCCAGTTTCTTCCTGGGGGGAAGGAGGAGACAATGGAGGCATCCGGCAGCTCTGTTGATTCCTGCCTGCTGGGGTCACAGATCCTGCCTTCCTGGAGGACAGTTCGCTTCCTGGGACAGGTGGCATTACAGACTGGGTGGGCAGGCTATGGCGCCTCATCTTTCAGCCTGGGAACCACAACCATGTTCTCACCTGTTCCACGTTATCTGGACCACCTCGTTCTCTATGTCCTCGGCGAGGCCCTTCTCAAGAGGCTCAGCAATCATGGTGATCTTGTTCCTAGTAATAAAGGACACAGGTAACAATGAAGATCAGCAGGACTTGCAGAAGGGGCATTCCTAAGAAAAGGCTGGCAAGGCAGTGACACCAGTAGAAGCCGGAGGGCTAGAGTAGAGCAAAAAGGGCTCATTTTCTGTCTTCTTTCATTCAAATCTATCACTCTTTAAAACAGTGAGGTCTTGGGGCACCTGGCTGGCTCAGTCAGTGCAGCAGGTGGCTCTTGATCTCAGGGTTGTGACTTTCAGCCCCACACTAGGTGTAGAGATCACTTAAAAATAGAATCTTAAAAAAACCAAAAAACAGTGGAGCTGCTGCGAGGGCAAAATTTTAAAATGATCATATGATACAGAAAGACAAGGCCGCTCATTCTTGGGGTACCTCCGGCAAAGAACCTCACAGCATCATGTCTACAGGCCTAAGGGATGAGAGTGCTGGGGTAAAATTCAAGCATCCTAAGACCCCATCCCAAGGCTTGGGGGTCTCCTTCTCCACAGTGCTTGTGATTAGGGTGGAGAGGCGGGGGGAGAGGAGAGTGTCCCCTGTCCGTCCCAGGGGCACTCAAACCCACCAGCTCAGTTTTTTTTTTTCCGGATTATTTTTTTATTTATTTGACAGATCACAAGTAGGCAGAGAGGCAGGCAGAGAGAGGAGGAAGCAGGCTCCCTGCTGCGCAGAGAGCCCGATGTGGGGCTCGATCCCAGGACCCTGAGACCATGACCTGAGCTGAAGGCAGAGGCTTTAACCCACTGAGCCACCCAGGCGCCCCCCAGCTCACTTCTTATTGGGTGTTTCAGCAAAGCACTTGAGTGAAGATGTTTCCACTACCGTCTCACAAAATGTGACAACAGGGTCAGCCACCTGGGGAACAGAATAAATTGTTAGGCAAGGTCTCAATTTGTTGGAAGGATAATCTTGTGCCAAAGGGAATTCTGAGGTCTGCTTGGCACCACCTCTGCGACAACACTCTGTTCTCAATCAGCGTCGGCAACAAGCCCCACAGCGGGTGCAAAGTGCAGACCGGCACTAAGCAGCCTGAGAAAACCTAGCAGACTGTGGAGTTTGTGTTCTTCAGCCAAGGGTAAGTGTGAGCTGAACCTGGGTGTAAATGATAGTCCCCCAAGGTCTCTTCCAATACCCATTCAGCCAACCCCCCCACCACTCACTGAACATCCCGTGGTTCTGTCACTGTGGGCACTAGGGACAGCCTAGCAGGTCCCCG
The DNA here is from genome assembly GCF_922984935.1 of Meles meles. Lineage (NCBI taxonomy): Eukaryota > Metazoa > Chordata > Mammalia > Carnivora > Mustelidae > Meles > Meles meles. The sequence continues at coordinate 46,261,921 of NC_060083.1, forward strand.
TTCCATTCTCGGCCCCTCCCTGAAGCTCCCACAGGGCCGGCTACCGGGAACCCAGTGTCTTCTAGAGCACCCATCCTCGGCACATCAGGAGAAGAGCTTAAGACAGGTACGTGAGGGCACTCGCCCCCACCACCACAGGGGCTGGGAGAAAACATGTCTACCAAAAAGGCGCACTTGAACTGAGGGGCTACATCATGACCTGACAGCAAACTCAGGAGGGCCAATCCTCACTCCCTGAAACCATCCACTGAGCCCTCACTGCCAAAGACGGGTTGTATAACTGTCTCTTTAACAGAAGACCAAGAATCACTTTGGCTTGGGAGCTTTGACTTTAAACGTATGACACTGAGAATAACCCTGCAGAAAGGGGCAAACCAGATCTCAAATACCTTCCCAAATAGGGAGCAACAGGTCATGCTCTTCCCAAACACATCTTCCCCAGCAGCCCCCCTCTTTGCGCAGGCCTTCCAGGCGGATCAAGGGTTTGGCTACTTATAAAATCAGTCTGGAGATATGAGTCAAGCTCCTGGCCGGGCAGGCGTTCAAGAAAGGGGACGCTAACTTACCTTGATGTCAATCTCTGAGTACATCTTCCGCAAGTCGTGCATCACACAGTCCAGGTAGAGCTCCCCCGTACCCAGAATCACATGCTCCCCGGACTCTTCCACCTGAAATGCAACAGCCCTGGGGATCACAGCCTGGACCTCTTGTGCCAGCCACAACAGCCAGCAACAAAAACAACACGAAGAGCCCAGGAGGCGGTGCCTGAACCCAGTCTCAGCGAGCCATTGCTCAGCCTGTTCTAGCCTCTTCAAGAAAGACCAGTGCGGGGGCGCCTGGGTGGCTCAGGAGGTTAAGCTTCTGCCTTCGGCTCAGGTCATGATCTCAGGGTCCTGGGATCGAGTCCCACATCGGGCTCTCTGCTCAGCAGGGAGCCTGCTTCCCCCTCTCTCTCTGCCTGCCTCTCTGCCTACTTGTGATCTCTGTCTCTCTGTCAAATAAATAACTAAAATATAAAAAAAAAAAAAAAAACAAGAAAGAAAGACCAGTGCAGAGCAGGGGCCTATGAGTTAATCCTCAAGACACTTGGACCATTCAGCATGGTGCTGCTAGGCATAAGGTCACTGACTTACTCCTGTCACAACCATTTAGGGAACACTCTGCCCTATGTCTAAGGACATAAGCTGACCCTTCAGCCCCAGCCAGCTACTCAGAGAAGTACGCCAGAAGTCTCAGGAATGTAGAAGGATCAAAATGACTCACTTTTCCCTCTATATTTTCTGGAAAAATAAATTCAAAGTGTACTCTCCAGGACACATCTCTTTCCCATACTGTGGGCTATGAACACACACACGTGCATTCTCACCCTCTCCCCAACAAGTCCTGCTTTGAAATGACAGCAGCAGATGGGAACATCCGCTCCTGACGCAGGCTGCTGGAAGCAGATCAGACACACCTGGTGGACAAGAAGCCGTGGGCAGCATGGACCCATCGGCTGGGCAGTGGGGCCTGGCAGCTCGCACATGCCCTGAACGTACCTTGGTGGTGAGGGATGGATAGCTCTTGTTGACCTTGCGCAGACCGTCTAGCATCTTGGGTAGCTCTGAGGGGTTAACCGGTTCCACAGCAATCTTGATAACAGATGTGGTGTTGAACTTCAGGGGTCGGAAAATCTGAGCCTGAAATTCAAAATGCAGAAGAATGAGGGCACCTGGCCTGAGTGCAGAGGTGCAGAGGTCAGAGAGGAGCAGACCACCCCCCCCCCCCATCAGCCATCGTGCTGCTTGGAGTTACTCCTGCATAATCTGGCAGAACAAAGAGGGAAAGATAAAGGAACTCCCCGTAGTTCCTAGCCTCTGAGCAGAGTACAGGGAGAATCAGGCAGGGTCAGATGTAGAACACTGGGCCTTCCCGAGGTCCAGGACCCGGAAGTAGCCATGACTCCGGGTTAGTACCCCGTGAGTTCTGCTCCTGGCTGTTCATGGGCGGTATGGCTCCATGTGACCCTCTAGCTTAAACGAATCCAGCTGCCTTTTCAAAAACTCTACCTCCTCATTGCCTCGAGGTTCAGTTATGGTCGCTGTCTTCACAATTGGTTGATCAACACCTTCGATCAGAACCCAGTTGCCAGCAGGAACACGGTTCACCTCAATGTGGTACCTGGAGCAACAGAGAAGCAAAATAAGGAAGGGTGCCAGGCACTGAGCCAGGAGCAGGGGTGAAGCAGACAGACACATTCCAGCAGGGGAGGGACACAATAAACAACCAATCATAAAACCTCACATATGTATAAGCGACATCTCGACAATGCGGAGGTTAGGGGCACCAACCACCCCCCAGTTGAAACTCCACGTATATGTCCTGACTCCTCCCAAAACTTAACTACTAACAGTCTACTGTTGGCTATGATAACATAAACAGTCGAATAACACATAGTCTGTGTATTATATGTATTCTACATTGTATTCTTACAATAAACTAAAAAAAAAAAAGAAAATACTGTTAAGTCGTAAACAAGAGAAAATGTTTATAGGACTATAGCGTATTTATTGAAAAAAAAAAAAAAAAAACAAACACAAACAAAAAAACCAAAATCCACATTAAAATGGACCCATGTAGTTCAAACCTGTGTTGTTCAAGGGTCAAGTGGAGTTACCAACAGATTAGCACATGAGAGAAAAGCCCGTGGTACTATAAGAGGACAATATAGGAAAACCCAGTTCCAGTTGGTACTAGTGGTAAGCAAGGCACTGGCCAAGGGGTACAAGGTAAGGACATGCCAAAGCATCATAGGAGATACTCTAACTGTCCTGGCTCATCAGTCTTCTGCCTTCTCGGGAACGGGTGGGCCTGGAGGAGTGGACGGGGGCTGTTGGCAAGGTGGGGCAGCAATGTCAGGAACGGGACTGCCTCTGCTCTGCTTGCTAGCTGAGAAGCCGAACTCAGGAACTCACAAGCAGCCCAGAGGCCCAAGCTAAGTCTGATTCTGCAGATGGGGGAGCTACAAGGGATCCAGCAAAATCTTCTGTCTTAGTCAAAGAAGTCAGTGGAGGCTGGGAGACCATTTCTTTTGGGAAGAAATATAAAGGTTATGACTTAGGAACACAGAAAAGGAAGAGAGGATTAAGAGTAAAAATAGAAATCCTGCCACCAAAGTTTATACAAGCCATTCAAACCGCAAAGGCAAGGCTCTTGGCATTAGCCCAAGAGTAGCTGCCTTTTGGCCCTAGCAACTCTGGGTAGTAAGAACTGGAAGTCAGCAGATGTGAGGGAGGGTCAGCTGATCTACTGCAGGGGGCCATGTGGCTACTGTGCTTCCAAGCAGGACCACTCCCTCCAGCTCGTGGTGGCTCCAGTGACAAGGCCAAGGTGTGCCTCTATGGGCTCTGGTTGGCGGTACCTGGCCACAGAAATCCAGAGGCGGCCTACGGTGCATATCTGGGAGTCCTCCTCATCCTCCAGGGTGTAGTTCTCCCCCAGCACCTTCACAGGCTGCCCAGCGTGGATGGTGCCGCTCAGCACCCGGCCAAAGGCATGAAACTGAACTCCATCATCTGTGCTGTACATCTTGGTCGTGTGGCACATCAGCGGACCCTGGAGATGGGGAAAGAGTGCAGGCTCAACCACATATATTCCCACGGTAAACACCACGGTCTCTATCTCCCTTGACAGCAATGACATGAGCTCTGAGAAAAGACTGCCCAAACCTAGAGGAAGATGCGTCAATCTCCTGGGAAAATTCCAAACCACGCCCGGACCCCTGCTTAGTTGACAGATGTCACAGGCAGAGCAACAGAACTCTTTTCCTTTTCTTTAGGGGGATGAGGGCAATGGCAAAGAAAAGCAGGTTTAAGATGGCAGACTGGCACTATTCACTTGCAAAATTACAAGACTTGCTTGTCCCAAATTCTTTCTGAAGATGTAACTCAGTTCTCAACTGGTTGGGTGTTTATGCCGAGACACTAGACTGACTTAGGAATGGCTGGGAAAGACTGTTCTATTTTTTTATTTTTAATTTTATTTATTTACTTATTTTTAAAGTAAGCTGTACACTCAGTGTGGATCTTGAACTCATGACCCCTGAGATCAATGCTCACACGCTCTACTGACGGAGCCAGTCAGGCACTCCTGGGAAAGATCTTTTTAAAGCCCAAGGCTAACAAGGTTAGCTCCCATTTGTTGAATCTTTACTCTCTTGTCAGGCACTGCACTGAACACAGTATAATACTTTCTATATCTTACTCAATTCCTGTAACAATCCCATACAAATTATTATCCTCATTTTATAGATCAAGACTCTTAGAAAGACTGAATAATGTTCCCAAGCTCACACCACCGTAACACCGGGCTCTGAATTCAGGTCTCTTTCACTTTGCTCACGGAGAGTGGGTGACAAGCAAGGATGGAAAGAAGGCATTCTTTCTGTGACCCAGAAAACAGCTTTCCCACACACGAGGGAAAAAACATTAAGAGAAATGGGGGCTTTCCCTTACGTCGGGGTCACAGTCGCTCATGGCCTCGCCGAGATCAGAATCCACACCACCGGTGTAGGTGTGCTCAATCTTGGGCTTGGCGCCCACCTTTGGAGAGGGGATATGCTGCACACACATGTCCACAAAGCCTGTGGAGGGAGAAGAGAAGGCCATTAGCATACGCTCTCACGGGGGAAGTGGGTGGCACGTTATGGGTCTACTTGTGATGGCCAGAGAGCTAAAAAAAGAGGGACTGATGTTCAGCTCTGAAACTTACGGCGCCACACTTATGCCAGGAAAGAGCAAGAAGCAGGGCTCAGCGGTTCCTTGGAACTCAGCAGACAAAAATTTTCAAGTATCTCTACCAATCCACAATCTTTTATTGAATACAAACACTCACTGAGCACTTACACTAAGTTAGTACCCCATCTCTTTAAGATCTACTTAGAACAATCCCTAAATTGACTCTTTCCTTTTGGGAAACATTGCACACGTTTCTGTTCTATACTTGTTCCTGTTTTTCTAATGGCTAAAGAGCCACGCCAGAGGGGACCTCCGTTAGCACCCTGTGGAAGGCAGATCTGTTTTCAGTGGGTATCTCCTAGGTTGGGCCGATGGCCTGCCCAGAATGAACTACTAGAATCATACCTTTGGAGGATTCAGACACCTAATTCCCATCCGACTCAGAACAAAGAGACTGCTGAGGGAGCCCTCAGCCATTGCCTTTTCTGCCTCCCTTATTTTACAGATGAGAAATCGAGTCACAGAAGAACTGAGGGGCTGGCCCAGGGTCTCGCCACGTGGAAGGGTCAGGGCCACAACAGGAGCAAGACTCAGGTCTTTTCCTAACCAGACTGGGGCTTCTTCCACTGAGGCACCTGCCTTCCGCGTCACTCAAATAGAGGAGACAGGAGCTCGGGGGAAAGAAATCCGCGTCTGGTGCTTTCCCACTACTTCATATCCCTCAGGAGTCTACCTTCCTGAAGGGCCCCTGGCAAAAACACTAGAACTTCAGAATCTGCTTCCCCGTCTCCTTTATTTGCATGCTCCTCCTGGTAGGGAAATTTAATTGCTTCTGTTTCCCAAGAGAGAGTCCTTGGTACCGTCCACTGAAGAAGAGAGCTGGGAGAAAATCCGGGTGCCAGGCATCCCAGCCTGCAGTTTATATACAAGAGCCTCACACCTCTGAACACCCCTGTGGGACGAGGAAGAGCTCCGCGTGACACCCGTGGCAGGACGTGACGATGGGGATGGGAAAGGGGCCGTGAGCTCTTCTGTTACCTGTGAACTCGCCAAAGAATTTTTTGCAGACCAGCCTGAGGAGGGGGCGGATGTTCAGCTTCAGTTCCTCCTTGGTCAGGTGAATGCCAAGCTCATCCAGAGTCCTGGGGAGGCTGGTGTCCACGTCACCCACCACCTGTGTGGGTACGAGACATGTCAGCTACAGTGACAGCCCTAGTCTGGTGGCTGCTACCAGGGAAGACCAGACGGCAATTTGAAGGGTCACTGCACTAAGTTCTCTTCTATAGGAAGAGCTCTTGGCAAGGACAACCATTAGGTTCCAGGGAAATCTTCAGTACCTACTCTTTAAACCAACCCCGGGTGAAAGGGGTTTGGTTAAATGCCCACACCAGGCAATAAACCTCGACCTCTCAAATGGACCTTCAGTACTGCCCCCTGGTGTCTGCAAAGCAGCAACTCCTCAAACTCAGGAAATCCCTCCCCCTCCCCTATTTTAGAGACTTCTCCAATGGAGAGCATCATTGCCCTGGAAGGAACCAAAAAAGGTCACCTAGCAGTCCATCCACTGGTAGGGCAAAGACAAGCTAAATCATTCTCAACAGACTCAAGGTCTCTACTGAGACAGATTCTATAAATTTCTTTTATTAATCCATTCCAGTCTGACACAAGATACTAAGCATTTTGCAGCACCAATAAATTTTAATCATGCTATTTTGTTTTGTTGTTGCTATGTTCTACTTTTTTGTCAGTTGGAATGGCCACACACATTTTGTGTATGTGTGTGTGCCCACTGTGCACTGGGCTTATTAAACACTTGAATATTTTATAACTGTCTTGGAAAAAAGGTCTATGAAAATTCCCATACAGTGTCACCGTTTTACTGCTTACTGCTGCCTTTTAGGTAACAAATTCATGCAAATGCAATGCTATGCTCTTTTCTAGGAGGCATCCCACGTGTTTTTTCGTTTTTTTTTTTGTTTTTTTTAAAAGATTTTGTTTATTTATTTGACAGAGAGAAAAATCACAAGCAGGCAGAGAGGCAGGCAGAGAGGGGGAGGCAGGCTCCCTGCTGAGCAGAGAGCCCGATTTGGGGCTTGATCCCAGGATCCTGGGCCTGTGACCTGAGCCGAAGGCAGAGGCTTTAACCCACTGAGCAACTCAGGCGCCCCACATCTCACATGTTTAACTACATCCTTACTACTGTCCGATAGATCCTTTCTTCTTTTTTTCAAGTAAGCTCTATGCCCAACACGGGGCTTGAACTCATGACCCGGAGATCAAGAGTCGCATGCTCTACCCACTGAGCCAGCCAGGGGCCCCATGACGCATCCTTTTCAATTTGACAAACATCACATACATCCATACCCACAAAAGTCATTAAAAGCTAGCTCATAAGCCATTCTGTTAATGGATACAAAATACTTAAATCATTTGAGATGTACCATAATTCATTTAATCTGATTCTCACTGGTAAGCATTTAACTTATTTCCAGTTTTTTCCCCCCAGGTGCTGTAAATAATGCTTTAACTTCAACATTACATACATATGTTAAACCTGGAGGACTTTCTCAACTCGATCTGTAAATCAAATCTCCACAACTGAAATGATTAATTCTCAAGTGTCATAATCCTTTGAATACAAAATCTTTACACCAATTTCTCCAGAGCCTTTTCCATCTTCTGTATCTTTCCTCTTCACTCTGAATTCAACAGCATCTAGAGGACTATAGTGTTCTAGATCGAGAAGACTGGTGATCAACTATCCTCACACTTAGTGATACGAAACTGAGCCAGTTTAGGGGCAAGGGGAAGTGTGAGTTCACTAGCTTTTTCACCTCATGCTTACGAGGGCAAACCTGAATCAGGCGGCCTGACACACTCACCTGAGCGAGGATCTTATAAAGGGGCTCCAAGATAAACTCCACAAAGCTCCTCTGGGAGCTGCTGGTTGGGGCCTTTTTAGTGAACTTTCGTCTAAAGAGGAAAAAACAAGAGTTATGGGTGAGCCAGCAGGGAGAAGGTATGTCACTGATCCTAAGGGTGTATCTCAAGTTCTGAATCTGAGCAGGGTCAAAGGGAGGGAGTGTGTGTGTGATTATAACATTTCCAAAGAGAGATTCCTGAGAGGGCATATGGTTATGACTTGCACGCACGCCTCAACTGAGCTATGAACGTCCTCAAGAGGAACAGCCTCATTCTGCTTAGAGCTCATGAAGCCAATCCACTTACAGAAGGAAGGATCATGGCTTATAAAAATGTACACTTTAATCTTAGGAACTCTTTCTCTGTCCTCACTTCCTGGGAAAATGGATTCTCCCTCTAGAGAGTCATTTCCCCACTCTACTTACGTTTTGGGGTTGAAATAAATGTCACCCCAGAGTCTTTTAGCAAATTCCTGGTAGTTAATGTCACCTGTAAGAGAAGACATACGATTATAACCTGCCTGAGTACTGTTTGAAAGTCTGTTTCAGGTGTGTAAGTGGTTTGCAGCTGAGGAATTCTAGCATCTTCCTTTCCAAGGTCCCGACATTTCCTTCTACCCAGGCAGGCAGACAAGGATAGGACTGGCCCAAAGTCAACAAGACTATGCTGGAGCCAAAACGAGCACCTAGATGGCTCTCCATGTCTAGCAAGCAAAAAACTGAGCTATGGACAAGGGTATGGTTTATACTCTTTCCTGTGAGAAAACAGGCTCAGCTGTTCACGTGTTATGCTCTGCAAACCCTGTTCCTTCTAGAAGTGGAGCTTAATGGCTCCCTCGTTCTTCCCGGATCTACAGAAACTCTCTGCGGCCAGTGTGGGCAGTCTCCCGGCTGCAGTGCCATGCTGAAGCCATGCTGAAGTTCTGACTAGCCCTAAGCTTCTGGAAGGCAGCCAGCCAGTCCTCTGAAGAGAAAAACACCAAAGCCAACCTTCGTCCCATCTTTTACCAATTCATCTTTTTAGTTTGACTGTAACCCTTAATCCTGGTCAGACTAAGCCAAGCAATGGGGCCTTTTAAAATTCAAGATCTTCTCAGTCAAGAGCTCCTGTAACACAGTCAGCTAGATCACTGACGTCACCAACTAGCTCCCGAGTATTTCTATCCAGATGTCAGACTGTTTCCTCTCACTCGAGATGGCATACAGGGAATTCATCATCTTTTCCCTAAAGCTACGTTCTCCTTCAGACTGTTCTCTCTCTCAGCAGGCTCCGTGGCACTTCAACCAAGTTCAAAATCTTTTTCTTCTGCACTTTGTTGATTACCAAGTTTCCCCCTTCTTTCCCCCATTAGTGAAGCGCTCTCCTCTGCACACGTACCTCTACTACTGCTCTCGACAGACGGCAGAGCACACTCACAAGAACCAGGCCTAGCATGCTACGAAAGTATAATAAACGCTCACTGGAAGAACAGGAGGACGGCTCTCCAACCCATCTCCTCCTTTTTGATCTCACAGATAACAGGAATCCAGTACTCGCAAGCCTGTATCTGAATATTGGTAGAAGTGTCTAAGTGGGCGCTCCTTCCTGCACCCTCTCTCCTCTCTCAGGCCCACCTTCCATCAGCTTTGCCCATGTCAGCCCACCCCAATCTTTATTTTCATTTATTAATTCTTTAAACATTACTTTGTGGCATTTTCCCCATTTACTTTATATGTATCTCTTTCTTAATCAGGTTGTGAGGGATCCTGGGAAATACATATAGATCCCAGGATACTACAGGGGCTGGGAAAGTGGCCTGGGGACATGAATTTCATGTCTTGTTTGCTTGAGACGGCCTGGGGAAGGAAGCTGCCTCGGGACACAGGCTTCTGTCCTGCCCAGAAGCACCAATCTTACTCGAGGACTTTTGGGGTCGGTGTGTGAACAGGTAGGGGAACAGGGTGGAAGGAATGTTGTCAAAGCACAGAGTCAGGTTTAGGTCGGCCACCGTGCAGGAAGTCTAGCTCCTGGGAAAGGAGAATTAGTTGAGGTACTGATTTACGCAAGAAATCTTCCCCGTCCCCCCTCAGAGCATTCTCTGGATGTTTGGCAAAGAAGGGTCAGGGCCGCAGGCTGGTGCAGGGGAGCCTGGTGCAGGTTCTGCCCCTCAAGGTTAAGTTCAGCTCACAGCCGATGCATGTCCCTCTAGCAAAGGACAGGCTCTGTCTGCAGGTTTAAATGGCTGACTAAATCAAAAGAAGAAGAGCATTTTGTGACATGTGTGTTCATATTTCACTGCTGGGAAGTAAAGTTTTACAGGAACACGGTGACACTGATTCACTTACATATCGTCTGCGGCTGCTTTTGTGCTCTGTCAGGGAAGTGAAATGGTGCTGAAAGAGACCATGTGGCTACAGCACCCCCAATCTTTAACAGCTCCCAACTGCCTAAAGGATAAAGTCAAAATTCCTTCATCGGGCATTTCAAACCCTCCTCGATGTGGTCTCACCCCTGCCTGCCCACAGTTTTACTTCAACTCTTCTCCTTGGTGAGACGGTCCACCATTATTAAAGCAGGCCATGGGTCCGAACCACCTGCCTCTGAGCCTCCTTGCCCAACACTGTGAGTCTGGGATTCCCAGCTCCCCTACTCTACACCTGTCCACCAAACCCCATCTCCTCCTGCCCAAGCTGATGCCATACACTGCTGTTCATCACTCTGTGGGTTTCTGTCTACCCCCTCTTAACTAGGACCGGGCATCATCTGTGGCAGTACGGTGTGATGGGAAAAACCCCCAAGTTGATTCTAGTCCCCAACCCATCAGGTTCTGTAACCCTGGGCACACTTTCCCATATACGAAATGAAAAAGAAGGATTCAACGATCTCTGATATTCCTTCCAGAGCTAACTTTCTAGAAGTCCATGTGTGGTTTTTCACGATGACGTCAGAGCCCCCAGCTGGCGACTCTGTAAATGAACAGTGTGTCTGAGGATGGGTGATACTCTCCGGAGGCTTAGGGCCATTTCCAGTCAGGAGTTGAACCATTAATACATGGTAGTTACAGAAACAGTCTTTGCTTCACATGCTGACATAAAGAACATTCAGAAATCTATAAACTAGAACTCTGCTCAGAGGAGTTTCATTTATAGTCCATCTATTTCCTCCCGTTCCAAAGAGCCAGCTACAAACAACTAAAATATACGCCTGATGATAAAGCAGTTAAGTCACAACACATCTATCTGTACCCTGGAGCCACAGGCAATTATGCAAAATAATTTTTAGAAATGAATTTTAATAAAACAGGCAAATGCTTATAAGCCACTGCTGAGTGAAAATTTATCTTGCGTTATTATATATTTTATATGTGTTATCTCTCTCTATAAAACGTGATCTCTTATGGAGAACACTACACAGAGAGAGCGCTGACAAACGTCTGCAGCACTTAGCGATAATGAAGTTAAAGGTAGATTTGCTTTCTGGATTGGATTTTACTGTATTTCTCAGTTTTCTACTCAGTGAGGACATGGTAAATATGTACATATTTTAAAGAAGAAAGTTGTATTTGTCCATTTCTTTCATAAGAGCAAGCGAAGGACAACTCAGGAGAGTACAGAAACACTGGAGCTCCAGCACCTGTCCGCTGCAATCCTGCTCCCAGAGCCTCTCCTCAGCTCTCAAAATGGGGTGATCATGACCCCCTAAGTGGGCAGAGCATTCGATCCTCAGGACACGGTTGTTATCATCGGAATCTGAGGGAACTGGGAGGCCCAGAGGCAGAGAGCGCCAGTCTCTTGAGTTGGGAAGTGGGTCCCAGGGTTCTAGCGTCAAGGCTTCCGGGACCTGTAAAATCATTCGGCCAGGCATCCCAGCGGGCTGCGAATCCAACATGAGCTCTCGGGTAGGCCTACAAAATGTCGATGTGCCTACATATGGTCAGAAAGACAGCTGGAAGCACACTAGTGAGAGATCCCACCTCTGAGCAAGAGGTCTAAAAGGGCTGCGTGGGCATGGATCACTCCTTTCGGACAGTACCTGTCTCACACAGGGAGAGATTCCTATTCCTAAAACGAGCTCCCCCTTTCCCCACTTCTTCCCCAGGCACCTTTATCTTTCCATTCTTTAGGAACCACTTAGCCAACAGAAAGGATCTAGGGGCCAAAGAGAGTGACAATAATGGTTGTGACAATAACAGTTGATAAGATGCTCCCCCAACAGGGGACAACGGCATGAAGCCACTTCCGAACTCTTCTGCAGGAAAGGCGCACATGGCTCCGGGGAAGCTGGGAGGCAGACCGCCAGCCGGAGCTTACCGAAGGTGTCAGCATAGATCTTGGCAAAGGAACCCAGCGTGAAGCAGATGCTGTACTGGGAGCTGGAGAAGCAGACGTTGCCCAGGAGTGGGGAAAGGATCAGGTTCTCATCCGTGGAATACATGCTGAAACAGAGAGAGTCGTGAGCGCAGAGCCAGGCCAAGCAGCAACACTGACACCGCGCAGGTCCCACCACTCAGGGTCCCAGCCTCTCTCTAGCCCTTGCCCTCGGCACGCGCCGGCATCACATACTCAGTTTTGCCTGTGGCCTGGCCCAAGAAAGTGACACGGTGGAGTTGTGCCCTAGCTCCCAGTAACGAACGGATTTCCCAGAGCCGGGAACTTCATGCACCATCCCAGAGAAGTTAACCGCTCCGGACAGACAAGGGGAAACCTGGAGGTCAGAGACAAAGCTCTTGGAAAACAGGAAATCAATCTAATGTGGAAGAGGAGTTTATTTTGGAGAAATCTCAATTTCACAAATACAGACATAAACACTAGAAATGGATAAATAACAGAAGATAAGGGTAACTTTGCTCCCCACTCTAATTACCCTGTTCTTTATTGTTTTGTTTGGCTTTGTTATACAAAATCACATTAAAATTTTGTCTTAAAAGCCATGCAGAAGCCACAGCATCCCACGTTCACTGAGGTTTAAAAGAAAACCAGTTGAACACAGGAATCCAATCCATAATCCTAGCCTTACTGACAGATTGTTATATGGAATTTCATTCTTTTCAGATTTTATTTATCCATTTGACAGAGACAGTGAGAGAGAGCGCACGGGCATGCAAGCAAGGGCACAAGCAGAGGAAGGGGCAGGGTGAGGGAGAGGAAGAAGCAGCCTCTCCAAGGAGCAGGGAGCCTGATGTGGGGCTCAATCCCAGGCCATAACCTGAGCCAAAGGGAGACATGTAACCAACTGAGCCACCCCATTTTACAGAATATCTTAACTCATTTTATTATTATTTTTAAAAAGATTTTATTTATTTGAGAGAGAGAGAGAGAATGAGACAGCATGAGAGAGGAGAGGTCATAGGGAGAAGCAGACTCTCCACCCAGCAGGGAGCCCGATGTGGGACTCAATCCCCGGACTCCAGGATAATGACCCGAGCTGAAGGCTGTCGCTTAACCAACTGAGCCACCCAGGCACCCAAGAATTGAGAGGTGAACGTACTGGCTTTTAAAGAGCAGTTCCCTACCTATTCTACCATCTCTCAAGTTATGCTCCCCAGAAGCAACTGCTTTCAACTTTTTTTTTTAATAATTTTTTTTTAAAGATTTTTAAAATTTATTTGACAGAGATCACAAGCAGGCAGAGAGGAAGAGAAGCAGGCTCCCTGCTGAACAGAGAGCTCGATATGGGGCTCGATCCCAGGACCCTAGGATTATGACCCAAGACGAAGGCAGAGGCTTTAACCCACTGAGCCACCCAGGCGCCCCTGCTTTCAACTCTTTTAAAGCTCTCAGACCACTTGCCCTGTATTCCTAAAGAAAATGTTTACGTTGCCGTCAATTTGTTTAGAGGCTGAGATCGGACTTCCTATTCTGGTGATCAGGATTTACCCCATCCCCCACTTTAATGGGGATGCATAAAGACATCTAACATTTCATTTTGGGGCTCCTGATGTTATGTTAGTCTCCAGTCATTCTTAGCCCTTCTGGGGCCAGGGAGAGGAGATTGCTGTTGAAATTAGGACTACACACTGAGGAGGTTCCTGAAGGTAAATCTGTGTCCTTAACTGGAGAGGTTTTCCCTCAAAAGGACAGCCTTGTCCTGGGCCCTTTGAGGGGCCTCATGAAGTCATGCAGTCCAGCTGGCAGCCTGCAGATAACACTGTGGTTAGGATATATGTAACCTATGCTTCCAAGTCACCTTGATATCGCGTTCTAAGGTCTCCCAGCCGTCACTCATACTTGTTAACAGAAGCCCAAGATGCATCTTGCTGAAAAGCAACCACGGCCACAGAAACAAGAGCCAACAGTTCCTTCATTTACTGAGTCTGATGTTAGAAGGTAACAGCAGCTAATGATTCACTGGGCAGGTCCTGTATGCTAAGCAGTGTGCTCAGCGTGTTGCATTAAATATCTATCCAGCTTCTTAAAACACCCCATTAAGCTAATATTATTATTATTCCCCTTTCACAGAGGTGGAAGCTGAGGCTCTAGGAGCGTAAGTCACTTGCCTAGCTTCACACACTTGGTATGGGGTGAAAGTGAGACCAGCTCTAGAGGCCCAGGTACTGAGCACAATGCAGAAGTGGACATGTGTCTTCAGCTGCACAGCTGGTGAAGGCCCAGGGTCAATGAGGCCAAGGGTGTCGAATCAAACCCTAGAGGAACCTGGAACATGCCCAGAGCCTGGTCCAAAAAGCCCATTAAGCACTCCCAAGAGATCAGCATTGCCTCCCACGGGTGTTCAAGGTTAAGACTGATAAAACACAGAGCTCCCAAGGACAGGAAAGCCACGCCCGGGGTCCTATACCTTATGAGTCCATTGACCTCATCCACGATGTGCCGCAGCTTGTAATAAGCATCGGTGGGAGGCAGCTTCAGCTCCAGAATTAGCCGGTCAATCTTGTTGATGCACACGGTGACCGCCAGCCTCTCCTGCACCGCGTGCTTGATCAGTCGCTCTGTGTTCAGCATCACCTGAGACACGCAAGGCCCAGAAGGTGGTGAGAAGAGCAAAACGGGCAGAAAAGTCCACAGCAAAGCCAAAGAGGGTACTATCAGAAAATGCGAAATATGAGGAAAAGAGGACCTGGGGAAATAGATTGTTGGGTGGAAGCAGAGGGTATCTTGGCCAGAGGTTGATTCAGGACCTTGAAGAGGGCACCTGGCAGGACAGACAATCACACGAATGATGCTGGGGCCGGGTCTCTCAGGCCTGGAGAAGGGGTGGAGCCAGGCCCAGGGAGCACTTGGGGTGCTGGACAGAAGTACGGGTATTACAATCGACACACGCTTTCTTCTTTTTTTATTGTTAATCACATTTCCTGTACATGTGCAGAAATTGTTATGGATGTGTGCAGGGATGCACTGCCTGTGTTCAGTGAAAGGGTCTAGAAGGAATGGACCCCAAAGCAGTGAACACATCCTGACCTTTGTTTCTAAATACTAGTCCCCACTGTAAGGAGCCAGAGCTCCTTAAGAAACAGCTGATTCCAGGATTAGGGCAGAGAAAGCACAAAATGAGTCTAGAACATCTTTTTATGCCTAAGAGAAAGGAAGTACTTGAAGGGGCACCTGGGTGGCTCAGTGGGTTAAAGCCTCTGCCTTCGGCTCAGGTCATGATCTCAGGGTCCTGGGATCGAGCCCCGCATCGGGCTCTCTGCTCAGTGGAGAGCCTGCTTCCCTTCCTCTCTCTCTCTGCCTGCCTCTCTGCCTACTTGTGATTTCTGTCAAATAAATAAATAAAATCTTAAAAAAAAAAAAGAAAAAGAAAAAGAAAAAAGATGGGACATGTCAAAAAGACAAAGAAGCCAACCCGAAGGAGCTCTACCTAACTGAATCTGGGATAGCCAGAGTATCAAGATATGGATAAGGGTATCAAGTAAGGATAGCAACGGAGTATAATCCACTGATGAAATAAAAATCCATGTATCCATACTGACAATAAGTAAACAAATGAGGGAAAAAGGAAAATTCTTCTTTAAAACAATTCCAACCAAAAAATATAGAAGGAATAATAAAAGTTAGAAAATCACCACGTGCAACTACTATGGAAATAAACTAGGAATGATCTACCGAAGATACAACTTCGGGCTGGCTCAGTCGGTGGAGGGTGTGACTCCTGGTCTTGGGGTCATGAGTTTGAGCCCCGTGTTAGGTGCAAAGAGTAAAGAAATGTGGGGCACCTGGGTGGTTCTGTTGGTCTAGCTTCCAATTCTTGGTTTTGTCTTAGGTCGTGATATGGTGAGTCATGGGACTGAGCCTAGCATCTGCCTCTGCACTTAGTGGGGAATTGGCTTGAGATTCGCTCCCTTTGCCCCTCCCCAACTTGTGTCTACTCTTTCTCTCTCAAATGAATAAATAAATCTTAAGAAAAAAAGTAACATGGACGCCTGAGTGGCTCAGTTGGTTAAGTGGCTGCCTTCAGCTCAGGTTATGATCCCAGGGTCCTGGGATCAAGTCCCACGTCAGGCTCCCTGCTCAGTGCAGAGTCTGCTTCTCCCTCTCACTCTGCCTGCTGCTCCCCCTGCTTATGCTCACTTGCTCTCTCTCTCTCTCTCTCTCTGGCAAATAAATAGATAAAATCTTAAAAAAAAAAAAAGGAAGAAGAAAAAAGTAACTGATGATAAAACTAGCACGCAAACTTTGGAAAGGAGAATGTATGTACAGACTCAAGATATATCCCCACAAATTATTACTAAAGGGAAAATAGTAACTTTACACTGGGAAACCTGGCAAACCCACCTGAACTGAGCAACCAAAGTTAGTATCACCAGTAATGGGATAAAGTGACACCCAGGGCCTCCTGATGTGATGGACTAAGAAGGACACAACTATGTCCATGTAGCATTCCTGCCAAAAATAACCTGAACGTAATCATGAGTGAGCATTCAGCAAACCCAAATGGAGACATTCTACAAAACAAATATAGCTTACCCTCTTCCAAAATGCCATCACAAAGGACCAAGAAAGGTTACTGAACAGTTTCAATTAAGAGACTCAGGGAGATATGGGGACTGAATGCTAGCCAGCATCCTTGATCAGGAAAAAAATAAATTCCATGAAGGACACTACTGGGACAGTAAGATCCAAAGAAAAAGATCTATACAATATATTGCGTCAGCGTTAAATTCCCTGATTCTGGTAACTGTATTTTGGTCACATCAGTGAACGTCCTTGTGCGGGCACGTGTACAGAGAAAGAATTACAAAGCAGTTGAGAGTGCACTCCTTGTACCGTTTTTACAACTTTTCAGTAAATTTGAAATTATTCCAAAATGAAGTCAATTAGGAAGGGGGGGGGAAAGCAACTCTGGCTCCCTCTGCTGGCTATCTCATCAACGACAACATAAACGGGATTAGCCAAATCACCTATCTTTCAATTTAGAAATATACAAGACACCTTGGGCCTTTTAACTCCAGACTCTCTAGTTTCGAAAAGCGTATTAATATTTAAAATCCATTTACATGAATATACTTGCCTTTTAATTACATTTGTCATTTTATTTTGGGTCCTATCATTTTGCGCCTCACTGAGCAGGGAGTGAGGGACTCCTACTGAGAACTAATTTTGAACTTCATATGCTGCCTTAATTTCAGAGCAAATGTGAGCCTTAATCCCACAGACTTGTAATCTTCTCTGATTACACTCTGGGCACTGGGTGGGGCAACCCCAACAGGGAGGAAGGGTCGTAAGAGTAGAGGCAGACTCACGCCTTCAGCGGCATCTATGAACAGGACAACTCCATCTGAGATGCGCAAGCCAGCCGTGACCTCATCAGAAAAATTCACATGTCCTGTAAGACAAATACCAAATAAGTCACTACCCGCAGGGTACCAGGATGAGGCAGAGTTAACGTGTAGAAGGTCTGAGGGAACACTGCAAAGCATGTGAACCCCCAAATATGCCCTTTCCCTTCTCCCCACGGCTCCCTGCCGTGTACAAAGTTCCACCAGTTAGAGTCACATGCTTGGATTAAACTTTCATACAGCAGGTCCCCAAACATCAAAAGAACAAAGTGCTCCATATGCCCTAGGAGGACATAACAGATCGACATTCACACACCAGCTTGGTCTCAACAGCAGTCAGCAGAGTTCTGTGGGGGCACAGGACAATTCAGAGGCAAGAGAAAGGGCAAGAAGGGCCTGATGCACAGGAGACAATTCCTGGCAAGGAATTCTCTCTCTGTCTGGTGGACAGAGGCTGAAAGGTATCAGGGCACTGGGCGCCTGAGGGTGAGAAGGTCAGTTTGTCAAAACTCCAATGTTTCTATTTAAAACTCTGCCCCGAGTTGATCCTTTCCCTAAGATGAAGATAGAGGCAGCCACAGGGCAAGGTACGCTGCTCCTGCGATGACCTGTACGGGCGCTACCAGTTGGTGTGCTGACCCCATGGCCTCCTTCAAAAGACTGGGAGTGCCTGAGGCCAAGGCCATGTCTGACTTACCCTTGTTAGCAAGCACCTAGCACGGGGCCTGACACGCTGAAATGAGTAAATGAATGAGGTTTAAATATTTTAGAGCAGAGCAAAGAGAGGAGCAAAATAGAAAGCCTGGTGCACAGTCCCTGCTAATTAACTAGTCAGAAGCAAAGGAGACTGAGGAAAACGGAAATTATTTCAATGGAAAGAGAAGTGAAGGGAACATAAACGCCAAGATGAAATGCTCTGCTCTGTGCTGGAAAGAGCAAAAGCACAAAAAAAACAGAGGGTAAGGTTCTGATATTAAACGGAATGTCCTACCTGGAGTGTCCATGATATTGAAGAGGTAAGATTTTCCTTTGGTATCTGGCAAGACCACCGTCACAGGAGTGCTTTTGATGCCAACACCTCTCTGAAAGTCACAAAGGCAGAGAGGTCAAGACTGCGTCCTACACAAGAGGGCTTCCTTCTGCTCTTGGGGCTTGCCAGCTGTGAGTAAGTTACACTGACCTCTCTCCTTGAGTGGCCTCTAACCAGAATGGCCCTTGCAGATGAAATATCTTGGTATTAAACATCGTTTTTGCAGGGGTTTGGTTCAAATAAAAAAAAAAAAAAGTAAAAATAAAAATGAACAAATAAAGCAGGATTAAACCTAACAGAGAACCCAGTGTCCTACAATCTTAACTTCATACACAGTTAACAAAAATAACTGAAGTATCGGGGTGCCTGGGTGGCTCAGTCGTTAAGCGTCTGCCTTCAGCTTGGGTTGTGATCCCAGGGTCCTGGGATCGAGCCCCGCATGGGGCCCTGATAAGAGGGGCGCCTGCTTCTCCCTCTCCCACTCCCTCTGGTTGTGTTCCTTCTCTCGCTGTCTCTCTTTCTGTCAAACAAATAAATAAAGTCTTAAAAAAAAACAAAACGAAAAAAACAACAACTGAAGTATCATGTAAGTAAAAAGAGACATCCTGGGCATTTAAGGATTTAAAAAACCACGGTACCCTTTCTGCCCCTGCTACCACCATGGAGCCTGTGAAAAAGCTTGTGGCGAGGGGGGGTGCTCCCCACCCAGCAAAAAAAGCAAGTTCTGAAGTCTACCTTGACTGTACCCACCCTGCGGAAGATAGAATCATGAATGCCTCTAATTTCGAGCAGTTTCTTCAAAAGAGAATGAAAGTGAACGGCAAAGCTGGGAATCCTGGTGGAGACTGAGTTGTAACTATTGAAAGGTGCATAAGCAAGATTACTCTGACTTCTGATGTGCCTTTTTCCAAAAGGTATTTGAAATATCTCACTAAAAACAAAAACAAAACAAAAAACCAACTCCCTGCAACACACATAGATATACAGAAGCTCTAACAAGGGGGGCTCCTAGCATGCTCAGTCAGTAGAGCAAGAGACTCTTTACCTTGAGGTTGGGAATTCAAGCTCCACATTGAGTGTGGAGATTACTTTAAAAAAAAGGGGGGAGGGAAATCTATTAAAAAAAAAAAGGGCACCTGGGTGACTCATTTGGTTAAATACCCAACTCTTGATTCCGAGTTGTGAGCTCAAGCACAGAGCTGGGCTCCATGCTGGTGGTGGAGCCTACTTTAAAAAAAAAAAAAAAAAAAAAAAATGTTTTGTTTTTTTTAAAAAAGATTTATTTACTTATTTATTTGACAGAGAGAGAGAGAGAAATAGATCACAAGTTGGCCAAGAGGCAGGCAGAGAGAGAGGAGGAAGCAGGTTCCCCGCTGAACAGAGAGCCCGATGTGGGGCTTGATCCCAGGACCCTGAGATCATGACCTGAGCTGAAGGCAGAGGCTTATTAACCCACTGAGCCCCCCAGGTGCCCCCCCCAAAAAGTTTTAACAGGAAATAGGTGTTTAAAAAAATCTAGCCAAACATACTTAAAAAACAGTAATAGCTAACATATGTTGATTGCATGTCATAAGCCTGCACCATTCATAAGCCTGCACTATTTCAAAACTTTTCACAGTTACGAACTTGAGCTCTCCATATGGTGATTTAAGAAAAAGAGACAGCAGTAAATAAAGGAGAGAGGAAAGAGAAGGGTTAGAGAGTAGGGGAAAGATCCAGATGGAAGAAGGACCCACCAGCTGGAGTGGGAAAGACGGCGATGTATGCTCACTGCTTTACACAGCAGAGAAGCACAAAGACAGAGGAACGCACTCTCAAAGAGAAGTTACTCCTAGAAAGAGATCATCATATGGATGGAATCATCGTACAGATTTTTAGAATGATGTTATTTGGGGCTCCTGGTGGCTCAGTGGGCTAAGCCTATGCCTTAGGCCAAGGTCATGATCTCAGGGTCCTGGGATCGAGCCCTGCATCGGCCTCTCTTCTCAGTGGGGAGCCTGCTTCCGCATCTCTCTGTCTGCCTCTCTGCCTACTTGTGATCTCTGTCAAATAATTAAATTTTTAAAAAAAATTCTGTTGAGTTTCTGTATAACTTACAGCATAAATGCAGACATCATCTCTTAGCATTGCCCTACTAAGCCAAATTAAATCCAGTCAAGGGTAGGAAGGTCCCCCCACCCACCCCACCACTTGCTTGCCTCACCCTCTTCTAAGTACTACATCAGGGGATAACTGGCAGAAGCTGCAGGATAAAGAGGTATGCGGTGGGAACGGGAGAGGGTACAGAGCAAACTGTTAGCATAAAGGCTCCCCCACATTCCCTGCACAACTCCTGCTGGGTCCAGTGTGGGGACAGTCAGACTTCCCCAGGCACACTTACCTCCTGCTCTGTGAAGAGGATGTCAGTATAGCACAGCTTAAAAAAAAAAAAAAAAAAAAAAAAAGTGCTGTTACCACCTGACTCCAGACTCCTCTCCCACACAAACCATCAATCACTTTCCTCCACCAGCTCCCAACTCAAGGCTTTCTGCCTCAGGAGGACAGATGGAAGACAAAAGGGTATCCTACAGAAATTCTAGACAATAAAACCAGTGCCTCTCAGATGGAAAATGCTCCTGGATGGGTGTTTTTGGGGGGGGGGGGGCGGCGGTGAGGGCAGTCACTGAGGACCAGGTATGGCTGGAGAGCTAAATTTTATCAAATGGACTGAATTCTAAAGTGGCAAAGGGAGACACGTGCGGCCTTTATGGAACCCCCGTGTGTCAGAACACTCAATCTAGCAGACATGGAGCATTTATTGCGCTGAGACCTGTAGCCATATTCGGCCTCATTCACAGGCATTTAAATTTATCATGGAAACAACAAGGTCCAATTGTATTATATTTATAGAGTAGGCTATTAATACTAAGACAGGAAAGAAAAGGCTATAAAAGTCAGGATATATCAGAACAGAGGAAAGATCCCAAGCGCAGAACAGATCATCCAAAAATACTGCAGGTTAATATTCTCTACGCTCCTAAGAAAGTTAAAATTACTTTCTTTAAGGCTATGAATAGAGATTACAATTATAAAGCAGCACTTTGGAGGCATCATTATTTATAATGAAAATGGGAAGGTGGAAGGAAGGGGAAGGAGAGAGACACCCCTGTATATTCTCAATGGTTCATCCTAAACCCTCCACAGATTTTCTACTTACATCTTGGTCATAGCGTTTCCTGATTTCCGGGTGAGTCTGCTCTATTAAGCAATCTACAAAACACGTCTGAAAGGGAGGAGAAGGTTAAGATCTGCCAAACACAAAGGAAAATCTACTCTACCCTTCTCTCAGTGCCCAATACACCACATAATTTAGGGATAAGGAGAGGAAGAAGTGAGCAAGGAGGATTATGGGACAGCAAGGGATTAACACTGAAGCCACAGGATTATTTTCAAATGAAAGATGAAATCTTTCTTGGACAAGCATTCCCCCAGGAAATGAAAACTTATAAAATCAGAGTACGGCTCAATTTCCCCTCTTCTGTCCAGATGTAGACACAAGGCTGGAAGTGGCTTAGAAACAGGCTCCATCTGCTGCTCAGGAAAAGCTAGAATTTCACAGCAGTTTTCACACTAGGCATGGAGGCCCCCTCCCGCCCACACACCCAGAGTCAGGAGGTCCAGCATCGTGGCCTCAAACCCCAACCTGTGACTCTGAGGGCTGAAAAAATGAGCAGGAACAAAGAGAAATCCTGTTCCAAGTAGCTGAAAGTTCTCTCACCTTGCCGTGGTGGAGATGGCCACAGAGGGTCACATTTCTGATGAGTTCCGAGTTATCCATCAGATCTGCCAAGAAACTGAAAGGAGATAGGAAAAGAGAAAAGGGCTTTGGCAAAAGCTTCCAAATGCAAAGTGGTGCAAAGGTGTTTCAGGTATCTTGTCAGGAACAACTTTCAGACCAACTGGAGAATGCTCAGAGGCAGACATGAATTTCTGTATCTACATGAATTTCTGTATCTACACAGGTCTGGCTTTGGAAAAGGAACAGACTTATGTAACACAACCCACGAAATGAGATTTCAAAAGCAAGCAAGAAGAAAAGCAAAAAAAAAAAGACCAGCAGGCATGCATGCACATACACAAGCCTGGTTCCTTTCAAAATCCTCAGGTTAGACTTGTTCCATTTATGCATCTACTCTATTAATGCAAAGGGGACTTAAAAGTTTCTCTCTCTTTTTTAAAAGATGTAAAAAATTTTAGAGATAGAGATAGACTGTGGGGGGGTATGGTGAGGAGCAGAGAGAGAGGGACAAGCAGACTCTGTGCTAAGCACAGAGTCTGATGTGGGGCCTGATCCCGTGACTCTAAGATCACGACCTGAGCCGAAACCAAGAGTGGGACGCTAAGCTCCCCCCAGGTGCTTCAGCTTCTTTCAAAATTGCCCTCAGAGCTAGTTAACGAAACTTTTCAGAAAATTCCACCTCATTAATGATGCTGAGGAGTTCCAGCTTGATGAAAACCAGCACTTTCTTGCTTACCACCCACATTAACTCACGGCAAGTCGCCTTCAGAGGACTTTGGCTCTTTGAAACATCAAGCCCACTTTCAAAGATTTGAGATTTTACAAAATCACTATTGAGAACACAAGGGAATCTGAAGCAAATTCTAAAGATAACTGAAAAGCTGTTTTGAAATGGCTGAACGTTGGTAGGCGAGCTGAGCATTTGGAAGGGACCCCACTCTTCTGGACAAATTAGATGTCAATATGTTTAAAAAAAAAAAAAGAAATTTCATTATCTGATAATGAGTCCCAAGTACTTTAATATATGAGGACTTACAAGTGCATTGCATCAATGAAAATATTTTCAGAAAGCCTGTGGCATGAAGTCTAAAGCCCTCTCCACATGAATCCACCTACCTGTGCCCTCATCTCCAAAATAAAGAGTTGTTATATTCCCCCAACGCTAAGCGATCCTACCACGTCAAAATAGGTTCTGGTGGCCCCAACACTGACAATTACAATCCACCGTTCTGCCTCAAAGGCCAGACTCTTTTACCCAACTAAAGGGTTGGAAGAGAAAAGGCTGAGATCTGAATGAGAGCCAAGAGAAAAGTTAAGATAGGCTTAACTTGGGGCGCCTGGGTGGCTCAGTGGATTAAGCTGCTGCCTTCGGCTCAGGTCATGATCTCAAGGTCCTGGGATCGAGCCCCGCATCGGGCTCTCTGCTCCGCGGGGAGCCTGCTTCCTCCTCTCTCTCTGCCTCTCTCTCTGCCTGCGTCTCTGCCTACTTGTGATCTCTCTCTGTCAAATAAATAAATAAAATCTTAAAAAAAAAAAAAAGATGCTTAACTTTTCCAGCAACCATGCATGCTCAAGGAAAATTCTGGCAAATTGTAGGAGAGGATCTTTGCTTTTTCAGTTCACTAGGTACTTCAACCACACACCACATCCCACCTCCACAGAAAAATGAACCCACACTATTTGTGCAGAGAGGCAGAGAGACATGAAAACTTACTCCATTTCATACACCGTGACAGGTAATGTCTGCTCCATCAGAGTGAATTTCTTGGTTTTCACTGGCTTAATAATAGGTTCTGGGGGGAAAAGAGTAGTGATGTGAAGGTTGGCATAAAGTAAAAATACACAATTCCATTCCATTAAACTGAGCTTTCCTTTTTTTTTTTTAATTTATTTACTTATTTGACAGAGACAGAGAGAATACGCAGAGGAAACTGAGGAAAAAGGAAAAAGAGAATCTCAAGCAGACTCCCCGTCGAGCATGGAGCCTGATGCAGGGCTTGATCTCACAACCCTGAGGCCATGATCTGAGCCAAAAGCAAGAGTCAGACGCTCAACAGACGAGGTCACCCAGGCACCCCTAGACTGAGCTTTCATAATGTATATGTGACATTAATTTGTTATTTTCAAGGACTACTCATTGGTTGAAACAAGTTCTGGAAATGCTGTTCGGCACAAGACAGTGAAGGATCTGGAACTGTGGACTGAGAGATTTGGACTTCACTTTGTGGAAGAAGGGAGAGGGACTGGATATAGGCTGAGGTTAATGTCAGTTCAAAACCTCTCCTCCCATTTATAAAATCTCACCGCTTCCCAGAAAGTCAATGAAAAGGATAAAAGAAGTAGAAAATCGGCACTATGAGGACTGGTTAAAGGAGTTAGGATTATTTCAATGGAAAAACAGTCTCACCAGAGGGAGAACTTAAAAACAGTCTTGAAGTTGGGGCATTGGGTGGCTCAGTGGGTTAAGTGTCGAACTCTTGATCTCAGCTCAGGTCTTAATCTCGGGTTCGTAAGCTCAAGCCCCTTGTTGGGTTCCACCCTGGGCATGGAGCCTACATAAAAAAAACACGGGATGCCTCGGTGGCTCAGTCAGTGAAGAGTCTGCCTTCGGCTCAGGTCATGATCCGAGAGTCCGGGGATCAAGTCCCACATTGGGCTACCTGCTCAGTGGGAAGCCTGCTTCTCCCTCTGCCTGCCGCTCCCCCTGCTTGTGCTTTTTCTCTGACAAAGAAATAAATAAAATCTTTAAAAATAAATAAATAAATACTAAAAATGAAACAAAAATCAAAGACCCCCCCCCCAAAAAAAAAGACTTTAAGCACCTAAACAGATATTTAGTAAATAAAAAAGTAACTCCCATTTGCGTCGTAATAAGCTACGAGTTGTACTGAATATTAAAACAGGGTGAAAGGAAGCTCAGTCCAGAAGCAGTACCAGAAAGTAGTAGAGAGAAACGAATCAGTTCATTCACTGACCAATCAACACTGCCGACGGCCATGACCTCAAGTTCTAGATTCCCTCATCTCTCCCAGCCCGCTGCCTCCTGACTCACCGGTGAGAGGCTGGGTGTCTTCCTCCTGAACGATGGTCTCTACTTCAGGGCCGTACACCTCCTCGGCCGTGGGATAGTACTTCTTGTCCTCGTGCAGCACCACCTCCATTCCTGGGTGGTCCTCGTCATGGTCTCCTACGTCATCCTCATCGTCATCATCATCCATCTAAGAGCAACAGAGGGGACGAGGTCAGGAGAGGTGCGTGCCCTCCCTTCTCGGTGACTGTGTTGTACGAGTTAAGAGCAATGGCTCCTCAGGTTGGAGAGCTTCTTATTTTGAGTTCTGGGCCAAAGAATCAGCAGGGCAGGTCCTGCTCTTGCGTGGTCCTTCACGGTAAGCCAT
Organism: Meles meles; assembly: GCF_922984935.1. Classification (NCBI taxonomy): domain Eukaryota; kingdom Metazoa; phylum Chordata; class Mammalia; order Carnivora; family Mustelidae; genus Meles; species Meles meles. The sequence goes on from NC_060083.1 coordinate 46,287,473, forward strand.
GGCTACCGCCAGCAATCCTGCTCCAAGCCAGTCCCTTCTTTAAATGTGGGTCACCACTCACAAGTGGATTGAGATTGGAGAAAAGAAATGGCTTATCATAGCATCATAGCATATCCTTTTTTTTTTTTTTAAAGATTCTATTTAGCCCTTTGACATATAGAGAGGCAGAGAGATAGTGAGAGACAGAGCATGAGCAGAGGGAGAAGCTGGCTCACCACTGAGCAGGGAGCCCAAAGCAGGCCTTGATCACAGGACCCTGAGATCACGACCCAAGCTAAACGCAGACGCTCAACCGACTGAGCCACCCAGGTGCCCCGAATGAATTCTTTCTACATATTCCTGCCCCTGTTGAATACTTGCAGTAACATGGCATTCACTCACAAGATGGCACATTTCCCCGTGGGAAAGCACAGCTGGAAAGCAGGTCTTTATAAAGGACTTTAAAACACCTCCTTATAAGTGAACCATAGTCATAAGCAACACTGAACGAAGCTATGCCCTCTTCTGCCAAAGAGTCCTTTGAATAATTAAAAGTGGCTACTACACCACCTTTTATGTTCTAAAACATCCTGTTTTTTTCATTTATTCAACAAATACATATATATATTTTTTTAAGATTTTATTTGACAGTGAGAAAGAGAAAGTGAGAGCAGGAAAATGGGCAGGGGGAGTGGGAGAGGGAAAGCAGGCTTCTTGCTGAGCACAGAGCCCGATGTGGGGCTCGATCCCAGCACCCCAGGATCATGACCTGAGCCGAAGGCAGAGGCTTAATGACTGAGCCACCCAGGCACCCCTCAACAAATACCATTAAAAAAAAAAAAAAAAAAAAAGACTTATTTATTTATTTTTAGAGAGCAAGCAAGAGTGAGCTAGCAGGGGGAGGAGCAGAGAGAAGGTGAGGGAGAGTCTGAAGCAGATTCCATGTGAAGGCTGACACGGGGCTCGATCTCACAACCGAGATCACTTGTGAGATCATGACGTGAGCCAAAACCAAGAGTTAGAGCTTAACGGACTGCGACACCCAGGGGTCCCTCAACAAATACTTACCGGGCACTTACTACGTCCCAGGCACTGCTCTGGTATTGATAATACAGCAATGGAAAAAAAAAGGTGATGACATTTGAGTAAAACTAAGAAACGGGCGCCTGGGTGGCTCAATGGGTTAAGCCGCTGCCTTCAGCTCAGGTCATGATCTCGGGGTCCTGGGATCGAGCCCCGCATCGGGCTCTCTGCTCAGTGGGGAGCCTGCTTCTCTCTCTCTCTCTGCCTGCCTCTCTGCCTACCTATGATCTCTGTTTGTCAAATAAATAAATAAAATCTTAAAAAAAAAAAAACTCTGAAGAAAGAGAGAAAGCTCTACAAGTGGCTGAGGAAGAACATTCTAGTTGACTGGAACAATTGCAAAGGACCTGGGCCAGGAGGATTAGCAAGGAAGCCAGGATGGGGAGAAGAGCAGAGAAACGTGAGTCCTTAGCGAACAGAACGCATTTGATGGGTGAGTTCACCGGGAGCGAGTGTACTGAGAAGAGAGGTATGGGGAACAGAGTCTTTGGGGTCTGCTGACACTCAAGAGGTCAGGGAGATGAGGAGGCAGCAGAAGCAAAGATGATGAAGGAACGGGCCAGGGAGAAGGAAAACCAGGGGGTTCATGGAAGCTGATGGAAGAGGGGATTTTAAGGAGGGAGTGATCAGGCAGGTCAGACCCTGCGGACAGGTCAAGTAAGATGAGGACAGGGCCTGGGGCCGAGGTTACTGGTGATGCTGACAAGAGCAGGTGCTGTGGAACGGGAGAGGCAAAGGACAAAAATGGGTTTGAGAGGATGTGGAGACAGTAAGTATCAAAAACTGTTTTGAGGGGCGCCTGGGTGGCTCAGTGGATTAAGCCGCTGCCTTCGGCTCAGGTCATGATCTCAGGGTCCTGGGATCGAGCCCCGCATCGGGCTCTCTGCTCCGCAGGTGAGCCTGCTTCCTCCTCCCTCTCTCTCTGCCTACTTGTGATCTCTCTGTCAAATAAATAAATAAAACTTAAAAAAAAAAAAAAAAAAACTGTTTTGAGTGTGCTACAGGAGGAAGCAGGGCGATGGGAAGGGGGATTTGGGATGAGCTCAGAGAAATACCGACACGCCCGTATGCAGACGGGGATGGTCTAGCAGAGGGAAAACTGACACAGGAGCGGGGGAACTGCCGGGGTGAGTGTCTGGTGCGGGTGAGGAGGGATGGGACCTAATTTCTGGTAGATAAAAACATAAACAGATCATCCCTATGAACAGGAGGGGAGACAGATGGCACAGATGTAGGGAGGCGGGTGGAGGTACTGGTGGGAGCCCATTTTCCTTCACACAAATCCCAGCATGTCAACTGCTTTCTTAAAAAGAACAGAAAACCCTCCAGTGGTGTGCTGACCACCACTACCTCCTCCCGTCCTTACGCTCTTCTTCAATGAACACGGCCTGACATTATAGTAGTTCCTGGCTTAGCCCTACATATCCCACTGGTGGGGGCCCCAAAACAGCTATCAAGCCAGTTTCTTCCTGCCCCATACTGCTGAATGCATTTTGCAATTAATGGTAGGATTTTATGCAATAACTTCCAACTACCTGTAATTACTTCTAGCTAAGTGTCCTGTCGGTAAGCCAAACGTGACAAGTCTAAAATAAAACTATGTAAGCATCTTTCTCTCCTTTCTGTCTGTTAATAACCAGTGTTCTGCTAATTATCCCACCCACCCCAATTTCTCCCCTCCAACTCCAAAGCTGTGCAGCCTTCCACTGTGATGAGCTCCTGGCCTCCTGACCCTCCCTTCACTAAAGAAAGGGTCCCAGCATCTTGCTTTGATCATGTCACCCCTTCCTCCACGTTCTCCAGCCAAGGCCTTCCAGGGTCTGGTCCCTCCTCTTGAGCTGTCCCCCAGGGACCAACTGCTTTGGCAATTGGGAGGAGAAATCTTTTCCTCTTAACATACTACTCTGGGCACTGCATGCCTTTCGAGAATGTCCTTCCTTCTCTCCTGTCTCCATTATCAAAATCCTGTGCATCTATTTACTTGTATATGCTTCAATAAAAAAATGTTTACAGGGGCACCTGTGTGGCTTAGTAAGTTGGGCTCTGCCTTTGGCTCAAGTCATGATCTCAGGGTCCTGGGATCAAGCCCCACGTTGAGCTCTCCACTCAGCAGTGAGTCTGCTTCTCCCTCTCCCTCTGTGATCTCTCTCGCTTTTCTCTCCCTCAAATAAACAAAATTTAAAAAAAATTTTTTTTTTTTTAAGATTTTTTTATTTATTTATTTGACAGAGAGAGAGATCACAAGTAGGCAGATAGGCAGGCAGAGAGAGAGGAGGAGGCAGGCAGAGAGAGAGGAGGAAGCAGGCTCCCCGCGGAGCAGAGAGCCCGACGCGGGGCTCGATCCCAGGACCCTGAGACCATGACCTGAGCCGAAGGCAGCGGCTTAATCCACTGAGCCACCCAGGCGCCCCAAAAAAAAATTTTTTTAAAAGAAAATCCGTGCACCCTGTGTGGACTGGGAGGCTATAGGAACTCCCATTCTGCCAGGAGGAGTATGGACTGGTGCTGGTAAGCTGAGGCGCCATCTGACCGCACTTCGTAAAAAACGCTTGATTAACTATAAACACATTAAACATGGACACGATGCTGTGATTAGCAACTCTGCTTTTGTGAATAGAACTCAAAGACGTTTTCATGTGATGCAGGAGGGACATATCTGCAAATATCC